>NC_058380.1:3619687-4826250 GCF_018350175.1 Felis catus
TTTGCAGGGATGTAAAGCAGAGGAGAGCATTCCAAGCCTTTCCGGGCCGATCGCTGGCAATGCGGGGGCACCCATCCAAGTGTGAACTTACCATGCTGTCACGGATGACATGTGTTTAAGTTTAAAAGGAAGTGACATGTAACTCTTCTGATATTTTGGGATTTCTCTGGGGGCGGAGAGATGTGAAGGAAAGTGGGAGAAGAAACTCTGCCGGAGAACGGAGGGATTATGAAGTCATGCTATAAAGAACGGGGTCTCTTAGGGGCTGCAGAAATCAGCTGTGAATGAAAGGAGTGGCCGGGAGTCCCCAGGGGGAAGGTCCCCTCCTTGGAAAAGCCAAGGGTATGGCTATACTATCACTAAAAGAAGGAATCTCTTTTGTATACCCAGGCCAGTATCCATCCCATAAATATTTATTAGCTATCGCCTCTGTGCCAGACAGAGCTCCGGATAGGGCACTAAGGTGACCACACGACGTGACCAAAGCCCTCAGGAGTCCGACGTTCGGGCTGCTCAGAAGGACCACAAACAAGCGAACGATCTCCGAGGTGCCGAGGGTCACTAAGAGAAAGCTACTTTCCAGGGCCAAGGTTGAGGAAGGGCTGTCTGAACTGCACAGGGAGGGTGGGGAGTTTCTCTAACACGTGGCACGGAGGCAGAGATGACCAAGGAGACCAGAGAGTGAGGAGAGGCAGGAGGACCAAGAGGAGGACCGGGGAGAAGCTTTAGGAAGAGGAGCAGGAAGCCGCAGAGCGGTGTCGCGGCGGACGGCTGGATCCGCCCCAGGGGACAGAAGCCTGGCATGGGCTGGCGGGGAAGACAAGTTAGTCCGGACGGGGGTTGGCGGAGGATGGCAAGACGGGCCCGTTCTTGCACGTTATGAGGTCCAGGGTCATTCTGTCACGTTCGTGACACTCCCGGGGGAACCTGGACAGCCCTTGCTCGTGCCGCTCTGCGTAGCTGGACACGGTTCCCGACACGCTGGACCGTCACCGGAGCCAGGAGTCTTGGGCAGGAAAAACCCACCCATAGATCCACAGGCTGAAACACGAAAGGACTGAAGTGAGAAACCCCGCCGAGCTGGTCCACCTGTCCGCGGGCACAGGGCTTCGGTCCTTCTGGTCCTTCCACTCAAATTTAAACTGGCTTTCCTTCCTGTTTTTGTTCAGCCACTGTTTGCCGGGACACTTGATAAATTTGACCCTTGTCCCCTCCCCTTCCCCCAAAGCCCCGTGACGCTTGGGTATCAAGGGGTGAGCACCGTCTTCCATTCTCATCATCGCTTTTGGACTCGACTGACAGGGTACCAGAAGGCCACGTCCCACCGCCCTTGTTCAGTATCCCACCCGGCGCTCAAGCGAGCAGACAAAGCAGGCCGTCGCTCCAGCAGAAGCATCGTGATACAAGTCAAGAGAGGTCGTCCAAAACCAGTTCAGGTCTCACTCGGGAACTAGTTGTCATCACTTTCTCACAAAATGGCGTCTTAAATCGGTTGGCGGGCCCTTGAGTTGTTTTCCATTCGGGGTTACCGTAGATAATTCTGGTATTTTGGTTTTCTACGGCTTTTGACGCACGTGCTAAATCATGGCGCATGCAGACACTCGGGTTTTTACTGCCTATCCCATTTTACTGTGAGTCTGACCGATGTCCGAGGGGAGCAAATGTCACGTGCTGGGCTGGTCATCAGAGAAGCAGAAATACAGAGGCCTCCCAAAGATGGGAAGTGATGTAAGTACGTGGGAAGCTGGAGGAGATCAACATTTGAGTGACGTGACAGGAAATGAGATGTGCACCGTGAACCTGAAGAGTTTCATTAAAAGGCTCTAGGGGAAAACAAGCTATTTCTTCTCAGTGCATGTAAATATAATCTCTGGTGCCAGGTTGCTGCTCAGGGAACATGGCAATAATTCATATATTATGATAGTTGTTATTTTTTAAGTTTATTTACTTACTTTGAGAGAGAGAGAGAGAGAGAGAATCCCAAGCAGGCTCCCCGCTGTCAGCACAAAGCCTGACGCGGGGCTCATTGTCACGACCATGAGATCGTGACTTGAACCAGACTGAAGAGTCAGACTCTTGACCGACCGAGCCACCCAGGTGGCCCTCAGAAATGCTTATACTTGCTGAAATATGGTCGGGTTAGCCTTGCCGAATCCCAGGTAGGCTAGTCTCTACAACTAATTGACCCTGAATCACTCATTAGGTTCATTTTGTTATGAAGTTTCAGGACACAGTCATATGTTCAGATAGGGTTCGAAGACAAGCCTTTTGGAACCGAGTCTCAGCTCAAAATGAAGTACGTATTTCATCTGTCCCTCGCTGGAAACACCACGTCCACAGGCAACTAAGTGAGGCCATAGTCACGTGGATTCGGCAGCTCCAGAAATCTGGAAACTTGCGATGCTTTGAACCTAGAGGACCAAGCCGGAGGCAAGACGGGATTGTGGCGGGGCCTACAACTGCCCGAGAGCGGTTCTCGGACCGCTGGCGGATAAATAATACCACCACACGGCGTTCTGGATTCGGGAGACAAGTTGTTGCCATGGCTGCACTTGAGGACCAGTGTCAGTCTGCAGAACTGAAAGAAAACAACGTAAGTTCCATGAGGACAAAATGAAGCAAGAAAGGGAGCAGAATGTCCCAGAACCCGTTCCACGGGAGGCTTGCGTGGCAACCACGGGCCCACGCCGTTTGGATCCCCTGTCAAAAAACGACCTGTTGTTCAGCTGTTGGGGGTGCACTGAGCTGCAATGTGTGAGCTGAGGACATACCTGCCAGGCGTGGCCCGTTGGTGACAGCGTGGCTTGTGTCTTTGGGTCTGCTTATGTCTTTGCATCCAAGCTCACCAACGAGCTAGTCGAGACTTCCCGAGACGCACGGTACCCTGAGGTTCCTGGCCCGGCCCTCCTTCCCTCTGCTTTTGCACAGGCATCAGATGGGCCTTTTGGCAGGAGCTCTCCTGCCCACCCCCACCCCTACACTTTCTGGGCCACTGGTGCACCGTCTGTTTTCTTGCTCATCTTGGGTCTGCCTCCCAGGGGACGCACCCAACACGGGGGAGTCTGAATGCCAAGGGAAGGAAGACATCTCACTGAGACTCTCCCGGGACAGTCCCTCGCCCTGTTGGTGGGATATTTTCTGCAACGTGTGGGGAATCTGTGCCCCACCCACGCCTTTGCCCGTTTTCCTGTATCATCGCGG
This sequence comes from Felis catus, assembly GCF_018350175.1. NCBI lineage: Eukaryota > Metazoa > Chordata > Mammalia > Carnivora > Felidae > Felis > Felis catus. The sequence goes on from NC_058380.1 coordinate 3,622,889, forward strand.
GGAAGGGACCCGTCGACGCTGACACTAAAAATGCACGAAAACCCATTCAGTTTGAAAGACACAGCTGTCCCAACCACATTACCTTATTCGAGTAAGTTCTGCCACCCAGGGAGTGAGACCGATTTGCAAATCCCAGGGGCCCCGTCGGCTACACCATAATGGGCTGAAAGACAAGAGGAAAAGGGCCACAGCTCCCTTGGCACCTGCTGAGTGGAGTAGAGTGCAGGCTGCTGTCGCTAAATCATTAGTTTTTACTTAGAAAGTCCTGCTGGTAATGGGTGAAGTTCGGCTCTCCTGGGCAGCTGGCGGGAACCCTGTGAGTCGTACGTGCCACTGATTTGTTCTTTGAAGGCTATTCCAGGACCCGTCGGAAGCCTCCAGGTAAACCAGCCCGGGCAGGACCGGCTGGTGCTGGGACGCTGGGCCTCCGGGCCGGGCACAGTGGGTCAGAGCCTGAATCCAGTTCACTAACAGCACCACACTCTGGAATGGCCCTCCAGTCATCGAAGTCTGATTGTAGGAAAGCCCATCTTGTTCTGGCTCACCCCCCCCCCTTTTAATCACAGCATCAAAACACCAGCAAGTCTCCCAGATTCATGACTGATGACTCGCCCCTCTTGCCTCCGGTGAGGCCTCATCGGTGGGAGCTGCTCGCCCTTAGAGTGCACCTGCTTCTCCCCCCAGCACACGCATCTCCTGCCCTCCCCCTTAGCAGTGCAAAGGGTGCAACGTGACGCCCATGGTGACATTCTAGAGCGCTCCACTCCTTCAGGAAGTCCTGAGAACTAAATCTGTATTAGGGGCCCCTGGGGGACTCGGTCGGTTAAGCATCCGACTTCAGCTCAGGTCATGACCTCCCTGTTCGTGGGCTCGAACATCTGCATCAGGCTCTGTGCGGCCATCTCGGAGTCTGGAGCCTGCTTCCTATTCTGTATCTCCCTCTCTCTCTGCCCCTCCCCTGCTTGTGCTCATTTGCACGCTCTCTCTCTCTCTCTCTCAAAAATAAATAAAATATTTTTAAAAATCTGTATTAGAAACTGTGGCAGGGCTACAAAAATGACACAAACAGACCCCAGGGAGCATAAGATTCCCTTCCTAGCATGGGAGGTGTTTCTACAAACAAATCATAAAAATAATGCATTTTTTTTTTTACTGTAATCGCACAGGAATAAAGAATTCTGTTGGCTCCAAGGACAGAGTGACTTTCGCCTGGAGGACTGTGAGAAGGCTCCTGGGTGAACAGGCCGCCTGGCATCTCCACCAACCGTGTCCCCGTTTCCCCCCCGTATGGGTATTCAGCACCCCCATCCCCAACCTCCCAACTTAGAGCCACCATTACTATAGACACAAGTTCTGCAGTGACGCCATGTTGGTAACACTTGAGCTGGAACTTGAACCATGTAGAATGTCCCGGGTGGTCACGCAGGGAAAAGTCCAGCAAAGGGTATGATCCTTGGTACGGTGCGCGGAGATACAAAGGGGTAAAAGGGCAGTTGTAAGTCATTATCGTTCTCGTCACGCCTGGAGTCAGATACGGCCAAGAACTGATACGGGCAATGTAGTCAAGTAACAGGTGGCTAGGTTCCTTGATGCCACAAATGATACACCACGCAAAGGAGTCCCATCCCCTGTACACGGTTTTGGAAAACGCGGTCACATATCCGAAGCTCCCCAGGCCTGTCACAAGGGCCACTGATGCTTGTTGTTCTAAGGACCACTAGTGTCAGATGATGACAATTTCTCATTCACTGGAGTAAAGCAGCTCCTGTCACAACACACTCTGGGCGGGAATCAGAAGTGTTTATTCTCTTCGCCCCAAATCACCCAAAACGGTTTCCTCCGTTGGCTGGCCGAGGCATAACATTCTATTAAGTGGAGTCCGTCCTTCGCGACTCAAACTGGGAGGCTGTGAAACACAGAAACGACATGCATCCGTCCCGGTTCAGGCGACCTCTGCCCCAGCCAGTGTCAGCAAGGAAATACTTACTACAGAGAAGTAAATGGTTTGAATCTGTGCTGGGAGGGCTGGAGGGAGACACTCCAGATGAGAAGTTCTCCACCCTGTCTCTGCACGGGAAGCACACGGCGGGGCGGAGGGCTGGGGGGGCGGTTTCCACACCTCCATGTCCCGAGATGTCCTTGAGGTGACAAAATACTCCCTGGGGTGAGGTCATAGTTTTACAGCCCCTCCAGGTGGGTGGCTAATACACGCAGCCAGGCTGAGTACCACTGCTGCAGCCCGAGCATCCAGGATTCTGAGAACCCCATTACAGGATCCCCACCCCCCACCCCGACTCCCCCAGGAATGACTATGCCTTCTCCGTAACCCGGAAGCTGCTGGTTCCACGGTGATCGGCGCCAAGCAGTTCCCAGCCTCTGACATCACCTGCAAAAGTAAATGATACTGGAACTCGTTTTTTTCTTTTTTTTTAATTTTTTTTTAATGTTTATTTATTTTGAGAGAGAGAGAGAGAGAGAGGGCGGGGAGGGGCAGAGAGAGAGGGAGACACAGAATCCGAAGCAAGTTCCAGGCTCTGAGCTGTCAGCACAGAGTTCCATGCGGGTCTCGAACGCAAGAACCGCGAGATCATGACCTGAGCGGAAGTCGGACACTTAACCGACTGAGCCACCCAGGCCCCCTGGAACTCATTTATTCTTAACAACAGATAACACGCGTGTGCACACGCACACACAAGCCAGATGTTTCCACGCCCAAACTTATAGCAGAAACAGCGAAATCTGCAGACCTGTGGCCTCACTTTCCGCTCCCAGACCTGAAAGAAACGCATCTTATTGGTGGAATCTAAATCACACGCAACACCTTAGCTGTAAGGAAGCCCGGAACATGGCATTTTTGGCGTTCCGTCCTCTGCAGTAATGAAAGGAATCATAGAAAGAGAGTACAATGAAGGTTGAACACCAATGTGCTTTATCCAACACAGCACGTGCAAGAGAAGAAACACTTAGAGTAGATATTTCTTTAAAAAACTGTTGTTTGAAGTTTACTTCTATGCGTAATCAATGTGTTTCTAGTTTGGCCATAGATTTACGTTAGTGCCTCAGGAAGTACAATTGTCTAGAATCGCTATCCTCTTCCAGCCCCAACATGAGCTTGGAATCTTCACTGTTATTTTCCCAAGAAGAAATATGACCAACAATTGACACACAATGACTCCTCTTCGATCAACCAGTGACAAACCGCGTTGCAAAACTGAACGCTGCCACTGGAGACGGACTGATAGGACCACCTAAATGGCAATTGACAAATTAGGGGAGGCCGAGTGTGAAATGGCTTGGAAGTTAAAAATTCCCGGAGGCCCCCAACTTTCACAAGCGTGGCCAAGTCCCGGTGGCAAAGAGGGCACAGGAACCCCCTCACGCTCCTGGAAGGAGAAGCAGAAAAGTAGCCGCTGTGAACTCTGGCCAGAGCATTCTGATCTCCATGGCGGGAGCTTGTCCTCAGGAGGAAACACTGCGCTGAAACCCCGTCTGCCCTGGGCATCTGGCTGGCTCAAGGCCCCTCCCGCCTTCCTAGCTTGCATAAGGGCAGAAACGAAAGGCTAAGAAACTCTCCAAAAGACACAGCGGAGGGACTCAAGCCGGCTAAGAAAACAAGAGATTTACTGATAAGGTCTTAGAAGCCTCCTTCTCCTCTCTAACATCTTACTGCCACGGCAGCAGAAGCCCCACATCGTAACTGTGGCTTTCAACAGACAGGGCTGCGAGACACAGACTCTACGTAAGGTGGGATTTCTAGGGAAACCCAAAGACAACGGGGGAGGCCAAGGCAACAAACCCAGAGGAAATAGAAAACCTCTCACACCTGCAGCTACAGCAAACATAAAGCAAAGCCTAACACTCCTTCCTATATAAAAACCTCACGCTGACGGCCTGCGTGCCTCGGCCCGTTACCGTGCACCCCATCTACAGCTTTCAACAAAAAGCTGTAAGGCACGAGAAGAGACGGGAGGAACGGGAGTAAAGATACAAAGAAAGCATCAAAGCAAACTCCAACATGGCAGCTTTTGTGAAATGATAAGATCAGGGCTACAAGACGACCATGAGTAATATGCTGAGAGGTCTAGTGGGAGAACGGGGGCACCAGGCAAGAACAGGTGGGTAACGGAGGCCGCCAGATGGGCACATTAAGAGGAAATCAAAAGGCAATACGAGGAATCACAATTACGGGAAGAGAAATGGAGAATGCCTTTGGCGGATTCGTTCCTATAGTCAGAAAGGCCAAAGAAAGAGTCAGCTTGAAGATAAGGCACATAGAAACCTCCCACGCCAACACGCAAAAGGCAGAAAAATGAAGGAAAAAACCCACACCTGAATGTCCAGGCACCGTGGGGGCAATTACAGGATGTGGACGTGCGCACAGTGGGAGCACCGGACGTAGAGGGGAGAAGGGAGAGGAAGAAGTTTTGAAGTGATGATGTCTGGGAGCTTTCCAAAATCAGTAACAGATCCCGAAACATGGATCTAGGACGTGTTTCTAGAAGTTTCTAGAAGTTTTGAAGTGATGATGTCTGGGAGCTTTCCAAAATCAGTAACAGATCCCGAAACACGGATCTAGGACGTGTTTCTAGAAGTTTCTAGAAGTTTTGAAGTGATGATGTCTGGGAGCTTTCCAAAATCAGTAGCAGATCCCGAAACATGGATCTAGGACGTTCTAAGAACACCGAGTACGATGCATCCCCCCCAAACCCACGTGTCAGAGTATTCCATGTGCACAAAACCCACCCACACAGGAAAACCCTTGAAAAAAAAGCCAGAGGGGAAAAAAAGAGCCCCACCTGTGGAGGGACGGGGACAAGGGGTCTGCCAGACTTCTCTTCAGGAACCACGCGAGAGCCCGAAGGGTGGAAGGCGATGTTTAAAATGTCGGCGGGAAGAAGCAGCCCGCTGAGAATTCTTATCTGGCAAAATCGTCTTTCAAAAATGAAGGGGAAATTTTAAAGGGTGAAGGCGAAGTAAAGACTGTGATAGACAAGCAAACAAAACTGAAGGGATATGTTACCCGTGGACCTGTCTTGCAAGAAATACTACAATAAGTTGTTTGGAGAGAAGACAGGTGATATGCCTCAGAACTCAGATCTACATAAAGAAAGGAAGATTGTTAGAAAGGAATAAGGGACGTAAAATAAAAGTTTGTGTTTTCTCTTTAAAAAAATTTTTTTAATCTTCATTAATTTTTGAGAGAGAGAGAGAGAGAGAGAGCACGAGCAGGGGAGGAACAGAGAGAGAGGGAGACCCACAATCTGAAGTAGGCTCCAGGCTATCAGCACAGATCCCAACGAGAGACTCGAACTCATGAACGGTGAGATCACGACCTGAGTCGAAGGTGGACGCTTAACTGATTGAGCCACTCTGGCACCCCTCGTATTTTCTCATTCTTAGCTGACCTAATAGACAATGTCTGTTCAGTACCATAATGGCAACTGTGCGTCAGGGGAGCAGAACTTAGGTGTAGGTGCGGAGAGAGACCAGAGTGCGGTGAGGGACGGGAGGGAGAGGTGGGGAGCAGTCCGAGCAGGTCCCCAAGACCACCCGGGAAGCAGGCACTCGCAAACATGACTTGAGGCTAGACTTGGATTCGCCGCAGATATATATTGCAAACACCAGGATAAACACTTAAAAAGCAAGAAAAGTTGATACGCTACAAGAGGAGAGAAAATAGAATCCAAACCAGGGCAGTCAAAAAAAGCAGGGGGGGGGGAGGGGTTGGCTGGGGAGACAAGAAAAGAAAAACGGAACAAAAACAGTGAAGAGCGCGATGTACATAAGCCCAACTACATCGACCGTCACTTTAGTGTGATGGGTCTAAATACACCACTGAAAACAGAGCGTCGCAAAACGGATTAAAAAAAAAGACCCAAACATGTGAGCATATCTAAACTTACCCGGACCTTCAATCCACAGCATATGACTGACATTTATGGAATACTTCCTCGAACAAAGAAGAATACACGTTCTTTTCCAACTCATTCTTTTCACCAGGATAGACCACGCTCTGAGCTACAAAACGTATCATGACAAGTTGAAAAGAATAGAGATCACACAAAGTACTCTTTCAGATCACAACATTAAACTCGAAGCTAACAGAAAGCTGAAAGTCCCCAAATATTTGGAGATGAAACAATATGGTTTTAGATAACGCATCAGTCAAAGCAATGTCAAAAGAAACTTAAAAAGATATTTTGAGCCAAGTGAAAATAAAAGTAGAACTTCTCAAAATTCTGGATCAGAGAAAGCATTTTTACTGAAGCAGGGATTCAGAGAGAATTCAGCCCACGATTCTTGTCTGAGGAGGCCATTTGAGGATCTTTGCCTGAGTGGTAACTAGAGCAGAAAAAATATGTCGAAACCGTGGTAGATGATTAGGAGGAGCAGTGGGCTAAGACTGGTGCAGTAGACAGCGAGCAGATGGCGATGATGAGTCTGGAATAAGGGTGTGGAATTTCACTACCGCTTTTTGAAAACAAAGGCATACTTCAGGTCACTCTTGAAGAATATGAGTTTGAACCCTGTAGGTCCACTTATATGCAGATTTTTTAATAAATACAGGACATACTCTATGTTTTGTCTTCCTTATAATTTTTTACATAATATTTTATTTCTCTAGCTTACTTTATTGTAAGAATACAGTATATAATACATGTAACATGCAAAATATATGCTAATCAACTGTTTATGTTGATTAGTAGGCTATTAGCAGTTAAACTGGGGGGAGTCAAAAGTTCTATGCAGATTTGAATGTTCAGGGGGATCAACACCCCTAACCCCTGTATTGTTCAAGGGTCAGTTGTACATTGTAAGGTAATTTTCATAATAGCGTGGCAGCAAAGATCTCTCCAGTCAATCTCAAGATTGTGTGCGGTGGGAGGAGGGAATTGTCATAGTCAGGTTTCTTCTGTGTGGGTAAGAGTTGAAAATATAACAGGGTTCAAAATACTGCTTTTTGGTGGGGAAAGAAATGAGTAACCCATCATCTTAGTGAGGGCCTAGAAGTTACTTACTTTTCACATGGTGATAAAGAAATTGACTGTTAAGAAAGGAAACAGAAACATTTTTAGAACTGAAAAGCAGAGTTAGACACAAAATGTAAAGGAGGAGGGAAGAGAAATATGATGAAACCAGGAGAGATACAGAAAAGAAGGAAAAAGGAAACAAAAACAAAATATAACATCATTAGTATAAATCATTCGGAAGGAATAATATCTAGGGCATCGGTTTTCTGTCTTTAAAGACTTCTGATTGGGGCTGCAGTACTGAAGACTTTACACATTGATTTATTCAGCAAGTATTTATTGATCATGCACAATGTGTCGGTCCTGGGTTACACGTTACGGCAGCTACAACCACACATGACACATCCAAACTGAGATGCGCGGTGGGTGGGAAATGCAAATGCAATGTAATGTTGATTACACATTAAATGACAGTACTTAAATATATTGAGTTAAATAAAGTGCATCTTTAAAATGAATTTCATCTGCTTTTTTTTTTTTTTTTTTTTTTTACTTTTGTAATGTGTTTAGTCGAAACTTTAAAATTACGTATCTGGCTACCGTTATATTTTGGTTGGATGCGAGGGTCCAAGTACTTCTCTACATCCTGGGACAAATAAGTTCCCTGCACCTAGTTATCTTATGCTCCAAACAAGAGAACTGGACCAAGACGAAGGAAAATTTACAAGCAAGACAATTAATTTTCTCTACTGGTAAGTCGTCTAATGACAGCCGACCTCTTGTGATGTGGTGCAGAGAGGGGTAGAGGTTTGAGAGATGACGTTCTCTCTGAGAAGGTGCTTCTGGGTTTCCATGGGGACAGAGAGCCAGCGTGCCCTGCAGCCCACCCAGGACGGTGACCAGGGCCATCTGGGAAAGGGACTCGAAGCTGATGCTTCTCCGCCGAGGAGCCATGGAGGAGTCCTGGTGACATCTGGGTGGGGGTGTGAGGGGCAGCTGGCGGGGTGTCTTGCTAGCACTTTAGGGACCACACGAGACAGGTCTCATGTCCCACACCCCAGCTCATGGTGGAAGGCCCCCGGACACGCTCACGTCACCGTGGCTGAGTCACATAGAAAGCCGTGGGTGCAGGGCCCGCTGGGTCCCTTGGTCACTTGGCGTCTCATAGCTAAGCGCTCAGTCTCCATTAGATTGATATGCCAGGAACTGTTTCTCAAAAGGGAAATAGTCAAAACTGAACAGGTTTTGTTTAGGCATTCTGGGGGCCCCACCGTGATTTTCCCGTCTGGGCTCGCCCAGGTGACACACAGAGTTCCATTCTTCTGAAACTATTTCTCTGGAGGTTCTGCCTGGGCCACATGACAGGGCTGAGCGGTCTCGCAGCTGAGCCGGGAAACCGCTTCTTCCTCAAGGCCACACTCAAATTCATCAGCCTTTCAGGTCAGAGCAAAATACGCAGACGTGGTACGCACCGTCTGCAAGATTCAAAGCAGTCTCCCTGGCATTAGCCGTAAGGGACCCGTGGGATTCTTCCCTGTGCACGGGATGCCCGTTTAAGTCGACAGGACTCCGGTCAACCTCACTACCTCTTTTCCTGGCAGGTGCCCCCCTGTCTTAAGAACCCAGCAACATTCTGCCCTGGGGCCTGTCAACATGGTGTATCAATATGGCCGACCCGGATGATGTCGCAATCAATATGGCCGACCCGGATGATGACGCAATCAATATGGCCGACCTGGATGATGACTCAATCAACATGGCAGAGCGGGATGATGACGCAGTCAAGGTCACACAGAGCTGGTGAGGACCTACCTGCCGTACGTCTATCCATCTACAGGATGACGTGGGAAGGGCAAGCAGCTGTCCTGGCTTGGCAGATGTTGATCGGCTCTGGCGTTTTAGACATGGCAGTCGGGTAGAAGCTGGGTTCACCAGGGTGATGGCTCTGTTCCAAGTGCCAGTGGCCATAGTAATCTGTTCTAGCGAGGAAGCCACCACAGAAGCGGTATGGTGGCCAGCTGAGTGGGGCTGTCCGTTTCTGGAGGCAGTGCAGACCAGGGGTTAGAAGCACAAAGTTCTACTGCCAAAGTTGAGTTCACTCTCACAGTCTTGTTTAGACTTATGCCCACGTTTGAAGTTTCTGATGCTTGTATGAATGGTCCCTTTTCATTAATTTTGTTTCTTTTTGTTGTTGTGTTTGCTAACATACAGAGATACAGTTGGTTCCTATATATTGATACTACAACCAATTATGGTGACAAACGTGCTTATTGATCGTAATAGACACAGAGTCATCCACATACAGAAGAGTAACTATTCTAGCTTTTCCACTTTAACTTTTATTTTCTTTCGCCCACCCCCGCCCTGCCCCACGTCTTCTTGTGCTGAGTGGAATCTCCACGGAAGACACCATGGAAATCTCATCTTGTTTGTGATCTCAGAAGAAAAGTTTTCATTAAACCCTTGCATATGATGCTTGCTTTGCGTTTTGTGTGTGTTTCAGATCTCCTTTACTGGGCTAGGAAAGTTTCCTCCAACGTCCATTTGGTTCAGAGTCCTTATCACTAATGCATGTTGATTTTCATCATTTTTTAATTTTAATTTTAATATTTTAATTTTTGTAATGTTTTATTTATTTTTGAGAGAGAGAGACAGAGTATGAGCTGGGCAGGGGCAGAGAGAGAGAGGGAGAAAGAATCCACAAAGCAGACTCCAGGCTCTGAGCTGTCAGCACAGAGCCCAACGTGGGGCTTGAACCCATAAACCACGAGATCATGACCTGAGCCGAAGTCGGATGCCCAACCGACTGAGCCACCCAGGTGCCTGTCATCATTTTATTTTTTAAATTTAGGTTTATTTATTTATTTATTTATTGAGAGAGAGAAAGAGAGAGAGAGAGAATCCCAAGCAGGCTCCATGCTGTCAGTGCAGAGCCCAACGCAGGGCTCAAACCCACAAACCGTGAGCTCGTGACCTGAGCCTAAATCAAGAGTCAGATGCTTAACCGACTGAGCCACCCAGTTGTCCCATTTTCATCATGTTCCTGCAAGTGCTGAGATGGTCCTTAATTGTATCGGTGTGGCGTCCTCATACGTCCCATAAGCTGTACGTAATTAGGTACCTTTCATCCAGACTAACAATCTTTTACCTGGAGTGTTACCTGGAGTATCCCATTTTCATGTAATGGGTTTATCCTCTTTAAAACCAATGAAATTAGTGACACCTCGGGGTCACCTGCCATCTTGTCTTTCCAGTTTTATGTTCTCTGGGCACTGTCCTCTCCATCCTGGGGGGAAGTTGGAAATTGCTTTCAGGTCAATTGGAAGTTTTGAAAAGTAGCTCCCAGAGAGAACTTCGAATGACTAACATGGGATCCACACATTGTCTTTAGTTTCCTGGCATTACAGTTAGTCCTATAACAAAAGATACCACCATGATGTGAGGAAACACCAAAAAATTTAGAAAATTACCCTCAAAAGTTTTCCCAACAGAAGCCCCTCAAACTCTTGCCCCAACATAATCTATGTAGGCAAGTGTACATGCACACCCTAGTTTACTTCCTTGCTACCCATCCACTTAGAAAATATAAAACTTCTACACAGAGAAAAATTATTTTGTGCTGCAGGGTTCCAGACATGGCTGGGTACTGGAATCAAAAGAGGAACTCTTTAGAAACACAGATTCTGAGCCCAAATGTCCATCAACTGACGGATGGATAAAGAAATTGTGGTTTATATACACAATGGAATAGTACGTGGCAATGAGAAAGAATGAAATATGGCCTTTTGTAGCAACGTGGATGGAACTGGAGGGTGTTAGGCTAAGTGAAATAAGTCATACAGAGAAGGACAGATTCCATATGTTTTCACTCCTATGTGGATCCTGAGAAACTTAACAGAAGACCATGGGGGAGGGGAAGGAAAAAAAATGGTTAGAGAGGGAGGGATCCAAAACCTAAGAGACTCCTAAAAACTCAGAACAAACTGAGGGTTTATGGGGGGTGGGAGGGAGGGGTGGGTGGGTGATGGGTATTGAGGAGGGCACCTGTTGGGGTGAGCACTGGGTGTTGTATGGAAACCAATTTGACAATAAATTTCATATAAAAAATAATAAAGTCTATTAAATTAAAAAAAAAAAGACAGATTCTGGATTCAATTTGATTCAATCTTCCGAGAACAAATGCGGTTCTCGCATGGCTCTGACATTCACTCTGCATTTGGAAGAAAACTGTCTTAAGGGACCCTGACGTGTATTTAAATGTTCACGGCACCGTGAACGCGTCGTGTGTGACCCACAGAATTCGAATCTCAGCCAAGCCTTGTCTGGATCAGAAGAACAAGGTGCTGGTTCCGAAAGAGATCAGCATTTTCCCCTAATTGGTTCTGGGGTGAGGTAACTTTGTACCCATCACTGAGGTGTGGTTGGCATTGGTGAACGGGCATAACTAGAGTGGTTTTCCAAATCTGAACAAGACTGGGGTTACTCTTGTTCTGGTAGAGCCGCACGTGTTTCTTACAGTGGCATCAGCAGGGATCGTCCACAGCTGTCACAGAGCTCGTGTGCCAGGCAGCGAGGACAAGGTTTCTTTTCTGTGTGGGATAAAGGGAAACCCCCGTTCACTGACCAGAAAGAGCATGCTTGTCTCGGAAAAGCAGGGCCACTGCACCATGTCCCCAAATGCTCAAGATCGTGTAGCAAAACCCAATACGTGTTCCTCCCCCCAGTCCCCAGATCTCTTCCGTTGCCCCATTTTCTTCCGTGGGGAAAAAAGAAAAAAGGAACTTGTTTCTTGCTGTGGGAAGATTTTCAAGTATTGCTTTTTAGAAAGCAATTAAAAACGAATTGTGGGCAGGGCTTTATTTCTAAAGTTGTGGAGATAAAGGTTAAATGGAACCTGCGAGGGTTCTCTCAAAAGCAATTTTGGACAAGAAAGTGCGGCACGAATTGTGGTCACGAGGGGCCTTGGGTTAACTCAACACTGAACTCTGTTGGTTAGCAACTGTGCTTAATGCATGTTAAGGCTATTTTTGCTATCTTAATAGCAGCAAATCAGAAAAAAAATATGACAAAATGTCAATCACAGCAGGTAAAAAACCAGAACCGTGAGAAAGCGTTAAGTCCCCTTGACAGTTTAACACCTTCTACAATAAACAGGGTCAAAATTGTTCTCTCCAGCTCTTGACTCCATTTTCCAAACTCCAAATTCCATGTTCTGCCTTGGCTCTCTGCCCTAAGTGGCTACCCACTGGGCTCCCGTGTCCGGGGGCTTCCCGGTGGGTTTTCCAGTGGGAAGCTATGGCAGGAGATCAGAGGGAGGGCGTTTCTTCACTGGTATTCACAAGGGGAGGCAACCTTGGGAGGGCTAGGTTCCTCCGTGGGACATCACTGTTCTCCGCATCATTGCTTTCTACTGGCCTGGTCTTCCTAAGGGTGGTAATGGTGCCCATGCTGTGCCAACCCCATGACGACCCTACAAGCGTCTTGTATATTACCAAGCGGAGTCTCTTCACAAACTCTCCCCAGTTCTACCTTGGGACCTGATCGACACAGGCTGGTATGTTATCTTTACCAATAGGTATTAGTTAAAAAGAGAAATGAATTACAAAAACGGAAACCAATTGTCGTTAAAATGGTAAAAAGAAATGAATTACAAAAAAACAAAAAGAAGAAGAAGAAGGAAAGAGAAGAGGAAAATAATTGAATAGACTGTAAAGAGGAAGGATAAAAAGACTTGGAATCCCCCTCGTTTTTTCCCCTCTCTTAAGGTGAAAAATCTGCCTGGGAGCCATGTTTTCAACTGAGGCCGGTCAAGTCTTCTGTGGGAGCCACCGTCCAGACAGCAGAGGCTCCGGCTTAGTCGGCTAAGAGGGCACTGAACAGAGACAGATGTTTTCTTAAAATTCTTCATTCTCATGCACTTAGGGCTTCAGCTTAACCATATGTTTACCTATTTATCTGTTGTTCATTACCCAATAATCCAGAAAGACATTCTCTTTCTCAAAGACTCCAGCAAAGCCAGATCCATGAACTAAAGCTTTCATTCACGTGTTCTCCAAAAACAAGGTCAGCAGCTTGATAGGTCTTTAATTTGCTTAGTACTCTTCCGTCAACAATGAAAACATATATACGCTTTAAATTTAACTTTGGAGTATGGTATGGGACGTGTCTATATAAAATTGAATTTTCACGTCACTAGTGTGTTTTGGAGTTTGCTCCTTATCTTTAATACACAGGGATCTCTACCAAATGCTATTGGAAGGTCGTGTAATACGCCATGAGAAGGATGCTGTGTAACCTAGGTGCTCTGATCGACCTTTGTAGTTTTTTCCCCTTTCCTCCCAATGCCTCTATGAATATTCTTGTATTCCCACCTCCAATGCATGAGAATTCTCATTTTTCAATATTCTCATCAACACTGGCCCTGTCCTGCCCTGCCCTGCCCTTTTCTTCCCTTCCCTTCCTTTCCCTTCCCTTCCCTTCCCTGCTCTGCCCTTCCCTTCCCTTCCCCTCCCCTCCCCCTCCCCTCCCCTCCCCTTCCCCCTCCCTTCCCTTTCCTTTCCTTTCCTTTCCTTTCCTTTCCTTTCCTTTCCCTTCCCTTCTCTTCCCCTTCCCTTCCCTTTCCTTTCCTTTCCTTTCCTTTCCTTTCCTTTCTTTTCCTTTCCCTTCCCTTCCCTTCCCCTCCCCTCCCCTCCCCTTCCCCTTCCCTTCCCTTTCCTTTCCTTTCCTTTCCTTTCCTTTCCTTTCCCTTCCCTTCTCTTCCCCTTCCCTTCCCTTCCCTTCCCTTCCCTTCCCTTCCCCTTTCCTTTCCTTTCCTTTCCTTTCCTTTCCTTTCCTTTCCTTTCCCTTCCCTTCTCTTCCCCTTCCCCTTCCCTTCCCTTCCCTTCCCTGCTCTGCCCTTCCCTTCCCCTCCCCTCCCCTCCCCTTCCCCTTCCCTTTCCTTTCCTTTCCTTTCCTTTCCTTTCCTTTCCTTTCCCTTCCCTTCTCTTCCCCTTCCTCTTCCCTTCCCTTTCCTTTCCTTTCCTTTCCTTTCCTTTCCTTTCCTTTCCCTTCCCTTCTCTTCCCCTTCCCCTTCCCTTCCCTTCCCTTCCCTGCTCTGCCCTTCCCTTCCCCTCCCCTCCCCTCCCCTCCTCTTCCCCTTCCCTTCCCTTTCCTTTCCTTTCCTTTCCTTTCCTTTCCTTTCCTTTCCCTTCCCTTCTCTTCCCCTTCCCCTTCCCTTCCCTTCCCCTTTCCTTTCCTTTCCTTTCCTTTCCTTTCCTTTCCTTTCCATTCTATAGCCATCCTAGAAGGTTGTTAAACATCTTTTCACAGGCTTATTGGCCATTTGTGTCTTTTCTTCAGAGAAACATCTTTTCAGATTCTTTCCCTATTTTTATCTAGGCTACATGTCCTTATATCATGGAATTGTAAGGATTATTTATAAATGCCAGACACAAAAAAATCCTGGAACACTTAGCAGATAAATGACTTTGAAATATTTTCTTCATTTTCTTGGTTGCCTTTTCACTTTCTTTATGGTAACCTTTACAGAGCTAAATGTTTAATAAGTATGATGAAGTCCAATTTATATTTTATTTTCTGGTTTGTGCCTTTGGTGTCATATCTAAGAAGCTTTACCTAGCCTAAGGTTGTGGAGATTCACTCTTGTACTTTTCTCGATGAGTTTTGTAGCTGTAGGTCTATGGTCCGTTTGAGTTAGTTTGAGAATATGTATATAGTTTTTTTAAGTGTAATTAGCGTAATTTGGTGTTTCTTTGGGCTGGATTCCTGAAAGGAGGATTGCTGGCTCAAAGGTCATGTGGATTTTTTTCTCATTTTGAGATACACTGCTAAGTGATCTCTCAGTGTAATTTTAACAACTCATCCTCACAGGACATAAGCCTGAGGGCAAAACTTCCACCACATCAGCCAACGGCTTGACGTTTTCTCCTTTAAGATGATTGCCACTATGATGCGCAAGAAAGTTGATCTAGTTTTAATTTGCATTTTGCTAATGACGGAGGAGTCAGATATTTTCAACTGTTTTAGACATTTGCTTCCAGTTTTCTGAGAATTGTGAATTGATAGTTTTTATCCATCTTTCCAGCAGAAAATTGGTATTTTGTTCCCGCTGTAGCTTCTTTTCAGCTTTTTGTAAGACCTGTGCTTGTTAAGACAAACAAAATAAGGTGAATGAGAAAAAATAATACACACAGAAAAATCTTAAAGTAGAAATATGAATAGGATCCAGGAAGCTTCCTGGGATAAAGAAAAAGGATAAAAAGAAAGATTCAGATTGACATCAGAATTGTCAACAGTGATATGGCATACCAAGGGAAAATAGACTGTCATGGAAAACATCCTTGGGAGAAATATTTCAGGAAGAAGATAAATACGTTTTCAAAGATAAGAAATGTGAACAGTATAATTAAGAATAAAGGTACATAAATAACCTAAGGAAGTTTACTGTGCTTTCTAAAGTGGTCTCAATTCATGTTGGGTGACACAGAAGAAGCCATAGAATTTAGAAAGAAAAACATTTAATTCATAATTATAATCCCATTTTTTAGTTCTGCTTTTTGTGTGAATACATTATTATGTTCCATATCATGATATTAAAAGCAGTAGCCTACATTTATAAATCAGTGAATATGTTTTTTACATCGATAGGCATTTATGATCAAACAAGTTTCTGATTGTTCTAAAATGGCATGTTCATCCTAAACTCAAAAATTATCTATAGCAATCTACAGCTAAAATTTTGAAAAATAGTCTGGTGGTGACAGGTGACAGAAAAGAGAGATGGCCATAATGAAGTAGTCATTTCATTTAAAGTGAAACTATAGATCTTGATAAGCATTTGAAGTAATTAGAAAAAAATAAGTCCATATGAATATCAGAAAAACAAAACTAGAACGTATAGTTTTCATAAGTGGAGGACAATGGATATATCTAGTGCCAAAAAGGAAAGAGAAGACATAGACATAAAAAAACTAATAAAGTAAGATGGCAAAATGTCCCAGTATAGATAAGTATAATAAATATTAAGTATATTTACTTTAAAGTAAATATTAAATATTAGTTTAAAGTGTATATTAAAAATAAATATAAAGACATTAACCAGATTCAGTAGTGCAGTCTGACATCAGCAAGATGCTGGAATATGAAGCCCTTTTCTATTGGAGACACCAACTTAAAAAACATGCATGGACTAAATTTCCTTTGTGAGAGCTTCAGACACCTGAGATGTTGCAGCACCCCAGGCAAGCACAAGGCAAGAAGAGTCCCATTGGAGTAAGAAAGTTTATTGTATCTACCCACCTTGGTGAATCTGGAGAAAACCCCCAACCCCCAGCTTCAACGTGGGGAGCGAGAGAGAAAGAGGAGTAGAATGTGCACCAATGTTTGGGATATTTGGACCCTGGTACAGGAACTGTTTTCCGTCTCACTTGACTTGCAGAGCTAAAGAGAACAGAAGTGTACCATTCAGATGCCAAGTTGGGGTCCTCTGAGAATCAAGGTAGCCCCCAGCGAAGCCAAAGAAACTGCAGTACCAAAGACAGACACCAGGTGGAGTAAGAGATTATAGGATCTTGAGACTAGGGAAAACCTCTTTACTGACATTTACATGCACTAACAAAAAGAGAAGATACTTCCCCAGAAAAGGCTAAAGAAGTCTCCAGAATCTCTAGCCGTGCTGATTGGTGGAGGTCTTCCCCTGTATGAAGCCAGTCTGTAAGGATAGGGAGAGGTGCCTATTTTTTCAAATGCCCAAATCTCTAAGGCATCCAAACAAACAAACAAACAAACAAACAAACAAAAAGACTAAAATAAAGGAAGAAAATAAATCTCCAAAAACTGACTTTAAATAAATGGAGATTTACAAATTAATTATCTAACAAAGAATTTAAATATCAGTCTTCAAGCTGATCAATGACCATAAAAAAAAAAAAAAAAGAATAGAGATGGGTAACTAAATGAAATCATGAAAACAGTGTACAAACAACATGAGAATATCAACAAAAAGATAGAAATTATAAGAAAGAACAAAACAAAAAATCAAGAACTAAAGAGAACAATAATCGAACTGAAAAACTCAGTAGAGAGATTCATCAACAGACCTGATCAATCAGAAGAAACGATCAGAAAATCTGAACACAGGTCATCTGAAATAACCAAATCTGAGAAGCCAAAAAAAGAAAGGAAAAAAAAAAAAGTGAAGAAAGCCTAATGGATTTCTGGGACACCATTACAAAGATCAATAATGCTTTATGGAAATCCTAGAGGGAGAAGAGAGAAAGAAAGGGTCAGAGAACCTATTTGAAGAAATAATGACCATACATTTTTGAAATTTATGGGGTGAAATGGATGCACACATTTAATGTACTCCATCTAGGAGAACTCAGAGACCCATGCCCAGACACTTTACAACAAAACTGTCAAAAGTCACAAAGAGAAAATCTCTTCACAGCAAGTGAAAAGCAGTTCATCAAATACAATAAGACCGTGAGTAAATTTCTCAGCAGAAACTTTATCGGCCAGAAGGGACTAGGTGAATATAGTTCAGTGTTGATAAAAAACAAAAAAAAACACAAAAAAACAACCTGCCTATCCACAATATTGTATTTGATAAAAATATTCTTCAAAAGTAAAGGAGAAATAAACATTTTCCCCAAATAAAAGCTGGGTGAGTTCATCACTACTAAACTTGGCTTACAAGAAATGCTACAGAGAGGCATTCCAATTGAAATGAAAAACAGCTAGTAGGCAACATGAAAACAAATGAAAATATAAAGTTCCCTGTTAACAATACACATATAGACAAACAGACATTTCTTTACCCTTGTAATGTTGGTGCATGTAGGTCTTAGCCTTCTCCGATTGCAATAACAAACATATCGTAGACCGAGTGTCTTATAAACGACGACACCCTATCTCTCAGAGTCATGGAGGCTGGAGGTTTGAGATCAGGGGGCCAGCGAGGTTGAGATCTGGGGAGGGCCCCCTTCCAGACCGTACTGGGCACATGGTTTATTGTATTCTCCCACCCATGGTGGACAGCAGAGAGAGCAAGCAGTCTCTCTGGTGAGTCTTGTAAGGGCGCTAGTCCCATTCAGATGAGCTCCGGGCTCACAGACTCATCGATTACGTATTACCTTCAAACATGCTTGCAAACAGAACTGTGATGTACTAGTTTATTTTTATGGTTATTTTTTATTATGTATTGATATACTAACAGTGCTCTGGATCCAGTTGCAAAATTTATCCATTAATAATACCCGATGATTTCTTAATAGATTTTTTTTCCCCCGAGGAACTTGGTGCACAGTGTGATATTGCATTAATCCCCCAGAGCATCTGTGACTATAAATTATCACAGAGGTTGGAATGCTTAATTTACACTCAAAAGTCAATTATAAAGAGATAAAAAAATGTATAATAAATCATTGACATTATAGATATGACAAGCAAAACATTTAAAAATTAATTATCTTGTTTTTTAGCAGGCTAATTGGTTAAAAACTCTCTTAAAAGATTTTTTTTCTGAAAAAATTTACACAAATGCTAAAGCAAGTTTAGGAATAAAGATACTTCTTAGAAATAAATATCCAACATTACAATTACAAGAATAATTATTCTTGGTAAATATTTACCAAGAATATTACATACTTCAGCTTCTTTTTTTAAATTTTTTTAACGTTTATTTATTTTTGAGAGAGAGAGACAGAGCATGAGCGGGGGAGGGACAGAGAGAGGGAGACACAGACTCCGAAGCAGGCTCCAGGCTCCGACCTGTCAGCACAGAGCCCGATGGGGGGCTCGAACTCACAAACTGTGAGATCATGACCGGAGCCGAAGTCGGACACTCAACGACTGAGCCACCCAGGTGCCCCTACATACTTCAGCTTCTTAACTGTAAATTTTTCTAATAACGTTTTTGGAATAACTTATCTTTAAAGATATGATCTTATAATTATCAATTTAAAATTTCCCAGTCTTCTTCAAAGTTGCATTTTTTTAAGTTTATTTTGAGAAAGCTAGAAAGCCAGAGCAGGGGAGGGGCAGAGAGAGAGGGGGAGAGAAAGAGAATCCCAAGCCGACTCTGCCATGCTGTCAGCACAGAGCCGGACTTGGGGCTCGACCTCATCATGACCTGAGCCGAAATCAAGAGTCGGACGCTTAACCGACTGAGCCACTCAGGCGCCCCCAAATTTGCATTTTCTGATTAATAAATTCATATAAATGATAACAAATAAATTAGTAAATCTTTACCCCATGATATTTTTTATTGCGAGAATACTCCTACAGATCTGAAGAACCTGGAAAGCTTCATGGACACTGTTTTTAATATTAATTTTTTTGTATAGAAATCGTAAATATTTTAGCCAAAATATTTTCACAGGTACCGCCTTTTTACCTTCATTCAGAATGCATGTTGTTGTTATATTTTAACTAGGCGGAACTTGTCAAATAACGTCTCTATAACTTGGAGAATGTTTTGCTAAATTTAGATGCTGCAAAATTGCCATCCCCTTTCTTTTTTTAGCATTTTTTTTAGATAGTCCCACCCTTCTAAGACTTGGCGTTTACTTAGAATAAAATGCAAAGCTAAATTGAAGGACTCCTAAAACGTCGACATCATTGTTGGTCACCCGGGTTACTTATCACAGGCTTTTCCTTCAGGAGTTCCAACATCTAAAACGTGATCTGAGTTGGAGGAGGAGGAATGAAAAATACTCCGTTGTACAATTTTACAAACTTAAACAAACTCTTCACAGAATTTTGTAGTTGAGCCTCTTGGCTGTGTATGTGTAAAATATTTGTTAATTTTGTGAACTGTATTTTTATTTCAAAATTGTGATTTACACGTGCCCCACAGTCAAATTCTAGTATATGTCCACTCGCTGGTTTTTTAACTTGAGAGACATTATTTTTACCACGAAACCTGTCACCAATTTTTTCCCTACTATTATCACAAATACAAATGCTTTTATTC
Organism: Felis catus; assembly: GCF_018350175.1. Lineage (NCBI taxonomy): Eukaryota > Metazoa > Chordata > Mammalia > Carnivora > Felidae > Felis > Felis catus. The sequence continues at coordinate 3,642,833 of NC_058380.1, forward strand.
TCATGGTTGACATTTTAAACTCAGACCCTGGAACTTTCACGTAATATCAAATGCCTCACTTCCAACGCACTCAACTTCCAATTCCCTACTTTGATTATGTGGCTTAGATGAAAAGATTACATCAGTATTGGAATTAAGTAATTTTCTGCTTACAGCATTTGGTACACTGGAAAAAAAAAAGATTTGTTTTCACTTAATTATTATCAGCTACCTTCCTCGGCTAACTGAAATGAAACTTTTGCCAAACTAGCTTTAGCCTCACTTCTTTTTTTTTTTTTTTATTATTTATTTGCTTATTTTTGAAAGAGAGAGAGAGATAGAGAGAGACACGGAATGCAAAGCAGGCTCCAGGCTCGGAACTGTCAGCACAGAGCCAGATGCGGGGCTCAAACTTACCAACTGCAAGGTCGTGACCTGAGCCGAAGTTGGACGCTTAACCGACTGAGCCACCCAGGTGCCCTAGCCTCACTTCTTATAGACGGCAAAAACAGTAGAAATTCAAAGTGAAGATAGTTATTTGATCTAACGAAGTCTTCCTTCACAGCATGCCAGGTACCCTCATTTTCTGAGGATGTGTTCAGCCATATCTTTCAAACATGGTCTTCTCATAATACCTCCTACCCTTCCGATCTCCACATCACCACTGATCATTTCCCTGGGGTCACTATGATCTCCTTGGTGGATGATCAATATCCCAAGAGCTTGTGCAAGATAACTACTCACCATCAATCTTCTCGAGAAATACAATTGCTGTGTATCATTTTCAATCGAACGTGAGCTTTTAATGTTAGCTCATGGCCATCAGATAACTGCAAAACAAAGTACTTAATGATGAAATTAAAGTGTTGCTAAACAGTACAAGGAGTTGTGAATTTACGGTACATGATGAGTGAGGAGAAAGTTGTAAGCAGAGTGTCCACACGAGCTGTGCTCTCGTGGAAGGAGTGGGCTACCTCCGTTTCTCATACGCATGTCACGTACACCTGAACTGTGACTCCACATGTCCAGTCATTGTCCCCACTGACAGGGAGCCGGGTGGCTGTGCCACAACTAGCTGGTGTAGCAAATGGGTGGCAGGACCATAGGGTGAGGTATCTCTTGCACCATCAGAAAAGGTTAGCTGCTCCTTACTGCTTGTGTCCCGGCACTCCAGTGTATCAAAAGACACTGTGCACTGTCCCCTCAAGGGAGGCACTGGTCGGTCACCCCCGATCTGGGAAAGGCTGTAAATGCAAAAGCAAGTTCTCACAGGTCACTGTTCAGATTGAAAGACTTCTTAAAGTGAGAATTTTGTTCCAGTGCACTCTGGTAGTTGCGGCCATGGAAGAGGCTAGAAAGACAAAGCAGAGGTGACCGACTCCATCCTGGCTTCACAGAATTCAACGATTAATAATTCTATTTCATTAACCACAAATACTCCGAGATAGAAGCCAAATGGAAGGCGACACTGGACAAGAGGGAAACTGAGACTGTCCCGAGGAGGCCGGCTTTCCGATTACCCGAATTTTGTGCGTATTTTCAAGAAACAACTTTTCACTTCACTCATCTTCTGTCGGATCTTTTCATTTCCATCCTTATCACCTCCTGTTTTGCTTTCTCGGGATTTATCTGATTTGTCATTGCTAACGACTTCATTTGGACCTTTTGTCCATTATCTTTAGTTTTACTACTCCTTCATGTGAATTTATGCGACTATAAATGTCACTTAAAGCTCTTCTTTCAGTGATTCTGTAAGTTTTAATTAACGCTGCGACTTTGATACGCCCAGCTTGGTCACACAAGTGCCTGGAGGAACAATTGCTTTAGGGATTATTTCTCAGTTTGGAGGGGAAGATGATGAGGAACCAGGCAGTGGTTTAACTCCGTGTTGAGCGGAGTGAACGGTACCCTTAATATCTACTTTAAATATAAGGATTTGTCACAAACGTCCCCTCTCGAAAAACAGAGGCATCAATTATCCCTTCCCAACACACGCACACAGCAAGCACATACCCACTCCAACAGAATTACATTACCAGTGTTAGGTCAAAATTACTAAACAAGCGCTGAAATGCAGATATGTTCTAGAAAATACCGGGTCAGGGAAGACAATGTATAAAGCTCTTAGTTGCCATGGTAACAGATAAGCCCTTGTATCGGCAATTGAGAAAATCAGAAATTGAGCATTTGTGTGACATTACTTTTTTATAGGTTTTCAAGGGATAGGAGGGAAAAAATTTTTTTAATTGGATTGATTTTTTTTTTCCAGGGCCTTACCAATTTTAGCAGATGGCTTTTGCGGAGGGTACTAACCAGGGTTGTGATATGAGTAATCAATCAGCATCTGATACCCGGAAAGAGTCAGCAAGCCTGAAGGAGGAGGCGGACTTCAGGCTGGGCGGAGGCAAGACAGGGCCATCCGTCTCCGTGTGCCCCCGCAAGAGCGACAAAAACACTGAGATGCTGAAGGCCAGGTTGTTCTGAGATTCCTGATTTCGGGCATTGCTCACAACCGCCCCTCCTCTACCCCTTTCCCTCCCAGACTGTAGCTCTGCTGATCTACCAGTCAGGAAGCTTCTCTTACTTTCTTCCTGTCTGGGTCTTCTTCGGCATCTTCTGAGTAATGGCGCAGCTGTTGGTCAGCTCCAGAGACACCCCCCCCGCTAAGGGCATCAAGAAGAAAGGTTGACTTGTCAAGTTCTAGCTGAGGCTGTTGTCCTCCAGCCCTGAAAAGCCCTTCAAAACCCGGCCTTCAGTTGGACTCCTTCTGGAAGGCCCTCAGTCGGGTGAGCATCGTCCCCGTGGACAAAACCTCCAGCCCACCTGGGAGCAGCCTTGCAACTTGGAACTCCCCTGTGTCGCACGTCCTGGCTCTTCCAGATGTCTGCCTCCATCCTGTGCCACCGTCTCCAGTAGAGGGAAGGACGGAGTCCGTGGAAGGTGGTGGAAACGAGTCTTCAACATTAGGTGGGATCTCAAACGACTGAAAAACGACTGGCTCCGATGTGGGGGGTGACAAAGGGTTGATTATCTGCCATTTTGATAGCCTGCTAGAGCATTTTCTGTCCGCCTGCTTAACCCCCACTGAACACCCCTGGGGGGTGTCTCTGGGTTGTCAGAATTCCTTCAAATAAGGATGAAGTTATTTAAACATGTTTTAGCATCACAGCTCTTGAAAAATTAAATCTCTTTCTGGATGGCGCTTGGGCGGGCAGAATATAATGTCATTTGCATTCAAATCACACCAAAGGAATACTCCACCCAAAGCGGATTTTGGCATCACAGTTTCAGGCAAGGACCGACTTACCGGCTAACGGGAGGCGGCACTTGCCGGTCGGAACCCCTCCTGCAGGACCAGGCTGACCCTTCCCTCGCCACGTCTGCATGAACACGCGTGTTCGGTTCTGCCATGACAGCCCGGGGCGGGGAAGAGTAGGGTCTTCTTGGACTTTGGGTCTGTGTTGCGTAGATTGCCTGGCACTGAAGGCGTTTTTCTTGGCTATAACTTCATTTTTGAGAGCAGTCGGAGGGTCAGACGATCACACACTGCACGAAGATGGGAAGTTAGTAAGGAACGGCACAGAAGGAAGAAGGTACCCTCCAAAGGATGATTTCCTGGGCAGAGCACGCCTTCTTCCTGGGGGGAGCACGAGAAACCGTGTCATTCCAGCCCTGAGCCTAAGGCGCTCGATCAGGATGTGCTTTCTCTCTGCTTCTGTTTCTATATGTTTCGTGTATATACATGTCTTCTCTTTGTAATGGTTTAGGATGCATTGTTAATTTTCCCCGGCAAAAATAAGGGAACTCTTTTTTTTTTTCATTGATGCCTTCTCCCTCCGAGGCAGGATTCCCGGGGAGACACAGTTGAAGTAGGAACGCGTTTGACTAACCCTTGACAGTGACGCACAGCTGGATTCCCGCCTGTCAGGGTAGAGGTGGACCCTCAGGGGGGGTGAGGCTCAACGCGTCCACAGCCTGGTAGACAAGTTATCCCAAAGGTGCTGCGGGCTCAGCGTCCCACAATAGGCGCCCAGCCTCGTAAGTGACTGAGCGCCCTTACTTGGAACTCTCCTGCCCCGACAGAGTGTTCTCGTTTCTCAGATGGTCTTGCAAAAAGCTCTTTTTGTCTTCCCTTCTGGGTCTCTTCCAAGTGAGTCCATAAAGCTCTTATACCTGACCGTCTTCTGTTTGCGTGCGAGTTGTGTCGTGAACAATTCACCGACGAGCGAGCGTGTCGAAGGAGAAGCAGTGTGCTTTTTCCACCTGCGTCCTGGTCTCCAGGAACCAGGGCCGGGACAGGGATCCTTGTAGCCCCGCCTACCGTCCTCAGACGCGGCTTTCACCTCCGCGGGGAGGACCCCGGCCCCAGGGTGAGGACACGCCTGGACGCTGTCCTTGCTGTCGCTGTGGGAATGACTCTCACAGGGTCTTGGTAGCTTCCGTCACCATTGCCCGGGGTGGAACAGAAGGTGGCAAGCCTCTCTGAGTCAGACCCGACAACATACTTGCTTTTTAGTTTCTCCCCAATTGTTGTACTTGACCTTGGAACTCCAGTCCTTACCATTCTCCTATGCTCCCAACTCCTTCTCACAGGGTCCCCCTCCTGGCCTTCACGGGCCCTGACTCTCCCAGGCAGCCTGATCAGTGAAGGCTGACCTGGGCCCCCCACCTCTCCTGCATCTGGGACAGGAAATGGGGGTGAGTCTTATGTTTCCCCACTGCCCTGCTTCACCTTCAGAGAGCACAGACTCGGGCCACCCCCCTCGTCACCTCCTGCCCAAACGCGGCCGTCCTGCCGTCCTGGACCCTCCCCACCTTCCGGTCACTGGAGCCTCGATACCGGTGGCATCCAGCATGCAGCCACTCTCCCAGGCCCCCCTGGTCCCCAGCCACCAGGGCCGTGGTCCACACTGCCCGGTGGATGGCCAATGGCACCCTCGGCCGGCTCTGTACCTCGGGGTGCCGCAGCGTGAAGATTCCTGCACACGCGTCTGGTTGAGCGGAACCCTTGTTCCTGACCCTCCCATAGCCTGTCGCTGGCTCTGCTGCGGCTCCGTGTCCCCACAGCTGTGCCCCCACTGGCTCGCCATCCGCACCCCTCCCCCCACAAAAGTCACGCAGCCAGGCCGCCTACGTCAGTTCTGAACAAGGCCGCTTCTGAAGCCTCTCTGTGTCCCCCAGGGAAGTCTGCGCCCGTCTTTCCTTCTGCAAGGGCACCGCGTCCCAGCTTCCGGTGAGCCAGCGCCCTCGCAGACTGCGGGCCATCGTGTGGTCGGGGAGGCCAGCCCCGCCACCCCACCTGCACCATCAGCCTCTACCTACCGGGCTACGCCTTCACAAGCGATAACGAGTTTACCTCTTTGCCTGAAAATCTGCTCCCACGAGCGGCGGTAAGGGCCATGAGCCAGTGCAGGGAACGCAGATGCTGTTCCCTGATCTGCCTTCGGTTCCTCACCGTGCCCGGCGCTCAGTGGGCACTCCGCACTGTTCACCAAGAAAGGAAGAAGCAGAGAAAGCACTTGGAAACAAATTCATACTTCTGGCCGCGGCGTCTCTGTCTCTGTCTCTGCCTGGCGACTCGCAGTTCCAACACGAACACCTAGATGGCATCAGGGCTTTTCTGAGCCCAAGGGCCCCGGACAGTTGGGGCTGCTGTGTACCTCCCAACGGTCTGCCCCCGCCCCTCCCGGGCCCTGCCTTTCCACTCCCGGGTTCGGCTGCCCGCCTCATCCTTCTCTCCAGCAGTCTCCTCATGACCCAAAACAGCTGCCGACAACCCACAACCAGGTTGCCCGGGCTGAGCACTGCATCACAGAATCACAGACGTGCAGGCGGGGGGAAGGGCCTTCGGAGCCACTCATGAAAATGCCGAGGTCACTCCCGGGGGAGGACGCTTCCGGTGTGGTTTTCTCTTGCCAGCGCAGGGACCACTCTGGGTCACGCACGGCAAGGTCCGTGCAGTCAACACCGAATGGATCTCCGTGCAGCACGGGGTGGAACAGAGGGAGTGGCCACCGGGAAGCCCTTCACTCCCGTGTCTGTGCTCTGCTGCTAAATCAAAATCCTTCCCGCCATCAATAAATAAATACACCGAGTCTGGAGGGGGCACAGCCCCAGGACAGGGAGCTGGGAGATGCGGGCCAGCCCACCGACGTTTCTCCCTCGGGGACGTTTGTTCGACGTGAAATACAGCCCACGCAGAGGTGTGCTGCCGCAGGCTCTGGCCATCTATGGGATTTTGAAAGATACACACCAGGAATTCTAAAAGGCAACCTGGTGGCTCATAAAAAATAAAAAGTACAGTAGTGTTCTGACAGGTGGCTGACAGCCCAGATGATGAACGGGCCGTGTGATTCATGGCTCATTAGAAGTTACACCCAGAGCAAAATTGGCCACGATAGATAAAGACTATAAACGAAGCTCAGGCAGAGAACAGGCTTGGGATTACATCTAGAAAGCAGGCCTCGCTGCCAAGTCCTCACTCCCACACACAGCGTTTACTGGAAACAAAAGCACGTCCAGGTAGAAGAAAAAGGGGGGCGGGGTTGGAACAAACAAAATGGTACTAATGGATGAAGATGGGTGAAAACGGTTTTCTTCAGTCCTGCTCCCTTAAGAAGTTAGATGACAGTAATTTAAACACCCATATGAGTATCTGAACATTTCCCCCTCTGTAAATCCTAGAAATCTTTATTTTATGAAGCCCGTGGATCCTGCTTCATCAGCACTGGTCTGAATGTGTAGACCAGATAATTACGATGTCCAGCCCCGAAAGGAATCCGACAAGGAGAGAGCAGAGACCAGTGGTCGATCCGGGTGGGACTTGGGACGTCGATGCTCATCCAGCAGAGAATTTGCTGCTCTGATCCATTCCTGGAATAATCCGTCTCCTTCTCGGGCAAATTACAAGGATAACGTGAAATCACGTGCGTGCCGTGGGAAACGTAGCTCCAAGGCGCTTACCCCACTGGTGTGGTTCTCGTCAGGGCAGCCCAGGGTACTCTGTGTGACAGAGGACTGGAAAGGGGTGGCATTTCGTAGCCTGATCTTCTGCATCAAACAGTAATCAACGCGCTGCCCTAAAGGGCAATGTGACGAAAATCCCTCATCACTTGACCGTGAAGTAATCCAAAGTGAGATTATCTTTGGTGGGCCTGAGTTAATCAGCCGGAACGTATGTGGAGGAGAGTTTCAATCCCCTGATCTAGAAACTCAGAACGGTAGCTGGGTGTGCAGTTCTATCCCCCCTCTGGACATCCTTCCAGAATGCTGCCTGTGGACCAGTGTCGCTTGTGCCCAAGGGGTCCAGATGACCAGTGACCCCCCCCCACCCCCCGCTCCTGCGACCCTGCCCCTTCATGTGAGGCTCTAAGGCCAATTCCTTCTATAATAAGTTCTGTTGTGTTTCATAACATACCTGTGAGTGTATACATGTGCATATCCTGCTGGTTCCCGTCTCCCTGTTGACCTTGACTGATGCGTGGAGCTCAAAGCACCCACGTGGGTCAGGTGCCTTTTCTCCGCTGACCTGTAGTTCTCTATCCCCCTTTCACTCTGATGTTCCTTGTATCCCAACGTCCTGAATGTGATGGAACTGCAGACCTCCAGTGGGAATGTGGATGAGTGGTGAGTTCTGTGAAATGGGTTCCCTAGGCCCACGGTCTCCAGAGGCCCCATACGGTCATACGGTCACAGGACTACACGTGGCGTCAGTGAAAACCCAGGCTCTGCCCATTAATGCTTGTGTGGGTTTGGCAGGTCCTTAATTTCTGTCTGGTGGAGATAATCAAGCGGACGCGATGGTATTTTTGTTTTGAACATCGCGGGAAATGATGCGGGTCAAACACCAACAGAATGTGTGGCCCAAAGTTCTCCCAGTGCCAGTTGGTGGCCGTGCCGCCATCACTGATCCTCCCAGCTCCCCGGAGGGGGTAGAATCCGCCCTTTAGTTAGTAAGTGTTCGTCTTCAGCATGTCTGCGGCTGCCTTACGCATCCCCGACGGAGCGGACCAGATTTACCGTTTTTTGTTGTTTTTTTTTTTTTAATTTTTTTTTCAACGTTTTTTATTTATTTTTGGGGCAGAGAGAGACAGAGCATGAACGGGGGAGGGGCAGAGAGAGAGGGAGACACAGAATCGGAAACAGGCTCCAGGCTCTGAGCCATCAGCCCAGAGCCCGACGCGGGGCTCGAACTCACGGACCTCGAGATCGTGACCTGGCTGAAGTTGGACGCTTAACCGACTGCGCCACCCAGGCGCCCCAAGATTTACCGTTTTAAATGCAAGTTTTATTATTATTCAATATCGTAAAGCTAACGGATGAGGACAACCGGCATCGATGAGTGGTCCCCACAGTGCCCAGGGGAGGGGACACCATGCTCAGGGTTCCCCATGGGCAGCGCTGGAGCAAGTTAGGGGGAGCAGAGGCGGGAGACGGAGACTGGAGTCTTTCTTGTGGTTTCTGCAGGAAGCAACGGGCAGGTGGCTAGCGTGTGTAATCCCAGCAGGGCAGGAGCAGGGGGCCCGTCTACGCTTCGGGTGCAGACCGTGGGGTATTTAGGGCAGGGGGACAGTGGCCTGGAGAGGAGGAGCCCCACCGAGGAAGGGGTGTGGGTGTGGGCTCCCCTTCGGTTGGTTTGCCTGTAAAAGAAGTCCGTTCCCATCTCCGGGAATTATCCGGCCCTGGGAAGGGGGTTTGATCCAGGGCAGAAAGGCTCCAGACATCAGAGCGCCAAAATACAAGAAATAAGAAGGCACAACTAATACACGTTACTCTGAGAAAGGGATAGAACCACGATCACTCACAGAGCCTCAAAGCCAAAGTCCGCCCCCCCCCAGAATTATACCACATCCGGCGCAGGGGGGAGCCCACTGTGTTCACAGTGCAGAGGGGAGGCAGGCAGAGCCCATCGGAGCCACTGCCGTGGAAGCCTGGGTCTGACCCGCGGCAGCTGGGCACGTAGCCTGGTGACCGCAGGTCCACTGTCTACACCTATGGGACTCTATGAAACCTGTCTGGGACAACGTGAACCCACCTGTCTGGAGGCAAGAGAGTAACTAGCATCGGGGCCATGAATTCTACCAGTTTGAACATTCCCGTTTCTCTGTTGAATCACTGTTTCCTACCAGTTCCTTCCAAAATACACAGAGCACATGGACCGTGTCATCTTTGGCCGCGTGGTTCTGGATTTCGCTGTTACGGTTCATGACGTCCTTTCTTCCCTGTTAGATTCTTGTCCAGCCCGGGAGAGACTGCCTCGGCTGGTTTATGTATTCCAGAAGTGTCAACATTATGCAAAAGCCACACTTGCACTTTTGAGAGACACTTTTATCTTGTTCTGAGGCTGAAGAGATGGACGGTCGGTGGTTCAGAAGACAAAAATAGTCCTTCATCTCCAAGGATGCTAACGTTGCTTTGCATTGACAAACTGACTGATACTCCCAACCTGCACGGCAACAGGAGCTTCAGACAAGCTGTTTCATGACCTTTGATTTATCTTTTAGAAGTCAAAAGAACAAGCCTCCTGGGGGGCTCAGTAGGTGAGGTGTTCAGCTCCTGATTTTGGCTCAGGTCATGATCTCATGGTTCGTGAGTTCGAGCCCCGCCTGGGGTTCCGTGCTGGCAGTTCAGGAACCTACTTGGGATTCTCTCTCCCTCTCTCTCTGCCCCTTCCCTGCCCACTCTCTATCCCTCTCTGTCTCAAAATAAATAAACATTTTTTTTTAAAGAAGTCAAAGCAACAAACAAGATGGTGAATCATTCAGCTGATGTTGAGGGCATTTGGTTAATAGCCTTTTCTACCTTTTGTTGCTGGGTAAATGATCAGGCTTACAGCCCAAAGTCAATGTCATCAACCACCAAGCAGGATAATGAGCAGCTTAAGGCTTAGGGAACTATGGCTTTCTGGGTTGCTGTTAAGAAGTCCTGTGCCATTCAGATTCTTAAAACATACCTACGTGATCATCTTTTCTCCTTCTCTCTGGAAGAGTGTGGGACTTAGTCATTATTGTTAATATTTAAAAATGTTTACAGTAGGGGATTTGTATTGTTTGAACTCTTTATTCTGCATTTGTTAGCAGTACTTTAAACTCTAGAAATATTTAGGGGTGTCTGGGTGGTACAGTAGGTTAAGCATCTGACTCTCGACTTCAACTCAGGTCACAATCTCACAGCCGTGACATCGAGCCCTGAGTCGGGGTCCAAGCTGGATATGGACCCTGCTTGGGATTCTCTCTCTCTCACCCTGCCCCTCCCTCGCTTCTGTTCTCTCTCTCTCTCTGTCTCTGTCTCTTTCTCTCATAAATAAATGGGCAATAAAAAAATAAAGTCTAGAAACATCTCAAAACTCATATGCTACTATTATGAACAGTTTTCCATAACTTTTGTTTTTCTGTTTTTGTTTTTGTTTTTTGCTTTGTGTTATTTTAATTGTATGAAACATTGCCTATTTACCTGGACTCTTTAGAAGGATGATCGGGTATATTACCTGTCTCATATTTTCCATCCCTGTTCCTTGCAGCCCCGACTCCTTGTAAATTCCTTTAACTTCAGCTTGCAACCATTCATTTAGATGTTCTTGTTAAACTTCCAGGTTGGTAAAAGTTAATTTTTATTCTTTGAATGTTTCCTTTTGGAGTTTCATGGTTCTTGTTTCCGGAGTTCAGTCTGTTCTCGCCACTTGGGGATCTATTCCTGTTTAAAAAGAAATCATTGTGCTCAGTTCTGTTTCCTCCAAGGTCTCCACTCTATATACGATCTGGTGATCAGCCACTGTCTTCCTGAGCCTGAGTGCAAGTCCTCTTATTCTTTCTGTGTGATTTAAACTCCTCGCATTTTAATCCCAAACCACAACTAATCCAGCAGAAATTAACATTGGAAGCACAGAGGTAAGTTTTAAAGGTACCCCGAGTAATAACGCCTCATGACCTTTGGCTCCACCTGTCAGTTTCATCATTAAATGACCAAAGACAGATTTAAATTCAGGGGCATCGCCGTTTTCCCAGCCAGGCTGGCTGATTGGCGAGCGACTGATCACACTCTTGAATCATCATTCTTTTCTCAGAAACGGCTGAGAACTCTCTGAGAAGGAGTCAGTCTCTCTGCTGGCCCCACACAGGTTTTGACTCTCAGAAGCCCTCAACCTTGGCTGCTGCCTTGTGTCAGACATGAAAATGGGGAGCCAGGAAGTTTCTAACACATTCTCTTCCTTTTCCATCTCTCTCTTTCTTTTTTTTTTTTTTTTTGGTCCCTAATTTATCGAAAGACCAACTAACTCTGTTTCGTTTATACACCTGCAGGTGGGATTCAAAATATTCCTAAGTTTCCACTCGATCTGCTGGTCAGCTGTGTCTCCTTCCTCTGCTTTGTTCTCCTGAGCTCTCCACCCGGTCCCCCTCCAAGCTGCTCCAGCCCCCAGACAAGACACAGCCCCCCACCCGGTCATTATCTCACCAGCTCTTTCCACATGACTTCAACCACACACAGGGACAGTGACTTTGAGTGACTGTTCTCAAACTTCACATATTCCCATGTCTTTGGGAGCTGAGCTAGTTATTTAAAATACATGGACACGGTGATTTCAGATGTAAATTCCTTATTGTCTTATTGTAGTGGTTCTAACACGACTCCCAATGTTGTTTGGCCATCGTTCACGCTCTTCAGTATCACAATCACCATAGGAAACTCAAGAGGTGGGGCATAGGACAGCCACCCTCTGGACCCGGGAATGATTGGTGACCACAAGGAAACACCACCACGATCCCCATTCTCTCAGACTGAGATAGGCGCAGACATCCGCCCGCCTGCCTTATATGCTGAAATAACACGGGCCAAAATATACACACAGAACGTGAATCTCATAGCATAGTGTCATGCGGTAGGAGAAATAAAAGAGATAACCACTCAAAATACTGCAGGTTTTGTTTTGTTTTGTTTTGTTTTTGCTTTTTTGTTTCTGTTTGACCACTTACCGGTCAGACTGCTGATTGGCCAGGGGACCCACCTGCCACACAAAGAAATTCCCAAAGCATATTGTCTTGCTGCCGGAACAATAGAGGCTTTGTTAACAAATGGATGGCATGCGCGTTTCTGTTTTACTAGTTCTAAAAGAAGGAAAGATCCTGGTCGTTCAACTAGCAGGCTTGCCCAACTATTAATGGAGCGATCTATCATGGCGTAGCTGAACGTGAGCATTAAACATGAGCCAGCCACAGATTTTTAAGGAAACATAATCCGTTTTAGCAGTTTTGTGTTTAATGCACACTTGAGCAAGTTGTGTAACTGATCTGGGTGTTAATGATCTTTCTAGCGATAACGCAATGTGATGCCCTTATCTTCTGGGTAACAACACTGTTTCTTCTTTCCAAGCACACACAATTGGATAGCTGGGGTCAGGACACAGTGCAGAGCTCCACATGCCCGCCAGGCATTCCAGATCAAAGTCCTCACCGGCCAGCCATCGGGAGGTAGAAACTATGTTTCTCGCTTGCCGGAATGTGGGGAACATTCCTGACAGCCTCTGGCTGAAGACACCCACGGTGATCAGAAGCTAATGAGGTCTGTGGGAACCGAGAAAGTGGAAGGCGGCATGCAAATTACATTATTTTAATTTAGGCAGCTCTAAATTAAAGGTAAAGAAACCATGATCGAGAAGGAGCAAAAAAGACTGGACGCAGCTGGCTTTCCAGAAAGCCAGCGGTCCACAGCCACCCTTGAGGAGCGCCCTGTGGACCATCCGGGCCTTGACTTGGCCCCTCATCTCTGCACCTTTACATATCTTCGCACTTGTTTCTTCCCCTAAAGGGAAGACTCTGAACGCCTGGCTACGGGGGGACCAGGTATGGACATTTTGACATAGCATTGAATTGTCTGAATGCAGCAGGAGCCCAGAAAGTCTGTCTAAAGCGGAAGACTGCCCTCTTTGGCGACACGGGGCTCAGTCTGCCCCATCGAACTCAGCATCAGGAGCCTCTGTGTCTGAGGTCAGGAAGCAAGTGGCCAGTGTCGGTGCTGGGCTCCGTGCTCCAAGCACCCAGAAACAAGCAAGGCCGGGTAAAAACTCAGCACACCGGGGCGCCTGGGTGGCTCAGTTGGTTAAGTGTCTGACTTCGGTTTGGGTCACGCTTGCTCTCACGGTTTGTGGGTTCGAGCCCCGCATCAGGCTCGGGGCTGACCACACGGAGCCTGGAGCCTGCTTCCGATTCGGTGTCTCCCTCTCTCTCTCTGCCCCTCCCCCGCTCACGCTCTGTCTCTGTCTCTCAAAAATAAATAAACATTACAAAAAAAATCAGCACACCATCTGGACCTGACAAAACCTGAGTGTCAGCAGGGCGCTGGCCGCTTGCCTCTTCAGATTTGTCACAGGCCCCTGCTGTTTTTCTGACTCTGTCATGAAACAAGTCAGGGTCATCTCCAAAGGTGGAGTCATAATATGCATAAAACAGGCATGCCCTGTGGAGGTGTGCTGATCCAGAGGTGGTTTCCACAGAAGGTGCCGGAACACTCAGCGCAAGAGCCCTGATGGAGATGCGACAATCTGACGTTACTCTGTGTAATCCATTGCCACATTTAAACCCGGGCAAGGGTTGCATTAGAATTGGATTCAACCTCGACAGAAAAAGAATAGAATGACCCCGAAAAATCCCTGCTTAATCTCTTTTTCAGCCTCCATCAACAAATGACAGTTGCCATTATCCCAGGAAGTCGCAGCTGGAGTTTGTCACTGACCAACGATTCACATGCATTGCAAGCATAAAGTTACATATAAAGACCTAAGGAAGGGCGCACCCGCAAATAAATTCAGGAATTGATAGACCCTAGCATTTGTAGCCCGATTCAAATGTGCTTCTATGAGGTTTATTTATTTACTAAGAGCCCATGGAACCTGACTTGCTTTAGTTTCCTCCATCCTTTCTCCATTTCCTTTATAATCGCAAAAAAATCATTTTGTTTCTAGCCTTAGGGAAACGCATAGATGAAGAATCCAAAGCCCAGAAAGTGAAGTGCGTGGCCACGTTCACTCGGCGAGACAATTGGTGGGTGTCACTGAAATGCCAGCAGACACAGAATCGGTTATAAAAAAGAAAACAAAAACAAATCCTTTTAATCTTCTGTTATCCAGAGTTTGTTCAATTGATATTTTAATTTTTAAGCATTTCTTAAATTAAAAAAAATTAAATATATTTTCTCGAGAAAAAGAGGGCGCGAGCAGGGGAGAGGGGCAGAGGGAGAGAGAGAAGCCCAAGTGGGTTCCATGCTCAGTGCAGATTCCCACGCGGGGCTCATTTCCATGACCTTGGGATCATGACCTGAGCTGGAATCAGGAGTCAGACGCTCAACCAACTGAGCCAGCCAGGCGCCCCCTTCTTAAGTTCTTTTAATCGACATTTTTAGTATTTACCAACAATTATAAAAGACTTGAGCTTTTGAGGTGAAGTATTCTTATCTCTGCTCCTCCCTGTTCTTTGCAGCCTCTGGGAGGCACAGCTCTAAGACGGCTTTCGGATCCACTTTCAGGAGGGTCTTGGCTGGTGGAGTTGGTGCCGGTCCTCGTCTAGGAGCTCCTCCGTGGCCATCAGCCAGGGACCTCGGTTCTTTTCGGGTGACTGCTTGGGCTTCCTCACGACATGGTAGCTGTGGTCCAAACACACATGTTTCAGGAGACAGAAAGTCGCAGCTGTCCGTCCCTTTAAGGCCTCAGCCCGGAATCTGCCAGATTGTCCTTCCCACTGTATTCCGTTGGCCAAAGCAGTCAGAGAGCCTGCCCAGATTTAAGGGATGAGAAGTAGACGTGGCTTCGAAAAAAGAGAAGCAGCAAAGAACTTGTAGATATCAAAGCGAGCTCTGCGGTGTTCCTAACATACGCTGGGATTTCAATTGGACAAAGCCCTACCTCGTGATCCTTTGAGAGGTACGTCCTTTCACACATTATTTCGTTCAAACCCATTTGGCTCACACACGAATCCAACCAAGCCACTGGCATTTGTTATTGCTGGTTGGCAAAGGACAACACAGGCCCAGAGGGATTAAGCAATGTATGCCCACCTTCACTCACCGGATCTCACCTGAATTGTCTTCTTGCATTGGCTGAGGTTGGCTCTCTTGGGTATTTAGCCTATCTAAAACATTTCTTAGGTTTTAGGAAACAAGCATTGAGAGACTCGGCCTAATTTGCTTAGCAATACCCAGAAGGAGAATTTAAGAAAATAGCTCAGGTCCCATGAAGGCCTGAGCCGGATGTACCCCTCTGTGGGTGATAGACGGGCTCCATTTGGAAATATAGGTGCTCTGTACCTTTTCATTTTCTTTATGGTGTCTTTTGAAAAAATAATTCTGAAGAAATGCAATTAATTTTATTTATGTTGGCTTTTGGTATTATAAATAAGAAGTCTTTCCTAACACAACTTCACAAAGAATTACACCTATGTTTATTTCTAAGAGTTGCATACTTTTGGCTCTTACGTTTAGGTTTTAATCCATTTTGGGTTTATATATGGTGTGAGGTAAGGTCTAATTTCACCCTTTTGCATATGCTGAAAAGACGCTGCTTTCCATTAAGGGTCTCAACACCTTTGTAAAAATCCATTGGTCACAGATGTATGGGTGTATTTCTGGATTCTTAATTCTAATTACTTGTTCTATATTGGGTTTATTTCTAGGTTCTTAATTCTAATTACTTCTATATACCTATCCTTAAGTCAATACCACATTCTGATTTTTAGGGCTTTGTGGTAACCTAACATTAGGAAACATGAGTTCTCCAGATTTGTTCTTTAAGATTGTTTTAGCCAGTCTGGCTCCTTTACATTTCTAAAAAAATAATATTTACCAACTAGAGTATATTGCTTATGTACGGTTCTTTTTGTCTTTAGACATACACTGTCTAATCAGAACACTACTTTCCAGAAGACTTTTCCCCACTCCTCCTTTAGAGCAAGTTGTGTGTATATTTTTAATATAGCTCCCTTCATCTGTCATGGTCTGATTTCTATTCCGATAGCCCATAGTATCCAGCTGGTGTTTCATTTTGTTTTCACTTTTAATTTTATTTATTTATTTCAATAAAAAATTTTTTTAACGTTTTGTTTTATTTTTGAGACAGAGTGCGAGCAGGGGAGGGGCAGAGAGAGAGAGGGAGACACAGAATCCGAAGCAGGTTCCAGGCTCCGAGCTGTCAGCACAGAGCCCGATGCGGGGCTCGAACCCACGAACCGTGAGATCATGACCTGAGGCCAAAGTTGGACGCTCAACCGACCGAGCCATCCAGGTGCCTCCAACACCTTGATCTTCGCAACCACGTGTACCACACTGTGCTTTGGCCCTTTCCTGTTGAGAGACATCCTGTTCTGTATGCCCCTCCTAGTCATTCACAGTTACAAATAAAGCCACTGTGCTGTAAACACTGGGATACAGAGTTCTGTACTAATTTAAGCTTCAGTTTGCTTGAGTAAACACCTAGGGGTCCGACTGTTGAGTTCTGCTGGAAGTTTGTTTCCCTTTATAACAAAATTTCCAAACTATTTCCAAAGTGACTGAATCATTTGTATTCTCCTGAGCAAGGAAGGAGAGGTCCTATTGTTCTGCGTGACTTTCCCGCATTCAGTATTATGCGTTGCTCTGTTGGATTTTAAGCTTTCTAAAAAATGCATAGTGGTATCCCACTGAGGTATTAATTTGTGTTTCCCTAATGATGGATGACGCTGGGCATTTTCCTGTGCTTAGTTTCCACGCATCTGTCTCTCCTGGTAAAGTGTGTGTTCAGATCTTTTAAAATTGGGTGTCTGTTTTCTTATTGTGGAGTTTAAAGAGCTCTTCATATACTGCAGCTATGAATCTTTAATCAGATACGTGATTTGCAAATACCTCCTTCCAGTCTGTGGCTTATTTTTGAATCTTTTCACAGTGTCTTTAAATGCAAATGCTATTAATTTTAACAAAGTGAAACGGATCCTATTTCTTTCTCTTATGGATTGTTTTTTGGTGTCCCATCTGAAAAATATTTGCTTGTCATGCAACACAAAGATGTCCACTCTGTTTTCTTCCAAAACAGTTTTAAAGCTTTCCCTTTTACATTTAGATCCATCATCTATTTTTAGTTCATTTTTACATGAAACGAAGATGTAAATGCATCTTTTTGCATGCGTGTGCCCAATTGTCCCAACGTCACTTGTGGAAAATAGAATCATCTCTCTATGATGTTGGTAACTTTGATCCTGGAGATTTTCGTGGGCTTTGCTGGCAAAACCGACAGCTGCGGAGGTTTCACTTGCCCGTTTTCATGAATGTTTTTATTTTTTTTTTATTTTTTTTTTAAATTTTTTTTTTCAACGTTTATTTATTTTTGGGACAGAGAGAGACGGAGCATGAACGGGGGAGGGGCAGAGAGAGAGGGAGACACAGAATCGGAAACAGGCTCCAGGCTCTGAGCCATCAGCCCAGAGCCCGACGCGGGGCTCGAACTCACAGACCGCGAGATCGTGACCTGGCTGAAGTCGGACGCTTAACCGACCGCGCCACCCAGGCGCCCCTGCCCATGTTTTTAAAATGCCTCAAAATGCTGCTGCGAATTCTGAAGACATTTTCCTAGTTGTTATTATGAGCGTATTCCCTACCTTCGATATTTTCTGCCTTTTCCATGAGACTCAGAGGGCGAGATAAACTCATAAACTCCCGTGTTCAACTGTCATCTTACTGCTTTTCAGGTGGTCCTTTTTCTTTTTTTTCGTAGTATGTCCCAAATTCAGCTATGTTTTATTCCCTCACTTCAGTTTCTCACCACCCTATTTCTCCTGAACAAAATCCACTGACAGGAAAGCATTGGCAGGATATATACATTCTCATTAGAATATGTCTTCAATGAAAGTTGAAATTTGGGAGTGCGATGCCTTCCCCGAGTGGGGCTGCTGTGTCTGTGTGCTTACAATGCTAGCTTACAAAACTTGCTTCAGCTTCCAGGGGAATATGCGTGGCCCACGGTGCCATTCATCAACCCCTTTTATTTTTTGCAAATAAAATAAAGTTTGCAGAAATTATCCCCAGGTTGTGGCAAACGATTCTTAGTTTCCCTTCTTTGAGCGCAATTGTGAAGGTTTGAAAAATATGCTTCCATAGATCGTGTTTAGTAACTTGCTACGGGCTTCTCTGAGAGTTGACGTGCTGACCCCTTAGTCCGGAAGTCCTCCCATCGAGGGGGAGAAGAAAAGCCTGTGCCTGGGCACTTTTAGGAGGGGATCAATGTTTCATTTCATGGTCTCTGAGGCTGGGGAGTTCATGCCAGTAACCTGCCACTAGACAAGCTTCTAGATGGCAAATATAATTATTTATCTTTCATGACAATGGCCTAAGCTTGTAAGAGTGGCCAAGTCCAAATTTATCCAAACACGAAGCCAACTTAAGCTCCTGTTACTGAACTTTTTACAACAACAGTTAAAAGCCAAATTCGTTTATTTGATTTTCCTGGTCTGAAAATCATGATTTTCCCAATTCCTTTGTGACTAGGACACTGCAGGTAGGGAAACGAAGGGCTTTTTAAAATCCCCGGAGCGGAAAACCCACGAAATAATTAAGAACGCCCACATTCTTTAGAAACGCACCGCTTGACTTAAAAAAAAAATGAAGCAAAAGATACATGAATTTTTAATTGTCTCTTTTTTTTTTCTCGCTCACTTCTCAGAAAGACAAGGCCGCCCGCACCCAACTCAGCTCTTCACTAACATGCCTTCACTTTGTTAATGTCAGTGCCCACATGAGGGCAACGAAGGAAACCCTCTGTGTCCTTTACTGAGACGGAAGTCACAGAATACTCTTTCACCCACTTGACACGTACCTTTCAGTGTGCCCAGGGTTCTCCCGATACACTCGGCACGATTTACCGATTTCGGGTCATTTTATCACCCCCAAGAGATGCCCAAACTCTCCAACCTCTGGTGACCACCCACCTGCTTTCCGTCTCTGTGGATCCGACTCTTGTGGACAGTTCAGATACCTGGAAATCTAAAACAGGTGGCTTGTTTGTCTTGATTCGTGTGTCGTTTCAAGCTCACATATGTCCTAGCCAAGCTCCAGCTTGTAGCAATATTTCACTTGTTTTTACGGATGAGTTCCATTTCTTCAGATGGACGTATACCAGTGTTTTTGTTTTTGTTTTTCATTTATTCATTCGTCCACCGCTGGACATTTTGATGGTGTTTATTTTATGGCTGTTACAAGAACATTGCTATGAATATTCCCGTGCAAATTTTTGCGTGGATATATGTTTTCAGATTTCTCGGGCATGTAACTAGGAGTAGAGTTGCTGGATCATATGGTAATCATATATTTAACTTTTGACGAACTGCCAAACTGTTTTCCACCATGACTCTGCCACTTTACATTCCTGCCACCAACGTATGAGAATCTCCTTTTGGTCAACATCCTCACCGATGCTCGCAATTTTGTTTTCTTTTTTCGCTATTATGCTTGTCTTGGTGGATGTGAGGCGACGTGTCTTATTGTGTTTTGATTTGCATGACTGGTGACTAATGACTTTGAGCATCTTTTCATGGCTTGTTTCTCACTCCATATTTCCTCTAGAGAAGTGTTTATTTAAATGCAAAGCATTTATTTAAGTGCTGTTTTTAGTTGGGCCACGTGGCTTTTCTTTTGTTAAATTGTAAGAGCTCTTTATATATTCTGGACGCTAGGCCCTTACCAGCAATACCACGTGCAAATATGCCTCCCATTCTCTGGGTTGTCTTTGCTCATCCGTTTTTAAAACCTGCTTTGTTTTCTAAGAACAATGATTGAAATGTAACTGTTTTCTTCCCGCTAGCATATGGCTTCGGTTATTTCTGGCTCTCCGCAAACTACTCAAGTTCTGGGTAAGACTTTTTTCTTTTTCTCTTATTACACGGAAGGATTTTCTCCGGTAAGAAGCAGTGACAGCAACCAGGTTCTTAAATGGCATCTCTCTGTCTACCACAGTCGGTGCCTGGGCCTCCACATTCTGGGGGCTCTTCCAGCCCTAGGGATGTGCCCTTACGGGACACATTCACCTTTCTTATCCACACCACTGCCTGCAGCCTTCATTATTTACCTTCAGTGCTTTCCCCAGGGATGCCCCAGGTCTTGGATCCCCGTGAGTCCCATGACCATGGGTTCCTACAGCAGCACTATGAGCATCGCTACTTCTCACCCCCGTTCTCGAAACCCCCTCAAGGCCAAGAAGAAACTATCTGGTATGTTCGCAGCAAACATACGCTTTGATCACCTTGTGTGGGTATGTTCCACCCGTAGCTCCAGCCCGTATGCTCCACCGTGCTGTGTTTCCTCCAGAGAAAAAGTTGAGTGCCTTCCACGGCCTTTTAAACGATTTTAATGTTGACACGATCATCAATCACAGGATGTTGCAAAAATGGTAGTGTCATTCCCGAACATTTGCCCAGGTCCCTCCGGGGGTAATCCCTTTCGTACCTCGGGTGTAACATCAGACTCAGAAATTGACATTGGTAGGATGCAAGGACATCACGCAAATTTTACATGGACAAATGTGCGTGTGTGTGTGTGTGTGTGTGTGCACGCACGCGGTGTGTGTGTGGTTCTCTACCACCTTATTGCACCACTTTATTGCACGTGTAGACTTGTGTAACCACCGCCATGTTCAAGATGAAGAACTTCTGGATAATCACAAAGAGTTCCCGTGTGCTACCCCTAACCCCTGGCACCGCTCACCACTCTCTGTCTCTATCATTCGGTGACTGTATCAGTAGAGTGGTCCTTTGCACAGCCGAGTAGCATTCCACCTCACTCTGGACCTCCGTTTGTTTGCTCCTTCACCCATTACAGGACATTTGCATTTTTCTCCAGTTTTTGGCTATTAAGTATAAAATTGCTATGAACATTTGTATACAGTTTCCTGTGTGGACATAAGTTTTCATCTCTCTGAGATAAATGCCCAGAAGTGTGATCGCTATCATATGGTAAATCTATGTTTGGTTTCTTGAAGGCGCTAACTGTCTTCCAGATTGGTACATGACGAAGGAGCCAGTTTCTTTGCACCCTTGCCAACATTTGGTGGCGTCTCTGTGTTTTATTTTAACCATTCTCATAGATACGTATTGATATCTCGTTGGGGTTTCAATTTGCATTTCTTAGTGATCAATGTTTTCAAATACCTTTTCATTCATTTATTGGGCATCCATCTTTGGCAAAATATCTGTTCATGTCTGTGGCCAAGTTTACATTTCTTTTTCTGTTGTATTTTGAGAATTTAAAACAAATTTTTTAAATGTTAATTTATTTTTGCGCGGGGGGGGGGGGGGACGGGGGAGAGGCAGAGAGAGACAGAGATACCGAATCTGAAGCAGGCTTCAGGCTCTGAGCTGTCAGCACAGAGCCAGATGCAGGGCTCCAACTCATGGACTGGGAGATCATGACCTGAGCCAAAGTCAGACGCTTAACCAACTGAACCACCCAAGCACCCCAATATATTTTGAGAATTTTTAAATATACTCGACATTTGAATCCTTTATTAGGTGTGCTGTTTGCAATAACATTCTCTAACCTGTAAATTTTCTTTGCATCCTCTTAACAAGACATTTTGCACATCGAAATGTTTTCATTTGATGAAATTCAACACACCAATTTGTTTTCCTTTTATAGATTTTACTTTTGGTGTCACATCTAAGAACTCTTCACCTAGCCACAGGCCCTGAAGATTTTTTTTCTACATATTCTTCTAAAAGTTTCATAATTTTATGTTGTACATTGAAAACATGACCTATTCTGACTTATATCGTGAAGTTTAGATTGAGACTCACTTTCTTTAAAACAACAGAGATTCAGGTACTTTGGTAGCATTTGCTGTAAGATGATTTTTTTCTGTACAGCATTTGCTGTAAAGATGCATGCCAATGCATGACTTTTTCATCTTCATCAAAAATCACTCGTCCACACCTGATGGGCCCGTTGCTCAGCTCTCCGGCTGCCTGCTATATCTGTGCCCTGCACCTCCACCAACCCCTGTACAGACATGATGACTGTAGCTATAGTAAGTGTTGTATCTGCCAGGAGTTGTTCCTCCATTTTTCTTGCTCAAAACCATTTCACCTGTTCCAGTTCTTCTGCCTTTTCATATACCTGTGAGAAGAGGCTTATTCAAGTCTGCAAATTTTTTTGCTGTGTTTTGGAGAGGAATTGCATGAATCCTATATATTAATTGGAGGAGAACTGCTATTTATACTATGTTGGGTTCTTCCAATCTATGAACAGGGAACGTCTTTCCATTTACTTAGATGATGTTTGTTTTCTGTAGTTTTCAACAGACACGGTTATACGTAAGTAATGCACATTATTGAGCACTTATAAATATTGTGATTTTAATTTGGTTTCCACGTGTACTTTGTTAGGATATAGAATCGTGATTTTTTTTTGTATAGTGCTCTTAAATTCCATGACTTTGATGAACTCACATATTAATTCTAGGAGTTTGTAGATTCCTTGGGATTTACTATGTAGGCCATAATTTCTTCTGCAAATAGTGATCGTTTTCTATTTTTCTTCCTGATGTGCCTGCATTTTACTTTCCTTTTTTGCTTTGTTGAACTGGCCTGAATTTCCAGTGCTAGATTTAATCGTAGGGTTTAGAATTGGCACCCTTGCCTTGCTCCTGATTTTACAAGGAAAGCAGTCTTCACCATAAAATATTATGCTCGTTGTAGGTTTTATTCTATTTTATTTTGTTTATTTTATTTTATTTTGAGAGTAAGACCACACATGCCTGAGTGGAGAAGGGGCAGAGAGAGAGAGAGTGACGCAGAATCCCAGGCAGGTTCTGCACTGTCAGCATAGAGCCTGACACAGGGCTTGATCTCACAAACCACAAGATCCTAAGCCCAAATCAAGGTGCTTAACCAACTGAGCCATTCAGGTGACGCTGTAGGTCTTATTTTGATATTCTTTACCAAGCTGAGGAATTTTCTCTTTATCTACTTTTGCTGAGCTAGTTTATCATGAGTGGCTGAACGTTATCAAATGTTTTTTTCTGCATCAATTGACATGTTCATGTGATTTTCAGAAATATGATGAATTACATTTATTGACTGAGTATGGAAACAGCTTGTATCCCTGGAATAAACCACCTTGATCCTGGTGTACAGTTTGTTTTGTATATTGCCTAACTGGATTTGTTGTTGCTGTTGTTGTTTTTATTTATTTATTTATTTATTCAATTTTTTTTTAACGTTTATTTATTTTTGAGACAGAGAGAGACAGAGCATGAACGGAGGAGGGGCAGAGAGAGAGGGAGACACAGAATCAGAAGCAGGCTCCAGGCTCTGAGCCATCAGCCCAGAGCCCGACGTGGGGCTTGAACTCACTGGCTGTGAGATCGTGACCTGAGCCGAAGTCGGACGCCCAACCGACTGAGCCACCCAGGCGCCCCAGTTGTTGTTTTTAAAGAATTTTTGTGTCTGTTTTCATGAGAAATACCTATCTATAGTTTTCTCGTTTGCAATATCTTTGTCTGTTTTTGTTACAGGGTAATACTGACTTCATAGAATTAAGGGGGAAGTACTTTATTCTCTTATGTTTTCTGGAAGAGAGGCTCCAGTTGGCCTCTAATGATACCACTGCTTGGAGAAGGGTGTCTCATTATCACCCGGTAGAGGATGGAAATCCTGGTCAGCACCGTCCCCTCTGACACCACTCTGGTGGGGAAGGGCTGCCAGATGGATGGGGCAGTTCTGGCTCTCCAACAGGCCTCCTCAGACATCAGCTCAGAGATGAAAAACCCACTCTCTGCAAACGTCTGCGGGCTGCTGGAGACAACCCCTCAGGGGTGCAGAAAGGTCGGCTGAGGACATGTGCCACAGAGTGGCTCCCAGCACGGAGACCCTGTCCCAGGCCCCTGAGTGTGGGGAGCAACCTGGGCGTGATCTGGAGAAAGGAAAGGCAGGATTGAGCAGAATTGGGCAGGCAACACAGGCCTCAAAGGCCCCTTGGGGAGCAACAAAGCTGGGAGGACTTACAGAACTACCACAACCTGTGACAGAGACCAGACCCTCATGCCCGCAGTAGTCGCTGAAGGGGCCTCTGGCCGTGGGCGTGGTGGCTTTCTTCAATGGTGTCGTTTCCGTTTCCGGAGGGGCGTGCCAGGAACAGGAAGTGAGTCTCTCAGGTCGGAGGGAGGTACTGGCCGCCAGCACAGTGCCCCTTACAGGTGGAAGCAGGTCGGCCAACTAGGCTGTTTCCAAATGCTTTGTGACTCAGGGTATCCTTCCCCACCAGCGTATATCTTTATTTTTCACATGGAGCACTTTTAGCACATTGAGCAAAAACCATATTATTTTATCACAAATATATCATATACCCATTCAGGTCTCAGGGTCCCACCTTAATAACTACAGACTGAACGAATATCGAAACGAGATTTTACAAAGACAGGAGATTGATGTACGTCCCCACTGCCTCCATCAATTCTCTCACCGTGTGGGCTGTGTTGAGGTTCCTGGGATAGTAAGGTGGACTCACATCAATGAACACGGTCTAGTCCATTGGGGAAGGCCATCAGTCAATTTTCTGGCCCTTGGGCAGAAGATAGGGGTGGTCAGAGCCTTCTCCAGGCCTGAGAGAGGTTGGCAAAACCCACTCATCTTAGGCCTCGGAATCAGGCAATCTGGGCGAAGTCTTGGCCCAGTTATGGGGCAGCTTAGTCATCTCAGGAAAGTGTCTCAGCTTCTCTTGGCCTTTATGAGATAAAAACATTCACTTTACAGAATTCGTGTGAAGAATTAAAGTGAACTCATGACCAATGCATCCATTTTATTACTCCAGAAGAACTCCTAAGAAACCATTTCTGAATCTAACGTAAAATCCCTGATGCTCTGGCCCAAATTCGTTTTTCCTCCTGGTAAGCTCTGTAATATTTCTCATCATCACCTTCTGTTTGCACACCTTCCAGCAGCCTCTATTTTCTCATCTAAGCAATCCCAGTTGTTTGAACCTTTCATCCAGGGCCTTATTTTGATTAACCGTTTGTAATTAAAATTAAATTTGTGAACTGGAACCAAAGTTTTAAGTTGCCTTCTCTTTAGCACCTTGCACACTTAATTTAGTAAAACTCAGAAAACAGAAAGAGCATAATTCCCCATAATT
Organism: Felis catus; assembly: GCF_018350175.1. Lineage (NCBI taxonomy): Eukaryota > Metazoa > Chordata > Mammalia > Carnivora > Felidae > Felis > Felis catus. The sequence continues at coordinate 3,667,940 of NC_058380.1, forward strand.
AAACACAGGCTGAAAAATGGAGTCTTTTTTTTTTTTTTTTTGGATAAAAAAGATAAGCTCTTAATTCTTAATTCTCTTTGGGTGGATATATCTGAACTTAATTGTAAAAATAAAATCTCTTTGGTGTTTAAATCAGCTTAGGTCATCAAGAGATTTGTTGAGATAGTTGCAAAGAAAGTATTTTAGAATATATTTGTGGCATAAACATTTATAGTTTCTTACTGGTGGAGAGATTATCATTTATATAAAAGTAGGCACTTCATTTTTAACCTTACATTGTAATAGAAACAAATACGTGTGTCTGCCAAGATTCTAAAAAGGAGAAGATCATGAATTTATGGATATAAAAGCTGAAAAATCCGAAAGAATTAAGTGAAGTTTACCACGTGTATTTTTTTTTTTTTACCAACTTAACCATTTTAAGTGTAGAGTACAATATTATTAACTATATGCACATTGGTACACAACGACTCTCTAGAACTTTTTCACCTTTTAAAACAGAAGCTCCATATTCATTGCAAAACCACTCTCTTTTTTCTCCTCCCCCTTCCAGACCCTTACAACCAATATTTGACTTTGTTTCTAAGAATTTGAATACCTCAGATATCTCATAGAAGTGGAATCATAGTCCTTGTCTGTTTGTGATTTACTTACTTCACTTAGCATAGTGTCCTTCAAGATTTACTGATTTTGCAGCATTTATATCATTTGTTTCCTTTTTTTAATTTTTAAAAATATGTTACTTATTTTTGAGAGAGAGAGAGACAGAGACAGAGTATGAGCAGGGAAGGGGCAGAGAGAGAGAGAAGGAGACACAGAATCTGAAGTAGGCCTCAGGCTCTGAGCCTGACACGGGGCTCCAACCCACAAACCGTGAGATCATGACCCGAGCTGAAGTTGGATGCTTAACAGACTGAGCCACCCAGGTGCCCCAGATGTTACCTTTAGGTTTTTAATTCATTCAAGTTAAAGGGCCCAACATCATTTCTTTCATGTAGATATCCATTTTTCCCATGATGCTGATTTTTTAATTAAACGAACATCTTAAATAGGAAAGAGACTAAGGCTGTGATGAGTAGTAAGTAGAATGTGGAAGGTGGAGGAAGCCTGAAGACATCAAGAACTGGAAGGAAACTTGGAAATTTCTGAGTTCATAGGGCAGAGTGGAGATGATCCTTGTATGTACAAGGAAATCAAGGACTCTGAGTACGTAGAGAATTCCAAGAAAGAATGAAAAGGCTGTTCGAAGAAGGTGCAGAGGGGGCGTCGCTCTAATAAACACCTGGGTTTTTTTTCTTGGGCTCCACCTATACTGAAATCATATTATTATAATTCTTTGTGCATAACTATCTTGTCCACAACATTGGAAACTTGGGAAAAGCAAAATCTAGGTGTAAATTATTTACAATTTTGTCCTTCTGGCTTAACTCAATGCAGGCACGTAGTGTATGCTCAACCCATACTTGCTGAATTTCAGATTAAAGGACTACCACTTCCAGCATGACCATGGACTTGATGATCTGAAAACCTCTTTTTACAGAACACCTAGAAATACTGCATAAGGTGTAGCAAAAGATTCTCCAACATAGAAAAGAGCAAAGAACGCTTCTTTCTAGACTCTTAGGGGAGGAGAAGAGTCACGTTTGTGAAATGTGCTGTGAGCTTGCTCCAGAACAAAGGAAAGACAGCCAGAGAATGATCCCCTCTAAGGGAAAGACGTTGATTACAGACCCTACAGCTCTTGTGTGTCACCCGAAGGAGGAAAAAAGTTGCTAAGAAACATTTGGGAGGGTCACAGACCAGAAACCCGGGCCCACTGAATAGTGAGACTTAATCATAAGATTAAAGCCCCCCCCCCCCCAAAACACACTCACCTCACCGGTTCACCACCGGTAGGTCCAGTGGACAGACCAGCAAAAAGAGACTCCCTAAGGGACAGTAGTGGGGACTCCCGAAGCTAACGGGAGAGACAACAGCAAGGAGACAGAAGGAATTTGGAGGGTCTGACACCGACAACTATGGCGACTATTGAACACACCCCACCCCCCACCCCCTCGTCAGAGCAACATAAACATTCATACTAAATGCCTATTTACCACAGTTCTTATTACCTAATATATCATGTCAAGATTTCAACAAAATATTACAACACATGTGAAGAGGCAAGGAAAGCATTCTGAAGAGAGAAAGCAAAAGCATGAGACAGACTCAGATATGATACAGATGTTGGGATTATCAGACAGGAATTAGAAATAACTATGATTGGGGCATCTGGGTGGCTCAGTCACTTAAGCATCCAGCTTCGACTGAGGTCACAATCTCACAGTTTGTGGGTTGGAGCCCCGCGTCGGGCTCTGTGCTGACAGCCTGACGCCTGCTTCGGATTCCGTGTCTGCCTCTCTCTCTGTCTCTCCCTTGCTCGTGCTCTGTCTCTCTGTGTCCAAAATAAATAAACATATAAAAAATTTTTTTAAGAAGAAAGAACTATGATTAATATATTAAAGACCTTAATGGAAAAAATAAACACCATGCAGAGATGGCTAATGTAAGCAGAAAGAATAAAAATATATTTGAAAAATCAAAAGGGCATCCTACAAATAAAAATCACTGTACCAGAAGTAGAGAATGCCTTGATGTGCTCCTTAGCATGCTGGAAACAGTCAAGGAGAGATCAGTGAGCTTGAAGATATATCAATAGAAAATCCCAAACTGAAATGTAAAGAGAAAAGAGTATTAAAAAAAATCCAAAAGATCCAAGAATTTCAGACAATTTAAAGGGAAAAATACATACATATCCAAGTAGCAGAATGAGAGAAAAAAAAGAGAATGAAGGAGAAAAAATATTTGAAGTAAAAATAGCTAGAAATTTTTGAAAATTAACAGCCGATAACGAAATTCAGATTCAGGAAGTTCAGAGAACACCAAGCAGAATAAATACCAAAAAATTTATGCCTAGGTATATCTTACTCGATCTTCACAAAAAAGGAAAGATAAGGAAAGTTTTGAAAGAAACACAGAGAAATAAAGCACATTGCTTACAGAGGAACAGGTAAGTATGACAGCAGACCCTTCATCAGAAACTCTGCAAATGGGGCGCCTGGGTGGCTTAGCCAACGGACTCCGGATTTCAGGTCAGGTCATGATCTCATGGTTCATGCGATCAAGCCCTGTGTTGTATTAGTTCATTGTAATCCCATGCTTTTAGTGCAGAGCCTGCTTGAGATTCTCTCTCTTCCTCTCCTTCTGCCCCTCCTTGGTTTGTGCTCTCTCTCTCTCTCTCTCTCTCTCTCTCTCTCTCAAAATAAATGTATAAATTAAAAAACACACACACACAGAAACTCTGCAAACAAGGAAAGTGGAGTGAATATTTAAAATGAAAGAGAAAAATCCCAACCTACAATTCCATACCCAGAAAAATTATTCTTCAAAAGTGAATGAGAAACAAAGACTTTCTTAGATTAAGCAAACACTCTGGGAATTCACTGAATGTAGAAAAGTACTGATAAACATGATAAAAATTCTTCAAGAAAAAGATGAAAGTTATATTGTTCAGCAATTCTTAGCTATGTAAGGAAAGAAGAACATCAAGGAAATAATAAATGAAGGCAAGTAAATCTTTTATTTGTGTCATTCATATTAATCTAACAGATAACAGCTTAAGTGATAACAGTAACAATGTTTTGGATTATTTCTTTTTTTTTTAATTTTTTCAACGTTTATTTATTTTTGGGACAGAGAGAGACAGAGCATGAACGGGGGAGGGGCAGAGAGAGAGGGAGACACAGAATCGGAAGCAGGCTCCAGGCTCTGAGCCATCAGCCCAGAGCCTGACGCGGGGCTCGAACTCGCGGACCGCGAGATCGTGACCTGGCTGAAGTCGGACGCTTAACCGACTGCGCCACCCAGGCGCCCCAGGATTATTTCTATGTGAAATAAGTGACTGATAGCAATGTCATAAAGGAGAGGAAGAAGCAGGTGTGAAAACCATTTCAGGGTACCTGCTCCACATTTTAGGCAGAACTGTGTTATTTTAGGGTGGGCTTACATTAGTTTAAATTGAATATTGCACCTCTAGGGAAACCACTCGTGTCTTAAAGAAATATAATGAATATTATGAGATATAAGATAAAATGGTATCTTAAGAAAAATCTGGTTAAACCCATAGAAGGCAGAGAAAAAAAGAAGAAAGTAGCACACTTATCATGATGAGTGTTGAGGAATGTACAGAATTATTGAAGCACTATATTGTACACCTGAAACTAATATAGTGCTGTATGTTAACTATACCGGAAGTAAAATTTTAAAAAAGTGTTCAATTAGAAAAAGTAGAAAGTAAACAAAGAACAAAAGTAATGAATAGAGAACAGCTGCAAAAAAATCAATTAATTGGCTTTGTAGGCATTAATCCTATCATATTAATAAATAGCAATACAAAAGAAATCGTCGTAGTGGGTAAAAGACAAAATTGTCTCATCTATAAGAAACTCACATCACATATAAAAATTCTGATGGGTTAAAAGAAAGGGGACAGAGAGAATTTTGCCATGCTAAAACTCATCAAAAGAAAGCTGGGGTAGCTTTGTTAATGTCAGACAGAGATGACTCCAGAACAAGGAAAATTACCCAAGGTGGAGAGAAATATTGCATACTGACAAAAGGGTGAATTTTCCAAAAGTATATAATAATCTTAAGCATGTATGACCTAACAAAGAGCATCAAAATACATAAGGCAAAAACTGGTAGAACCGAAATAGAAACAGACAAATGTGCTGTTATGATTGGAGACTCCAGCATGTCTGTTTCAGTAACTGAGAAATCAAGCAAATAGAAAATCGCTTAGCATGTAATGGACCCGCACAGCACTATCAATTAACTTGATCAAATTGACATTTATAGATGTTATCCAACCACAGCAGGACACATTCATCTTAAGCTCACGTGGAACGTTCATCATGACAAGTGACATTCTGGGCCATAAAATGCATCATAGCAAATATAAAATAACGAAAAGCATATAAGGTATGTTCTCAAACTACAATAGAATTAAGGTAAAAATACACAACAGAAGGTAGCTGGAGAGGTCACAAATATTTGGAAATTTAAAAATATCCTGACGACACCTATGTCAAAGAAGGAGTCCGAAGATAAATAAGAAAATACTTTGAACTAAATGAAAATAAATTTACAATTTATCGAAATGTTGGGGTTTCAGGGAAAGCAGAGTACACGCGCTAGAAACCAATACAGGTCTAAACACAATGATCTAGGCTTTTATCTTAAGATGTAAGAGAAACAATCTTAATTTAAGCCTAAAAAAGGAGCAAAAGAAATCATAAATTATCACAGCAATCCAGGGAATCAAAAACAGGAAACCAGAGAAAATCAACGTAACTACAAGTGGGTTTTTGCAAAGATCCATAAAATTGACGAAGCCTGGCTGGCCCACTCCCCTATCACGATGACTAAACTCCCAAATCCTGGCAAGGACAGCTGCTGATCAAGATGTAGAGCAACACGGGGCGCCTGGGGGGCTCAGTCAGTTGAGCGTCCGCCTTCGGCCCAGGTCACGATCTCACGGTTCACGGGTTTGAGCCCCGCGTCAGGCTCTGTGCTGACAGCTCGGAGCCTGGCTTCGGATTCTGTGTCTCCTTCCCCTCAACTCCTCCCCTGCTCGCACTCTGTCTCTCTCTCAAAATAAATCAAAATTAAAAAAAAAAAAAAAAGATGCAGAAACAACAGGAACTCGTTTGGTCTTGATGGGAAACAAGATGCCACAATAGCACAGCCAGTTTGGAAGGTATTAGGCAGTTTCTTACAAAGTTATGCATAGTTTTACCACACATTCCAACAGTCACCCTTCTTGGCATTCACCCAGTTAAAAACATGTCCACACAAAACCACGCACGCCAATGTTTATAGAGGTTTTAGCCACAAGTGCCTAAAACTGGAAGCAACTAGAAGTCCTTCAGAGGATGAAAGGCTAAACAAATGGTTGTGTGTCCATATATTGGAGGATCGCTCAGCCATGGAAAGAGAAGCTGTCTCAAGCTACGTAAAGACACAGATGAATCTTAAAGGCATGATGACAAGGAAAACAAGCTCGTCTGAAAAGGATGTACACGTATAGGAGTCCAATTATAGGACCTTTGGAAAACGGTAAACTATACTAACGGTAAAGTCATCATTGGCTACCAGGGGGTCAGGGACGAACGGTGGGGGTGGGAAGATTGAATAGGTAAATCACAGGGGATTTTTTTTTTTATGGCGGCGAAACTACTTCGCACAACACTCTAACTGCGGGGACCTGACATTATGCGTGTAGTTTCTCTAATGAGGACAGATCGCTACTCCTTCCTTGGTAGAGTGAACCCTGTATAATATAACCAAGCTGCCGGCCACTGGTTAGCTGGCACCCTTAGAGTCAGTACCATGAAAGGGGCTCAGCATTGACTTCCGCCCTTGGCAGGAGGCGCTCAAGAGTAGTGTGGGCCAGACCAGCAGCGGTGGCCCTTGGGAGGGGGTTCGTGCTGTTTTCATGAACAGCCTCCATTCCTGCTGTCAAAGGCCGTATTGGACAAGCCACCGACTGGCTAAGGGGAGCAGCAGACTGGACTGATGCTGGCAAGAGGACGTTTTCTCTACCTGGCACCTCCTCTTATCTAAGGCCTCCCCTGACACGGACCTCTGCGCATCCCTGTCCCTTCCAAGAGCCGGTCCACACCTTTGTTCCCCGGACTTCCCTGGTGCAAATATTCTGATCTTGCTACTTCGACGTCCCCAAGCAACGGGGCAAACCATTAGCTACTGTCTGGAATTGACAGTCGTCGACAGCTTAGGCTCTCTCCTGGTCCGCATCAGGATCAGCACCTTCTGGTTATTTGATGTCTTTATCTTTCTTGATTATCTTGTTCTCCTTTTTTAAAATGTTTGTTTTCCAGAGAGAGAGAGAGACACACACACAGAGTGCGAGTGGGGGAGGGGCAGAGACAGAGGGAGATGCAGAATCCGAAGCAGGTTCCAGGCCCTGAGCTGTCAGCACGGAGCCCCATGCGGGGCTCGAACCCATGAACTGTGGGATCGGGAGCTGAACCGAAGTCGGACGCTCAACCGACTGAGCCATCCAGGCGTCCCATTCTTGGTTATCTTGAAGTAAAGCTTCGGTGGGAAGCGTGAGGGCAGGAGCACTGGACCAAGAGCCTAAAGTCGGAAAACCTGGTGCAGAGTGGGACCTAAGACAGGTCAGGGACATCTCTTCGCCTCAGGAATCTTATGTCTAAAGTCAGTAGCTTGAAATTGAAGTTTGAGATACAGAAACTGGTTTTGTGGTTGTAAAATCTGGCACCTAAGAATTTAAGACAATGTGAAGACGAAATGTGTCGATATTTCATCTCAGCTCCAGCCCCTTGGGAATTTGAATTATTTTGCCTTTCACATTGTCAGTAAATACATTAAAGTTCGTGTTAGAATAGACGCATACTTCATGTAATTACTCACATTAGAAATTCTAACGTGACATCGATTGTACCATATTTGTGACAGTGACTACCATTAATATTCATTGGCTGCTCATTTTGGAGGGGCACCAGGCTTGTCCCTTGGCACACATCATTTCGTTAGTTTTCACCGCTCCGTTAGGTAAACGCTTTTGTCTTCGACTGGACTCCCCTCAAGGAAGGGCTTTGGGTGTGAGCGGTTTGCTTGAAAGCGATCGTAAGAAGCACAGTGAGCCGGTGGGGAAGTGACACCGAGGACAGAAAGGGAGGGTGCAAAGGTGAGCTGACTGCTCCTGCGTGTAGCTGGGGCTCTGCCCCTCTGAGGACCCTCAAAGGACGCTTTGGAGCCAACCTCAGGATTGCCGCAGAGTCTGGGACGGCATGCACCCACCTGCGGACACCCACCGGTAGGCCGTTGCCGTTCCCTGCTTTTCCAGCCTGTCTTTAGAGAGGGCGAGTGCAAACCCATGGCCAGAGAGCACCTCCCGGCAGCGTGATTCAGGAAGGTGGGAATTATTCTTTTTTTTAAGTTTATTCATTTATTTTCAGAGCACACAAGCAGGGGAGGAGCAGAGAGAAGGAAAGAGAGAATCCCAAGCCGTCAGCACAGAGCCCCACGCGGGGCTCGAACTCAAGGACCACGAGATCGTGACCTGAGCCGAAACCAAGAGTCAGAGGCTTAACCGACGGAGCCACCCAGGTGCCCCTAATTAATATTTCAGTTTTAAGTGATCCAAAGAAAACCCAAATCAAGCTGAATTAAGAAAAAAAGATTAGCTCACCTATTGAAAGGTTAGGAGGCGGGGCGGGGCGGGGGGGCTTCAGCAGGCATTGGATCGAGTGGTCTGCAGCATGTGGTCACAATCAAGTCCTGGCTTAGCCCCCCTCTGCTGTTGTTTGTCCAGCTTGTCTCTGTGCCGAGTCAGGGACTCAGAGCGTCACGGCAGGGGAGCCAACACCAGCTCCAGGCCTGTGCCCCCTGCCATCCAGAGAAACGAGACCCCTCTTTGCCGCCCGCCCCAGTCAACGGCCTGGGGTCAGTCTCACGGGATGGCCGGGGTCACTATGGTCAGGGGCATGGGTACAGAAGGTGGGCAGGCTCGGGCCACGATCCTCCCCCAGACCACTCCCTCTGACGAGGGTGGGGCCACGTGTCTGAATTGGAGGCTGGGAGCCTGTGATCCCCACTACGACCTCAGGGACTGAGAGTGGGAGGCAGTGATCGTCCCCAAGGAAAATCAAAGGGCTGTTCGGAGAGGCCGGGAGGAAGGTGCTGGTGGTGGAGGGGACAGAAGAGCCAGGAGACGTAGGCAGACAGATACAATCTAAAGGCGGAAAACACGTGGGGTCATTGGATTTGACTTGGCTCTTCTATGAATACAAGCCTCAATGATGTTCGTTTTAAATCACAACATAATCTCGTCTTTCTCCTTTCCGCTGAGCCCCAGCGAGAGCCTTAGATTTCCGAAGACACCCTTTCTTCAGCCTCTTACCAGTAGAGACGGGACAAAGTCTCAAAGCGCCCCGCCTGGCGCAGTAGAGGGTCACAGAGACCTTGAGAAGCTGTGGCTATCTCGAGAACCGTGTCAACGAAGGGTGGTCTCTAGGTGAGGTTGACTGATTTGACTCACCTGAGGTCACGTAGAGACGGCAGAGACGGTCAGGAGGCCACCAGCGGTGGCCATGACAGAGCGCGTGTGAAGTGCGCCCTGGAGCCCTGGGTGGTTGTCGACGGAGCGCTGCCTTCACAGCTTCAGTGACGACCACTTGCCCGTGTGCTTCGTGTCTGGCTGGTTGCTGTCCAGAACCTTGATCAGGGAAAATATCTCCCTCTTTCCGCTTGGGATTGTTCCACTCGAGGCCACTGTGATGGAGAGTGTGCACGTCGCTTTATGTCAGCAGTCGCTGGCTTTGCTCTAAGACTGGAGGGTGGTGGCCTGGCACCGCCACAAAGTCCCTGGGGGTGTCGTGTTCCAACTGCCCCGGAAGTCAGACGTGGGCCCTTTTCTCCTATTTACGCAGGAGGCTGGAGGTCACAGAGCTTTTCAGTCCTTGATTAGGTCTGGGAATTAAGATGGGCTTCGGTGCAGCTTTCTGAAACATTCGTCTCGCTGCCGTTATCACGGATGCCTCTGAGGTCAAGAGACATCAACCGTGTGTTTAGTCCTTCGGAAGAATAATGGGACTGGACACAGCAATTTTGGGTCCCCAAGGTCCCGGTCCTGTTGCCTGAAGCTATCCATACTACCCCAGACTGAGGGTTAAGAACAGGCCAAGAAATTTAGGAACACATGTCAAAATGTGCATGTGCAGATGGGGAAAAAAAATGCTCACCTCATTTTAAGTACCCGCTGAGTGGGGTCTCATCTATGGGAAGTAACTGTTCCGGAGAACCGTGTAGAATGAGTCCGTGGGCATTTGCGACTAGTGTGGCCATGAGGGGCGGGGTAACGGAGTGGCGGGGGAAGGCTTTGGATCACAGTCTCCAGTCTGGACCCCAGCTCCACACTCTGCAGCTGTCTCAACCTCGGGTAACTTGTTTACCTCCCTGTGGCTCCGTGTCACCATCCCAAACTCGAGGGTAATAGTAATGGTCACTCTACGTCGGGTTCATTCAAGGATTAAGTGAACTCATCTACAGAAGGCTTTTTGAACCGTCCCAGGATATGGTCAGTACTACATAAGTACTCGAGTTTTATTTTTCTAAAGATATATCTAAACAAACTTCTATAGTAACAGAGCAGCGTTTGTTAATTTCAAAATTCAAAATCAAATAATCTGTGTGTAAATGGATACCGATCATCAGCCTGTTCCAGTAGGAGGATTATTTTAAGTTCCTTTAAAGTTGGACTGCTCAGAGAAAAAGTCTAACCCTGTAGCTATGTATTAGAGCCCCCACGCATGTCAGTGTGATGCTATCCTACAGGAACCCAACAGAACCAAGATCCTATCACTGGGACATCAGCAACAGATGTCACCCTGTAAATTTATTAGTGGCTTGGAAGAATTTATATAATTAATGGCCTTAATAGGAAGCAAAAAGAAAGAGAGGCACCCGGGTGGTTCAGTCGGTTAAGCGTCTGACTCTTGGTTTCAGCTCAGGTCATGATCTCATGATTCCTGAGATCAGGATCCACATCGGGCTCTGTTGTGGGCATGGAACCTGCTTGAGATTCTTACTCTCTCCCTCTCTCTCTCTCTCTGCCCCTCTCCTGATCATGGGCTCTCTCTCTCTCTCTCTCTCTCTCTCTCAAAATAAATAAGTAAACATTAAAAAAAACAAACAAACAAGGAATGGCATGCTGTGAAAATCTTTAAGCTAAAGGGAAATAGAATACACATTTATGGGGACTACTGACCCACTTGACAGAGTGGAGCCTGGGCAGGAAATTCTCCCCCGAAGACTAGAATGGTTCTGTAGGTCAGGATCCAGGTTCCCAAATAGAAAGAATTCTCTGCAGCTGGAGGTAGAACCAGAAACAGTGCACCCTGGATAAACGACCAGCAGGGTGTGGAGAAGCCGACCAACGCTACCAATGTTTTCAGGCGCCTAGCAGTCCAAAGATGGAAGAAGGCAGAATTTAATTGTTCTTGGCCTAGAAAAGTCTTCTGCCATTTCCTCTATTGTCTGCGCTGCTTATAGACTAGGGTTGGTTGTTGTTCATTTAAGTCTCGCCGTTGATCTTGTTGTATCTTGTTGACAGTGGAAGGTCTGGTGCGTTTCCCAGACTGAGGCACCTGTTTCCCTACCAATGGCTGATTGTTTATGGTGAAGACTCTATCTGAGGACTGCCTCCAGCCGAAGGCAGCTGAGTTACCCAAGAGGATGCTTCCTCTCGGGGGAGGCTGGCCTCCAATGACTGCCGGGTGGAGGGGTAGGTCTGGCCCCCCTGCCTTCGTTTGGAACACTCTAGACGATCCTCCCGGCTCCAGAGCCCCTTGTGGGATCAGCTGAGTGTTCTGAGTGCTCTGTGGTCACGTGTCTTACTTCTCTTTGTGCTGGGCTCCCACCCCTCCCCCTCGCCCCCTCCTCTCCCTTCCACAGTTGTCTGCCCCAGGGACCCTTTCCAATAAACTCTCTGCATTTAGATCTCTAGCTGCTTTCTCAGGAACGAGACCCAAGACACAAGTCTGTCCTAATATATTTAATAGTAATGCCTTAGAAGACTACACAGAAAATTTCCTCAACTTTTAGAATTCACTCTAGACTCATCAGAAGGGGAGCCAAGCATTTCTTTGGTGAGTGCTCAGACATCTGCCTGGTGGCCATATCCACACCAACAGCGTTGTTGGGGCTGGGCAGAAGATGTAGGGCGTATTCTCTGAAGAAAGAAGGAGAAGGGTGGGGATGGGTCGCCCGGGAGTGGTGGAGGCAGGGCTGAAGACAGGGAGTCAGATACAGGTCTGCCTTGGAAGTCACTGGACTTCGCATCCCTGACCCCGACTCATTCCTTAGACACCTGCGTCCAGGCCTGTGTAGCCTCCTCCTGGGGGGGGGGGGTGGTAATGAGGGGGTGTTCAGACAGATGCCCTTTCGACTGATTGGCTTCCAGTCAATGTATTCGTTTTCAGCCCACTCTCTCAGCCCAGCCTCCCGTGAGCCTGAACCCAACACCCGAGTATTTCAGAGGATCTCTAGCCCAGTTAGCCGAAGAATCATGACTTATCCTATCTGCAGACACTCACTCTCGTCTTTGCCGATCACTGAACTGGTTACCAGCCCACCCCCACCCCGTTCTGTCCTGACCTCTCCTCCATTGCTATCCAATGTCTTGACCTCCTGCCTCTCTTTTAGCCTTTTATTTCTCTGCTATCTCCTTCAATCTTCTCTGTCCCCCTCCACCTCCAACCCACCCAACTCCTCCACTCCCCTGATACATTCTCAGGATAATAGTGGCCAACAGGCCCTTATTCATGGAAACAGATCAATCTTTTCTGCTTCCGTGAGACAAAATACCGAAATTTAATTTTGACCAATACCCAAAGTCCACCGCCTCCTTCTCTGCTTCCTCCCCATCATCACTCATGCACGGACCATTTGGAGGGGGCGTACCACGTTTTGGTTTCCTGGAACAGACCAACTAAGGAGAAGATGCGGAACACTGCGTTTCACCAGGCAGGGTGTCCAGAAGGACGCCATTTGTTTCCAAGGGGAAGCCTGGGTCCTCCTGGGAGAACCCCGAGGGCACGCTATGTCTGTGCCAATGGCCTGTGTCCTACCCCACACCCACCTTTCTGTACTGATGCCGAGGTTGTTCTGAAGGAGCTCTGTCTTCTCTGTTTCACTGATTCTTCCTGAGCCCCCCAGACCACGAGGGGCTGACATGCTCTTCTGCCCTTCCCCCGGGAACAGCAGAGCCAGGCCGTGGGGACTGAGAAGAATATTCCAGCCCAATCCAGTGAGGCATCTGAAGAACATTCTCACATCCTGTGTTCTTCCCCTCTGCTCTTTACAGACATTCCTATTCTCTTTTTAGCTATTTTTCTGCAGAAAAGTTTGAGATCAGCTCTTGCCCCCTGGTAGTCGAGAGAAACAAAGCATTCTTGCATTGAGTATTTCTTCTTTCTTTCCATTCAATAAATCCATGTGGAGATGACTTAACACTCATCATCCTAAACCATTGTGGCTTCTTCCTTTATCTGAGAAAATTACATTTTTGCTTTGAACAAATGAATATACATATTTATTTCCTCATTCTTTTCTCTTCAGAAAACACTAATCAAGCGGAGTCCACTTTCTTTTGCCACGCTTTTATACTTCCAAATTCAACAATTTGTTTGAAAGAAATCATTGCATTCAAGGTCACCTACTGCCAAAGCTTATTCAAGAAGAAATAGATAGTCTGGATAGATAGTCTCTATTTAAAAAAAAAATAGAATTCATAGTTACAAACCTTCCAACAAAGAAAATTTCAGGACCGAATGACTTCACTGGAAAATTATAGAAAAGGTTTAAGAAATAAATATTAACAACCCTGCATATACTCTGAGTAAAAAAGTGGTAAGAATACATCTCAAATCATTTGAGGAAACCAATATTACGTTGACATCAAAACCTGACGGACAAATTATAAGAACACTGCAGACCATTAGCTCTCATGAACATAGATGAAAAAACCCACGATGATATTAGCCAATCAAACCCAACAATATGTAAAAATGGTAATACATTATGAGAAAATTCATCCGTGGAATGCAGAGTTTATTCGACAATCAAAAAATTCGCTGTGAGCGATGACCTCTACAGACTGAAGAAGGAAAACATATGATCATCTGAAAACATATAGAAACTGCATATGACTAAGCCTAACATCTACCCATGCTAAAAGCTCTCAGCAAATTTGGAATTCAGAAAATTTACTTAACCTGATAAGGGTATCCACACAGACCTTATTGTCTGACCTTACAGACAATATTATAATTAATGGTATAAACCTGGAAGCTTTTGCTTAAAATGGGAAGGAATACCTACTCTCTGCACTCCTGTGAAAACTGCAAACCAGTGATGAAAGAAATCAGAGAATACCTACAAATCAGGAAAGATGCCAGGCTCATAGATTGAAAGGCTTAATATTATTAAGATGTCAGTTATCTCCAATTGAGCTATAGATTTAACAAAACCCTAGGACACGATTCCAGTAGGAATTTACAGAACTCAATTAGATTCTTCTAAAATTCATCGAAAAAGGCAAAGGATCAGAATAGCCTAAACATTTTTTTTTTTTTACAAAAACAAGATTGGGGAACTCGCACACACAAACTTGAAATGTATTACCAAGATGTAGTGATCACACCGTGTGGCATTTGTGAAAAGGTGGCAAACATATCAATAGATTGAATAGAGTCCGATTGAATAGATTGAATAGAGTATGACCTGGACATAAGTGGCCAGTTGATATTTCACAACCGGTAGAGGGAATGTAATGAAAAAAAAAAAAACTTTTCAAAAAATCGTGATGGAAAATTTGGATCGAGCTATTTAAAAAAAAAGAAACTTGAACCATGCTTTGCACGGCTGCATAAAAAATTACCTCCAAGTGGATCATAGATCTCAACAGAAATTTACAACTATAAGACCTCAAGAGGAAACAAATGAGGAAATATTTGTGATCCTCGGTTGGGTGAGACACACATCGGAAGCATGACTTAGAAAACAAAAAGGTAAATAGTAAACCTTTTTATAAAGGACATGGTTAAGGGGCATCTGGGTGGCTCATTCGGTTCAGCATCCAACTTCGGTTCAGGTCATGATCTCGCAGGTTCATGAGTTCAAGTCCCCCATGGAGCTCTGTGCTGACACCTCAGATCCTGGAGCCTGCTTCGGATTCTGGGCCTCCCTCTCTGTCTGCCCCACCCCCGCTCGTGCTCTGTCTCTCTCTGTCTCAAAAATAAACACTAAAAAAAAAAAATTAAAAAAAAATACAAGACCTAGTTAAGAGTATAAAAAATATGTCGCAAACTGAGCAAAAACATTTCCAAAATATAGGTCTAGAATGCATAAACAACTAACTCAAACTTAATGTGAAAACAATCCAATAATTAAAGACACAAAAGATTTGAACACTTCACGTAAGAAGGTATGGGGACGTCAAGTAAACACACAAAAAGGCTTTGCAAACTAAAAACAATAAAATGCTCTTATACACATTTTTCGAATGGCAAAAAGAAAAAAAAAAGGACCTACCAAATGCATATGTTGAGAAAAGGAGGCAGAGCGACTGGATCGCACTCTGCATGGCTGGCGGGAATGCAAAACGGCGTGGCCGCTTTGGAGAACAGTTTGGCCGTTTCTTGTAACGTTGAACACACGCTTCCCCCATGACCCCGCAATTCCATTCTTAGGGACTTTCCGAAGAGAAACGAAAACTTATGTTTATCAAAACCCATGTGCAAATGTTTATAGCAGCTGTGTTCAGCCTGCCAAAAGCTGGGGGCATTAGAAACCTCTTTTAGCAAAAGCAAATGATCTGCTGTGTTATTTACCCACGCAAAGTGACGTGACTGAGCATTAAAGAGAACTACGGATACGCACAATTCACAGATGAATCTCAAACTCATTAGATGGCTCTGTAATATAGGATTCCATTTCTGGAACGTTTTTTTTTTATTTTTTTTTTAATGTTTATTTGTTTTTGAGACAGAGAGAGACAGAGCATGAACGGGGGAGGGGCAGAGAGAGAGGGAGGCACAGAATCGGAAGCAGGCTCCAGGCTCTGAGCCATCAGCCCAGAGCCCGACGCGGGGCTCGAACTCATGGACCGCGAGATCGTGACCTGAGCTGAAGTCGGACACTTAACCGACTGAGCCACCCAGGTGCCCCTCTGGGACGTTTTTAAAAAGACAAAATTCTAGGGCCAGAAAACAGAACCGTTGTGGACAGCAATAGGTTGTGGGGAGAGAGGTTGCTTAGAAAGGGGACAAGAAAAGTTTGCCGCTTTGAATTCACGTGTCCACAACATCTTTGCTTTCAACAGATGAAGTCTCATTGTAGGAATCAACGACATAGAGCTTGTTTCCTGGCCCATGACATAGGAATAAACTTCATTTTGAAGACACCTGCATCTTTAATGTATTGTACAGATGGCATTCCTTGAGTTAGGAAGAAAGCCTTGGGCGTGTGTTGGTTTTCTGCTAAACGTCTGTATATTCGCGTATCTATATATGAGACGTAGGAGTGACGGCAAAGGAGGGAAGTGAGAAAATGAGAAATCCCACCTTCTTCTTTCCATCTGCCAGACTGATTTTTAAAAAAATAATAATGCATTTATCTTTATACTTCATCTGTAACTGTGTTTGTCACCAGGAACCCAAGAATCTCTTCTACATTATTTCCGAAGTAAAAAGTAAGATTGCTTTATGGAGGTGCTAACATATTATACCAGAGATATAAAATTACTTGTCCTGTTTTAGTATCTTGTGATGCCCTTTTTTATCATCCTTCAGAGTTAGAACTTGTAGCTAAGCAGTCTTTACCTAAAACATTTCCATACAAAGAATCCTTAACTCACCTCCCTGTATATACCCAGGAAACATTCCTTCCTCTTTTCTTAAAATAATGCTCATAGAAAGAAACTTCCAGGTTGAAACTAGTGCATCCTAGACGATCCAAGGAGGAGGTTGGATCACAGTGACCCCCAGGAATTCATCGCAGTCAGTTAGGGGTTGATTCCGGTTCCTTCTCACTGGTGACCCAGATCATCAACAAGAACACAGACCTCACTGCCTCGTAGATGACTTCAAAGTCAGGGATACACAGGGGCATAGGAAACAGCAGCATTCATTTAATTTGAAAAATTAGAAAAGCAACCAGAAACGTAGTAAAGAACACAAAAGCGGGACAGAATAGATGATCTTCTGATGAAAGTCCAATTATCCCACAAATACATATTCTACGTGTCTCTTAATTTACAACGTATTGTGCTGGGTGTCTAAGAATTACAGTCCCAAAGCACCGAGAAAACAGACAGATGCCGAAGGCGACAAAAAGCATCCTCCCAACTGATGAAAGAAAGGCAGTGGGAAGGAGAAGGGGTATTTTTCTGGTAAGATGCCCAAGTCAAGTGCCAGAGAGAGTAAGGTCAGACATTAGCACAGATGGTAAACACGGGTAGGACAAAAGATACATAGAGAGGAAGGGGTAGTTTTCCAGGTCCTTCGATGTCTTATCAAAACAAGAATATGGACACTAGGGAAAAGAACGAAAGCACAGATATTAAAGTGGGTTATATGTGACTTAGAGATAGGAGCATTGGTTTAAAATTCCCGAACGGGATTTCAGTTCTGAGCCTCTCCTTGGCTGCCGTATCCGTCAGTGTGGCCCCGTCACCTGTCCCAGCGGAGACCAAATCCTCCAGAAGAGGCTGGAGAGGATACCAGGATGAGTGTGGGCAGGGCCCTGGAACTGAAGGAAGGTTCTGGGGAAAACACCCCTGCTGGTCAAGAGAAACAACATCCCCATGAAAGAGGTTGACCTTTGTTCTTTGTCTTTCCCATGTTTTTCATTAAACTTTCTAGTTTTAGATAAATGTAGATTCACATGCAGCTGTAAAGCACTAATACAAAGTGGTACCATGTACTGTTCACCCAGTTTACATAAATGAAAACGTTTTGAAAAATGGTGGTAAAATATCACAACCAAGACGGCATTGATACAGATGTTCGCAATATTTGCATCTCCGGAAGAATTTCTCGTTACCCTTTTACGACCAGTTACCCCCAGCCCGTGCCTGATACCATCCTGGCAACCGCTAACCCACACCCCACTTCTAAATTTTGTCATTTCAAAAATTTTATATCAGTAGAACCAAGTGCTATGTAACCTTTCGAAATGGCGCTTTTTTTTCCCCCAGCATATTTTCTTGGAGATTCATCCAAATTGTTATACATATGAACAATCCATTCATCTTTGATGATGAGTTGTGTTTCATGGTAAAAATCTAAGATGTTTGTTTAACCATTAAAGGACATCGGAGCTGTTTCCAGTTGCTGAGTATTATGCATAGAGCCACGATAAATATTTGTATACAGATTTTTATGTGAATCCAAGGCTTCGTTTTGCCAAGATAAATGCCCAAGAGTGCAATTATACGGCCATATGGTAATTTCATGTTTAGTTTTATAAGAAAATGGCAAACTATTTCCTACAGTGGCTATATGGTTTCACTTTCCCACCAGTAACTTAAGAGTGGACACGTTTCTTTGCATCCTTGCCAGACATGGGCATTTCACAGTTTTTTGTTTTAGCCATTCTTTCAGATGTGTGATAACATCTCATTGTGATTTAAATTAGCATGTCCCTTATGGTTAATGATGTGAAACATCTTTTTATATGCTATTTGCCATCTGTGTATCCTCTTTAGAGGATATACTCCCACTTCATCCTTCATTTTCAAGATTGTTTTCGCTATTCTAGGACCTCTGCTTCTCTACATAGATGTTAAAATAAGTTTGTCTGTGTCTACAAAGATCCTTGCTGGGAGTTTGATAGGATGGGATCGACACTAAATTGACTTGAGTAAAATTTACATTTTTACTATGTTGAGTCTTCCAATCCATTGATATGGTATGTCGCTCCGTTTATTTGGATGCCTTTTGATTCCTTCCACTAGCATTTTGCCACATTCAGCATATAGATCTACTTTTTTGTTACTACAAAGCTTCTTTCGTTAACTTTGAAGTAATCGTAAATGGTGTTGTGTTTTCAATTCGGTATTCACAGGTTCATTGTTAATCTACATAAATCCAGCTGATTTTTACATACTGCTCTGGTATCTAGTGACTTTGCTAAATTTGCGTATAAGTATTACGAGACTTTTTAAAAAATTTGTAGATTCTTTGGAATTTTCTTCACAGACAATTATGTCACCTACAAAGAGCAGATTTTTTTTTCGAATTTGTATTCTTTTTATTTCTTTTCTTGCCTTGTTATGCTTTCTAGAATTTGTAGTGCGATTTTTTTAAATATTTTTTTAACGTTTATTTTATTTTTGAGACAGAGACAGAGCATGAACGGGGGAGGGGCAGAGAGAGAGGGAGACACAGAATCGGAAGCAGGCTCCAGGCTCTGAGCCATCAGCCCAGAGCCCGATGCGGGGCTCGAACTCACGGACCGTGAGATCGTGACCTGAGCTGAAGTCAGACGCTTAACCGACTGCGCCACCCAGACGCCCCTGTAGTGCGATCTTTAATAACAGCAGGAAGAGTGAAAATGTATCCCTTGTTTCTGATCGTAGGAGGTAAGCTTCAATCTTTTGCCAATAATTATGATGCTACTGCAGGGCTTGTTGTAGACATCCTCTATCAATTTGAGATAATTCTACCTTTGTTCCTAAGTGACTCTTGAGTTGTTATCACAATGAATATTGGATTTTTTCAAATATTGTGTGGGTGTGTTAGTTGATATAGTCGTGTGATTGTTGGGCTGGTGGATTATACTGATTGATGTTTGAATGTGGAGCCAGCCTTGCAGAGCTGGAACAAATACCACTTTGTTATGATGTAGAATTGTTTTATATACCCAGTGCTCAATCCAGCAACTGTTCTGTATTTGTATCTGAATTCCTGAGAAATCTTGGTCTATTTGCCTTGTCTGGTCCTTTTAGGTCTTCTTTTTGTTAGGAGGCAACACTGACATCCTAAAATGAGTTGGCAAGTGTTCTTTCTTCTTCTATCTTCTGGAGCATAGTGTGTAAAATTCACGTTAAACGTTTTTCATTTTCGGTAGAATTCTTCAGTGAAACTAACCGGGCTTAAGAACTCTTTTTAAGGGGTTTTAATTACGAATTTCGTTTCCTCATTAGTTTTTGGCAGATTCAAATGATCCCTTTCAGATTTGGTGAGTCATGGTGGCAATTTGTCCTTTGCCAGGAGTCATTCCATGTCTTCATAGTTGTCGAATTTATGTGCATTGGGCTTGAGGAGTAGCCCTCTTCCCTTTGCTGTCTCCCTGGACTGATCTCCCCTGAAATCAGTAATTTGTGTCTTCTCTCTTTTTCTGTTAGTTTCTGCAGGTTTGCCTATTTCGTTGGTATTGTTAAAGAACCAGCTTTTTATTTCATGAATTTATTCTTGTTTCCTATTTTCAATTTCGTTGCTTTCTTCTTTTATCTTTACAATTTCCTTCCTTCTACGTGCTTCGGAATTGCAGTAAAACCTCGAATTGTGAGAAATTTGTTTTGCGAGTGTCCCACGAGATGAGCAAACGTTTCTAACAAATTTTAACTTGATAGATGAGCGATGTCTTGTGATAGGAGTAGTTCGTGATGCCAAACGTCACATGATCACAGCTGAACCAACGGTTCTTGAAGTTCTCTTTGATACATGAGTGCTTTGGATTACGCGCGTGTTTCCAGAATGAATTATGCTCCCAAACCAAGGTTTTACTGTATTTTGTACTTTCTTTTATGTGTCAGGAACTTAGATGATTGGCTGATATTGTTTTTTTCCAAGGAAAACATGCTGTGCTGTACCTGTTCCTCTCCCTCTGCTTTACTGCCCTCACGTATTTCAAATATTGTATTTTGTTTTCTTTCAAGATCCATTTTTAAAATTTCCTTTGAGACTTCCTCTTTGACTCGTGTATTATTTACACGGATGTTCTTTACTTTCCAAGTTTTTGAGTTTTTGTGGATTTTTTTGTTGTTGATTTCTGATTTGATCCAAATATTATCGGACGATATATTCTGTACAATGTATGATATGCATGATATCAATACTTTTAAATTTATTGTGCATTTCTTTTCTTTTTTTTTTAATTTCCCAGGGTATGAGCCATCCTGGTAAGCGTTGGGCACTTGAAAAAAAATACACACACAGAGCTGTTAGTGGGTGGAGGATTCTGTATGTGTTCACTAGGTCCTTTGGCTGAGGGCGTTGTTCGATTTTCCTATATCCTCACTGCTCAATATTTCAATTAATTGTTTTGAGTGGATTGAATGAATCTCCACTCATGATTGTGGATACGTTTGTTTCTCTTTTCTGCTCCATCAGTGTTTCCTTTTTTATTTTGAGACTTTGTTATTTGTTGCCTATATAGTCAGGATCCTCATGGATTTATCCTCTATCTATCTCTATCTACCTATACATTTATTATGCAGTGCACCTACTTATCACTAGTATTTTTATTCGTTCCGAAATCTAACTCAATTGATATTAACCTAACCATTTTAACTTGTTTTTTGCTCAATGTATCCATGGCATATATTTTTCCATCCTTTTACTTTCAATCTAACAAGGGCTTTATACTTAAAGTGAGTTGTGTGAGGTTTTTTGTTTGCTTGTTGTTTGTTTGTTTTGATTTTGTTTGGTTTTGTGTTTGTAGACAGCATACTGTGGATCCTTTGTATACACTCACTTGGTCCTTAACTGATATATTTATCCTGGTCACTCAGAGCAATAACCGATATGTCATGACTTCAGTCTGCCATTTTATTATTTGGTTCCTGTTTGTGACCTCTGCCTTTGGTTCTCTCTCCTTGACTTTCTGTGGGTTACCTAAACATTTTACAGTGGCCTGCCTTCATTCATTTATAATGTTTTTGCATGTATTTCTTTGGATGGTTTTTGTAGAGGTTACTCTAAACATAACTGTATATCTGTATCTACACACACACACACACACACACACACACACACACACAAACACTGGAGTCAATATTTTACTACTTTGAGTGAAGTGCAGAAACCTTATTTCCATTCAAGGCCCTTTACTCTCCAAAGTTTTTAAATATAAGCATCTGAAGTACTTCGTTCATTGAGCACCACATCAAATGATACAAATTTTGCTTCAGCCCTCAATACGGTTGAAGAAACTCATGAGAAGGACTTTCTTTTATATTTCTTTTATATTTTTATTAAAAGTGATATTTTTTTGTTTTCAAAGTAATATTATTTTATATTTTATTAAAATATATATATTTTATATAAAATATATTTTATATTTCTTTTATATTAGCCCCTGCTAATGGCCAGCTTTTGGCTGGCCCTTGTGGAAAGCAACCCCGGGAGAGACGGGCACTGAGTTCCACTGCCTCGGTTCAGCTGGTGGGGGAGTTGAGTTTCTCTCACTGGGCTCACTGATGCCGGAGGCAAGCAGGGGAGGGATGTCATCTGCCCGCCTGCTTAGCACCTCCTGTCCTGTCTCTTTGGCTCAGGGTTGGAGCGGAAGCTCAGCCTGCCTCTAGGGTCCACTGACAGCTGACGAGGGAGAGCTGAGGGGCAAACTGGTTTTGTTCCACAGGTCCCCGTTCTGTCTTGTCCCTGCCCGGTGTGCAGGGAGGTTCTGCTGCCACTGGGCCCTGTTCACACCGGCAGTAGAAGAGAGCGGAGTACTTACCAGTCCCTCCTTGGATGACCTCATCAGTCTCTTTAGTAGGAGAGAGGAGGGGAGGCTCAGCTCTCAACTGGTCCCTAATGTCGCCAGAGCATAGGGGTATGGGGGTGAGATATGAATCCTAGTGGGGGGCAGTCCTGCCCCGCGTTGCCTTGATAGATCGCACTGCTGGTGGGGTGCGGCTTATGTCCGGACCCTGCCGACACCACCTGTCTCCACCGCATGGGGACAGACGAACAGCTCCCTGCTCCATCTTTGGATGCCACTGGCCACCTGGCAAAGGCATCAGCACACGACCTGCTTCCATGAGACCCCCCCACCCCCAAAGGGGTAGGGTGAATCACCTTTCTGAAAGATCAATTCTGTGAAACCGTGGGCCTAAAGGTGGCTTTTCTGTTGGAGTTCAGCTGGAGGCAGAGGTGTTTTGCCGGGTCCCGTAGACAAGTTTTCTGTCGCTAGACCATTCTATACCGCGTCCTCTAGATCACAACGGGAAGAATGGAGCTTTCTTGGAGATTTTTCCTACATCTGTTGGCAGTTCCAAGTTAGTAGGTTCCCCAGGACCCTGCCTGGGACACACCGGAGGCAACACAGGAACTGAGGGAACTCACTGCTGGGTTCTTCTTCAAGTCCAGATTTCTCCAGGCTTCCACCTTCTTCTTTGCACCTTGCAGAGCCTGCTTATGCTTGCTGTCGTGTTAAATCTAGGATTGTACAGCTGTAAGGCAGAGGGATAGGGACGCCTGGGGGCTCAGTCGGTTGAGCGTCCGACTCTGGCTCAGGTCATGATCTCCCGGTTCATGAGTTCGAGCCCCGCGTCGGGCTCTGTGCTGACAGCTCGGAGCCTGGAGCCTGCTTCTGATTCTGTGTCTCCCTCTGTCTGTTCCTTCCCCGCTTGCACTCTTGCTCTCTCTCTCTCAAAAATAAAGATTAAAAAAAGAAAAGACAGAGGGGCTGTGAGCAGCAACGCTCCTCCAACTAGTGACACGGGGAGTGGTGTTTTTTATCAACTCTGCCATGTAGACAAAGGACATCATCGTTTTCCCTGAGAATGAAAAGGAAACCATCATAACTAAAAGCCCATTCCTCTGAAAAAGAAAAATGATGGTTAGTTAACTCCTGGAGCTGATCATTAATGAGAATTTGAGAGAAAGCAGAAAGATCGTGGCTAGAGCAATGGTTATCGCTACCTCTTCCAATGTTGGTCACATTTCCTCAAGTGGCTCATTACTAACACATACTTTCAGCCACTGTAACAAAAAGGAATGACACTAGTATTTTCTGAATACAGCCTAATTCACAGAACAGTGTGATTCACAGATGACTTCATCCATCTCCAATGTATCCTAGATATTAAAATTAACAAGGCGAATCCTGTTATTCAAGGTCAAATTTAAATCTTTATCCATTATCAGCCTTTTACTTTCTCTTTCTTCTCTCGGTTCTTGAACAATTATTTAGGGCATTTCGAATACTACTTGTATCCCCTTTTTTATTTCCTTTACTCTAATTCTCCAGGGGTTTAAACCTAATCAGGCAGCAAATTCTATCCCCCATCCACCTCATCGGTGCAGGTCATGGTTCAGGACCCCCTTGGGCTCCCTGCCTCTCCCGAGCCCGCTAATCTCTCCCTTCCCTCCAGGGGGACCAGAGTTGGGATTCTCCATCTGTGCCTGGGGTCGAGTGCATTCGCTTGAGCACAGTTGTTTGAAGACTTAAAGGCAAGCTCTCCTTTTAACAGTAGGCTCGTTGGTAATAGTGAGCTTTTGATCTCAAGGTGTCTCTCTCTTATGTTCTATACTTCAACCGTTTCCAAACTCAGAAGGGAAAGATAATTATTCGTTACCATCCTCCCTTTTCAATCCATTCTCTGTCCAAGACGGTTGATAAATTGGAGAGAACTTGCAGCTCTGCTGAGACAATACACACTAATGTATTACAGATTTCTTAAGAGGAAGGTTGCGCTTGTTGGCGAACAGTATGGGGGGGATTCTTTTTCCAATCAGCGATTCTCTCGGGAAAAACAAAGAACACATGATTAGAAAGGTTGCTGACGGAGAACGTGGCTTGTTTTTGAAGCGTTGCGTTTCTTTCACTTTCTTGCATGATGCAAATAGAATACAAGTTTCTTTATTCTTCATTTAAAATCTAGAATGGATACACCATAGGGAAACAGAGAGAAATTTGGAAGGTGACGCTCAGATTTCATCACTTTAACACAATAATGATTTCCCGGATGCTTCTTTCGTTTATCTGCGTACATGGTTTCCCAGATACTTCCAGGGAAAACAATTGAGAATTCAGAAACAATACAAGCGGTCTGAGGATGATGACCCAGAGAGAATCTTAATAACCTGGAGAGCACCACGAAATAGAATTTCCAGCAAGTACCTAATATCAGTGCATGCTATAAAAATAATATCATGCTCTAAAGTAATGCTGACTGATGGTGAGTTGGAAAGCCTAAGCAGGACAGCGGTAGAGCAAATATTGTGACATCCCGCTGGGAATAGGGACATTATTCTGGTTCTCGAATATGAATTGCACCGTGGTTGGTGTGTCAGGAAAAGTCCAGTTTCTGTAAACGTCCCCGGGCTAGTTTGAGTTGCGGACGCTTGAAACATGTGGCTTGGGGGCGGTGGGCAGGGTCGCCCACAGGGGTGAGGAGGGGTTTGGGCATCTGTCTGGGACAACACCTCTTTCGTGGGCAGGCACGTGGCCCCAGCAGAGTTCAGCACAGCGTGCGTGGGCCACTCTGTGCCCACGGTCATGCCCGTTATAAAACACACAGCATCGGGGGTCAGGGGAGAAGGAGGTCGCAGACCACTGGTCAGTGCTCCGTGCACAGTGAAGATTCATGCACGTTTGCAACTTTGTTGGAGAAAGGAGACTCTGACTCGGTGACATAGAGCAGATAGGACAGACCTAGGCCCTACGTTTTCCAGAATCCCCTCCCTGGCCTGGCCCCGGGTTAGACGCAAGCAACGAAAGGACGAATGGAGAGCAAGGATGAAGGCGTGCCGCGCTCTCGGGGGGCAGAGTCACAGCAGGCAGATGACAGATGTGAGGCGGCAGGCCCCTCCGTGCGAGCTTCTGGTCGGCGCTCCGGGTGAGGAGTGGCCACGTGGTCCAGAGCCTCCCGCCCTTCGAGCTGTGCGGGCCTCTGTTTCCCGGTGCTAAAATCCCACCCCTGCTAGGCCAGAACACTACCCCGTGAGGATGATTTCTTAAACCCGTACCCTGGAGGCAGTCAAGAGGAGGGAGCGGTTTCCTGGACTTTGCATTGCGTCATGATGTTGCCTCGCTCTGAAAGAATGCACGGTTGGGTGATGGCCGGGAGCTTTTCATTCGAATTCATCCTTCTTTGTTCAAATGGCCTGAGGCCGTCCAACGGAAAACCTGGGGGGGGAACTCAGGAATAAACACATCTTTGGGACCCTCCCTCGTGCGGTGTTTCTCTTCTCCTCTGGTTCCATTTGTCCTGTGGAACAGGACGAGTGTTCTCCGCTGGGGGGCCCGCCTCCTCCCTGGCTTTCCAAACGTCCTCACTCCCATCACGCGGGTGGAAAGTAGGAACACAAGTCCGTCACGGATTGTTGTGTTTTGAAATCTCGACACTGTGAAAACCAGAATTCCGGGCAGAAAAAACGCAATGAGCTTACATGAAACTGCTTATGGCTTATCTATCGCCCTTGGCGAGAATGTCTGTACACATTTTGTGCAGGAATACCGGTGTGTGTTATTTCTGGGGCTGGGCCAGACTTCCCTGGGGGTGATAATCAATGTACGTTATGTGCTCTGCATTTCCGCTCTATGATCTGAAAAACTCGCGATCCGAGAGCAGGGAGACCCAAGGGTTTTGATTTGTTAGAAGGGGACAAAGTAGAATGAATATATGCTTATATGAGGGTCGGTTAAGCATTATTATGCTTTCCTCATATTATAAAAGTATGGTTGTGTAGCCACCATAATACTCAACATACAGAGCTAGTCTGTCATGGCGGCCATCTTTGGTGTTGCTCCTTTGTAATCCCATCAACTCACAGAAGAAATAATTTTGTTTCAAAATGGTTATATAAATGAAATCATACAGTAAGAAACCTTTGTGGGGTGGATTTTTCACTCACTGTAATTCCCAGCAGAGCCATCCAGGTTGTCGTGTGGATCAGTAAGTCTGCTCCTTCTTATTGTTGAGTAGTATTCCCAGGTATGGATACATGAGAATCTGATAACCATTCACCTGATAAAGAACGTTCTGGCTGTTTATAGGATCGGGCTGTTATAAGTACAAGTGCTATGAGCATTCATGTACAGATTCTTTTGTGAACGTACCTTTCCCTTTCTCTGGGATAAAGAGCCAAGAATGCAATCGCTGGGTTGTACGACAAATGCATATTTAATTTTATAAGAAACGGCCAACTATTTCCAGTGTGGCTGTTCCATTTTACATCCCCACCGACACCTGTGAATGATCCAGTTTCTCTGCCTCGTAGCCAACATTTGATGTTGTTAAAATTATTTGGTTTAACCATTCTGATAACTGTGCAGTGATATCTCATTGTGGCTTTAACTTGCATTTCCGTGTGGCTAATGATGATGAACATCTTTTAACGTGCTTACGCGCCTTCCGTGTGTCCTCTTTAGTGAAATGTCTGACTCTTTTGTACCGGCTCTGTTAGATGAATTGGATTTTTTTTTCTGTTGAGTTTTGAGAGTTCTATTTTGTGGTTACCAGTCCTTTGTCAGATACAGGGTTTGCAATATGTGCTTTGGTTTCTCCAAGTCTGTAACTTATCCTGTTACTCCTCTCACCTGGGCTTTCACGGAGCACGAGACCTTTACACCGGGGGAGGTTCGATGTGTTAACTTTTCTGTTAATGGGTTCTGTGTGTCTCAAGTCTAGGAACTCGTTGTCTACCCCAAATCCCAAAGGTTTTCTAGCATTTTTTAACAAAACACTTACACTTTCATGGTTTACGTGTAAGCGCGTGACTCATCTCAGCTCCTTTCTGCACGTTGTGGATAGTTCATGACGTGAATTGTTCTTTTGCCAACGGACATCGAGTTGCTCTGGTTCCATTTATTGAAAAGAGCGTATTTCTAACATTGAAAAGCTTTCGTTGCTGAAAGCTGAAATCGATGCCCAGATTCTATGCTCTGCTTCGCTGATACTGTCTGTCTTTCTACCAACACCACACGGTCTTCATGACCATAGTCACATAGTCAGCCTTCGGACCAGTGGAGCTATCGTTCCCACATAATTCTTTACTTTAAAGATCGCTTTAGTTATTTTAGGGCCTGTCCCTTCCCGTATCAATTATAGAACGAGCTTGTCCACGGGGCGCCTGGTTGAGTGTCCGACTTGGGGCTCAGGTCACGGTCTCACAGTCTATGGGTTCGAGCCCCGAGTCGGGCTCTGGGCTGACAGCTCGGAGCCTGGAGCCTGCTTCGGATTCTCTGTCTCCCTCTCTCTCTCTGCCCTCCCCTGCTCACTCTCCGTCTCTCTTTCAAAAATAAACAAACATTAAAAAAGAAAAAAAGAAAAAGAATGAGCTTATCCATGTCTCTCAGGAACCTCGCTGGAATTTTGATAGAATGAGATTAATTTCCTCCGTTGGTAACCTGCTGAGAGCTTTCATCATGAACGAGTGTTGGATTTTGTCAAATGATTTTGCTTTGTCGATGTAAATGATTATACGATTTTTCTTCTTTAGTCTGTTAATGTGGTAAATTACAGTGATTGGTTTTCAAATGTGGAACCAGCCTGGTATATGTAGAATAAATCTCACTGGGTCATGGTATATAATCTCTCTCTCTCTCTCTCTCTCTCTCTCCCTCTCCCTCTCTCTCTGATTTTAGTAATGGTAATTCTGGCTTCACAACATCAGTTGAGAAGTGTAGTCTCTTCCATTTTGTGGAATAGAACTGGTGTTAATTCTTTAGATATTTAGTAGAATTTTTAATGAAGTCCCCAGGGTCTAAAGATTTCTTTGGGGGGAGTTTTATTCTATAATTTCAATGTCGTATATAGTTATAGGACTATTTAGGTGATATATTTCATCTTGGTTGGATTTTGGAATTTGTGGTATTTCAAGGAATTGGTCTATTTCTTTTAAATTGCACAATGTGAGTGTAGGTTTGCTCATATCATTCTGTTCTTACCTTTTCAAAGGCAGAATCTGTGGTGATATTCCCTATTTCATTCCTTACACTGATGATGTATTTCTTCTCTTTGGTTTTTGTCAGTCTTGACAGAAGGTTCACCACTTTTATGGATTTTTTTAAAGCAGTTTTTTGTTTCATTGATTTTTTTTCTATATTGTATTTTCAATTTCGTTAATTTCTGCTTTTACCATCACTATATCTTTCCTTCTGCTACCTTGGGTTTATTTTGTTCTCTTTTTAGTTTATTGAGGTAGGAACTAAGATGATTAATTTAATTTTTTCCTAACATGAGCACTATTGCTGTAACTTTCCCCCCAACAGTGCTTTCCACACGTGCCATGTACTTTTTATATGTTGCATTTTCATTTTCAAACAGTTCTACGTATTTTTGTCTCCTTTGAGACTTGCTCTTAGCCCATGTGCTTAAGGGTTCTGCTTAGTGTCCACTTATTTATGCAAATGTTTATGCCGTGAATGCTTGAGTGTATTCTGATTAAACGATGCGGGAAAATGCAGCTAACCACAGTTTCTCACCGGTCCCGCTGCTCACAGCTAATGATACTCCGCTCTGTTCCTTGTGTACGTATGTACATAATATAGAGGTACACTTAACATGTCTAAACACGGATGGGGGCTACTACATGCTTTTTCCATGATATACTTTTTTTTTTTTTTTTTTTTTTTACATAACACTGTGTCTAAGACACAGTATTGCATCATATCCCGGCTGCCACCTTCATGACCGCATAAATACTTCATTGATGTATTTAATAGGATTTGAAATATTCTATCAATAGATATTTAGAGGGTTTCAAAATTTTTAAATTACAGGTTGGGCTCTTGTAAGCATACGTGCATGGTGGAGCTTTATCATAAATGTGCATTCAACGCATCTTATTGTATCTCGGTACCCTCAGGGAAAGGAGGGGCGGGAAGGAAGAGCTTTGGGAACTCCTGATCACCCGGCCACTGGCTAGATGTCTGCCCTTAATGCAAACAGGGAGTCCTTCCTCTGTGCCAGCGTCTGCGGGTGTGTCCCACATCTGGGTCGTCTCATCTCGCTGCACCGATGTTGAAAGGGAAGCCTGGACACCTGCCGTGCTCACTATATGCAAGGCAAACATAAAATGTAACTTTTGGAGAAAAGCTTGGCCCAATACCTCCAGTTCTCATAATGTCACAGAGTGGCATGTGGGCACAGCTGGTCACACCTTAGAAGGGGCTGCAGAAGTGACACCCCCTCTGTATTGCTACCTGTTCGCCAAGATGTCGGGTGGGGGCCTCTGGCCAGAGAGGCGCCTTGCTGGTCTGAAACCTCACCGAGAAATTACACATAAGAGACTGACCTGTGGCCTGGGGAGCCGGCCCTCTGCCAGGGGTAGAGGAGAAACCTGCGGTCCTGTTTCTCCCCGGTGCTTAAAGACAGTTCGTGCATCATGATGGCATAGCCCCAAGTGAAGGACACCGCTTCTTGTGGGCTCAGAAGGACATGGGACTCTGTATTTAGGGCTACCTTTTAATGATTTAGATACAGCAACAGTCACTGTTTATCTGCAATTTAATAGTTTTAGGAAGTTTTTCTCTATATACTTTTGCTCACACACTGAGTCTGGACCCAAACTCATTAAAACATGAGATGGTTCCCTTGTTCAAATGTATCCATATACATGCGTGAGTTTCTTCAAGATATATTTCCAAAAGTAGAGTTCTTAGGTCTAAACTTTATATATATGTACATATATCACATTTACTAAATACATAAAATGTTCGATATACAAATGAATAGAATAATATTAATATATAAGTCAAAATATAATAAATGATATAGAATATAGTAAGAATTATATATAATGATATAATAATTAATATAAATTAATTAATTTATAAATAAAACATGTAAAATATGCATTTGTAAATATTCATTTATCATATACTATATATACATAAGCATATATATGCCAATTTTGAAAAATAGTATAATTTCTTGCTATTCCAATAGGCCAAAATTAACTGATTTGTGTTTTAAAATGTATTTGGATAGGGGCGCCTGGGTGGCGCAGTCGGTTAAGCGTCCGACTTCAGCCAGGTCACGATCTCGCGGTCCGTGAGTTCGAGCCCCGCGTCGGGCTCTGGGCTGATGGCTCGGAGCCTGGAGCCTGTTTCCGATTCTGTGTCTCCCTCTCTCTCTGCCCCTCCCCCGTTCATGCTCTGTCTCTCTCTGTCCCAAAAATAAATAAACGTTGAAAAAAAAATTTATAAAAAAAATAAAATAAAATGTATTTGGATATAAGTTATCTTTGTGTATATTTATTTGACATTTTGTATTCTTTCTACAAATGATCTATCCACACATTTTATCTGTATTTCTGTTGAGATTTTGTCATATTTGTAAAGACTTCAAAAGATTTTTTAAGTATATGTATGCATTATTAAAGGTAGGGATCCAGTTGTAATTTTTGCAGGCAGTCTTAGATTTAGCTACTCGAACATCATTTATTAAATTATCCATGTACCTCCCTCACTGATCTCAATGTCAATTAAATCATACACTAATTTTTGTGTTCCATTTTGTATGTGTTTGTAGACACCCTATTACAGTGATGTATTTGTCCGGAATCAATAGCTATTTTTAAATCATATATATATTTAAATTTTTTTTTAACATTTATTCATTTTTGAGAGACAGAGTGAGGCAGAGCATGAACAGGGGAGGGGAAGAGAAAGAAGGAGGCACAGAATCCAAAGCAGGCTCCAGGCTTGGAGCCATCAGCACAGAGCCTGACGCGGGGCTCGAACCCACGAACAGTGAGATCACGACCTGAGTCGAAATCGGACACGTAACTGACTCAGCCACCCAGGGGCCCCAACTATATTTTTAAATTATAATTACATTTTAGTATACTTTTCTACCGGAAAAGCAATTTTATTGGCCTCATTGTTTTCTTTGAAAATATTTTCTTAAATAAATATACGTGCATTTCTTTTTTCATGTAGCTTTTTTTTTATGTTTGAGAGAGAGAGCATGTGAACAGAAGAGGGGCAGAGAGAGAGGGAGACAGGATCCAAAGCAGGCTCTGTGCTGGGAGATCATGACCTGAGCCAAAATCAAGATTTGGACCCTTAACCCACTGAGCCACCAGGGCACCCCCCCCCATTACATTCCTTTTTATTAGGAATATTTTTAATCCTTTCCTATTCACACTTTATTTGCTGTAGGCATCTGGTACAAATGTTTTTGAGATTTAGGGAATTTCTATCTCTGGGTTCATTCAGTCATTATTTTCATAATCATTCATTCTTTTCTCTCCAACATTGAGCCTCCTGAGACAAACCTCTTTTCCCAGACTTAGAAGGTGTATGTGTACATAGATCATTACCTGCTGAAACCTTAGAGGCATTAAAA
The DNA here is from genome assembly GCF_018350175.1 of Felis catus. NCBI lineage: Eukaryota > Metazoa > Chordata > Mammalia > Carnivora > Felidae > Felis > Felis catus. The sequence goes on from NC_058380.1 coordinate 3,699,831, forward strand.
ACTAAAAGATAAGGGGGCGCCTGGGTGTCTCAGTCAGTTAAGCATCCAAATTCGGCTGAGGTCACGATCCCATGCTTCATGGGTTCGAGCCCCATGTTGGGGTCTGGGCTGACAGCTCAGAGCCTGGAGCCTGCTTCGGATTCTGTGTCTGCCTCTCTCTCTGACCTACCCCATTCATGCTCTGTCTCTCTCTCTCTCTCTCTCTGTCAAAAATAAATAAAACATTAAAAAATTTTAAAAAAGACAGTGTCTCCTCACCCCGCTTTCCACCTATGATACTGGTATTGCCATCTGTCACACGCGCCAGTTTCCGGGAATAGTCTTTGACATTTCACTCATTCGAGAAGAGACAAAGACACACCGTGAACAGGTAAATCTATACACACCTGTGTGTGTACGTGTGTGTACGTGGGTTCGTATATGCAGATATCCACACATATCACATTTATGATGCTGATTTTCCCCCCTAGGGAGAGAAATTGGATGGCAGGCAAAGACACAGGCATTTTAAAGTGTATCTGTTGTAACGCATTCCTTTAATCAAGTAACAATCTAAGGCAAATTAATTACATTCAATTCAATTCAATTCAATTCAGTTCAGTTCAATTCAATTCAATTAAAAACCACCTAAGACAAACAATTCTGGATGGGAGACAGGAGGATGGTTATTATAATGGTCTCTGTACTTTCATCTGTATTAAGATGTTTCTAAAGAAACACTCCAGATCAAAGAGCAGCCGAGCGTGAATAAGCAATGGGAACATTAACAATAAATAAGCCTGTGGATATAAAACAGGAAGGGACCCGAGAGCTGATGTCACTAAAATGTGAATGTGCAGCATGGTTTCACTTTCACAAGGTCCTCAAGAAGTTCGAGGGGCCCTCCTGGAATTCCTAGTCCTAGATTTCTTTAAAGGATGCTTCCCCGCCACCCTCCGGTTTTTACTGCACATGCAAATTCCAGCTCAAGAATTCAATCCAGCTGCTCCCAGAGTTCACCTGTCACTCTCCCCTTACACGCACGCAGGGCTGTGTCGTCTAAGAGGCAGCGGCTCGTTCAGCGAGTCCTTACTGGGCAAAGCGTCAGCTGAGAGAGTTTCCTCGTTGCATCTAGAGCCGAGACAACTGCGTCTCGAAGCAAACTCTTCCCTAAGAGGTTGGAAGAAATGCTTATTTCCCGAGGACAAGCTGTCAGAATGATGGTGCAAAGGGCGCCACGGACCTTCTCTCAACAGCATCAACGGACACTGGTGGGAAACGTGTTTTAAAAATGATTATGGGTCTCTGGAAACTGTCCTCAGGTCAACACCAAATGCAAAAACCCCACATTTATCCAAGAGAATCTACTAGATCTCAGTAGGCACGGCAAGGTCTGCGAGGCTTTCGTGATGGCTCTTCCCTCCCCCTTGACCCCTGGTTGGACGTGAAAGAAGCTCCTCTCTGAGCAGGGGTGGCCCGGAGGGTGGGGGCCCGGCTCCTACTCATTCCCGGTCAAGGGCTGCAGCGCCTTGCAGGCCAACTGCATTTCCCATTCCCTTCAGCTCGGTGTCGTGGACGCTAAATTCCAAGCAAGCGTGGCTGCGAGCTCAAGGCTTCCGTCCTACACGCAGCCCCACCCGAAAACATACTCAACAGTACTCGTCCTCTGGGAAATGCGAATTGAAACAGCAGTTTGGAAACCGCTGCACAGCTGGGGCCAACATTTGGAGCGCTGACGATGCCAAATGTTGGCAAGGATAAGGAGCAATTGAAACTCCCGTTCGCTGATAGGGGGAATGCAGGACCGTGCAGCTAGTTTCTCAGTTTCTTACAAAACTGAACGTCCTCTTATCTTACAACTCAGGATTCATGCTCCCTGGCATTTACCCAAAGGAGCTGGAAACGTATATCCACACGAAAGCAGGCACACAGACGTGTTTGCAGCTGGACGCGTGATTGCCCAGACTTGGAGGCAACCCGATGTTATTCGGTAGCCGAATAGACAAAGAAACTGTGGCACAGCCCGGCGATGAAATACTATTCGGCACTGAAAAGGAATTGAAGGACGAGGAGGAACCTTAAATGCAAATCACTAAGTGAACAAACCCGATCTAAAAATGCTACATATTGTATGAGTACAAGTATATGATATTCTGGAAATGGTGTTACCTATGAGGTCAGAAAAAAAAGAAGCCACTGTTTGCCAAGGGTTGGAGAGGAGGAACACATAGGCGAAACACAGAGAATTTTTAGGGTAGTAAAACTATTCTATATGATACTATAGTAATAGAGACATGTTCCTATACATTTGTCCAAACCCATAGAATGTACAACATCAAGAGGGAACCCTAATGGGGCACCGGGGTGGCTCGGTCGGTTGAGTGTCTGACTTCAGCTCAGGTCATGATCTCATGGTTCTTGAGTTCGAGCCCGGCGTCGGGCTCTGTGCTGACAGCTCAGGGCCCGGAGCCTGCTCTGGATTCTGTGTCTCCTTCTCTCTCTGCCCTTCCCCCGCTTGTACTCTATCTCTTTCTCTCAAAAATAAATAAACATGAAAAATTTTTTTAAAAAAGAGGGAACCCTAATGTAAGCTATTGATTTTGTGTCAATACAATGCTCAACAATTGTAACAAATGTACCACTCTGTTCGGGGATGCTGAGCATGGGGGAGGCTATGCATAGCTTTGAAGAAAAGGAACAGGAGGTTAAAAAAAAATCTGTAACTTTCTGTCAGTTTTTTGCTGTGAACCCAAAACAGCTCAAAAATATTGAAGCCTTTTTTTTAAAAAGAGATAATAACCAATTCTTTATAAATGCTTTCAAAAAATGAGGTGAGATTATGTTCTAATTCATTCTATAAGGCTAGTACTACCCAGATTAAAAAACAAAACAAAACAAAACAACAAAACCCAGACAATTACCGAAAAAGTTACAGACCAATATATTTTCACAGATGCACACACAAAAAAACAACCCCAAAATCTAAAACAAAATACACGTACTAGCAAACAGAATCAAACAGCATGCACCATGGCTGGGTGGGACTCATCTCAGAATTGCAAGATCAATTTAACATTTAAAAGTCAATCTACTACATCAAATTAATTGAATAAAAGACGAAAGCTACGTAATTATCTTAGTGGACATAGAAACTGCACTTTAGAATATCCAAACATCCCTATCATGATAAAGACACTCAGCAAGCAGGAACGGACAAGAAAATTCTCACCCTCAGAAAGGTGTCGACAGAAAACCTACCAGTAACGTTATACTCAATCGTGAAAGACTAAATAATTTGCCCTATGGTCAGGACAAGGCATGGGCGTCCACTCTTGCCATTTCTATTCAATATTGTAGTGAATGTTCTAGCCAGAGTAATCAGGCAAGAAAATTAAATAAAGCCAGAGAGAAAAAGAAGCAGCTATCACTCCTTATAGATGACAATTATATATACAAAATCCTGGGGAACTCACTGAAAAGTTATTAGAAACAGTAAACAAGCTGAATCAAATATTGATATGCAAAAATCAATTTTATTGCTATCTATGAGCCGCAAACCCTCTGAAAATTAAGAGAACAATTCCATTTACAGTAGCATCTAAAAGAATAAAATATTTAAAAACAAAACTAACCCCAGACGTGCAGGAAACCAGGACGATGCTGGAAATTCTAAAATATTATTTAAAAAAATTAAAGAACGTCTAAATAAATGGAAAGACATTCTACGTTCATGGATTAGAAGACTATATTGCCGAGAAGATAGTACTTTTCAAACAGATACACACGTTTGACAAACTTCCTAACAAAATCTAAGCTGGGCTCCACAAAAATTGACAGGATAGTCCTAAAATTCATCTGGAAAATTCAAAGGACCCTGAGCAGCCAATACAATCTTGCAAAGAGAAAAAGACTCTTTCGAAAACTTGCGAAAAAGGCTACGGAAGTCAAAACGCCTTCTTAAATGGCACAAAGTTGTTTCCGAACAAAGAACTTCCAGTGGCCTTCTTCAGGTGTTATCTAGGCAACCGTGCCTCAATCGAAGGTTTATAAATAAGCATGTTCTATACTGAAATTGCCCGGTATGTATTTATCCATACAACCACTTTCCCCTCAGCTGAATATAATCACGTATTTAAGGAAAAAATAACAGAATATCCTTGCCTTAGTGTGTACCAGCGTCTCCACACAATGATCAAACATGCAAAGAACCAACCTTCTCTTGCCAGCTGCCTTGTTGACCATCCGCAAGAGGTGACTAAGGTCCGTAGGGCCGCACTTGGCCTGCAGCCTGTACCTGTACAGCCGTTGAACACAGGACACAGTCAAGGCATGGAAGGAGCCCAAGGGTCCATCGGGAGATGAATGGATCAAGATGTGTTCACCCACCATGGAATATTATTCACGAAGGAAAGACTTAGATCTTGCCACCCGGAAGGACACGGATGGACCTGGAGGGTGTTCTGCTAAGGGAAATAAATCAGGCACGGGAAGACAAGGGCCATACGGTTTCACTTATACGTGGAATCTCAAAAACCAAACAAGTGAACAAAACTCAAGAGGCAGAAACAGACCTATAAGTACAGACAACAAACTGATGGCTGCCAGAGGGGACTGGGGGCTGGGCGAAATGGATGAGAGGGAGTGGGAGATACAGGCTCCCAGGTATGGAACGAGCCCTGGGGATAAAAGGTTGTTAGTGGCATTGTCATCAGGTTGTATGGTGACAGACGGTAGCTAGGCTTGTGGTGAGCACAGTGTAACATATAGAATTGTTGGGCTGGGGGGGGCGGTGGGGAGGAACGGCAGACAACGTGCATGATCCACAAACCTCCAATATTCATTCACTATCTGGGCCTCTACGGGACACTCTTGTCAACCCCTGATGCACATTTCAAGCAGTAAATGTTGGTGTGGAATCATTTCTAAGGCAGCTGCAATTTTTTTTTTTCCCAGTTCTGAGCCTATAATTAATTCAAGAGGCCTTGCCCACTGGTTCCTTCTCTTGGAACCCATAGGAACAAGCCTGGCCATTCGTCCAGAGGATGGGAAAAGAGAGAGTCAAGAGCCCCAGCCCACCGACAGCTCACCTCCAGACACATCAGAAAGCCCAGCCAATTTGGGAGGGCCGGGGGGGCTCTGTCCGTCAAGCGTTTGACTCTAGATTTCAGCTCACATCATAATCTCACGGTCGCGAGACTGAGCCCTGCATGAGGCAGCCTGCTTGGTAACACGTTTGGGCACCAAGTTCAGAGCATCGAGTGAGTACATATCGTTATATACAGCTAACCTTTCATCGTCACCCTGTCCTTACTCTGCTTTGGTTTTCTTCCCAGCGTGGGGAGGAAAAGTTCTCCTCGGCCACCTTATGCCTGATGATCAGGAACATACGGATGAGCTGACGAGAGATGGTCTAACAGCTGAAGTTACAAAGTTGATGCGCACAAGCGTGGGAGCTCACACAAGAAGTGGCCCTCCAAGCAGCGAAGGGTAATGTCCCAGCTTAGCAAAAATGGGAAGGTTCAGGGCTTCAGTAGGGAAGTTCAGATAAGCCTTCTTTCCTCATTGGCTGTCAAGACGGCCGGTCCCCTCAAGCGCATGTTTCGGATTTGGTTATGGGCCCCATCCTCGCACACACACGCCCGCAGAAGATACGCTGAGAAGTCTGAGTGGGACTTTATTTGGAAACAGAGTCGTTGCAGGTGTAATCGGGTCAGATGAGGTCGTGTTGGAATAGAGTGGACCCCAAACCCAACGTAAGTAGAGTCTTCAGAAGAAAATGGCCATGCGAAGACAGAGACCCACGGGAGAGTGCCACACGGTAATGGCGTAGAGATCGGAGTTATGGGATGCACAAGGAACGCCAGAGATGGCCCATGAACGATTGGTGGCTGGGAAGTGACAGGGAAGGGTTCCCCTACACAAGGAAGGATCCCCTTCCAGGGGGAGCATGACACTGTCGACACCTTGAGTTTAGACGTTTAGCCTTCAGAAGTGGAGGCAAGGGCGTGACATGTATTAAGTTATTAATCAGCAGAACAACCCAGGAGAAAGATACCATTTTTGTTCCCATTTGCAAGATGCCAAAACGTACACCGAGAGCATAAGGAACTTTCTCATAATCACGTAGCCTGTAAAAAAAAGCCAAAGCTAAGATTCAAACCCAGGCAGCTAGATGCCGGAGCTCGTGCGCAGGAAGGGATGGGCTCTCTGACACATTCTCCTCGTCTGCTACCCTTTGTCTCTCCGCTATCTTTGTTGGCCTGTTCCCATCATCAGAATCTGCCTCATGTTAATGTCTCTTCGTTATTCAGCAGCCCTCCTCATTTGCATCTCATTACAGGCTAGAAAGGGACCCATCTCCTAGGAGACAGGAAGTGGTTCTGTGCGGTTTCACCAACACTTTATATGCTTCAGAACCTTCTCTGGCTGCAGTGTTGAACACGGGGCTGCCAATGTGTCCCTGAGACTGGCAACCCTCCTTATACCTACCCTTGAAACCTCCAACATAAGACCTTTATTAGAACAATACATGAGTAATATCATTCCTATATTAATGTGTGTATTAAAATTAGGCACGATTCACACCTGTAGAGGATAGTTTCATAGAGTCAGCCAACCAGGTGGCTCTCGGTTCTAGGATTTTGTGATCCCCCTTCCGCCCGACCGAAAGCAGGAAAGAATGTTATCATTAATTAATTTTTATTTTGAGATCATTTTAGGCTGACGGATCCGTTGTGAAGATGGTTGGAGAGTGGTCACGGCCCAGTGTGGTGACCAGCAAATACTCCCTTTCAAAAGCAGATGTAAGGTTAAGGGAAAAAAATCTTGAGAAACCACCATTTCGGTGCCCTGGAAATTGACAAGGTGCTCAATTTTGAGTAAGGATGGTGGTAATCGGTGGCATTCTGGCCTGGGGATGCTCTGATCCCTCGAATCCAGATCGTGGAGGTTCTGCTAAGGCAGGTTGTTCAGAAGGGTCCTCAGCCTCTCTGCCATGCCGGAGGACGGTCCCTCGGCGTGGAGCGGTGGGTGACGCCCACAGGTAACAGCATCGGGGTGGGAGTAGCCTTTCAGAGGTGGATGAGTAGAGGGCGGCCCGCTGTTCTCTCTCTGAGCCTGAGGTTGAGGACATGGTTGGGAAACACATATTCCTGGTTCGGACCGCATATTTCTGCCATGGAGACCAGAGGCCCCGAGGTATTCACGCACTCCTGGCTGAGCCTGGGGCTACACACTGGCACGTGGGAGATTCCACAGGACCCCATGGAAAGTGAAGCCCTGGTCGACTTGAACTTTGAACGTGCCCCTGTCTACACTCACAGCAGCTGCACGCTGCAGCAGGTGCTGATTATCTTGACCCAGGAGAGTTACTAAACAAATAAACAGCATCAGAAATGACCTTCAAGAAGATTCAGAGCCGGTACAGCGTGTTATCTAAAATGTCTACCTTTCAACAGAAAGTTACAAGACATGCAGTGAAATGGAGACGTTTAACCAAGGTGACAACAGCAACATTGGTGGTGGTAGAGGTGAACGGTCAACAGAACCTTCTCTGAACAACAACCCATTGTTGGAGCCAGTAAACAAAAGACTTCGGAGTACCTCTTATAAATATACTAATAGAAGTAATGGAAATCAACTTTATAGAACTTAGGGCAAGTGGAACAACAATGAATCAAGAAACACAGATTTCATAAAGCTGTAGGAATTATTACAAAGAACCAAATGGAAATTCTAGAGTTGAGAAGTAAATAACCTGAGATGAAAAATGTACTTAGAGGGGCTCAACAAAAGACGTGAGATAGTGGAAGAAATAATGAGTAAAGTTAGAGCCAGGTTGGTCAAAATTATTCCATAGGAAGATCAGAGAGGGGGAAAAAAAGATGGAAAGAAAAATGAGCATCGTCTCAGTGACCTATAGGAGATTGTCAACTCAATTCTCAGTGTACTGAGAATCCCAGAGGGAAAGGAGAGAAAAGGTAAAAAGAAAAAAAGTGTATGAAGAAACAATGACTGACCGCTTCTCGGTTTTGATGAATGCGTTAATCTGCACACACAGGATGCTGAGCAAGCCTCAGTGGAAAGATTCACATACTGTATGGTTCCATTTTTATGAAATATCTGGAAAAAGCAAATTTATAGACACAGAAAGCAGACCAGTGGTTACTTGGGTTGGGGATGGGAGCAAAGACTGACCAAAAGGGACGTGCGGAGCATTTTAGACACTTACCTGTCTAAGACTGGGTTGTGTTGTTGATGTTTGGACAACCCAAAGTAACGAAGACCTTTAAGGTGAACACGTAGAGTGGGTGGATTGTTGGGCATGTGTCTTGTTTATATATTTTTTATTTTTTATGGATTATGATGTTTGATGTCTTTAAAAAAAACACAACTTTTTGGCTACGGAGAGATTGCCCCTCCCTGGACTACCCAACACTTAAAGGCACCAAAGGGCCCAGCACTCGGTGCCCCTGGAGGCAACGCTCTTCTGTCTTCTTCGTGCCAGGGCAGGTGCCAGGCAGCTAGGGACACCCCTGTGGCTTTGATCCCACCGATGCTATTCAGACTAGCTAGTCCTAAACAGTTCACCCTGCCCTGCCTTGCCTTTCCCATGGCAACTCCACAAAGGCCCTGGCCTGGGCTCTCACCTCCGTCCTGCCCCCTCCGCGTCCCGAAAGATTCCGGTGCCTCGCCATTTGCCTGCTGTCTTTAGGACCTGGGAGTATAACGAACTGTGTTTTCCGGAGTGTCTCCTGAATCTCCTCTCGTGGCTGCCTTTGAGCCGCCCTCACACGAAAGAACACAGAACGGTATGAACACTGTTCAAATTTTTAAAATACGACAACATAAGATCCACATATTACAAACAAAACTAAGATACGTTACAGCTTTCCAGGCCTGCTTACAGAAACGTCCTCATTGGAACCTCCTACTGCATAAGCTAGAACACCGTGGGAAGAATTCTGGCCTCGGACTCGTAACATGAACAGAAACACTTGTTGTATCGTTTTCTATTTATATAACGTTGGCTAACTCACCTCACCTCTCTGAATCAGTTTCCCATTCTTTAGGTGAAATACGAACATGCGTAAAGCATCCCAAACAGCGCCTGACCCAGTGCTCAATACCGATACCCCTCGCTTTGACATTTGGCCCTGAGATTATGTTTTGAGGGCCCCTCGTACAGGATATGACGGTGGCAGAGGTCAGCGAATGCCACTTCTCCAGGTTTATGTGTCTGGAACATGCGTCACCATCACCGTCTTCTCTCGAGCATTTCCCCCGCTCGCTCCCTCTCCGGAAACTGCACCCATCGCTCCGCCGCTCGGGCTCATTAGACACCGGTGACGAGTCTCCCCGGATCTGTGCTGTTGCGTAACTCTGTCTACACACCTGCCTGGCACGGTCAGCGCTACTCCGCTGCCTGTTTCCACGCCTGTCGCCACGACTGGATTTCACCTCCGGGAAAGCACGGGCCGGGCTGCACTCTACTCCGTGTGCTGGACCCCCCCCCCCCGCCACTACCCATGCCCTACCGTGTGAGTTCAGTAAGCGTGTGGGCATCTAAACCGAGCTGGCGTGCTCGGACATGAAGGGATTTTTACAGACGAGACCGGCAAGGTCACCTAGACCAAAAGTGGCATCAACTCGTGGAACCTGTGGAAGAGCCTTTCAGAAGTGAACCATCGTTCGCTGGGTGACAGTCGAGCGACGCTTTATTCCGGGCACTTTGCATCACAGTATTTGGTTTTCGAAACAACTCAGAGAAAGGGTTGTTTGCACCACTTCACGAACTCACAGAAACTGCATTTGTCTATTCGTGGTGACCTGGTGAGGAGGGACGAAAGCCAAGATTTGTCCCTGGAACCCTCTGAGGTTGAGATCACTCACCGCCTTTGCATGCAGTCCTTACTCCATAAACACAGAACCCCCTTTCCGTGTGAGGCACGCCCCGTGCTGTGCCCTTTTCTGAGGGCCACTCACTGCACAGATAGACTGCCGTCACTCAGGTCAGGTTAACTTGTCCCAGATGAACTGAGTCATCAGAACGCACACCAGGTTCCAACCAATATGGGCAGCACCTAGTGTGGCCTTGACCTGGGAGGCTCCCATGTCACGTTCGCTCTGGGACAGAGAGGCTGTGCCCGTAGGTCCCTTGGGACGTTTTTCCTGTGTCGTTCACCATCTCCGTGTGCACCAGCCTCTGAAGGGAATGGAAGCTTGTGGAAGCCACCTGTGTGAGGCTTCTCAGCTCTACCCCGTGGGTTCTATTCCTGTTTCCCCTGCTGTGGTTCACGATTTCGTCACCTCCTGCGTGGGCTCTTCTCTCTCAGTCCCTCAGTTAGCTCTCTCTCCCAACTCAGGAAGCTCTGGCTCAATAGCCCCCCCGTGACTTTAAAACATTCTGCTCTCATTTATCCACAAAGACTCCCTCAAACACCCATCCCACCCCCTGCTCTCTGCCAGCCCCACCGCCCCTCCTCACGTCCTCACCTGCCCCCTAGCCGGATGCGATGGAATCTTCTCTGCTTCTTGAGAGCAGCTGGTGGGTTGCGTTATGGCTGATCGTGTTGAGTCCAATGTGTGTGTGCACCAACATCTCCCTCTCTTAGAGAGAAAGGTCTCCAAAGAAGGGTCACGTTTTCAGTCCTGCACGGCGCCCACGATGAGGAGCCAGAGGCCACACCCTTGTAGGGGGAGAGCGACCCAGTAAGTAGGTGGAGAGACACCATGTCATGCTTTCCAATGCCAGCGCATCTGTTTGCTGTAGAACCGGATTTTCACATTCTAGAAAAGCTTCTCCTCCCACGAAATCGGATTCGCACCCACCCACTAGTGTAGGGGAACCGGCATCTGCCATTCTCTCTGCAGATCGTCACTTCCCGCGTGGGTGGCGGTGCGCTAACCGGGGCACCGTCCCTGGCGTTCCGGCCCTGTCCCGGGGGGGGGGGGTGTTCTCTGGGCTGCTGGTGCGGACTGCGGCCAGCTCACCTGGGAGGACATCTCTGCCCTGTGAGTCCAACGCGCGTGGGAAATAGAAAGGATCTCATTTTTGCGTTGGATCCAAAGTGAGTTCTCCAGCTTCACTCCACCAGCTGTGGAGCAGATATTTTAATCCTTGACATTTGCACGTGTTTGTTCCCTTGTCAGAATCTGAGGGGAGGAGTGAGGGAGGAACCCCAACACATGTCAGAGAATTTTTCAAACATCTTGATTGCCGTAGGACAGGAAGACACTGTCTCCAAACTACTTGCAATGATATTTGTCGGTACAGTTTGGAATTCTAGAGGGTTCCTCTTCAGCAAAAACGATCACCTGAAGAGGTATTTGGGGACCTGAAATGGGAAGAGGAATGTTCTATTCTGACACGCGACAGACCCGGAATTTGCATTTTGTGTCCCAGCTGATCACAAAGTGTCATGGCTGATTGCGCCGATACGGGTCCTCGTGCGCACACGTTTAGTTCCGTGGGATGCCAGGTGCATGATTAGCTGGCCTTCGTCAAGTTCACGGCAAAGCAGACATAACCCTGGCTGGAGATCAAAGAAATGTCCTTTCAGACACTTCTCTTTAGCACCTCTCTGACACACGGACGGTGGGCAGGCGGGAACATGTTACGGGAAATCGGAGCTTTGCTTCTTTAGCTGACCAGACCCTCCGTTTCTGCAAGTGAGCCTGCGCCCTGATTTTCACGGTCGTCTCCTGGACTGCTATCCTGCATCCACAGTGTCACATGCATTGAAATAGTACTTGTTTTGGGACACTTGAGGTATACAAATGTCACACTGGTTTCTCGGGGGACGTGCATCCCTGGAGTTGAGCCCGCGATTTGCGGCTTATTTATTACCTGTGAGACGTTGGGCAGAGTATTTAATCTCACTGTGCCTCAACAGCTTCCTCTGGAGAATGGGAATAATCGAAGAATTTTTTCATATGTCTTTTGCGAGAATGAAAAGTAGAACTGTCACGTTATCTGCCTAATACACGGTACACAGTAAACAATGCTTGTATTTCTTGCTGCTCTGGGGTTTTTTTTTTTGTTTTTTGGCTTTTGTGGGTTTTTTTTTTTTTTTACTGTGAAATCCTTTTTTGCAGAAAGCCTTACCCTTGACAAATCTCTAGACGTGCACTCCCCGGATCTTCACGGACTTTCCTCATTCACCAGTCTGCCTGCATAAAATGAGTCCCTAAATCTCAATTACTGGAGTCATAACAATGACAACTAATTCATCAGTGCAGAGCTATTGTAATCATTATCGTCATGCGGAAACTCTCATTGTTCTGAGTAGTATTTTTATCTCTGATTTACAGTTGCTATTAAAAAGTCAGACTTATTACACGCATTTTTCTTGGCCCCCAGCTTCACCGTGTTACGGGGCTGGATGACGGAGGAATCCACAACGACGAAGAGAAAGACGAGCGGGAGGAGGGAGAGAACCGCACCGTCTCGCACATCAACGCGGGCTCCGTTCTTGGGTTTGCGTAGATTCGGCAAAATCATCTTAAGGAAAGTTGGAGCAGATTCTTCCAAACGTGCGGTGCCGTTGGCCGTCTTTGGGAAATAAGTAAAAGCCAAAATTGAAGCGGCGATGTTGGACATCGTGTTTCTTCTTTTGCCGGGAATGTTTCTATCATCTGCCTGTTAAGACAAAGTTGTCTGCGTGCTTCCTTAAGAGATCTCTTTCTATCCCCCATTTAAGAAGTGCTTGTCATAAAGGGATGCTGCATTTTACCAAATGGCTTTCACATCCTTACAGAAACTTAACAAGGCTTCTTTTTCACCCCGCGTGGAGTTGGGGCTGAGTAATCCCTCACAGGGAACAGTAACGCGGACGTCGATGGCCCCAGTTCTCCCCCAGCAAGAACAGCCAACGCTTTGTCCCGCTTCCCTCCTTGCTTTCTCTTAAAGACAGTACAGTTACTGCTGGTGACATCTCTTAACCGACCCCATTCCTGGCTCCTCTCTCTCCACGGGGGACCCCTCCCCAACAACCGTCCTTTCCTCTTTGGATGACATCATGGACTTTAACCACATTGGTCAGTTTGTATTCACATAAACTATATCATCCTGTGTGGCTATTAACTATTCACCCCTTCTACCTTTGGGTTAACTTGGACAGCATGCTTTGTGAGAAAACATCTATTTCACATAGATTTGCGAACTTATTCCTACAGTTATCAAAAAATCTCATTGTCTTACAATTTGATTGTGCCATAAAGAATGACCTTTATTATTTCTGAAGTTTTTTTCTTTTCTTTTTAAATGGATCGTCAAAGGTTTCCTCTTTGTACTTAATCATTTCAAACAAATGAAATGTATGCTTTTATTTTTTTAAGTTTATGTATTTTATCTCGAGAGAAAGAGAGGGAGAGAGAGAATCCCAAGCAGACTCCACGCTGGGAGCACAGAGCTCGACGTGGGGCTCGATCCCGTAAACCATGCGATCATGACCTGAGCCGAAATCAAGAGCCAGATGCTCAACCAACTGAGCCACCCAGGCCCGCCCCTAAACTTTATATTTTTAAATAAAACTCTCTTCATTTTCTCTACTATTTCCTTATTTTTGGCTTTCATCTGTGTTAAGTATTCTACCTTTTTCTGCTTATTTTATTTTCCTGATGGTCTGTCACTGGCCTCGTCTAGTGCTAGAAGATCACAGGGCTCCAGGTGTCCCCTCCCTCACTGGCTCTGGTGCAGGGAGGCCCTTCCAGTGTCCCCTGCCTGTAGCCCCATGGCCCTGTCGCACTAGATGAGGCCAGTGGGAGAAAAAGCAAGAGTCCAGTGGTCACTTCTGCCCAGAAAAATAAAGCGACACTTAAAAAGAAAATGGATACTCTAAATAGCAGCTTACGTGTCCAAAAGAGGAACTCATGGACCAAGAAATAGATCTGTGAAAACTGCCTTGTTTCGTCAGAGACGAATTATAAATAATAAAAGTCAGGAGGCATAGGGGGTAGAAGAAAAGGGGCAATGTAGCTCCGGTCGAGAAAAAGCAATATTTCTAGCAATAATATCAAAAAATGTTCCAGAGCTAATGAAAGACAAGTACCTTTCAGTTTGACAATTCTCTCTTCTGTCTGGATTTTAGCAGTAAAGTGGATTTTCCTAACCAGCATCTCTGTCAGAATGCACAACTACAAGGTTCTTTCCATTTTTTTCAGGAGTGCACAATTAAAAAGGGGAGTACGTTCAATCAGTGTTCATTGCCCCTAAAGGCACCCTTTGATGTTCACCCTCTTGGGGGTCAGCGGTGGTGCAGGTGGGGCGAGAGGCGGAGGGGGCTCACCTCTTGCCAGCTGGAGTGTTCTTCCTGCCCGATTTAGAGCACCAGCAGGTTCCTTTGTGGAAAGTTTTATGGGCATTTCAGGGAGATATTTATAATTTTCCAGCGCAGCTCCAGGCTGCATCGTGATAGTGTATTGGGGCCAAGGTTTTATCAAGCTTTGGTATTTTGGGCAGATTTCAAGTTAGAACACCGAGAAACGATTTTTACCCGCTCGCGATTAAACGTGTCCCTAATCGACAAATATTTGTCCGTGAAAATGACAGAAGTTTAATAAGATCTAGCTTTCAGGCTTTAGTCATAGAATTATTTGCATTTCCCCTTGTGAAAGTGCCTTGACTTTCTTCAAAGGTGAACCTCGTTCTTTCTCAAAACAAGATTTCCCTACTAAATACTAAATACTAAGTCACGAACATGTGAATGAGCAAAGCCAGCTCGGGACAATGGTTAGAGTTTCCAGTAGATGTGATTGTATTACCAATAATTACCAAAATAAATGATTTCAGCTGGTGGTTGCCAGACCTGACCGCCGTCAACACTTGGGGCTGTTGGTCCCCACTTCAGACCATCTGAATCAGAACCTCTGAGTGGCAGGAACCAAAAATTTTTGTTTTGAATGAGGTCCGCATGATTGCCAAGGTCAACGGGGTTCTCAAAGTTGGTGTTTACCAGGTAGCACTTAAAGAGACCAATGGTCAGGCCACACTCCAAACCAGTGAAACTACAATTTCAGGAAATGGGGGTGCCTGGGTGGCTCCAACTCTTGATATCTGCCCAGGTCATGACCTCCGGGTTCGTGGGTTCAAGCCCTGCATCGGGCTCTGCACTGACAGTGTGGAGTCTGCTTGGGATTCTCTCTCTCCCTCTCTTTCTGCCCTTCCCATGCTCTCTCTCTCTCTCTCTCTCTCTGAATAAATAAATAAACTTTAAAAAAAAAAGAAGAATTTCAGGAGATGGGACCCAGGCATCAGCATTTCAAAAGCTCTTCCCATGATTCCAATGTCTCAAAACCCCGAGACCCGCACACAGAGTACAGCTGTGGGTTCAGGGACACTTTCAATACCTATTACCATCAAGCGGCAATGACAAGATAGCTTGTCAGCCTCCAGCAGCAAGACAGGCACATTTCTGCAACTAATGTGTTTACGTTTTCTTTAAAAAGCATATGCTTTTAACTTTTCAGTTTGTCCGCTAGTCATCCCACCAACTGGATCTTTTTCCTTTTCTTGTAAAGTTTATAAGGCCATCTATTAAAACTCTACAACTTATTCTCTCTTAGGTGTACATTTATAACCCGCCCGGTCAACAGCCCGACTTCTCCTAGGAGCAATCAAAGAAAGGAAACGTTAAGTCACTGATTATGCTTTAGCTGAAAGATTAAATTACTAAAATAATTAACAGTCATCGAAGCGTTTGTAAAAGCTTTCTGAAGTGGAGTTTTAAGGGAGACGCAGAGAATCACGAACATCCAGGCAGAGTTAGATATCCTGTTCATGTTAAAGAATAACTTTCAAAAGAAAAATCGTGGCTGCCCGGCCGGCAAACATAAAATGCGTGCATGTCAAAGATTTTATTCAACCTACCGGTTAATGAGGGACCTGATAAGATTGCAAAGCTGGTTCAAAGACCTAGCTTTCTCTTTGAAGAGCAGGCTTTTCAAAGGCCATTTGGCAAAGGCAGTTAGTCTGAGATGTGGAGTTAGATATGAGACTCGCTAACACCTTACTGGTCAGTAAACTATACTCTTGGGGGTCGTTTTCTCTAGCAGACAGACCATGGGCGTCTCTAGAGGTCAGATATGTACAAGTGAACAGTGGTCTCGCGAAGTCTGTGACCCTTAGCTAGCAGTGACCAAAGCCCACTCCTCACAAAACGCCTGGCTGGGCCTGTTAAAACTGCCTTCAAATGGGATCAAGAGGCCCAGGCTTTATATTTTTGTCTTATGTTCAAGTTTTAAATCATTTTTCTCTTTCTCACTATTCATCTCAGCCCCGATGTATTTTAGTTTCGTTAAGCTACTCTAAATGGAAGCGTTTCACAAAGTTAAGAGGGTGAAGCAGGTGTCTTGAGACTAATAACATAAAGCCCACAACTCACGTCATGGACTGATGGCCGCACTCTTTGGGCCCTGACTTGGCCTTAAACTTCTCAACAGAGCTCGAAGCAGCCCCTACCTGCTGCCCACAGTCAGACTCGGTAAGGTGACCCAGCCTCCTCTGTACAGTTTTGACCAGTTAAGACCCGGGTGGGGAGCACCCTGGCCCTGATGGAGTTGACCACCCTGATCAGCCTCCTGCCTATTGCCCACTCCGTTTGAGGAAGCTTGCATCTGGATGGAACCAAGCTCAGGGAGGCCGACTTCGGGCTTCTCCTGGCCACTCTCCTGGAGCCCCCTCCTGTGTCCTGCAGCTCGGGGGGCACAGAGGGAGAGGAAACATGCAGGTGCCCAAGAGGACTGGCTCTAGAATCTTCCACCTCTAGCTGATTCTGTTCTGTACCGGGACGTGACCTTCCTGATGGGTGGCTGAGCTGCCCGAGGACTTCGCTTTCTTAGGAACATTTTAGAAAAACTGGCTAAAATACTACTTTATAATAATAGGTAGGCGACACTTAAATAGTCCTTAGGAATTAAAGATAAATTATTTTTAAAATTTAAGACCACAATAGATTTGTGTTTTGTTTTGTTTTGCTTCATCCAACTTACTCATTACTGTTTGTAAGCTTCGCTGCTCCTGGCGTAAGACGCTTTGGGGTCAGATCGTTTACTGACCAAGTATCGACGCGAAGTGATAACGGGGGCTCGGTGTGCCCTGAAAAGGTGAGAAGCTCCTTGTAGAGTGAGGTGTGCTTGGAGAGAATGTTCCAGCATTCCAGCAGCCCAAATTGCCTCTGTCCACCCCCTGCTCCCTCACTAAATCCCTTGTTCCTGTCCCTTGTCTCTGTCCTTCTTCCCCTTCCTCCCACCCTTCCCCCGTGCTTTGATCTCACACCAGCCCTCCATGACCTTAGATTCTTTCCCTCTTCATCACCCCTCCAAGTTCCCAGGCCCTTTCTGTGACTCTCCTTCCCCTGGCATTAGCCTCTTCTCTCCTCTCCTGCCTGCCCTGCCCTTGCCCCAGTGCCTCTCTTCTTCCAGAACCTTTCTGAGCCTTCCCTAGCTTTGCCTGTAGGAGCACATGCATTCCATCTCCGGCCCAGACTGGATCCACTCAGACGTCTGTTTAAGCCACTTGGGAGACTCTCTTGCCCACGCAGAAACTTGCAAAGTTACAGATTTCTCCATTAACCATAGGACAATAGACAATCCACCCCCATTTAAGCCTGACGGTTACAAATAATCCCAGAACAGATGCATAGTAACACTACTGGAAAATCCATTCACGGAGCACAGGCGACGATCAAGATTGTCATGATAGCCAGGGATAAAGAATTGGCTTCAGACCTTCCAGAAAAGATGTGAACACAAATACGGAATTACAAATGTCTTTAAATGAATTTTGGAGAAGACAGCTTCCTCTATTTTGACTAGGAGATGACTATAACCGCATACCAACTTCAAAGCACAGTGCATCTGCTGCAATAACATTTTGGGACAAATCGGAAGAAACCATTTGGAGCTGATTAAATCCTTGTGATGCCAAGCATGAGCTGGCATTGCTGGAATGAGCCTGAAGAATCTCTGAGGGCACGTCCACTGGCCCGGCCGTGGGCACACAGATACGTGATGTGAGCCGTGAGTGGGCACCTGCCAAGGAATCCCCCTTCGTTCGGCCGCCAAGGAGGGGCTCTGGGCAGAGGCCAGGCAGGGGCTACTTTAAGTCGGCTCTGGGGGCGCCCGGGTGGCTCAGTCAGTTGAGCGTCTGATTTCAGCTCAGGTCATGATCTCACAGTTCGCGAGTTCGAGCCCCGCATCGGGCTCTGTGCTGATGGCTCGGAGCCTGAAGCCTGCTTCGGATTCTGTGTCTCCCTCGCTCTCTGCCCCTCCCCATCTTGCTCTCTCTCTCTCTCTCTCTCTCAAAAATTAATAAACATTAAAAAAATTCTTTTTTAAAAAGTCGGCTCTGCCTCCCTAAATTTAAAAAAAGAGATTAGAGCCAAGCCAACAGCTCAACTTCCCACCAACGTTCTCCCAGCTTCCCTTAATGATAATATACCTGTAACTGTAGCATATCATTAAAATAAATTGGTATTAGTGAAATACAATGAAATCCAATACAGATCATATTCACATTTCACTAGTTTTTACAGGCACTATTTGTTGGGGAGAACAGCATGTGAAATATTATAGCATATATAGATTCATGATGAGTGCAACTGTTCCACCAACTCAAAAACACTCCCCATTTTGGGGAGCCTGAGTGGCTCAGTCAGTTCTGGTCATGATCTTGTGGTTTGTGAGTTTGAGCCCCACATCGGGCTCTGTGCTGACAGCTCAGGGCCTGGAGCCTGCTTCGGATTCTGTGTCTCCTTCTCTCTCTTTGCCACTCCCCTGCTTGTGCTCTCTCTCTCTCTTTCTCTCTCTGTCTCTCAAAAATAAATAAACATTGGGCCGCCTGGGTGGCTCAGTCAGTTAAGCATCCGACTTTGGCTCAGGTCATGATCTCACGGTTTGTGAGTTCGAGCCCAGTATCGGGCTCTGTGCTGACAGCCGGGAGCCTGGAGCCTGCTTCGGATTCTGTCTCCTTCTCTTTCTGCCCCTCCCCCACTCACACTTGCTCTCTCTCTCTCTCTCTCTCTCAAAATAAATAAATAAACTTTAAAAAAGTGAATAATCTCAACAGACAGAGAATATCAATAAAGCGAAATTAAAAAAAAAAGAAATTCTAGAGAGGCTCACTTAGCAGCTTTAAGTTGACAGAAGAAAGAATAAGCAAACACAAAGATAGGGTACTTTCAGTCAAATATATGTTCTAGAGATAAAAAGAAAACAACAAAGAAAAATACAAAGAGCCTCAGAGACCAGTGGGAAACTCTCAAACTTACCAACATTCACATAATGGGAGTCTCGAAATGAAAAGGGAGGGGGGAAAGGATGGGAGGAATAGCTAAAAAAATAATGACTGAAAATCTGATGGAAAACGTTCATCTACACATCCCAGAAGCTCAGTGAGCTCTAAGTAGGATAAACGAAGATCCTGGCACAAAGACACAGCATAATCCAACTGTTTAAAGACAAAGAAAAGAGAGGATCTTGAAAGCAGCAGAAGAGAAGTGACCCACCACACAGAAGGAGCCTCAATAAAGTTAATCGGTGATTATTCACCGGCAACTACGGGGGCCAGAAAGTGATGGAAGGCATGTGCCAAGTGCTGAAAGACGAAGTCAACCAAGAATTCTGTTTTCACCAAAACTGCCCTTTAAAAAGTAAAGAATTCCAGACATTCTCAGACAAAGAAATACGGAGGCTATTCCACATAGACGATGTGCTTTATAAAAAATAGTAAAGGAAGTCTTTCATGCTCAAATGCAAGGGCGCTAGCCAGGAACTCAAATCCATATGAAGAAATCAAGAAGACTGGTAACGATAACTACACAGGTAAATACAAAGGGCAGTATTGTATAGATACATTCGGTTTGTAACTTTTTTCTCCTACTTAATTTAAAAGACAATTGAAGGAAGCAATATTATAAAACTGTGTTGATAAACTTACAATGTACAAAGAGCTCATTTGTATAATAATAGCACAAAGAAAGGGAAGAGAAAGTATATATAGGAGCAAAGCTAGTATGTACTTATAGTATGTTGGCATTATTGAAAAGGAGATTGTTATAAATTAAGATGCTCATTGTAACCCTCAAAGCAACCAATAAGAATATAAATTGAACAACATATATAGTTAAAGAGGGGTGCCTGGGTGACTCAGTCGGTTAAGCATCTGACTTCGACTCGGGTCATGATCTCATGGTTCCTGGGTTCGAACCCCACATCAGGCTCTGTGCTGACAGCTCAGAGCCTGGAGCCTGCTTTGGATTCTGTGTCTCCCTCTTCCTCTCTACTCCTCCCCCACTTGTGCTCTGTCTCTGTCTCTTTCTCTCTCTCTCAAAAATAAACATTAAAAAAATTATAAATATATATATATATAGTAAAAGAAATATCAATAGAATTAAATGGTAATTTAGAAATGAATGATAGAAGAACTATGAAATACTCCCAAAGGTTGCGGGCATTAACCACTCACTACTCACTAACCAACGAGTTAAGAGGAAATAAAAATGGAAATTAGAAAATATTTTGATATGAATCAAAAATAAAGCACAGCATGCTAGAATTTGAGATGTAGCTAAAACAGGGCTTAGAGGGAAATGTGTAGCTGTTAACAGTTATATTTTAAAAATAAGGAAGATCTCAAACCAATAACCTATCCCTCCACCTTAAGAGAAGAAAACAAGTAAATAAGTAAATAAATAAAAGCAACGTAAAGTCAAAGCTAACGGAAGAAAGGGGAAAAAATAAAGATTAGAACAGAAATAAATGACATATAGGATTAAAAAGACAATACAGAAAATCGACAAAACCAAAATTGGCTCTTTGAAAAATATTAACCAAATTGACAAAAGCCTATGTATCTTGACCACAGAAAAGAGTTGAACTGATTTTAAGACAATTCAATGGGGGAAAGAACAATGTCTTCAAGAAATGGTGCTGGGAAAACTGAATATCCCCAAAGATCCTTTACCTTACACCATGTACAAAAATAGCTCAAAATAGAAGAAAAAGAAAGATCTAAGTTTAAGGGCTCAAAGTAGAAAAGACTTAGAAGAAAACACCCAGGCAAACCTTTATGTCCTTGGATCGGACAGTAGTTTCTTAACGAGGACACTAAAATCACAGGCAGGAAAAGAAAGATTAGTTGCGTTTCATTAAAATTAAAAGCTTGTGTACATCAAGGAGTACTCTCAAGAGAGTGAAAAGGCAAACCACAGAATGGGGGAAGATGTTTGCAAAGCCCATGTCTGATACGGGTTTAATAACCAGACTACACAGAATCTTTTACAACTCAACAACAAAAAGGCAAAATAATTCAGCTAAAAGCTGCACAAAGAACTTGCATGGAAGTCTCCCCAAAGAACGTATGCAAATAGCCAACGAGCACATGAAAAGGGTAGTCATTAGGGTGATGCAAATCAAAACCACGCATCTACTAGGATGGCTCTAATTCAAGTAAAGTAAATTTAAAGTAAAGTAAAATAAAGTACTATAAAATAGAATAGAATAAAATAAAATAAAATAAAATAAAATAGTAAAATAAGTGCTGACAAGGTTTTGAGGAAATTAGAACCCTGCACACTGTTGGTTGGAACGTAAAATGATGCGGTCACTGCCGATAAGATGTTCAGTTCCTCAAAAAGTTAGACATAGGATGACCATATGACCCAGCAATTCCACAGTGAGGTGTATGCTCAAAAGATCTGAGGGCAGCTGTCAGACAGATTCTTAACCACAAATGTTCCAAGCAGCACATCCACAAAGGCCCAAAGGTGGACCCAACCCAAGTGGCCGTCAACAGCTGTGTGGCTAAACACCACGTGATGTGTCTGCACAATGCCATGGGATTCGGCGTTAGAAAGGAGTAAGGTTAGATGACAGGCCACCACCTGGATTAGTTGGAGGAGAATTGTCCACTTATGTAGACCTTCCTCGATTTACTCAGTTAACAGTTTCCAAGTTTTCACTCTACAGCCCCTGACAGTTTTGTTAGATCTAGACTTCAGTTATTTCCTTCTTTATTTTTTTAGTAGTTGTAAATGGCATAGCGTTTTGATTTCTGTTTCGAGCTCTCCATTGCTAGTATACAAAGAGATGATTGATGTCTGTGTGTTGACTTTGTATCTTGCAACTCAAGTTTGTGTGTGTGTGTGTGTGTGTGTGTGTGTGTGTGTGTAAGCCTTGGAATTGTCTATGTAGATAGTCATGTCATCTGTAAATAGAGACAGTGTCTCTCTCTACTTGGCTTCCTCCCATGCAATGGACCACCATCGGGGTCAAGAGGTTCAGCACAGATGGAAGCCATCTCCTTGCCCACAAAAGGCTCCCACAGTGTTACGAACCAGGGCCAAGGGCAGGGAGAGGAGGAAGTACCAGGGGTCAAAAGTCAGAGTGGAAAAGAGTGTCTTCAAGTTTCCCCTGTGGCCCCACAAGGAGGTCTTTGCAGGCACCCTTCAGGAAGCCACCACAGATGGCCTCCAAAGGAATCCACTTGAGCTGGGGTGTAGACATGTGTGAAAGCATGTCTGATTGGAGGGGTGGCCCTGAGTCCTTGACTACAACTCCCTTCAGAGATAGCAGCACCCTTGATGTGCCCTGTGCCTGTGACACCTGCCAGGTAAAGCCCCTGTGGTGGCCATGATCAAGCCTGGGAAGCCACATGCAGGATTTAGGCCTGGAGCAGGACTCTTCCACTCTACTCCCTGATTTTCTCAGGACCCAAGTGAAAAACAGACTATTCTATCACAGACTTGAGTGGGCTAGACTTTGAAGGGCTGTGTCGAGACCCGAAAATGAGTTTGAGACAACAAGGATCATGGCTTTGGTCAAAACCACTGAGGAGAGGAGTAGGCCTACCTGGAGGGTTGAGTGTCTGTGGCAGATATGAGTCTCCCACTTACCAAGTCGGGAAAAGAGGCCTCCTGGTCTCTCTGGGTCTACTTTACAAGAGTTCGGCAACTTTTAAAAATGTTTGCTTGAGGAACATCTAGGTGCCTCAGTCAGTTAAACGTCCGACTTTGGCTCAGGTCATGATCTCACCGTTCCTGAGTTTAAGCCCCGCATCGGGCTCCGTGCTGGCAGCTTGGAGCTGCTTCAGCTTCTGTGTCTCCCTCTCTCTCTGCCCTTCCCCTACTCCCACTGTCTCTCTGTCTTTCTCTCAAAAATAAATATACATAAAAAAAAATTTAATGTTTATGTGAGCCTTTTCCACTCGGCCCAAGGCACTCGTTCGGGCCCCGCCTGTGCAGGGCAGGGGCTTAGGGCTGACGGCATGTCTCCAGGCAGAGGTGATGTCCTGACAGCTCCGAACACGAGGAGCCAATCCCATAGGGCACGTGCGAGCCCTGTCTTGGGGAGAGTTGGTGATGTCAGGGCCCCCTAGGTAGGGCGCGTAGTAATTGGTAGCAGGTTGACAACGGGGTCTCCCCTCCAGGCCTGTTGGTCCAGCTTGGATAATTCAGGCTGTGGTTTCAGAGGTGCTCCCTGGGGCGGGCAGCTTCGACCTGTTCTGTCGGTGACATCGGTCGCTGTACCCAATGGGTGTAGCCAGCAGGTAGAGGTGATTTTTGGGGGTGGGCGCAGGCGCTGGGCGTCTCTCCTTCTCGTCATCGACGTTACCAGCAGGATGCCAGCGGGACCACGGCTCGGCCCTGAGCCTGCATCTCAGGGACTCGGGCGGCAGGGAGGAGGGGAGAGCTTTCGGGAGTAGTTTCGACCAAAACAAAGATCGGTAGTGTCTCCTCCTTCTCAAGGCCGTCCTAGGTGTCAGCTCTGTTTGTCGTGTCCTTATTTAGCAACCAGAACTTTCTTAAGTGTCCAACGTCACTTCTTATTTTTATCTAGAGTTCTTGTCTGGAAGGGTTGTATGTAAGAGGGACAAAAGTATTTTTATAGAAAAACATTTTTTTCAGTTTTCAATTTATTTAAGAGAGAGAAAGAGGGGCGCCTGGGTGGCGCAGTCGGTTAAGCGTCCGACTTCAGCCAGGTCATGATCTCGCGGTCCGGGAGTTCGAGCCCCGCGTCGGGCTCTGGGCTGACGGCTCAGAGCCTGGAGCCTGCTTCCGATTCTGTGTCTCCCTCTCTCTCTGCCCCTCCCCTGCTCATGCTCTGTCTCTCCTCTCAAAAATAAATAAACATTTAAAAAAATTTTTTAGGGGTGCCTGGGTGGCGCAGTCGGTTAAGCGTCCAACTTCAGCCAGGTCACGATCTCGCGGTCCGTGAGTTCGAGCCCCGCGTCAGGCTCTGGGCTGACGGCTCAGAGCCTGGAGCCTGTTTCCGATTCTGTGTCTCCCTCTCTCTCTGCCCCTCCCCCGTTCATGCTCTGTCTCTCTCTGTCCCAAAAATAAATAAACGTTGAAAAAAAAATTTAAAAAAAAAAGAGAGAGAGAAAGAGAACGAGCAGGGGAGGGGAGGAGGGAGAGGGAGACAGAGGACCCGACGCGGGCTCTGTGCCGACAGCAAGAGATCCCAACGCGGGGCTGGAACTCACGGACCGGGAGATCATGACCTGAGCCAAAGTCGGACGCTTCACTGACTGAGCCAGCCAGGCGCCCCTAGAAAAACATTTTTATATTGCTTAACTAGAAAAAAAGCATCATATTTGATAATTGCTCAGCACCATATTTTGAATGCTGAAACGATTTTTAAGTGGGTTTCTGAAAACTCTCAGATTTTGTTTTCTTCATGGCTCTTTGGTCTCCTATGTATCTGAGTCCTTAGAAAGGCCTGGAAGGGGATGGAAGGCCGTTGCGGGGCCCCCACGGAGGCCAAGGTGTCAGCGACTGTGAATGGAGAGCCTACAGCAGAAGAAGGGGCAGACGGTCTGGTCAAGCACACGGCGCAAACAACAAGTTCCTTTGCGGTAAACCGTGGAGCTAAGTCCCCACTCTGGTCACTGGAGATGTGCAGCCGGGGTGGGATTATTTTGTCTTTTTTTAGAAACCACTCACTAAATTTCACTGTTTATGGAAACACTCCCCCAGCTGCTGGCGGTGGATACGGAGCATGATCGGGCTGGTATCCGATGCCATGGGTTCAGGAAACGTGAACGGGAAACAGACGTGGTCTTGAAGCGCCCGGACAGCACGGCCCGAAAACACAGCGGAGCCACTTTGTCCGGTGGGCTGTCCGTGCCACCGTGCAGGGCGCTCCTTTCCACACTCGGTCACAGACAGGTTGCTCTCAAGGTGGGCCGGCAGAAGTTAATAGGGGGAGCCATCGGCGACGCAGGCCTGTGTACGGGACTTGGGGGGGGGCGGTGGTCTATGTCCCAGCCCTCACTGCACCAAGTGGGGTCACCATCTCCTTGGACAAGAGGTCGGGGAGGCATCAGGAACCCTGAGACCCTGCCTGCCTCGCCTGGGTCTTTCCTGCTGCTGGAAAGACCACTTCCTAGGCTTTTACTGCTTCCTGGTGAGAGATTCACTCACCAACGTGAGGCTTCTGCCCGCACACACATCAAAATAGGAGGGTGGGCTCTTATTGTATAGATTTAGGTCGTCTTACTTTCTAGATTATTTTAGAGCCATGGGCCCTGTGCTCAGGACTTACCAATGACCAACAACAGACCGATAACTATTTCTCAGAAAGTGAATACTTCTTAGGTGATTCCAGGAGCCAATGGGTCTGAAAGCCCAACGGATGCCCCCGGCGGTACAATTTTTGTCTGTCAATCATAGCTCAGTACGGCCGGCCGGAGTGAAACCCAAACAGCCAGGAGGCAAGGACACAAGTCCCGTCACATCGCGGCTGGAAACGGTTCTCCCGGGGTGTCCGGTGTTTCTGCAAAGTTTAGGCCTCGGGGGGGGCAGGTTTGAATAGCAAACAGCTTTTGACTCTACACCTAGTGCGACCCTCCGGAGAGATTTAGAAACCCTTCCCCCGCCCGTCCCAAGGTCTGGGCCCGGCGGAGCCAGCCCAGGGCGCTTCGCACCTGCTGACTTTGCCGCGAGTGACAGTGTCTCGGCGAGCACACGCGGGTAACGCTGCGTCAGGACCACTGGCTAACTCTGAAGTACGGCAAACCTCAGACGTTGGCAGTCTGCCTCCACGGTCATTTCTCCGCTTAAACCCAGCCCCGTCTTCCCACTTCACACAAAGTGAGTACAAAAACCTCACGATGGCCCCATTACTCTAGCTGTTCGTGACCTCACGACTCCTTTACCAGCTGCTGTGTCACCCCGCCTAAAGCAGGACCTGGGCCGCGGCAGGGGCGGGTCACACGTTGTTGAACGAGCAAATGGATTAGCGTGCGTGAGTGTGGGGGTGTCTCCTTCCCCCTCCACCTCAACAGAGAGGAACGGGCGCGACTGTTCCATCCCAGGGACCAGGAGAGGAGAATCTCTTCTTAAACTTCAAAAATTTGTTTTATTGGAACATTTTTTCATTTGGGAGGGAGAGAGAGAGGGGGAGAGAGAATCCCAAACAGGCTCCATGCTCGGCACGGAGTCAGAAGTGGGGCTCGATCCCACGACCCTGGGATCATGACCCGAAATCAAGAGTCCACTGGCCCGAAATCAAGTAGAGGACAGTCTCAGTCATAGATGGAAACATTCATCCTCTGACAAATAGGCTGTATCCTGCAAAATTAGAAAATCAATGTGTCCTAAAATGTGTCCAGCTCAGTGACAAGACAGTAGCCCAAACAGAACGGGGGCAGCCACCAGATGTCTTGCCCTGACCCTCACCTGTGTGAGTCTGGGCTTCCTTCTCCAACCCTCTCCTCCCTTGAAGGAAAGCAGGGCTTCTTGCGGGGGGGGGGGGGGGGGCGCGAGGATTTTGCTCCATAGTTCACAGCAATGAACAGTCACAGGGTCTCCAGAAAAGCTGGGGTCACTGCCCTTGCAGGCTGTCCCTGGAAAAGTTGAAAGCGCACAGTCAAATTTTGACAGCCTGCGTGGTCATCAAAAGAACCATCATCATGGGGCGCCTGGGTGGCTCAGTCGGTTGAGCGTCCGACTTCGGCTCAGGTCGTGATCTTGCGGTTTGTGACTTCGAGCCCCCCATCCGGCTCTGTGCTGATGGCTCAGAGCCTGGAGCCTGCTTGGGATTCTGTGTCTCCCTTTCTCTCTCTGCCCCTCCCCTGCTCACGCTCTGTCTCCCTCTGTCTTTCAATAATAAATAAATGTTAAAATAAATTAAAAAAAAAAAGAAACATCATCATCACAGCTAATGGCGATGGTTCTGAGTAGTTTCTCCATACACACAGTTGCCACAAGCATTTTTGCCGAAACCATTTTTGCCACGTAACTAATGGGCCGGAAGGCAATTGTGCCGTAAGAGATAAAAATCACAAAAGGTAGGAGTGTGCCCCACAGCACATCGGACAATTCCGTGCATTGTTTCCCGCTGAATTTCTTAATTAAAAAGACACGCCAGGCTTTGGGTGAATCCTCAGTGATACCTGTTCCCGCGGGCTGGATGGAAGTAAGCTTCTGGGCTGGGTCCTCGCGGTGGGCTGACTGTCTCTGCCCCCGTCCCCGTGACCTGCTGGTGCCAACTCCCTTCTGTGTTCAGAAGCTCGGTGGTCAGGAAAGGGGCCAAATGGCATCATTTCTGTCTTGAGACTGGAAGGTCCATTCATGCTGAGTCTCCGCTCGCAGGTTTGGGATTGCACCTGCAGAGAGAGAAGCTGAGGGCTGGATTCGGGCCGCCGCCCCGAACACAGCGGTTCCTGGAAGCAAGTTGTCTCTGTGATGTTTGGCTTAACAAGTCAGGCCGCCGGCCGGGGCGGGTGTATGGGAAAGAGGACATCCCCCCTCGATTTGCACCCGCAAACACAAGCCCCGAGCTGCACGGACTCCGGACATTTGTCTCGTCCTGATGGCGCAGTATGGGGACGACGTCTGTGAGTAGATCCGAGCTCTGTCAGCAAGAACCTCGGGTCCTAAAGTTGTTTGGGGACACTGTGCTCCGTACGGGACCCCTAAAGGAAATCTCCATCTCTCTTGTAACCAATTCCCAAATCATACGCTCCTTAGCAAAAGAAACCCCAGGGGCCACCCCCACCCCGACTCCTGTTTGCACCTTAATGTGCATCTGGTAATTGCTTGTCACAGAATCTTGCTACCGAATCATCACAAAAGAGCAAAACTGGCGCCTGTGCCTCACCTCCGGCGAACCTGAGGTTGTTTTCCCTCAGACTGAGAGCCGGTGCGGACGGGTGGGTGATCCTGCCGAGCTGAGGGGGCTCCAAGGAAGGCCGGGGACACCATCATCCCCAAGGCCGATCGCAGGGCTTTGTCGGCACTCGCTGCCTGGATTCCTCACGGTTCGCTTCGGTGTGTGTGAGAACGTGCCCCTTCCCACCTCTGCAGAAGCACCAAGAAGCAGCCTGCGCCTTCTATGCCGTGGGCTCAGGCTGATGGCCACACTGCCGGAGCCCTCTGCATTTCAGTCCCCGTCCCCCCAGGAAGTGCGGCCCCCCAAACCCCAGCATGCACTGCTCCTTGACCGTCTCTTACAGTCTTCCAGTTCTGTCTCTCGGCACAACAAAGCGGCTGAAGCTCAGTCGTGTAAAACAACAGGCATTGTATCTGCTCTTAATTCGCGGATCAGGAACCGGGCGGGGCCACCTTCTCTGCCTCCTGTGGCGTCAGCGGGGGCGGCGGGCAAGGCTGAGGACCCGCGGACGCCGTCGGGAATGACCCGCAGTCGTAGGGGTTCACACACAGTTGTACTTCTGAGCTCAAAGAGTATTTGAAAGGCTGTGAGTGTTACAAACGAAGCTTATACAATCCTCATCTCCAGGAAATGTTATTAAACGCTATGCACTCCTAAAAAATGCACAACATGCAACAAAAAGTGCATAGACGCACGAGAACGGCAGAAAAGAAAGTGAAGAAATGTTACCATCAAGGAAAATAACAAGAAAAGGAACACACACGAAATGACTGTCTTTCAGGAAACAACTCTGAGGCTTAGTGCTAACGTTTGATACCGCAAGTCCGAAAAGCGATGGGAAACCTAGTGATAACCAGTTCCCCCCGCGTGTACACACGTACACACACGCACGCAACCACACCCACGCGTATGCACACACTCACGTGTACGCACACGCACACACGGACACACACACGCAACCACACCCACGCATATGCACACACTCACGTGTACACACACGCACAGCACACCCACGCATATGCACACACTCACATGTACACACGTACATGTGTGTGCACACACATACACACACGCACACCACACCCACGCATATGCACACACGCATATGTGTGTGCACACATGCACACACGCACACACACCTCACCCACACATATGCACACTCACATGTACGTACGTGCACACGCATGCACACCTTACCCACACATGTGCACACACATACACAACCACACCCACACATGCACACACTCACGTACACACATACACGCATGTACACGCACGCACGCCACACACGTACGCACACTCACATGCATGCATGCACACATACACACATGACACACCCGATCACACATGCACACAAACCTCTTTTGTCTTAGGGGTTGCTATGTGGGTCCAAGGCAGACTCCGTCCCCTCGCCCCCACCGACCCCCTTTCTGTCCCCAGCAGCAGCTCTGTTTTGTGTCTTCCCACGTCAAAACCCTGCAAGATTTCATCCAGAGGGAAAAGGCACTCATGTGCTTTAAATATCGTGACCATCCCTGATCCGATCCATTGGGAAGCACTAAAGGGCAGAGGTGATGGGCTGAGGCAGTGACGCAGGAACTCGCTCTCCGACAATGACTTACACGTTGTTGGCAATCAGGGACCTGCCGGCCTGCTTCCCTTCCCCCCGGGGGGCCTGCTCCTGTGCTCCCCAGGACTCAGCGGGCCCTGCCCTGGCCTTTCTAGTCTTCCATTTGTAATCGTTAAAATTCCTCTCAATTATCACTAGAAGTGGCTTTTCTACCAACATCTTTGATCTCATTCATGTGCTCCAAGCCGTGGTTATTTATTCCACTGAGCCGCCCCCCCCACACACACACACACCCGGGATCGGGCGGGCGTGTGCACCTGCTCTCCGGCCCTGCGTCACCCACAGCGTCTGCTGCTTCCCCTGCACAAACACATCAGCTCTGATTGAGGAAATTCCCAAGTTGCTCTGGAATCTGAGCAGCTCCTGGCCTGGGGGCATCATTATCTTTATGGCCTTTCCACCCAGCATCTGTCTCCCTTTGTTACAATGTGCCCGATCTTTGCGAGGCAGCAAAGCCCCCTCCGGCCTTTCACACATCAAAGGCGGAACAGCAGAGGGGGTTTCTGGGCCATGACGGGTTTCAAGGCCAGGTCAGGCACTGACTTCACAGTAATGAACAAAAGGGACTAAACAAAAGATCAATTGGGGAAGGTGCCAAGAGGCTGTCTGTGAAATAATGTGCTTTGAGGCCCGTCCACAGTGGGGTCCCCTGGACCCCAGAACACCCTGAGCTCTGTGCTGGGGCGAGGGTCGTTTTGCAGGGAAGCAGCCGGACCTAACATCAGCTGGTCGGCTGGCAGAGGCCCAGCAGCAGAGAAGAGCCAGGTACAAGGCAGAGAGCAAGTTGTCTCACAGCCGCCCTCAGCGGCACTCACGTGGACGTGGCCGGGCCGTGAGAGGTGGTTGCTCGGCTAAGAAAACAGTGCAGAGCCGGAAGCTTCCCCAGAGGTCGCAGCGAGGGTCGCCGTGGATGCCGTGGCCCTGAGCCTCTTTCTGCTGCCACAGTCCAGACACAGGATGGAGAAACACAGGCCTCGAAGACGGATGAGTGTGAACCACCTGCCAGTCGCTAGGGCCCTGCCCAGGGAAGCCACTGGTAACCACGGGCTACGACAGGGAGTAGCACTGCACCTCAAAATAGCTTTGGAACAGTGGGTGCTGCCTGAGAAATACTCCCCCACGGTGCTGGTAAGTTTGAAAAACAGAAGGGAATGATGGTGAGGATAACGAGGGTAGAGTTGTCCGGGTGCAAAGCGACAGATGACATTTAGGGAAGAAAACAAATTTGAGCCCTGCACCTGCTGTTTGGGGCAGAAGGTTTTGCCCACAAAACCCACCTATGTCAAGATGATTCGGGCCAGGAAATCCTTAATAATAACATTCACGGACACTTGGTCTTCAAACTGGAAACCAAGAAATGTAGGCGTTGCAATAGGTCGAGCACTTTACCCGCCGTCCCGGGAAGAAGTCTCCCAGCTCGGCACGGATGTCGTAGGACAATCTTCCTTGGGTTCTGTGCTCCTCGCCCAGACCTATCCAGACCAGGGGGGGCATTTGGAGGCCACTGAGATGGAAGGAGACACATTTGGTGGGAGGAGGGAGGCTTTTGATGAAGCCACTGGAGGCAGGGGGGAGGCAAGGGGGAGGGCGATATTTCATCACAGCAGCACGGAATCGTCCAGAATTTAATCCTCATCTTCTAAGTATTTTCAGTCATCTTCGCTGATACTCAACCAAACCAAGGGCCTCTGCCCAGGCTGGTTCCACAGCCTCAGGGTACACGAGCCCTGCCTACGGTCCCAGGCCAACTCGGCAAGTAACTGGACAAAGAGGAATAAAAGAGACTTAGCAGAGAAGAGGTGGAGGCCAGGGTGGGGTGTAGCTGTCGGGAGGGCTAAGGAGAGGCAAGAAGTCACAGGTCCCCGAAGAGAGGCTTCTCAGAAAACCATGGTGTTATGAGATGTCCCATAACCTGCCATCTGCGACCTGGTGACCGGGTCAAATGCATAGTTTGAAGAAGGGCTATGACATTGCACAGCAAATACCCACAGGCTTAGCAGCGGAGGTGAAGTGTAAACATCATCACACCGAATGGAGTGCTCTTCATAAGAAGCTTCTGCCGGACCACTTATGATCAAGGACCACAATTAGAGAATTAAGTTTTCCTTACAACTGAAGACGCACTGATAGAAGGCACAAACAGCCACTGGAACTATATACTAATCCATGAAGCCAGACCTCCACCTGCTCCACAGATTGTCCGAGAAGACAGTCAAAGGCCCCTTGCATTCACATTCACCCGCAGCATCACACACACCATTGGCGTGGGGGGGTTCCTTACACCCGTTGGGAAAATAGGTTCCGCATCCGTCATTAGGTCTGGATGGAAGTAAAAATTTACCTTTCGAAATCTTTTATCAGAAATGTATCCCAACGTTGCTTCGGCCTCTAAAGCGCTCTCGACAACCCCCAAACCGTTTCTGTAACAAAGATCCTCCTCAAACTTAAACAATCATGGAAAATTATTTTGCGTTTGCCAGTAGTGACTGATCTCGCCATCAACTCTGTCAATGGTCAGTCAGTTGCCAGCAGGATGCATTTTGATGACATCAGCAAATCGATTTCAGAAAACAAAAAGCCAGAAATCTCTTATGGCAAATCAACTCCCATTGATAAGATATGATTGATTGTGTTATATTAAATTATGACACCGTTTCATCTATTCCTATACTCATTTATCTACCCATACATGTATATACAAGCACATGTATCATTAGGGGGTAAATTTGTAGGTAAGTTTTTGTTGTTATTTGGGTATCACCCCTGCCCTGTGGGGCTTAATTTTAATCATCAACTCGACTGGGGCCACGGAGTGCCCAGATATTTGGTTGAATGTGATTCGGGGCGTGTCTGTGATGTGTTTTGGGGTCCGGACATTTGGACGTGCACACTGAGTAAAGCAGATCGCCCTCCGCACTGTGGGCAGGGCTCAGCCAGTCCTCAGGGAAACACAAAGCCGAGGAAGAGAGAACCCCCTCCCTGCCCGTCTTCCAGATAAACCTCTCTGCCCGTTTATCAGTCTGCTGCCTTCGGGCTCCGACTCAGGCCAGAACCCTTGCTCTCTGTCTCTCTCTCTCTCTCAAAAATAAGTAAACATTAAAAAAATAAAAAGCAAACAAAAATACAAGTGCAGAGTAAAATTATGAATTACATGAGGCTAATGGCAGGGGCACCTTAACCCAAAAGCCTCGGGACTGCCCTGCCAGGAGTGGCCTGCTGAATGCAAGCTGGGGAAAGCTGTCCCTGCCTCCACCGGTTGTATTCGGAGGGTGTCAGCTGGGCGCTGGACTCTTTGAACATCCCTCTGGGGCGCCGTGTGGACACCTGCGTGGCTCCTTCCTTGCAGGGAAAGGGCTGATTCCAGAGCTGCGTCACCAGCCCCTTCTCTCCAGCAGATGGACGTGCGGCTTCCTCACGCCGGCGGGACGGACTGGTACCCCGTTCTCATCCCAACACCTCGGCTCAGACATCGGCAGAGACACTCTCTCCATCACCGCTCGCTTTAACTGCTGTGCCTCTGCAGTCATTTTGCACACACCGTGGCCGAAACCCTGTACAGTGAGACCCTGCGTTTCTGACGGTGAGAAACTTTGACCGGGGGAATAGCCGTGGTAGGAAGGAGGGCGGGAAAAGCTTGATGTTTTAGGGCGACTCTGGGCCAGCCGGGGTTGCAAACATAAAATTATAAGCATGAATTGTATTGATGCATGTGAATGTCTCCAGGGTAACTGTATCGATGCATCTTCATGATGCATACTCTGTCACTGAAAAGTCTCATTATACTTAATTAGAAATGAGATTAAACGAATTATGTAAATGAATCTAGAAAATTGGAGACAGCCAAAAGAACGTCTTGGAACTGCCGGGTATGTGCACGACTCTTTGGGACGTATCTTCACGAAAACAAAGCCTTGGGTCCGGCCGTGGACACCGGTGCTTGAAGACCTTGTATGTGGGTGAGGGTGACCACACCGTCGGGGACCAGGACGGGGCTGAAACGGTGAGCTCCGGGGTGCTGGCGGGCACACCTGGTGCTGGAGACTGGCTGACGATAACGTCCCTTCGCGGTAAGGTCGTGACCCTGCCCTTGGCATCGTGCCCCTGGGTTTGCGGTAACCGCACATTTTCTAGGTAGCACCCTAGGGAGGAAGACTTTTTGCGATCATAATCCCACATTTCTGAAAAGAAAAGAGAGATTTAGCCTTTTGCAGGAAATGATCATTTGACACAGTCCTAAACCATGCATTTTCCCCCATCGCCTTAGTTTGAAAATAGTGGAACACAGAGAAGTGAAAAGAATTGCAGAGCGAATGCTTATGTAACCTCCACCCCGCCTCCACCATTAGCATTTACCACACTGGCTTTTGGGAGCACCTGTTCATCCACGCTTCTGTCTGTCTGTCCAGCCATCAGAACACCACGTTTCTTTTTTTTTAATTTTTATTTTATTAAAAAAAATTTTTTTTAATGTTTATTTTTGAGAGAGAGAGGCAGAGACAGAGGGAGACACAGAATCCGAAGCGGGCTCCAGGCTCTGAGCTGTCAGCACGGAGCCCGATGCGGGGCTCAAACCCACGAACTGTGAGATTATGACCCGAGCCCAAGTCAGACACTTCAGACACAGAGCCACCCAGGCATCCGCTACACCACGTTTTTTTGATGCATTTCCAAACAAGTTGCAGACCTCACTCCCCTTCACCCCTAAATCCTTTGGGGCTTCTGTCGTCACTGAGTTCACTATTTGTTGTCTGTTCTGTGTTATTTGCAGTAAAGGTTACGTAGAATAAAAATCACAAATCTTAAGAGGACCTTTTAATGTTGCGACAAACGCATACACCTATATAACGCAAACCCCCATCCACAGGCAGAACTCTACATCCCTCCAGAAAGTTCCGTCGTGCTCTTTCCAGTGACTTCCACCCCCACCAGCGGGGCCAAACTTCTCATTTTCACCACATTTTGATCGGTCCCTTTTCCTCTTTCTCATGCAATTGAATGAGTAGAATTTTAAAGACTTTGCTTTTAGACCAGCAGACCTTCGGTATTCCATTGGATACTTTTTTATTGTCTCGTATTTCTGCCCGGTTTCTAGCGACCACAAAGCAAATGTCTCCAGACAAACGTCAAGGCCGATCTTTGCTGTCCAGAGGAGAGAGTGCCGTTTCCAAAGGGAGGCAGATCCTGGCAGAAGGGAGCAGGGCTTCTCCCCTCCAGGTAGCCTGAAGGTTTAGGAGAGAGAGAAAAAAAAACCGAAAAACAAAAAACTAGGCAAACGCATCTGTTGAACGCTCCCTGAGGGAAAATTCAAACAACTCTCTTTTCATTTAGCGGTGACTCAACAGTATTTCCTTTCCCTCAGGGCTCAGGACAGCAGAGCCTTTTTCTTCCCTATTGTATTTCCAAGGAAGCATTTGCTAGAGACAACCCCGCTGTTCTGCAGGCTGCACAATTTAATCAGCAAGAATAAGATGTTCCAGAATCCGGGGCTTCTGAGGCCTTGCCGCGTGAGAACAAAGATAGACTTCGCCGGGGTCATTTCCAGGGGGCCGTACGGGCCAGACCGGGGCCAGACACAGCGGCGAGATGGCCCATGTGAGCCTCGCTTGCTCAGCCCAGTCACTGGAACTGGAACGTCATCCAAAACCGTTGGCCCAGAGCAGGGCTCACAGCCGTTAATCAATCCTTGCTCTGCCATGAGGAACAAATATCAACTCACTTTTCAGGCCTTTATTCATCCGTTCATTCCAAACACTTACTGCTTTTTATCCCCCCAATGATCTTTTCTCTTCCTTTCTGCCGTGATGGAACCGAGAAGCCTGGAGGTGACCCCCGGCGCCTTCCTCCGCCCCCGCGGCCAATCCCAGGCTGACTTCGGCAAGCTAACCTCCCTACCCTCTCCGGAATGTGCTTGTCTCTACTCATTCGCGACAGAAATGCCACTGAGTGTCCACGTGTCCCAGATGTCACTTGTGCTCAGCGATACTGTGGTGCCTGAAAAAGTATAGCCTTCTTGCCTCCACGGTGAGGATTTTCTGGGGAGGAGGGGAAAAAATGAGCCAAGAGAAACAACAAACACGTTGGAGCTTACATCATCCTAAGCGTTATGAGTAAAAAATTCAAAACCAAAGGGGCGCCTGGGGGGCTCAGTGGGTTAAGCACCTGACTCTTGATATCGGCTCAGGTCGGGATCTCACGGTTTGTGAGTTCGAGCCCCGCGTCAGGCTCTGGGCAGACAACACGCAGAAGGGCAGACCCTGGCAAGACGCCTTCCTGTCACCGAGCATCACTCCCCCAAGTGGTCCACCAGGATGGGCTGCCGCTCAAAGTCTCGCCTCCTTCACGCTGAACTTTCTGAAATGCAAACTCTACCCTATCGGTTTGCCCGCCCTCCTGCCATTCCCATCAAAACACCCATGGCTCCCTATTGATGTTGCTGTTGGGGAAACGTGACATGGCACCAGGGCCGCCCTCGAGTTCCCCTCCAGCCATGTGCGACAGCACACCCTCCCACCCCGCGGGGCCTTCCAACGCGGTCCCATCCACCGAGCTTGCGCACTTCCTCCCAGTCGATTCTGTTTCCTCCTTCAGATTCCAAATGCATCATCAGAACCTCAGGAAAGCCCTCTCCCCCTCCAGCCTACTTTTCAGAATCAAATGCCCCAATTACGTGTTTTCAGGGAACCATGGCCTCTTATTAAAGGCCTTCTCACTCTGGCAATTCTCCATCTGATTTAGCTTTATTTGATTAATGTCTGTCTACAGATTCTACGTTTGTAAGTGGAGCACCCCCGAAAGAGCACTCAAAACGTCATTTTTTTTTTTACATTGTTACACGGATTCATATAATCATAATTAACTCGCATGAATTTAAAAGTTGTCAGCACGGAGAAGACATTTCCAACCACGGGAATAAATGAGGTCGTTTTGGGAGATGATAGGCAGAGTCAGTCCTGGGCACGGGCGCTGTGGTTCCACATGGACAGAACCCGGAGGAAGAGACTCATCCAGGGACACAGAAGAGGACAAGCCAGAGACTCGGGGTGGAAAGAGAGCAGCGCCTCAGGCCAGGAACAGAGCTCTCCTCATCTGAAGTCCAGGATCAAGGTGCTGGCACAGCTAGTGTTTGGTGAGAGGCCCCTGGTGCCCAGAAGGCCATCTTCTCCCTGGGTCCTCAGGCGGTGGAAGAGGCAAGACCTCCCCGGGGTGTCTGTTATAAGGGCCCTAATCCCATCAGGGAGGGCTCCCCCCTCCTGACCTACGCACCTCCTGGCGGCCCCGCCCACCTCATATCATCACATTGGGGTGAGGTTTCAACACAGGAGTTTGGTGGGGAGACACAGTCTACAGCAGATAGCGCGCTGAGGTTGGAATCCAACCAGATCAACTCCATTGTAGGAAATACAGTATCAGAGGAAAATAAAACGAAAATCTAAGACTCACAGACACACACACAATGTTTGGGAAAACTTCCTGGAAGACTTTCTAAGTTGTGTGTGTGTGTGTGTGTGTGTGTGCGTGTTTGGGACAAGGAGGTGACGAGCATCAGAAAATAATCCTCGAGTCTCTGAAATGTGTGCTCTATCCACTGCTCATAGAAGGTGTCATTTTGTTTTGCCTTGTCTTACATTTTTTTTTTAAGATGTTGCTACTGCCTTGTGTGGATAAAATACACGTTTTGCAAATGTAGCAAGTTATCTTAAGTAATTGGAGAAGAATTCTAAGATGGGGGGCCTGGGTGGCTCAGTCGGTTAAGTGTCTGACTTCGGCTCGGGTCATGATCTCACAGCTCGTAGGTTCGAGCCCCGCGTCGGGCTCCGCGCTGACGGCTCGGAGCCTGGAGCCTGCTTCCGATTCTGTGTCTCCCTCTCTCTCTGCCCCTCCCCCGCTCGTGCTCTTTCTCTGTCTCAAAAATAAATAAGCATGGAAAAAGATTTACAGAAGAATTCTAAGACAGAACTGAATAAAAATCAGGTAAGTTAGTACATAGTAATCTTTATAAATTTTTTTTAAGTTTATTTATTTTTGAGACAGAGAGAGACAGAGCATGAATGGGGGAGGGGCAGAGAGAGAGGGAGACAGAATCAGAAGCAGGCTCCAGGCTCCGAGCCATCAGCCCAGAGCCCGACGCGGGGCTCGAACTCACAGACCTCGAGATCTTGACCTGAGCTGAAGTCGGACACTTAACCGACTGAGCCACCCAGGCGCCCCAATAATCTTTAAAACCCAAAACAGGCCTGATACACACAACACGACCCTTGGTAAATATTTCTGAAATACCTCTTATTTCCTGCAGAAAATGTTTTGTATTTAATGCAACGTGGAAAATCTAAGTTTTTCAAAAATAGGCCAACAGTTTTCATGACATAGCAGTTTGGTGTGTTGAAATAATGTATCTCTGGCTTTGCTCCCAGCCTCCTTGAAGGAGCCTTACTGTCCCTTAGATAGCTCTGGAAATCCCAAGGGCATACCCTCCAGACTGGTCGTTACCTGCCAGTGACCAGTGAAGACCCCAGAGCCATCATTTCCCTGATGTTTGCCACCAGATCAGCATT
This sequence comes from Felis catus, assembly GCF_018350175.1. Taxonomy (NCBI): domain Eukaryota; kingdom Metazoa; phylum Chordata; class Mammalia; order Carnivora; family Felidae; genus Felis; species Felis catus. Next base: position 3,738,105 of record NC_058380.1, read on the forward strand.
TCTATCCGTCTGCCCCCACCTCCCCACGCCCGGGGTTGTCTGCAGCTCCCTGCATGGCTGCCCAGTTTGGGGCTCTTGGTGTTCAGAAGGGTCTGATAAAAAGACCTTTTGTTCGCAATCACTCCTTCATCGGACTGATCGCACTGGAAACAACCTGGGCTCGGGTTGAAGAGCAATCTAAGCAAAAGATACCCTTTCTGTACCCCAAATGACAACCTCCAACCCACACTTACCAAGGCAAATGACGAGACAACCCTCTTTGAAAGCAATTTCTCGGATAGTAAGGCCTTTCAAAAACAATTTTCTCTGCAAATCTGAGGCCGACAGCCCCTGCCGCGATTCTCATAGACCAGCACAACGTGAAATGGTAAACCGGCTTCAGTGGGAGGTGAGTCCCCCACACCAGCCCGTGATACATCAGTCAGCAACCAGGATTGGGTACAAACCTGACCAAAGTGGGTAGCTGGCTGAGACCCGTGGGGGGGGGGGTGGCGCTAAGCCTACTCTTTCCTCCCCCTTCTACAGCTCTCCCTGCTGGCCCGCTTAATGTATTATGACACGTTTGAACATAAACATAAAGCAAGGCTGTATGCTACCGTACAATTTTGCATCTCTCCACACTCAGGCTGCCTTAGGTCGCCGGTAACTTATCTTCACGTTGTTAAAAGAAAAGACAAAGCTTTGAAAATTCCCTGAGCCGACAGAACTCATCTGGTCCTGCAAATAAAGCCGAATTTAGCTTCTCCGGCAAGGCTCGCTTGACCCGGGTCATTCCTTTGTCTGTGCCTCTGGAACTCACAAGCAAAACTTCAACTGTTCCCCAAGGTACCTACATTGACCGATTCCATAGTATTTCAGAAAATTCTAGCATTAGGACCAATCCCCGGGGAAGAACACACAGCCACATATGAGCTGCTTTATAACAATCCACCCCTGAGCTCACGCCACGTTCGGGGTTGAGGGCTCCCGGTTGGCAAACTGCCTTTTTGGCGTGTGCCTGATAAACTTTTACTAATTGCTACTGCGGTGACTCACTGGTTTTAACTTCGGTCATTTCTCAACTTTTGACAACATTTACCACGTCGACTGGTTATTTTTTGGAAGCATCTGTGTGAAGATAATAGGCCTGCATCTTCGGTGGGGGGGTGGGGGGGGGTGGGGGTGGGGATAATGCCCTGAAAGCGAGCGTGTAGCAAAGCAGAAATTGAAGAGAGAGGCAGAGAAGCGCTGTGTGTAGGTGAACCTTCCTACTGGAGCCCCAGAACTGTAATTACCCGCAAACAAAAAGCTTTAGATGGAAAATTTTCCGATCGCGTCTACAGAACCTCGAGGGCTAGAATATTCCATAACACTTAAAGGTTTCGGTGAAAACGGTTCAGAAAAGAATACAGTTCTATCTATGTAACTAAGCGTAACCCCGTGGTGTGTCCCCCCCCCGCCCCCCCATGTGAGTGTCGCTAAGCGTTAGGAAGGAGGTGAGGCCAGAAGGTTCTGTTGTGGTTCAGCTTCTCCCGGGCAGAAGAACTGTGAGCGCATGTGAGCAGAAGATAAAGAGGAACCATTTGGATCTGAAGACGTGGCTGACGGGAGAGTGGCGTTCCTGGCTTGGGTACGTTGTGTCACAGCTACAGGAATTACACGTTGTGGCGTGCCTTTCTCCATTAGAAGAAACCTAACATTTCCCTAATGGGGAACAATTGCCTCAGAGAGGGCTCTGACGCCTTTCTTTGCACCGGGGGGTGGAGCCGCGCTCACCCTGTAATTACAGTGACACAACAAAGCTTGCCGAGCGTTGGCACGGCAGAGCCACCTTCCTCGTCACGCAGTCCTGAGAGCCAGGAGTTCTAGGAGGCGTGCGGTCTTCTCCCCCAGGGGCTAATGTCGGCGTCCATGGAGTCACTTGCCGTGGTACTGGGGGTGAGGCTCCATCCCCGCGTCTTAAACTCACCTAACGAAACTCACCTAACTCACCGAGCCCCGACCCGAAGGCCACCTCCGTCAGAATTTCCAGGCGGGGGCCCAGGCACCGGCATGTGGACCCGCTTCCTTTCGCCGATGCGGGAAACGCTGAACAATCCCTGAGTTCCCCCCAGGTCTACACATCCATGGTGGTCTCAGCTAGTTGTTCTTGATGACGAGGAGCCTGAGTAGAGGGAGGAGCACCCAAGGAGCCTCCTCATTCCCCCAGTCCTCGGTTACAGTGAAATCTCCAAGGGGCCTAGGTCTACATGGGCTTTGAAATGACGTCCAGACTCGATATAGCCGCCCTCGACGAACCACTCACTTATGACTCTGACGGGCACGCTGTGATCCCAGGAGCGGCTGGATCGGTCGGGGCGTATTTGCAGAGGACCTACCATTGACTTATTCAGAAAAGCTTCGTTGCTCATTCTGCCCCCTACCATCACGTGTTCTTTTCCCAAATAAAACCACCTCGCACACAGCAGAGGGTTAAGCCCTACAGATATAGTAAGATGGGGGCACCCGGGTGGCTCAGTCGGTTAAGAGGCCAAGCACTTGACAAACTGGTGAGGTTAGCGAATTTCAAGAATTCATAATATTTGTTGGTAAATCTCTGCCCTTCCTTTTATGCTTCACCTCCGGGTCACTTGGATTTAAAAATGTACGTGTCACGAAAGTAAGAGAAAACAAATCGAACAAAAGCGAGAGAAAAAAGGAAGCCCAGCAAGTAGAAACCGTAACCCCCAAAAGTGACAGAAGTAAGGCCGGAGGGAAAAAGTTATCAGCTAGAAGAAACGCCCAGGCAAAGCTGTTGGTTATATTTAAAATATCTGCCTAGGGGCGCCTGGGTGGCGCAGTCGGTTAAGCGTCCGACTTCAGCCAGGTCACTATCTCGCAGTCCGTGAGTTCGAGCCCCGCGTCAGGCTCTGGGCTGATGGCTCAGAGCCTGGAGCCTGTTTCCGATTCTGTGTCTCCCTCTCTCTCTGCCCCTCCCCCGTTCATGCTCTGTCTCTCCCTGTCCCAAAAATAAATAAATGTTGAAAAAAAAATTTTTTTAATCGCAAAGGGCAAACCGAACATTCCTGGGAACGGGATCAGCGACACGCAGAAAAGGAAAAAGACAGAAAGTAAAGCATTGACAAGATAACGAAATGGAAGATCCCCAAACACCGAAATGGGCCTAATGGCAGGGCAATAGGGGTCCGTGCACCAGAGGACCAGGCTGGGAGAAAAAAAGTATTTACTTATTGTTTTATTTTTATTTTTTTTAAGTTTATTTTATATTTTTAAGTTTACTTATTTATTTTGAGAGAGAGAGGGAATGAGCAGGGGAGGGGCAGAGAGAGAGGGAGAGAGAGAGAGAATCTCAAGCAGGCTCTGCACTGTCAGCCCAGAACCCAACTCTGGGCTCGAACCCACGAACCGTGAGATCACGACCTGAGCCAAAATCAAGAGTCAGATGCGCAACCGACCGAGCCACCCAGGTGTCCCAAGAAAAGTATTTAAAAATGAAAGCAAGGAAATTTCCTCGACGCACGGACTTTGTAGAACCAAATTTTTCTCTAACACAAAGAGTAATCCCGCAATGCAACCTGGTCAACTTCCTGCAATTCGAGATTACCAAAAGCAAATATTTCCATCATGGAACGAATGCCTTAAGTGGAGATAAAGACAGGTTGCCCTCGCAGTCCATCGCATTAACGTTTACTCAGTGCTACACGACGTTAGAGACATATCTGCATGCTTTGGAGAAAAGGGCGTTTCTTCCATCTCCAGAATACCATGCCCACACAGGGGTCTGCAACTAATGAATATCTTTTTTAAAAAGAACAACAATGAGCCCCTAAAAAGCAAGCAGAGCAAAGCAAACATACAAACAAAACAAAAAAAGAAATCATCGCAAAGCCCTGCTCCCGACAGGCGCTAACATTTGTTGAGGACTTAGTGTATGCCAGGCTGTTTTATTTATGTATTTTTTTAAAAATGATTTTGAGTGTTTACTTATTTTGAGGGGGGGGGGAGGGAGAGAATGTGTGGGGGGGAGGCAGAGAGAGAAGGAGACACAGAATCCGAAGCAGGCTCCAGGCTCCGAGCTGTCAGCACAGAGCCCGACGCGGGGCTTGAACTCACGAGCCATGAGATCATGACCTGAGCTGAATACGACGCCCAACCGACTGAGCCACCCAGGCGCTCCTGGTGTAAACTCTTGATTAAACGTTCTACGAACACTATAGAGACTTAAGAGGAACTAATGACAATGAACTTGTGTCCCTGCCCCAAAGCCTGCACTGGAACTCAGAGTTAGACCTTGTTCTCCACTTGCACATCACGAGATTTAGGTTTATATCTGAAGCTTGAGAAATTGCTATAATACCTGGTCAGACCGTTCTCATTTCTTCTTGTGGATTGTCCCCTGGGTCTCAGACATCTGGGACCGCTAGTCAGTCTCCCTACTGTGTGCGTGGCTGTGGAAGTAATTCCTCCCCACATGGACTGCTGCCATGCTGGATGGCAAGGCTTCCCAAACCCCAGGGACTCCTGACTGGGCTTGGCCTTTTTGCTAGGACTCTGTGTTAGTAGATAATAATGCTTCTGAGTGACACCCCCCACCCCGGTGGCCACAGCCATTTTGATAACAAAAAATACCCCAAACCGTTAAAACATGGTTAGGCTACAAAATTCTGTATCCTGAAGTTCTGGACCATATTAATAGCTTTTTGTCTATGTTACAAATACCTTGTAGTGATCAAAGCTTAATAATGATTGAATACCTATGTTGAGCATTTGGAATGCTGAGGCAATACAAAGTTTGGATGAGAAATATCATCTTATCGATGCATTTCAGAGACTGTGCTTTTTGTTTTTCTTAGAAGAGTAAGCTAAATTATTACATATAAGTTTTTGCCGTGGCAAAGACTCATGCAATGTTTTAAGGAACTTCTGTGCATTGGTAATTATATTTCACGTTCAGCGCCGATATATCCTTAGATAGGTAGACGTGAATCAAATTATAGAAATTGGAATATTTGCCCAATAGCTTATTTTGCTACTTTATTTTTTTAAACTTATTTATTTATTTTGAGAGAAAGAGAGAGGGAACGAGCAGGAGAGGGGCAGAGAGAGAGAGGGAGAGAGAGAGAATCCCAAGCAGACGCCACAGGGTCGTGCAGAGCACGACACAGGGCTCGAACTCAGGAACGGCGAGATCGTATCCTGAGCCAAGAGTTGGACGGACGCTTAACGAACTGAGCCACCCAGGCACCCCTTTGCTACTTTATTTTATTCTAAATTATGTTTCCATGGGTGTCTTTTGATATCTTAATTTGATCTTTTCTCTATTCTTCCCAATTCCAGTCTTCCTAAAACACACACACCCTCACACACTCAAAGACGCATGTACACACCCAGTTCTGCCTCCTCTCAAATTCTCTGGAAGCATATTTTTTAAAGCACTTCTGAAGTACAAGCAATGGGTTCTCACTTATCTTTCTGAGAAGACTGAGTGGTTCTGTGTTGGTGTTGCTCAGGTGCTGTAACACAATGACATCTTCACCGAATTTTGAGGCCAAAAGGAACATGAGCGATCAGCTAATCAACCCTCCTCGTTTTCCAGTTAGGAAAACTGGGCACGGGAAGCACGGAATTGCCAGAATTCAAAGGACGAGCTCGTTCCAGAGGCTGGTCCAAGACCTAGGCCTGGGGACTCCCCCTCGGTCAGGAATCCAGATAGAGCAGAATTAAAACCACCAAATCAATAAATAGTATTCAATAGGCATTTACGATGAGTATAAAAATAGTTTGTGAACTTGGAGCTTCCAAATTCAAAAGTGATATGCAGTAGAAGGGCCTGGCGTTTCGGGGTGGTTTATTAAGTAAAAACAAGAGAGTTTTAGGCTTACAATGACTGCTTTTCATAGTAGGGGTTTTCATGTGGCAGGGAATTGGCTAAGGGTTATGATCTCATGCCATTAACAAAATTTTTTTAGGGAGGGGTGGGGCGAGGGACAGAGAGAGGGAGAGAATATCAAGCAGACTCCACGCTCAGTGTGGAGCTCGACTCGGGGCTCGATCCCATAACCCTGGAATCGTGACCTGAGCTGAAAGCAAGAGTCAGACGGTCAACCAACCGAGCCACCCAGGTGCCCCTCTCATATCATTTTTTTTTAATTTTTTTTAACGTTTTTTATTTATTTTTGCGACAGAGAGAGACAGAACATGAGCAGGGGAGGGCCAGAGAGAGAGGGAGACGCAGAATCGGAAGCAGGCTCCAGGCTCTGAGCTGTCAGCACAGAGCCCGATGCGGGGCTCGAACCCACAGACTGTGAGATCATGACCTGAGCCGAAGTCGGACGCTCAACTGATGAGCCACCCAGGTGCCCCTCTCATATCATTTTTAAGACAACGACTTAAGTCCCTCTTAATGATTTCAGAGGCACTTATAAAATATAACCCAAGTTACGTTTCACTCACGTTCACGAAATAAACTCGATTTGGTTTTGCTTCTGAGGTTTAAATGGTTTTGTCTGCTCGGGGAGTTCTCAAGTCCCATCTCCGTTTTATTAACTTTTAACAATCTCCCACCATCGGTCACTCTTCCAGCCCACCAAGGGTGACAGACTGGTAGAGCATTACTCTCGGTTCCCGTGGACTGTGTCGCGGGGACACATTCACTGTCACCAACGTTGAGTCCTCAGGACGGAGCGTCACGGAGTCGCTGTGGCCGACAGTTGGCTGGTCATCACAGACAGGGGAGTCCTCATGGGTGCGTTCCCCCCAGTGTCTGATTCTGATGGATTACCATTCCATGTCTGAGGGGTTGCCAACAGGCATGTAAAACCCTCGAGAGTGCACGACACGCGAGAGAGATTACTACGCTGGCTGTAAGGAGAAGACTAGCCAAGGATTGAAAACTTCCCAAGAGCAGAGATCCCCAGGAGCCAAGATTCAACCAATCGAAAAAATCAAATGGGTTATAATCAGATTTGGAGTTTTACCTTTCTGAGTCAATCTACAGTTTTGGAGGCTAACGTGTGATTGGGTTTCAGGGTTGTTTTTTTTTTTTTTTTTTTTGGTTTTTGAATTATTTACATGATGAAGAAGCAATCACACAGCCTCAGGATCGCTCGGGACAAGAGGAATGAGAGGATGTTGAGTCTCAGGAGGCATGGGGCCTGGCAGGAGGCCTCGGCAGGGTGTGAGCAATCAGGTAATTTAATGAGAAACATTCCTATGGAAACAAAAGCAAAACAAAGGTCAATAGTGGAAGCTAATTATGAACTCAGTTTCTGAGTTTGGAGAGCAGCCCGTTGAGATTTCGAGAGGTGGGTTCAAGGCGCGCGTAGAGGGTGAGGTGAGGGCAGCAGTCTGTCTGATGCCCATCCTGGTTTGCACTTTGGCTGTCTTGGAAGATGCCCCTCCAGTGGTCCCGTTGAACTTCCTTGAGTAACACACATAGTAGCAGACATAACGGATGACCACGCATGGCCTGTGCAGTGATTTCTCTGAAGTTTACAAGAGGGATTTACGGGACTAGAATCGGATCACGGATGCACTATAGTTTCTATTGAAACACAAAGCATGTTTCTAGACATCCCAGTTTTATCAAGGATATTTACAGTGAAATACTTGTTTGTAATATATATTGCTTGTAATATAAGTCTAGCCTTGTTAAACTTGGCCTGGTCATGTATAAAAGTGTAATAAAATGGTGATGTTTTGCATATTCTAAGATATGACATTTCAAGCCAAAGCTTGGTCATATGCAGGGGCTTTCTTGGTTCCACAAAGTCAACCTGAGTTCTTTAAAATTACCTGGTAATAAGGCCTAATCGTGACCTATAAAGTCTCTTTAGGCTAAGAACCCAAACTAAAGACTTGTCCAATTATGTCCCATTACAAGGAAAACAGATTCTTGTTAAACTTATACAAATATGTATATTATCATGAAAAATAAAAAATATTGAATCAGAGTTTCAGAATTTTGGAAAGAGAGGGAGAAAAAGATAAATGTTTCAGCCTTGTTTGCAAACATACATTTTACCAAATTGCTGTAATTTGTAGTTTGCTTGAAAGAGAAAAGTTTCTTTAAATCTGGGAGGAAACGTTAAAGATCCAGCAATGTATTTAATGACGTTGCAGAAATTATAATATTCTTTGTCAGTTCATTCAATATCCTGCAATTAATTCTTGTTTTCCTTCCTCTTGGGTTGGCAGCTTTCTGATTCAATCAGTATTCTAGTAAAGTTTTAGGAATTCTTATCCCGTTCAGTGTTGCGATCCCAAGGTTATCGGAAACTTGTGTTCTGAGGCACTTGTCGGGGTCTTCTCCATAAATCTCTTTGAAGTGGGAGCGTTTTTGCAGGAAACTTTTGCAAAGGCATCAAAAGCCTTGGAGTAAAACCCACAGACAATGATGCAATTGTCAAGTCAGTTTGGTTATTTTCGTGACATACAATATTTTAAGGTAACACGGGGAATCAAGCCCGATAACATTAGACCAGGACATGACAGATTTTGAAGAATTTCATAATTTCCGAGTTACTTATTTTCATGATATATGTTTCATATAAATATGATCTAAGAAGGTTAAACGTTAATTTGTATTTGACGTTTTCCCTGCCATTTACCCCATCCAATAAGCCTAACTACACATTTCTCTTTTTATAAGAGAAAGTTAATCCTTTAAGCTCTTCTGGAGACCTGGAATTCCCAAACTTAGTTCAACGTCAAAAAGACTTCATTCGAAATTTGATTTTTAAGAAGTTTGTGAAAAGTGTCCAAAGGTTTCAAATACTCGATCAAACAGGAGCATAGGTCCCTGGCAAACAATGTTTAGTCACCCATTCAACCAAAGTGACAATGAAAGTTCTCAAAGGCAAATAGAGTTGTAAAAGCTTCAGCTTTTTTTTATATTGATATGACTCAGTTTTTCTAAGTAATCCAAGACCGGGTAAGGACAACATGAAGTACGGGAAATATTTTCGTAAGACACAGAATGTTTGTTTCCTGGGCAGAGTCCATTAAAGAAGAAAAACCTTGTTTAATAGTTTACTAAAAGTAGACAAATAATTTGAGGTTTTTGGGGTTTTTTTTAGCAGAGGGAAAATTAAACTGTGGTTTTGAATCAGCACATTACTGAGCAGATTAGCAACATTTATAAACACATAGTTAGAAAAACTTAAACTTTTGAGAGACATGTTTTTATAGTACATTTTTTAACGTAGCATAAGTCATTTCTTAATAGATCAAAATATCTTTTGTCTGTCTGTAAAAATTAAGACATCAAAAGTACATAAGTTTACACTTATGTTTAACACATTTGTTTTGTCTCAGCATGTTATTTGATTTAAAAATAATGCAGAAGGGTGCCTGGGTGGCTCAGTGGGTTAAGCACCCAACTCTTGATTTCGGCTCAGGTCATGATCTCACCATTTGGTTCATAAGATTGAGCCCTGAGTTGGGCTCTTCCCTGGCAGCACAGAGCCTGCTTGGGATTCTTTCTCTCCCTCGCTCTCGGCCCCTCCCCCACTCACTCTCTCTTTCTCAAAATCAACAAATAAACTTAAAACGAATAAAAACAATAAAAGTGATTTAGATACTCGAATATCCGTTATTTGGTTTACCTTAGGATAAACTTTGATTTGCATTTGTTTCAATTACTTGTTTTTCACAATTACGTTTAGGCTAGACATTCAACAGCTAGCCATCATCTGAAGTGAATTTTCTTCTTGGTAAATTGCGTGGCATAGAGATAACATGAACTCATCTGACTGGTCAACCCGGGTAGAATACGTTGTATGTTTACATTAGCACGGCACAGAGAGGAGTGGGATCCTACGGGTCGTGCTCCCGTGTTCTGTCCCTGGTGCTCCCCGGCCCCTTTGCCCACCTTGTCCTTCTGCTTCATCCCTCGCTTCTTGGAAGCATGATGTCTGCTCCATTTCTGAGTGCCCGGCTTCCACTAAAATGGTTGTCTGGCTTTCACTGCGCTTGTCAATCCAGACAGCTCTTTCCTCAAGGTCACCAAAGACCCGGCTGGGGTAAATGCCATGGGTATTTCCTGTTCTGTTGCTTACTTAACTTCCAAGAAGCATGGGGCAACACCGACCTCCCTCCTTCTAGAAGTATTCTTGTAAAGTCACTCTCCTGGTTTGCTTTTCGCCACTTTATCAGACCTTTATCTGACCCTTTATCAGACTTCTCTGCCGAGACTGCTTCCTGTCCACACATGCTGGGCTGACTCATGGGCTGGCTGGTTCCTCTCCTCCTCTCACACATCATGCCCTCCCTGGGAGGCACTCCATCTAGCCCATGCCCTTGTCTCCCAAAACATGGCTCCATGCCAGGCTTCCTTCTGGTGCCCATCTCTTGTAGGCCCTTTCAAGTGGACCGAAACCTCCTTGTTTTGTCTCACCAGATACCCAAACATGGTCAGGCTCAGCTGGGATGCACAGACTCCTTCCTGCTGCTGTGACTTCCCACAATGCTCTTCTCTTCTCTTAATTAATGTGTGTTTATCCTCAGGTCTCCACTGAATACTGTCCCCTGTGTAGACCCCATGGAGACTCAGAAGAGTGTCCCTGTGTGGGGGGCCCACCTCCCCCTCCAACTCCCCATCATGGTGCTGATCACGGGTTTTATCAAGAACTTGTTGAATTTTCTCTCTGACCAGACCGGGGCCAAGTAGCAGCGAGAATTCACCATCCTGCCTTGTGCAGGCTGGTTTTTTATTGTTCTCTATAGCACTTACCACTTTCTAATATATCATATATTTGCATGTTGCCGTATCTAGATCGTCTTACCAGAACATAGGAGCAACGAAGGCAGGAACAGACGCCTCTGTTACGTTCTTCCTGTTTCCCCAGTGCCCGGTTTGTAACAGTTACACGATTCGTTTTTGATTAAATGAAAGAATTAACCAAGGAATGAATAATATCCAAGAGTTAAATGAAGCATATATTTGCAGCTTCAGGCTTCCCAAGCTTGCTTTATGAGATGGGCCGAGAGGGTTACTGAACCTCAAGAAGTGTTAGAGCGCCGCATCTGGAACCTGTGTATCTGTTTCATTGGATTTGTTAAATCTGCATGATGACTATGCATCTTTCGGAACCTCTCCATGTTTCATATAACCTCTATGTTCTAATGTAGAGCTTTCCTCTCCGAGGCTGACCACTCTTCCTACCGAAGGGGGTTCTTGCTGGAATCCTGTGTCCCACCTCAGACATAGACTGGTGTCAACATAACCAATGCCATCAACGTATATGCCCATGTGTGTTTCCTTATCTTTGTGTGTGTATGCGATATTAGACCATTAGGCCATATTGGTATTTGATTAAATGAAATAATTAACAAAACACTAATTAATAATATGCCAAAAATTAGTTTAGCATATATCAGTCATAATGATAATGATCTTGTCATGAAAGGACCAACCTTGCATTTCTATTGACTTTGATCCTACTATGGCATTAAAATACATAGTTTGCAATAAAAGTCATAAGTAAGAATTTGTAGGAAGGAAGAGTGACCTTCTCATGGCCAGTCTCTATCTTCAGAGTCAAAGTCTAACAACGGTTCGATAACAGCTTGGCACAATTTTGTCGTTGCCTTGAAAGATTTCCTAAAGGGGCACGAAAGAGTCCAGAAGGAAAACAGGCGTCCAGCCATCCAGGCAAGTACTGACATGAGATGCTCAGGCAGACCTGGGATTTGCTGAGAACCACAGAGTGGTATGGCGGCCTTGGTTTTGTCGCTGTTTCTGCTTTTGTGGGTTGTTGTTGAAGAGCAGTGATGAACTGAATGCTTGTATAAGGTCAGTCCCTACCTTACACTTAGCCTTCAGGGCTACTAATCACTAGTGTGTGCTGAGTTCAGAATCTCATGTCATAGTTATTACTCATTAGAAGATATATCATTCACGGACATTACACTCAATGAGTAAATAATACTGAGGACCTGTGGCCCTCACTGGGAAACAAGGATGGACAATACGAAACTACTGCCATCCATTGAGGACAGGATGAAGTGGGCAGAAGTGTTAAGGAGCAACTTCTTAAGTGAATGTGGTCAAAGTAAGGTGTCGCCATATTGTCGTAACAACAAGGACAGAGTAATTAGTTACTCGGAGGCATGGGGGGAGGCAAGTGAGTTATTGTTCCAGCTGAGTTTATAAGGAGGAGAAGCAAGTTACCAAGCAATCAGAGAGAGAATAAGGGACTTTAAGACAGAGACGTACAGTAAAGATCACCTCTTTTCTTTCCATAACTGGTTCAGGGTCACAGACATGTGAGGAAGGACAGAGACAGTGAGGCTGGAGATGACGTTAGAGGTTAAGACAGGCTGGATCGTAAGGCACCTCACATAAACAAGCTAACGATTTAAAACTGTTATCCTCTACAAAATTCATCTTCTAACAATGTTACTTAATTGGTTAGGCACACAATTTTCAGGGATTAAGATTTATCCTAGAGATTTTAATTATAAGCCCACCAGGTTTGAGCTCTTCTCCCTTTAATCAGTATAACCCTGATCTCAATGCATCGGATAAACCAGAGTGAGAAGGGAATAGTGACAGAGAAATCATTTAAGGGCCTCTTATAAGAATAGAAGCAAGAGAAGATAAGTGTTGGAACTCAAGCATTGAATTCTTTTCAGGGTGTAGGACGTAGAAGATCTGGTAAATAATTGCCAGACTTGGGAGGGGGATCAAAGGAGGGAGGCAGGATGATGCCGGGGTTTCTAATCTGGAAGGGAAGGGGTCATACTGTTAACAGACACCAAGAATTAGAGGGCATAAAAATGAAGACACAGAGAGGATGCTACAGCTCTGGCCACACTAAGCTCGAAGATCTGATGCTACGTCTGGGCAGGTGTGTGGAAGGGATGCTGAGCCTGGAGATAGGGTCTCGGGGCTCACCAGAACGCAGCTAGAACTGCGGGCCGTGGGGAAGTGACATTTCCTAGGCAGGTTGCCGATTAAGTTTAGGAGAAGAGTGGCATTGGATAAAATTCTTTAATAGCTTAATTGAACGGCTACTTCTCAGTTCTCATCTTAACAAGCCTCTCAGGTTCATGTGACGTAGTTAGCCGTGTCCTCTTTGGAATGATTTCTTCACGACGTTCTTGTTCCTCCTGGATTTCCTCCTGTCCACAGAACACTGCCCCGTCTTTAGAGGGTCCTCTTCCTGTGCCCGATCTCTACATGTTTCAGTAATTGAGGGACCTGTCCCTGGCCTTCCTCTTTTCCTCGTTGATACTTACTCCCTAGCTGGTTGAATCTGGACTTTGGGACATCGCCAAGATGGTGACAAAGACTATCCCTGGCTCCACTGCCCCTCACAATAACCATGAACAACTATTCAAGAACAAGACAGCACCGAAGGAATTCTAGAATCCAGGGCTGATGGTCAAGCACCCCTTGTGCCACAGAGACAAAGGCAGATGGCATTGGGAGGGCAAGAGACGCGGCTACTGACGACCACATCGTCCCTCCCCAGGCCGGTGCAGCACCACACCAAGAGGTCTCACCTCAGCCTCTTGTTCCTCCAGTGGGGAAAATATAATCCACAATAACTTGTTGTGGGTTATACAATATAAATCCCTAAATTGTAACAGCAATAACCTAAAATGTGAGCAGAAGGAGAAGGAAACCTATAAATTTTATTGAAGACACCTATATAAGGGCACCTGCGTGGCTCAGTCGGTTAAGTGTCTGACTCCCACTCAGGTCATGATCTCATTCAGAACCTGGAGCCTGCTTCGGATTCTGTGTCTCCCTCTGTCTCTGCCCCTCCCCCCACTTGTGCTCTGCCTCTCTCAAAAATAAATAAACATTATACACCAAAACACACACACACACACACACACACACACACACACAGACATAGAATGGCTGAGTGATTTTTAAAGATCTAAATATACTGCCTACCACTAAAAGGCACCCGACAGAATGGGTGAAGATATTTGCAAAGGACATATCAGATAAAGGATTAGTATCCAAAATCTACAAAGAACTTATCAAATTCAACACCCAAAAAACAAATAATCCAGTGAAGACATGGGCAAAATTCATGAATAAACACTTCTCCAAAGAAGACATCCAGATGGCCAACCGACACATGAAAAAATGCTCCACATCACTTGTTATCAGGGAAAATACAAATCAAACCCACAATGAGATACTACCTCACACCTGTCAGAATGGCTAAAATGAACAAATCAGGAGACTATAGATGCTGGCAAGAATGTGGAGAAACGGGAACCCTCTTGCGCTGTTGCTGGGAATGCAAACTGGTGCAGCCACTCTGGGAAACAGTGTGGAGGTTCCTCAAAAAACTAAAAATAGAACTACCCTATGACCCAGCAATTGCACTACTAGGCATTTATCCATGGGATACAGGTGTGCTGTTTCGAAGGGACATTTGCACCCCTATGTTTATAGCAGCACTGTCAACAATAGCCAAAGTATGGAAAGAGCCCAAATGTCCATCGATGGATGAATGGATAAAGAAGACGTGGTATATCTATACAATGGAGTATTACTCGGCAATCAAAAAGAATGACACCTTGCCATTTGCAACTATGTGGATAGAACTGGAGGCTATTATGCTAAGTGAAATTAGTCAGTCAGAGAAAGACAAATATCATATGACTTCACTCATTTAGGGACTTTAAGAGACAAAACAGATGAACATAAGGGAAGGGAAACAAAAATAATATAACAACAGGGTGGGAGACAAAACAGAAGAGGCTCATACATATGGAGAACAAACTGAGGGTTACTGAAGGGGTTGTGGGAGGGAGGATGGCCTAAATGGGTAAGGGGCACTAAGGAATCTACTCCTGAAATCGTTGTTGCACTATATGCTAACTAACTTGGATGTAAATTTAAAAAATAAAATAAAATAAATAAATACAGTACTCTAAAAATAAGTAAATTAATTAAAAAAATAAAAAATAAAACTCTCTCTCTCTCTCTCTCTCTCTCTCTCTCTATATATATATATATGTATATATATATAGCGCCTACCAGAGACTTACTTTAAAGACACATGCGAACTGAGAGTTAAGGGATGGAAACAGACATTTCAAACAAATGATGCCCAAAAAACAGCGCGGGTAGATATCCTTACATCAGACAAACAGACTTTCAACTAAAAATGGTAAAATGAGATAAGAAAGGTCATTATATACTAATAAAGGGATCAATACACCAAGAAGATTATAACAATTTCAAGTATTTATCATGCCCAATATTGGAGCATATAATGTAGAAAGCAAAAACTAACAGAGCTAAAAAGAGAAGTAAACAGTAATGCGATAACAGCTGGGGACTTTAACACAACACTCTCAGCATCCAGACAGAGAATCATTAAGGAAACAGCAGATTTGAACTACATCCCAGACCACATGGACCTAATAGACATACTCAGAACATTCTATGCACTGACAGAATACACATTCTTCTCAAGCACACAGGAAACATTTTCTATCAGAGACCATATGTTGGGCTACAAAACAAGTTTTAGCAAATTCAAGAAGACTGAAATCATGCCAAGCATCTTCTCCGACCACAATGGCAATAGCAAGAGGAAAACTGGAAAATTCTTGAACGCATGAAAATTCAACAAAAACAAAAAAATTAAATAGATAGATGATAGATTAGATAGATAGATAGATAGATAGACTGTACTGAAAAACCAAAGAATAAATCAATAGAATAAATTCTATTTATTATCTATTTATTATTCTATTATCAATAGAATAAATCAATAGAATAAATAAATCAAAGAATAAATTAAATGGGAAAGAAGAAAGTATCTTAAGACCAACAAAAATAGAAACACGACGGACAGAACATTAGAATGCAGGAAGGGCAGTTCTGAGAAGTAAGTCCATAACAATAAATGCCTCCATTAAGAAGCAAGAAATATACCAAATACGCAATGAATCTCTCTATTCAACGAACTAGAAAAAAAAGAAAAAACTAAGCCCAAAGTTAGCAGAGGAAAGGAAATAATAAAGATTAGAAGGGGAATCAGTAACATAGGGAACAGAAAGGCAGTAGACAAATATCAAAGACCTGAGAGTTGGTTCTTTGAAAAGGTAAACAAACTTGACAAGCCCTTAACTACACTAACCAAGGAAAAAAGAGAAAGGACTCAATTCAATAAAATTAGTAGACATTACAACTGGTACAGCATGACCTCAAAAGACACCGAGAGGCCACTATGAACAGCTTTCTGCCAACCACTAGAAAACCTGGAAGAAATGGAAAAATTCTTAGAAATACACAACTTACCAAGACTGAATCAGGAAGAAATAGAAAATCTTAATAGAGCAATTGCTAGTAAGACAACTGAATCCGTAATCAAATATCTCACAATGAAGAAAGGCCTAGGACTAAATGGTCTGACGGGCAACCTTAGCAAACATTTAAGGAAGGGGGGGCCTGGGTGGCTCAGTCGGTTGAGTGACTCTTAATTTTGGCTCAGGTCATGATCCCAGCCTCATTCCCTGAGGGCAGAGGCAGGGGATTCAGGAGCTCATCTGAGCACGTTTAGGGCAATTTTTTTCAATGGGAACTAAGGTATGTTGTTTTCAGGTTCATTGTATTTCCAGCTTTTCTACATCCTGCACACCGTATATGGATGCTATGGTGAAAACTTTCACACATACACCCCCAGACCCAATGGCAATCAAGATATGGCACCACCTGCTTCATTTACCCCTATTTTGTTCATTTCTTATTGTTGAAGTTTAAAGCAAAACCAAGACCTCGTGTCATCTCACCCCTGCCAGACTTCACCTAGTATTTCAAAAGGCAAAAAAAAATTTTTCTGAAAACTCGTGATATCAATGCCTTTACAACGTGTGAGATTAATATGAATTTCTGAGCAACTTATAATAATAGCTCCATATACACGTATCTCAGATGACTTCATATCAAAACTATCTCCCTACATACGTTTCCTTTTTTAATTTTTATTTATTTTTTATTTATTTTTGAGACAGAGACAGAGTGTGAGTGGGGGAAGGACAGAGAGAGGGGGAGACACAGACTCGGAAGCAGGCTCCAGGCTCCGAGCCCAACCTGGGACTTGAGTTTACAAACTGTGAGACCACGACCTGAGCCGAAGTGGGACGCTCAACCGACTGAGCCACCCAGGCGCCCCTCTTTTTTTTTTCAAATGTGGACTAAAATGACAAGTGAACCAAAAGAAGTCACACACATTGCCTTTGGTTTAACCTCTTGATTCTTCAACCGAGCTTCTTCCTCCTGCCTCATTTTATGAGGTTGATTTGCTGAAAACCTGGGTCCACGGTTCTCGAGGATATCGTGAGAGCTGGATGCGCCTTCTTTCCTCAAGCCATCACTTAAGTTTTTCCACTGCCCCCTGTGCAGCCTGTCCCTGGAAGCTTCCTGGAGGTTTTATTACATCCAGATTCAGCACTTTGGCCAAGAACACCTTCCGGGTGGGGTAGAGTATGCAGGCTGCGTGGAGGCAGGGAGGCGTCTGGCTCATCTCCTCTCTCAAGGGATGTCAGGGACCACGTGTGGATGGACTGGTGGCACCGCGTCTCTTCGTCAAGCGTCATCGGAGGCCCTGGTCAGTGTCAGGTGACCATCACCTCAATGAGGCTTGTCAGATGAGGATACAAGTTGGTGACTCTCCCCCCTACAATTTCTCCACAATTCTTCTCTGGATTCGTCTATAGAAAACCTGCCCCTCATCAGCTTCCACTCTCTGCTTACCTGAAATATGCTGGTACCAGAAAGGCAGGAGTTCTGAATAAGATAGTCCCTTCAATCATGACCCGCGAGGTTTCTGTTTGTTTTTTGCTGTTTGTTTTACTGTTTCTTCTTTTACCTATAGTTCCAAATCTTTGTGTTTTTATATAGTCAATGAACTTGATTCCAGTGAGTCATAACTGAAGCAAAAGTTCCCCCACGTTGCTTCCCTACCTATCCACACTGTATCATGTGACTGCAATTTGTCTTACGAAGCTAAAGGGTTTCATCTATTTTTTTTCAAAAGGGAACGTATGTGTGTCCACGCGAAATTCTGCACGCGATGTTTACAGCCGCCTTTTTCATAATTGTCTGCGTTTGGGAGCAACCAGAACGTCCTTCGGTAGGTGAACGGAACTGTGGTCCATCAAGGCGATGGAATAACGTTCACCGCTAAAAAAGAAATGAGCTATCAATCTATGAAAAGGCACGGAGGAAGCTTAAATGCACAGAACCAAGGGAAAGAAGCCAATCTGAAAAGGGTACAGACTATAGGATTCCAGCCCTATGACATTCCGGAAAAGGCAAAAATATAGAGACAGTAGAAATTGAGGGGTCATCAGGGTTGATAGGGAGGGATGCGTAGGCAGAGCACAGAGGGTTTCTGGGACAGTGGGAATGTTCTGTAGGACACTAGAATGGTGGGTAAGTACCATGATACGTGTGTCCAGACCCACAGGATATACACCACCAAGAGTGAGCCCTAATGTAAACTGCGGACGTCCCTTATGACGTGTCAATGTGGGTTCATGGACTGTAACAAATGCACCATGTGGTGGGGATGTTGATGCCGAAAAGCCGGGGTCAGGGAGGGGTGGAGGAGGCAGAAGGCTTATGGGAAATCAGTGCACTTGGTGCATGAGTTTGCTGCGAACCTGGAAGATCTCTGCAAATAGTCTGTTAACAACTACAACCATAAAAGTTAACATATGCGAAATCGCACCTCACTTTATTTTTAACAGTATTTAGTGTGAGATGCTTACTTTGAGCTCCACTGGATCTCAAAGTCATCATTTTTTTTTTTCTAAGTAAGGATTGTGCTTGGCTTCGTGAAGTTCTGGCTAGAAATGAGCCCAGGGTTCAGGTTTAAAGGACTCACGACAAACAGCGTCTACCATTATATTAGAAATATATCCAAGAAATAAATCAAAGAACGATGCCGCTTTTTCTGGCTCTCACAGTGACAAATCAAGTAAAAAGGCTTTAATCCTAAAGCTACATAGGTCCTCTCTCTGATGAGACTAAAGAGGAGACTCAGGGCCAATGATTTAATTATTGCAGTCTTAGGCTATTGTGCTAGTTAAATGCAGGCATTCAATAGCAGCAGCGAGGCAAATAATTTACTGGTTCATCAGGTTTGGGGGATGAAGGCATAGACATTTTTGAGGAGCCACCGTTCTGCCTGTCCTTTGGTAGGGGTCTGAGAAAGATGGGTCAAGACGCAAGAACCACGGAACAGAGAAAGGATTTTATTGGTCAAAATCCCACAAAACACAACAGGAACGGAACTTACAAGGAAAGAGTGGAATTGAGGGAGGGGTTGAAGATCAGGCATGAGGGTCTCCTCGGTAGAAGGCTGTCCTTGAGAGGGTAGGGGACATGTAGACCCAGAGTGCGAGCAGAGGGAGAGCCCGAGAGCGCCCCTGGGCTGGAGGAAAGGGAGGGCGGGCGTATTGTGGTGTGTTGCATTGTATTTGTGCCAGGGACAGCAAGAAGAAGAATAGCTTTCCTGTTTCCTCTAGAAAATAAGAGACAAAGTCATGGGCTGGCATGGGGGGCGAAAGATGAACTTAACCTCAGCCGGTCTTCAAATGCCACCAGCAGTGGCCAGGGAGAGAGGAGTGGATGACCACCAAGGCTGGCTTATCTGCTGGGGTCGGAGACCACGGATGGCGTCACTCCAGCCACCAAACCACCCGGTCACACGACACTCTGCCAGATGCTCAACAGATGCCCAGCATGGGACGAAGTTGACAAGGTGTGAGTCAGGCTCTGAGGAAAGACAGTTGGGCACCCTTGGATCTGTGCCTCGGAGGTAAACGGAGTCATGAGTCAATAACCGGAGACCCGAAGGTCTGAGGCTGCGAACACGCATCCTCGGAGGGAGGGCAGGAGGCAGGAGCCACGAAGATTGCGATCCCAGAGTGATTCCACGCCAGCTGCTCCCAAGTCCTGGGCTGAAGACTTGGGGGTGGCGGGCGTGAAGGGGGAGGAAACGAGACTTGTGTTACCCACTTTGAGGCCGAGCTTCCGTTGGGACATCTGTGACCTAGGATCAAACATACGCCCTGCACAGCCGTGAGCAACAAATGAGACAATAAAGGTGAGGCAGGGCTTCAGGCTGGCAACAGATAGGGCAAGGTCAGCCTGCACACTGCGTTTCGCTTGGAATCGGAACACTGCCAGGCAAGCACGCGTTCCCGACACGCCGCGGTCCCCACGCGCCCCCGTGCCGCCGAACATCCTCAGTGCCCTTCGCCCGACAGCCCTGGACTCTGCAGCTTGAGATCCTTGATGAGATGACAGATCCACTGATGCCCCGTGTCCTAGTTGTGATGCCAAGGAGGATGCATGCAGTCCTGAGTGAAGAAACAACCAGAAAGACATTTTCTTTGCCGAAAACATGTCCAATTTTTGGCCTCGGATCCAACTACGGCAAAGGAATGTGCATAGTTACGAAATGTTCTGGGTTCTTGCCCCTGTTAACAAATTACAAACTAACAAATGATCAGTTTAGCTTTCATTTCAGGAGGCGCTACCTTCTTGTATCAACAGTTTCTCGCCCTTAAATCTACACCTAAAAACACTGGTCACTGTAAAGCTGTATAGCGGGAGCATCCAGATTTTTCTCTTGGTTAAAAACTCCATCCTTTGAGATTAGCCACCAGTTGATAGCTGCGGAAGCCAGGTCACGTGTACGTGCTACTTTGTTTCATTTCACTTCTGTCTTGAGATTTCCACGAGGCAAAGCATATTTGTCCTTTACTCTGCAAGACAGTGGCACCTGTGTGTCCACCTGCAGGCCAGAAATTCTGCCACAGGCCAGCTCCCCCAAGACCAAGGACCATCTGTGGACTGACACCTAGAGCTACTATTTCCGTGGCTCTGAGTCTCCACGCTGAGCCAAAGTCCTCACCCCAAGGGTTGCTGCACTGTGTTCGTCCTTGGGCAGGTGAGTCATAGCTGAGACAGTCTTCTCCTCCAGGTAGAGGGAGTAATAAATGATGCCTGCCCCTTCCATTGTTGACCTGAGGATTGCAGCTCCATGCGTCAAAGTGCTCGGTACATGGTCATCACTGCATCCATGGATTTTATCGTGACTTAATGCCCTTGAGCCTGGCCCGTCTCCAACCACCGCCATTTTGTCACACTGGCGTTGGTAAGCCTGAGGTTGTTTTTCTGTGAATTCTCAAGGCATTTCTCTTGCCTTCCCAGCTTCTGATCACATTGACTTACTATATGACAGATGCTTGGAAGCCTATTCCTGATTGAAATGTCCTTTGAAATTCACGTGATCTGCCTTAAACACTTGGTCATCCGACGCCCTGGAGATGTACAGGCAGGTGCTGTCAGATCTGGAGTGGAATGGATTTTTTTTTCCCCCCGGGAAATGTCTCAGAACTCACTTGCTTGGAATCAGTCTGTATTTCGAACTTCATGTTTAAACATCTCATCTGTCTCACAAAAATGGACTTCAGGACGTGTAGCCCTAAAAACATCCCGGGCAGAAATCGCAGAACCGGGAGTGCGATGTGAATTATTGGCTCAAAGGTGAGAGTCACGCGTTTTCAAACGATTTCCCCCTGGTCCGAAATCCTGGCCTTTTCAGGTTAGACTCGCCTGAGTTCCACGTCCAATTTTGAATCTCCCTGGCTTGGTGACCTGAGGAGACCACGTGGGGTCTGTGAGCCTCAGGTTTCTCGCTTATAAAATAGGGATAAAATAGGGATATTTCATGCTTTTCTTGCTATTCTACCTTACGCTATTATCGTATCTTTCTTCCTATTATGAAAATCCAAGGAATCATTCTGTACAGGAGCCTGGCTACCAGCAATCAATCTTAGTTTCCCTCTTTCTTTCCCTGCAGGGAGTTACGTTCAGTGTTGTACCCGTGTCCTTAACACTGCCCGTACTATTCGAAGTTTTCTTTCCTTCCGACGAGGTATCTTTTATAGGCTCATACTCACTCTCTTATTATCCTTGCAATAAGTTTTTTGGATACAGCGTGAAGAAAAACTCCCGCTGATTGTTTTGAAAAGCGATGTCTGCCTTGGGGGGAGAAAATGTTCCAAAGGCTACGAAAAAGTCCAGCATCATCAGGAAGAGGCCACCCACCTGCCCGCCTCTGCCACAATTGTCTCCAAGCCCACCTTGAGGCAGGACGTGGTGCCATTCAGAGGAGGCTTTAACGGGGCACCGTCTTCCCTGTGCGTGTCCGATGCTCCTGCATGGGGTACGGATCTAGTCCTGTTAATCCACAGGAAGAGCAGGCGTGAGGGGGAAGGTGTCTGCCTTGCTCTCACGAACGGGTCAGCGGGAGCTGCTCGAGGAGGACCCTGCTGCTGTGCTCAGCCCATCGGCTCGACCGTTCCGTCCCCGGCCTTCAGCTCCGTTGCCGTGTCTCCATTTGAAACCTGCCCGAGCTTTTCGTGTCTTCGGAGGCTCAGGGCCTGGCACAGCACGTTAGTGCCTCTGACCACGAGAGACACCGGCGGGAAGATTCAGCTCATTGTTGAGGACCGTGTGTTAGCGTCTGGGGCCGCCGAGCAAAGTATTACCCACGGGGCGGCGTAAACCACAGAAATGTATCATCTCACGGTTCCAGAGGCCACAAGTCTGAGGGGTCGGCAGGGCCGGTCCCGTTGAGGACCTGGGAGAGAATCGGCTCCAGGTGATTGCTGGCAACCCCTCGGTGTTCCTTGATCTGCGGGTGCATCACCCTGACCTCTGCCTTTTCGTCCACAGGACGTCTCTCTGTGCGCATGTCTGTCTCTGTGTTCAAGTGTCCTCTTTCCAGAAGGACTCCAGTCATATCGGACGAGGGCTGTGCTTAAGGACCTCATCTTAACTCGGTTGTTTGTAAAAAGATTCTTATCCCAGAGAAGGTCACGTCCGTAGGTACTGGGGGTAGGATCTCGACATCTTGTGGGGTGACATTCCGTAACAGAGCGCCTCATCTTTGTTCCTTGTGGTCGAGGCCATTGGGCTTCTCCTTCCCAATTTAACCAGAAGGCTGTCGATAGGTGGGGCCGACGGACAGTCTCAGACGCCGCAGGATCCTAGCTGCACGGGTGAGGGAAGAGCTGGGGCCAAACCCCACCAATGCTTAGAAGTGACTCATCCTCTCGGGGAACAGATCCCCAGCTCCCACCCGCTAGACATTTGGCTGGACGAAGGGGCTGCGGGCGGCTAATCGATAACGAGAGCTGCGGGCCAATGACTCATTGTTCAGGTCAATCTGGAAACATTAATATATCTTTACTTTTTGAGTATCATTAAAGTTCTAGTATTATTCTGAAAAAATGCATGCAAACATTTTCTGCTGGCTTTACTCACACAGGTGCTAACCCGCCCTTGCGTAGCGTGTGGAAAACACGTAATGATGTTTTGGTGGGGGATTTGTGAGTTTTGTAAGATGCAGACAGCGTAAATTCCACACAGAGAGAGAGTCGATGAGCCAATATCGGGGAGATGCGGGGCACAATCAGACACCCCACGGAGATCGCGGCTGGAATTTGTGCCCTGACCCTGCAAAATGGTCACCCCGTCCCTTTTCTCGTCCAGGAAAAGCAGGCGTGGGGAGCCACGATGGGCCAGAATCTCGTGCAGCTGGAGTTGCGGGCGGGGCCCCCCGAGTCCTTCGGGTCCCACCCTGTTCCCTCAATTGTCCCTGCACCGTCCTGTGTTGCGCTGTCCTGAGGGCTATGACTTCTAGGAATAGAGCCCGCAGGGGGGAGGCGGTGGTGTCCAAAGTCAGCCGAGGCTGGCACACAGCTTCCACGCCAGCTGTGTGGACCCAGGCCAGCGACCTGATGGCTTTTGCTGCTGGACCTCGTCACAACCAAACGCCCAACACCCCTCCGTAGGGTTGTTGCGCTTGTGACTTGAGACCGTGTTGATCGAGTCTCTGACATAGTGCCCGCCCGTGAGAAGCCTGCCGGGCGTGATGGTGTCATCGGCTGTGCTCAAATAACAATAAAGAGGCAGATTGGGAAATAACACTTCGTAACTTACTGCGGAAGAAAGGCTAAGAGCTGAAGGAAGGAGCCGCTCTTCCGTATTTGAAGGTAAGGCTGTGCTCTCGGCGAACCACAGGCCGTCTCCATTCTGCCAAAGGCAGGAAGGCCAGCCTCCTGCTCCGGCGGCCGAGAGCCTCCCAGTGAACTGCCCGCACGTTCCCGTACCTCCGTCCACGGACCCGCATCCGCCGGGCCGACGGGTCAAGGCAGGCGCAGGGCTCGTTTTCAGAGTGTGTCGCTGAGTGAGTTGGGCTCAGAAGTGCCCCGGCCAACCTAGCTTTTCCTCAGACTCAACTGTTGGATGTTCAGGTGATGCTGAATGGAGGCAAACATACTTGGGTTTTTGTTTTTTTTTTTTTTTTTTGTAGTTTTTAAATGCTTTATTTATTTTTAAGAGAGAATGAGCATGAGCAGGGGAGGGGCAGAGAGAGGGGGGAGACAGAGGATCCGAAGGAGGATCCAGGCTCTGAGCTGTCAGCACAGAGCCTGACGCGGGAATG
Source organism: Felis catus (assembly GCF_018350175.1). NCBI lineage: Eukaryota > Metazoa > Chordata > Mammalia > Carnivora > Felidae > Felis > Felis catus. The sequence continues at coordinate 3,762,596 of NC_058380.1, forward strand.
TAAGTGGGAAATGCACACACGGTGTCAAGGAGGTTCGGTGTCTGTGGGCTCGGTCCAGGGGGACTCAACCGCCTCCCAGCCACCCTGTTGTGCTGCAGGGGAAGCAATGGCAGAGGGGGACAGCGGGGGTGGGGGGTGGGGGGACCGCCCTGGGGGATGGAGACTGCAGGTGCAGGGCTTTGATCCCAGAGAGACAGGGTGCAAGGTCAAGTGAGACTAATACCAGCTCCAGAGCAACTCAGAATAGGATGTTCTCCCATGAATTCAAGGTCACCAAGATGACTACCAAGGGGGGCAGGGACACTGCCGTCACTGTGTGCAGGGCTGTGTGAGTCCAGGGCCCCCCCAGCCTGGAACCACAGGCTCTAAGCATGCAGTCATCATACTGCTTTGCTGGGAGAGTGGTGCAGGTCCGTGCAGAGCGAGGAGATGGTCCAGGAGAATCCGCCACATTCTGGAAAGAATGGGCCATTTTTGACTTCATGATATTTATGCAATACGGATACATAAAGAACAGGGAGGAGAGTAGGCAAGGGGGTAGAAGGAAGGAAAGAACGTAGGAAGAGAGGGAGGAAGGAGGAAGGGAGGAGGGAAGGAAGAAAGGAAAGGAGGGAGGGAGGGAAAGAAGGAGGAAGGAAGGAAGGAAGGAAGGAACGAAGGAAGGAAGGAAGGAGGGAGGGAAGGAAGGGAGGAAAAAATGAAGGAAGGAAAGCGACAAAAAGAAAGATGAAACATCTTATTAGAAAAAAAATCTAAATCCAAGTTAATAAGAACTATTTTGCTAATTGCTAATAATTCACTCATATTTTGCTCTATACAGAAGAATTTATAAATAATAAACTTATTTTTAAAGGACTAGAAGCTTGGGGCATTAAAATAAAAGTACCTATGATTAGAGACTGCAGAGACTAGAAACAAACAAAGTCAATATACCGAACACAAGCGGAAAATAGCAACACAAAGAGAAAAGAGCACAGTGCAGAATTAACTCACTGCCTTGGAAAAAGAGGACTTAAAAAATCACTGTGAATGCAGAGTAAGGAACAAGCCGATTAAAGTGGTTAAAGGAAAGGCGAGGTATTCTAGGGAACAAACAGATCCTCTAAACCTAAGGTAATTCATGTCTTTGTAGTAAAGAAGCCCCAAAAGGAAAGCAAAATTTTACCGGGAGACATAATGAAATGATTTTCACAGACACAAAGGAAAAATTGCACACACAGTTCACAAAGGCACAACTGGCCCCAGGAAAATTGATATAAAATCACCAACCTGTGACCTATCTTATTCACGTGAGGGAATTTTAATGAAAGAAACAGAGAGATTTCTTCCAACCACCGGCAGACAAAGCAAGTTACGTAACAGGAGGAAAAGCCAGCATGGCCCCAGATTTCTCCAGAGCGACGTGCAAGGTCGTTAATCAAAGTTCTGAGGGCAAGGAAGTGGGGTTCAGGAAGCCCCTCCTCACGACTTTGTGACTCAAGGGCAGGGCGGGAGAGCAGACAGACCTTCTCCACGGTGAAGACACCCAAGGCACCCGTGAGCGCCCCCTGAGAGAGCAGCAGGCAGCCGTGGAATGTGGCCACAAGCAAGAGTTCGGGCAAGAAGGTGAGAGGGGGAGGGAGGCTCATTAGATATCAAGGGTCGAGGAAGACGAGCTTGAGGGGGCATCAAAGGCGGGGGGAGCTTCTTGATAAACTGATGAAGCAAGAGTCTTTGCTAAAACTGGGCTCAGCAGCCCAGGGACGGGGCCCACGGATGAGCGTCAAAATGTGCTCAGGGAAGTCTGTCTGAAGTGTGGTCAAGGGGCTAATTCTTGGTCAAGCAGAAAGTTAATCTGTCACACACGCCCAAACAGGGTGAAGTATAGTGTTTAAAGCTATGTTGAAGTAAAAAAAAAAAGGTAGCAAAGAAAACTGCAATACATTTGAAGAACAGAAAAGCGAACAACCCATATTTGATGCGGAAATGCATTTATTTTTTAAGCTAATTATTTCCTGTATTTTTGAGAGAGAGAGCGAGTAGGGGAGGGGCAGAGAGAGAGGGAGAGAGAGCCAGACACGGGGCTCCAACCCACAAACCATGAGCTCATGACCTGAGTGGAAATCGAGAGTCAGACGCTTTACTGACTGAGCCCCCCAGGGACCCCCTATGCAGAAATATATTTAAACACCAATACTACCATTCGAAGCAAAACGAAAAGGAAAACTAAATCACTTTTGCAAGTGAAATGTTTCGCAAATTCATTTTGCAAATGAACCCGTACTCGCCACAAATTTGCCAGCGTCTCCAGAGGTCCAGCTTCCAGAAGTCCTCAGAGCCTGCAGGGCGCTGGCTAATGCGGGACTCTCGCAACGCAGTGGGTGCAGGCCCTTTGCGGAGAGGGGGGCTGGCTTTCTTCTCCCCAGAAGAGCGAAGTACCTTGTTCCTTCTACACTTGTGTTAAATTCCAACACCCCTCCTTCCAATCAGATCGGGGCCAGAGTTGTGAAAACTACACTTTCGATGCGTCATTTGACGGTATTTCTGCCACGCGGATGGCGGACGGACGCCGGCGTGGGGCACCTGGCGGGGCTATTCTTAGCATCAGCTACATGCACCTTCTACCAAGTACAGACTCGTCAAGGAAATCATCAAATGAAACCATGGTTTTGCAAGACTCTCTTGCTAGGATGCTTCTACGCAAAATAACGACTTTGGAAGATTTAAAAATAGATAGACCATTGAAGGCGGGAGGCATCGCTTTCCCGAGAAGAAACTTCTCCACCAGTGGTTTCGTGCCCTATGCCTTCATTCTCTCCCACTTTTCTCCTGCCCTCTGTTCTCTTTATCCTTTGCTTCCCTCTTGTGTTTACAGTCTCTGTGTACCCCACAGTGGGGTGGGGGGTGGGGGGCCGCAGGCTGATCGCTGTCTGTCCGTGGCCCCGATGTTTTTAGAAAAAAGTTGCCACTTCAGAAAAGTCATGGGTCACAGCATTAACTTTATAAATACTAAGGATGTTTTTTCGTCTTTGTTTCTTTCTTTTCGAGAACATAACATGAACATAATTCAAGCTGCTTCAGAGGTGATTTTTCAGACGCTGGACTATGGCAAACTTCAAACACATCCAGAGCTGGTGTTGTGGGGTAAGGACCCTCCCGGCTCTCATCATCATCTTCAGCAACTATCGGATCAGCCCGGGGACAGGCTCTTGCCCTCACTTTCCCCTTCCGTTTTGTGACTTGGGGATATTTCAGAGCAGATCCCAGGCCATCAGTCCGTTTTAGCTGCAAATATTTCATTACGCACAGCTGCCATCTACTTTCTCTTCATGTATTTATCATGCCATTAACACTCCTAAAATTAAACCATTTCTTCATATTATATACGGTCCGTACTCACGTGTCCTTGATTATCTCCCTATCTTTCCACAGTGGAATATTTTGAATTAGAATCCAGACAATATCCACAAATTGTATTTGGTTCTTATATCTTCTTAGATTTTCCCATTGGCTCTTTTGGGGGGGTTGGTGGACAGGATCTGAACCACTTACCCTGTAGAACCCCCGCATTCTGACTTCAATAAGTCGCTTCTTCGTGGCATCATTATGCCCATTTCTCTTTCTCGTTGTGTGTCCTATAACCGGGGTCGCGAGACACAGGCTGATGATTACGTTCCAATTAATTTTTGCCACAGTACTTCACAGATGGTGTCGTGAGCATCCTGTCACGTTACGTGACGGGGAATTTGGTTCCACATGGTCTCCCTTGCAGGGATTCTTAAGATTCACGAGAGCATCGCTGTGTCAGTGTGATCTTTCCAACACAAAATTTCACGTCCACCAGCCCTGTTTCGTCCAGGGGAGGTGACAAAAGGGTTTTCTAATTCCGTGACTTGTTCTGCATGCATTGGTTGGAGTTTGGGGTAGAGAGAACCATTTATTATGTAGCAGTTGGCTACTCTGAAAAACAGATAAAAGTTTAATTCTTTCCAATTACTTTACCTTTTTAGAGCATTGAGGTGCCATCTATCAATTACCAATGGCAAATAGTAAAAAAAAAATTTTCCAAATATCATTTTGTCATGATTTATTTTTAAAATAAGCTTTTTGTTTTACAATATACTGAGGCCTACAGAAAAGTTGTGAAGACAGTGTGTCGGTATTTTCCAGAAAAGCAGAATCAGTAAGATCTGTAATCTATACCATCTATTTCTAGAATTCTGTGATTATCTATCTATCTATCATTGATCATCTGTATATCAATCATTCATCTATCACCTATCTATCCATCCATCAATCAATCATCTATCTATCTATTATCTATCTATCTATCTATCTATCTCTGTATATCAATCATCTATCTATCATCTATTATCTATCTACCTATCTATCTATCTATCTATCTATCCATCAATCAATCATCTATTATCTATCTATCTATCTATCATCTATCTATCCATCAATCATCTATCTATCTATCTCTCCATCGTCTATCATCATCTATCATCTACATCAAGAGATCTATTTCAAGGAACTGGTTCATGTGATTGTGGGGGCCAGCAAGTCCAAAATCTGTAGGTCAGATCAGCAGGCTGAAAACTCTAGGACACACTGCAGCCTTGAGGCAGAATTTCCTCAGGGAAATATCTGTTACGATTTTTTTTTTAATGCACTTGAGTTCTGGAAACAAAAATAACTTCAGGCATCAGGTAGTTTGGGGATAAACATATGTCATTCCCAGATCAGAATTGGGAATCTTTTGACCTAATTAAGACCAGAGAAGATACGGTTTGGGAAGGGGGGGACAATTTTGCTCTGAAGCCCTTTAGCCCACCCTCACATGGGGAGGGATCCCTTCTACTGACGGTCGACTGATCGTAGGTGTTGACCCATTTCCAGCTTACCTTCACAGCGATACCTAGGCTGACATTTGAACAACAGAGCCTAGCCAAGTTGACATGACAATACCCATCACAGATGGCAGAGAGAATCTCCCTACCCACATCTGGTTCCCTTTATCCTTAGTGCCTTCCATCGGGGTGACAAAGCTGAAACAACACTGATGCATCCTAATAACATGAAATCCATACTATATTCAGATTTCCTTACTTTTTAATTTAAGGCTCTTTTTCTGTTCCGGGACTCCATCCGAAATGCCATGCCACATTTGGTTGTTGGGTCTCCTTAGGCCCCTCCTGGCTGTGGTTATTTCTCAGACTTTCCCAGTTTTTGATGACCTTGACAGGTTTAAAAAAAATTTTTAAATGTTTATTTATTTTTGAGAGAGAGAGAGGGAGAGTGCACAAACCAGGGAGGGGGAGAGGGAAGGAGACAGAATCGGAAGCAGGCTCCAGGCTGTGGATCTAGAATATAAATTGGTCAAGGGATTCTTGCTCGTTCGTGTGCTTCTGCTATAATTCTTACCCTTGCTTCTCTATAAGTAAGGCTTTTTGTTGTTGTTCCTTTCAAGATTTTCTGTTTCTCTATGGGTTTGCTTTGTTTCGTTTGCAGTTGAGTAAGATGGGCCTAGGGGTGTTATTTTTATTTATCTTGTTTTGTGTTCCGTGAGCTTCTGGACCTTTTTAGTTTCTTGATGGCTTCATTTCTTTTCGAAAGCTCTTAGCCATCGTTACAAATATGTTGCTTCATTCTCTTTCTTACCCTTGTGTTCTCCAATTATGTGTGTTACCGCTTTTTATATTCTCCCACTCTTCTTGGATGTTCTGAGTTGTGATTTTTTTTTTTTTCCTGGCATTGTTTTTTGTCTTTGCATTTCAATTTGGGAATTTTCTGTTGACCCACTTTCACGTTCCCTGATCCTGGACTCAGCGGCGTGGAGTCTGCTGATGAGCCTGAGAAGGGGACTCTTCCTTTCTGTAACTATAACTGTTGCTTCTAGAATTTCCTTTTGATTCTCAACATTTCCATTTCTCTGCTTCCATTAGCTGTCAGCTCTTAGTGCATTGTCTGTTTCTTCCTTTCGCATCACTGAGGCAGTAGACCTATGTATTTTAAATCCCATAATCTCAACATCTGTATTATAGCCCATCTTGGTTTTTCTTTTTTAATGTTTATTTTTGAAGGAGAGAGAGACCGAATACAAGTGGGGGAAGGGCAGAGAGAGGGAGACACGGAATCTGAAGCAGGCTCCAGGCTCCGAGCTGTCAACACAGAGTCTGACATGAGACTCGAACTCAGAAGTCTTTAGAGAATGACCTGGCTGAAGTCCAATGTTTAACGGACTGAGCCACCCAGGGACCCCTAGCCCAGTCATTGGTTCCGACGTTTGCTTTCTTTCTTCACACTGTGTTGGTTCTTGTCTTTTTGTGCACCTTACAATTTCTTTGCGGAAAGCTGGACACATCCTTCCAGATAACAGGAACGGAGGTACATAGACCTTAGCTGGGATGGACATCTGGCTGGTGGGTGCTGTGTTCAATGTTTGCTGTGGCTGTAGGAACTGAGTTGGGCTCATGGAGTGAGATCCCGTTGAATGTAGAAGACGAGCCTGGGGCCCCGGGGTTTTCTCCCTCAAACTAGTTCACACTCAACCTCCAGGGACTGGTCAAAATTTCCGCGTCAGTGTTCCCAGCTGTTTGTGGTTCTGGCACATTCTGCTCTAGATAAGCAGGTCTCGGCTGCAGCTGTCTTTCCAGACGTGCTTGTCTCTGTAATTTCAGGATGCAGCCTGGCCTGCAACCTTGGTTCTCCGAAAGGTCCCAAAGAAGCTGTGACTTTTAGTGTCTGGCTTTTCTCATTGTAACAATGGGAATCATAATGTCCAGGCTCCTCAAATATTGGCGCTGAGACCGGAAGTTACCCCAGATTTTACACACGGCCAACTTGTCAATCCACGGCCAGCACTAGTCTTTCTCTTGGCCAAGGTGTGCTGTATTTAGCAGCAAGAATCCCACCAAGTTAGCACCTGTATCTGGGGTCAGTTTGCCTTTGGGAGCTTGTTTTCTGGCAGAACATGATGCCCCACGTTCATACTGAACCCTTCCTGCCCAAGCCCCGAGTGGAAAGTTGTGCACATTTGGACATTTCTTGCCTATTTCTCCAGGAAGTCTGGTTCCCTGTAGGGGGGACAGGCACCTTTTGCCACTGGCCTGACTTGTCTTTTCAAATATCTCAGCGAACAAACCTGAGAAGTACATGCTTTAAGTAAACAAAAGAGGGGCGCCCGGGTGGCTTGGTCCGTTAAGCGTCCGACTCATGGTTTCCGCTCAGGTCACGGTCTCACGATTTGTGAGATCGTGCCCCGTGTCGGGATCCATGCTGTTAGCACAGAGCCTGCTTGGAATTCTCTCTCTCCCTCTCTCTACCCCTCCCCCACCCGTGCTTTCTCGTTCTCTCTCTCTCTCAGAATAAATAAATAGACTTAAAAAAAGTATGCCTTCTGGCACTTTCCAGAATTCTACATGAATTGTGGAACCAAGCCCCAGTTTAGGGGGAGGTCTCATTTCCACCAAGTTAAATATGTCTCTGTCTCTCTTACAAAATGGCAGTTCTTGTTTTTTTAATTCTAGAAGCAATACATATTTATTATAAAACATTTGCAAAATTAAAAAAAATAACAGCTCAACATATGACAACCCAGAAATAATAAGTCGTAGTATCAGCTGTCTTACAAACATGTGCCCGTTGTACGCTGTATCCGTGCTGAGATGTGATGGAGTTAGACCCATTTCATGTTTTCTGGAGTAGCAGAATCAAGTCGCTACAGATGCATTAGGCTTAGGCAGATAGTTCATGGGATCCAGTATATTCTAGCGAGTCTAAATGGTAATCACTAATAGTCTTAAATTTGTTGCTGCTGGGGGCACCCGGCTGGCTGTGTCTGTGGGACATGCGACTCTTGATCTCGGGGTCACGAGTTCGAGCCCCACGCTGGGCATAGAGCTTACTTCTAAAAATAAAGCGGGAATAAAGTTGCCCATCATCTATATTAAGAATAAAATTTATTCCTGCTGTCGCTCTGAAACTTAGGACATCTGCACAGAAAACACTTGCTCCTGACTCCGCAAAAGAAAGGCTCCAGCACCATGCTTCAGGCGAGCACACTCGTTATTTCTCTGTGTTGAGGGAAAGATTAAACGGGGAGCTTAGCGAGTACTTACATATCAGTCAGTGCGCATGCGAGGTTTCAGGATGGAACTTTGACGGTTCCATGGTGTGAACTCCAGGCCACACAAAACCAATTAATTTGAGAGAGGCTGAGATGAGAAAGGGGGGAGCACAGCCACCGTAAGCAAGGACTCAAGGACTCTCACGCCAGTGATAATCCCCTGCACCCCCTCTGCCCACTGCTTCCCCCCCCCAAGACCAACGCTGTCTTTGCATAACAAACATGCTTGATGTTCCCTTTACCCTCCTCCAGAATTGAAATGTCCACATCCTATTGTGTGGTAAAGAAACAGCTTGCCTAAACAATGGATTGGACTTTGCCCTCAGGGTCTGGGACCCCGGGGATGTCCTGCTTGGTGAGAGTGTCTTTATTTACCAGGAGACTTAGAGCTGCACCCGAGTTTAACAAAATGCTCTCCACTGCAAGACCCATACAGGCGTCAGGCATGTCTCAGTGACTGTCCCCAGTAAAAACCCTGGACCCCAAGCTCAGACGAGTTTCCCCCGTTGGCTGTACTGCACACACCTTGCCACAAAGCCACCGTAGGGGCGGTTCGAGCTGCCCACCCCTCCATAGAGGGGACAACGGGAAATTGCATGTGTATATCTCCCCTGGACCCCGCCCCATGTGGCTCTTTCACTGGCTGATGTTAATCTGTATACTTTTGCTGTAAAACACACACACACACACACACACACACACACACACACACAGCCAAAAACCCTGTAACGGTGAGTATAACAGCTTTCAGTGGGTTCTATGAGTCCTCCCAGTAAACTGGTGAACCTGAGAGTGGTCTGGGGGACCCCTGAACTCTACCGGTGGTGTCAGAAGTGAGGGTAGTCTTGGAACTCTAATTCTGCACCCACATAATTGCTAAAAAAATAAAACCGATATGATGCCATAATAGTACTTGGTTGAAGTATACGAATTTGCTAATATCTAACAGTGTGAAACAAATAAAATGTCAAATTCATGTGATTACTCTGAGTTGGGATATAAGGGAGATACAAATGGAAATTAAGTTAAAATTATATAGCACATATTTCAAAAGGCATCTGTTCAGACACAGCTGTCCTGTGTCTGGAGGGCATAATTAAGTAGACAAATGCCTACACTTACTTTTAATGAATAAATGTGGGTTTAAGAGAAGAAGGACACTCAGGGGCCATTGTAACAAGAGGCATGGGGTAATGAAAATGCAGAGGGAAAGGTAGAGATTAAAATAAAGTCTGATGGGGCACCTGGGTGGCTCAGTCGGCTAAGCGTCCGACCTCAGCTCAGGTCATGATCTCACGGTTCGTGGGTTCAAGCCCCACGTCGGGCTCTGTGCTGACAGCTTGGAGCCTGGAGCCTGCTTCTGATTCTATGTCTCCCTGTCTCTCTCTCCCTCCCCCACTCATGCTATCTCTCTCTCTCTCTTTCTTTCTCAAATATAAATAAAAATATTTAAAAATAATAAAATAAAGTTTGATAATTGGGGTAGTAACTACAGGATGGATTGAGTGCAATAAAAGAAAGAAGGAAAGACTCTTTTTAAAATATTAAAAAAAAATTTTTTTTTGAGAGACAGAGAGAGAGAGAGAGAGCGGGGTAGGGGAAGAGAGAGAGGGAGACACAGACTCGGAAGCAGGTTCCAGGCTCTGAGGTGTCAGCACAGAGCCCGACGTGGGGCTCGAACCCACAAACTGCGAGATCGTGACCTGAACTGAAGTCAGAGGTTTAATCGACCGAGCCAACTAGGCGCCCCCAGGAGGAAAGACTCTTTAACGGAAGTGAGGTAATAAGCCGAGGCAGTTACAGATGGATGAACTGACCCTCCAAACTGATCCACTGTGCACTTTCCATAAGATGGGTTTCCTACCATGGTGCTACACAAAAGTGTGTGTGTGCCTGTTTTTATGTAGAATACAAGCGATGCCTGAGAGGCAAGCTGTGCTGATGGGCTCCACCGGGGCCCCTGGGCTTCGTCCATTCCCTTCCACTCGATCCGGCTGGTTCCCCGACTGTCAGACTCCTTCTCTTACACATTGCACTTGGCTTCCGTGCTTTTTTTAGCGGCCACCCTGCTGCACCAAAACCATCTTTAGCAAAATGCAGAGTTAGAAACAGGGCTAAATCAGTAATTTCGTTCCTTTCCAAATGGGTGGGTGGGAAAACCTTAAATACAAAATCTTTTCTAACTATACCAATTAAGAGATATTTTGGTCTCAAAGTCACTTTTAGTTTTTAACCTCTTTAACTTGCAGCAAATGTTTTACATGTTCATTTTAAATGGATGAGTAATGTGGTCTGGTAAGTACATTGATCAACATCTTTAAACCCATTCTTTGTACATTTTACATAATATCTAACTAGGAGCAACATGTTTCCAAAACAGGACCTTTACATATAATTCTCAGTGAGCGAGATTATGTTTAAATGATCTATACTTAATAATAAATACCACGATAATTCTACCACAATAAAATTGACCTCATTTCCTTAGAGCTTAGAAAGAACCCACGTAACATTTTTAAAGATGTCTGAAACATATGTTGTGTATTTTCTCAATATTTCCGTTTCGATGTATAGTTATTTAAAAAATGAAAATTACAAGTTATTCAATAACATCAGAAAGTGGACAAGATCTTCGTGTTAAAGGGAGAGTACTTCCGGGGCACCTGGGTTGGCTCAGTCGGTCAAGCTTCCAACTTCGGCTGGGGTCGTGATCTCTTGGTTGACAGGTTCGAGCCCCGCATCAGGTTCTGTGCCTAGAGCCTGCTTCGGATTCTGTGTCTGCCTCTCTCTGTCCCTCCCTCACTCGTGCTCTGTCTCTCTCTCTCCCTCAAGAATAAATAAACGTTAAAAAATAAAATAAAATAAAATAAAATAAAACAAAATAAAAAGAGAGTACTTCCTTTGCTGTACAGAGCGAGAAATGCACACTTGTCTACACACACCACAGTTCAGGGGGTGATCGGAGGTCATCGAGCGTACTGAGCATTTTTCACGCCCTTAGAGTCCCGACCAGGAGGCCAGTCCATGACCCTTCAGGTGATCTTGGCCCTGAGGTGTCTTGGTGGGCCACATGCTAGAACAGCTGGCCCTCCCTACCCCTGCCCGGTCGCCATGACATCTGTGCCCTTCTGCAGCCGAAGCCTCCTCAGGGAGAAATGGACTATTTTGATAAATACTAAGGGTCTCGGGTATCAGAAATTTCCTTCTCTCAGTTGTCAGCAATTTTGAAAATAACATTGCCTCCTCAACGTTTCATTCCTTACAAAGTTAACTAATGGGAAAGCATAGCTTCATTCCCCACGGGATCTGTCCGCTCACTGGTAATGAAAATTCCCTGCACTTGACCTTGGAGCGGTTTTCTCGGACATGATAACTGACTTGGTGGAAAATTACTTCTTTCAGGTTTATTTCCACTTCTGTAATAATAATCAGTCATACTGTGGGGCATACTGTGGAGCACCGACTGGGGCTCAGTCGGTTAAGCGTCCGACTCTTGGTTTCAGCTCAGGTCATGATCTCACCGTTTGGGAGTTCGAGTCCTGCCTGGGATTCTCTGTCTCCCTCTCTCTCTGCCCCTCCTCCGCTCTCTCTGTCTCTCAAAATAAATAAACTTTAAACAATTTTAAAAACGTAATCAGTCATACTGCTAATAAGATTAATTTGGGCTAATGTTATGTAGTTTGCCATAGTTTGAATTAATGTGCCAGTAAACTAGGAAGCGATGAAATCATTCCCCTTCTGATCAAAAAATGCCTCCCGCGACAATTTCAATTACATTCTCCAAATCATCCCTTTACATGTTGGCAATGTGATGTATTTTTGACAACTCTATTGGTGCATGTTTTGGAAAATATTTGCCTAACTGGGTTTTGCTCTACTTTGGCAAAGCAAATATTAACATAAAATCAATATTAAATATTTAACCGAACGTTCTTTGGCATTGTATCTTCATGTTTCACATTTTTAGATAAGGGTGGAGTTTTTGTGTATCTGTAGTATCACCGTAAATACCACGTACAATTGTGGACTAACGCAGTCTGCTTTCCTGGTGACTCAAACCAGGAGAAAATTCTCGACGGCAGCACGTTTTTCCAAACCCAGGAACAACTCTCAGTAAAGCACCCAATAGAGAGATGTGGGCAGAAACCTTGTACCTGCACATAAAATGAGACTTCCCGCCCCAGACGAGTTTTTCTGTTCCGTTGTCTTCACTGGAACGTTCAAGAGTTATCTGGGACGCAGCCTGGTTTCCTGGGGTACAGAAATACATAGTGTAGACCTTGAAAATTCCAGATGTTTCAGGGTATCTAGAAACCCACTCCTTGCTCTCTAAGTGCTCGGCAAGTTGCCAAATTTTGCGTCCGAGGTGGTTCTGCCTCAGGAGCATCACTGATACCGCGCAATCCCGAAGGCAACACCGGGGGTAATTAGCGCCCACTTGACAGAAAGGGAAACAGAGGCATCTAATGGCAATTATGTGCAGCTACACAGCTGGGATAAAGGTCACGTCTGTCTACCTCAGAGCCAAGACTTGACCCCCGGTCCCTGCTGGTGTCGATCACGTTTGCCTGCATGAGCACACAAACAGCTGAATGAAAATGGTAAATAAACGAAGGACTTATAACCTGATCTTATTGATGTTTTGCAGCCCAGTCTCCCCTTGACGGAAGGACGCTGAGACTGCCCCCGCCCCCACGGCCAGCTGCTTTGCCCTGTGATGTGGAGCAGTCATGTCCACACTACAAGGTGGTTCCACATTGTGTGAATCCGGTATGTGAATCCCGGATGGACCCAAAGCCACTGGAGGCACAGTCACTGCTATTTTAATGGCACGAGCCTTGACTGCCTCCTTGTATCCTTGTGTTTGTGAACCGGTGATGAGTCACATCAGTATTGCAGAATCATGATTTTTTTTTTCTTTTTGGCCGTAAGGTTTGGAAAATTAAGCAGGTGGAACTGTATTTTGCTAATTGCCCTTTTAATATTCAGAAACGGCGTCCTTTCCCACAACACCAGCTTCTGCTGAAAGCTCTCCGCTCTCAAGACGACAAAGTTAAAATATAAACGGAATGAGTCGGATGGGTGGATTGGGCCACTCAACCCCAAAGGCCAATTAAATTCTGCCCGGTGATGGCACTGACCACGAGGTCTCACGTGAGACCCAGGGGGAGGGATGACCGATCGCAGTGATTGGAGCGAGACGATTTTCAGAGAGAGAGAGAGAGCTCATAGCGGCTTCTCACTGACGGTGCGTGAAAAGTCCATCCAACACGACGGCTATGCATTACCGTTGCCAACCTTAGGAGAGGGGGTCCGGCCCATAATGCCGGGCACACGTCTTCCTTCATCCACGTGAAGCACGCGTTACTTTTCTGGTTCTGCAGGTGAGGAAGATGGGACAGGGGATGAAATCATTGGTGGGATCCTGGGTCACAAGCCCGGGCACGACTCGCTGCACGACCCTGCGGTGTTGACGTGTGGAGGGTGCATGGTGTCCTACCCATGCTGTGTGCTAAGGAATCCTATAAGGAGTGTGATGCATCCGTTCTGTAGCCCAGACATCCCTACATCGTCCAAAGCATCCCTGCCAACCAAAGCTACCCCTTTTCCTAGTAGCTCCAACTGCATTGAAGCCACCGTGCACATAATTTAAAAAAACAACAAAAAAAGCACTAATAGAAGCTGAACGAGAATCTTCAAACGTTTGGAAACCTTTTCCAGCCTGGGCTGACCGCTTCCGCCTGCGAAGGCGGCCGGAGGGTGGACGAGGAGAGAAGGGGCGCGGAGGGAGGGATTCAGACCCAGGCTGAGGCCTCCCCTTCTCCCGCCCGGGCTGGGGCCAGGGTTTGCCACTCGCTCTAACACAAGGAGGTCTTGCGGCGCGTGTGTGACTGCAGCCTGGGGATAGCGTCAGAGCAGATCTTGAGGGGCTAGCAGGTGGCTGCATCAGGGAAACTGTCAGCCCAGAGGGAGCATGGGTGTTGCCTCCAGACCGGGTGCTCTATACGGTGGAAGAGAGAGCCAGCTGGGGTCCTGGGTCGGCCGTGAGGACAGCTGGGCGGCAGGAGGATCTCAGCAGAGAGAGATCGCAGGGGCCTCGGGACAGGGGAGGAGTGGACATGAGCCTCATCGTGTGCAGAGGTCACCTGGGATTGAGAGCCCCGGTCCACGCCACCAAGCTGAGGACAACCCACATTCCTGACCCACAAAATCATGACATATCGTCAAATTATGCCTAGTGTAAGCCATTCTCCTCTGGATGTTCTGTTAGGCAGCAAACAAGCCACTTTGAAGGACCATTAAAAACACTCTTTAGGGACAAAATTTGCAGACACAGCGAGCCTGAGGCCAGATCAAGACGGGACCGGTGAAGTGACACTCTCCCCACACCCTTTTCTCCTCCCCGTCCCCAAGGAGAGGCCGAGGCTCTGAAATAGCACTGAGGGGAGGGGGCCGGCCTCCTTTCCCGGAACGAGGACCGGCTGGTCAGCAGCAGACATTCGATGTTTGGGTTCCACGTTCCTGCAGCTCAGTCATTGATCAGAGGATCCCGTGGCTCCCCAGAAAGAGCAAGTCTGTGGGCCTGCCCAAGTTTTCATCAAAGGCAGGAGGAGAAGCATTCCTTCTGGAAGATAAATGTTAAGAGACTAGATATGTGATACTTGCACCCCCATCGGTTATGCTCTTTCAACGCAGCAAAGGGCTGGACCAGCCCTTCCCGCTCCTCCGGTCCTGTCTTCTCATGCCCAAATCGGTGTCCTCTAAGTGCTGGGACTTCCCAGACTCCCTGAGTTCAGCCCAAAGAACCGGGAAGCTCCCGGCCAGCTGCCATGCTGGGCCAAGGACTCTGCAGTGGCTGGTCGTGTGGAGACAGAGACGTGGGCACATGGAGACCCCGAGAGAAAGGCTGCACAAAGTTATATCTTCCAGCCACTTGTGGGGCTCCGCAGAGACGGAATAAACAGACGGTCATTTGTTTCCGTCTCTGTGTTCTCTGGAACTTGCAGCCAAATACATTTCTAAGTGACCCCGTTATTTGTTCAGTCATTTCTTCCCTCATCAGGTAGACATCAGGGGGCCTCGTCTTGGCGGTCACGCCCATGCTGGGGGTGGGGGGTGGGTGCAGTAAGCAAGACAACGGGCCTGCTCAACACAAGGTTAGGTACATTGCGGAGAACAGACACAAGTAAGCAGGTGAAGCAGCACCTTCATTTAGGAAAACAACACTTCCGTGAAGAAAGACAAGTGGGTGAATGGAGAAAGGGAAGACCCGACTGGCCCGTCTTGTCTGCAATGATCAGGAGGTGACTTCTTGAGTGGATTCATTCGACCCGCCACCTGAAGGATCCAAGTGTGGGCTCTACGAGCATCCAAGCATCCCAGGCCTAGCACCCGGGGCAGGACGCTGGGCAGGAAGCAGGTGGGGGAGGGGAGGGGAGCATGTGGGGCAGGGCACAGAGCGGGAAGAGCCAGAGTCTGAGGGGGTGGGGCCATATTACCCCAGAGGGTTGGAGTTTCTTTGAAGCATGCTGGAAAGGCCTTCTTTTTCTCCACCATTTGACCATAATCTCTGGGAAATCGGCTATGTTCATTTCCAGAATCCAGCACAGCGCCCCGGCCACGTGGCAAGCTCCATTCATACCTTCTGAACTCAAAACAGAATGTCTGCTTCCAGGGAGAGAGAGAGAGATTCTATTCAACAGTCATCGATGCATTGAGGCTCCGTAGAAATAGAATCGTTTCATCAGGCATGTTTGAAAAGCCCAGGGAAGATGCTCGGTTTGCCGGGCAAGAAATTACATGGGTGGACATTCCCACGGCAGCCCTGAGCAGACCACTGGGCAGCCTTCCTGGAGGTCCCAAAAGAAAAGACTCACAGACCAAATTACAGTGCTCAAAGCACATGGGAACCATACAGGGAGGTGCAGGGGAGTGAGACAGGGCAGGGAAACACGGGAGGGTGGAGAGCCAGTTGGGTGGGGGGGGCGGCCCACACTTGCTACACTTGGGTTCACAAGAACCATATGTTTCTGTCTCCCTCCCTGTCTGTCCCCAGCATCAGCCTCCTCGGACACAAGGTGTGGTAACAGGGAGTCGAGGTTGGAGCCAGAGACCCAACAGACGGAAGTTCCTAGAGCCAAAGCTCACACTGGCCCCACTGGGGAGGTGCGGGGACAAGAATGCCTGGACATAGCCGCACCCCCACGTAGGTAAGCGAGCTGCTCTGCAATCTGTGTTCCCTGCAAAGGACCCCTGGGGGCGGGATGGATGTCACCAACGAGTGGCCGGTGTACGTCCTCGATCACACGTAGTGCCGCGCGCACCTTGCGTGTTTAGCGGTGACGAGTTCATCCAGCCCTCCCTTTCTAACGACATTTACTCTGGTGTATGCTGTGCCCTCGCCGTGTCCGGTGTGCCTCACAGAGTCTAACTCGCTGACCTACCCTTAGCCCGTGTGAAGTCCATCCGTACCACGGGGCACCTGTCGTCTGTCATAGACGCGGGTACTTACACACAATACAGCAAATGGTCTTCACAGAGTTGGTTCGAAAACTCGGCACGTTCAGGCATTGGGCTAAACCCTGTGTCAATAGGTCTGACAC
Organism: Felis catus; assembly: GCF_018350175.1. Classification (NCBI taxonomy): domain Eukaryota; kingdom Metazoa; phylum Chordata; class Mammalia; order Carnivora; family Felidae; genus Felis; species Felis catus. Next base: position 3,779,306 of record NC_058380.1, read on the forward strand.
ATAAATACATTTTATAAAAAGGCGCACGATTCATCTGCAAATATTTTCAAGAAATAGTGTAGTAACTTGCTTGGAAACACAGTCCCAGATCCATTGCCAATCTGATGGTGATGAGTGAGATACTTGTCATCATTGGAGGCTGGGCCTGAAGGAGCTTGCCTGGGGCCTCCCAGTAATGAATTCCTGAGAAGTAGGTAGGCACCATCCGAACCATCGCTGGGTTGAGAGTCACCCAATGGACCACGGCTGCTTTGTCACACTTTGCCCGCAGAAGGAAAAACCAAGATGGCAATGTAATGGTTTCCACATTTAACAAACTTCCCCGAAGAGAAACCTCTCTTCTCTCCCTCCAACCTTATTTTTTTACTTTTTTCTTTTTTAAATTTTATTTTAGAGAGAAATTGAGGGCACGAGCAGGGGAGAGGGTCAGAGGGAGAGAGAGAAAATCTCAAACAGGCTCCACTCTCAGTGAGAATGTAACACGGGGCTCCTTCCCAAGACCCTGGGATCATGACCTGAGCCGAGATCAAGAGTCAGACGCTCAACCGACCGAGCCACCCAAGCACCCGTTTATTTTCATGTTTTAAAATCCACTTGCGCATCTGTTAACGTATCCTTTGGTGAATGTCAGAGTAACTCCACCTTAGAGAAAGGCCGAACAGATGTGGTTCCGACAGGGCGGAGGAACCACTAGAAAATGTCTCCAAGGGAAAACTCGGAGTCCTTGCCGTTTTCCCCAGAGCAAAGGAGTCAAAGCGGGGAGGTCACAAAGCAGAGGGAATTCATTCCAAAAGTTAAGTGGCCATTGGCCCAAGAGAACACTACAGGAAAACCATCTAAGTCAGAGGAAACTCGGGGGAGAGGGCCAGAAGTCAACCGAGCGAAGCCCCTCTACCTTGTGGACTGCCCTCGGGGGCCCCAAACCTGGTTTCCTGTGGCTTCTCAGTGGTCTGCTCCGGGCGGGTCTGAGCCCATGCTATTCAGAGACAGGAAGACCGGGATGGGAAACAAGCTGGGGGCCCCTCTGTCCCCAAAGATCTCCAGAGTCGGGGAAGAGGAACAATCAGAAGGCAGAGGAACCCCAGACCCGGAGTCAGCCCTGAAGGGCCTCCCACACCCTGACAGGCTGAAAGAAACCGGAAAGCCAACACAGCCCAGGCCGTCCACACCGCCGTCCTGATGCAGAAAGCCCACAGGGAGCCCAGTAAGACCTCAGAGAAGCCCCGGCCCCACGAGACGCAGGACCGGGTCCCAGGAGCTTGGGGCAGGTGTCAAAGAGCACCCATCTGCGTTGTGTCTGGACAGAAACGTGATCCACACAACTGCCCACGTTAAGCACAAGCAATACGGAAAAGAAATAATAATCATTTGGTCTTTACACAGATATAGTACAACATAAATAAATGGATTGTTAGGTAATTTTTAAAAAGAAAAAAAAAAGAACAAAGGAAAGGAAGAAGGTAGAAATCTAACGTGAAACTGCACGTGTGAAGATCTATTCTAGGAGAAAAGGCCCGGCTCACATCAGAATTTTGTTTTAAAACATCCTCGGTGCAAACTTCACAAACGGAACAGCAAGAGACAGAGGAGATGAGCGGCACAGCCGGGTCACCTGCACACAGAGAAAGTTCAGGTGCTTGTCCACGGGTGCCAAAGGGACGCAGTGGAGGGGGCCTGACGCGGGGGCACCGCAGGCACGTCCCAGACTCAGACCGAGGGTGTCCACGCGCAGTGGCCATGTCAGAGGAAAGAGGCCGTGCGTGTGGCCACGTGAGACACCAGCATTTTCTTGCACCTGAGCCAGAGCGTCCACAAACCCGGTCACAAAACGTGACCCTCACAGACGGGCGCAAAATGATCTACAAAGACACCGGGCACCGTTAAGTTTTCAAATCCGTCATGAAACAGCCGTTCTCCAGACATCTCCATGGGGCAAATCAGGTGACTGACAAGGTCAGGGGCAAGACAGCAGCCTGGCCTCGTCCCCCCGCCCTGAAAACCCCAAATGGCGTATTGCGCGTTACAGGTGCAGGGAAGAAACGGGGACCCAGGACGCCATGTCGTGACTTGGGTGCAAGTCGGGGGGTGAAACAGCTCAAACGGGTTAACAGTCCAGGAGTGTGTTAGCACTGCCTGTGGTTTGCTAAAAGACGCTCCAGTCCGGCTGGTCCAGGGAGGAAGAAAGTGCCGGAAAAGGAGGGGTAGAAAGAGGAAGACACTGGAACAGAAAACCAAGACTGGTTTGGACGGCAGCTTGGTTCCGGGAGGCCCTTGTTATGAACCTCAAGCAAGCGAAAGCGATTCTAAAGCCAACAAGGATCAGGGCAGGAGGAAGGTGATGGAAGCTGTCGTTCCCTCCTCTGTCACAGCACCGAGTGGGGAAACCAAGAGGAGGAACCTCTGAGTGCCGCTGGTGGCTGTGAAGGGAACCACCAGAAGGACTAAAAATAAGAATCAAACCCAGAAAAGTCTGGAGGTGGAGGGAAGAGAGAGGAAGCAGGAGAGTGCTAATTTTCTCTTAGTCATAATGGAGTCTGCAGATGCAAGGCAAGCATGCTAAATTCAGACGCGGAGGGCTAAGTGTGACACAGAGAATTATAAAAAGAACCACTACAGAAACCAAAAACAGAATCTGTGACATTACTAACAGACAGACCCACACGTACACATGTTCCCACATCGAACAACTCGGAAATAGCAAAGGTAGGGCGCGGCGCAAAAGATGGAAAACCAGAAAGCCTAAGACCAAAGACACGTGACATCAATGTGGTAAAACAGGAAAATCGCACCTAGAAAAAGAGAAGAAGTTATAAAGTCAGACAGGAAAGACTGACTCTACCGGCCCCCGATTCGGACCAAGGCGAGTTAGCAAGGAATGTACCAGAGTAGGGATGACGCAGGGGCCTGACCTGGCAGGAAGGCGATCCGTGGAACCATCGGGGAATTCTACAGGCAACCTCACGCAACACGTTTCAGTTCCTGGAGGAAAGAAGTGACCTTCCAGCAAAATGTAGAACGCCCAGATCGACTCAAGAGACAGACCGATTTTCACAGAGGAGAGAGGACACAGAGCAAGGGAGTCCTTGTCGGTCTCTGGCTGGCCAGCGGCCCGAGGCACTAACCGTGTTACCTGATGTGACGGCGCCTATCGTGCGGTCTTAAGCTTCCTTTTTCTGTCTTTTGCTCTGTGCCCTCCCTTTGCGGTTTTCGTGGTGTTTTGTGCAGGAACGCGTGTACCTGGGGGTCTGTCTGTTAGTCGTGTGGAGGTCGTAGAGTCTGTCCTTGGATTTTGTAGTGGTTCTTCTTAGAATTCCTTATACCTCTTCACTCCGGTAGCATCACGTTGGGGCTGAGCAGGTGGGTTTCTTCTGGCTGTGGACCAGCCACACCTCTGGTTCCTAAACCTGAGATCCTGTAAACCAAAGCAAACGGAGCCAGAAAAAAGGAAAAAAAAATTGCTTAAAAATGGTCAGGCAAGCTTTGTTTGTTGTCTACAGCGGAACCTTAAACGATACAGTGAACAAATAACCTAAACAATATAATTTCAGACTGTGGCCAGAGCTAAGGAGACGATAAAATGTGATATTGGGGGGCCAAGCCTGGTTAGAAAACTAATTTCGAGGAGGTCTGGGTGGTGAAAAGAAGGTGATGGGGCAAGGGACGGGGACACGGTTGCAGGTCGGAAGAAATACAGAGTACGATGCATATTCAAGCAAGGGGAGCATCAGCCTGGCGGAGGTGGGGCTCTGTAGAGCAGGGAACAGAACCAGATGGGTCACTCACCGCGGAGAACTTATGGGGTCCTAATTACAAAGTGGAGCCAAAGTCAAGGGCTGGGCAGTAGAGGGGAGCCCCCCCCGAATCGCAGGCCTCGGGGGCAAGGGCAGAGAGCAGTAAGTGGCTGGACGAGAGACCCCTAGGGGTCACTGACCAGGACCCTGTGCTTGGCCAGGCTGTAGACGGGCCGGAGGCCCCACCCTTGGTGCCCGCTCTTGAGTCATACCCCTTCCCCGGACCCCCAGCCTGTTCCTTGGCTGTAATTCCTGCTCCTTCCTGCTGCACTTGGGGTTGAGTCGGGTCTCTCCCTGCCACTCGCATCACAGGGCTCCCGGCACCCACCTCGATGGTCCCGGATAAAAAGTCTCCCTTCCCGTCTCCACAAATGGCAGAATCTTTTTTCCTTTAACCGCAGCTCTTCAGAGAAGTTTCTGGGGGAGTCAGTTCCCTGCTTTCCCTCTCCTTCCGTCAGCCCTTCCCACCGGGCGAACACACTCGGGAAGCAGAGGACAGGGACCCTGTTGGCGGGGGTTGTACCGTGGGCTCCGGGACACAGAGCAGGACGGAGACAGGGCGAGTGGATGTGCTGAGGGCGACGGGCAGAATGTCCCGCGCAGTCTGCTCCTCTGCTCTCAGTCTCCGCTCTTGTCTCAGGACAAAGCACAGGGCCCCCAGAGTCCCCTGGCTCACCTTACCGCTGCCGGGAGGTGGGTCAGGACACCTCCCTCACTAACGCAGTTAGCGGCCCTGAGGACTCTCCAGGTTCCTAAGGGGATGGGGACAGGCACGTACTCACTGTGACAAGATGCCCGTGGGCCCCCATCTGACCCTGGACTTGAGTCCAGAGCCACAGCACGGCTTCTCCTTCCAGCACTCGGCCCCTTTCCCAAAGCAGAGGCTTTAAAAACCAGGTGATATAACGTCTAAAAGCAGGCAAACCCCTCCATGGTGTTTGAAGCGGCTCCTCTCGGTGGGTTAGTGGCAGAAATGGGGGAGCGGTAAGGACTACTGGGGTGGCCATGTGCCATTTGAAATTCTACACATTCCACATAAACTAACAAATATTCCATTAGATATTGAAATGTACCTGATTAAGGTGCATTAATAATACGATTAACAATATAAAAAAACTCAGAAATTATACTGAACACTTTAAAAAATCACTTAATCTAGGGGCGCCTGGGGGGCTCAGTCAGTTAAGCATCCGTCTTCGGCTCAGGTCACGATCTCACGGTTCGTGGGTTCGAGCCCCACGTCGGGCTCTGTGCTGACAGCTGGGATCCTGGAGCCTGCTTCAGATTCTGTCTCCCTCTCTCTCTGCTTCTCCCCCGCTCGTGCTCTGTCTCTCTCTCTCAAAAATAAAATAAACATTAAAAAAGATTTTAATCACTTAATCTACCACTGGTCAATAATGTTCACGGCACATGACACACTCATACTTCAACGGAGGCAAAGGTCCAACGACTGAACGCAGTAGACTGCTTTGCGTATCATTTGATTTCAACATTTAAACTAAGGCTGTGTCTGCGTTCTCGCCTGGGCAAAAGCAATCTCTTTTCCCAGGCCTCTACGTAACCAGAAATCTCTGTAAAGATGGCACCCAAAAAGCCATGATGTGTTTCACAAGAGCAGAGCTTTGAATCTTAAAAAGGATATTTCTAATACTGATTCAAGACTAAATATTTGTGTCTTCTAACATAAATGCATGAATTATAGGCCTTACAATCTATTCCTTTCTCTTACAACTGGTAAGTGTATTTTTGAGCATTTAATAGAATACTCTGTGATATATATATATATATACATAGAGAGAGAGAGAGAGAGAGAGACAGAGAGAGCCAGAAAGAGCCAGAGAGAGAGAGAGAGAAACACAGAGAGAGACAGTCTGCCTTTCTCGTATCTTAGTGTCAAAACTATGAGCAAAGCACTCATACCTCCCTGCATCTGTTCTCTTTGTTCAATAGTAACTTTAACATCTCTGTGTTTACATTCTGTGGGCAAATACCCATGACATCAAGATTTTGTTCAGGACATTTTTCTCTCTCCCTAGGATTATAAAAGGGAGTTGTTTTCCTGTGCCTATCCCACAGACGTTTTGGAAAGATTAAAATGTCAAAGGCGGAGGGAACAAAAGTCACTTCGAGCCAACAGCCTTATATCCTACCTTCCACGTCTTAGGACTTACACGTGTTTATTTAGAGCAAATGAAAATGAGACGGGTTGGTAACGTTGCCACGGTCCAACCATACAGAGAATTTAAAACCATTTACTGTCCAAACCCTGAACATATAATTTTTTACAACCCTTTTGGAAATGCAAAGCGATTTCATTACAACCTATTATAATATCTGTTCAGAAACCTATGTCTGTGCTTGCGTATCTAACTAAATATTTACGCAGGTGTATCTGGCATATTTGAATAAGATGTTCCTTCAGATAATCAACTGATCATAAGAGTAACAAACCAAAGGTAGAGTAACAAAGTACAAGGAGAAGATACAATTTACAGACTAAGTATCCTCAACGTGAATTCCTGGGACATTTGCGGCCTGCTTGTTTCTTTCCCGGCAGCCGACCTGGAGCTGACCCGGCACATAAATGTGGTGTCCCTGCTTATGACCAGGGGCCACTGACAGCACTCAGGGGGGCTGCAAAACTCAGCTCTTCTGAAGTAACTGAGTGAGTCACAAGATGCGGTCCTGGGAGCAAAGATTATCACGGTAATACTTAGCAGCCTTTCAAAAATGTAGATTCTTTTCCATGTCAGTGCCCCATCACCCATTCACTAAGGCTTTTGCAGATGGCACGCAATGGATTTAATTATGAAACACAGAATTGAACTATGAGATGTCATCAATCATAATGCACAACTTTAATCTGCCAAGGGAATCTTTTGAGAGAACCAGCCTGATGGAGGGTTTCCATTGCGTAGAAATACTTCAGTGCTTCTCACCGCCTGTAGGAATCAATTTACAACTTGAAATATTTCTTTGGGCATTCCCCTGCAAACTCCGCTACCTTCCAGCCACACCGGTCCTTCTGGTCCTCGCATGGATCATTCCAACAACTCCAGGGGCTTCGTTACTCATCTAGTCTGAGCGCGTGGCATATCGGATCTCATTTAGCCTTCTCGACTGCCACATAAAGTATTATTAGTCCCATTTTACAGATGAGGAAGATGAGCCAGCAAGAGATAAAATCGCCCAGGACTCCACCACGCTGCAAAATGAGGCGGACGGGATTCGAACACAGTTCCAATCCGGGGGAAAGTCTTTGCACTTACACTCCCTTCCTCCATAGTACGAAGCAAATGTAATAGCAGACCCAATGAATAAAACAGAAAACACACGAAAGCTCCGAAATCTTTTTTAAAAAAGCATTTAAGGGGCACCTGGGTGGCGCAGTCGGTTAAGCGCCCGACTTCAGCCAGGTCACGATCTCGCGGTCCGTGAGTTTGAGCCCTGCGTCTGGCTCTGGGCTGATGGCTCAGAGCCTGGAGCCTGCTTCCGATTCTGTGTCTCCCTCTCTCTCTGCCCCTCCCCCGTTCATGCTCTGTCTCTCTCTGTCCCAAAAATAAATAAATGTTTAAAAAAATTAAAAAAAAAAGCATTTAAAATTACATAGTTCATTAACAACAAATGAACCAAGTTCATTAACCAAGAAATCTTGGTATCGGGAAAATAAAGGCACTCTCATTCAAAATGGAGTTGGTAAGCCCTGCAGGGGGCGCTCTCACGCAGGTACCTCGGGCTGCACCTGTACAAAAGAGGGAAGAAGGAAGGGAAGAATTCTTTCCACAAGAGAGGACGTTTTTCACATAGGAAATTTATGTCTTGCTTTTTTTTTTAATTTTTTTTCAACGTTTATTTATTTTTGGGACAGAGAGAGACAGAGCATGAACGGGGGAGGGGCAGAGAGAGAGGGAGACACAGAATCGGAAGCAGGCTCCAGGCTCTGAGCCATCAGCCCAGAGCCCGACGCGGGGCTCGAACTCACGGACCGCGAGATCGTGACCTGGCTGAAGTCGGACGCTCAACCGACTGCGCCACCCAGGCACCCCAATGTCTTGCTTTTGAGAATGATGCTCCCTCCCTGCCCCAGTGCCCACCACCGCTCAGAGCCAATGAGAAACCACCACAACTCGCACCCCTGCTCTTCGCCAAAGGACTTTTGTTCAAACCAGCCCTCCCCAGTTTCCTCCTAAATCCTAGCAAAAGCTGACCTTCCCTTTGTCTCTGCAGACTTGCCCGGGGTTCACCGCAGCTTGGGTGTCCCGGGTAGCACTTCTTCTGCTCTTCCCAAAGAAACTAATTTTTTTTTTACTTAAATAAAATTATTTTTACTTTGTTTAAAGTTAAGTTTAAAGTTATGAAAAATTCAAAAACTTAAAAGTGCATGAGGGCGTGTCTCCACTGTCCCCCAGTATCACACTCTCCATTAAGAATAACTAAAAGCATGTATTTATTTTTTGAGAGAGAGAGAGCATGAGTGGAGGAGGGGAAGACAGAGAGAGGGAGAGAGAGAATCCCAAGCAGGCTCCATGCTGTCAGCACAGAGCCCTACATGGGGCTCGAACTCACAAACCACAAGATCATGACCTGAGCTGAAATCAGGAGTCATGTGCTTAACCGACTGAGCCACCCAGGTGCCCATGCACTGTTATTTCTTTATATATTTCATGATGGGTTATGTCATCTGCTGAGCAGGGACCCCTCATTTTTTTTTCCTGTCATTTATTTAGCTGATCTCCTGTATTTTCTCCTTCATGTGAACTTTAAAATGAGCTTGTCAGTTTCCATAAAAATATTCTTGGAATTTTTATTAGAATTACATTAAACTCATCACTTTGGGGAGAATTGCCAGGTTGAGGGCACCCTTCGGAAATGTCACCATTGTCTTCACGTGTTTCTCTCTTTCTGACAAGCTCAGGTGAGATTTCACTGTTCTGTCATGCGGGACAGATTTATTGTTGTCATTTGGCAAACTCAGTCAACTGGGTTGATCAGAAAACGGTTCTTTCCTCTGGAAGCCACGACCCTCCCTCTTTAAGTGTGATCAGGTGCATTTTCTGGGGAGTTCCTGGATCGCCTTTACGGTCCATCTCTAGATACTTCACTGCTTGGGCCGGTTTTGATTATATCGTTTTCTGAAAACCACAGCTACTTCTCCCAGATCTTCGGATTCTTTTAAGTCCTTCGCATGGTCTCCTCATTCTCTCGGAGACCCTGTGGCTCTCTCCTGGCTCAACTCTTGCAGCCATGACCTGCCCACCGATTCTCCTGATGTGGCGTGGCTTCTGAGTCCCAAGTAATAGGACCTGAAAACAGTAAGTTGACGTTATAGAGGGAGTTGGCAGTGGAAATGTCTCAGATGACCCAATATCCACACTATTTTGACAGCTCTGCGTACGGTCCATTCTGCCCCTCTGGGAGCAGGGGAGCCCCATCTGGAGCAGGAGAGACCCCCAGGAGCAGGGGAGCCCCCCCAGGAGCAGGGAAGCCCCATCTGGAGCAGGAGAGACCCCCAGGAGCAGGGGAGCCCCCCCCCAGGAGCAGGGAAGCCCCCCAGGAGCAGGGGAGCCCCACCAGGAGCAGGGGAGCCCCACCTTGGGACAGGGGAGCCCCTCACTAGGAGGACACCAGGACACCAGGACAGGGGAGTTCCCTCACCAGGAAGAGGGAATCCCCCCAGGAGCAGGGGAGCCCTACCTTGGGACAGGGGAGCCCCACCTCGGGACAGGGGAGCCCCTCTGGGAGCAGGGGAGCCCCACCAGGAGTAGGGGAGCCCCACCAGAAGTAGGGGAGCCCCACCTCGGAACAGGGGAGCCCCTCTGGGAGCAGGGGAGCCCCACCTTGGAATAGGGGAGCCCCTCTGGGAGCAGGGGAACCCCCCCAGGAGCAGGGGAGCCCCCCAGGAGCAGGGGAGCCCCCCCAGGAGTAGGGGAGCCCCCCCAGGAGTAGGGGAGCCCCACCTTGGAACAAGGGAGCCCATCTGGGATCAGGGGAGCACCCCCAGGAGCAGGGGAGCCCCTCTGGGAGCAGGGGAGCCCTGCCTCGGGACAGGGGAGCCCCTCTGGGAGCAGGGAGCCCCCCCCAGGAGCAGGGGAGCCCCCCAGGAGCAGGGGAGCCCCACCAGGAGTAGGGGAGCCCCACCTCAGAACAGGGGAGCCCCTCTGGGAGCAGGGGAGCCCCCCCAGGAGCAGGGGAGCCCCTCACACCCCAGGAGCAGGGGAGCACCGTCCCCACACAGTCCAGGGGCACACCTCTGTCCTTCTCGGAACTAGTTTGCAGGCTCTGAGCAGCACACCCCCACCCTCTGTGTGTCCCTTTCCATCTCACTGTCTCCCTGACAGCTCAGAGGGCAAAGCAAACCATCTGTCACTGCCAGGCTCTCCCCTGCCTCACACACAGCAGTGATCAGTGAAAAACGGTTGGAGTGGGCAGAGGGCACTGGGGCGCGGGGGGTGAGGGTCTCCAGGCATAAACCCACGAGCTCGTGACACGAATGAGGACAGCGGCGTCTCTCCATCGCTAACACGCCGGCGCTGGTCATTCTGTGTGCCCATCACCCTTTGATTCATTTCAACCACACAGCGTGAAGCCTTTTGTCTCCCTTTTACGGCTGAAGAAACACAAGCTCAGAGAGGCGGAAGGATTTTGCTAAGGCTGCACAGCCAAGGCGAAGAAGAGGCAGAGTCAGGTCCAACCACTTGGCAAAACTAATTTCTGACTTTTGGTCTCAAAACCAAGAGCCCAGAGATTAAAAGCAAAGAATTCCAGTCTTTGGGGGCATAACTACCATTGACAAAGCTTCTCGTTCCTCTATATCAGGAAGGTAGAGAAAGTGAAAATTATGCCGTGACTGTCACTGGGCAGATGGCCAGTGATAAATGTTTTTATTTTTTATGCTTTTGAGAGAGAGAGAGAGAGAGAGAGAGAGAGCACACAAGTGAGGGAGGGGCAGAGAGAGAGAGGGAGACCCAGAATCCGAAGCAGGCTCCAGGCTCCGAGCTGTCAGCACAGAGCCCGGCACGGGGCTCGAACTCACGAACTGAGAGATCATGACCTGAGGTGAAGTCACCAAATGAACTACTAGACGCCCCAGCATTTTTGATGTTCTGAGGGCACCGGGGAAATCGCTTCTTTGCGTCAATTCCTGGTGATACTGAGCATTCGGGAAATGATCAGTCCTTCATTCTGCCAGAAAGCAATATTCAGTAGTCTTCTACAAAAAAAAAAAAAAAAAAAAAAAAAAAAAAAAAAAAAAATCTGTAGTTGCTCTGAGATTCCACAGGCAGAATTTTATTTGTTTTCCAGGTTTAACATAGGAAGAGGTTGCAAATCATATTTCATGAACAAGAAAGCTGTGGAAACAAATCAGCTACCGCCGAGGTTGACAATGGCTTGGTCTCGACCAAATCAGAGGGCACGTCCAGGAAAGACGAGTGAGGGGTTGCTCATGACCGCTGTGCTGTACCCGCCCACGGATGAAGTTTCCAGACTCGAGTGGGTTAGGGGCGGGGGAGTGGCGAATGCGGGCTGTGGCACCTGGCCCCCTGGGTTGGAGCCCGGGCACCTCCTGGGAATGCAGCTCGCCTGCACCTCTGCAAAGGGGGGTAGGAGGACACCTTCCTCGCGGGATGGCCCTGAGACCTCAGTGTGATGATGCAGGTGGCCGGCGTGGCCCAGGGCCCAGCACACGGCAAGGACTCGATTTCTGGGAGCAACGGTCTGTGTTTGCTGATCACGGGTCGGGTAGGAAGGGGGGAAACCAGGACTGAACGTCACAAAGACCTGGGAAGAGCCTTGCGTCCCGGACAGGCATTGGCTTTCCAAGCTGATGCGGGCAGCTGGCGGGAAGATGCCCGGTGCCAATGCTCTTAACTAGAAGGGGGCGTCATCACCCCACATCACCTTCAGCAAGGAAGATTCCTGCATGCCCACAACCGTAAAGACCAAGTCTCCTGTCTCTTCCAAGCCTACTGGCTCCAGGCTGACGTCATCTTCAGGAAGGACTGTGGCCGCCCACGGCCACCTGCTCTGCCATCTCAGGCTTGAAACTCGAGAGAATGGGGCCTCGGGGCTCCCCGGTGCAGCTGGCCAGGTCCCGGGAAGGTCACAGCTGGCCTCGCGCACCCCACACCCACCTCCGGGGTGAATCCCATTGACCGGGAGAGGGAAAAACGGAACCGAGAGAACAAAGTCAGTAGATGCCCTTCAAATACCGCTCGGAAAAAAATACGGCTCCATGTGGCACATCCGCGTGGGACTGAGTCCACAGACACCCGGGGAAAACATTTCCATAATCATAGCCGTAAATTTTAAAAACGCTCTGCAGGGTCCGAGAAGACTTGCATGCCGGTTTCCGCCGAAAGCCCTTTCCCGGTGAGCCGCGACACAATATTTGAGAAAGGGACCAGACACAATCATAAGGAACGTGTCGAGTGACATTGAGTCAGGACGGATTTACAAACATAGCCCGGCAGAAGTGTGGTCACGGCTTGTACTTTATAAGCTGTCTGATAGCTCACCTCACGCTTGGGTTTTGTTCTGTTTTGCCTTGTTGTTTTTGTGAAATGTTATGTCCGGCTGGGGTTCGTTCCATCACTCCGGGATTAGCTTAGGTGAAGTGCTCACCGCGTACGAAATTGCCCTGGAATCCTACAGAGGGACGCTGATGAGCCTTTCTCCAGGTTTCCATCAAAGAGCACGAGGGCGAGAGCCACGCTGGGCAAAAGAGGCTTTTCTGCAAGTCCCTGTCGGGTCTGGCAGCGACTGGCGAGCTCCCCAGGCAGGAAGCAGCACTCAGGAGACGCTAATTAACAGTGACAACCGTGATGGTGGCCTGTTTTTGTTTTTTTGGCTTTTTTTTTTCTCCCCCAGAATCTATTTGGGGACACAAAAGGGAATCCAGGACTCGGAAAAGTATCTGTAATGCCTCTGAAGGGGTTATTTCGCGAAGATGTTGCCTCTTAGCTTGTAGTTATTAAGACTTGTCCTGGATGATTTTGCACATCTCGCTCCCACTCAGGCAACAGGATGGCGTTCACGTTGGAGCCATCCACGTAGAGTCAGGCGGACGACTCCGTGGTACCCACAGCCACGGCTGCCCGTGGGCTCGACTTGGAAGGCTTTTATGATGCTGCAGCCCTTTAAGGAAGTTCCTGTTCATGATGAGACATGTTTGTGAGTTTTAGAATACACTGTACTCTGAACCATATTGTAAAAGTAGCTTAGGGGCACTGGGTGCCTCAGTCGGTTAAACCCGGCTCAGGTCACGATCTCACGGTTCATGGGTTCGAGCCCCGCGTCGGGCTCTGTGCCGACAGCTCGGCTCCCGGAGCCTGCTTCGGATTCTGTGTCTCCTTCTCTCTCTCTGTCTGCCCCTCCCCTACTCATGCCCCGTGTGCGTGTCTCTCTCTGTCAAAACTAAATAAATTTTTAAAAATTAAAAATAAAATTAAAGTGGCTTAAAACCTGATTATACTGTCTAATGTTAGATGGGCGTTGTTGGGGAATTTCTGCTTGGGCTGTGTTCCGAAGGAGGGCTTGAGGTCACTGCGCGCTGATGACGTAAGTCACAGAGGCAAGCTGGTAGTTCATTTGATACTGACATTGTTCTCTGGTGTTTGAAAGCTGACACCTGGTCTGAGCATCGTAGGGGTGCTGCGAGGGGAGTCTGTGCTTCCAGAGAGAAGCAGGGGCCGGGCCCAGCAGGCAGGGCCTTGGAACGTTTCTTCTCATTTCTCTTCATTGCACCGTGATCTGCCTTCGTGGACCGGTTCATCTACTGGCAAAGCTTCAAAGATGCTAACGCCGTATTTATGGACAGGACAGGGAGATCTTGTCTTCATCTGCCTCAGGGAGAGACGCAAAAGGACATTTTTTAGAAGTCCTACACTTACGGAATCTCTTCCACGTCTACTCTCTTCACCGCCAGGTTCCGATTTCTCAGCCTTACAGAAACCTAGAAGCCAGATGGGGGGCCGAGGACCCCCGGAGCTTTCTGGACCTCTGGCTTTGCCCACTACTCGCCCCCAGAGAGGCAATGACGTCTGGTCCTGCTGCAGACATGACTGTGACTCCGATGAAGTTATATTTTTATAACCCAGGCTAATAACACGAAGGATATACTGTTACACACACATCGCGAAGACCCGCGGGTCGGTGGAGGTCGTGCCATGTAAATAGCAGGGGGGAATCATGAGCATCAGATACTAAGACGATTTTGTCGGTGTGCAGGTCAGTGGGGGAGGCTCCAGGGAAGCTGGGTGTACCACGCGGTATTATCCGTCTCCAAAACATACGAAGGTACCAACAGGAGTGGTAAGGCACAGACACAGGGGGGTATTCCTTGAAGAGACCCCGGCAGGAGGCTAAATCCGTGCTGGAGTCAAAGATCCGGTGCTCTTGATGGCTCCTGCTCAGATAATTGGACGTCTCCTAACAGGAAGTATGCTCCTATGCCTTCTCATTCTTTAGAACGAAAAAATAGTGGAGGAAAAACAAATGTGCTTTGAGAATTTGAGAACTTGTGAGATCTCAACGCTGAGAAATAATTTGATCGACTCTTTTACAAATCTGAATTAACTCACGTCTTGACACCGTCTGTCGTTTTGGCCTCAGTAATGATGACAGCTGGTAATCACCCAGAATAATGTGATTCCCAAGCATTATGATATAAGGACTTCATTCTAGAAGAAAAAAGTGACTGAAAGAGTGCAGGGGGACAAAAATCTACGATAAATTCAGGAAGACAGTAACTAACACGCGCAACGATTTCTGGGGGAGAGAAAAATCGGCCCCGATGACGTGAAAACGTTATTTATGTCGTCTCCAGACAATGCTTACCTAGGGTTCCCGTGGGTTAATGGGCATTGTGGTCATTTTTCTGAAGCCCTCCCCTCCCCCCAGGGATCTCTGGATCACGCACGGGGAGTCTTTCCTTCTGGGGACTTGTTCTCAGCAAATATAATCAAACATAATGGTTTCGCGCCTATGCCTACCAAATGACTTTTAGCACATTTAAGAATAAATGGTCACTGTTTGGTATTCAGGTTCTATAGAGTAGAATTTGCACGTTTTCCTTGACGGAAGCTGACAAAGGGAGAACAAAACGAGCGGAAAATAAACAGAAATCTCTACTTGCACATGAGTTCTTCGTACACGAAGGGACAGCTTGGGTGTTCGGAAGACTGGTTTTTCGCCGAGCACACAGCTACATTGCATTTTCCTTCCTCCTTGGGAATTAGATGTGGCCATGGGGCTGTGTCCCAGGAGATGGAATGTGAGTGGAAGTGAGGTGTGTCCCTTCCCAGTCCAGCGCCCTAATGCTCGCCAGACATGATTCTCCAAGCTGTCTTCCCTTCCAGCTGGCCGGAGCGGAGGCAGTGTGGAGTGTGGCCTTGAGGACCCCTCCGTGCAAATGGCAGCACCATCGATGGGGTCCGGGTCCCTCAGGGACCTCCTTGAGGGGGACCTGCCCACTGGTCAAGAGCACCGATTTGGAAACTGAGTGAGAAGTAAGTTTTTAAAACATCTACGTTTTTTAGAAGTCCTACATTTTTAAAACATTCTACGTTTTCAACTGTAACTCATGCAGCGTATGATAAATGCTGGATTACTCTTAACCAGGGGTGAATCTCAAGTCACTACGGTTCCGTGAAGCAGACCAGGAAATGGAGATTGCAACGTAGCTTGCCCTGCATTTCTTCCGGGCGCAACTTGCACATTCTCTAGGTACCATTATCGTGTCTCCCATGTGAGGTGGCGCGTGCTTGGAAAGCATTGCCCCATATATTTGGTCTAGTTTTAACGTTCATGCCTTCTTGACTGAAAGCAGATGTCCTTTGTCCCCCGCCATTTTTTTAATGCATGGCTTTCTAGCGCCACCACCCACACCCCTACGTTGCCTTCCCATTGCGATAGCATTCACTGGGCAGCTGGCTTAAAACACTGTGTCGACCACAGTCATTAGTCGAATATGCTATCGGGTTTCTAATTCTGCTAGTGATATAGATGTGAGTTTTTAAACGTCCGTTTAACATTGTCAACAGCTTGGGGGAAGGTATCAGGAGATCAGTAAAAAATGCATTTCCCCAAATGAACTTGTTTGCTTTTAGTAATAACGGGCTATAATGGATTGAGTCATCTAAACTACTCCAGAGAACTCAATTCTCATTTGCTCTGCTCTGTGTTTCACCCTTTAAAAATACTCAGATAACGTCTCTAAAATGTGGGGATAAATATTTACAAAAGGCGTCTGACAAAGGACTGTCATCCATAATATATAAAGAACCCTTAACACTCAGCAAAAAGAAAATAGACAACCCAATTTTGTAATGGGCCAAAGACCTTAACAGACACCTCACCAAAGAAGATAGGACAGCAAAGCATTTGAAAAGATGTTCCACATCTTATGTCATCAGGGAGTACAGGTTAAAATAGCACTGAGATACCACTATATACCTATCAGAACGGCCAACATCCAGAACACCGACAACACCCAATGGTGGCGAGGAAATGGGGCAAGAAGAGTTCTCACACGTTGCTGTGGTTCCAGCTACTCCAGAAGACAGTTTGGTGGTTTCTGGCAAAAGTAAACATACCCTTGCCATAGGACCCAGCCATCACACTCCTTGGTATTTACCCAAAGGAGTTGAAACCATAGGTCCGCACAAACCCAAGGTGTTTCCGACAGTTTCATTCACAACTGCCAAAAATTGGAAACAAACGAGATGCCCTTCGGTCAGTGGATAGGTAAACAGCTTGCAGTACCTTCGGGCAATGGAGCATTATTTAGCACTAAAATATGATTAATGTGCCACCAAGCTATTAGAAGACAAGGAGAAAACTTAAGTGCATGATGCTAAGTGAAGGAAGCTAATCTTCCTATTCGATTCCAATGATGTTGCCTTCTGCAAATGGCAAAAATACAGAGACAGTAAAAAGAAGTCGTTGTGAAGGTGGGAGAGGAGAATAGGCAAAGCATGGAGGGTTTCTAGAATGGTGAGAATACACTGGAAGGATAGACCCAAACCCATAGCATGTGCCACCCCAAGAGTGAATCCTAATGCAAGCTAACACTTGGGGTGATGATGGTATGTCAACGCAGGTTCGTCCCTTGGTTAAAAAACTATTGCACCATTCTGTTCAGTGTGTTGATAACGGGGACATTAGTTATGTATGGAAAATCTCTGTACCTTCCTCTAAATGCTGTTAAAACAATTCTGAGAGACTCTGTGGATCTATTGGCTGGCAGGAAACGGCACTCAAATGGGGTGGGACAGAGCTGTCCCCCAAAGCTATCAAATGCCGGGTGCTTTCGCTACAGCCAAGCCTGAAAGGGTGAGCTAGCAGTGCACCCACAGAGAGAGAGAGCCTTGCGGGTGAATGGCCTGGCCTGGCAGGTGTTACGCTCCTCAAGATGCTCATTGACTCAGTGTCCCTGAGGGGAGGAAGTCAGTACCCCAAGCTGACTTCTTCCTCTCCCCCTGTCTTTGACCGAGCTCCGTTGGCCAAACTCAAGTTGAGTTTGAGTATTGGGCTTGGGGAACAATAGAGAAGGATGAAGAAGGGTCTGGAGGGACAAACCAAAGACGTGCGGCCTGAGTCAGGAGGCGAGAGCACACTCTCTGCATCTCAGCTACGTCTAGCTTTGTGACTTGGAGGCGTTTCCCAACCCCACGGAACAAGTGATTTTCTCCTAAACAAATCTGCGGAGTGAAAAGCGCACTCATCTTGTGAGCTCGCTCTGAACATACGCACAGTGCCTGGTATGGACTTTGTGCTCAGTAACTGCTACTTATTATTCTTATTACAGTCCTGGTCGTGTTTGTGATTTCAATTTATAAAGGGTGACGGAAAACGCCCGTTGCGTGCAATATGCGTGCACTACAATATGGACTTCCAGATTCTGGCCTTCATGTCTGTGACTCACCAGAAGGCATATTTGGAGCGTGAGTGTTAAAATAGAATAGAAAGGAGCAACGCTGAACCTATGCTTTTATATCCTCTTGGATGTGGGCAAGATTTCCGTCTCCCTGTCTCATCCTATGCGACAATGTTTTAAAAGCTACGTGTATTCAAGTTGCTTATAAGCCATGATTTTCATTGCCCGCCTATACGTGAAGCCAGGAAGCTGTATGGGACCTCACGAAACAGAAGAAGGAGTTTCTGACATCTGTCCAGGACCGGGCTCTAGTTATTGAAGTAGAAGTCCATGAATTAGTAGTCAGTGCAGCTTTGACATTCATGTGACTTCTGGCTGGCTCCAGAATCCAAAGGAATTTAATCTAGGGAGGGTAAGGATTTCTAGAGGCGAAGGCCTGCCTCCTTGTCAGCGGTCCTGAAGGTTTTACTGAGAAACCAGAGGCTTCAGGATGTTGAAATAAGATTCTAATTGCTCCCGGAACCGTGAACACAGCTCTCGTGTTGAATCAAGTGACAGATACCGGCTTTCTAAATGTGTTGACATCTTTCTGATGTCGAGCGTGTGATAGCTGTTTGTCCCGTTGGCAAATGAAGCAGACAAGAATTAAAACATGAAGAGTCTGTCAAGTTACCTTCGGGAATCGGGCTCTCAGTCAGTAGTGCCTTGTTTCTCACGAATGTGTCTTGCTCCTCTCAGCAGAAGACGGAGCAGACCGAGGAGCTGGGTGAGTCTGCATTGTTACTTGAAGGTCCCCACGACGAATCTTTGCCCTGTTTATTTTTATCCAAAGATGTAAATTGCACACTGAACTGTGATCTAGACCGTGACGTTCATGACAGCTGGCTGCACAAACAAAAGAAATAATGCGCAGTGCCTAGAGCGTAGACAGGTGCCTGCAACAAAAGATTCTATGCAATAAAACACGGGCAGCCTAAAGCCAACGCATTTAAAAATACGTCTGAAGTACGTCCTTATGATCTACAAGAGAAGCCATTGAAAAAATTAGCCTCGAACGATGACTCCACGATTTTGATCATAAATTATGTATCTGGCTTTTTGCTAGAAAAGAAGCACAAGGCGTGCTTCTCGAGGCGTTGCCGTCCTAGCGAGCGCGTGCACATCACACGTGCGCAGTGAAAGGCAGACCCACCAAAGTCATGGGCGCCAGGGGACAGTGAAGCCAGGAGACGAGCAAACAAGAACAGGAATCGCCAAGTCAAGCGGATGATGGAGAGAGAACTCAGAGAGGAATCCAGAATGGGTCTTGTTCAGATCTACTGATCTGTGTTGCACCAATAAAGCTGGATAGAGACAAGCCCATCAGGGACGGACAGTCACAGGACCCCCCCCCCCCCCCCCCCGTCTAAAAGTGGAGAAGTCACTTGCATGAGCTCAGATAAAGGTGATTACTTTTGATGGGTAAGGAGATACTTTAGTATGTAAGCTCATTTTTAAAAACACTATCTGCTAAGTGTTTTTTAGCCGGCGATAAGAAGCACAGTGAGAAGAAATGTTTATTCATCAGGCGGCAGAGAAAGAGGGAGACACAGAAACCGAAACAGGCTCCAGGCTCCGAGCTGTCAGCACAGAGCCCGACGCGGGGCTCGAACCCACGAACCGAGCGATCGTGACCTGAGCCGAAGATGGACGCTTAACCGACCGAGCCACCCAGACGTCTCTTCTTATTCTTTTTTTATTCCTAACTTTTCTCTTACTGACACCTGGGTAACAGAGGGGTAAAAAGCAAGCGGGTTGTTAGAAGAGGAGAATTTAAGGCTAGAAAACAGGAAAGGGCCCGAGGCACCAGCTCTGGATTCTGGCACTGGGCTCAGCCAATTTCTGTTGCAGCCATGAGGGAAATCTTCTGTAAATGTCAGCTCAGCCAGGAACATTTATTTTTGCTGTGCAGTGTGATCTCGCTGAATCTCCTGTTGATATCAAGGGCTTTGAATGTCTATGGTTTTTCCAAAGTAAAGCAATCTTGACCTGAGGCTCTGACTCATTTAAATATATCTGTCATGTTCAAAGTCTATGCATGTATTAGGGAACTGTTTCTTGCTTACAACATCCAAAGAAAATGTGCGTTGGCTTTTATATGAAAGAAAAATGAGTTTAAGGGTCTTTTCTTTTTCTTCGTCATCTGTTCTCTTTCCCAGCAACGGGACTACGCTTTTCTTTTTGTAATTTAAGCTCTAAATCTAGCTCGTGTTGTCCTGGATAATAGAAAAAACATCCAAAAAAAAGAAAAAACAAATAAGGGTAGTATCTCTTCAAAGAATAAACACGTGTCCAGACAGTCAGGTCTTTGTCATCGTAAAAAAAGAATTAACAAATGCGAAAATGTTGGGGCGCCTGGGTGGCTCAGTTGATTGAGCATCCGACTTCGGCTCAGGTCATGATCTCACGGTTCGTGGGTTCGAGCCCCGTGTCGGGCTCTGTGCTGACAGCTCAGAGCCTGGAGCCTGCTTCGGATTCTGGGTCTCCCTCTCTCTCTGCTCCTCCCCCACTCAGGTTCTGTTTCTCTGTCTCTCAAAACTAAATAAACATTAAAAAAATTTTTTTTTTAAAAAGAAAAAACTTGTTACTTAAAAAAAAATGCGAAAATGAAACAAAACCACTAAATCCGTAAATCCCAGGAGTTAAATCACAAAACAGTGTCCTGCCACCTTAACTTTTCACATGACCCCTGAGCTAAAAAATTTAAACCAAGAGCAGATTCCCTTTTAAAAAGCCATTGTTTCCATGGTAAGCGGAAGTAGAAACATCTAGACTTGTAAATAGCAGGCGACCCATTTCAGCAATGCTGCTGGGCACCAAGGAGTGTTGTTCACCTTCACGATAACCTTGTTGGATATTCAGGAAAATGTTGCCAAAACATTCATCACCTGATGGCATTAAAGAGTGTGTTTCTCACGGCTGAGTCACTCTGGGGGAAAAACGTTGACAAATAAGACAATGCCACATCAGCCCACTTGCCTTCAGCATTTTGCACGTAAGGAGTCCCAAAGTCCAGTTAGACTCTGGTCAACATAACTGTGCTTTATATTTTGTTTTAAATATAGAACTCCATCTCGGGGCGCCTGGGTGGCTCAGTCGGTTAAGCGTCCGACTCCAGCTCGGGTCGTGATCTCACGGTCCGTGAGTTCGAGCCCCTCGTCGGGCTCTGGGTCTGTGCTGGCAGCTCGGAGCCTGGAGCCTACTTCGGATCGTGTGTGTGTGTGTGTGTGTGTGTGTGTGTGTGTCTCTGCCCCTCCCCCGCTTGTGCTCTGCCTGTCTCTGTCTCTCAAAAATAAATAAAATGTGATAAAAAAATTTTTTAAATAATTAAATATAGAACTACATCTCTTACTTCTAAGTATCTCTCAAGTGGACTCTCCTTGAATAGTCTATGTATCACGACAGCGATCGGCAACAAGAATGCGGGGTTGTGCTTCAATCAAAGCACAACGTTGCTTTATACGTTGCTGTCTCACACCAGGGGCTTGAGAACAGTTGGAAGGTTTCAAGCACTGTCTCAGCTGACTGCCAGGACCGCATTGTGCAGCCGAGTTCCCCCTAAGCCGGGATTTACAGCTCAGAGTGAAAGTGTCCCAGTGTTCCTCTAAGCCTAGGCCATGAACACAAATCAAAAGCCTCAAGCAGGGCTTACACGGAGGCAGCGTTCAGAAGCATCATCGTGACGGGAGCGGTGGAGCTTTGTGAGTCACTCCATAGTCACCAGGATTTCTTGGCCGATTTACGAACAGCGTCGGTCTGAAGAAAATGTTTCGTTGGACTAATGAAATACTGATGCCTCTGCGATGGTGGCTTTTTTTGACTGAGAGCTCCAGCCCCAAAGCTGCTGAGTGTTCTGAAAACTCGAACCACGGAGAATGCCTTTTGTTTTATGGATAATGACGTGATTTGCCCCTTGTTGATTCTGTGAAATAAACAACGTGGTAGGAAATAACTGTTTCGGGGGGGCTTGGACGTCCCGCTTCCTAGGAGTGGGGGTCTCACAGCCGCCTGTGCCTTTGATCGTGTGGTGCCACGCCAGGAGAAATTGAAACAGCAGGCTATGAAAATAAAGTTTGTATCTGATCTTATTTTCCTGAGTGTTACGTCTCAGAAAATTAACCACAAAAGACATCGGAAGGTAAAATTCTCATAATCGGGATTCAGGATATAAAAGTCTTTTTTTTAAACTTTATTTTAAGAGAGAGAGAGAGAGACTGAGTGGGGGAGATACAGAGAGACGGAGAGAGAGAATGCCAAGCAAGCTCCATGCTGTCAGCACAGAGTTTGACATGGGGCTCCAACTCACAAACCATGAGATCATGACCTGGGCCAAAACCAAGAGTCAGACACTCAACCGACTGAGCCTCCCAGGTGCCCCATGGGAATTCAGGACATAAAATTCTTAACAGATGAGCTAAATTTAAAAGTAGAGATTCAGGGGCGCCTGGGTGGCTCAGTCGGTTAAGCCGCTGACTTCGGCTCAGGTCATGATCTCGCAGTCCGTGAGTTCACGCCTCGCGTCGGGCTCTGTGCTGACAGCTCAGAGCCTGGAGCCTGTTTCAGATTCTGTGTCTCCCTCTCTCTGACCCTCCCCCGTTCATGCTTTGTCTCTCTCTGTCTCAAAAATAAATAAACGTTTAAAAAAAATTTTTAAAAAATAATAAAATAAAATAAAAGTAGAGATTCAGTTAAACTTTCTTTTGAGATCCAGAACCTGAAAAATATGTACTGCTTTTGATTATTAAATTACATTATAGTTGAATCCACCCTGTTCTTTAAGACACAAATGAATAACTAAAAGGTACAAGATTGGGAGAGGAAGGAACAACCATTTATTATTAGCAGATGACATCATTGTACATGCAGTTCATCTAAAGTAATCTATAGATATATCATTGGAATTAACAGGGAAAAAATGGGCTTTATAAGGTTAATGTTACTAGATACAAACTCAATTGTATTTTTATATGCCATCAAGAAAGAATGAAAAATTAATGGTATTTTAAAAAGATTTCATAATAGTGTCACAAAGACAACTACCCAGGAATTTATCTAAGAATTCACGGACAAGACGTGTATGGAGAAAATTCTAAACCATAGTGAGAAATAGTTGAAATACCAATACACCAGCAGGAGAGGGGCAGAGAGAGAGAGAGAGACAGAAAGAGAGAGAGAGAGAATGTTAAGCAGGCTCTACACTCAGCACAGAGCCTGACACAGGGTTCAGTCCCATGACCCTGGGATCATGGCCTGAGCTGATCAAGAGTTGGATGCTCAACTGACTTGAGTCACCCAGGTACCCCATTACCACTCATTATTTTAAATACATCACTTTCCACCAAAGCGCGAGTGAAAATCCAACGAAAATCCCTGATTTTTGTGTGGAATTTAATGAACCAGCTTTACAATTTATAAGTGGACATACCAATGGCCAAGGACAGTCAAGATACGTTTAATAAAAACACCCTGGGAGGACTTATCTTAACAGCCATCGGAACTTATCATAAAGTTAGAATAATTTGGGGCGTGTGATACTAGCACAGGGACAGTCACGTAGACCTCAGCCAAAGTAAACTTCACAGACACAGAGCCTCCCATACACCAGTATTCCATGTTGATAACGTGCGGGCAGTAGGACCTCTTCGATAAATGGTGCCGGGGCAACCATATCGAGGGGGAAATGCAGTGACCCAGACCTTAAAGAAAAGCACACAAAAAATTGGTTGCAGGTGGATTAAGGGCATGAAAGAAGTGGCTACGAATTGAAGCTTTTAGGACAGAGATGATCTTCATGACCTCAAGGCAGGTATGTCTTTCTTCAATAAGGCACAAAAAAACACTGACGCCGAATCCCCGCGAACGTGCTTGCGTGCGTGCAAACGGAGTCCGCGTGATTCAGTACCCTGCAGGCAGAAATGTATAAATAGCCTTATGAATTGCCAGCCACTCAATGAAATAAAGCACGAAGGACCAAGAACACTGAGCAGAGCTAAGGCATCTGCAACGCTTCCACGCCAAAAGAGTAGGAACGTTCTATACCAAGAACTCAACAAAAAAGATGGAAAAACACACATGTTTTGGTAAATTTTTGTAAATACCATAAAATAAGAAAAGAAAACAGAAAAAAGGAAGAAGTCAATGGGTTAAAGGACCATGTGATAGAAAATATTATCAAAACCTACAACTGCTTCTTTGAAAATGTCTACAAATCAGACAAAACCCCAGGAAGAAAAAGAAAAAACAAAAACAAATAACCCTTCTCGTGTACAATTGTTCCAGAAAAGAGAAACAAGGTCAGTTGACCAAGGAATTTTAACACCAGATAAGGAAGGCTACTGAGCAAATAATGGCCCTCAGCCTTACTTCTCTGATTTCAGCCTATGCGACGTTGATAAAAGTTATAGTTGTCATCAGAAGCCACACATTTTCTTTAGCAGTTTAATGGAAAACCTTTCAATAATGGGAAGACTGATGACATAAATATTTTAAAAATATAATTTATAGTGGGGCTTCTGGGTGGCTCAGGTGGTTAAGTGTCTGACTCTTGATCTCAGCTGAGGTCTTGATCTCATGGTCGTGAGTTCAAGTCCCGTGCTGGGCTCCACACTGGGTGTAAAGCCTACACATATATTTTTAAAATTTATTTTTATGTTTATATATTATTTTATGTTATATATTTTATTTATATTATTTATTTATATTTTTATTTTTATTTTATTTATTTATTTATATATATTTTTAATTTTATATTGTATATATTTCTTATATATATATTTCATATGTATATGAATGTCATGTTTGGTGATATATATATATATATATATATATATATATATATACATATATACCTTTACATTCGGTGACATATGTATATACATGTCACCAAACATGACATTTATAGCATGTTATACAGATAAAGGACAACAGTAGAACATTCCTATGAGCCCTTTACCTTGACCATATTAAGAATACAGTAGTAGATACATTGGGTAGAAGTCTTTTCTTAGCATATTTATCATTATTTTGTGTTATAATAAAATTGTGTCCTTATAATTATTTTTAGTCATTCTGTGCCATTTTAATTTTTTTTAATCTAGAGTTTCATTGTTAACTCATACGGATT
Source organism: Felis catus (assembly GCF_018350175.1). Lineage (NCBI taxonomy): Eukaryota > Metazoa > Chordata > Mammalia > Carnivora > Felidae > Felis > Felis catus. The sequence goes on from NC_058380.1 coordinate 3,804,135, forward strand.
GACTTGTGTATCTTCACAGAAATTCCATTTACTTATTTTATTTATTTAAAAATCGAAGTTAAGTATTAAAATCTAATTTTTAATCTATATCCCAGCACTATGATGATTTTCTCTCTAAAGTCTCAACGCTTTTGTCTTATAATGTCACTGCTATGTACATGGATGGGTTTACCCGTGTAATCAAAACATGCCTAATATTAAGCAGGTGGAGGTCATTGGCTGTGGGGAAATAGGTTCTACTTACAAAAGTGGTTTAGAAAAAAGCTTAGGGCAAAAAGCCACCACGACAGGGCAAAAACTTCCGAGGTTAGCTAGCAAGATATTGTAATGGGATCACGAGTACTTTCCACCTGACACCGATGTACTTCAGTCACAAACTGCACTTGCCTCCCCCCAGACCCTTTGCTTCTTACACATACAAGTTAATGACGACTGTCTGATTGTTTTCTCTGCGTTCACCACATGTGTAAGATCTTGCTTTCTTCACATTCACCATGTGGGTAAGATCTTGTGAGCTCAGTAAATACGAAGACAAAACCCCTGTTCTGGGCTCTTGTCTCCTCCTGGACATTAGCCTCTCTCATAGTCAATTCTGCATCCACTCTCTTGCTGCACAAGAGAGAACTCCAGACTCATAGTCGGTGACAATTAGCTAAATCACCAATTCGCAAAGTGTGGTCTGAGAACCTCAAGGATTTCCCCCCCCCCACCCCTTGCAGAGAATGCACAAGGCCAAAGTCATTTTCATAACACGAAAGTGGCTATTGGCTTTTTTTTTTTTTCACTGCATCGGTCGTTGCAATGATGGTTCCAAAGCCAAATGTGGCAAAGCGGCTCTAGTCTTAGTACAAAGCAAACAAGGGCACCAAACCCTATGTGTGGCGGTGAAATTCAACATTACCATGCACACGCATTGAAATAAGTGCTGATTCTGCCGAGGAATGAAAACAGTAAAAAGCCTTAATCTGTAAGTGTGTTTTTTAGTATCGTGTGTGATGACTTGGGACCCAGCCCTAGAACTTGGTGTTGCCCGGGGTGGGGAGGGGGGGAGCAGGAAAGAACCTCCAGGAAATCACATGTGCAGTAATGGAAACAGCACCTTTTCCATGAAACACCATTTCTGCTTGCTCTAGCGAGGAAAGACAAGCTGTGGTTGTCAGACCTGGATTTTGGCAGACTCTTTCTGCAAATTGAGGAAAGTGAACCTGTCAATTCGGAGAATGTAACCGACGTCATTTGCCCCCATGTTTAGGTTTGAACTTTCCAATGAAAATGAGAATTTCAGGATTTTTGACAGCTTCCCAATACTTACTGACTTTTCTGATAATGTGCGTGGTGAGATCCTAATGGGTGTGATTTTGATGTTACAGAATTAAACGTGTCAACATTTGGAAGATTTACGTTAGTCAGGGAATCGATAGTTTTTAAGTGACCACCGTGTGATGTTATGCTGTCACACATGGGCAAACGATCCAGTTACAGCATAAAACAGACTAATGGATTTCATGTAAATAAGCAGGAAAAGGTGATTGGTATGGTTTCGGATCCTACGTTGCAACTAACCTTTAAGAAACTACTACTTGTCGGGGCACCTGGGGGCCCAGTCGGTTGAGCATCCAGCTTCGGCTCAGGTCATGATCCTGTGGTCCATGGGTTCAAGCCCCGCATCGGGCTCTGTGCTGACAGCTCGGAGCCTGGAGCCTGTTTCGGATTCTGTGTCTCCTTCTCTCTCTGACCCTCCCCCATTCATGCTCTGTCTCTCTCTGTCTCAAAAATAAATAAACGTTAAAAAAAATAAAAAAAAAAAGTACTACTTGTCAAGGTTTGTTAGAATACCAAAGGAGAAATATCCATAGTGAGCTGACCAGGCTATTCGAATATTCCTCCCTTTTCCAGACACATGTGTAGGTGAGGCCAGAATTTCTTCGTATACTTCAAAGAAAAGAACATATTACAACAAACTGAATGCAGAAACATAGGTGAGAATCCAACTTTTATTAAGCTCAACATTAAAGATATTTGCAGAAAGCCTCCCTTTCTCTCCCTCTCAAAACAAATAAATACACTTTTTAAAAAGTGGGGGAGGGGTGCCTGGTGGCTCAGACAGTTGGTGTCCAACTCTTGGTTTCAGCTCAGGTCACGATCTCATGGTTCATGGGTTCAGGCCCCAAGCTGGGCTTTGCACTGACAGTGAGGAGCCTCCCTGGCATTTTCTCTCCCTCTTTCTCTGCCCCTCCCTCTCTTTCTCTCTTTCTCTCTCTCAAAATGAATAAAGTTAAAAAATATATTTGCAGTAATGAAACCCAATGTCACTCACTCTTCTCAGTAATTTTTTTTTATTTTTTTAACGTTTTTTATTTATTTTTGAGACAGAGAGAGACAGAGCATGAACGGGGGAGGGGCAGAGAGAGAGGGAGACACAGAATCGGAAGCAGGCTCCAGGCTCCGAGCCATCAGCCCAGAGCCCGACGCGGGGCTCGAACTCACGGACCGTGAGATCGTGACCTGAGCCGAAGTCGGACGCTTAACCGACTGAGCCACCCAGGCGCCCCTTTCTTCTCAGTAATTTTTTAAGAAAATAGTTATCTTTTATGAAAATATAAAATATATATGTTAATGTGTAATGGGTTTTGTTGCCATTTCAAATAAGTTAATAGCTTTCAAGGCTCTCACTTTTAAATTTCTAATATGGATGTTATACAACGATAGAAAGAAGTTCTTTGGAATCTTCAGTCATTTTTAAGAGCGTAACGGCTTCTGGAGAGCAAATCCTTTGAAAGTCCTTGGACTAGAGATCTACTTAGTAGCAGGCTATGTGTTTAAAAGAGAATAATAAAAGAAAGAAGCCACCAAAAGGAAGAAAATTTAAAATGCATCTGCAATCAAAATAATGCATTTTGTAGACAGTACGCATATGCAAGGGGGCTTGTCAAGCCTAGTAAACTGAATGTCTATTAAAGTCACAGGGGCAGGAAAAGGTATTGAAAAGGAGTTAAGAACACTGAACAGTTGTGGTGGCTGTGCACCAATCTACAACTGTAACGGGAGAAACAGCAGGAAATAAAGAAATAAAGGGGCTTCATTTTCCTCTTTAAGAGTGGTCAACCCTTGGTAAGCCCAACTTTCCGTGGGATCTGCGAAGGTTGTTGGCTCAGACCCGCCTCACCAGCCCTGCGGACGCGCCTCCCTAAATGTCCCCTGCTGTCTGTGGCCGTTGCCTCACCCACTTTGCTAGGCATGTCTTCCTATCTGTCCTTTCGGTAGGCAACCTAGATGCTTTGTCTTCTCCGGGTTTTGTCGCAACGTAATGATAAATTCACCGTGGTCGTTAAAACCCAGTTCGATGACCAGGGACACCAGTATGACTCAGAAAGTCCTCAACAGTCCCGAACAGCAGTACATGAGGAAGAGTGAAATCCGATGGCTAAAATTCCAAAATGGCTCCAGGAAAGAAAGCAAAGCAAAACTCTTTTGTCCGATTCTGTAGAGATATCTCTGAATGTCTGTGGCTTGTTCCAATAAATGTATATATGGAGTCAATAAGACAGATTGGTGAAGCACAAACTTTTACCGTCAAGGGAAGATGCTTCAACAGACCCAGTAAATGGTTTCCTTCCCACCTGAGCTCTGCCTCTCCTGAGACGTAATCAGCGGAGGCACAGACAGAACACCAAACGATCTCTGTGTGAGCTGTGTGAGCTGTGGGAAGGAGGACGGCTCAGCAGAACACCCAAAGTGCCTGTCAATTCACTCTCCGAGGCAGACCTTGGTACAGTCCCCCAGAAAGAAAGTTCCAGTCACCAGAAGAGATGGGCCTACTCGTGTCACTTCTTCCCGTCATTGAAGGAGAAGCCCTCAACTCAGTATTTTTGACAGGGTGGCTCCATCTAAGTGAGAAACTAGGAACAGGGTGTCCAGGGGTCTCCGCCCGAACCTCATTCAGACTCCATAGAGAGGATGTGACAGAGGCCCAAGGCCCCCCAGGGGAGTCAGCTCCCAAAAAGCCTAGAAACACGAGGCTCTCCTCCACACTTGATGATAGCAAACACTCAATTTACTGATTACTCCGCCACAGTTTTAAGTACGTTAACATACTTTCATGTTTTTTCAGAATTTTTTAAAAGGTTTACTTATTTATTTTTGAGACAGAGACAGAGCACAGGCAGGGGAGGGACAGAGAGAGAAGGAGACACAGAACCCAACACAGTCTGCAGGCTCTGAGCTGTCAGCACGGAGCCCAACGTGGGGCTCGAACCCGCCAACCATGAGATCGTGACCTGAGCCCAAGTCAGACGCTCAACCATCTGAGCCACCCAGGTGCCCCAACACACTTTCCTGTTTAATCCTTACTTCAGCCTTAGTCTTTTTTTTTCCCTTTACATACAAAACAACACAACCACAGAGAAGATGAGTAATATTCCGAAGGTCTCCAGAGTCTTCCATGGAGGATTTGGGCATCTCTGAATTGATAAGATTTTTAAAAAATATTTCACTCACAGCCAGGGAATAAAAGTAGTTTTGAGATTTGTCAATAATATTTTTTCTTTGATTTTGCGATCGCCGCGGTGGCTGAAGTGGGGCTCTGAACACAAACGGTGAACACCTTTTTAAATTTTGTCACGGGGAACGTGGTATTTATTGCTCATGCCTCAGCAACCATACCACAGGAATCGTGTTTGTATGGTATACAATCAGGTTTTCTTTGTTTCACTGCAGATTGTGTTGTAGCAGAACGGACTACCCGTCCTCTTACGTGGAGAGATAGATTTCAACAAGGCAAGTCCACACCGCCTGATTTCGCCTACTAACTTGCAGCTCAGAAAATAACAAAGGACCCTGGGCGGTGATCCTCAGCCAGATGCACGTTCTTCCCCGTCGGAGAGGGTGAAGCTAAGTAGAGGGAGAACAGTGAGTCACGGTCCTTCTTGCCCACACGGTCATCACCATGGCAACCACAGTTGCCAGGTGGAGAATTCCCCCACACATCATAATTGCTGTGTCCACTCTCAGCAGATGAGAAGGGGAAGTGTCCGCAAGTTTGGCCGGAGTTGAAATACTCCAAAGTAACTAACACAGAGCGTTGACATCATGACCACTAATAAGCTGTGATTATGTGACATTTATTGCCGTAAAAACCGTGTGCATTTAGACACAATAATGCTGGGCGTTACCAATAAAACCCCTCACGAGATATATCTGCCTTGTAGATGTATTACCTCACTTAGTGACGAACACGGCACACATGAAAAAAAAAAACGATGCTTTTAAAATTCTAATATCCTTCAAATAAGAAGAGAAATTGAAACAATTTTAATCTTCTGAAAGAGGAGGATGCTTACAGTTTCTCTGGAACAATAACGTGGAAAGGCTATTATGGAATCTACTGGAGAAGGCATTAGGTGAGGAGGATGTCCGTTTGTCCATACGTCTAAAATCTGCAAAGAATAATAAACTCAGAAATAACCATCAGAGAAGTAAATGGAAATCCATTTTTTTTTCCTGTCAGTAGCACGAAAGGGCACTAGGGTTCATTCTGTCTTCCTGTTGGAGGTCAGAGCTATTTTAAATGTTTTATTTTCCCCAACTGTATTGTTTTAGGTTCTTCGTCTGCACATCCGTGTATGTTTGTAACAGCGTGTAAGGACGCACAGGCTTTAATTTCCTAATGCTTTTGGTGCCCGGTATTTTGGTAAAAAATGTAGACAGGGCCCTGACGATGAGACCCACATTTCCAGGAGCCGGGAGCCGGGCGCAAGGCTCGGGTACAAGGGCAAGTCAATGCCAGTTTCCTGCGCCCGTTACCTCCAATCTCCTTCTGAGGGTGCTTTCACTTTTCTACTTTCGTATGAGAGGACTTCTAATTTTCTTTCTCCAAAATGGGATGTGTATTCCAAATAATTCCTCTAAAGGTAGAAAATGTTCCAGAACCGAGGGACGAAACTCTGAGAAAATCCTGCGTATGTAAGTCTGACACAAGAAACGTGGGCTTCAAAGAACCGACGGAGCTCTTTGTCAGCAAAAAGGAGAGAGTGGGTGCAAGATGATCCGATGGGGAAAATACACAAAAGACTGGAGCAGATACTTCAGAGCACGAAACCTGGGGCCGGGTGCAGGAAATATGGAGTAAGCACCCTTCACGGCGTCTCTCCCGCTGAGTTCAACAACGGGTCCTGGACCGAGTGTGCAAACCCGCTGCCTGAAAATACTGTAGAGGAAATGGCCATATGCTGTTTGGGGAAGGACGGCGAGGTTGCAAGTTCCCCATAGACCAGGAGTGTGTTTATCATTTCCCTTCCTTCCAGAATCACTTGGCTGAGCTCAAATATAGACTAGAACCCATAGTGTGCCTCGGATGGGGACAGAGCAGCCCCAGGGACCCTTATCTCCCTGTGTTTTTTCACATTGTTTTCATATTGTATTTATTTTTCAGAGAGAGAGAGAGAGAGAGACAGAGAGACAGAGCATGAGTTGGGAAGAGGGAGAGAGAAAGGGAGACCCAGAATCCGAAGTGGGCTCCAGGCTCCGAGCTGTCAGCACAGAGCCTGACACGTGTCTTGAACTCATGAACAGGGAGATCATGACCTGAGCCGAAGTTGGCTGCTTAACTGACTGAGCCACTCAGGCACCCCTCTCTGTGTTTTTTTTAATAGAAATATAATATATAATATATATATATTATATATTATATTATATATATATATATATTTAGCCATGCCAACAGTATATATGTGTTATCATTCCTGAATGGCCAAAAGACTTACCTGGTCCATTACTATTAGTATAATTGCAGATATGAAATGTCACTTACTGGAGTGAAGAGGACAGTTATATATATATATTTTATATATTTTTATTTATAAAATAAAGGAAGCTCACGGGTGGTGCAGATGGGGACTCCTCCGGACGGCACCGCAAAGAGCTCAGAACTAAAGACCTCGAAACACCTGTTATAACCACAGCCCCAGATGAAAGTCCAGACGCTTTTGAAGTGAATAGAAACGTAGAGAATCAAAGGGGATAGAAAACAAACATAAAGAAGAAGCCAATGGAATTCTCAGAGTCGAAAGCCGCGAGAGTCGAAGTGAAAACTCCCGGGATGGGCTGCACGGCAGCAGAGACCGGAGGAAAGTCAGTGAGTGTGAAAATATAGACCGCCCGGTTTGTGCAAAGGAGAGGAGCAGGATGTATGAAGGACGACGAACAGAGCGTCAGGTCCCTGCTGTGCAAAACCAAAGAACCCAGCGTTCGTGCCATCGGAGCTCCGAACGCGTGCAGGAAAAAAAAAAAAAAAAAAAAAAAGTTGAAGAAATAGTAACAGAAAACTCCCAAATTTATCAAAGGTGTCAAATTAAAATAAGTCTGCACTTACATAAGGAGAGGCTTTAATTAGCAAGAAAGATTACCGCACTGGGGAGAATCTGCTTTGATCTCAGGAATGTGCGATGACTCAAAATCCTACAGAAAAAGGTTTTTCTTTTCCGGGGTGCAGAAGGCAGCTCGTAGAAATAAGCAGAATCTTTGGAGGGGCAGCTGGACAACCCGGTGGGGGGGGGGGTGAGCAGCAGGCCTGACGGGAAAAGGGTAAGTTGGTGAGGGTGTGCCCACCCTCGTGCACTTGCTCGGGCGCCCGGGCCCAGAGCTCAGGGGTCTGTAGGAAACAGGGGTCACGCTGAAATTGGCCAAGACAAAGCGGTGGGTGGGAAAAGGTGACTGACTGTAGGCTCTCAGTCCAAACACATAGACTCGGGGAATCTAGAAGTTCGGCAAAGGTGACCGAGCATGCTGTCAACAAAATCCATCTCAGTTCAGGGGCAAGAAAAGTCTCGAATGCGGAGAGAGGGCAACAATGCGGTACCCGCAGGTAGACGCATGGCATCCTGGGAGAGACCGAACTTCATCTACAGAAAATAGATGAGGGGCGGCCAGGGGTTAGGAGCGAGGGGCAAGGAGGACTCACGAAGGAGAATACAACTGACCACCTGGGCGTGCTGGGACCTCCCGGATCCTGCTCGCGGTACACGCATTCAGATGTACGCAACCGTAGGCCGAAGACGTCGGTTCTACACGTGTCAGTTGAAAAAGTTCAGTAAAGGTTTTAGGAAGATCTGCAAAACGATATTCACACGCACGAGTCGTTAGGGAAATGCAAGTGACATCTTCTTTCTGTCAGACCTGGGATTGCTCCCGACCACTGTCTTTGTCTCTGAAAACACGCCCGGCTTCTCGAAGGCGCCCCCCCCCCCTCGGCTGCCTGGGTCCCCGTTTCCTGGTACCGCACAGAGGGTTACTCGCCAAGACCGTGCCTGCCTCCATATGGGGGTCCTCAGTACTTAGAAAACGACTAAGACACAAGCTGTAGGCTCCGGGGGCGTCTGGAGTCTGTGCGGAAGCAGGTGCAGGCCACGGTGGGGACCAGGGTCGGGCCGCGGGGGAACTCTGGGGCCCAGGGAGAAGCCTGCCGGACGACACGGGCACAGGGTCTGCTGCCTGAGCACAGGACAGAGGCCAGGACCTTCGGGTCCCCTGTAGCCACTCACGGTGAGGACTGATGAACGGAAGGTGACCCCGTTCTGGCCAGCAAGGCCACTCGCCGTGCCCGACGAAGCCCTCGGTGTGAACAGTTGCGGAAGGAAACGGGTGGGAGTGTTCATTCTCGTTGTCCCGCAAGCATGGGACGGTGGCAGGAGGGAGCTGGGTCGGAGGTCGGGCCCGGCTCCTGTATTTCGCTCCCCAAGGGCGGCAGGAAGCAAGATCCTTTCTCATCTCCAGCTCACGGGGGACGGGGGGGTGTAAGGGTTACAGCAAGTTGCCAGCCTACTTTGTCATCCGCCGGCGGCCACACCCGTGGGGAGAGCGGAGGCCTTCCCAGGTGTGGTGGTGACCCCGGGGCGCCCGGGGGTGGGTGCAGGCGCTCGGCGCCCCGGATAGTTCTTTACAAACATCCCGTGCATCCGGACAGGCAGGTGGGGGGGGCTGAGCCCTGAGAGGCCTCAGGGGCCATCCTGTCACAGCTGCCCCGTTCACTCATGGGGGGGTGACAGGAATGGCTTGGCACCATTGTTTCTTATGAGGGGTCGTGCATAGTTTTGTATTCAGCAAGATCAGCTTTTTTTTTTTTTTAATGTTTATTTGTTTTTGAGAGAGAGAGAGAGAGACAGAGAGGGAGGGAGGCTTGTTGCCAGGCATTGGTTCACGCAATGGCAGAGGTTTGGTGAGCCCAGAATTGGACAAGACGGCTGCGGTATAAGGCTGTCTGCTGCCGAATTGCTCCTTGCTTAAGGGACAACAGGCCTTGTTCTACGAAGGCCTTCAAATGATTGGGCAAGGCCCACCACATCAGGGAGAGGCATCTGCCCTACCCAGAGTCCGTGGATTTCAAGGTGAATCTCATCCAAAGCACGGACAGAAACACCCAGAATAACATTTGATCTGGTGGAAACATCCGGGCACGGCGGCTGACCCGAGCGGACACGCGGCACTGAGCATCACACCTGGGAGCGGAGCCTGGGTGGGACGTTGTCTGTAGTCTATACCGCTGTCTGTGCTCTAACTGAAACAGCGTCAACACCAGTCAACAGCCCCCCAGGCCGCCCACTCTGGCGCCAGACTCCGCCACAGGCTCCTCACGGTCTCCTCGTCCGAACCCGACCTCGGTGTGCCATCTCCCGGCCTCTAGGCCCGCTCCCTCCTTCCACCCCACCAGTCGGTCACCAGACCCCGCCAACTGCTCCTCCTGAAGCTGTCCCGTCCGCGTCTTCTGTGCCAGCCCCGTTCCCGCCCGGGCCCCTGAGTCCAGTCTTGCCCAGACTGAGAGCCTCCCCTCCTTGCCTGAGGAGCACCCAATCTGAAATTCAACCCGTGCCCTTGTTTAACACCCCCCACCCCTGGCCCCCGCAGGTGTATTTGCTCCCCGTCCCGAGCACCTCACACCGATGCGCGCGAAGAACAGACGTGTAAGCTCTGCGCACGATCACCGTGTTTCGTGTCTCTGGGGGATAAAGGACGCAGTCCCTTCCTTCCGAAGCTCCGGCCCCAGATCCTGCCTCACCGCTGGCTACGGTTCAGTGAGCCTTCGCGAGAGCACCGGGGTCAGCCCTCAGGGCACCAACCTGCCGTCTTTCTCCTGAACCCCAAGATCTGGGGTTGGGCTGACCAACCCCATCGACCTGGTGAAGGGGCCACTCCTTCACCCGCCTCTCCTAACGGACACTCGGTCAAAGGTACGGGAAGGAAATGAGCCATTAAACCTAGTTAGACCAGACTAGAGCTCAAACTGACCATCCTGTCTGTCCGCTAACCGATCCTGACGGGCAGGTGAAAAGGGTGTTTCTGGGGAGTCTCCCCTGCCACCGTGGCTCACCGTTTGGCCAAGCTGACCCATGAGATGAAGGCTGGCTGCCGTCTTTGACCCCGAGGCACGCTCACACTCTGGTCACGAGAGTGGAGAATTTTCCTGGATTCAGGAGGAGGAGGAGCTGTGTTTATTTACCGAAAGTCTGCTGTGCACCAGGGGCCATTCTAAGTTCGGCAAGTCCATTACCTTTCCCAAGGTCAGGAGACGATTAATTAGCAAAGATGAGACAGTTTGCTCAGCTGATGGTGGCAATCAAAACCGGGCGAGGCACAGTCCAGTGAAGGCTTGTTTGGGGATCTGTCCACACCTTCCCCGCTGTCAGTCACACTAAATAAAGAGCGTCTGTGTTTTCCAGAGGAGCACGGACAGACACAGAGATGACTCATCATCGCAGGGGCCACATCACTGCCAATTTACTCTTCCTGAAACTTTACAGTAATTATGTCACATCTTTCCCCAACTACCTCTAATGTCTTCCCATTTTTGAAAAAAAATGTTTATTTTTTGGGGGGGGCGGGAGAGAGATAGAGTGTGAGTGGGGGAGGGGCAGAGAGAGAGGGAGACACAGAATCCGAAGCAGGCTCCAGGCTCTGAGCCGTCAGCACAGAGCCTGATGCGGGGCTCGAACCCACAAACCACAAGATTATGACCTGAGCTCAAGTCAGACACTTAACCGACAGAGCCACCCAGGCGCCCCTAATGTCTTCCCATTTTTAGAGGAAAAAGTCTGTGTTTTGGAAGTCAGCAGGCTTTGTTGATGACACTGTGTCCTAGAACTTTGTGAATGTGTGTGTGTGTGTGTGTGTGTGTGTGTGTAAGTGTGTGTGTACCTACTTTGGATCCATCTGGCAATAAAAAGAGATGGAAAAGAAATAAACTCTGAAAATTGTCACATCAATTCACTTTCCTGAGCAGAATAAAGCCCCTCGTTGGATTCCGGAAGGCTATTTGGTTGCAGCAAAGGTTGTCATACATTGTAGATAATATTTTATTATTTTATGTAAGTTCGAGTCATTTTATCAGTTACCATGAGTAATATTACCATGAGTGTAATTTTTTTTTTGTTATGGCGTTTTCTCATGGGATTTCTGTGTCATTTCATTTTACCCTGGTAATAATTTTGACAGAGAAGGATGAAGGGACTGGCCCGATGACAGAGTAACTTAGCGTCCACCTTCCCGACACACTCAATGCTCCGAGCGTCTTGCTTTAAGATTTTTAGCTAAGTTTGCTGAGTGTAGTGAAACGCCCTATGTCCTCCCAACTAATTTTGTATCCTTCAGGAACGGCCTGGATAGGCATCGGAAGAGACAGAGCAGAGCAGCAAAGATGAAAGGCCGACTCTTAACCACTTTGGTGGCATTCAGGCTACATTAGAAAAGATGAATGCTGTGGACCGAATGTCTGTTTCCCCCCGAAACCCACCTGTTGACATCCTACCCACCCCCGGATGTGAAGGTCGGGCGGTGAGGCCGTTGGGAGGCGACTGGGTCACGAGGGTCGAGCCCCCATGTTGGGGTCCCTGCCGTCACAGGAAGATGTCACACGGTCCCATTGCCTCTTCAGCCCTTGAGCCGCGTGAAGTCACAGAGAGGATGTGGCTGTCTGAATGCCAGGAACCGTGAGGAGGGTGACCTCCAGGGATGGCTCGGAGCAGGGCACCTGCCCCAGAAAGACCGCCTGGGGCTGGAAACATTGGCTCCTCGAGGAGTCACAGTGATGGAAAAACGTCAGCGGGGGACCGTCATCCCTGGTGTCAGGTGAGTGATGCTCTGCATCGTCTCAGAGGGGACACGGGGGTCTCCACAACCCTGTCCTCGGAGCCTTCCCTGCTTCTCCCGCTTCTCCGGGTCAGAGCCGGGCCCTGTGTGCCTCAGGGGTGAGAGCTGGAGGAGGAGGAGGTCACAACCTCACCCAGAGAACGGGGTCAGAACCGTCCGCCGGGCCACGTCCAGAGGTCCTTCCTACCTCTGGTTTCTCTTGCTGCTGTAACAAATGAGCACAAACTTAGTGGTTAAAACCACACACATTTATTATCTTATGGTTTTCAAGGTCAGAGTCTGGGGGCTCCAGGGAGGAATCCTTTTCCCTGGTGGTTCCCACGGCTGGAGGCTGTCTGCCTGCCTTGGACTATGGCCCTTCCTTGGTCTTCAAATCCTGCAACGGTGAGACTCCCTGACCGTTTGTCCCTAGTCCTATCTCCCTTCACAGCCGGGAAGCCAGCACACTCTCTTCTAAGTTTCCTTGTGGTGACATTAGAGCCCACTCAGATAATCCGGGATCGTCTCCCCACCTCGAGGCTCTTAACTTAATCACATCTGAAGAGTCCCTTTCACCATGGACGCGAACATATCTAAGGCTTCAGAGGTTTAGGATATGGATATCTTTGGGGACCGTGATTCTTCCCTACCACACTTCAGTTATCAGCATCGTGATTTCCGTAAGAGTCTAAAAGAGGCTGTATCCAAAGTCACTCCTCGCGAAGGGACTGGGAGAGAGAAACTTAGCGTGTCCCCAGAAAAGAAATAAGGGCTGGGGGTGTCAGGACCTCGGACCTGTAATGGTCAAGGTTTCTTCGCGATGGTTCTTCAGAGCGTTGACCTTCCTTCTCATTAAGAACAAGAAGACATGTGAGCTTGGACGATGGGGACACTGTCTACTGGGAAACAGGAAAAAAGAGGGTTCAGTTGTCAAAGAGGGCTCTTCCTGGGCATGACGAATGTCCTCCTTGTTCTTCCGGCTGCCCAGACTCCTGGGCGAGGCAGAAAAGAACTAGCAAATAGGCTGTGAGTCGCAGAGACCGTGCACCCTCACGCCCATTGCCTTCAGGGTCAACGCCAAGTGCTGGCTTTAGGAAAACATTTTATGTCAGGTGATTTGTTTTGCTTGAATGTCAGATTTACTTTTGACCACTGGCATCCATGACAGGAACCATTTACCAGCCTCCTCATACACTCCAGTTGGAACGCTATTTGGAACGTACATTTTGTGTAGCGTTTTCTATAAGCGTTCTGCAAACATCTCATTAGGTTATTCCACCTGTTGAGAGAGACAGAGCGAGTATAAATGCCATTTCTGTTTTACTAATGAGAGATCAGAAGCTAGTTGAGATTAAGTGTCACTAGAGGTTAGGACATCATAAGTGGAGACGCCAGGCATCAAACTCTGTCTTGTAACATCGAATCCCAAGTATCTTCTTCACGTGTTAGGCAGATGACTGCCACCAAAGATGTCCCGATCCCTGAAACCTGTGAATATGTTAGTTTACGTGATCAAAGGGGATTTGCAGGTGTGGTTAAGATAAGGATATTGAGAGGAGGAAATCGTCCTGGGTTTCTCAGGTAGACCCCATGTGGTCAGACCCCGTGTAACCCCGTGTGGTCAGAAAGGCGGGAGGGACAAAGGCTTTGGAGAAAGAGATGTGTCAGTAGAAGCAGAGATGACCGTGATGTGGGGCCGTGAGCCAAGGAATGTGTACGCCCTTCAGAAGTGGAAAAAGGCAAGGAAATGGATCCTGCCCTAAAGCCTCCAGAAGAAGCCCCGTCTTGCAAACCTGGTGATTTTCGTGCAGTGAAACAAACCCATTTTGGATTCACAACTCTCTAAAACTGTAAGAGAATGTGTATGGTGCTGAGCCACTAAGTTTGTAATAATCTGTTACAGCAACAATAGGAAATGGACACACCCAATCTCCCTTATACTACCCCAAGACCTTAACCAGTATGTGTATATATACTATACTATAAATGTGTGTGTGTGTGTGTGTGTGTGTGTGTAGAGAGAGAGAGAAAGAGAGAGGAGATGTAAAAATAAATTTTATATTTATCATATTTATTATATTAAATTATTATTATAATAAATATATTAAACTATTATATATTAAATTATATATATTACAATTGTTATATATTAAATTATTATATTTATTATTATTAAATTATAAAATATTATATTTTAAATTTTATACTTATAGCTATTTTATATTACAATAAAGATAAAACATGTTATATATTGTATAATATATACAATATTTATAGTTCCACCAAGATACTGCTAGAGACCTGGAAATTTGAGATCTATTTTCTTGCCAATGTCACGTAATGGGAAACTTAGTTACAGTCTGTTCCAGAAAGATGCCTTACGTTATTTAGGTTCCTTCTACTCTCAGAACAAAATATTTTCCATGTGGTTTAAGACAATTTATGTCGTATTCACTGCAAGTGCCTGCTGTCATCACCTCTTACTGTGATATCAAGCCGTCACAGGGCTAGTTATATTAGCCTTTTTATTCTGCCCACGCCAGAAGGCACTGCCCCTCCCAGGGTGAGCTCATTCCTGGAGCAGCCAACATCTCACCGGGGAGGGTGCCGATCGTGTGCAAACCAACTAACCCAAAGCCCAACCACCTCCTTGATGAGGCTCCGCTCGGCCACTGTCCCCCCTGCTCTAATCACCCCCAGAGCTGGGTGCCAGACCACTAGAGACAGCCCTTATGCCCCAGACACCACGGAAATCATTCAAACGAGCCAGCCCTAAGCTCGCTTATCCTGCCTCGTCTTGTCTCTCCGGCAGAAACCGCAGGAAGGCTGTGGCCCGCATCCCCAGCTCTGCTTCCTGACCAGCCCTGGCGTTTCCCTGTGTGGCCTGTCTCCTGCTTTTAGGGGACTGTGAAAGGCAGACCTTCTTCCTGTGTGACGGCCGTGTCCGTATTTGTGTGTCTTACCGTAGCTGACTAAAACAAACCCCAGGAACACTTAGCCTGCTGTAAAAGAACCTCACAGGGAAAACACTCCGGCCGGTCTCCCAGTGTTCACAGGGAGGGAGGCAGCAGGAACAGCCTGAGACAGATGAGAAGGGGCCAGCCTGCCTGCACGCCAAAGACTACGCTCCAGAGGGATTCGGTCTCTTTCTCAGACCCTTCCCGTAGAAAGTGTGACGGGCTGACTGCCCCATCCCCCAAATAGTTCCCCATTCTAATTTCTGGAACATGCAAATGTTACTTTACACGGCAGAAGGGACTTTGCAACGCGATTAAGTTAAAGATCTTAAAAAACGTGCAGATTGTCCTGGATTATCCGGGTGGGCCCAGCTTAATCACAACGTAAGACGGAGGCAGGAGATTAGTTAATGGGAAATGTAGGAGCAGAAGCATAAGGTTGTAGAAGGAGAGGAGGGGTCTGGAGCCAAGGCTTCAGGATGCCTCTTGCAGTCTGAAGGGACCAGCCCTGAATTTAGCCCAGTGAAACTCATTTTAGACTTCGGACCTCCAGAGCAGCGTAAGAGTAAATTTGCGTGGGCTTAAGCTATGAGGCACGTGGCGATTTGTGCTGGCAACCATAGGAAATTAATACAGAAGCGAAGAGGAGAATCCAGATCACCTGCACGCTCCGCAGGTGTGTTGACGTACATCCGCGCATTATATACATCAGTATCTGTGTTCTCGGAGAGATCGGAAGAGAATTTTGGCTTTTCGAAAACAACCCTTACCGTGTGCTAATGCGGATCTTTCCTAAAAGCAGAGTGGCTTAGCACAGACTTTCGGAGAGTGGGGGATAGAGACCGTCCCCTTCGTGCCCCTTCAGCTTACAAAGGGTTTCACAGGGACCCTCTCTCTACCTTCCGGGAGAGGCCTGTGATTAGAATTTTGCCTCGCCATGGAGACGTCATGTCACATTTAAGTTGGCGAGTTTCCCCCACAAGTTAAAGGGAAATTTGTTTCCCGGGTAAAATCTAGACAGTTTTTTAAACTCTTGCCCCGCGATTTCCGAAACACAGAAACACACACGCATACGGTCACCGACACAGACAGAAGGGCTCGGGAGGCAGCCGGTGGGAAGGCCCTCTCTTCACAGAGCGCCACGGAGGTCACTTTGTGTCCAGCAAACCCCACCGTTGTGCGGGGTCCTCAGGTTTCAGACCTCACCTCCCGGGCCCCAGCCTTGGTTTCTCCGGGAGGTGTCCTCACGGCCCCTCGAGGTATGGGTCATCGTTTCTCAGCTACCTTGACTCTTGTTGTTTATGGGGTGGTTGCTGTCGTTTCGTGGTTTAACCGGTAGCCCATTTCCTTTCTCGCCCCTCCGTTGGAAAGAGGAGGAGAGGCGGTCATGAGCGAGCCGAGATTTCCTGAGGCACAGCTGTCTCGGAGTGTCGTTTGTGGCCTTATTTCTTCAGTTCCTTATCATAACATGGCCTTGTTCTACTGTTTATGTAACTACACAGAAACAGCGCCTTTCAAATTTCAGTTTTAGAAAAACAATTTGGAAATGTTTCTTATAACGCATAGGATTAATCTTTTGAAATTTTAGGCACTGGTGTCTCAATACGTAGAGACCGGAACAAGACACGTGCTTACATTTAGGGAGAGAGCGGGAGGAGAGAAGACACATCACGGCCTCGGGAAGAGTCTTCCAAAGAGAGTCAAACCTACACATTAGCCTCCACTCAACCCCCTGGCTACAGTAGACTCGCGGGGCTGGGGAACACATATGACACCCACACCAGTCCGCAAAATAGAGACTGGGAGCAACCCCGCAGGATGAACAGCCCAGTTTCTCCCAACAGTCTCAAGAGATAAAAGAGGAGAAAGTGAGACAGACAAGGTGAGATGGACTTTATGTGGATCTCATTTCAGAGAAACAAAGAGTAAAAAAAATTGCATTTATGAGATATTCTACAGTTGAAAACTGGATGGATGGATGGATGATATAGATAGATAGATAGATAGATAGATAGATAGATAGATAGAAGATAGTTGATAGCGGATGGTTGGATGCATGGATGGATGGATGGATGGATGGATGATAGAGATAGATAGATAGATAGATAGATAGAAGATAGTTGATAGCAGATGGATGGATGGATGGATAGAAATAGATAGATAGATAGATAGATAGATAGATAGATAGAAGATAGTTGATAGCAGATGGTTGGATGGATGGATAGATGGATGGATGGATGAGATAGATAGATAGATAGATAGATAGATAGGAGATAGTTGATAGCAGATGGATGGATGGATGGATGGATAGATGGATGGATGGATGAATGATAGAAATAGATAGATAGATAGATAGATAGATAGATAGATAGATAGAAGATAGTTGATAGCAGATGGTTGGATGGATGGATGGATGGATGGATGAGATAGATAGATAGATAGGAGATAGTTGATAGCAGATGGATGGATGGATGGATGGATGGATAGATGGATGGATGGATGAATGATAGAAATAGAGAGATAGATAGATAGATAGATAGATAGATAGATAGATAGAAGATAGTTGATAGCGGATGGTTGGATGCATGGATGGATGGATGGATGGATGGATCATAGAGATAGATAGATAGATAGATAGATAGATAGATAGATAGGAGATAGTTGATAGCAGATGGATGGATGGATGGATGGATGGATAGAAATAGATAGATAGATAGATAGATAGATAGATAGAAGATAGTTGATAGCAGATGGTTGGATGGATGGATGGATGAGATAGATAGATAGATAGATAGATAGATAGATAGATAGGAGATAGTTGATAGCAGATGGATGGATGGATGGATGGATGGATAGATGGATGGATGGATGAATGATAGAAATAGTTAGATAGA
Organism: Felis catus; assembly: GCF_018350175.1. Classification (NCBI taxonomy): domain Eukaryota; kingdom Metazoa; phylum Chordata; class Mammalia; order Carnivora; family Felidae; genus Felis; species Felis catus. The sequence goes on from NC_058380.1 coordinate 3,822,100, forward strand.
TAGATAGATAGATAGGTAAATAGATAGAAGATAGTTGATAGCAGATGGATGGATGGATGGACGGATGGATGGATGGATGGATATACATAAAGGATAGAGACAGAGATAGAGATAGAAAGATACATAGATAAGTAGATAGACGATAGATAATAGATAATTAATAGATGATAGATAAATAGGGTCCCACTTCCCAGCCCTCACCCCTGTGGATCAATAAGTAGAATATAAAGCAGTTTTACAAACGTAAATGAGCTTATAAATCAGTGGGAATCCTGTTAAAAATCATAATCTGAGTTCATAGATCTGAGGCAGGGCCCACAGTGATGCTGACGCGCAAGTCAGCGGACCATACTGTGCATAAACAGCGGGTGTATAGACATTAAAGGTCAAGACAGACTAAATTATAGGGGAAATTCTTCAAATCCTGAGAAGGTTTTAATAATACGGAGCCACACTGACATCATAAGACAAGAATTCCGCCTTACGTACAGCACGTGACCATTATTCTTATTACCGTTACCTTCTAGTTGTCTTTTTTCTCCACTGAGCTGAAGTCACCGCCTGCTTTACTACTAGTGGGTCAATTTATCGATGTAGCTTTACTTTTTTCACTTAAATGGTATAATATGAGCATTTCCCCAGTAATTAAAAAATCCCGATAAAGTAAAATCTGCACAGATTTTTTTAAGTGATCATACTGTAGAAAAAGACCCCGTGTGTGAAAACCAACAGCCTCTTTCCCACCATCTACAGCCTCTCTCTCCAGCGGCAACATTTCATGTTTTCCCTTATCTGGATTTATGTAAAATAACATATAAAATAAAATGTCCATTATTTTTAAAATTTTTTTTAACTTTTTAATATTTATTTATTTTTGGCAGGAAGAGAGAGAGCATGAGCGGGGGAGGGGCAGACAGAGAGAAAGACACAGAATCGGAAGCAGGCTCCAGGTTCTGAGCTGTCAGCACAGAGCCCAACGCAGGGCTCGAACCCACGGACCGCGAGATCATGACCTGAAAATGTCCATTATTTTTATAGGTGATGTTCCTTATAAGTCAATAAAATAAAATGCATACATCCCATTATTTCTTGATCAAACCACTTTGGAAAATACCCAAAAACTCTTTATCATGAAGGATAAGACATTTGGCATATAAATAGATGAAATCATTATTTTGAAAACTCTTAAGAGAAAAAGTCATTTGTCCCGCATTTCCTACGTGGGCTTTATCAAGCTAGCTGAAGAGTAGACGAGGCAGAGTTTCTTGTTACTTACATGTTCCGGCTAATGAGCGATCGAGATGAATGTAGAATGGCACCATTTTGCAGCCCTAACAGTGAATGGATTTAGACTTTGAGCATCAGCTCAGCCAACATGGCAAATGGAGGCGGTCAGAGAGTATTTACTCCTGATGGAAAAACACATCATCAGCTGTAAGACAGTCTGCCAACAATGAAAAACTAAATCTGGTCAAGTCTCCAATTCCAGCTATAATTGATAAGAAGCCGAGGACAAGGAGCATGTCAAATTCAGCACTACCAAAAGGCAATCAGCAGAATTGAGAATGTAGGAAACTAGTGACCAAATGATCAGATTCATTCAATAAAAATATCAGAAGGAGATAAGATATATATATATTTAAGGGACACATCAGCACAACAGGTGTATTTTACCTGGATCCTGACTCACACACACTAAGGAAAATGTAGATAATGGTGACATTTATGAGAGAATTGAAAATTTCTCTCATAATTGAAAATTTCTCTCATAATTGAAAATTGAAAATACTAACCGGATTTTAATTGTATTAATGAATTATTGTTACTTTCAGGTATGATCGTATTAATTGGAACTATGTGTTTTAGCAGATCTTATCTTTCAGAGATATGCTCTGAGGGGCGCCTGGGTGTCTCGGTCGGTTGAGCATCGGACTCTTGATTGTGCCTCAGGTTATGATCCCACAGTTCGTGAGATTGAGCCCCACATCGGGCTCTTCTGAAAAGGAAGAGCCAGCTTGGGATCCTCTCTCTCCCTCTCTCTCTGTCCCTCCCCCCCCCCCCGCACCCTCTCTCAAAATAAATAAATAAGCTTAAAAAAAAAGAGAGATGCTCTGAAATATAGCTGAAATGATACATTGGAATTCGTTCCAATACATACAGGATGTGGGAAATGGAGACGGTACAGATGGGGTAGGTTGGCCATTCTGTTTTAATTGTATGTGTGTAATTAATAACAAGCACTTAACCAATAAAGCATAAAAGAAATAATTAAAACAAACAAGAAATTTAGCTTACCTACTGCTTCCTCCTTCCCTGCCACCTCCCACATTTCATATGGGAATATTATTCTTATTTTTCTTTTCTTGAGGATGGATTTATAAACATAAAATTATATGCAGGCTGATCCTGGGATGGGATGCTGACTGGGACACAACAATCTGTGTCTATCACCGATGTGTGAAGAAGCCTCACCGGAGGAAATGGGGAGGAAGGTGTTGTTCCAAGTAACTTTGGAGCTACATGTGGGTCTGTAGGACTAGAGGCGAAAGGGACTGTGTCTCACGCCGTACTCCGGTTGATAAAGTTGTTTCCAGTTGGGGCGCAGGTTAGCGATTCTGATACCACCGTCCGTGTGCACTGGAATTGGACAAATCAGGAAATGGATAGCAGGTAGTGGGAGGCAGGCTTCCCACTGTTTAGAGTCAGAGGGTACGAATAATTACTGGGAGGATAGAATGATGTTCCACTGATAACAGATTAGAGTTGCAGACATCAGTATGAACTCCTGGTGAATCGAATATTGATACAGAGGGATGCGAATACAAATATTCATAGATGTGTGTGTGTAGACTGGGTAGTGCATGCATAGGGGCTTCCTTACTGTCATCCGAGAGGGTCTGTGAGCAACAAAATCCCAGCAGCAATAAACACATCCAGCGCCCAGATCTTGGTTTCTAATACCATTCTCAATAGGAGAAACCAGGGCTCCTTGGAGACGTGGCTGATGACAGGGCCGGGACAGGATGTATGTCTAAGAGAGGAACGTAGAGCCAAAAAGTGAAGTGCTCACAAACAAATCAAAATGATGGGAATATGTCCAAGAGCTGCCAGAGTCAAGGGGAAGGGTTCCCAAAGGCCAAAGCTAGAGCGATTTGAGCAGAAATAAATAAATACTTTGGAGTCCATCCCAAAGTATAAAATAAGTATCTACGAGTCTATCCTAACCTACACAGATGATGCGGTTATAAGTAAATGGGTGAAGAGTAGACAAGTCTCCCCATGTAGCAGACCGTCAGTTTGGATAAGCTACCCTCAAGCTGATGAAATATCTCTACGCTCAAGCAGGGGCCGGTCATGCTGACCTGGCTTCAGAGAAGACAGTGTGGGAAGTGGGAAGAAAAGAGACACTTTTCTTTTCTTGCGGATGGATTTATAAATTTAAAATTACATAGAGCCTTTGTGTAGATACTTTTGCGTCGGAACCTCACAAACACCGTCTCAGCCCGGTGAGCCAGGTTAATAACGTCAACAGATGTAAGTCAAGTAAGTAAGTAGCATGCGCCCTTGACAGGATGTGGTGAAAATGGCACTTGACCTCTGTGGCCAGGTGCCTCTTCCAAACACGTAGCTCCAGCCTTCGCGTGACGAAAACACCGGATAAATCGCAGTAAAAGGACTTTCTACAAAATGCTTGACGACTAGTCTTCAAAACCGTCATGGTCATTAAAGGCAAGGAAAGTCTGAGAAACCGTCACAGCCAAGAAGAACTTAAATAGAAATGGCTTTAGGTAACAGCAACGTATCAACGTCGGCCGACTAATTGTAATAAATGTGCCATACTAATGCATGACATTAATAATAGGACAACTGGGCAGAAGGAGCAGGGACACTCCCCGAGCTCTCCTTGAAATTTTCTGTAGACCTAAAAGTGTTCCAAAACAAAATTTTTATTTATACTATTTATTTTAAAAATGAAATCATGCATCACGTGTACGCATACCTATTATATCAGTATGTATGTGATTCATTATGTTTACAATGTGCTGCAACCACCCCCTTCTAGTTTAGTTGAGTGTTTCTTCTCTTTCTTGCCATCCTAATTTTTGTTGGTTTTATTGTTTACTGTGTTTTAAGGTTTATAACATATATATTCTGCTTTAAACTATATTTCTTTCCCTAAATACGGGTCTACAAATTGGCTATAATAATGAAAAACTAAAACATAACAATGACCATATTACTATGGGGGGAATATAATTTAAAAATTTTTAATGTTTATTTATTTTTGAGAGAGGGGGAGTGCGAGTGGGCAAGGGGCAGAGAGGGAGACACAGAATCCAAAACAGGCTCCAGGTTCTGAGCTGTCAGCGCAGAGCCCAACGCAGGGCTCAAACCCACGAATGGTGAGATCATGACCTGAGCGGAAGTTGGACGCTTAACCGACTGAGCCACCCAGGTGCCCCACTATGGGGGAAATATTTATGGAGAGCTAAGCAGTCTGTTTAGAGGGATATGGAAAACAATATGAACATTTGTCTCTTTCCTAACTGAAATCAATCTGAAAAATTTTCTTTCTAACTTTTGTTTGGTTTCTTCCATCGCTGGATCTCGCATCTTCTACTGGCGTGATGTTTGGATTCTCTCTTTCTTTCCCTTCAACGCTGCCTCAGTAATTTTTAATTCAGACAGGATTCACAGATGGAGTAGTGCCACTTCTTACACATCAGAAAATGCCTTTGTTTTCCACTGGCTTTGTGAACAGTTTGGCATAGCCCTCGGGTGAAAATCACTTTCCCTTTCAAGTTTGAACAATCACTGTGTTATTTTCTTAAGTCTATTTTTACCGATCAGAAACAACCCAAGTGATTGTCCATTAGTCTGCTGATTTTTCCCTGCCTGTGGTGGCTTTTAGGATTCTCTCTTCACGCTTTGAGTTCGGACATTGCGCCAGATATGTCCTGGCGGGTTGTTTTCCCGTTGGGGTTAATCTTTTCCCACGCCCGTTGGGTCATTTCAACGTGAACGGGTGGACATTCTGCGCTGTTATATTTAACACTGTTATCCTTACTGTTCTCTGATTTTGCTTCCTTTCTACTTTTTGTGGGGGTGGGGCTGGGGAATGGAGGGTCCTCCTTCTAGAAACACTATGCAGTGAACACCGGCCTCTCTAGAAGGCGGTACCCGTGCTGCTAACCTTTCCTCTCTTAATCCTCATTCTTCCTTTTCCCTTCAACACCCCTGACAGTCCCTCAACGTCTTCCAGATCATCGATTCTGTCTTTGGCTGCCTCCTGGTGATCAATCCTCGGGCCCTTCGCTAACATTTTCAGCCTGGCCATAATTTCATTTCCAAAAAAATATTCTACTGTTTTCCTTCCATTCCCTTGTCATGGCAGCCTTTTCTTCTTATTAATAACACGAGACATTTCAAGTCTCCCTGAAGACGTTCAAACTAGTTCAGCGTTCTTTCCTTTTTCCTTGGATTCCTTATTTCCCTGCAGCAAAAGTTGTGTTTTGTTTTGCTCTGTTCATTCATCATAATACTCTTTCCTTAAATGTCTGGTGACTTCCTCTTTTATGCTTATGAATGTGAAGCTACTTTGATTATTATGGATTTTTTCAAATTTTGGGCCCTATTTTGAATAGCTTTTTCTAATATGAACATTTGTGCAACATTTCCTATTATAAACCTTAAAAATGAAACTATTGGCTGTCATTCCTGCTTTATCATCTACTTAAAAAAATTTTTTTTAATGTTTTTATTTATTTTTGAGACAGAGACAGACAGAGCATGAGCAGGGGAGGAGCAGAGAGAGAGGGAGACACAGAATCCGAAGCAGGCCCCAGGCTCTGAGCCATCAGCACAGAGCCTGAGGCGAGGCTTGAACCCACAGTGAGATCATGACCTGACCCGAAGTAGGATGCTTAACCGACTGAGCCACCCAGGCGCCCTATCATCTATTTTTTAATGTACATTTCCAGCACTCTTGATTTCTCTACTAGCATATTTGTTGACCAGCAAAGGACTGACTAGAATCGAATGGTCAGTGAAACATTTATGCTCTTTACATCATTTAGGTGCCAGCTTATACTCATTTTTTTAAAAATCCTACGTCTGGTACACTATTCCAGTTTGGGCATACCATGTTTGTATAGACTAAAAATCTAAAACAAAGCTGATTTCTATTTTCTAGAGAGAATTTTTTTTTTCTTATTTATGTATTGTTCTCTATCCTGGAAGAAATCCATGAGAAATTTTCTCATTGTTCAGTTATTATTTTTATTAGTTTTGCTGAGAATTTTTGCCTAGCCTCTTAGGATGTATGGTTTTGGCTCTTTCTTTAAATTAGGTCTATAATTCTTGTTAGTGCTTTTTTTGCTACAAAAGTTCTGTTCTCTCCTTCTGCAAGTCACAGAGCATCATAGATTGGAACCGCTGAACCCCTGGACCGCTCTTGTGTTTCCTCTGCACCCCCCTCGTGGGTAATGCAGCAGGGTGGGGTGTGACGGGGGGGGGGCAGACATTGTTAGGTTTCTCCTTTTGCACAAATCTTACCTGGTGGCCTGTTCTTTCTTTAACTGTCATTAAAACATTATGCAAGGTTTATTCTCTACTACCCAGAAAGTTCCTCTTCAAAAGGGTCACCTGCTGCCTCTGTTTTTGGGTGGCCTCTGTACTGCCCTGTCCAGAGGAAGGGCTCAGCAACACAACAGAAGGAGGAGGGACATCTCCCTGATGGCGTTTCTTCCTCAGATTTGGGGGTCACCCTTCTCTTCACCTTTAAGCCTGTTGTTTATGTCCTCACTGGAGTCAGTCAGACTAGTTGAGTCTGTCCTCACCGACAGTTTTTCAAAATGTTTTTTTAAGTTTATTTACTTATTTTGAAAGCGAGAGAGAGAGAATCTCAAGCAGGCTCTGCACTGTCAGCACAGAGCCCGATGTGGGGCTTGAACCCACAAACCATGAGATCGTGACCTGAGCTGAAGTCAAGAGTCAGATGGTCCACTGACTGAGCTACCCAGGGGCCCCTCACTGGCATTTTTTTTGTAAATATGCAACTTTGTATAGTTTTAAATGGCATTCGGCTGTTATCAGCCTTCCAACATAGTAAACAATAAAACCAACAAATTTAGGACTAAAACTCCTGAACACAAACAAAGAGCAGAAATATGAGTTTGGGCTTAGAATTCAGCCACTTAGAATGCTTCTGGGCATGACGACCGAGGAGAGAAATGCGTGGACCCGCAGACGTCTTGGCTGATTCTCCACTCTCCCCAAAATACCGGAGGCACGAGACAGCAGCCCTCTGATATTTCCATGCTTCCCTAGACAGACACAGGTCTGGTGGGAAACCCGTCCTCTTTATAGGCATTTCTCTTCCACATAATTATTAAAAAAAATAATTACAAGGTAAATATAGACCCTGCTCATAGGCCAACCAATGAAAATACAATGATGCCCAGAAGTTAGCACCGCTAACACTTCCTCGGGCACTGGCTGCGTGACCAAGTGATGACATCTTGTCACTCCCCGTCACATCCTTGACTCCAAACCATCTCTGTGTGTAGATCTCAATCCACAGTTCATTAGATAGCAAACACCACCTGAAACCAGAAACAAAAAAAGGAGTAACGCCCAGAGGCAGCGCTCCCTAAGATAAAAACAAGAATACAGCCATGAGTATTAGGACCGTTTAGGAAAGAGGAAGTTGGAGGGAGGCATGGCAAAGACAAAAGCTCTGAAGCTCACAGTCGCCAAGAAGGTGACAAGTGGGTGAAAACAAAGCCCGTGTGTTTTGGTCGTCAACCCTGGACGCTAATGCCTGAATCACACTGCGTGGCTGATCGGACCTAACGACTAAACCAAACGTGTTCAACCCGGAAAGCATTCATTCCGATGAGACACGTAAATGTTTCGCAGTCCACCTTAACCTTACCCTATTTCAGTCGACTGCGTCTTCTGGGATTTTATTTTCTTTAACTGGAAATACAAGTGTTTGGCGCGAGCCTGAATTTCAATGGGAAACCACACGTCCTGCAAGATTTCCAGGTGTGGGGGTTGAGTGAAGCCTCTTCCCGTCCGTTGAGATGTGAGGAGGCACAGAAATAAATGATTCCTGCCCTTCTGTCCTTGATGTATAATTATACTTTAATTAGAACTAATTTTTTGTATTCCCTGAAGGAACACAAACTCTGTAGGAACCAAATTGAATGGTGAGTAATAAAGTTGTAATTAAATTGATAGTTGGTGGTTTCCCACTGCGACCATTGGACACAATGCTTCGGTTTTTTTACAATATTTTCTCTAGAGCCCTCATGGGGTCCAGGGGATATTATGTGGTATACAAGGCAGTTATTATCATGAAGAGCAACTCACTTAAGCCTTTTAGAACATTCTCAAATTATAGAGTCTTTTGTTTGTAATTGGATTTTTGCTGGAGGTGGCATTTGGATGTTTCCAAGGGAAAGACTCACTTAAGTGTCAACCTGATCGAAGAAGCCAGTCATAGGTTCTGAGGTTCAAGATCGCAGGACAAAATGAAAAATCATCCCATGTGTAAATCCGGTTGGTAGAGGGCCTTTCTGGCCACCCTGGTAAGTGTATCATGTTGAATCTAACTATATTCGTCCAGATGGGGCTACTCAGACTAAAATTTCCCAGAATTATAGAAATAAATCACAAGGGCACCTGGGGGGCTCAGTCGGTTGAGCATCCGACTTCGTCTCAGGTCACGGTCTCACGGTTTCTGAGTTCGAGCCCCACGTCAGGCTTCCTGCTGTCCACGTAGAGCCTGCTTCGGATCCTCTGTGCTCCCCCTTCCCCCCAACTCATGCTCTCTCTCTCCCTCTCAAAACTAAAGTAAACATTAAAGAAAAAAGAAAGGAATCGCAGACCTGTCTTTTCGAGGCTCATAGTTGTATACACCACAACTATGCAGTGAAGCACAAAAGGATATTTTTGGAGCTATGCTATTTTTCCCATGTTAAAAATGTTAAGCCATACCCAAATAAGGTTTTCCTTTTTAGATAGGGAAAAAAAAAATATTTTGTTTGGAAGGAACACACATGAACTAAAGGTAAATCTACACATCGTGAAACAGGCAATCAATTAACAATCAGCTTGCACTAGCTACCTGTAGCTGTGTCACAAGTCACTCCACAATTCCACGAATTGAAACAGTGCTTCTCATATCCGGTTTCAGCAGGTCAGGAGCCCACTAAGGCCCAGCTGTGGCTCAGGGTTCCGTGGTCAGGGTGTTGGGGGAGGCTGCAGCCATCAGTCAGATCAAGGCCGAGTGGCAGGTCCGTTCCCAGACTGACTAATGTGGTCGTTGGCAGGCCTCGCTCCTTGCAGGCTGTTGGCCGGAAGCATCTCTCAACCCCTTGCCCTGTGGGTCTGATTCAAGTCACCTAGCACGGCTTCGTCAGTGAGCGTGAGTGCACAGAGCCACAGGGAGCATGAGCAAAGCAGGGGTACGGGTCTCCCGTCACCCACATCCGGGAGAGCACCCCATCGTGTTTCCCACTTTCTGCCGGGTAGAAGCAGGTCACAGGGTCCAGCCTCCGCTCTGGAAGGGGTTCCACCGGATGCTGGTCACGGGAGCCATTCTAGCAGCCCCGGACTGTAACCCAGCCTGCGGGGAAACAGGCACATAACGACTAGACAGAATTCCCAAACAGAGAAAACCCTTCTTCTCGGTGCCTACACCAATGCCCTCCTGGAGACCATCAGATTCAATCAAGCACGTCAAAATTAACTTTTCCCTTCTTTGATTCCTAATTAAAGTGCTGTTTAAAAGAAGTCACGTGGGGCACCTGGGTGGCTCAGTCGGTTAAGCGTCCGTCTTCGGCTCAGGTCATGATCTCGTGGTCCGTGACTTCGAGCCCCGTGTCGGGCTCTGTGCTGACAGCTCAGAGCCTGGAGCCTGTTTCAGATTCTGTGTCTCCCTCTCTCTCTGCCCCTCCCCCGTTCATGCTCTGTCTCTCTCTGTCTCAAAAATAAAATAAACATTAAAAAAAATTTTAAAAAAATAAAAGAAGTCACGTGATGACAAAGGACAATCACAAAGACAGATGAAACATCTGAATATTATGACACAAAACGTAAAATATGACTGATATTCAGATTCAAATATTTAACTCCTCAGAAATACAGCTATATCGTAAAATGAAATATACCAGCCGACCAAAAGATCTCTACTAAATTAAAGAAAGACAAATTAAGAGATTAATGGTCTACTGGTTTTCTTTCTTCTATCATGCTGGGAAAAAAAAAAAAGAAAGATTGAGCTTATATATGCATATTTTTTTTAAGTTTCAAAGAATATGCTACAAATTGTAGGGGATTCAAGAGTGGTGGGATTGAAGGAGACTGGAGGTGTGTAATCTGCCCTGTAATGAGTAATGGTGATCACGTATTATTTTTATAAACTTAATACATTTTTAGTAAACATGCATGTAATCCATAAGAACGAATTCCACAAACACACCCCGTATGTTTCTTTATTCACATACGGTCATTGGGCTATGAGTTCAACGTGCCCTCTGGAGCCCCCGTGATGTGCCACCACACTGGTCCAACGTTAGGTTACGCGCTAAATACAAGCACGCCTTCTGCCCTACAGGACATCATAGATTCTTCTAGTCCAGTGTAATCGGCTCTGGTTCGAAACGGGTTGTGTTTCCAAAGATTGAACCTCACAGGCACCAGTAAGGGAGGTGGCTTTGGGTGCTGGAAACCTGGCTCCCGAATGCAAAACTCATTCATTCACAAGTCCCATTTATTCATTCACAAGTCCTATTTGGTCACCATGAAAATCCTTTCTCAGAACCACATCCACCCTTCACTGTCTTTCTGGTTCACAGATATAGATGGCTTTGTGTGCTCTCCGCGATCGGGGTGGCTCAACCTTTAGCTACAATGGGTTTCTACGGGATGACGGTACCCGGTAAATGTAAAAATGGTTCCATTGTCAAATACATCTGAGTGTCAGTGACTTAAGTGGAATTCACTGAGGGCTCTTACAAGAGGCCCTTTGCGAGTAGGTACCAAGAAGCCCTGAGAACCTTTCCAGGAACATGGGCACCACGCGTCCAAAACTCTGGTCTGCAGATGTCCTCTCTCTTGAGCGTTGATGTAGTTTGCCATGAAACCCAACATGGGGAATGCGAATGTAGTCAACACTCACAATGACTTGGGCGAAGACTTGTCTCAATTTCTATTTTTCATACTCATATTTCCCAGCCTGGGTCCCCATTGTGATGTGCAGCTCCCTTCGGGTTTCTGCAAAGGCGCAGAAACAGCCCCACAACAACAAAGCCCAAGCACAGATGAGAAGGGGTAGAAGAAGATGTCAGAATGGATGCCCTGGCAGGATGACAGATCATCGGTTGTGTCCCTGCACTCTCAGGTCAGAGGTGCCTGCGGAGGCCCAGGATGGCCGCACATTGACCGGTGGTCCAAGGGCCATCGCTGGCTACTTTCTTGTCCTCGTGCAGAGATTTCTCAGACAGATACTTTCCCATTTCTGCGGGGTGTAATGCTGGGATCAGGGGGAAACATCACAATTACTTACTCCAGGAAATACGTGCTGGAGAGAGAAAAGGCTGAACCAGCTTATTGGCTAACTTAACTTGTTGGTTATAACTTATTGGGTATAACTTAACCAAACAGCTTATTATCAGAACTGGCATCTTATATCATCAATACTTTCTGGTCGACCTTCCCACTCTGTGACACCAACCCAAGTCCCAAACTGTGCCCAACGCCGACCAGCTTCCCCTTGGCAAGGCTACTGGCAAAACACCCATCCACATCTCTAAAATCTCATGAGCCCCGTCCCCTGACTCCCCCACCGTGACACCGTGACGATTAAGGTGGTGTTCTCCCATACTGCAATAAATCTAATAAAGTTAGCTTTGCTTGATCAACAGGACTTTTGGGAGTCATCTTTTCTGAGGAACCGGCAGCCGACACTTCAGGACCGAACCTATAAGCAATCCCTACCCATAATCCAACATCGCACAAGCATGTGAGTACTCACTTTGATTTAATGGATTCACATATTAAAATAGCCTTGAAGTTGCCCAATTACATCACATTAGCGTGACTGCATGTCTTATACGCCCTAGGTTTTTCAAGGCCCTCCCAAGACATGGAGGTCTTAACTGACAAAGATTTAGAAAAGGTCGAGTCCATTTTATTGGGCTCTGGATGAGTATCAAAGACTAGCGACGTGAACCACTATCTATCCCAGCCCTGTTTTGCCCTGTGCTGGCTGTTTTGCACTGCCTTCTTGTATCAGCCCCCAGACGAGTGGTGATGGGCGTGAGACCCAGAAAACTCCACTCAGCCTCCTCCGTTTTAGCAGAATGCTTTCCTCAGTAGAAAGCTCAGGGAATTCGCTTTTATAGCAACATCCTCCATAAGGAAAAAAAAGGTATTTCCAGTAACCTTAGTTAAGGTGTGAGCGCTTGTACGTGCATGTGGGTTTGTGTATCTGTGACCCCTGAAACGACACAGTAGCGGTAATTAAAGCAAGACCCCGTCTTCCTTTGACCAGGGGTAGAATCTGCTTTACCAGTTGCCGACTTGGTGATCTTTCTCATATAACGCAACAGAGCTGTACGCGCTTGGAAAACGCTCTATCAAGGAAAGCCAGATTTAGGGTATCCACAGCGGTCTCCCGTGGGCTCAGAAATTTGTCAATATTGTGTCAAGTTCTCTACACCAGGGCTTCTCAATTTGAACGTCCCCGAGGTACTTGTTAAGATGCAGATGCCGATTCAGTAAGACTGGGATGGAGTCCAAGAGTTTTTGAGGGGATGGAACTAGTCTGCATCTAGATCGTCACGGGGATTACATAAATCCGTACATGTCTTCAAATTCATGGCACCGTGCACCAAAATGTGAGTCACGGTTACTGTATGATGCTTTTTAAAAATAATGTTCAAAGCCACACTCACTCACACACACACACACACACACACACCCCACAAAGGATGCCTCAAAGATGGTGAGAGGCTCTGAAGAATTCATAGCATCACCACCTAATACTCCTTCCAAAATGTTTATCCTGAACCTGGCCATGAGGAAAAGATCCACCGTGCCAAACTGAGAGACAGTCGATAAAACTTGTCCAGATTCTGCAAAATAATCAGCCTCATGAGAGGGAAAACAACAAGGCTGTAAACTCCTCCGATTTTTTTTTTAATGTTTATTTATTTTTGAGAGAGGGAGCGAGCGAGCAAGCGAGTGGGGGAGGGGCAGAGAGAGACGGAGACACAGAATCCGAGGCAGGTTCCAGGCTCTGAGCTGTCAGCACAGAGCCTGACGCGGGGCTCGAAACCATGAACCGTGAGATCACGACCTGAGCTGAAGTCAGATCAACTGAGCCACCCAGGCGCCCCTGGTAGAATCAGTATCACAGTGCAACAGATCGAAATTTGTGGGACACAACAAGAACAGCTCTTAGGGGGAAATGTTTAGAATCCAATGCTCAGATGAGAAAAGAAGCAGGTCTATCACCCATCGCATCACATCCCGAACTATGTGTAATGGTTTGGATCATCTTCGTTCTTATTTTAATGCATACTTGGGACGAGCAGGGGCTGTTCTTATTCCGCTTTGAGCCTGAGTCTACTGGACGAGCGTGAGTAGATCCCCAGTAGTTTTGCTAACAGAGATTGGTTGACGTTACGTACCTGTTAGGTTTCCTATTATAATTTTTATTGTGATACACAGATGACCTGTGCCTCCAAAGAGTGTGTTCTGAAATATTATTCCTTGTATACTTTAAAATGACACCAGTTTGATGCTCCTCAGACATTGTAGTGGTCAAGTGTTGAAAAACAGCACCAAATAAGTGACAGCAATTTTTTGGCTACCTATTACTTTTGCTTTAAATTTTTGGGTTTTGAGATAACTGTAGATTCACGGGAAGCTGCGAAGAAATCCTCAGAACGTCCGGCGCACCCCTTAGCCACCCTCTCCCGTCTTCCACAGCTATCAAATCAAAACCAGGATGTTGAGATTGGTACGGTCCATCGAGTTTGTTCATAGGATTTGTGCCAGGTACACTCCTGTGGTGCAGGTGCAAAGCTACCGCCTGGACAGACCCGTGTGGCTGCCCCCGGTTAAGATACGCACCTGAACGTCAGCACAGGGACTACCTCACGCTACCCTTTCCCCCCTCCTCCCCTATTCCCACACCTGCAGCTACCAATCTATTCTCCATCTCTGTAATCACGACAATGAATGCTGTAAAAAAAGGGACAACCCAGTATATACTTTTTGAGATTGGCTTTCGTCACTCCACGTCCACACTTGACGCGCATCCAAACCGTGGCATGGATCGACAGTCTGTTTACTTGTGTCGCTGCGTGGTAGGTTCTGGCACACACGTGCAAGTTTGTGGAACCACTCACATACCAAAGACATTTGGGCGATTTCCTGTTTTGAGCTATTACAGGTAAAGCGGCTGGGAGCATTCGCGTACAAGTTTCTGCCTAAAAACAACTTTCTGTCCAAGGGCGCACTTGCTGGCTCCCTGGGCGAGTCCATTTCGTACTCTGCGCATGTTGAAAACCTGCTCCTAATAAACTGTTGGCACCAAGTTTTCAGCGAGCAATGTCTGCAGAGCCCTGTCAACCCGGAGAGATGCCTTTGCTCAGCATGCGCGCTGACACGGTGCAGGAAGCACGGGGCTACCACCCGTGCGCACAGACTCCCCCAAAGGGTCCTCACCTCCCTTCCGTGGGGAGCAGAGATGGAGGATGAGGGAGAAAGCAAAGAGAGAAAAAGCACTGGTCCCCTTGCAATCGGGACCGTGGAGGACAGCCCCGCAGGAACGAGGCTGAGAAGCTCATCACACCCGGACAACGTGGCATAAATAAAATCTCTGACCGGCCGTCCCTCCCACAGGTGGCCTCCCGTGGAAGGGCCCCTACCCCGTGGATCGTGGCTCCAAGAACAGGACCAAGTCTTTCTTTCCAAGAAAGGGTTGTTCTTGGAAGATGCAAGAGAATCACCATTTGCACCTGTTAAAAAAAAAAAAAAGAAAGAAAGAAAAGGTCAAGCGTACCTATCCTTTTAAGGTGGCGTCTGTGTTCATAGGTGCTGTTGTCCGGAACCGGCTGGACACACTCAGTCTCCCGTCTCTGGTTGGGCCTCAAGGCCACGGTCCCGCCCCTGACCACGCACGACCCTCCTGTCCTCTCTGATCCCAGGAGCCTGGACTCACACCTCTTCCCTTGCTTTGGGGCACTTACATCCTCTGCTCTAACCCTTGAGTTCCTCCGTCCAAACCCAGTACAGAACAGGACAGAAGCCACTGGCCTCCTGTTTCTTTGCTACATCCACAGAATCTGGTGAAGATTCAAAGCTTACAAACAACCTTCTCCATTTTCTTGAGGTTCCTCTTTTTCCTCCATGCTGCTGTTTTTTTTTTAAATTTACTACTAGCGTTTTAAAAGTAGAAAGCATCGATAGTCACTGTGAGTGACATAAAAGAAACGTCCATGCTGAAAGGTTACTTTTCACTTGCCGTTGAAAGGCTAACTATTGGGGCGCCTGGGTGGCGCAGTCGGTTAAGCGTCCGACTTCAGCCGGGTCACGATCTCGCGGTCCGCGAGTTCGAGCCCCGCGTCGGGCTCTGGGCTGACGGCTCGGAGCCTGGAGCCTGTTTCCGATTCTGTGTCTCCCTCTCTCTCTGCCCCTCCCCCGTTCATGCTCTGTCTCTCTCTGTCCCAAAAATAAATAAACGTTGAAAAAAAAATTAAAAAAAAAAGGCTAACTATTACTTAAGTTTGCTCTCCACCCTTGCGGGCATGTACTATGGATTTCAGTCCGGATCTATGACTGCCTATCTTTACTGAATACACTTATCTCTCAAGGAATTGGCCAATCCCTGTCACGTACAGTGTCAACCACATTCCGTATGAGCTGTAACGAGTCCAGAATTTGCAGGCAGAAGCTCACGGTGAGATCAGCCATCTATTCTCTGACCTTCCAACGTGGGCAAGATCATTTGGGTATTTTGGTGCGTCTATTCACCTGTCCCTTCAGTGCAGGTGGAACTTACTTGTACGAAGGTCAGGGGCCCTATTTCCACGGTTCATGGTGCTTTGGGGGCTTGCAGAGAAAGATCTTCCAAACGTAATATGTCACCAGCACAATTTCTTTTAATCAAGTATTTGTCCTTCTCGGTGGTTTATATCTGATCAGTTTCCTTTCTCTCTCCCTCCCCCCTTTTGTCGTGGGGGGAGAAAGAGGCAGAAATGCAAGTAATCGTCAGATTTTTCTAGTGTTACCAGTGACACGCATGGGTTTTTTTTTCCTCATAGTGTAAAATAAAACAGATATCATGTAAATAATTTCAAATGCCACCTACAATTATGTTTCCCTGCAGACTGAGACAACGGAGAGGCTAAGTATGTCTTTTTCCCTTCAGATGATCTGGAATCCCTCTTCTTAAAAATGGCCCCACGGTCCTCCTACTAATTGCTATGGCAACCACTTCCGGTACCCAGAATTCTCTCTCAGCTAGGGCTAAGACTCCTTGGATGCTCCTGCAGAATTGGCTGCCCCCCCCCCCCCCCGCCGGGCCCTCATGAAAACCACCCACCTCACCTTTCCCACCTCAGATGGTGTTGAGGAAGGAACCAACTATCACCAGGGAACTAACACACCTCTCCTCAGCCTACCTCACAGGGACGGTCCGGCCTCCAACATCTTGCTCGACGGGACCGTGACTAAGGCCATGACTCTGTGCCTTTGTCTGAATTCACACACAGGCGGATGTTACACGGAACTGAACGTGACAGAGGCAATGAGCGATGCCTGAGCTGTGGTCGGCGTCTACCAAAATGGTGAGCGGGATTGGCGAGGCAGACACCCCCTTTTCCAGGTGGTTCACGCTCTTGTTTCCCACCCCAGCGGTCGGCAGTGCTCTCTGCGGGATGCTCCCTCCACACCAGCCCCCCCCCCCCGTAGGAACACAGAAGAACTGTGTCACTGGTCCCCTGAAGGCCCGGTGGAAGCAGGTGGCTAATTCCTGCCGACGGGCTGTGGGAAGACATCGTGTGTCCTTTTGTCCCAGAGCACTTCATGGCCCTTCTCACGCACTTACTTCTAGAACTATTTGCTGATGCCAAAGACTTGGTTTAGTTCCAAGGGCGGGAGGAATCAGAGAAGAGATTCAAGTCACATCCAGGAGGGAGAGCAACTTTAAATCGTAAGTAATGGGGTGGGCTAGTCAAGACCCAGAACAATAGCGCCTTGGGGCCTGGGGGACGCTCCTGGGTCTGGTGACCACAGCTAAGGGCCCATTTTTTTCCAGTGTGATGAAAGGGAAGGTTTTATTGGGATGAGAGAGGGAGTTATGCAATTGACACCCCCCCCCAAAAATACCAGTGATGCTGAAGTGTTACCTCCAACATTTCCCGTGTCCCTGCCCCCCTGCTGTTTCGTGACGACCTCGACCCCGAAAGAGTGCCCGGATGGCATGTGGGCCAAACTGAGTCAGGAAACTCTGATGTCAGGATCATAACAATTATAAATTAGAGAGGAAAATCACTAGCCACCAAGAGACTGGCCAACTCTGTTCTGCCTCCCACAGGCTAGATTTTCTAATGGGCCAAACTCACCTTAGACTTTGCTCTGGACGAGAGAGCGAGCCTCTTCCCTCCTCCCCGCCTCATCCCTGCGACGCCTTGCCCCTGCTTCACTCAGTAACAGTGACAGGCCAACAACCAGGTCACAAGCCCTGGGACACCCCGACAGAGATGTCCGTCTGTGGAAAATCCAAAAGACATCTCTATGCTCCTGACACAGCCCGTGGCCCCCTCCCCCACCACATCCCCGTCCCTGGTAGATGATAGAACTGGCCGGAGATTCCAATCAAACCCTTACACGCAAAAGGTTTGCTTTTCCAAGGGTCCACGCTTTTAGAAAATTTCTTATCTCAGGTTCTCCCGGAGGGCGAAATTTAATGGGAAAACGGAGAGGGAATCAGGAGGGATTGTTGCCACGGCCAGAAGCCGCAGGACATCCTGCCTTGATATCCCACCGGCACCTGTGACACCCTCCATACCAAGGAGAATTAACTTCCTTTACCGTCAGTGAGAAGGGAGCGGGGGGCCGTAGTTTGTGTGGTGCACTGGGAAAGCATGAGCTTGGCAGTGACTCGAGGGCGGAGCAGGGAGGGGAGTCCTGGGCAACAACAGCCCTGCACCCTCAGCTACGTCAGCTACGGTGCTGCGTCCTCCTGAGAGCAGGCCTCCCGCCGAGGAAAAACCCTGTCTCCCATCCAATGAATTATGCGAACTCAACTTAATTGATTGCACCGTGTTGCTTGAAATCGCCGCGAAATTCTGCTGCTGTGGTTTTAAAGATGCGTCAACACCGTCAGCTTGAGAGGCTCAACCAAGTTCTGCAGTCTCGCGTCGGTCAGTAACATTCATGCACAAGCGGTGTGGGTCACCACCCAGAGGCTCACACGGCTTTCTCTCGGAGTTGTCCTTTCATGGCCCAAGCTGGAGGAAGCGAGGTTTTGGAGGAGATGATCGGGAGTCTGGGTAAGAGTGTGATGGGGTGAAGTTCTGGGAGCCGTTGGTGGAGGTCGGGACTGAGGCGGTATCGGGGCCAGGCCAGCAAGCGGGGACTTGGTCCGCGATGCAATCCCCTTCCATCGACCCAACTGCCGGGATGTGTGACGGGCAGCTAGCTGTGCCGGGTGACAACGTAGACGGCACGGGGACAAGCGGGCGCGTCCCCCCTCCTGCCTATCCGAATCCCACTAGTCGTGCGGGTGGCCGTGCGCCCCGCTCCGCCAGGATCGCCCCCTCGGCCCCGGAGGAGGGCTCGCTGTAAGCACAGCTTGTGCGGGCTGGGTGGGCAGCTCTCTCCCCCGCGTGTCTCCCACCCACGGCCGGGAACATGGCCTGGCGACCAGCACCGCAGGGGCCTCCTCGTGAGAAACGAAGACAGAGACGCCCAGAGACATCCAAGGACCCCTGAGACGCTCCCCTCCAGACTCCCCGATTACCCGGGAGAAGACCCTGCTTAAGCCATTGTCACTGGGGGTTCGCGCCTCATGCGGCCGAGCACAGGCCTTCGGGAGAAGGACACGGGCCGGGCCCTGTCCCCTGCTCATGCTGTGTGCACGGGGCGGGAGGCCGTCCCGGAGACCCCCGCCCGGCAGCCGCGGGAGCCCCTGAGACACCAGCAGGGGCCAGTGGGGCCCGCATCAGGACAGGGGAGCCCCCCGCCAGCCCCTTTCACTGCTCGAGGTGGGGGGGAAGGAACCCTTGAAGGGACGGAAAACAGCTGGCTTTTTCAGATGCCCTACATTTAGCACTTGGCGAAAGTAGCTATTCTGAGCTGGGTGTGAAGGAAGGCAACAGCTGAACTTGAAAGAGGAGAGAGTGTGTGAGAAAGCAGAGGAAGTGGGCCCTGGAGGCCGGCACTGTGGCTCCGTGGCTGGCTCCGTGGCTGGCTCCGTGGCTGGCTCCACGACGGGGTGCCGTGCTAGGTGACTAGCGGGGAGCACGGCCTCACGGTCACAGAAAGGAAACGGTGTCGCCGAAGGAGAAGGAACGCGCGGGACCTGAATCCGGGGAGGAGTGACCGGCTGTCCCACGCTGTCCCCTGCCTGGGGACCGCCCTCTCTGACGGAGAGAGACAGCTGTGACAATTCCAGTGTCTTCCCCGTGCCCACAGGGCCCCGAGCCTTCCACATGTGTGCCTGTATTCGGTCCTAACAGATGTACCTCCAGTCACGGCTGAGGACAGCGGGGCCCCTGCCCGGGTCACAGCGCAGAGCTGGGGCCCAGCCCCCATAGACCCGTCGTGTCTCCAGCTACAGGAACCACGGCGGAAAGAGCCCCTCTCCAGACACTCAGCGGAGCGCCTGATTCCAAATGTGATTGTAAAAATCTCAATTAAGATGATCTTCAATTAATCGAGTGTTCCGGATAATTTAATTTCCTGGCTTAATTGAGCACTAACCAGGAAAACTTTTCCATCAGAGCAGGGTTTTTTCCTCCCCCCCAAAGTGTATGAGACACAATTTCCTAACTTAGTGAACCCGATTTAAATTTCCTTTGGTAATGAAGTCACTAACAGTGCCTCGGGCCCACAGTTTGGAAGCTGCTTCTCACCAACCAGCAACACACGCAGTGCTCAGGGTTGGATCAGATTTGTCCGTTTTTTTTTTTGTTTGTTTGTTTTTGTTTTTTTCCCCTAGCCTGCTATTAATTGAGGCTGCAAAGGACATCCTTGGGCACAAGATATTCCTTTTATACTCAAATGAGTTTCAGATATACCTGAAGTGGAATATTGGAGTCAATTGGGTTATAAAATATTTTATAGTTTTTTTTTCTTTTTCTTAATGGTTATTTATTTATTTTGAGAGGTGGGTGAGAGGCAGAGAGAGAGAAAGAGAGAGGGAGAGAGAATCCCACCCTGAGCGAGCGTGGAGCCCGACTCAGGGCTCGAACTCACGAACCTTGAGATCATGACCTGAGCTGAAACCAGGCGTTGGATACTTAACGGAGTGAGCCACCCGGGCACCCCTATAGTTGTTTTTTTTTTCAATGTTTCCCAAAAATGTTTCCAAAATGCTGCATCATCCCGTTGCCAGAACCCGACGGTGAGGAAGGTTCTGGGTGAAAAGGAGGCTGGAGAAGGAGAATGATACACGGGGAGAGGAAGGAAGCGCTCGGAGAACAGTCTCAGGGGAAAAGAGAGAAAGCCCTTCATCCACTGCCCGCCGTGGGCGCTGGTAACCGCTTGGCCAGCAGCTCACCAGGAAAGAGAAGAAACGCCCTTGCTTGGGACGCTTGCCTAAGTGCACGGGCCCTGGCGGTGGCTGATTCCAACTCCCTTAACTCAGCACCAGGAAAAATGAGACCCCAGGGCTCTCGTGACCCCGGTGGGAGCTCGCCCCAGCACCCTGGCTGCAAGAGACCAGGGGACAATTGCGAGGGACGGTGAGGATGAAGGTCCTCGGTGTGGATGTGCCACCACCAGCCTCCACGCCACGCCAGGTAAGACTTGCCACCCTGGACACAAGGGCCCTAAATGGAGGACGGGAGACCTGGATCCCCTGTGTAATCAAGAGAACACATGCCCCTTGACCATGGCACACCCCATATGGAAATTCCCTAGGCACTGGGAGGGCAGTGCCCCCATGACCCCCGATCTTTTTACGGGGTCTTGTTCGATCTGGTCAAAGGATGCCTTGAGCCCTGCCTCGGATTTTATTGCAAGTGCCCTACCTCTTACTGGCCTTCCGTTTCTACCAAAGCGGAAAACCCCAGTGCCAAATAATAAAGGCTCATTACCAGTGACGAGAAGTGGCTGATTATTCCGGCAGAAAGTTCTAAGTACAAAGGCTGAAGGTTGGGAACAGACCCAGCGATGAGGAGGTGTTTCTCAGTGGGCCCTACCATCAGGGATTTATCTGATTTGGGCTAAGGAGGGCATGATCCTCAAAAGCCGGAGGCTAAACGTCTCAACGGAGAGATCACAGCCGGATCTCTTAATCACTTACTTCATTTGGCTTTAGAAAGTGTTTCTTCATGCTTTCTTTTCAGCATTTGGATCTGGTTTTAAATTATTCATACGATGACATTGCCTGATTCCTCTCACAAATTCAGAAAAACATAAAATGTTGGGAAAGGGTTGATGGTTAAAGAATGTCATCTTCTGAGGAATTTTGATATCCTGTCCGTAACAGAGATTGCCAGGGGATTAACCGTTTCTTGTACTTTCTAGATTTCTGATGCTTTGACCTCTGGGGCGTCTGGTGCCCTGGAATCACTGTCCCTCCCGGGTCAGCTGATTTCTAGAGATAGTAAGTGACTCACCTGTGAGCATGTCTTTTATACGTAAACCAACCAACACGGAGGCCACATTGCCTCCCAAATAAGAAGATGGTCTATTCTGAGTGTCCCTGGAAGCAGCAGACAGGTGAATAAGTTCTGCTGAGGGAGGGGTCCCAGAAACGCTATAGAGAATGTAGAGGATTTGATGGCTGGAGCTCAAGCAGCCTTCATGGGCCATGAGGAAGCATCCTGCATCCTAGAGAAGAGGGAGCTGAATCATCTAACGAGTCTGTATCTCTCCTAATATTAGGAAGTCACTGGACTCCTTCTGCATGACAAAGAATACAAATCTACATTTTTAAGTAACTATTCTTTGAGGTTTTGCTGTTCTCTTCAGTGAAATAACCTCATATAATGCACTCTCCTTGATGCAAAGCAAAACCAAAAACCATGGGGCACCTGGGTGGCTCAGATGGTTAAGCTTGGTTTGGGCTCAGGTCATGATCTCACGGTTCGTGAGTTCGAGCCCCATATGGGGCTCTGTGCTGTTAATGCAGAGCCTGCTTAGGATTCTCTTCCCCCACCCACCCCCCACCTCTCTCCATCTCTCTCTCTCTCTCTCTCTCTCTCTCTCAAAATAAATAAATAAACTTTAAAAAAAACCATAATATCTTGGCCTGAAGTGATGGGTCGAGGCCTGTGAAGGTACTCAGTGCGTCCCCAAAAGATGTCTACTGATCATGCTACTGGCATTATCAGTATCAGAAAGAAGTTTAACTCACCTTACGTGCCAAACGCTTGGTAGATGTGTTCCCTTTCAGCCGTCAACACCCACAGTACATGCTCTGCTTTCCCACTTTGTCTAAACACAGACCAACAAGATGCTGGTCACCATCATTTGACTGTATTTACAAGTTTCCCCGTTTCCTGGAACCCTAAATCGAGAGCAGGAAGCCCATCGTTAACCAGCAAGTTGTCTGGAAAATAAAGCAGGTTACGACCCGGCATTCGAGTAAAACCACCCTGTCCTTGCCGGTCATTGTGGGTCCCCCGCTGAGCCCAGTGTACTCTCTGCAGAGCATATCGCGTCCTACAAAAGAATTACAAATTACACAAATGACGACAAAGCGTCATCTCCTACAGTGTGGGTCCCCTGCTGCCCCCTCATGGGTCCCACCTGTACGTTGGGAACTGACTGAACATGGAACAGAATCGGCAAACACACGGGGGCATTGGTGTCTGCTCTTGTACACGCCAGGCCACTAATATTATGTGATATCCAACAAAAAAGAAAGGAATTTTAACCAAAAACCAGTTGTGCTTCCTCCCTGAGAATGCCTTCAATAAACTTTGAAATCTGGTCTTCTCAGTCTTTCTGTGGTGCTAAGACTTGTGTCTCTTTCTGCTATTAAAAGCACAATTTGGGGGGGGGGGGCACCCGGGTGGCTCAGTCGGTTAAGCTTCCGACTTCAGCTCAGGTCATGATCTCACAGTCTGTGGGTTCGAGCCCCGCGTCAGGCTCTGTGCTGACAGCTCAGAGCTTGGAGCCCGTTTCAGACTCTGTGTTTCCCTCTCTCTCTCTGCCCCTCCCCCATTCATACTCTGTCTCTCTCTCTCTCAAAAATAATTTAAAAAAAAACATTAAAAAATACGATTTGGGGTTTATTCATTTTTTTTAAAACACAACTCATTAACTTCACACTCAAAAGTATTATTTTGCATTTGTTTCTTTTTTTAAAAATGAGACCGGAACTGATGAAGAAGTTTTGATAGATTGATAACACTTTCCAAAAAACAAATAACTTATGGGCATGGGGACTCCAGACCCATAACATCACGTTGTCAGACGGTTGTGTTTTATTTCCTAAACGCCTGTGGGTTTTCTGGCTTGTTTTTATTTTGTTTTATTTGCGTTTTTGTTTTTTGAGGGGAGAGGACATCCCTGTCTTGGAAAAATTATCATACTCTGAGATGGACAGACTCGTGCTTCCTGACATTACGGGTCTAGTACTTTGCTGCTATCTTATCTCCACTTTTGTGCTTCATTGAATCGTGACTTAGGCATAAAAATAAAAAAAAAATAATAAAAATAGATGCAACTGAACAAAGATGAGATAGTGTCCACCATGCACATGGGGATGTGGACCCTCAGTGAGATGCCCAGGGTCAAGGGGGCGCCAGCCTCGCTGACACGTCCCCGCACTTCTGAGACTGTTGCTGAGACACAGTTGGTAGGAACTCAGTGGGCTTTCCCAGAAGCCCATTGGCTTCATAGTCCCCATCTGTAAAATTTATAGGAGTCAAAGACTGTTTCACTGTCTCTTACTTGACAACTACATGGGGCACCTGGGTGGCTCAGTCGGTTGAGCGGCCGACTTCGGCCCAGGTCATGATCTCGCGGTCTGTGAGTTCAAGCCCCGCATCGGGCTCTGTGCTGACCACTCAGAGCCTGGAGCCTGGTTCTGATTCTGTGTCTCCCTCTCTCTCTCTGACTCTCCCCCCGTTCATGCTCTGTCTCTCTCTGTCTCAAAAATAAATAAAAATTGAAAAAAAATTAATAAATAAGTAAACGTTTAAAAAAAAAAAACAAAGAAAACCACAGAACCACTTACAGGTTGCTCAGGTGGCCACATCTTGAACCACTGACGTGGGCAAAGGCAGGATATTTCAAAATACCCAGTTGACCAATGCTGCTGCATAATTTCTGTAGTAGTCTGTGGTAGCCGGAGTCATTTTTTATTTTATTATTTTTTTTAATGTTCATTTTTGAGAGACAGAGACGGAGTGTGATCAGGGGAGGTGCAGACAGAGAGAAGGAGACACAGAATCCGAAGCAGGCTCCAGGCTCCGAGCTGTCGGCACAGAGCCCGACATGGGGCTTGAACTCACGGGGCTTGAACTCACGGACCGCAAGATCATGACCTGAGCTGAAGTTGGACGCTTAACCAACTAAGCCACCCGGACGCCCCTCTGTAATCTGACTCATTTTTAGTGAACACTACTCAGCCTACCTTTGAGAATGCTTTTTTTTTTCTTTTTAAATAATCTATCAAAGAAGATAAAACACCAGCTTACCATTCTGACTCAGGCACATTCCCCAGAATTTCTTCCTTCTTAACACTGTACTTTTTATGTTGTATATATTTACTCATTGTAATTCATTTATTCATATATTTACGTGTATTGTATTACCTATTCATTTGTTATCTGAACAGAAAAGAGTTAGCAGGAGGAAATGCTAACGTTTGAGGTTACAAACCAGGGATGGTGTGGTAGTCAAGGTGGGGTGGGCGATGCTTCCCAGAAAGTCAAGGGCTTCTTCCTCCCGCGGGGTGTCTATCCACCACGGGTCAGCAGGGAACCTTGTCCCATGTCACTTGTCCTGGCTGTGTTGTGCAAGGCGGTGGGCTCCACGCTGGTTCCTGGGGGACACAGGACGGCAGGTGCTAGGAGATGAGCGCCTCCAGCCTGGAAACGGAGGTGTCTCTCCCATTCTAAACTCCTCCGCCAGAAGGGGTCAGATCCCCCCTGACACCACGGGGTCGGGGAGCGCGCTCCTACTCTGTGCCCCGAGGAGCAGAGTGGCAACCTTTGGAGAAGGGTTAGGTGGGGTTTGCTGCCCACCCCAAGAAAGGTTCACGGGGCACTTCCTGGGGCAAAGTACAGTTCCTGTTGCCAAGACGGTTCGACGATGACTTCAGGTTAAACAGTATGGAACAAATCAGGACGTGGGCAGAAACCTTCTCAGCACAAGGAAGCCCGGTGTAAGAGCCATAAAGGACAGAAAACAGGAGCCAAGGGGGATTCTCAAGGAGGAGAGAATTGGTTTGATTTTAGGGAATTGGGGAGGGCTCTGGAGAGTTCACGGGATGGCAGGCTGGATGTGGGAATCAGCTCTCCGTGCACGGACGGGACAGGGAGACGGAAAAGACGGACTTCTGAGCAGAGGAAGCAGTCACATGGGGCCACGGTGACGCGTTTTGGCACACCGTTTTGTCATTGTTGACAGTTTTACAGCAACAGTGACGTCCTAGACAAAGCCTGTCTCCTCGTCGCCCTCTGAGTTGCTGATACTTACCCTGTGGCTGGCACAGGGGTATTGGGGGCACTTTGGAGTACCTAACTCTGAGGGCTGATTTATTACTACGGTTCAGCGAGTGTGTGTGTGTGTGTGTGTGTGTGCACTCGGTGCTGATGAGCACTCGGGCCTTTCGAGTGGTACCTCTTTTTTTTTTTTTTTTAATTTTTTTTAACATTTATTTATTTTTGAGACAGCATGAACGGGGGAGGGGCAGAGAGAGAGGGAGACACAGAATCGGAAACAGGCTCCAGGCTCTGAGCCGTCAGCCCAGAGCCTGACGCGGGGCTCGAACTCACGGACCGCGAGATCGTGACCTGAGCTGAAGTCGGACGCTCAACCGACTGAGCCACCCAGGCGCCCCACGAGTGGTACCTCTTGAGGCTAGCACGCCCTCGTCCGTGGATTGCTGGCCTGACTTCTGACAAGAGCGCAGTGAACATGTCACATCCACACGATGCCCTTTGTTGCCCCGGCAAAGAACCTGCGTAGATGTCACTGCGTATTCACTACGAGCGGCCCTGTCTCCACTCCGTTTTTCTCCGACCCCTGGCCCTCCCTCCTTACGGAGGTTCAGCCGGCAGCTGACGGCCTCCTTTGCCCTCCTCACTGGGCCCACATCCTCCTTGTTGCTTGAGGCAAAGGGAGGACCCGTGGGCTTCCGAGCTTCTCCAGGCGACTCCAAGGCGCAGGAAAAAAAACCGGAGGGCCACCTTGCCCTCAAAGTGCGGTCCGTGACCAGCGGCATCGGCAGCACCCGAGAGCCTAACAGGAATGTAGGTTCCCAGGCCCCCGCCCAGCCCTGCTGACTCCAGCTCTGGGGAGTCACAAGGCCTTCCAAGAGCTTTAGCTGCACATTAAAGCTTGATAAGTACCGGATGGGATGCCCTCTAATGGGGCCTAATGGGGCCTGCTGATTGCAATTATCTGCATAAGCAGAGAAACCCAGAATAATGTAGCGATAATGACCTTGGGGGTGGGGGAGGGGGCATGCCAAGAGCACCACCCGGAAAGCCATTAAAGAGGCTTAAAGAAACTGAAAGTTGCCCTTGACTGTGGCGCTTGCACGGGTGAGTTTTTCACACTGTCACAAACCTTCCGGGCAGAGCCCGACACGGTTGAGGGTGTTTGTTTCCCCGGAAAGCTCAGTACGCGACGACAGGGCTCTAAGTGCCTGGCGCTTCTTAATTTAATCGTGAGGGCCACCCACGCTGCGGATGCGAATTCCCACCCTACAGAAGCTCAGAGAGGCTAAAAACCTGCCCAGGGGTCACCAAGCAGGTCACGGGCAGAGGAAGGGTTTCGTTTGCTCATAGTTGTTGATCTGTTTTTCCCGTGTTACCAAGAGTAAGGCCTATACTATGATTAGTGAGGATTATATTATAACGAGGAGGAGGAGTAAGGATCAAGGGTCCAGAAGCAGGAACTGGGTCCAGAAGCGGCACTGGGGTTTCTCAATACCAAACCCACTTAACAGCCTGGACTGGTGAGGAGGCCAGGGAGCCGGGGGCCGAGCAGGAGACACGGGATTAAAAGGGAGCTTTTCTTCACTCCTAGGGAGCCCCTACCCACTCCCACCTCACCCTCCAGGACTGACAGGGACCATCTGGGGAAAAAAAACAAAAAACAAAAAAAAACCCTCCTGGAGACACTGTCCCCAACCCTAGGCCTGCCTGACAGCCTCCTGTCCAGAGATAAGCACATCAAAGCAGCTTCAAGAGATCTAGGTGAAGACCCTCACCGGACCCCCTCCACCCCCCCCCCCAAAGAAACAGAAACATCACCACCTTCCAGCCAGGGGGTCAGAACCGAAGCTTTATTTCAAGCGGTTTCTTTATTTTCAGAACACCACCGGCAACTGGAAACAGGGATGCAAGTGTGGTTTTTATAACTGAAGAGTCCATAAAATAGATAATGGGACTGTAACAATAAATACACCTGAAATATAAATATACACATTGATACCCCACACGTATAAAAGTCATGCTCTGTAAATACTCTGTCCACGTACTGTCTTTGTGGGGGACCGAGTTCCAGGATGGAGCTTTGAGGGTTGACACTTATGGATGTTTCCCGTCACTTATGGATGTTTCCAGAGAGCTTCCGCAGGAGCAACCTATTACCAATCTCGACAAGGAAATTAAGTATCACAGAGCAGTTCTGAAAATATTGAAGAGTTGTTTGTTCTACAAAGAATGAGCATTTCTCAAACGTTAGAAATGGTGAAACAAATGTACCAGCTTACAGGTATGTACAATGTATTACTTTATACTTCAAAAATGCAGGAAGATCAATTATATATATACACATAAAATATATGTATATAATCGTAGATCGGATGAACAATTCAATATTGCTCTTGTGTTGGTCTTGCCGTATTGCACGCATGCCCGGGGCATGCCCATGGCTTATCACCAGATAGAGGACGTACTGGTAGGGACAGAAGGGGACTCATGGGAACCCCCATGCTTGTCCCCGGAACGCCATCGTCAAAGCAATATTTGGAGTTCCGTAACGTGCCGTGGCGAGGTCGGAAACTTCTGTGCCCATGTGCGGTTGTAGGACGGGTCCTCCGGAACAGCACTGCGTACTCAGGATGGGGCCACGTACACGCCACACGCACCTGATTCGGTGGGACCAACCCCCGAGCCCGGAGACGATCGGGGATCTCCTCAAAGACTATTTTGAGATGCTCCTCAAACCCTCGTTGCGATTCACCCAAAGTGACATCAGGACGAAGACCCGTGCCTGTGGTGTCCACAGCCTTCCTATAAACCCACGGGCAAACTATGAAGGAACGAAACACATCCTGAATGCACTCTAGTTTTCGATCATGAAGAGTTTCTCCCACGGATGAAGCTTTACACACTTTAAAGGCAGACAGTGGTGAGAGAGGGCAGGAGGGATTCTTACCCATATCAGTAGGAACGGGACGGTCGGTGGGAGCCTCATCCTAGGAGCCTCAGGGACCTGGCGGCCCGGGGCAGACCCCAGCCCCCCCATTTTGGCCACGAAGGCCTGTTTCTTCTTCCACTTACCCAGTCTCCAAATTACAAACTCTCTGAGAATAGAAATAGAAAAAAAAAAAAGGGATAGGTTGAAAAATAAATGTTCCAGAAAACTCGCCAACTAGGTGCCAATGGGAAGCTCCCAGAGCAGCCGCCAGGGTGGGGGGAGCATCCGTCGGGACTTGAGGGGGCCTCGGGCCCGGCTCCCCGACCCTGCAGGCCCCCGGGCTGCTTCCACACCTTCCTTGCTCAAGGTTGCTCCAGGAGGCCAAGAAGAGGGGTGGGGTGGCTGGTTCCCAAGGACGCCTCCACACACGGCATGGGCCACCAGGGGAGTCACGCGCAGAGCCCAGAGGATTGTCAAGACCAGGACCTTTAACCAGAAAGGGCCGATGGAGATGTTGAGTGCACAGAGGTGCCGGCTACGGCCACCCTGCCCAGCGGGGCTGTGAGGACACAGCAGGTGCAGAAGAGAGACGCAGAACCCAACGGGGTGCACGCGGATGTCCCCAACTGGCCAACTCTGCCCGGCGGCCGGGGGCTCCCCTGCCCCAGCCCGGCCCGGCTTCTGGCTTCCTCTGCCTGCCGCGTAGCAAGCAGCTCTTGAAGGACCTTTCCGGAGTGGGGGCCAGCGTGAGCTGTGCTGGCCAGAACAAACAAGAGGAGGCTTCTGTTCCGGGCTCTGTCAGTCGGAGCCTTCTGGAAGCGGAGCCAGACCGGCCGTGCCCAGGACAGAGCAGCCTGCCTGCCTCCAGCCACCGTCCAGTCTCCAGGCCAGCGTGCAGAGACCGGCAGAGGCCGCGATTTAGTTTGAAGGATAAGGAAGCACACAAGGTCATTAAGAGGAAGAGAGAATTGATTCCGGAGCAGACTCCGCATCCAACAGCTCTTAGGAGACATTTATAATGGAGCATGCAGGATAATCTACTATTACTTGAACACATTCTCCAGGAGTATGCTTCAGCTATGGACAGATCATCAAAAACACAGTGAACGACTTCTGTTTCAAAGTATTTCATTGAGGTGCTAAAGAATGGCATAAAGAATGGTATACAGATCTCTGTGTCATTTGGGAAGATGGATGTGCTTCTGTCTTGGGATGGCCTTTGTTGGCTGTTGCCCAGCTGGATATAGACTGAGTGATGGAAAAGAGGGAAAACCATCGTGGAGGGGGAAATAATGGCCTGAAAAGAGCTTCTTTCATTGCATTTATTTAAAATCTGAGGGCTGGAAGGGGTGTGCTCCTCGTGGGTCAAGGGGAGGAAAGCACACTTCTAAAACCCTCGACGTGTGACATTGCTGAGATGCTCTAGGAAGTGTCACGATATCCTCACTTGCACACTGAAGGGCCAAGCAGGATGCCCTTAAGTGAACTCATCTGTCACCGGCCGTGAGATAATTAAAGGGGCGCCTGCTGACCAGGTCTAGTGAGGTGAGAGCACCCCTCAGAGCCCGGGGCCCGCCAGTCAGCTGGGAATCGACAGTGAGCGCGCTCTGGGGGACGCTGTGTCAGTTTATGTCCAATTCGGCTACAGAACTGTGAAATGGAACAACGTGGGCCAGGTGTTCCCTTCCCACCCCCCCCCCGCCCCTCCCGCCCCTAAGGGTGCCCCGCTCTCGAGCTGGGTGGGCATAGCTCCAGGGTCACCTGCCGTCACATGCATGCAGAGGGGACCTAGTCCTGTACTCAGATCGCTCGTGGGCGCGAGCCCAGAGCCCCCGCTAAGGGCCAACCCACGTTCAGAAACGCCCAGCCCCCCACCAGGTGCCCCGGGGTGCAGGGTGCACGGGTTCCCATTTTAACCGCTGGGCGGAGTCCCTGATTCCAGAGAGGGGGTGCTTACGGGCGGTGGCGTGAAGTGCCCTCTCGGGGACAACGGGGCACGTCTCGGTCAAGATGCGCTAGTGAACACGGGGGCATCGTACATGCTGCCCTGACGACGGGGGTCACGTGGGAGGGGACGGGGGCGGGGCGGGGCCAGGCCCCGCCCCCCGCTCCGCAGGGCCTCACATGAGCACGCATTTGCCCTTGAGTTTTTCCTTCCTCTTCTGCTGCTTGCTCTTCTTGCCGTCGATCTGGAGGCTCACGGTCCTGCGCTTCTCCAGGTTGAGCAGCTCCTGGAAGAGCTCCTTCACGTTGTGGTTGAGCTTGGCCGAGGTCTCCATGAAGGCGCACTTCCACCTGCGGGCCAGGGCCTCGGCCTCGCCGCTCTCCACCTCGCGGCTGGGGCTCTCGTCACACTTGTTGCCCACCAGCATGATGGGGATGCTGTCCACGTCCCCTTTGATCTCGCAGATTTGCTCGTAGATGGGCTTGAGCTCTTCCAGCGACTGGCGGCTGGTGATGGAGTAGACCAGGATGAAGGCGTGGCCCTTGGAGATGGACAGGCGCTGCATGGCCGGGAACTGGTGGCTGCCCGTGGTGTCCGTGATCTGCAGCGTGCAGATGCTTTTGTCGCAGCTGATCACCTGCCGGTAGGTGTCCTCCACCGTGGGGATGTAGCTCTCGCGGAACGTGCCTTTCACAAACCTCAAGACCAGCGAGCTCTTGCCCACGCCACCTGCCCCGAACACGGCCACCCGGTAGTCGTTGCTCTGTTCCGGCATGTTGCTCCACAGCCGCGGCTCGCACCCAGGAGGCACCTGGCAAAGGAACCAGACGTGCGAGAGGATCGGTTTAAAAAAAGAAAAAGGGGGAAGGAAAATCTTGACCAGGATTGCCTTACCCTCTTTCCATAGCTTAAAAAGAACCAAAGGGATACATTTTGTTTTCGAGCTCCCAACGTAAGAGAACTTGAATTTCATTTAAAGATTTTAGGGGCGCCCGGTGGCTCAGTCGGTTAAGTATCTGACTCTGACTCAGATCATGATCTCACAGTTATGAGTTCGAGCTCCGAGTCAGGCTCTGTGCTGACGTTGCAGAGCCTGCTTGGGATTCTCTCTCTTTCTCTTTCTCTCTCTCTCTCTCTGCCCCTCCCCTGCTCTCTCTCTCTCTCCAAATAAATAAATTTTTAAAAAATGGCAGCAAGGTCACTGTTTTATAAGCATTACAAGAAACCCTCTAGATAATGCGCACTCGGTGCTTACCCAGCAGAAGCTCCCAGCGTTAGAGGACGGACAGGCACAGAAAGGCGCCTGTTACACCCTGCGTGGTAGCTGCCATGGTAAAGTCATAAACAAAGGCCGAAAGAGAGCCTGCTGGGGCATCCAGTTCTGTGTGGGGCCCTGAGGGGAGATTTCACAGAGGGCCGGGTGAAGGTGTGAAGGGGTGAGGGGCGGGCCACCCAGAAGACGGGGTCCCTGGCAGATGCCCGAGGGTGCGAAGGGAGCCAACACGGGGCCAGGGCAGACAGCTGGCGTGCATGGACATCTGGGGCAGGGCTGGCAAGCGGGGAGCGGTGGCCTCATCGGTCGAGATAAAAGGCCAAAGAGACAAGTAGGTCTGGAGAAGCTGAGCAGGAAGCAGCCGGGCCCGGGTCAGGTTTGTAGGACACACAGGTGGAGACAGGTATCTGGCAGGCGGCTGGGCTGTGGTCTGAAAACTCAGTAGGGAAGTCCAGGCTAGTGATAAGGATGTGGGTTTCATCCATATATAAAGAGCACGCTAATAAGTAAAAATCAGCCAGGGTGAAGACGTATAGTGAGAGAGAAGATCAAATTCCAAATCCAGAGAACTTGGCAAGTCATCTACTTCAGCTTTCTGCACCTGAGTTGCCTGCACCAGAAAATGGGGATAGTAACACCACCTTCTCCTCGGAGCTGCTCTGGGGTGTTCGTGAGACAAGGACTGCCACTCAGCACAGCTGGGGGCCCAAGCTCTCTAGCTGTTTAGTAAGGACTAGGCAGAAAAGGGGGTCACAAAGGAGCAGCAGGGACAGGAGGAAGAACTGGAGAGAAGGTAACAAAATGCCAAGAAAGCCCAAAACTGTCAAGAAGTCACGGGGCTCGTATAGCTATACACACCTACGTTAAATGAGGACAAAGATCTCAAATCAGTAACTTGAGCTCCCACCTTACAAGAGTCAAGTAACCCCAAAGGAGGAAAAATGCAGGAAATACTAGATTACAGTGGAAGTCAGTAGAATGAAGAATAGAAAAACAATAGAGAAAAATCAATAAACTCAGAAGTGGGTTTGTTTTTTTAATAACAATAAAATTAACAAGCTTTTCGCTGGACTGGCCAAAGAAGCAAGAGAACTCAAAATGTTAACATGAGAAGTGGCAGAGGAGACATCACTACTGACCCTGCAGAAACATAGTTATCAGAGGCTCCTGTGACCAACTGCACAGAAACACGCTACATAACTCAGAGGAGGCAGACCCAAACTACCAAAGCTGAATCAAGCAGAAATCGAAAATGCACAGCAAAGACCTACCTAGCAAGACAGTAATCAAAAAACCATCCACAAGGAAAGCCGGGTCCAGACAGCTTCGCGGGATTAATTATATTGGATTAATACCAATTCTTTGCAAACTCTTCCAAAAAGTTGAATGGGAGGATACACCTGTCACTCTCTCTGAGGCCAAAATTACCCTGATACAGCTTGAGATACAAAGACATGACAAGAAAACTGCAGAGCAGTATCTCTTCGGAACAAATACAAAATCCTCAACCAAGACTGGCAAAACGAATCCACCAATGCATAAAAAGGATTATACATCATAACCAAGTAGGATTTATGCCGGGCATGCAAAGTCGGCTTAACATCCAAAAATTAACATAACATACCATATCAATAAAAGACCAAAAGCATGATAATCTCAGTAGATACAAAAAAGAAAAAATTGACAAACTTCAGTACTCAATCATGATTTAAAAAAAAAAAAAGAGCAAATCAGGAATAAAAGGGAACTTCTTCCTCCAGAAAAGAACGTATTATGAAACACCACAGCTAAGACAGTACTTAATGATGAAAGATTGTTTTCTCACTACAATCAAGAAAAAGACCGGTGTCCCCACTCTTGCAACTTCTATTTACCATTTTACTGAAGGTTTTAACTAGGAGAATAAGTCAAGAATGTGAAATAAAAGGCATCCAGATTGGAAGGGAAGAAATGAAACTATTTATTGCAGAAGGCACAACCTTGTAAATAGAAACTTTTAAGGAATCTTCCAAAAAGAAAACTAATAAACTACTTCTAAAAGGTTTTCAAATATCCATATAAAAATCAACTGTAGGGGCGCCTGGGTGGCGCAGTCGGTTAAGCGTCCGACTTCAGCCAGGTCACGATCTCGCGGTCCGTGAGTTCGAGCCCCGCGTCGGGCTCTGGGCTGATGGCTCAGAGCCTGGAGCCTGTTTCCGATTCTGTGTCTCCCTCTCTCTCTGGCCCTCCCCCGTTCATGCTCTGTCTCTCTCTGTCCCAAAAATAAATAAACGTTGAAAAAAAAATCAACTGTATATCTCCACACCCGCGATGAATAATCTGAAAACAAAATTAAGAAACCAATTCCATTTACAACATCATGAAAAATCATAAGATACTTAGGAATAAAATTAATAAGGAAGCATAAACATTGTACTCTGAAAATTAAAAAAAATATTGTTGAAAGACACTGAAGACCCAAAGGAGTGGAAAGCCACCCACGTTTATGTATCAGAGGACTTAATTTTGTTAAAATAGCAATATTCCCCAAATCACCTACAGATTCAGCGCAGTCTCTACATAAATTCCAATTGGCTACTCTATGGAAATTTCCAAGCTGATTCCAAAATTCACCTGAAAATTTAAAAGGCCCAGAATAGTGAAGCAATGGCGAATTTAGAAAGAAAGAAAGAAAGAAATAAGGGAAGGAAAGGACGGGAGGGAAGGAGGGAATGGGGGAGGGAAGGGAGGAAGGACAGAAGGAAGG
Organism: Felis catus; assembly: GCF_018350175.1. Taxonomy (NCBI): domain Eukaryota; kingdom Metazoa; phylum Chordata; class Mammalia; order Carnivora; family Felidae; genus Felis; species Felis catus. The sequence goes on from NC_058380.1 coordinate 3,856,864, forward strand.
AAGTTGGAGAACACATACCTCCTGATTTCAAACTCACTGAGAGGAGCAGAAAGACACTATACATGACGACATTGTCTACGGATTCTGAAACGGATTCACAGATACACAGGAACAGATCCAGAGCCCCCAGTGTGAGAAATAACGTGTTAAAGTAACAGGCTCGGCTTTATCCCTGATAGCCAGGCGATGGAAACAACCCATATGTTCGCGGTAGAAATGGAATATTCGTACCATAAAAGGCAACGCATCAGATTAATACATCCCTATGATAAGAAAAAGCGATACCAAGAGTGGAACATGCAACACGCTGGTTGAACGTGCCAGTTGAGATGCGCTCCACAGCCCGCTGGATGCTGGAAATGCCGCCCATCTTCGTGCGGCTGGGGGTTACGGAGGAGTTACGCAGTGGTCTTGCGGATTGTTCAGAATGACCATATTCTTTCAAACTTATCATGGAAATGAAATATCACTTACAAGCCAGGAAACCCAATAGGGTTGATTCTCAGACTCAAGTTAAAGGAAAGTACCCTTGGAGATGGAGTGTGTAGCTTTGATCTGGGGGCGGTAAGAGGTGAAGGAAGTCTGGCAAACTTTAGGTTGACTGGGATGTCCTGAGCTACGAAGGGAGTCAAAGCATCTTGCAGTGTGTGTGGGAGCAAGGACAACCGTGGAGATGGCCAGAAAGACCAGAAGTGGGGCTTTCTCTTTAAGGAAATTGAGGGCTGAGGAAAGAGGAGGGGACAATCAGCCGAGGTACTATGGGGGGAGACTGTAGGGATCGGCTGTGCATATTCAACACAGCAAACCCGGAAGAAGGCAGGAGCCGCTGAGATCCAGAATGTACACAGGGCAATGGGTCTTCACGGAGAGAACAGCGAGATCGGGTGGAGGCACGGGACCCCGTCCAGACCGGCCCCTCGACCCCAACCACCTGTCATGTCTCAGCTTAACGTGTTAAAAGGAACAAATGAGAAGCGACATAATGCATATACTTGGTTAAAAAGATAATGGAGATCGTAAAACACTCTTTCATCCACACAGAGGCCCCTTCCCTCCTTTGACAGCTTCCTTCCAGAAACAACCACTGTTAAAAAGAACAGAAATTCAGTTATCACTTCCTGGTGTGCACCATGAGAATTTTAAATAATGCACTCATTGCTTGAAGCGTAGAACTTAATGTCTTGACTTACTGACTTTGGACCATATCTTTCTGTGAAATTAGCACACTACCTTCCTCCATTGCCTGATTTTTGCGAGTTACACTCCATTTTTAAGCACCTGCCAGTATTTCAGTTCCCCAGATATAACATTTACAATTTGTTCCAAAATTTATATTAAGTCTTCTGTACTTGCCTGCAGTTGTTTCTAAACTCTATCAAGAAACAGCTTATTGAAAGGGTTTTGTAGAGATTTTTCAGTGCAGAAGTCGATAGTAGGACGGAACCCACTGAGGGGAAAGGTCATCGTCAATCAGACTTTGCTGACTGATACATAATCTTCTGTGTCTGCATTGTTGGGGTCTTGGGTTGGGTTGGGTTTTTTTAACCCTAGTTTTTTGGGGGTTTTTTGCTTTTGTACCTAGGTCACTCTTAGTTGCCAATTTGTCTTTTTTTTTTTTTAATTTTTATTCATTTTAGAAAGAGAGAGAGCAAGTGGGGCAGGGGCAGAGAGAGTGGGAGACACAGAATCGGAAGCAGGCTCCAGGCTCTGAGCTGTCAGCACAGAGCCCGATGTGGGGCTCGAACCCACAAACCGTGAGACCATGACCTGAGCTGAAGTCGGATACTCAACCGACTGAGACACCCAGGCGCTCCGAGTTGCCAATTTCTCTGTTTCAATTTATTATTACCTTGCTTGGATCCATTTTATGTTTTGGCATGAACATTACTGGTAAGTTCTTTTAGGTGGCATTAAAACTTCTGAGTCCATGCCACGTTCCCCTGACTGATGCAATCCTGCAGCCAAACAAAGTTGCAAGTATTTTCTCCACAGATTTTAAGGATCATTTGTCTTTTAACTTGGTCATCACCAGGGATATTGGTGTGAAATCCAAAGGCGGTAAGATACTCTCTCCTCTGTAGGGAACTCGGGATTTTCCCTTCTCTTTGGCAGGTGGGGGTTTCTCTTTATTCTGAGAGCTATGCCATCCCACCAGGATATATCTAGAACTGCTTTTTGACTACATTTTTTTTGGGGGGGGGGGTTGGGGGATGATTAAAAATCTGATCATTTCCGCAGCCTGGGGAAATTTTTATTTTTTCTATTTTTAGGAAGTGCGTCATCCCAACCCCTCTACTCCTCTCTCTTTGTGGAACTCTTATTAGGTGATGGCCCGAGTGTACCTATTCTTAATTGCTCTAGAAGGGCTTTCCTTATATTTTCAATCACTTTTTTCGTACTCTGATTTTGCCCCTCTCATAGAAGCGCTTTCTTATCTCAGACAAGGGGATACCTTGTGGGCTTTCAACAAGAATGCCACTTGCAATTTGTTGTCGCTGTTCTTATCACGTATCTGAGATATCTCTGGTTATGTCTGTTCACTGCAATCTTCCTCTGTCATGGGGTTTCCACCAAATGTCTGCTGGTCCCTGGTTGTCCCCTGATTTATGAAAGAAATCGCCACCTGGCTGGGAGAGGCAGCTAGGGCAGTTTCTCTGGATGCACAGATCTGTCCACCAAAGTCTCTTCTGCCCTGAATAGGACAACTGTTTGCAATGACCCCTTTCTACTTTCCTTTTCTGGGACTTATCTGGACGAAATGATCACTCAGCCCCTCACCCCTCTGAAAAGCTTATACACAGACAAATGAGGGAACGGATCAAAGAAAGAGAGTAAACAATCCATCCCAAAGGATCACAAAAATATAAAAATGTGTGTCTTATAATTAAGAATTCAAAATGAGATGTTTTAAATACTGAATATTAGGTTAGAGGTACAGTATTATGATTTATAAGAAATATACATTTGATCATTCAGATGACGAAAATATATTTTTCAGGGCACCTGGGTGGCTCAGTCACTTAAGTGTCTGATTTTGGCTCAGATCATGATCTCACAGTTGGTGGGTTCAAGCCCCGTGTGGGGCTCTGCGCGGACAGCACGAGCCTGCTTGGCTTCTCTCTCCTTTCTCTGTCCCTCCGCATTTTTACCCTCTCTCTCTCAAAATAAATAAACTTAAAAAAAAGTTCTTTAAATCTACTACTAATGAAAGATAAATGGGTCACTTAAGTAAAAATAAGAACTATTATCGACTTTACAACACAAATAAGGACACTTTTAAAAGAAATTAATTTTCAACGGAATGTAAATTCTCTAGGTAGGAGCGTGTACTTTTACACACTTCTAGAATTTCGATTTAATGGAAGATTCATTTCATGTACCTTCTCAGCTGACCCTAAAAACTGAAAGATCTGTTTGTTAGTGGGAAACATTTGCCAGATCGTAAAGAGTTAAACAGCTATGGTCTGTCCTTCCCTAAGGAAGCAGACTCAGTTTTTCAGGAACCTTGTTTCCTGGTGTTCTGGAAACAGCCCTCCCTGCAGTGTGGGGACAGGTGTTGAAGCAGGTGACACATCTGCACCCAGATAATGGAGCCACCGTCCCATGGCGGGAGGCCCGGGGGCACCCAGATATTCATGGCAAGACTCCTAACATCTGCAAAAGTGAAACAAGTGGGAATATATTGAGGCATGTCTTGGATTGGAAGCATTAGAATACATTATTCTTTAAGACCTTTGTTGTCGGGAGGCAAATAACCCCGCAGCTTAGGCACAGAAAAAAGATTCACTAGTGTGTGTCTGCTACTATTCCATTTGGAGAAAGCATCATGGTCAGGAACGCCCAAGGGCCAAGTAACATGCATTTCGTCACACTTTTCAGACTCCCAAGAGCCTGGCCGTATTTGGGGCATTTTCTGCCTTCCTCCTCTTCTTTCCATGGGAAATGAAGAGGCAAGTCATGCGAATAAGCAGCAACACCATCTCCTTGGTCAAAGGATGGGTCACCGAGGTTGACCCTGCAGCTGGCCCTGCAGGGAAATGAACACCAAAGCACGAAGGCGGCAGGGACACGGAGACCCTGCGGACACGGAGAAAGAACGCGTTCCATGCGGGGCGTGAGGCTCAGTGTGCTGTGCGCAGCCCGGGGCCTGCCTTCGCCGCGAGCCTGTTGAAACGAGGCTCTACGTGATGTGTACTTGCTCCGGTTGGTTTCTAGGTTTGGCCAAATAAAAGTCTGCAAGGTTGGCAAGTGGCTACGAAAGAGTCCCTCAAACCATCATCGGTTAGGTTGTTACTCATGCTTTCGGGGTCAAAGCTAAGAATCAGTGCCCAACCCAAGGTCATGAAGATCTACCCCTGCTTTCTTCTGGAGTTTGATGATTTTAGTTCTTATATTTAGGCCATTGATCCATCTTGAGTTGATTCTTTTTTTTTTTTATAATTTTTTTTCAACGTTTATTTATTTTTGGGACAGAGAGAGACAGAGCATGAACGGGGGAGGGGCAGAGAGAGAGGGAGACACAGAATCGGAAACAGGCTCCAGGCTCTGAGCCATCAGCCCAGAGCCTGACGCGGGGCTTGAACTCACGGACCGCGAGATCGTGACCTGGCTGAAGTCGGACGCTTAACCGACTGCGCCACCCAGGCGCCCCGAGTTGATTCTTGAATACGGTGTGAGGAGGGGTGTCAGGTCACTTCCCTGTGGATGCCCCCTTGTCCCAGCACCATTCGTTAGAGAGACAGTTCTTCCTCCACCAAACGATCTTGACCCCCTTGTCAACAATCAACTAGCTCTCGGGGCGCCTGGGTGGCTCAGTCGCTTAAGTGTCCGACTTCAGGTTAGGTCACGATCTTGCAGTCTGTGGGTTCGGGACCCCCGTCGGGCTCTGGGCTGACGGCTCGGAGCCTGGAGCCTGCTTCAGGCTCTGTGTCTCCCTCTCTCTCTGCCCCTCCCCTGCTCACTCACTCTCTCTCTCTGGGTCAAAAATAAATAAACATTAAAAAATTTTATTTTTAACTCAACTAGCTGTAAATGTGAAGATTTCCTTCTGGACTCCATTCTATGCCATTGGTCTCTATGTCTCTTCCTATGCCAGTGCCGCACTGTTTTGTCTACCGTAGCTTTGCATTAAGTTTTGAAATCTGTTAAGTATGAGATCTCCAGATTTGCTGTTCTCTTTCAAGACCGTTTTGGCTCTTTGGGGCCTCTTGCAAATAAATAAGTCAGACTTTGTCAAAATTAGAAACTTCTGTGCAACAAAGAGCATTATCACGAAAGTTAAAAGAGAACACACACAATGGGAGAAAATATATATTCTGATGAGGATCGAATAGAAGGAATATATAGAGGACCCTTACAACTGAGTAACAAAAAAGAAAACAAACCAACTAAAAAATGGACAAAGGGCTTCTATAAACATTTCTCCAAAGAAGTTCTACCAATGGCCAAGAGGCACAGGAAATGATGCTCAACACCACCACTCGTCACCGGGGAAAAGGCAGATGGAAAACACACTGAGCCCCACTGCACACCCAGTGGGATGGCTCCTAACCAAAATCAAAGCAAAAGAACAACAACAACAGCAACAAAAAAGAATCAGAAAATAACAAGTGTTGGAGAATTGGAAAAATTAAAACCCTTGTGCATTACAGGTAGGAATCTAAAACAGGGTGGCCACTGTGGGAAAATTCGACAGAGAATTACCCTAGGACTCAGCAATCCACTCTTGGGTGTATCTCCCAAATCACTGATACACAATTGATACGTGGAGCTATAATTAAAATGATTCAAAAGACACATTCACAGAAGCACTCATCACTACAGCCAAAAGGTGGAAGCAAACCAGTGTCCGCTGAGATGAGCCTATAAACATGTGGTCCATCCATACAATGGAACATCATTCAGCCGGAAAGGGGAAGGGAGTTCTGTCACCTGCTACAGCATGGATGAACCTTGAGGACATTATGCTGCATGAAATCAGCCAGGCAGGAAAAGACAAATACCTATAGGATTCCACGTAAATGAGGTCCCCGGAGTAGTCACACTCCCAGAGATGGTGATGGCGTGCGCCAGGCTGGGGGGGCGGAAGGAGTGGACGGTGTTTGATGGGGACAGAGCTTCAGTTTGGGGAGGTGAAGAGTCCGTGGACGGAAGGAGGTACGATGGCGTGAACGTGCTTACAGTCACTGACTTGCACGCCTGAAAATGGTAGATCTCCTGTAATGTGTATTTCGTCACAATAGAAATATACGAGTGTGAGTGAAAACATTTTTGGCAACAAGCAAGTCACTACTAAAAGACCACGCTCCTGACGTGAGCGCAACGGACAGCAAGCAGCAGGGCACACACCCTCACCCCTTTCTCGTCCACATCACACAGCAGAAGCAATAAGGGTCTAGTCTGACCTGACAAAATCCCGACGAGACCAATTACGATTTGCACCTACTTCCTGGCCCTAAGTATAGACTGCATTACAGGTGACATGAAGCGTCACCATTAACCAGGGCACTGGAAACCCAGCCCAGCCCGGTGGACTGCCTGGTCCAATATGGTGGCCACTCCCCATGGGAGTTCCCGCTGCCCTGAAGGGAGGCGTCCCACACTGGATTTTGAGCGCTTAGTGTAAGAAAGAATTTTAAATTGATAGTGATTGTGATATTGATTGTAAGTTAAAATGATGTTATTTCATATACATCGGGTAAAGTAAATTACTTAAAATAACTTCCCCTGTGTCTTTAGTTTTTAAGATGTGGTTACTTTGGAAAATGCAAAATTACGTACATGGCTCACATTGTATATTTACTGGTATGCAGTGTTCTAGAACAAACCCCTATACTTTTTTTAGCGAAATTTACCAACACGTTGTAATGAATCCAATGCGTTACAAAATGTACTTAAACGTGATTTTTTTTTAGAAAATCCTTAGAATCGTCTTCTAATTAACAGTGAAAGCCAAAAAGCCAGAAGCCAGAAAAAAATACTTATTTTCCTGCCTTGGCAAAGTATATGAAGTGACACACCAAAGTGCACGGTGACAAACTAAAATGCATTCCTTCTCCGAATCCCCTAGAAAGATAAATAGAAAGTAGTACTTAAGTTAGGAAGAAACCAATATTCCAAGTTTCTCAGCAGAGAGATTGGCTATAGTTGAGAAAAAGTACAAATGTTCCAAACACACTTTAGTGCGTCCATAATTTGCTGGAATGATTCTCCTTCAATAATAAGGTACTTTAGCACAAACATCCTTCACTCAGTGTTTATTTATTTGTTTGTTTGTTTGTGGTCACTCTCCCCACTCCTTCTCCAAAATCCGCACCCACAAGGGCGGGGTGGGGTCCCTGTTGGATTCACTCACCAGCACATCAGGGCATCCAACCCATCGTGGGAGAAACACTCAGCACGTATTGAATGATTATCTGCTGTTGAAATACATTTTTGTGAGCGGACCAAGGCAAATCCTACCAGAGAAGACAAGTGAATTCCTCAAGGAAACAAAATAAAGGTTTGAAAAAAGCCTACATAAGAGCAACCCCTCATAGGTTGGCAACGTCAACCTTACAAAAGGATGTGTGGTAACATTGTAGAGACAGAACCAGAGGGGCAGAAGTTGCTCCATCACTCGGGAAATGCTTACAGCAAGAAGTTTAAGCCAGAAGTCCCCAGGGGCTACGGATACCATGCATTTGGACATTCTATTCTATTCTATTCTATTCTATTCTATTCTATGTTCTCCCTTCTCCAATTCCATCTACTCCCCGACCCTCCCAGCTCTGTGCAGTTTGTTCTCTGTATTTATGACTCTGTGGCTATTTGTTTAATTATTTTGTTTTTCAGATTCCACAGATAAGTGAAATCGTGTGGCGTCTGTCTTTCTCTGTCTGACTTATTTCACCTAGCGTAATACCCTCTAGGTCCATCCCTGTTGTGTCAAAAAGCTCGCTCTTTTTTATGGCTGAGTAATACTCCATTGTCCGTATGCCACATCTTCTCTATCCATTCATCTGTCAATGGACACTTGGGCTCCTTCCACATCTGTAACTCTTGTAAATAAGGCTGCAATAGCCGCTCTGGAAAGCAGTGTGGAGGTTCCTCAGAAAATTAAAAATAGACCTACTCTATGACCCAGCAATAGCACTGCTAGGAATTTATCCAAGGGATACAGGAGTACTGATGCATAGGGCCACTTGTACCCCAATGTTCATAGCAGCACTCTCAACAATAGCCAAATTATGGAAAGAGCCTAAATGTCCATCAACTGATGAATGGATAAAAAAATTGTGGTTTATATACACAATGGAATATTACGTGGCAATGAGAAAAAATGAAATATGGCCTTTTGTAGCAACGTGGATGGAACTGGAGAGTGTGATGCTAAGTGAAATAAGCCATACAGAGAAAGACAGATACCATATGGTTTCACTCTTATGTGGATCCTGAGAAACTTAACAGGAACCCATGGGGGAGGGGAAGGAAAAAAAAAAAAGAGATTAGAGTGGGAGAGAGCCAAAGCATAAGAGACTCTTAAAAACTGAGAACAAACTGAGGGTTGATGGGGGGTGGGAGGGAGGAGAGGGTGGGTGATGGGTATTGAGGAGGACACCTTTTGGGATGAGCACTGGGTGTTGTACGGAAACCAATTTGTCAATAAATTTCATATATAAAAAATAAAAAAAATAAAAAATAAAATAAAAAAATAAAATAATTATAAGATAAAAATCAATAAAATAATACTTTTATAGCAAAAAAAAAATAAGGCTGCAATAAACACAGCGGTGCATATATCTTTTCGAATAAGTGTTTTCATTTTCTTTGGGTAAATACTCTGGAGTGGAATTACTGGATCATGTGGTAGCTCTATTTTTAATATTTCAGGAACCTCCATACTGTTTTCCACAGTGGCTGCACCAGTTTGCATTCCTACCAACAGTGCACGAGAGTTCCTTTTTCTCCACATCCTCGCCAACATTTGTTCTTTGTCTTTTTGATTTCGCCACCCTGACAGATGTGAGGTGACATTTCATTGTGGTTTTGATTTGTATTTCCCTGATGAAGAGTGATGATGGGCATCTTTTCATGTGTCTGTTGGCCATCTGGATGTCTTCTTTGGGAAAATATCTATTCTGGTCCTCTGCCCATATTCAATCAGATTATTGGGGGTGGGGGGAGTTTGGTCTTGATTTACATAAGCTCTTTACCAATTTTAAATATTAACCCCTTATTAGATATATTATTTGCAAAGATCTTCTCCCATTCACCAGATCGCCTTCTAATTTTGTTGATGGTTTCCTTTGCTGTAAAAAAAGCTTTTTGTTTTCGTGTAGTCCCAATAGTTTATGTTTGCTTTTGTTTCCCTTGCCTGAGAAGACCTACCCATAAATATGTTGCTAAGGCCAATGTCCAAGACATTACTGCCTGTATTATCTTTTAGGAGTTTATGGTTTCAGGTCTCACATGTAGGTCTTTTACCTCTTTGAGTTTATTTTTGCATATGATGTAAGAAAGTGGTCCAGTTTCATTCTTTTCCATGTAGCTGTCTCCAGCTGGCGTTTTAATTTTTTTTAAGTTTATTTATTTTGGGAGAGAAAGAGAGAAAGCACAAGCAGGAGCAACGGAGGGCAGAGAGGATCCCAAGCAGGCTGTGTGCTGTCAGTTCAGAGCCTGACACGGGGCTCGAACCCACAAACTGTGAGATCATGGGATCATGACCTGAGTTAGATGCTTAACCCACTGAGCCACTCAGGTGCCTCCAACTGGTGTTTTTTAATGTAAAACAGGTATTTGTAATTTATAATAGGCAAAAATATATACATAATATTATACGTACATACATATAACGTATGTTACATATATGGCAAGTATTTTTAATATATAAATAATATATAATAACGTGTAACATATAAAAATAAAACTTTATTATATATAATCAATAAAATAAATTCAAAATAAATTAAAAACAAAAACAAATAAAACCTTATTATATATATATATAATATTATACATACATATATATAATGTATGTTACATATACGACAAGTATTTTTAATATATATATAAATAATATATATTAACGTGTAACATATAAAAATAAAACTTTGTTATATATAATAAAATAAATTAAAAATAAATTAAAGACAAAAATAAATAAAACCTTATTATATATATAATATACATACATATATAAAACATATACAATATGTTACATACTGTATATTGTATATATTGTATATTGTATATATCGTATATTGTATGTTACCTATACAATTGTATATGTTATATATATGGCAAGTATTTTAATATGTGTAAATAATACATAATAATATGTAATATACAAAAATAAAACCTTCAAGACACAGAAAATTCTTCCACATACTCTTTAAGGAAATTAGAAGCACCCCCAAAAGTCCTTTCTCCCGCAGGATGGCTTACCAGTTATCTTGTAGCAAAGAATACAGAAGTGTTGCCAAACTAAAAGGCAAGTCATGCGTTTATCTTTTATGCAAAAGACAATGGTTCTAAATCCACCGCCGTTTTCTGCATGGGAGATGGCTTTCACTAGTATGCCACATAGCAGATATTTTGCGAAAATAGGCAATCTCCTCTGTCTCTCTAACATAAAGATGAAATGTTAGACATTTTAGATGGGAGACAGGGACACCGTACCTCCTTTGGAAAAGCCATCCTATGGAGACAGCAGTTTGGAAAGAGATGCATGAAAATGCTTCTGGGAGAGTGACGTCACTAAGAAGGTGACAGGGTTGTTCCTGGCTCTGCTCCCCCCGATGAGATGACCAACTAACACCTCTCCGAGAACCGGACGTCGCTTCAGAGGATCCCAGAACACCGGGGGGCGGGGGGGGCGGAAACACCCCCTCCCCGCAGAGGCCAAGACAGACTGCGTTGCAGGGGACAAGAGATGGGGCCACACTGGGCGCATGGCCCCTTCCCCAAGACAGCACAGCACCACGAGGAGGGGTCTCCCCTGAGCCCCTGCCTCCTCTGGGGAAAAAGGGAACCCAGGAGGGACCCGCTGCCTGCCCCAGCACTGTGGTCACTTTGCAGGAGCCCCAAGTCGAATTCACACCATGGGGACTGCAGGGAGATGTGGGGGGTGCTTAGCCACCGGGAATCTGACTGTGAACGGGAAATCTGAACAGACCGGGGAGTCAAGGGGGCTCCGCCCGTCGAGCGTCTGACTCTTGATCTGAGCTCAGGTCGTGGTCTCATGGTTTGTGGGATTGATCCCAGTGTCTGGCTCCACACTGTTGGCATGGAGCCTGCTTGGGATTCTCTCTCTCTCCCTCTCTCTGGCCTCCCCTGTGTGCTCTCTCTCTCTCTCTCTAAAAAAAACAAACAAAAAACAAACAAAAAACGAAAACAACAACAAAGAAAAGCATTACAAGCTCCTTTTTTTTTTTTTAATTTGTTTTAATGTTTATTTATGTTTGAGAGACAGAGAGAGACAGAGCATGAACGGGGGAGGGTCAGAGAGAGGGAGACACAGAATCTGAAACAGGCTCCAGGCTCCGAGCTGTCAGCACAGAGCCCGATGCGGGGCTCGAACTCACAGACCGCGAGATCACGCCCCGAGCCGAAGTCGGACGCTCAACCGACTGAGCCACCCGGGCGCCCCAAGTCTTACAAACTTCTAAGTTATAAGACAAGAGTACTCGGGCTGTGATGTACATCATGACGACGACAGCCAACGGTGGGCAGAGCACGCGGGAAAGCTGAAAGGGTGTGAATCCTAATTGTTCTCATCCCAAGGAGAAAATTCCTTCCTTAAATCTTTTTTCCTTTCTTGTTATTTTATCCATATGAGAAAACGGATGTTAGATGAACCTATTAGGGTAATCAATACCCAAGAGATATAAATCAAGCCATGCCAGATGCCTTAAACTTACACAGGGATGTATGGCAATCATTCGTCAAGCGTGACGGGGAAAGGCGGCTTCTGTTACGTGACTGTCGGAAGCACTGCAGACGTGTTTCTGTACAGCTCTCCTAACTGCACAGTTTATTTTTTTTTTAATTTTTTTTTCAACGTTTACTTATTTTTGGGACAGAGAGAGACAGAGCATGAACGGGGGAGGGGCAGAGAGAGAGGGAGACACAGAATCGGAAACAGGCTCCAGGCTCCGAGCCATCAGCCCAGAGCCTGACGCGGGGCTCGGACTCACGGACCGCGAGATCATGACCTGGCTGAAGTCGGACGCTCAACCGACTGAGCCACCCAGGCGCCCCCTAACTGCACAGTTTAAAACCTGAAACTCAAACTCTTTTTTTTTCTCTATCATTTTAAAGGTGTTTCCAAATGAAGGGTCTCCATGAGTGTGGGAGCATCGATAAAACGCACGGATGCAGCGCCCCTCAGTTCCACACCGAGGTGCACAGGGGACAACAGAGGGGCCAGAGGACAGCTCCCTGGAAAGCTGCCACTCGGGTAAAGATTTGAGAGAGGCAGTGGAGTGAGGTCTGGGCCCCTGGGGAAGCGCTCCCTGGCAGAGATAGCATCCCGTGGAAGCACCTGATGCCAGTGTGGTGTGCTTTGGGCCACGGAAGATTCCAGAACGCAGGGAGGGAAGGATCGGAAAAGCAGGTGAAGTCAACACGTAATGGGTGGGGGCAGGAGGAGGCAGCTCTTGTCACGAGAAGGACGGCAGCCACAGAGGGTTTTCAGCAGAGAAGGGACGGCGGGGTGACCCGTGCTGTGTGGGACGTCCTTGAGGACCCAGGAGGGCAGCGTGGAAGCGGGAGACAGGACGTCCTGCCTTGGACCATGGTGGCCGCAGGGCAGGGGGTCAGTGTCATCCCCGCCGAGATCACCCTCTGGTTCCAAGACCGCAGATGCCAGCCATATGCCAGCAATGTCCAACGGCATGTCCGCGGCCGGCCTCTGCCCGGAGGTGCAGGCCCTGTGCCCTCTCCCCGCCGGACCTCTCCGCTGGGACGCCTTGGACACACCCCCAAATAACGTGGGCACAACTGAACCGCCTACACCCCCCTCCACGCCTCCCCTTGCAACTTTCCTCGCCTTGGCCGATGGCGACGTTCCCTTCCGGCTGTCCGGGCCGAAACCCCCAGAGCATCCCCCCCCCCCGAGCCCCTCTTCGTGTCCCGTGCCTCACGTCCAGTGCACCAGCGGCCTCCAGCCACTCCAATCCACTCCCCAACAGCCCCAGATCACCCCTGCACTCCAGACCCTCCATTGGCCACGCTGTCTCCCCCAGAACGAGAGCTAAAGGGCTCAACCCCCACAGTCACCTCCTGCTATTTTGCCCCCAGCTCACCCCAGCCACATCTGTCTCCTCGCTGCTACTTGGACAGCAGCTGGCATGCTCCTGCCCCGGGGCCTTTGCACAGGCAGTTACCGCTGCATGGACCGCTCTTCCCCTCCCCCACCTTCTGCAGACCTATGTTCGAATATCACCTTCCGGCCCAGACTTGGGCCGACCACCCTATCTCACTGCACGATCCCAGCCTCAGCCCTGGAAGTCTATCCCCTCTTCCTGCCTTATTTTTCTCCACCGCACGTATTCCTTTCTGACATACTCGTAATTGACTTTCTTAAACCATAGGCTCCGTGCGGGCTTTTTATCGGTTTCGTCCACTGCTGTCTCCCCAGGGCTTGCACACCGCCCGGCCCATAGGAGGCGTTCAGTAAAGATCTGCGCAGAGCGTCAGCGAATCTGCGTTTCGCTTCTGACGGACAGATGGACGAGGGCAGACCACGCAAGGTGCCTCGGGCAAGAGCCACGCGGGCGGCGATCTTGGGGGTCGGCTCGAGGCGGCCAGGCACCTGCGGCTGCCACGCACGTTGAGCGGCATCTCGGACGTGGCTTCCAGGCCACGGCAACACAGCGTGAACGAGGCCACCCCGCTTCAATGACAGAGCGGCGCTGTGCTCGTGATGTGTCATCCACGGCCCTGTGCTGGGGGAGCGCATCCGCAGGGCGGACCACGGCCCCGTGCGGGCCCCGTGTGGGGAGAGCCCTCCGCGCCCCGAGCGCCACAGCTGGAGGCCCCCAAATACCAGAAGCAGGGGGACGTGACTGCCAGAGGCTGCAGGAGGGTCGCGATGTGAGCGGAGGCCGGTCGGGGCGCCGTGGCCATGACCGCACGGGCTTCCGAGGGCGGCGCACGGCCACCGAAGGGGGCCGGCTCCCACGGAGAAAGCGGACCAGAGGTCCGCTGTAACCAACCGGCCAAAACCCAGGCAGCTGAGCCTAGAAAGGCAGCAGGAGGACGGAACACAGGCAGAGTGACGTCAGCAGGGATGGGTGGCGGCCAGCTGGGGAAGGAGTTAAGACACAAGCGACGGGAGAAAAGCGTCAAGAGAAAAACTCCTAAGGTTTCTAAGTGGCAGAACTGGAGACACAGGATGAGAGCCTCTCCTGAGAGCGCGCTGGGCCCAGGTCGGGCGTTAAGGGGAGATGGTGAGCTTGGGTTCCCGCATAGCACGCGGCAAGAGTGTTTGGGCCCATCGAGGCTCACGTCGAGGGGGCAGGCGGGTAACGCGTGCTGGGCCGGCCATAGCACCGGGATCAATGAGGGTGCGCTGTTCAGGGAGGGATTGAAGCCCGGTGTGGACGAGGCGGTGTGGGAGAACCACAAGGCAAGAGCAGAGGGCTCGGACAGACCCCGGAATGAGTGCTGCGGGGCAGCGGGTCTGCAAACATCACAGGGAGCCCCCGGAGGGTGGGTCAGCCGTGCTGAGGGCCGTGTCGGGGAAGCACCCCAGGGGAGCACGGTCCTCAAAGAACGATGGAGAGAAGGGGGGTAGGAACTGGAGAGCGGCCCCCGGCCGGGAAGCTCGGAGGGTCCCTGGGGCACCCGGCGAGAGTGGTTCTGACGGAGCGAGCGCGAGGTGCAGCTTAGGAACGTTTCCTGGGGCTCTGGCTGTGGGACGGGGGGATGGTTGCAAATCAGTGGCTCCATGGAACCCAGCTGGGGCTTTTTTCTTTTTTTCTTTTTTTAATTAATCGAAGGCTACACGGACATGAACGTGTACAAACATCAATGGGAAGGTAACAACGGAAGAGGCCAGCGGGATGAAACGCACGTCCCGGGAGAGCAGCTGAGCAAGCGCACTGAGAAGGCGTGCCATAACCACAGGACGCCGTGGCTGCGGGAGGGGCGCCCCGCATCCCTCCGGATGGGGGAGAGCTCCCAGGACCGACTAGATCCCCTGTGACTGTCACTGTCACGTGGAGCTTCAGAAGAGAGGACAGAAAGCCTGGGGTCACCTGGATGGCCTGCGGCCAAACCGTGAGGACGGCCCCTGGACCTGGTGAGCCAATGCTCTCGGTGAGCAAAGAGCATTAGAGGTCAGAAGCCGATGGGATGAGCAAAGCAAGGGCGCGGAGTCAGTAGCCGTGAACCACTAATCAATACTTATTTGCGTCCGCTCTGCAGTTACCAGGCAGGTCAGCAAAACGTGCCATAAAAGGCTGCGGCTACCGACGCGTCTAGAATCCGACGGCAGGTGACGTCGGACGGTCCTTAGCACCAGCTGTCCTCAGCAGGCTTGTGGTCAAAGCTAGGACCCCCAGAATCCTTCCAGGGATGAACGGACTAGCGCCACAAAAATATCAAGGAGGGGATATGCCTACGGAGGCAAAACAGCACGAATGCAGTTACAGAGGCGGGACTGCCCGTGCGGAGACGAGCTCAGGCAAGGAACAGACGGAAAGAGTTGGCCAAAGCAGGAACATGGATTTAACCAGACAGAAACCGGCGCGTCCCTGCAGACCCAGCTCAAAGAGCAAGATGTAAAGAAAAAAATCAGTAGTTTAAGATTAACTGGAGAGCGTCTACACCAGGGGAGCCAGAAAGGGCCCATGCTGAAGGCCAGAAGGCCATCCAGAAGCAAGGTGCAATGTGAGACAGCGGGCTCCATGCCAGGCTGTGCGCGGGAAGAACAATCTGCTACAGCGAGAGAGAGAGAGAGGGGACCAGTAAGATGCCGGTCCGATCACATCCACCCGCTGGAACATCCCAGGAACCTCCCACAAGGGTGGAGAGGTCCCCGACAAGCTGTGTCTTCAAAACACCCCTGATGTGGGTGTCAGCAGCCCTGATGAACAGATGAGGGACCCGAGACCCCACGGTTGAAGCAGCAGCGGTCGATGCCCAGCTAGGGAGCAGGGGAACCTCTTCAGCCGAGAATCGGCAAACCCAGGAAGGCAACGGAGCCGATCCAAATCAGCAACAACCGAACCACGAGCTCAGGATGCTAAAATGTTCAGGAAGGAAGTGTTTTGTTTTGTTTTGTTTTTACAGTAACATCTAATATTGCCAAGCGACTTTCAGAATGGTCTTGCCTTTGCTTTAAAAAGACAATAGCCACATTAGGCAGCTAGGAACAGACAACGTGTATGTTTTCTGACCCAGTTGCCAGGAACAGTCCCCTGCCAAGAGCATAGATCTGCTGCATAAAGGAGGGTAGGTCCTGAAACGTTTAGCGCGCATGTTGATCGATCAATGGTACAGAACCAGCATTATAACTGGGTGTGACTACAACAGTAGGTATCTAGTCAAAGAGGAATAGGTACCCATTGATAGCTCATGGCTGAGAAAGAAAGATAAATGGGAGTATCGTACCCCCAATAGTCACGGGACTATTCCACAGTTTTCTTTAAATCCTAGGGGGTCTTTCCCAAGCAGGGGAGCAATGAGACAGCCCGCTGATCTTATGCGTCCATGGGTAATGGGAGGTGGGGGTGGTAGGGTTAGGAAGGTGTGTCCGAGTCCATAAAATAAGGAAAATACCAGTGAGCTGGATTTTTGATGTGGAGAACTGAGCGAGCTCCTGGCTTTGCGCTGGACTCAGAGACCCAGATACTGACCATTTTCCCCCAAAGGTACACTCAACATTCGAAAGTCACAGGTACGCACCAATACGACCATCGGAGTGGGAAGATGACACAGGAAGGAAAGTGTCCCCTTCCAAGGGCCCCTCTGTCTGAGCTCCTCTGTCGTAAGCACATGGACCCTTCTGGACTCCAGCTTCAGCAGTGGAGGCAGGAGAGAGGAGAAAGACCTCATAGACAGCTCGCGTGTTCTCTTACTTCCTCAGAAACCCAATCACTTTCCAGACATCAATTAGCTTTAGAAAAACACTGCACAAACTCCTCTCATACAAGACGCTGCTCTCTTTAAACCTGCTATCCTGGCTTCTGAGACAGGCAGCCGTGTGATGGAAATGACACCCGCCTCCCCATCACTCATTGACCACCGAGGCCATCCGGAGGCTGGGTGAAGAAACCAACATCCTTTCATTAAGGTCCCTCATTTCTGGGCCTCAAGAAGTCAGTATTCACGGGTCAATTATAAAGCGTTATATTTCACGACGCTATTGAATGGTGTTGAAATGGATGGCAACATTGAAAATACATACACATACCCTAACGGATAATACGGAAAGATCTGTGAAGAATATTCAGTCACGCAGTAGATACTAGCTCACTAGTTGGTTATTGATTTGACAATGGATTTGCTGTTACCTGCCCACTAAAGAAATTTAAATATGAAAATTGAATGATCTCCGATGGGACACGGGGGCTCAGTTGCTGACGTCTGCCATCAAGGATTGGACAGAAGCACACAGTGGTTGTGCAAAATGGCGGCACCCACCAGGTCTGCCCCTCTGTTTCTGCTACAGCAGGTCCTCTAGGCTGAATGCAGGTGGAATCCACAAGTCTAGCCATTGGTTATTTTTCAGAGAACCAGGTATTTTTGATGCAAGTATTTAACCCAACCAGATATTTGATCCAACCCTCCCATTTTACTAATAAAGAAGCAAAAATAGGTTTTAAGATCGCACGGCCAGCTACTGGTAGGGAAGGGTTGGACACAGCTGTTACAGCAATTTGAGATCAGCTGTTTATTTATTTTCGATAGTGTTTCAGTGGCTCAATTTAACGGCTCCTAATGTTTCAGCTTTTAAGTTACTTTGTCAAAAAGTTAATATTCTGTAGCCATGCTGGCCAATACAACAGCCACCAGCTACATGGGCTATTGACCTCTTAAAATGTGGCTGATCCAAATTGAGATGTTCCATAAATGTAAGACTTGGCATGGAAAAAAAAATTGCTAAAATATCTTATACATAGTTTGTATCAATTACATCTTTAAACAGTCATTTTTGATAGATTGGATTAAAGAAAATACATTATTACAATGAATTACACCTGTTTATTTTTACTTTTCTAATGTGACTAGTAGGACATTTTAATGCATGCATGAGCCTCACACAGTTTATCTCTATGGGACAGTACCGATTTTGAGGACAACACTGCACTAAGGACAGACCCACCGGGGACCTTTCTTTTCCTGATTAAGCCAGTGGCGGGAGCAAAAGATGTGAGGACCAGGGCACATCCACTCCGGGTACTGTAATGAATACTCAGCTGGTGGAGGGAGAAAGGCTTGCGAGAAACATCCTCTAGGAAAAACCGAAGCATCATTTGCAATCCGTGAAATAACTTCAGGTTCATCCTTAACTGCACATGCGTGTGCCAACTCAACTTGTACAAGAACATCAGCAATCGTGACGGCATGACAACCACCACCTGCCTTTCGGATTAAGAGCAGATATTTCCCTAGAAAAATCATAACCAAAAACAATGGCCTAGAAATCAGCTGTCTTTAAAGAGACAGCTGTCCGTTGTAAATACCCCAACCAGACAGGCAGATAGATAGACAGACAGACAAAGATATAGAAAGAAAAATGGATAGAAAAAATGGACATAGATAAAGATATAGATAGATAGATAGATAGACAGACAGATAGATATCCAACCCACCTTAAAAGTGAGAATGGGACACAGGGGTTACCTGAATTGAAAGTTACAGCTCAGCACTGAGCCAGCCCTCTTTAACTTCCAACAGTTTGCAGGCAACCTCCTCCCCCCCCCCCCCCCCCCCGCAGAAAGCCAGACGCTCCTCTTTATAACAAAGAAATTTTTTTAGTGCAAAAGTTCACTGCGTTCATCTAGGGGGAGGAATGATGCTTTCGTCCACATCAGTAGGTAACTTGCAACACACCAACACACCACCTAAGGCAACAAAGTAAGCACAGGCATGTTTTCACAGTCACGGACGCATTCTCTGTTTGACAAAGAACGCTCGGCATTTTTCAAAGGTTTTAATGTTCCAGAAAGCTGTGCAGGCACCCGAGTGGAGACCGTGTTCCCTGATGGCTGAGAATGCCAGATTGCCAGACAGGAGCGCAAAGGCACTCCCACAACTCGGAATTCGATTTGGCTGTCTTCTGAGCCTCTCCTCAGGAACAACTATTAAAGCTGTAACAAGAAAAGATTCTGGAGGTTTCTGCAATAAGCGTGCACACAGAATTGCCGTCTGCAGAGGTAACCCAGGAGGAGGAAGCAGCGACCCCAGGCGATGGAAGGCAGTCCCCTCTCCCCGCTCCCCTGCCTGTGTTCACCAGGACCATTGCCTGACCACCAAACGAAGGGCCATGTGTTAAAGAGCATCAAAATGCGTCCCTGCCTGGTCTCTTCTCTTTCTGGAAGATCAACTACGGGTCTCCTGGGTGCCTCGGCCCATAGGAATGCCAGGCTCCTGCATTTCCAGAGACAGAACTGTTGGCAATTTGCAATTTCAGGCAGTGGCCAACAACAACAACAACAAAAAGTATTATTCCCCTCCCCCAAATTTGTTAAATGTATTCTAATTTTACCCTCCCCTTTTCTCTCCCTCCCACTCCACCTCTTCAAATCCAAATGCCACCGGAAAAGAAGTGCATTCGGACTGATCTGGATGTAAAATGCTCCGGGCTTTTTTGGTTACCTAGAAAATCTTCTTTTTTTCTTTAAAAAGAAGATTTTATAGGTTTTTAGTTCAAAGCAGGAAAGGTCTCCTGTGCTAAGACGGGCTTCTCACGTGGAAGGGGGGTCGTTCGGAAGATAGTAAGGGCGAGTATGCAAATAGATCCCTAAGGAAGGCACGCTGTGTCACTGCTCGGTTAGGACTGGACGCCCCCACCAGCTGTATCTCAGCGTCCAGTGGATGTGACCGGGGACGCACAGGGTTGCCACTTTCCAAGTCTCCCAAACCCCCAAGGATGCGTATTGGAGCTTTAAAGGAGAAAAACAGCATCCTCGGCCGCATCGCGGACTGGGGCAGAGGCCCCCGCAGGGCGAGACGACGCCAGCGGTGCCTTGCGGGGAGCGGGAGCCCACAGGAGTCCTTGTCATTTGGGGGGCTGCGGCCCCTCCCCTCCCCGGCCCCTGCGCCAGGGCAACAGCGAGGGGCGCACGCAGACTCGGGAGGCACATGTAAGGGGAGAATTGAAATATTTCGCCACGTCCCAGCCCAGCCCGTGAAGGGCCGCTGAGGGAAACCGTGCTAAGCCAACAGCCTTCATAACGCGCTGTCCATCCTTCCCACTTGGAGCCACGTCTCGTGGCACTTCCGAAAATCCACTGAAGCAACTTCCACGCTGCAAACACCTGCACCACAGCCCCTTCTGAAGCACCAACTCCTGTTTGGGAAGGGATCCCAAAGAATGTGCAAGGTACGGATCTCTCTCTCTCTCTCTCTTTTCAAGAACGCGTTTCAGACCAGGGCACCGAGACGCACACCCTCCCCGCCAAGGATACAGAAATGCGGCTTCCCGCTCGCCAACTCCAGGGGCCGTGCTGCTGACTCGCCCTCCCGGTGACGGCAATCCCTCCTCTGGGGGGGCTCCAGGCGCGGAGGCCCGGGGCCGGCGGGGCCCCACGGCGGGCGCGGCGCAGCCACGGCCGAGGAGGGGGATCCTTACCTGAGGGGCAGCGCAACTGTGCTCCGGGCTTGTCCCGAGCTCGCCTGGCACCGGACGGGGTAGGGCCGGCTGTGCCGCTGCGGGCTCCTCCCGAGGCGGGCGGGGCGCCGCCGCCGTGACGATGCCGTCAGCTGCTCGCCCGCCGTGCGCCCCCCGCGCCCCGGCACCTGCGCCCCGCGCCCCCGCGCCCCAGAGTCCGCGCACCTGCGCCCCGCGCCCCCCGCGCACCTGCGCCCCGCGCCCCCCGCACCTGCTCCCCGCGCCCCCAGCGCACCTGCGCCCCGCGCCCCGGCACCTGCGCCCCGCGCCCCCGCGCACCCCGCACCTGCGCCGCGCAGCCCGGCCTTCCTCCTCTCGCTCTCGCTCTCCAGTCACCACTTCCGAGCTGGACCAGCTGCTGCAGCGGCGGCTGCTTTTGCTCAAATGGCGTCCGCTCGCCTCCAAAGAGCTTTTAGGTGCCACCTACTGCATGCTCCAGGAATCGATGGCCGGGACTGGAATTTTCTGAGAATTCAGTGAATTAACACCCTTCCGTGGCAAGTGCGCCGGATTCTTTTGTTTGGGATCCTTCACACCGTCAGCTGCAACCGCTACTAACCACCCAGGCTTTTCTCTCCGCGTCCAGACGCTGAATGAAAAACCACCTCGTTTCGAAGTCGGGTGAAATAGGGCCATGCCGGTAGCCAACCACACGCTGCAGATTAACGCGTTCTGATTTAACAAACCCCTGGGACAAAACCACCCCGGGCGGTCTGGGGCTGGAACTGACTTTCCACCGAGCAGTTTCGCATTAGCGTCTGGAGCAAACAACCAGCTTTGTTTTCTGACATTGATAAACCATTTTGTCTAGGAAGCATTTGCCCAGAAACAGGTGAATCAGCAAGAAGCAAGATTTGTGGCTAACAGCTCTGTGCCAACGGTTTTTAAACGCTTGCCTGTAACCCTGATGGAATATTACATTGAAACTACGGGCTTGAGGAACATTGCCTCGCCCTACTGAAACCCAGTCTTTTTTAATGACAATTTTTCCCAGAGAACTGGGCAGTGTTTTGTTGTTTTTCACGTTTGGTGTAGCTTATAGAATCCCGTTCCCCTGTTCTGAAACTGTCTTGAATTTCTGTATAGTTTCAAATTGCCTTCTCCTTTGATGTCATTTCCAAAGTAAATGTGTGCTCTATTATTCACAGGAAATACCTGTTTTTAAAAATCTTACCTTAGAATGATAATTATAATCGAGAAAATTTAGGATTCCCACTGGTTCATCTGAATTCTGACCTAGAAGCCAGGGCCATTGGAATATGAAAAATACACCATTCTGTCGAACTGCATGAAGGCTACCCTGGGCAACTCTACCCGTATTTTATTTATTTATTGTTTTAGTGTTTGTTATTTATATTGAGAGAGAGAGAGAGAGAGATAGCGACCAAGTGTGAGCAGGGAGGGGACAGAGAGGAGAGAGAGAGTCCCAAGCATTGATGTGGGGCTTGATCCCATGAACCGTGAGATCATGACCTGAGCAGAAGTCAAACATTCAACCGACTGAGCCACCCAGGTGCCCCTAATGTTTATTATTTATTTCTGAGAGAGAGAAACAGAGCATCAGGGGAGGGACAGAGAGAGAGGGAGACACAGAATCTGAGGCAGGCTCCAGGCTCCGAGCTGTCAGCACAGAGCCCGGCGTGGGTCTCGAACTCACCAACGGTGAGTTCATGACCTGATCCGAAGTCAGACGCTCATCCAACTGAGCCCCCAAGCGCCACGACCCTGGGGTGAGACAGGAAAGCATAGTGGCTGCTCTCCATCTGGGTCCGCTCTGCATTACAAGTGAACCCACGGCCAGGAGGGGGAAAGCCATCCCAGGGAGGGAGCAGGTGCACCAACGGTGGGTTCTGGGCACTGCCTGCCTCCGTTTCTGGAATCTGAGAGGACCGCACAGTCTAACAAATCGGGATGTTGTTTTCCATGACAACCTCAAATGTGGGTTGTCAGGTTAAATGGTAAAATGGAAGTTGAGGATGCCAAGGCATGGTGAAGGGACGGGACGGGCGGAAAATACTGGAGGCCGACCTTCCTGGCACCGCGCTCGGGGAGGGGAGGACCGGGGGCTGGCCAACGGAACCAGTGGATTCTGCAGATTCCACGCTGCAGAGGAATCCGCATTTTGCCACATACAATCGTTATTTGTCCCGAGACCCTGATGCGGGGACCTCAGAGGCCCCGCGTAAACAGCGGTGCTGCGCTTTGAATGATGTCGCCGGTCTCCCCGTCACCCGGCGAGCCCTGACTTTTCGCTGGCCAGAAGGAGCTGATTGCTCCCCAAATCTGACTCTAATAAGATCCCCATGAGATTTCTAAGCTTGTTGGAGGCGAGAAGCTCCAGGCCGGCGCCTCCCAAACTCTTAGCATGTTCAACGGAGCCAGCCGGGTCACGCCCCAGGTTTTCGGGCTCAGCGGGGCTGGGGCGGGCTCCCAGGATGTGCAGTTCTATCAGGTTCCCTGTTGTGCTGAGGCTGCTTGGAGCAGGGACCCGCGGAGCCAGCCCCCCCGGGTAATGCAGAGACTGAGACAAACGGCAGTGTGGTCAGGTAGGAGAAATGAGCAGGCTTCGGTTTTCTGAAGCAAATTGAAGCGAGCTTAGCCAGTCCAGCATCCCGCAGTTAGAGGAAGCCTGTCTTCTCCACAGAACCACACAGGAGCCCCGGGGCCTTCGGGGCGGGGGGCTGTAAAAAGAGCTTCTTCAGCTCTGCTCCCACCTTGCTCTCTCCCCCTACAACTTGGCCAACGGACATTTAGCCCGTATGCAACCCAGCCAAAGGACCCCTGTCTGGGTGGACATACTCTCCCCCTGCCCCAAGGCAATGCACGACTTGAGACGCACGAGACCCTTTGTGCCAAGAACCTTCCTCGGGCAGGTGCTACCCACTCCACCTTCCAGGGCACCGGCCAAACCCCAACCTCACCCTCGCCCTCTGCTGGGCACCTTTGTACATTACATGAAGTGCCCAACTGAACTCTGACCTGCGCACCGCGCCCCCCCCCCCCCCCCAGGCCAGCATCCCTCGTTCACCTGAGCTCCAGCAGCTCCATTTAGGACCTGAGTTCACAGGCCCGCAGAGTGCCAGACGCCATCGAGGGAGAGGCGGGGCCAAAGTGACATCAGGGCAGGAGCCGACGGGATAAGGCCGGGGACACCCTGGCTGGCCGCTGAACGAGCTCACGTACAGTGAAAAGACACACCTTTGGCCTGTGTCCCTTAAGCGTCTCATGGTCTCACGTCCATCCCGTTTCCTCTGAGACAACAGTCCCGGGACCAGCTGTACCAGCAGCACCTGAGAGGTTATTAGGCCCTTTTCGGCCCCACCCAGACTTCCCGACTCAGAAACTCTGAAGGGTCCACGGAGCAACTTGCATTTAGTGATCAGTCCCGGCGATCCTGATGACACGGGGTAGAATTTGAAACCCGTTGCACTAAAGTGTGCTTTTTCATCATATTTTTACCAAACGCCATGTAAACGTATCTCCTGAAAATGGTTGAGGCTACCATCCCGTTGGGATGTGTTAAGGGGACAGTGCCCTCCATCCCTAGATGTTTCTGGTCCTCCAGATTCCCCCAGCGCTGTGGCCCTTAGGGCCTGTCCAAGCCGCTGTCCTTTCTGGGGGCTTACCCCATAAGGGTGGGGTGTAGGTCCCCAGCGCCCGGAAGGCACCCTGTCTCCCAGCAACAATGCCCGGGCCCCGGAGGTCCACCTGCCAGGCTGACCCTTCAGTTCAAACCCTTGTTTCCATCCTCCACCCGTGGAGCCTAATCCTCCGACGGGCAGGACCCGCCGAGCTGAGCCCTCGGCCCCAAGACGTACAAAGCCTTGCACATCTACTTGGCAAAAGGGAAGCCCAGGCCCAAGAAAATAAAGGCTTCCCACAAAAGGGAAGAAGAAAATGAAGTTGGCCTTTGATTTTTGTCCAGGAGTTCGGTGGCCCCCCAGTAAGAACTCTGCAGTTGGGTGGGCTCTTCAGAGACGTCCCACATCAGATCAACCGTGGGATTGGTCACCGTGGGCTGTCCCCTCCCCATGCCCTCTCTGAGGCAATTCCCGGGGAGGGAGTCAGCCGAGAGCCTTCGAGACTTCAGCAGCAAGACTCCAGGCACGGGGACCCCGAGGCCTCCGTCCTGAGCCGTGGGTTCGGGGATGCACCACAGCCACACCCTGCTTCCAGAGATAAGGTCCAGACACGGGGGTAAACTGGCCAGGAATGATGCCTCTCGGAGGCAGGCCTTGTCGCAGAGGAGGCAGATTCTTTGTTAGTCTGTCGGTTTTCATCTTGATTCTCTATTTTTAACCACCCCTTCAGCCTCCACCCGGCTGTACCCGGTGCTTTCAGGCCTAAGGAGGCTCCACATCTGTCCTTCCCCGCCCCCCCCCCCCCCCCCCCCCCCCCGCCCCTCGACGTGGATGCGAGGCCCACGCCTCACGCTTGCTCTCTGTCCTTAAGCTTTTCGGCTTCCCCGGGCCACACAGATCCTAAAGCTGACATCTGTGCTCTGTAATCTCGAGAGTTTCTCATCCCCGCCTTATCTAAGGTTGACCTAGTTCTCTCGGCCGACTGGAATATTGGGGAACACACGGATGATCGTAGCTGGGAAGCCCGTGCAGGCTCGACGCACTGCCTGTCCCCGGGTCCAGCCGACACAAACCCTCTCTTCCCCTCCTCCCCACAGCCTCCACCGTATCCTTTCGGACCCACACACCTCGTCCGTCAAGCTTCTCTAAGTTCTAGACCGCTCTGTACAAGTCCGCCAGCCTTTTGGTCAAATGGAAAGCTGACAGTTCAGCAGCCCCCGCCTCTCCGGTGGCATCTCAGGCCGAGACTGGTTTTCCTTCCGGGCCCCGTTGTCCCCTTCATCCCAGCGCGGTGTCTCCTGAGCCCTCTCTTCCCCTCTGGCTGCAGGATCCTGCCTCCTCTTGGACGGTTCCAGCCTCTGGCCTTCGCCTTGCCACTCTTTGGGTCTAGGGGTCTTCCTGTCCGTGTGGATTGAGTGCCCCCTTGATCACCCACTCTCTGCTCTCTTAGCCCATGGAGTCCTCGTCCCCAGGGCTGTTTTCCTCTACCGCATGCGGTGGTGGGGCACAAGCGTGACACACAGGACAACAGGAGGTGGGGTTCAAGCATGCTTCTGTCCGCCACTCACGGCTACACCACCCCCTCGGGAGGCCACGTTCTGCCCTGAGCCAAGTGAGTAAAATTCAGAGACTAAAGAGTGACAACGTCTTTAGTCCTATGGTGACATAGGACATTCCCAATCACAGTGCCCTCCCAAGAAGACCACCTGGCAACCAGGCAATTATTGTGAAAATTCCAGAACGTGAGGCTAAGGAGCGGCCATACTCAGACCGCATCCCTCCCCGCCGATGCAGGCGGGCACAGTGACAGACTGAGAGGGACCCCTGGCCTACGGTTTCTCCAGTGGGAAAAAGAGAATCCAGCCCTCAGAATTATGGGGTCCTGGGAGGCTCACTGGAAATCTGTGCTCACATCCTGGTCGACCACAGGCTCCAACAGGATGATCTCTGAAAACGTTCTCACTTAGAACAGTCCTTCAAGGAGCACCTGGGGGGCTCAGTCGGTTCAGCGTCTGACTCTCGGTTTCAGCTCAGCTCATGATCTCACAGTTGGTGGGTTGGAACCCCACTTCGGGCTCTATGCTGACAGCATGGAGTCTGCTTAGGATTCCCTCTCTCTCTCTCTCTCTCTCTCTCTCTGCCCCTCCCCAGTTCACACTCAAGCTCTTTCTCTCTCTCTCTCTCAAAATACATAAATACTTAAAAATAAACAAATAAATCCTTTGATTATATGTGAATCTTTATTTCTGGCTTACACGTGCCTTCACTGCAGTGAAGAGATATCGAGAAGACGTCACTCGATGTCCATGAGTAAGGCGGTCACGTAATTTACCCTCAAACTGGGACATTTCTGAGGCTGAAAAGGAGCAGTGTTGGTGACTATTCCTGGACAGGAGGCAAAACCCAGAAATGTCCTGGGTAAACTTGGATCTACTGATGATGATTTTTTGTTTCTATTTCCTACTTTAAGATCAACATTGCTGCGTATTTTAGAGGTTTTGCAACAGCACTTAACGTATAATAGGATTCAGACCCTATGAATTCAGGAGGTGTGGCTATTCAGACAGGAGCTGTTTTAATTCCTGTCTTGTGTTTCTGATACATTACTGGATAACGTAGATTACTCTGAACTATAAATGGAAAACGTAATTCATTTTGTCTGCGTGTTCCCACATATACTTTGGCTCACCTTTTGTGCAATGCTTGCAAATAATGGAGTTCTAAAGAAGCCTCAAAAGGTCAATTAGTTGAGCCCCTTCTTTTGAGCCCAGCTCGTCTATGAGACATTTCACAAGGGGCTCTGATCCTTCGGTGGCCAAAGGGTGGCTCTTTGAGGGCGTCTGAGCAGAGTTTGGATGAGCGGGCGGAAGCCTCCTTGTGACTGGTGGCCGTGAGAGCCCTCCTCCTTCCTCCTCCTCCTTCCCTGGGGGACGAGGAAGGGGACACGGGTGAGGGTAAGGGGTGGCGGCCCTCCTTCAGCCAAAAAATGGCTCAGTGGAACCCCAAAAGAATTTCATACTCTAAATATGAATCTAGAAGTTTATAATGCTTTATTTTTCAAGGTGGGGGGCGCAGAACATGTTTTATTTAATAGTTTGTCAGCTCGATTTATTTCTTTTAAATATTTAAGTACAAAAATATGCCTTGTGGGCCCCCACTTGTGGTCTCGCCCACCGGATGCAAATGTTAGGACAGTCTGTCTTGAATTCGAGATCTCCTGACCTAACACGGGGGCAGGGGGCGGTTCATTCTATTTTTGGATATAGCGAAACGTTAAAAGGATTTTTTTTTTTAACTAAAGCCAAAACTTATATCTTTCTAACATCCATTTTTTTTTTTGGTATTCCCACGCTATTTATATAAAATTCTTCAATAATTCAAATTTCTCCTAACTTAGAACATCTTCCCTAGCTGCTCTCAAATTAATATTGATTTACTGTCAGAAGCGTTTCTCAGATTCTGGTAAGAAGGAACTAGAAGGGGAAAAATACAAGGCCTGTCACTAGTTATATGAAGTCTTACTCGGTTACAGTGCATTAGAATTACAAAATTTCATTTGCTTATTGGGTTAGATGTGAATGTCAGGCATCGCGTTACTGTTATCAGTATTTTACAGATAGAAAGAGAAGTTAGAGAAACTGAGTGACGTCCCGGGAGTCTTGGCAGAGGAGTCTCGGGGCCCGAATGCAGGCAGGGGAGACATCACAGGAAGAGGTTTCGCCACGGGGAGCGAGGGTTGGGGGGAGCGCGGAGCGCAAACTCAGGGCCACGGAAGGACTCGGGGAGTCTGTCAGTGCTCACGTCCCACCCTGCCGTTCCCCCACGACGTTTTCTTAAGTGTCCTACCTTCCTGGGCCTGCTTGTGGACTGAAGGACAGTCAGGTGTGCTCAAGGCCAGGGCTGAATTCCCAGCCTGCATCTTTCCTGCTTTCTAGCGTCTGTGGAAGGCTGACACCCACCCCCTCCTCGGGGAGCGTGCACTTGCCGGCACTGGTCTACACCTGCCTCACAGGCCACCACTTCCCAGTCTCTGGGTGTTTCTCCCCCACCAGGCCCCAGGCTCCCCCCTATCAGCCCTGGGTGAGCTCACCTGCCCTCACCGCGTGCGAGGCCCCCTGTCCCCTGATGGCATTAGTGCCCCAGAGCTGACCGCTTCCTGGGCCCCGGGCTCACATACTCCCTGTCCACGTGTGATCTCCAGTTCCATCTGTCATGCGTCTCACACTTAGCCTGGCTGTGAGAACAAGTCAGAAGTGTCAGGCTCCCCCGCCTTGGACCCCGTCCCCCCCAGGCCTGCCCTTCGCAGGAAACCACCACTCACCCCGCCGTTCAGGCCAGAGACCTCGGAGCTCTTGATTCCCCCTCCCGGAAATCTGGCCTCAAGACAGTTTGCCCGGTCCCCAAATCCGTGACTCCTGCGGGTGCCAAGGGCAGGAGAAGGCGGAGGCTCCTATCCAAGCGGGGGGCAAATTCGCCTTTCGTCTGCCTTCTTGTTCTGGTCACGATGGATGATCGCTCACCTTGGTGCCGTGACCCCCTTTACTCAGTCAGCTGGTCCAAACGTCGTCTCTCCTGAAACACCCTCAAGGACACGCCCGGTGATGTCGTAGAAGCTGGCCGGGCACCCCTTAGCTCAGTCCCACTGACAGAAAACTAACCACCACGCCCTGCCACGTGCAGTCACAGGAGTCAGGGGTCACCCGTAAGGAGCCACCTGTGCAACGGGGCTGTAAAATATTCACGATCATGTTCTTACCGCGTGAATACTGCTTATTCACTGAGACAACGTATGAATGGGGGACCCAGAACGGGGTGTACGACAGGAAGGACGCGGAAGGAATGACGGAACGTTGGCCCAGCCCACTCCCGGGGGCATGGATAGGTTGTGCACACGTGTCAGTGACCGCGAGGGAGGTTCATAAACAAGGCATGTTCAGAGGCGCTGCTGTGATGGAATCTTCCAGGTGAGCGGGCTCCTGCTTCCGACCTAAGCAGGTCCTTCCTTCCTTCTTTCCTTTCCTTCCTCCCTCCCTCCTTTCTTTCTTTCTTTCTTTCTTTCTTTCTTTCTTTCTTTCTTTCTTTCTTTCTTTCTTTCTTTCACAATATGATCAGAAACCACTAACCAGCTCACAATTGTGAGCAAGGCAAGTATAAGGAAGAAAGTTATACTTTTCTGGAATTTCTCTGCCCCAGGACCACTGCCGGACACATAATTTATATCATAGATGTATAGAGATGCTTGTGTGTGTGTTTATATGTGTATATGTGTGTGTGTGTATATATATATATATATATATATACCATTACATCATATATTCTATGTATATTTATATATTTATGCTATCTATACTATATATATTTGTGCTATATATTATACTCTATACTGTATATTTACATCTTTATAAATAACATAGATATATTATATATGTATACTATATATCTATATATTTATGCTATATATTTATATATTTAAACAGTGTATATATTTTATATATTTACACTATATATGCTATTTATATTTGCTCTATATATTTATAAATAGTATAGATATACTGTATATTTATAGTATATATACTATACATATTTATGCTATATATTTATACTGTTTTTATACTATATATATACATAGTATACTATGTAGTATTATAGTAAACTCTATTTTTATATTCTGTCTCTCTCTCTCTCTCTCTCTCTCTCTATATATATATATATATATATATCTTCACACAATATCAGTTGTGTTGGTATAATAATAAATGAAAAAAAATGCTTCCGAATAGCATGTTACTTCTAATGTTTGGAAACACATAGATTTACTTGCTCATCACAATATCTACCCCTCCCTCTCACCCTTTCCCTGAACTGACATTAAATTAATAACCTCCTAAGTATCTTTTCATGATTTCCTCTGCTCATATAGTTATTTGCAAGCAAGGATACAGATCTGCGCATACACATAACACAGGCGTAATTTTTAAAATTTTTACTGAGCTTTACTTTTTGAACAGTTGCACGTGCATAAAACAACGTGCGGTGACAGTTCACAGGTTCCGCATAAACCGCACTCCCACTTTGCTCTTAATTAACACATCCTGTCCGTGGCTCATATGACATCCTGTCCTCGTGGCTGCTTAGCCTCCGCGCACTATGACGGTTCTCAGTTTGTGCTGCTTTTGAAGGACTTGATAGTTCTGAGGAGCACTTGTTGGTGTTCTGTAAAATATTCTTCTATTTGGCTTTGTCTCACTTTTATTTTTCAGGAGTAGACTGGATCAATCTAACGTTAGCCCTGGATCATTATTCCCATGTTGCCTGTAACTTTTGTGAGGAACGATTGCTAAATTTTACCGTTTAGCATCGACATAATCACATGACTTTTCTGTCTTAATTGAATGCCAAAAGTTTACTATTTTTTAAATTTATTTATTTATTGAGAGAGAGAATGAGAGAGAGAACGTGCGTGAGGGGGAGAGGCAGAGAGAGAGAGAGAAAGAGAGAGAGAATCCCAAGCAGGTTCCACACTGTCAGCACAGAGCCCAACATAGAGCTCGAACTCAGGAACCATGAGATCATGACCTGAGCCGAAGTCAAGAGTTTGATGCTTAACTGACTGAGCCACTCAGGTACCCCAAAAGTTTACTATTTTTGAACCACCCTTCTATAATAGATTGTTTCTGAAGTTATCTTGAATCGCTTTTAAAGATATTTCTGGGCTCGGTTTTGCAGCATTGTATTCATGATCGGGATTAACATGATTCTTTTTGAAATTGTATTAATGTAAATAACTGAGAACACTAGATTCTCTGATAAACTGAGTGACTTTACAAGTTTTTTTTTTTAATCCTGTGTCCTAGAATACTTTAAATACCACACCAATAACCAATTATTTAAAGATCAGGTAGAGGGGCACCTGAGGGCTCAGTCTGTTGAGCGTCCAACTCTTGATTTTGGCTCAGGTCATGATCCCGGGGTCATGGGATCGAGCCCCGAGTTGGGCTCCGTGCCGGATGTGGAGCCTGCGTGGGATTCTCATTCTCTCTCTCACTTTCCCCTCCCCTCCCCTCTCTTTCTCAAAAATAATTAAATTAAATTAAATTAAATTAAATTAAATTAAATTAAATTAAATTAAAATTGTAAAAAGACCAGGTAGCCATCTGAACATTGTCTTTTCAAAAATGTGATGAATGTCAATCATATTCTGATCCTTCTATGGGCATTCTTATATTTTCTTCTTCTGATTTGCATTTTGATAGGAAGTTGTCTGTGCATCGCTGTGGAATCGTGAGCAGCGTTCTCTCCCGATTCGACTGACCACCTTGCGTTTGTGTCTCCCTACTTTCCCAATCTCGTGTAATATTTGTTCCCCTTCTTTTTACTTATCAGGCTCATGAGAATTTCATGAATTTGTCGTTCTTTTTTTAAAGAAACTATCTTTCATTAAAAACAACCAAAAATTTTTTTGAAGGAATATCGCCCGCGTGTCGTACGAGGGGAAAGGGCACACATCCAACTTTCAGTTCTCCTGGTACCATTTTTTATTTCAAATTTATTAATTTCAGCTTCTGTTGTTATGAAATCTCTCCCCTGAGTCATATTTTTCCTCTAATTTTTTATGTCCAGATTTTTATATTCTTTGGATAAGTACCGATTTCCTTTATGGTTAACCTTTTGTTTTTAGTAATGGAGGTGTGTAAGATTATGCATTTTCCCTGGAGTATAGCTTTCACACACTTTGGTGTAAAATTTCCCCTTTTATTGCTTTCTGGTCTTTGTGGAGCCTCGGTTCCTTGCGGGACTGTGGATCCCCGTTTGGAAATCCCTGCACATCAGCGGGGACCCAGGAGGGAGAGTCACACACACCCTTAGGAGCCAGCAGCATCTGCAAGGATGTGTTTTGGGCTGATGTGTTTTGGTCCCTGCATTTTAGAGCCACTCACCCATTTCCCTTGAATTGTTGTTTTCTTTTTTTTTTTAACTCCCTTTCTTTCTTTCTTTCTTTCTTTCTTTCTTTCTTTCTTTCTTTCTAGAGTGCGTGCATGAGCTGGGGAGGGACAGAGGGAGGGAGAGAGGGAGAGGATCTCAAGCAGGCTCCACACTTAGCTCAGAACCCGATGCGGGGCTTGATCCCACGACCCTGGGATCACAATCTGAGCTGAAACCAAGAGTCAGACGCTCAACTGAGACACCCAGGCGCCCCTAAACTCAGACAGTTTTGAATCTCACTCTTGCAAGCTTATGCAAATCATATCAGAAGAGAACACTCTAAAAGCCAGTGCACAGGGACTGCCTGTCAAAGAACTTCCAGAAAACACATGCGATAGGAGATTCGCTGTACCTTTATATTTGCACACCTTGGCGACTGCTACCTCTTTGACTCAAGTAAAGACTCCATCAAATATAAAGTTAGTTCCTTCTCTATTTTTCCCAAAAGAGGCCCGTTTGTATACTCCCTGCATTGTCTCCTTCCTCAGAAGCATTCCTTTTACTCTTTAAGGATAACTCAGGGTTTTTTTAACCCCATCACCTGGCAGTTAAGGAAGAAATACTCCCAACTGTTCCATTCTATGTAACTTGAAAAAATAGACTGATGGCAACATCATGTGAGAATTCATGCCGTGTGATACATGACTTACAAAAAATAGCTGCATTAACGATACTGAGCTTTGGGGCGCCAGTCAGTGGAGCGTCTGACTCTCGCTTTCGCTCAGGTCACGATCTCGTGGTTCGTGAGTTCGAGCCCCAAGTCGGGCTCTGTGCCGACAGCACAGATCCTGCTTGGGATTCTCTCCCCCTCTCTCTCTCTGGCCCTCCCCCGGCCAAATAAATAAAATTTTT
Source organism: Felis catus (assembly GCF_018350175.1). Classification (NCBI taxonomy): domain Eukaryota; kingdom Metazoa; phylum Chordata; class Mammalia; order Carnivora; family Felidae; genus Felis; species Felis catus. The sequence goes on from NC_058380.1 coordinate 3,890,104, forward strand.
TTTTAAGTACTGGTTTCAAGAACATATCAGGAGAGGCACGGATCAGTGCTCTCTCTGTTCACTCTCTCACCTACCGTGAAAAGATTCTAGCTTGTCTGGATATAGCAAAATACTGGGCAAGAAATTTTCAGCCCACGTCGCTCCTGCCGTGATAACAAAGTTCGGGCTGCCGCGAACACAGGAGTAAGATGACGAGGGGGTGATTAATGAGTTGCCACCCGGCTGTGCGCTGCGGAAAGGACGGTTTCCACAAACTCCTGAATCTGGCATGCAGGAGAGGTCTCTCAGGGACAAAGCCGTGGAGCAGGATGCCACAACACATTTATTTAAATGTCACTTATGCAGCGGGTCATGACAAATAAAGGAGCTCCATTTGAGATAATAAAGCAATTTTTGAGAGAGAAGATGAAGTGATCAATTATTCACGGGCAAGGATTTCTCCCTCTCTTCATGTCCCCAGCCCGCACTCCCGCTTGGCTGCTTGCACAGGAAACAGGCTGCAGGCTGCACCCCGAAGCACCTCCTAAAGTCGGAAGCCCACTGCGCAGCCCCGGACGCGGGGGCCCACTTGGCCCCGTCCTCCCGGAGTCTGGCACGGTCGTCACCGTCCTGAGGGGCTTCCCCGCATGCACGTGACTTCCTCCCCTCAGCTCCCAGCAAACCTAGGGACAAAGATGAGTGACTGCCAAGTTCAATTCCGAGAATCCTCCCTTCCAGCAACGTCTCCCTCAGGAGAATACGCCCAAGCAAGGGATCCTCGGGTAGGACGCAGGCGGGACGCTTCCCTATGCCGAACGGGGGGTTCCGCCCTCGGCCGTTCACCATGCCCATCCAGCCACCGCCATGGTGCCAGAGGGCCATGCGCCCTCTGCAAAGAGAGATACCCGATGATTTCCACGTCCTCTTTAGTTCCAAACATAGGAGTTAGGGTGATGCGAAAGATAAACCTTCTTTTATTTTTTTTTTAATTTAGGTTTTTATTTGGGGTGATGCGAAAGATAAACCTTCTTTTATTTATTTTATTTTATTTTTATTTATCTTGAGAGAAAGAGCGTGTGCACGAGCAGAGGAGGGGCAGAGAGAGAGAGGGAGAGAAGGAGAGAGAATCCCAAGCAGGCTCCGCACTATCAGCACAGAGCCCAACTCGGGGCTCGACCTCACAAATCGTGAGATGGTGACCCGAGCCGAAATCAAGAGTCGAACACGCAACCGGCTAAGCTGCCCAGGCGCCCCAAGGTAAGCTTTCTTTTAGTTCAATGTGACCTAATAAACAGCTTTTACCCAAACATGTTTTTCTCCTAAAATCTTACGTTATGAGTTAGGGTTCTGCAGAGAACTAGAACCAAAGATGTGTGTGTGTGTGTGTGTGTGTGTGTGTGTGTGTTTATTGGAAGGCATGGGGTCCCGGAATTACAGAGGCTGACAAGTCCCAGGTCTGCACTGTGCGAGTTCAAGGCCCAGGATGACCTGAAGGCCAGCAGCCTCTAGACCCAAAAGGACACATTGTTTCTGTTTGAGTCCCAAGGCAGGAAAAAGCTGACGTCCTGATAGGAAGGCAGTCAGGTGAGAGAAATCCCCTTTCTCTGGGGGATGGGTCATTGACCACGGGAGGCCCCCCGGATCAGGTTCAGTGGTCCGCGTTACCCGGTCTACTGAGTCGGACGTGAATCCCATTCAGACATGCCCTCGCCGAAACGCCCAGAACAATGCTTGACCAACTGCCTGGGCCCATGAAATTACCCGCAGTAATAAAGGACAAAGAGAGAGTGGGGGAGACCAGAGGGCAGGCCGGGAGACGGGCCTGGGTGACCCGGCGCAGACGGGATCCCCAAGGGGGTGGCTGCAGCCCCGAGCCGACCCCTGGGTACGGAGGGAGAGTGGATGCGCGGAGAACCCCAAACCCAAAGGATGAACTACAAGAGTGAGAAATGCTGTCTGCCGCTGGGTCGGAGGGAGGAGACCTGCCCCGCGTTCAGGCAACGTGGAAACCCAGGAGGAAACGGAAGAAACAGCCGCTGAAGAGGCGCAACGCTGTTCCTGGAAGGGGACTGGAGTCGGGGGGCAGCTGCCCCGGGGTAGCCTCCTCCTGGAGTGGGCCCAGGGTCCGGGAGCCGCGCCCAGCTCTGCTCCGCAGGGGAAGCCCACACAGCCGGGAAAACCACAGGAAGTGCCCGCATTGATCGACCGAGGCTCCCACTAATCAGAACGATGGCTCCGCCAGAAACACGTCTAGACGTCAGTCCAGGAGCACGGGACACTGGGGGATCGCTGTTGGGAGGTGGGTCCCCGCCTGGTGACTGTCCAGCTCTGTCCCAGGCACAGATGGCCGCCCACACGCGTCTGCGCCCCAAGGGCGGAGCTGCGTGGTGACTCTGGCTGCCGTCACATCACGTCCTGAGAGTTCGCTTGTTTCCAGTCTGCTGGGGGGGGGGAGGGGGGTGTGAGCATCGGGGCAAGCGCCCGGCTCCTGGTCCTGCTTCCGGGCAGCCCCCCTTTGTATCCTGGCCTTGGCCACGGCCATCCCTCCCGCCCCTGTCCCTCGGGCTTTTTGTTCCACTTGACCCATCCCGTCGGCCCACCTCATCCTCCTTCCCCAGGGCACCGGTGTGCCTCCACACCCTCTCTGCCTGGGCCACCCGGGGCTCCCTGTGCCTCCTGGACCACCCGATTCTCAGGCAGGGAGAGGTCTCCTGCCCAGCCCACCAGTCTAACCTTGGCAGTCGAGGCCGAGCTGCAGCCCAGAGCTCAGAAAGCGCTCAGCGTCGGCCGGGCTGGGCGCTGCGTTGTGTACATTCTTTGACTGTTGTATTTGTGCGACGCCCCTGCAACCACACGCAGGCAGCTCACGGTTACTTCCGAATAACGCTCCTCTCCCAGCATTTGGATTGCTTCTGTTTACTATTGTTACTTTTTGCCATTTCAAACAAGGACTGTGTGGACATTTGTAATATATGGCACCTTCGGGGCGCCTGGGCGGCTCAGTCAGTTGAGCATCCGACTTCGGGTCAGGTTATGATCTCACGGTTCATGGGCTCGAGACCCACGTCGGGCTCTGTGCTGCCAGCTCAGAGCCTGGAGCCTGCTTCGGATTCTGTGTCTCCCTCTCTCTCTGCCCCTCCCCCGCTAGCGCTCGCTCTCTCTCTCTCTCTCTCTCTCTCAAGAATAAGTAAACATTAAACATTTTTTTAAATATATTGCATTTTCCTAGTTGTTAAGACACTAGGGAAGGCAGTGGGTGTTCCGTATTCCTTATTGGTCTGCTGTTCCAGTTAGTAGAAAGGCTCGTGTCTGCCCCCGTCCTGAGTGCCGGCCGATGGCCCAGAGATGTGGCTGCGGCCCGGACAAGAACGCGCTGTCCGCATCAGAGCTTAGGTTAGGACGCATGGTGGCATTAACTCTCAAGTAACATTCTCATTCTCAGCAATAAAAATCGACCTATCGTCTAGCTGACCGATTTGCTCTACAGAGTGGGGGAAATAGAAATAGACAACCGTGGCCCGATCTCTTCAATGCGAGGGACATTTTCGGTTTGTTTATGGTATATCTGGGAGACTCCTCCTGATGGGCAAGAGTGAGGCCACTTAATAAACAAAACTAGCTCACGCTTTCCACAGGTGACTGCTCTGTGATGCTACGTGTCCCTTCCCTCTGCACCCCTGCCTGGGGGAAATAGACTTAATAGGAGAGTCATAACAACTGCGAGATGAATCCCTGTATCTCTGGCATCTTTCTGCGCACGTCTTGACCCCCTTGTTAACCGGGCCTCCCTGAGAGGCTCGCTTCTGCTCCCGGACCCTTCGAACTGCCCACAGTTTCCTCGTCTCTTCCCCTGCCCTGCAGCACACAGGTGCCGGAGGAGCTTAGGGAAACCGATGTTTCTGAAGGCCACTTGTGCCGGAAGATCAAACGTGCTTCGGGGACATCTCCGCACGGCGGTAGGCTCTGTCCCTGGAGAGCCTGGTGGCTCTGGGCAAATTACCCAACCTCTCTGCACCGGGTTTCCTTGTCAATCAACCGGGAGCGGGGTGACAGGGTCCTCCCAGGGCCCTGGAGAACCCGAAATGCGGCGACACGAATGCTTACCACGAGGCGCGTGCAGAGGAGGGGTGGGCCAGACGGCTTTTCTCTTTCCACCGGCCTCCCACCCGCTGCCGCCCGTGAAGGATTTTCTGAAGCAGCGACAGTTAGCCCGGGGCCCTTTCTCCAGGCTCCTCGTCTACTGACCGGGGCGCGGCGTACTTAAGAGGGTCGCTAGTGAGGCCGGATGCCTCTGGGGTGCAGGGAAGGAGGGGGAGGCCATGGGGGGCGGCCGTCTCTCTCCCGTCCCCGAGCACTGCTGAAGAGCATCACCACGGCATGACTGCGTGCTCCCTTAGGCCCGAGAAGGCTCGCAAGGCCACCTATTCAGAGACGACTTGGGACCTGAAAAGCCTCAGAACACAAAATGGTCACCACAGGGAAAGGCCAGATGCCGCACGAGTGACCCCCGTGAACAGGAAAACGTGGACGAAACCCATCGTTGGGACGAAACCCACCTTTCCAGGTCCTGGGACCGCTGGCTGGTGCGTGCTTTCTGCCAAGGCGACGGCCTGCCACTCGTCAGAGGGCGGCTGGCTTCTGTAATTCAAGGCGTTTCCATGAATGCGGAGTTTCCATGCTAATGAGGTTAAAAAAAAATTCTTGTTTTTCAAAGCAGAGTTGAAAAAAAAGTGTGAAATCTGGGCTATTAATAGGACGGTCATGAGGCGCTCCTTACTTGTGCAAAACCGCCGACAAAATGTTAACCGAGAAACTCTGAACGCCAAGGGTGGGGCTCATGGCCGAGGGGTCAAGGGCAGCGGTGTTGACCTTTGTGAGCCCAAGCAGGCTGTGGCTGGGACGTGTGCAGGCGAACGGGAACCTGGCTCTAGAACGCCAGTACTCAGAGCCGGCAAACGTGTCGCACCCCAGAGTCGGCCGCCCCCGGCCAAGACAGCGTCCCCCCCCCCCGCTTCCACCAGTGGACATTCTTTCGTTTCAGACCTTTGGTCTTTAAAGCAGTAGCACAGATCACCATCACTGCTGCTCACCCACCAGCATGGGCTCTCCGGCGACAAACGAGGCCTCACCTCTGTTTATTCTGTGATTGCTATGCGTGTTCTCCGTGCAGAAACTCGGGAAGGAAACGGGGATGTGTGTCGTGGGCCATTAGGACTAAATGAGGGAAAAGCGATCTAATGTGCACGCTTGCAGCCAGGGGGTTTGTGTGTGCGTGCATGCGTGCGTGTGTGTGTGTCCACTCTGCGTGTGCCTCTTACACAGATCTCTGCACACCTGGCTGGCGATGCCTGCTCCAGCCTACAGGGCGGCACCTTCAGGCAAGCCGCGTCTCTTCCCCTTCCTGGCCTCAGTTTTCTCTTTGCAGAGTAAGAATTGGGTGGATTCTAAGGCCCCTGGAGCCCCCAAGCCCATCTTTGCAAAACCTCCTTCAGGCCCACATATTGCACGAAAGCTGAGACCCATGCCCCACAGCCACTGGGGAGAGCCACCCCATCCTAAGCCTGTCTGCACTCCAAAGGGTTTCTGGGTTTTTAATGGTTTTATTATTCATTTTTGAGAGTGAGAGACAGAGCGTGAGCAGGGGAGGGGCACAGAGAGCGGGGGAGACACAGAATCCGAAGCAGGCTCCAGGCTCCGAGCTGTCAGCACAGAGCCCGATGAGGGGCTCGAACTCACGAACTGCAAGATCATGACCTGAGCCGAAGGCAGATGCTTACTGACAAAGCCACCCAGGCTCCCCGAAACGGTTTCTGTATCAAAATCGTAGCTTCGCAGTGCGTTTCCTCTCAGCCAAAGCTTCCCACCCAAACTGACATGGGTGTTCATGTAATTTAGCAAAGGATCCCGTCACTGAGGTTTCAATGAGGAGGGGAAGTGACGAGCAAAAGTGACTGAGGCTAGATCCTGGATAACAGAGCGCCCGATGACTCAAACTCACAGGTGGCATTTTCAAGGCAGAGCCGGGCACCCTGCAGCTGGCCTCAGTTTTCTCCCCTGGAAAGGGTGTAGGCGTGGCCTTCTGACCCGGCCAGTCCCTGGACGATGCCTCTGCTCTGGAACAGGTTGTGGCCCGGGGACCATGCCTGCTTAGTGCCTGGAGAGACGTCCATCAGTAAAGTCTTGCTTTACCTGATAAAAGACCACTACCCCTGAGAAGTAGAGACGGGAGTTTCCCCGGAGCCCTCCCCACCAAACCCAACTCCTTCCATCAAACCACCAACTTGATTCCTTCCATCGTGAGCCAGCAGCTCCGGCCCAGGGAGGGGACTTCAAGTCCCCGCAGCAGCCATTGGCTTACCCTTCGTGTGTCCGGCTTTCATCCCATGCTCCGCATTCTGCGCGCAAATATCCGCTGAGCGATGAGCCCTCCCGCTTTGCCTTCTTTGCCGTCCTGCCTCGATGGCCACCTTGCTGGCCACCTGCGACCTTGAACACGGCCGGCTTGTGCGTGTCCGCTCACCCTCGTGCTCTTAGCCTCTGGGGCGTAGGCGGCACACGGCTGCTTTGTCTTTCTTACTCGGTTTGAACAATTTTTGAAAGGGAATAGGTTCCCTTTATATTTTATATCTTTATATTTCATTGCATCTATTTTTATTTATTCACGCGACAAGTATGCTTAACGTCAGTCCCACCGTTTCGTGCTACGATTTTTGTCTTCAAGCTTCCACTTCTATGTTTTTGCTGTTTGATCTGTATTTTTTTTTTCCATAGATGTTTACCTGGGTCTGACTTTCCGAGAACTGGAGTCATCGGTCGGCCGGCCGTCTTTCTCTTGGTTCCCTGGCTACGGTCACAAAACCCATGTCTCAGTTTCTTGAGGGGTCACTCGAGATATGTCTGCTGACTATAAACGATGACAGTTTCTAAGAACGCTGCCATTTTCTCTCCCCCTCACTTCTGCATTTTCATTAACTCTGTGACGGTTTATGCACGATGCTCTTTTATAACATTTACTTTTCGTTCCGTAACCATAGTTTCCACACAACGTAGCCTCAGTCTATTGTCCCGGGCTTTTTGTCAGTCTTTCCTCTTTCCTGTTTATCCCTTGGTTTCCTGGAGCTCCCCTTATCTTCCCCCCCCCCGCCCCCACCTCAACATTTCACGCTTGCTAGTATTTGAAATGAAAAAAAACAAATTATTTAATCTTTATTTATTTTTGAAAGAGAGAGAGAAACAGAGACAGAGCGCCAGGTGGGGTGAGGCAGAGAGAGAGGAGGGCACAGAATCTGAAGCAGGCTCCAGGCTTTGGGGTGTCAGCACAGAGCCCGATGCGGGGCTCGAACTCATGAACTGTGAGTTCGTGACTTGAGCCGGAGTTGGACGCTTAGCCGGCTGAACCACCCAGGCGCCCCTGAAATTTTTTTTTAAGTTTATTTATTTATTTTTGAGAGAGGGACACAGAGAGTGAGCAGGGGAGGGGCAGAGAGAGAGGGAGAGAGAGAATCTCAAGCAGGCTCTGCACTGCCAGTGCAAAGCCCGATGTGGGGCTCAAACTCACAAACCGTGAGATCATGAGATCATGACCAGAGCTGAAACCAAGAGTGGGACATTTAACCGGCTGAGTCACCCAGGCACCCCTGCTTGTTAGTATTTGAATTTTCATCTGTGTAAAAAGTTGGTTTGGGTCATCTGTGTGTGTGTGTGTGTGTGTGTGAGTTAACGACCAGAGATACGAGTAATATTCTCGGTCAAATTTTTCTTTTCCTAAAACGTGCCAAGAATGCTTCCATCTCCTTATCGGATGTCACTGTGGAGAAAGTTCGCAGCCGACCGAGCTTCACCCCAGGTGATGCCATCCCTCAGGAGGGAGGAGAGCCAGGTGCTAATCGGTCATCACGCTCTTTCCGTGTACTGAAAAGGCTGTCAATGTTACAGTTCGCGGTGTGGGCCAACCATTCTGTGCCCTTCCCAGGACACACTGTGCTGCTTCAGACTCTTGGTTTCGGAGAAGATGGTTCTTGTGGCATCTTTAATAGTTGTTGCATTCTGTTCAGTTGTTCTAGGACACGATTACACTCGCGGTGGCGTTCCTTCGCCTGTCTTCCAGACTTGCCCTCTTCTGTCTATACTGCTGCACGTGCTTTCAGTGGGAAGAGAAAGAAAACCAACAGAAAGTGAGTACGGTAACTCACAGGGGGACCCTGAGCTCTTCAGATCGCATCCACCGCTGTGCCCCGGCTCCCCCTCCCCTTCCCCCCTGTCACCCCAGCCCCAGTGCCGTCCAGGTCCCGTCCTGCTTTCTCACCCCCCTCCAGTGCAGAGCAGCTGCCAATGGGCTGAGAAACTGAATCTGGAAGGAGAAGTTCTCTGTTGGAGAAAGGACTGATCCTGCACAGACGGACCCTCCCTGTCCACCTCCCGTGTGCGCACGGGCACAGCCCAGTGGGTTCTCAGACCCAGGGTAACAGACGACCGAATGGAACAGGGATCCTCCGTTTTTTTCCCAGGGCTTCTTCTTCCCAAAGCTGGGGAAGCTGATTCTAACAATAGCATCAACTCAAATTATTCAGTCACGTATGGTTATCAAAGCGCCCTTTCTGTGGAATCCTATCCTAGAATTCTGGGTGTATTATCACTTAGAAATAGCCTGATAAGCATTGTGATTGTAACCCTAGCACGTTACGTAAAATACGTTAAACTGCGAGGGCCATTGCTCAGGTACAAATTGACAAGTTGGACTGGGGCATCACCGACTTAGGAATAAACATTGGCAGCCCGTCGGTCACATGATGGATACAACCTGCATCTCCAGACACTTAGCAAACCCCTGAACCTTGATTTCAGCAACCGATACAGGCATTGGAGTCACACAAGGTGGATGGCCGATGCTGGCATTTTTCTAAGCACAGTCATGAAGACAGCACCTGGTTTCTAGAACTCTTTTTAAAGTTGATGCTAAGTTTAATCCAGGGTATGCTTGAGCGTTGTCACAACAGCTAAGATTCCTCTTCACAGTCTCTAGAATGTTGTTCAGAAAGAATATATTCAGACCATTTCGTAGGGAAAATTAATCTTGATCTCAAGTAGCCTTAAGCAAGTACCTCCTTACGTTCAGTTTTGCCATTAGACCGGTGCCATGCAGTCCTGGGAATGCTGTCCACTTGGAGGACAGGTGCTATCAGGGAAGGTCCTCTAGCACCTTCTCTCCCCAGCTGCCAGAATTAGAGCCCTCACTTCCAGCCTCCTCTACGTTTCTGATTCTGCTTACTTGTTTCTATCCTTACTTGTCTGCTTCATGAGGTTTTTCAAAAGTCCTTAATGTTAAGAAGTTAAGGGAATTTCCTCAACTTGATAAAGAACATCTACAAAATCTTACAGCTAATGTCATACGTAACAGTGAGAAACTTGAAGCTTTCCCACTAAGGCGAGGATACGCTCTCTCATCACTCCTTTTCAAAACTATGCTAATAGTTCTAGCTAATGCAATAAGATAAGAAAAGGAAATAAAAGGAATACTGATTGGAAATGTGAAAATAAAACTGTCTTTGTTCACTGGTGACGTGATCATCTATGTAGAAGATCTTTTAAAAACTCCTGGAATGAATAAGCAATGACAGCAAGGTTACAGAATACAAGGTTCATATAAAAAGTTGACTGCTTTCTTATATATCAGCAGCGAACGACTGGAATTAGAGATTTAAAACACAATACCTTAAAAGAAAAACAAAGCTGAAGGCATCAAGCTCCCTAATTGCAAATTATATTACAAAGCTATAATAATCAAACCAATGTGGTGTTGGCATAAAAACAGACGCACGGGTCAATGGACCAGAATGGAGAGCTGCCCACAGATGAACCCACACATATATGATCAGTTCATGTATGGCAAAGAAGCCAAGAACACGCAATGGGGAAAAGAAATTCTCTTTAATCAGTGGTGCGGAGAAAATGGGCAGCTATACGCAAAGGAATGAAACTATACCTTTGTCTTCCACCATACATAAAATGGATTAAAGACTTGATTGTAAGACCTGAAACCAGAAAACTCCTGGAAGAAAGCAGGGGGTAAGCTCTTTGACATCAGCCCTGCTGATGAATTCTTTGACATCGGTCGTGGTGATGAAGTTTTGATTTGATGTGAAGAGCAGAGGCAACAAAGCAAAAATAAATAAGGGAACTACATCACACTGAAAACCTCCTTCACAGCAAAGGCCATCATCGACAAAATGAGAAGAGAAAATAATTGCCAATCATACAGCGAATAAGGAGTTTGTATCCAAAATATATAAAGAAGTCATACAACTCAATAGCCAAAAAAAAAAAAAATCCAATTAAAATACGGGTAGAAGATCTGAATAAACTTTTTGTTTCCCAGAAAACACATAGAGATGGCCAACAGGTACATGAAAAGATGCTCAACATCACGAAACATCAGGGAAACACAAATCAAAACTATAATGAGATATCAGCTCACATCTGTTAGAATGGCTACGGTCAGAAAGACAAGAAATAACGAGGGTTCGGGAGGATGTGGAGAAAAGGGGACCATCCAGTCCTGTTGGTGGGAAGGTAACTGGTGCAGCCACTGTGGAAAGCAGTATGGAGTTTCCTCAAAAACATAAAAATAGAGCTACTGTATAACCCAGGAATTTTCCTTCGGGGTATTTGCCCAAAGAAAATGAACATACTAACTCAAAAGATATGCTCACCATGTTTGCTGCAGCATTATTTGCAATCGCCAAGATATGGGAACAACCTAAGTGTTCGTCATTGGATGAACGGATAAAGAAAATGTGACACATATATAAACACATGCAATGGAATATTAGTCAACCACAAAAAAGAATGAGATCTTGCCATCGGCAATCACATGGGCGGATCTAGAGGGTATGATGCTAAGTGAAATAAGTCAGATGGAGAAAGACAAACATATGATTTCACCAATATGTGAATCTAAAAAATAAAACAAATGAACAAACAAGACAAAACAGAAGCAGCCTCATAAAAACAGAGAACAAACTGGCAGTTGCCAGAAGGGAGGGGGGTGAAAAGATGAGTGAAAAAAAAATAAAGGGGATTAAGAAGTACCAACTCCCAATAACGTTGTTTAAAAAAAAAAAGGATGAACTCCCAATTATAAAGTCTGTAAGCTCTGGGGATGAAAAATACAGCATAGGGAAAACAGTCATTCACACTGTAATAACTTTGCATGGTGACAGATGATAAGTAGGATTATTGTGATAATCATTTAGTATGTATACAAATGTCAAATCACTTTATTGTACACCTGAAACTAACACAACATTGTAGGCCAACTGTACTTCAATTAAAAAAAGATCAGCTCGGATTCCTTGGGGACAGAGTATGTGTTAACTAACTCTTTGCTAAATGTAATTCGATTCAACTACCTGTCTACTCCACAAGCCAAGTAGTTGGGGAGATATTATGGGCTGAATTGTACAGAAGTCCCAACCCCCTGGTATCTCAGAATGTGACTGGAGATGGGGCCTTTTTTAAAGAGGTGATTAAGTTAAAAGAAGCTTGTGTGTGTGATCCCTAATCTAACATGGCTGATGTCAGGACACAGACAGAGGGAAGACCACACGAAGACACAGAGAGAAGACGGCCACCCGCAAGCCCAGAGGAGCTGACACCTTAGGAGAAATGAATCTTGTCGACACCATAACCTTGAACTTCCAGCCTCCAGACTTGTGGGAAAACAAATGTCTGTTGTATAATCTAAAGAAAAAAACCAAAACCTATTTCAATCCTCCACGGTTCATAATGGTGTATTTCAAATACACGTCTTGATTTCAAAGATATGTGCTCTTGAGGGACATGTGTGTATTTCAAAGGCAGAACATTTGAAGACAATCTGCATTTCAAAGTTGTGAGCTCTATATGTGTGTGTACATGTCAAAAACATGAGCATCGCTTACGTAAATCTTAGGACAGTCCAATAAGAAAGACTGATGGGGACGCCTGCGTGGCTCTGTTGGTTAAGCATTGGGCTTCAGCTCAGGTCAGGATCTCGTGGTTCGCGGGCTCGAGCCCCATGTCAGGTTCTGCACCGGTGTTGGTTCTGCACTGGTCTTGCAGAGCCTGCTTGGGATTTTCGAGGAAGGAAGGAAGGAAGGAAGGAAGGAAGGAAGGAAGGCCGGCCGATGAGCCCACAGTTGCTCTGGTGGAAGTAGGTGTAGCAGCCTGGAACTCAGTCCTTCCCACGATGCGTCCTCCACCCACAGGGCCAGTGCTCTCACTGAACACCTGTGCTCCTACAGCACTCGAGAGCCATGAATCCACCGAGGTCTTCTCTTTCCCCAGGGATAAACCCCTTTCTCGAAGTCCCCAGGGAGCTTCGCCTTAGACCTCTGACCACAACCTGGATCTGCCAACGACTAGTTCAGCTTGTCTTTGTGGAGTTGGGTCTTGCAGACTTCTTGTGTTCTAAAGGTCATGGGGTGTCCGGATGGAACTCTCAAGAGTGGGTCTGGTGATACAGAAGAGATGCTCAGGAGACAGGTCAGGGCTGAGGCCACATCTGGAAGTCAAAATCGTGCATGTGGCAGTTGAAGTCATGGGGTGATGGGGGAAATGAGCCCTCTGAGGAGATCAAGCATAGCCTGAGGTCTGGATTCTGAATCACCCCCCGCGTTTAGCGTTGCAATAACGGTGTTAGGAGAAAGGTCACGGTAGGCGAGAGTCATGGAAACCAGACACGAATTGCTTTTCATAGAAAATGCTCAACAACATCCGAAGTGTGTTACCAGTAAGTGGCTGAATGAATCTGATTCCTGGGAGCTGGACTAAAGCTACCTTTGGCGGGATAACAGATTTCTTGGTTTATTCATACAATTGCGTGTGTAACATCGTAGGTAGCTGGTAGCAAGATATTCAGTAGCTCCCTTTTGGGCTCCCTCCTGTGGTTTCCCCTCGAGTTCAAAATCCCAAGGTTGGGTTGGTTTTGGACATACTCAGTCCAAAGCGGACAGAGACCCATGTCCAATGCCAAGTTTGGAGGGAGAACTCAACGCACCCCACCCACCGTCCCTCAGCTTCTGTCACTGCAAATGGCCGTCCCTGCACAGACCCGCAACCCTTGCTCACTGCTGTGGGGTTGTGTTGTCCGAGACCCCAGGCTTAGATTCCAGGTCATGATCTCACAGTTTGTGAGTTCGAGCCCTATGTTGGGCTCTGCGCAGATAGTGCGAAGGCTGCTTGGGATTCTCTCTCTTGCTTTCTGCCCCTCCCCTGGCCACACACTCTCTCTCTCTCTCTCAAAATAAGTAAATAAACCTAAAAACTTAAAAAAGAAAAGAAAAGAATAAAAACAATTTAAAGACACAACAGATACCTGATAGAAGAGACTGTAAGACAGGTGTCACTCTTACTGCTTCCTCTGTCGTCTCCCTTTGAACACCTGCTGTACTTACCCTGTGTCTAAATTACCTTTACAGGACCACCAGCAATAGTCCACCAAGTTAATGCCCTTGCAGACACGCCCACATCTACCTTTAAAGGAAGCCCCTGTGAGCCCCTCTGGGAGTTGACAGGATTCTGAGGAATTCTCTAGTAAACTATTTTTTTTAACGTTTATTTATTTTTGAGACGGCGAGAGACAGAGCATGAATGGGGGAGGGGCAGAGAGAGAGGGAGACACAGAATCAGAAGCAGGCTCCAGGCTCTGAGCCATCAGCCCAGAGCCCGACGCGGGGCTCGAACTCACCAACTGTGAGATCGTGACCTGGCTGAAGTCGGACGCTTAACCGACTGAGCCACCCAGGCGCCCCAAGTAGTAAACTACTATTTATTCCCTTTAGCAGCCAAGGGAAAACTAAAATTAAGACACAAAAACAAATCCGACAGAGAGGGGATGTATATCAGTCCTGTAACGTTTGCGCTAGAGTCGAATTCTTTGAGGAAATAGAAAGCATATTATCTTACAAATCTTTACCAAACTAGAAATGCTGCTGGAGAGGCCATTCAAAGTTGACCTATCCCTTTTACCCATCCCCAAACCTCTCCTATTTGTCTCAAAAAGCTTGTCAATGATTGGCCTTAAGAAACCAAAGTCCTTCTCAGAGGAATTCACATTCCTTCCCGGTGCCTTGGAGATAAAAATATTAAAAGCACCAATCTCAGGGAGGTAATTCTTATCAGAAGTTGAACAGAAGGGGGAAAGTTTATTTGAAACAGAGACAAACGAAAAATCCGATATCTTCTCCACAAATATTACTGGAAAAAATTTAGCCACCTCCACAGGTAACCTTAACTTACTCCATCTGCGAGAAAAATAGGTTGGATCCAACTGTTTTTTTTGTGAACCGGTGAGTTTTGCATTATCACATCTATCTCAACGCTGAAATGTTTGAAACAGTAACTGTAAGTCCGATGACACATTTTTGTACGTTTATTGTAACCTGTGGCACTTTCTACCCCCAGATGGTTATTGCCAAAATTAACGTGTAGAAGAGCTCCGTTCCATGGGCTTAAAGAAAATCAAGTGTTTCTACAAATTTGGCACTTACAAAAATTCTCAAGAATAAAATAGGAATTTAATCCAAATGAATCCCAGGTTCACATGATCTGGGACATAGTTGGTATTAAAGCTAATTTAAGGTCACTGGTTTGATTGAAATAGGCATGTATGTCTTAGACTCATCAACTTTGAGTATTATGCATACACACACCTTTTTGTTCTACCTGGTTTATTAGCCAAATGAGTTCATGTTCTCTGTATTGCAAAATTTGTCAGCCAAAAAATAACTTAGAATGATGGGTGATTTTGTCTGATGTCTTCTATAGTTTTTGCGAGTAATTCAAATATAATCGCTGGAAGCAAACGGTCTTCATCGACGCATGTGAGGTAAGAGTTTTTAGGTGAACTTTTTAGCAGCGATTATGTTTTGTGGTATATGTCTTTGAAGATAGTCTCCAGGATCTTTTTGGTAATCTGAAACTTTAGAGCTTTGCTAAGTTAAATGATGGAAATTCGTTCTGTGTCTAGATTATTTCCAAGTAGGATTAAATGAAGAAATGGTAATTACTGAGCACAGATTTTTCTACTTTGGGCTTCCTTGTTACAGAGAAACTAAAGATACATTTGGGTCTGTTAGTAAACATTGTTTTGTGCTTTATTGAAAGATTGTGCTATGAAGAAGCATATGTTTCTAGAAATTAGAAAACGTATTTACAGATTTCCCAGTCTAAGGAATGCTGGTGTAAAAGACAGTTCACAACTCTTACTATTTCATTTTCACTGGGGATTAGCTGCTGAGGGTTAAAAATTCTAATTTCTATATGTGGCTAAACTTAATAGAAATAATAAGCGAAACAGCAGTGGACTGTAAGGATTGAAGGAAAATAGGATATGTTTTGGGTCATAAAAGCTACGAGGTATGGAGAGGTTTTATGAACAGAAAAAGGAAATAATGTTGTCCTAGAGAGAGGCTGGTTAAAGAGAGAAAATGGGGGTGGGGGGTGGGGAATCTGAATGCAGAAAGAAAAAAAAATGTAGAAGGTTTGTGCAAAAGAAATCTTTGAAAATAAATTTTTTTTCAACATTTATTTATTTTTGGGACAGAGAGAGACAGAGCATGAACGGGGGAGGGGCAGAGAGAGAGGGAGACACAGAATCGGAAACAGGCTCCAGGCTCTGAGCCATCAGCCCAGAGCCCGACGCGGGGTTCGAACTCCCGGACCGCGAGATCGTGACCTGGCTGAAGTCGGACGCTTAACCGACTGTGCCACCCAGGCGCCCCTGAAAAGAAATTTTAATGGATGGTAAAGTTAGCTAAAATTAAAATGAGTTCATTTAAAAATGAGTTTTAATGTCCAAAGAACATTCATACGAAATTAGAATTTGGCTTTTGTCTCTGCTAAAAGGGCAAAGTTTTTTGGATTCATTGGTCAACTCTTAATAAGAAATTGTAAACCAAAATTTTTCTTTACCTTTAATTTAATCTGCATGGAAAGACCAAGGTTCTTTTTATGCTATTTAACTTCCTATATTTGCCTGAAAAGTCATTAATTGTCACCTTGGTTAGATGGGTAATGAAGTATCGTGTCACGGTGACCTATGATCCTGTTTAACCAAGTGCTTAAAAAACGTAGTTTTGACAAACTTTCAAAAACCTGAATTCTAAATAAAGTCTTTTTGACCCTCAACTTTGAGATTTTCCAGGGAATTCCTACAGCATTTCAAAGATTTGTTTTGGCTCCTTATAAAAGGGAAGATATTAAACTAGTTAGGCATATTCGATATGTTAAATTACATGGAGAGGATGATCAAATAAGAGGTCATTCTAAGCCTTCTTTGTACTGTGTGTGTATAAGTGTTCCAGAAATCATGAAAGCTTTCTGGGAATCCGATATGTCCTGATAGAACGTCAACACTTGTAATTCTAGGTACGGTCTTAAAATGCATGTCTCCCAAAATAACCAAACTTCCTTGTCCATGGCATTATAACGAACTCTCATCAGATCTCTGTCCATGTCCATTTTTTAAAGTCTTTTGTCATTTCCGGATGGCTGTTGTTTTTCTCTGATGCTTTCACAGAAGCTTCCTGCAAATGTGTTTCTTTTTTTTTTTTTAATTTTTTTTCAACGTTTTTATTTATTTTGGGGACAGAGAGAGACAGAGCATGAACGGGGGAGGGGCAGAGAGAGAGGGAGACACAGAATCGGAAACAGGCTCCAGGCTCTGAGCCATCAGCCCAGAGCCCGACGCGGGGCTCGAACTCACAGACCGCGAGATCGTGACCTGGCTGAAGTCGGACGCTCAACCGACTGCGCCACCCAGGCGCCCCAAGCAAATGTGTTTCATGTTGAGAGGAATCCAGGGAAGGAGTCTGGCATGTACTCTAGAATACAGATGTCTGATACCTGTCAGACCACACAACTGAGCTGGTGAGAGCAAAGACTTCCTGGAGTGTCCCTGGAAGGCACTATACCAGTCCTCCTCACTCACCAGACAGCAGCCAGCCTTGAAGCTGACAGCTGAAGGAGGCTGGAGGTCTTCAAGTCAAACTGACGAGGAAGAGACGTAGTTGACATCGAGGTAGATGGCTCTCTCCCCAGACACTGGATCGAGCGTGAAACGCTTTCCTCTTCTCTTCCTTTCTTTTGCTCTGACGTTGGCCTGGAAAATCGATGCCATCACCTGTACCTCCCAGACCATTACTACCAAGGGGGTAACTTGGCCTTTCAGACCCTTGGGTGGCGGGTCAAAAACTCCCATCTGTCTGTGAACAGTGCCACCTAGTGGACGTAGAATGTGTCCCAACAAGGTCTGTCTGTCGGTCATGGTCATCACCCTCCCTTGCACCTTCGGATGCCTAAGGCTGGCACACGACCGGGCAATGCCTCTTACGTTATCTGAGTGTGCCCCTGACTTTTCCCAACAGATATAAGACATCTCATTGGCCGAGTCCCCTGGAGTTACATCACTGAATTAGAAAAAAATGGAAATGAATGCCGGAAGGCATTCACGACTTAGAATCCACTTCCTTTGGCCATACTTCCCTGACGAGAAATAAATAGAAGTAAGGGCACCTGGGTGGCTCAGTCGGTCAAGCGTCCAACTCCATGTCCCTTCAGGTTGTGATCTCGGTCCTGAGATCCAGCCCTGCATTGGGCTCTGAGCTAACAGCATGGAGCCTACTTGGGATTCTCTCTCTCCCTCTCTCTCTGCTCTTCCCTTGCTCATTCTACCCCCCCCCCCTCTCAAAATAAATAAACCTTTAGAAATAAATAGAAATCAGAATGTGACCAGAAACCCCTCTCTAACTCTTAAGGAGACTGCAGAAGTCGCTGCTAAGACCACAGCTGCCCAACAAAGACCTTAGACCCTGGCCAAAGTTGTTCTTAACAGCGGGACAGCGCCTGATTACTTTCGAGCCCAGCACGGACGTATCTGGGTCCTGGCCAACACCACCTCCTGTGCCTGGATTAACACTTCTGGGAAGGTTGAATCTCAGTTACGTAAGATCACTGAGCGAGCCACCTGGCTCTCAAAAGTGACTCCTTCAGCAAAGTCTTTCTGCCACTGATTCGATTGTGATTGGCTTGGGTCTCGGGGACCATGGCTCCAAAGTGCACCCCAGACGCTGGGGATTAGCCTGCTTCCAACAATCATAACAATCTCCCTGGGGCACTGTATTTTCTCAAAAGCTTTAAATGCATGTTCGTGGCCACTAACCACCAAGCAGATGACAACCCGGAGACTGGACCGTCAGGAAAAGAACAAAGATGACAGGTAAAACGAACAACTTAACAGTCCGAACCTTAACAGTCCTGAGCGGTGAATATCGCCGGGAGTGAACAAAATGTCCTGGGAATGCCACGCAAGGGAAGGACAGAAGCTTCAAGAACCACAGAGCGTAGGAGGGAGTGGCACTAATGCCTTAAATCTGATCACCTCTCGGGTAAGCCGACAGTCTGATCACAAGCGGGGATTATTAAAAAGCAAACCGTGGGCCCAGAATAAGACAGTCTGGCGGCCTCCCCCCAGAAAGGTGACCTTTAACCAGCCAAGCTGGAATCACCTGCTGGGCCCTGGGAGGTGATCCACTGATCGACCCCTTCTAGTGACCTTGCCCGACACAGTCAGTTCTGTGCTAATAACTTCCTTTGTTCCCACCGCCTCTCCACCTTTGAAAGCCTTCTTTTTTGTGCAGCTGGGAGGGGCTCCCCTCTACTGGCCAAGATGGGAGGATGCTGCCTGGTTCGTGAACCATTTAAGAAACCCAGTTAGATATGCAGGTTGACTTGCTTGAGTTCTGTTTGTTAACGGTTGTAACTCTTCTCGGTCACACTTCGGGGGAGGCGTCCCACCAACGGATGGCAGGGCACCAGTGGCCGGTGTTAGATGTCCACACGGCAGTGGAAGGTGCACCTACTGTCACTGCGGACACTTCTGTCCCTGGAGCTCTGCTGGGGGTTGGGGGGGGGGTGTTCCCTCTGCTCACCTCACGGAGCACGTCCCTGAGTCCCCGAAGCGATGTGAGGACCATTCAACCAGCCCCTGCTGCCCTGCAAGAATGAGGACGGGGGCCACGAGCCACGGACACCTGCCACTCCTGGAATGACACAGAGACGCCGGAAGGCAGTGCCGTCTTGCCCACGCTTGGCTTTCAGCTTTAGTGAGACCCATGTCAGATCTCTGAACTTCAGAACTGTAAGCCCTGTCGGTGCTCATTTAAGCCCCTAAATTTGTAGTAATTTATTGCAGCAGCCGTAGGAAATGAAGGCACCTCATCTTTGCATAATTAAGCGGCTGCAGCACACGGTGTTCCAAAGTGCCCCTCCCCCTCTGCCTGCAAGGAGGACGACAGAGACTGGAAAGGCGCCCCCGGTCGAAATTTGGATGCCCAGTGGCCACTTTCACCGGCGAACACAGTTTCTGGTTTCCACACAGGGCACACAGGCTTATGTTGGGGTGCTCGCATTATTTGTGTGTGTGTGTGTGTTTTTTTTTTTCTTCAACGTTTTTTATTTATTTTGGGGACAGAGAGAGACAGAGCATGAACGGGGGAGGGGCAGAGAGAGAGGGAGACACAGAATCGGAAACAGGCTCCAGGCTCCGAGCCACCAGCCCAGAGCCCGACGCGGGGCTCAAACTCACGGACCGCGAGATCGTGACCTGGCTGAAGTCGGACGCTTAACCGACTGCGCCACCCAGGCGCCCCTGTGTGTGTTTTTTGACTAAGGCTGAAAATAAATAAATAAAACAGTTGAATAAATAAAACAGATGGGGTGATCGCATTATTTTTGTGTGTGTGTTTTTTTAACGAAGGCTTGAAAAATAAATAAATAAAACAGTTTAGAGATGAAGTCCCCAGATCTTGCTAAAAACCAGAACTGAATTTTGCCTCCGGGGATCCCGTGCTTCTGCTGGACCTGTTTCTCACTGTGACCGCGGCCCAGCCCTTCAGGGAGGGTTTGTTCTGAAACCGTGCCGGCGTGGAGTCCACGGCCAACCTAGGCAACCTAGTCAAGCAGCCTGCGTCTCTGTGAGTCAAATCCTCCCACCAGAGAGGGCGCAGGCAGAGAGGAAGCCTTTACTCTGCCAAGGTGGGAAAACGTTGCACAGTCAAGGGGCAGCAGGCTTCTTATTACCAGAACACTGTGGATGGTTCTAAGGAGCGTGGAGTGGTGGAGAAGCAGTGTCCGCAGTCTGAAAGGGGCCCTTGCCACACTCAATACGGGAACTCAGCAGGCTTGCGGGGGGGCGGGGAGCAGGAAGTCGCTTCTTACAAGAAATGTAGTTTGCCTGAGAAACTGAGGGACTTCTCCCCAGACGTTTTGAGTGCAAAGGGTAATGGACAGCGATGAGTCCCTACCTGAGTTAGAATGCAGGACGTGGGGAACATTGGGGAAAATTGGCTGTGGAGGGTAATTCTAGATGCTCTCACGGTGGGGGGGAGGGGGGCTCTGCTGTGGTTGTTTTATTGGGATAATGATGTTGAGTACAGAGTGATCCGTGTGAGGTCGGGGGGGGGGGTGCTCAGTGTGCCTGTGTTAAAGTGACGCGCCCAGTCATCTCAGGGAGGACGCATCGGGGAGGGGGGGTAGTGTTGTCGCTGGAGAGAGGGCTGTCTGAGGATGCCGGGAGGAGCCGGACATGTGGGGTCAGGACAGAGGACCCTCCTCGGGGAGGCTCCCGGTGTCTTCATCGCCCAGAACAAGGACAGCTTCTAGAGAGAGGAGACATCTGTGAGGGCAAGTCTTTCACACCCCATGCATGGCTCACCTGTGTGGCTCACCTGCCCCCTGCCCAGCCTGCACTTAGGTGCTTTATTTTTTTTAATTTTTTTTTTGACGTTTATTTATTTTTGGGACAGAGAGAGACAGAGCATGAACGGGGGAGGGGCAGAGAGAGAGGGAGACACAGAATCGGAAGCAGGCTCCAGGCTCTGAGCCGTCAGCACAGAGCCCGACGCGGGGCTCGAACTCCCGGACCGCGAGATCGTGACCTGGCTGAAGTCGGACGCTTAACCGACTGCGCCACCCAGGCGCCCCATAGGTGCTTTAAAAGGAAAGGACAAAGAGGTCCCCGATCTGGGGACATCCAAAGGGACAGGGTGATCACCGGGGACTGACAAACGGCATCCTTCCCTCAGAGGCTTTGGAAGTTCCCTTTGTCTTTTTCCCTCCAAGCCCCGAATTTCTCTTCTCGTGGATTGGAGACCCGTCAGGTGGCCTTAGTCTCTGCTGTAGGGAGGCTGTGGACAAACTGAGTCAGGACTCGGCCTCTGGTCGGCCCAGCCGAGCCCCACTCTTCATTCATGTGACAAGGAACAGCTTGAATTTAAGGTGTTCCCCTACAAAATGGTTTACAGGGTTGAAGGAGGGGACGTACGTAAACCGCCCCAGGAGGCTTAGTTCTGGTATAAGTCTCCTGCCATTGCCAAAACAGACGATCACACACAAAATGTATCACCGTAGAGTTCTGGAGGTTGGAGATCCGGCGTGGGTCTCCCGGGGTCCAAAGCAAGGCATCGGCGGGGCTGTGGCCTTCCGGAGCCTCCAGGGAGAGGCTGCTTGCGCCTTTCTGGCTTCTGGAGGCTGCTTGCTGTCCCGGCTTCTGGCCGCATACCACCTGCCCCTCGCTCACGTCTGTCCTTTCCTGCCCCTGAGGGTCCCGCCTCCTCCTTCCCTCATCAGGACCCACGCCCCATCCCACACACGTTCTGAGAATTCACGTGGACGCTGTCGGGGCCACTGTTCTGTCTTCAACAAGGTAAGGAAGTAAAATGCAAGCGTCCTGGGGCTTGATAAAGTGGAAGAAAGGAGTAGTTGGGAGGAAACGGCACGGGATTGAAGGAGCAGGGCTCGGTGCTGAGTGAGGGCAGGGGGGACGTGTGTGGGGCACCTGGGCTACATCTAAACGGACCAAACGAGACCTCTACTGGAACCAATAGAGGAACTGAAGGATTTCTGTCAAAATGGGAAGGCAGTGAGAACAAGCAAATAACAGGTTATAAAAAAAGGGGGGGGGAGCTGAGACACGATTAGGACTGGGCAGTCCGTGGGGTCTGAAGGAACAAAGTGGGGGATTCGAGAAAGAGGGCAAAACGTGTTCAAAGCTATGGAAATAACCACTCGCAGATTTTTTTTTTAACGATTCATTTGTTTTGAGAGAGAGAGAGAGAAAACAAAACCATGAGTTGGGGAGGGGCAGACAGAGAGAGAGAGAGAGAGAGGGAGGGAGAATCCCAAGCAGGCTCTGCACTGTTAGTACAGAGCACGACGTGGGGGCTCAAACCCACAATACGTGAGATCATGACCCGCACCGAAACCGAGAGCCGGATGCTCAACGGACTGAGGCACCCAGACGGCCCAACCACTGGCAGAATTAAAAATAACCCTCCTGTATCACAAAATCCCTCCCCGCCTCCCTTCCTCCCATCCTGTTTGCGTGTTGGCTTGCTCGCACTTTCCTTCTGCTGTAGGAAAACATCCAGAGCCAGGCTGCATCTGTTGGAGACCAGAGAAGCTCCACTGTGAGGATGACGCTGTCCCGGGGTCCCTGCTGAGCTGTTGGGGGTCCGCCCTTCCCGTCCCCGTCCCCGTCCCCGTCCCCGTCAGCAGGGTCTTCGCCCAGAGGGCCTTAGGCACTCGTGCTCAGACACCTGCACTGAACCAGAGGTTCTGGGGGCGCCCCTGTGCACGCCTGCTCGGCTGTCCCGAAACCGAGGGCGTGAACCTTGTGACAGCAGCTGCTGCGGTCACCTCCACGCCCCATACTCTTGGGGAGCGCTCGAGGACCAGCTCAAGGAAGCAGCCCCTGAGGCTACGCTTTTAAAAAAAAATTGTCACCGTATGCATCGATTTGCTTCTCTAAAACTGTGAGGCACAGGTGTCTTAGTGGAGAAAGAACATGTAAAGGACACCGTCGGCGGTGTTACTGGAAAGGGGTCAAGCGTGAACAAGAAAAGAGGAAGTGGGAGTCTCTTCTGTCTTCTGTAATACTCCAGTCATCGGACGCTGTGACCGAGCAGGTGGCCTGGGAGCCGTCGCGCGCCCCGCGTCCGTGCGTGCGGCCCAGTGGGCACGACACGCGCGGCAGTCAGCGGTGAGCAAAGCACTTAGGATGATGCCCAGCGCGCGGGAGACAGCCAGTGCCCCCTGGCAGAGGGACGGCGGCTCAGACTCGATGTAGGAACTGTCACCTAAACAGCTGTGCGGCCCCGGGGCAGAAAAGTCATCCTGAAGGGAACACGCTTTTCAGTTCTGAATCCAAGCGGGAGGGGTTCTTCCCCCCAGACTGTGGAACCGTCCCCCCACGTCCCCACATCTGGGAACTGTGTCCGGGGTCGGGAAGAGGGGGCCACAGTGGTGAGAACGGGGACGCGTGTGGGAGCAGGACAGCGATGCCACGGCCAGGGCAGACAAAAGTGGTTCCAGGATCCAGAATCAGGCGCTGACCTTGAAGGTGGGCAAGCCAGGCCGATGACCACAAGGTCCCTAGGGCCTGAGGGACAGGGTCCCGAGTGAAGTGACCCGGATCCCCACCCCTATCCACTGCAACAGGGGAGAAAGCACCAGCTTCCCGCCAGCGGCTCCGGAGATGCTGTTTACCCTCTTGGGACTGTTATTTCTACTAGTGCGTATTTAACTGATGCTAGCTCTCCTTCCAGAAGGTGAATTAAGCATTCCCGACGAGTCCTCTGCCGTTTTCAGAAAGTCCCACGTTACCGTGAGATGCGGAGACGCTCTGTTTGCCGTCCTCCTTCCAAAGCACATCCAGAGACGAGACCCCGGGGGCGGGGGTCGTCACCAGGCCGTTGATTCCCGGGCGTTCAGACCTCACGGACGTGGACAGGGAGGCCCTCCTGAGGTTTACGACCTGATTCTCGGGCAACGAGGAAAATGCAGGTAGAATCAGGGCAGAGCCCAGAGGCCAGACGGCTGTGTTGGTGACTCTCCAACAGCTTCCGCCACGTTGACATTTCGGGAGCAGCTTCTGGAACCCACCAAAGGCAGGTCCAGGTAAAGACCGTCCCTCCCGGTAGGCGGCCTCGACAAAGCAAGCCTCCGAGGGCTCGCTGTCGCTGACACCGCGGGCAGTGGGAGCAGGGACCGAGAGCCAGGCCCTGCCGGCAGACGGTCTGGGCCTGAGTCCCTGCTCTGCCCCCTACGAGCTCTGTGATCTCCAGCAAGTCACTTAGCATCGCTGGGCCTCACTTTTCCCCTCCGTGAAATGGGGATGACGCTAACACTTCCCTAGGAAAGCTGTTGTGAGTGTCTCACATGTTCACATAGAGAAAGCACTTAGCGAGCACGCAGACATCTCCTATTCTCACCTTTTGCGAGTTGCTTTGGTTTATAAAGGCTCTGACAGCGTGGGTGCTCAAAGGTGTTAACGATAACGTATCACTATAACCAACCAACCAACCAACCAACCAACCGTGGATGGAGGTGTTAGGGTGGGAATGAAAACGGGGCACTCAGGAGCTTGTCTCCGGAGAACCAGGGATGCGCATGCATGTGTGTACGCGTACGTGTGTTGGGGGCCCATGAGCTGGCCGTGCAAGCCACTGGTCACCCAGAGAGCCGCCTCTGACTTTATTCTGATCTCTGACCTTCAGTTCTGAATCCTAGTAGCCTGTAGATACAAATGAAAATAATCTGCAAAAATAATAATAATAATAATAATAATAATAATAAGGTTTGAGAAAACAGCCCGTGACATGCGTAAATTCTTTACATTGGATTCCGAGACATTTGGCCGTGTCTAATGCCTGTGCTCTGTCACTGTGCCGTCCTCGCTCCTGTGACGGCGACCCCGCTTGTGTGGCTGGCATGTTAATAACCTCTGTAAACAGAGGTGAAGGGAAGAACAAAACCTTGGCCTTTTTTCATGCATGGAATAAAACAAGAACTCTGGGGTTTTGTTTGTGTGTGTGTGTGTGTGTGTGTGTGTGTGTGTGTGTTTTATGTCTTTCTAACGCCTTCTAAGGAACAGTGTTCAAATTGTGCCTCCCTCCTAACAAGATGGGATTTCGTCTGAATCCACTGCCGGGCACACTTAAGTATCCTCTCCAGACTCAGCCCTTTGCAGCTGACAACTCGTTTTTGCTGGAAGCCGTTGGGTTGGATGCTCCCCGTTAAGCGCGGGTGTGAGCCTGCACTGCCCTCTGCTGGACGACAGAGGCCAGGTCAGGCAGGGAAATTCCTCCTCCGCGAGTCCATGAAAAGTATCCAGGAGCTTTGCCTGCAGAGCAAAGTGAGGCTGTTGCCAAGTCTCATACTCTTAAAGGGCAAACGTAGGAGGGCACTGGTGCATTTGGAGCCGGAGGGACCGGAGGGGCTGCAAAGACAGCGAGGTTCCAGCTAGACCAGTCCCAGCTGGGGCACATTGGTCAACCCTTCTAAGTCTCAGGTTCCTCATCTTGGGAAATGGGATAATCCATAAGGAGGCCCCAGGATTGCAGAAGAAAATGCGTGCAGGGTCGTCCGTTACCAGAGTGTTTTTCACTAAACGTTGGTTATCACTCAACCTCCTCCGTAAACAGAAACTTGGAGGACTTGACTGAGGGTCCCAAGGCCCTTTGCCTGCTTAGGGACAGAGGAGGGCGTAATCCAGGCGAGAACCTCCACCTTCTCCCTGATCTCCAGGCCTGGGCTCCAGTGACCTCCTTTTGTTCCCCAATTGCTGCCTCGGTGGACAGCTGGCCTCGACTCTCTGCCTGAGCAACCCCATCTCCCCAACAAGGAAATGTGCTCTCTCCTCGGCCGAGCAGTGTGCTCCTGGGTGCTACGGGCTACGCAGGGGCCCAGTGTGAGGTTAGCACAGCTCTCAAGGGACGGACACAATCCCACGCGCCGAGAGCCGTCGGGTTGGGGCAGCGGGGTCCGAAAGCAGGGACTAAACTTACCGAAGCATACAGAAGGTCATGTACTCACTGTATATTCATTTATTTGCCAGTATTTATATTAACACTCGCCGAGCAAATCTCGGCACTCACGTTGTTGGGGCGCCAGATGGCCCCTGGCACGCCCTCGCGCACCTGGGGGGTGGACCGCTTCCCTTTTCGTGTGGTTTGTCACGCCCCCAGGACTGTGTCTGAAACCCCCGCCCCGACATGCTCAGAAGATCTGCAAAGGGAACATCCCCTCTGTGAATGTGAACAGGTGTGGGGGTCACGGTGACGTGACGGTAGGCCACCCGAGCTGCCTATGTGCTTGCGGGGGCCGTCTGTGCATCGTCCCAACCCCAGGGACATGCTTTCAGCAGATCTCACGGGCACAGCCCCCCTCCCACCCATCAGGACCCCACGACACCCGACGCTTAAACAAGGATGGCTCAAAATCACCACCACTCATGGTTTGGGTTGGAATTTCAGAAATAATCCCAACTGGGCCACCTTGGGTGGAGTTCAGTCTTCCTTGTCTCTGACTTCTCATTGGATCACAAGAACGATAATTTCTATCTTGCCAACTGGTTGAAAGATCTAGAGACAGTAAACTGCAAACTCCTGGCTCCTACCCAGAATGGGCACTAAGTCAAGGGTAGCCATTGTTTTATTTTCACACCTAAACAAAATACACGTAGGCACCGTGTGCACATAAGGTTACATGCACACACTGGCACGGATAAAAATATACGTGTTGATTTCTGATTTTTTTAATAAAATATTTTACTGACACCAGAGAAGAGGAAAGAGAATGCACTCCTGAAATTATAAGGGGTGGCTAAGTTGACTTAGCCAAATGAAAAAACTTAAAAGACACTGCTTTGGGTCGTGAAGTCAGCCGCTTTCTCATCTCTGGAGGGAAGGGAAACATATTTTATGGAAAGAGCTAAGGAGAGAGCCACTAAATAAAAATGAGATTTAAACTCGTTCTAAGGAATGAAATCAGTGTTACTCCTCATTTGCCTTCTTAAATATCTTGAGGAAATAAAAGAGAAGTCTCACCTCTGGGTACGTATTCTAGGCTGACTTACTCACAATTTGCAATGCAGGAAGTTATAATCGTGCTGTAGAAATGTACTGTTCCCGATGCACTTAGCAGTCCTTGCTCCCCTCCCCCCAAAGAAGGTTCTGTGCAGGCACATCAGCTATTTTCGGACCCACAAGTGAAGGGAGAGAGTCACAGTGAACCACAACTCCATGCATGAGGTCCCAGGGGCAGCCAGCCTATGGTCTCCAGAGCCAGGCTGTATGGTTCTAGCATTTCCTAGCTGTCTGATCTTGGGAAAACTGCCCACCAACCTGTGCCTCAGTTTCATCTACTGTAAAATGGATGGAGACAATAACACCCCAACCGTATTTCTTCTTTTATTTATTTTTAAATATTTTTAAAAGTTCATTTATTTTGAGAGAGAGAGAGAGAGAGAGAATCCTAAGCAGGGTCCCCGCTGTCACCACAGAGCCTGATGTGGGGCTTGAACTCACAAACCGCAAGATCATGACCTGAGCCAAAATCAAAAGTTAGATGCTTAACCCACTGAGCCACCCACGTTGCCCACACCAACCGTATTTCAAAATTAAATCTGTCAGTACCTAGAGAATAGCACATCAATACTGCTGTTTGTGAAATAATGCTTTTGACTTTACTGGTATTTTAAAACCCCTTCAACTCAAAATAGATGCCAGAGCCTCTTGGAGAAGTTACTCCTGGCAATAATAAGGAAACTATCTCCATCAAGAACATCTATGGAAAACATGTAGCTAACATTATACTTCATGGTAACATAAGGAATGTTTGTCCCCTAACACTAGGAAGGAAACAGGAATGTTCACACTCACCAATTCTATTCACTGTTATATTAGAGGTCGTAAGCATTGAAATAAAGTAGAAAGAAAGGAATAAAAGGTATTTTTAAAAAGCATAAAGAAAGAGAAAAATAAAATTGCCTCCGTTTGCATGTGATATAATTGTTTACATCAAAAATCTTAAGGACTCTACAATGAAACTACCATAGCACACAAGTGAATTCACTAAGGGTTCAGGACTCAAAGTAAATGTACAAATTTCAATCATATACCTATATACCATTAACAAAACCCAGGCAATAAAACTTAGAAAACCTATACCATTTTACAATACTATAAAATGCTTAGAAACATATAAAGTTGTGCAAGACCTGTTCACTGAAAACTGCATACGCTGCTGAAAGAAATTAAAGAGGAGTAAATTAATAGAAAGATATACCATGTTAATGGATTGGGAGGTTCGATATTGTTAAGGTGTCATTTTTCCCCATATTGTTCTACAGAGTCATTTCAATACCAATCAAAATCCATGGGGGAAAAACAAGGAAATTTTTTATATTTATATGGAAATGAAAACAACCTAGAGTAAACCAAATAATCTCAAAAAAAGAAAAGAAAAGAAAATCCAAGTGAAGAAATCACAGTACATGCTTTTTCTTACTGTTATACAGTAAATGTGTAGCATGGTATTTATTTAAGGATAACTAGATCATTAAAACAAAATAGAAAGTCTAGATACATGCAGTTAAGTAATTTTTGATGAAGACATTAAAGCAACTCAAAGGGGAAGAAGAAAGTTCTTTCCAGAACGATACTGAAACAACTGACTATTTGCACAGGGAGAAAAAAACTACCTCAACTGCTATTTTATAGCATACACAAAAATTATTTCCAGATGGATCAGAGTTTCATTAAACCCAAAGCTATAAAGTTTCGGTCAAAAAATCTAAGAGAATATCTCATGAGGTCACAGAGTTCTTATACCAAAGAAAGCACTAACCTTAAAATAAGAAAGTTGCCCAATTTGACTTTAACAGTCTGCTCTTTTAAAAGACAACAATAAGAAGATAAAAGGGGAGAATTTTTGCCACATGTATATACGACAGAAGACTTGAATCCAGAATATATTTTAAAAACTCTCACAAGTCAATAATTTCAAGCTTTAAAAAATTAAAAATAAAGATGAATATTCTAATGTTTTTAATGGGCAAAATAATTGAACAAGCACCTTATAAAAAATAATGGAAGCATCAATAAGCACCTAAAAGTGTGTTCAACAACCACTGGTGTTCAAAGTGACTAAAATCACAGTGAGATACACCCACGCCCCCACAGGAATAGTTAAAAGGTAGTCAGATAACATCAACTGTTGGCAAGGATAGGAGGCAAATGGAACGTTGCACAAATCTTGTGCATGAAATGGAACCATCTTGAACTTTTATTGGAAGTTTCCCTTAAAGTTCAACAGATTGTGATCTGGCAATTTCATTCTAGATCCTAGAAATTTACCCATGATGAATAAAAATGTAAGTCCACAAAAAAGACTCCTACAAGAATGCTCGTGGCAGCTTTATTCAGCACAACCCCAAACTGGAAACAACTCAAACATCCATCAGTAAAAAGTGGACAAACAAATATGTAGCTAATAAAGTAAATGGAAAAAGAGCAGGGGCGCAATTTTAAGAATCTGACAGACACTAGGGAAGCAAAGCCAGTCACACACGAATATATAAATGTATGATTTTATTTCAATAAAGTTCAAAATCAGAATTTTAGTGGACTCTGGGAGAGTGGAGGCTTGCCACGATGGGGCAATTTCTTGGTGATGGAAATTCTCTATGTCCTTATTGTGGTGGCCATTTCCTAACTATACACATTTTCATATGTTTGTCAAAACCAATTAAACCATACACATCATGTCTGTGTATTTATTACATGTGAATTATGCCTTGATTTTTAAAAATTGTCATTATGGACATATAGCTGATAGAATATTATATTTATCTCAGGGCCACGGCATAGTGATTTACAACTCTACACATTATTCAAAGCTCACCATGGTAAGTGTGCTCACCATCTGTTGCCATATGACATTAAAACAATATTATGGGCTATATTCCCCACACTGTACTTTCCAGCTCTGTGACTTACTTATTTTATAACTAGAAGTTTATACCTCTTAATCCCCCTCACCTGTTTGGGGTCTTTTGTGACTCCATACAAATTTTAGTATGATTTTTTTCTAGTTCTGTGAAAAATGCTATTGGTATTTTGGTAGGGATCGCATTGGATCTCTGGATGGGTTTAGACAGTAGCACCTTCTTTTCACAATACACCACAAACATCGTAGATCTTTCCATTTGCTTGTGTCCTCTTTAACTTCGTTCATCAATGTCTTAATGCTTTCCAAAGTATAGGTCTTCACCTACTCCGTTAAATTTTTTCCTAGGAACTTTATTCTTTCTTGGTGCAGTTGCGAATGGGATTGTTTTCCCCTTAATTTCTCATTCTGCTATTTAGTGTACAGAATGCAAAAGAATTCATAGATTAATTTTGCATCTTACAACTTTATTAAATTCCTCTTTAGCTCTTATAGATTTTGGTGGAGTCTCTGGGGTTTTCTATGTATTGTATCATGTCATCTGCAAACAGTGACAGTTTGATTTCTTCCTTCCCAATTTGGATGTCTTTTATTTTTTTCTTGTCTGATTGCTGTGGCTAAGACTTCCAGTTGAATTAACTATGTTAAATAAAAGCAGGGAGAGTAGACACGTTTGTTTTGTTCCTCATCTTAGAGAAGCTCTTAGTTTTTTACCTTTGAGTAGGATGTTGGCTGTGGGTTCATAGGTGGGCTTTATCATGTTGAGGGGTATTCCCTCTAACCCAGATTTGTTGAGAGTTTTTAGCGTGAGCAGATGTTGTATCTGTCAAATGCTTTTTCTGCACCTATTGAGATAATCATATGATTTTATCCTTTCTCTGCTAATGTGATATATATCACATTGATTGATTTGTGAATATGAAATCACCGTCCTTACTATCCCTGTAATAAATCCCAGCTTGATTGTGGTGAAAGATCCTTTGAAAGTATTGTTCAATTCAGTTTGCTAATACCTGAGGGTTTAGCGTTGAGGGTATTCAGTTTGCTAACACCTTGTTGCGGGTTTTCGCGTCAATATTCATCATGGATATTGTGTGTTTGTTTGTTTTTATAGTATCTGTGTCTGGTGTTGATATCAGGTAATGCTGCCCTTGTGGAATACATCGGAAAGACACTGGCCTAGGCTGGAGCTGCTTTGGAGAGGCAGAAGTGTCCCAAGTCAGGCAGATCAGATGGGGCGGGCCTGCTGGGGAACACGGGGTGGGCACAGGGCCCAAGTGGGTCAGCACTGGCTCCAGCTATCCAGGCTGGTGGAGGGCAAGAAAAACGACGCCCGCCAGCGACTTTGTTCCTGGAGAAATCTCCCGCAGATCCCCGCCCCTCCATCACACATGCTAAGATTACTCAATAAATCTGCGTCGTGTTCCCCATGTGCTTCTCAAACTGCTGCTTCTGTGCTGCGGCTCAGGCCGAGGTATTTAGTGTGCCGGCCTGTTAAGGGCGGGGACTCAGCTCCTACCACCCTCTGGCTCTCCCCATGCTAAGCGCAGCTGGTTTTGAAAGCTCCCAGGGTTAAGTTTCACGGGTTTGCAAAGGCAGACATTATGAGGATTCCTCTTCCCAGTGAGGGTCCCCAGGGTTGGGGCACCTGGTGTGGGGTCTGACCTCGCTGTTATTCTGTGCTCGTGACATCCCCTCTGCTCGTGGTTAGTGGGACTGGAGGGTTGGTTCCTGACCGCATCTCCGTCCTCCCACCTTGCCCAGGAGGCCTCCTCTCTACCAGCAGCTGTGAAAGGCCGGCTTTGCCAGGACGGCTGCAGAGTGTTGTGTCCGCGGGTCAGGTGAGTTCAGGATCCTCCTACTCTGCCCCCTTCGCTCTCCTCCAAAGATGTCAATTTTACAAGGGGATCAAGGCCAGCCCCGTTGAGATCAGAATTTTATAAGGCTTCCTGGGTCCGACGGTTTATAAATTAACCAGACGAAGCCCCTCCCCTTATCTACATCTTCCTATGCTTTCTCCTTGGCTTTACAACAAAATCGTGTTCGCTGTGACTTACACGGTGGGCCTGATCTGGCGTCTGGCCCCTCTACGCTCATCGCCTGCCCCTCACCCTCCCGCTCCCTCTCCATCCTGGACAGCCTGGCTTCGATGTCCCAGGTGCTTGCATGCACACACCCCCAACACACACTGGCCCCACACCGTCCCCCAGATCAGTACCTCACCAGTCTCTTCGGCCGTTCACACCGCAGACGTCTTTGCTTCCAAGATACCTCCTCTTTGCCGCGGTCTATCATTCCCAGACCCGAATCCTACCCGAAGTTCAACACTGTGTTTATCAGCTCACTGGCCGCACGTCCACCTGCCCACAGAACCGTTAGCTTCTGGAGACAGAGACCTTGCTGTCTCGCGCCCCCAGAGCTTAGAACCCGGTAGACGTGGCCTAGACACACGGAACCGTAGATGCCGAGCGTCCGTTCATCTGGGTGGCTGGCGAGGTGCCCCGGAGGCCAGTCGGTGAGCTCATCAAGCGTGCATCAGTAGTAACGCCCTTGTCGGCAACACCCAGGACGGTCCCAAGGCCGACGTTCTCAGATTTCACAAAGAGCAGTGGTGCTTTCCAATCACAGTCCCAGTGCTTGGTAAGTGGATCCGAAAATCTAACTCCCAGGCGTGAGTCTGAACAGCTGTGTGAAAACAGCCGTGGACTTCCAAGTGTGAACGTGAGCGTTATTCTAATCTGGGTGCGTCTTTGGTCCCACAAGAGGGAGGACAGTGGCCCCACTCGCCTAGACCACCCTGCGCCCCAGGGAGCACTTCTGGTTTGGGACGAGGGGGGTCACCAGCCCCGGACCGGGGCGGCCTGCCCCAGGTGAGAACGGCACCTGCCTGCGGGAGTGACCGCACGGAGGAGGAGCCATCACAGGGGGCACTTACCTTTCCTCCCGTGTCTGGGGTTGCAATAACATCCCTATCACTCGTGGAACTGACACGAAGAGATTAATCTGTGTTTTGAACCGTAAGGACACGTGACAGGTGTACCGGGATGATCGACCGCTCGCTCCGAACGCCGTCCTCCGGGTTGGCATGAGCACACTCGCGGGCCCCAGGACATTAAGTAACAAAATCAGGAGCAGGGGCTCTGGGTTTGGATCCCGGTCCTCCAACCTCCCGCCTGCGCGGCCTTGGGCACCCCACCCCGCCTCTCCTCCGCGGCGTCTTCACCTATAAAACGTTGATAATAACGGTGTCCGCCTCAACAGGCAGTGTGGAAGGAAGGATCACATACCGCATGCCAAGATTTTACCGAAACGCCCAGACCTTTGAACAATATTTATTTGGTGTCTTTTGGAAGCAAAGGGCCGTGGCCATGCTCCAAGTTCAGCGAGAAGGGGGATGTGCCCTGTCTTGAGTCAAAGAAGATATAGACGTTGTTACGTGCGCTAGAAAATAAGGAACTGGGGGGTATCAACAGAGTCAATATTCATGGATGTCAGGGGCTTACGCACACCATCTCCCTCAGCTTTCACAACAGTGCGACAACAGCACACGGCTCAGGACAGATACTGCCAGACTACAAGGGATGTCAACCTAGCTCAAAAGGAAGAAAGGGCAGGGAGGGAGAAAGTGAGAGAGAGAGAGAGCCAGAAAGGAGGAAGAGAGAGAGAGGGTGAGAAAGAGAGGGGGAGGGAGAGACAGAGGGAGAGAGGAAGAGGGAGAAAGGGAAGGGAGGTTTGGAATGAGGGGGGAAGGGGGGAGGAGGGAGGGAAAGAGAAGGAGGGGGAGAGGGAGAGATGGAGGGAGGGGGAGGTTTGGAGGGAGAAGCAGGAAGGGAGGGAGAGACACGGCGGGGCAGGGGGCGGGGGGGGATGAGGTGTTGGCTTCCACAACTGGAACAGCTGCAAGCCCCCAACCTCAGCGCCTGTGAGGGGCCCCCTCTTCCTTGTGCACCCCAGCTGTATTCTCCCCTCTCCCTCCTGTTTGCTGGCCTCCTTCCCTCCTTCTTCAGCCGGGCTTTCTCTGTGAGCCAGGGAACGGGGTTCTGGAAGCCCAGGGCTGAGTGCGCCCCAGCAGCCCCCATGGGAGGTGGGGCCCCCGGGTCCGGTCTCCAGGAAGTGCACAGTGGGGGCCTGAGTTATATGCCCACCAGGGGTCCCGCCACCGCACAGGGTGCCCCCGACCAGCCCCAGACAAAAAAAAAAGAGAGAACAAGTAAACGAAAGAAGAGGTATTAATTGCCACTGAAGCCAAAGACACATAACCAGCAGTGGTGACGCCTCCAGGCCCCGTGTGGCGACAGGGGAGGGTTAGGTCTCAGCCCCAGCAGGGCCCCGGAGGAGAGAAGTCTTAGGAAGTGAAAGCGTTCATCAGTGGAAGAAAGAACTCTATACAAATTGGAGTTCCCCAAAACCGGAACAGGGTTCTAGAGCTTCTCAGATTCTGGAAAGTGCTGGATGCACTTCTGCCTGCGTGTGAACCGGCCCCACACAGACACAGGGGGGAGGGTGTCCCCAGAGAGCCCGGGCCAGCCCAGGGGAGCCCTTTGAAGGCAGAGCCGGGGCGGTGTGGGCTCCCCCCACAGGCACACTGGCATCTCCCCGGACCCTGCGGGGCTGGCTGCCCCCAAGGTCACGGACAGAGTGATGCTTTCCGGAAACTGCGTGTGCTGTCTTCAAACCCAGCTTCCCCCCACTGATACAAAAAGGGAAACAATTTTAAATATAAAAGCACATGTTCAATGTGAAGGTTTAGCGGGCACAAGGAAGCTGATGTGTTCTCTGCGGTGTAACGGCCACTTTTTCTGAGAGGTCTTTTTTGGGGGATTTTTTGACAAGTTTTTAGGTTCTGGGATCCCGACTTCAATTTCCAGGCATCTGCGGCTAAACCAGGTCCAATGTTATCCACACTGCGTGAGGCTGATCTGAGCAGAGACGCCCCCAGCCTCAGGCCTCGCTCCGACTCGCACAGCGAGCAGAAGGGGTGTCCTGGAGAAGCCAGCCCCCCCCACCCCAGACCTCACCGTCTCTCCTGCCACAGCGGGAGACCACCCGCCTGTGGTCCTCGCCCTCTCCTCCGATGGCCACCAAGCTCCCCGCCAGGTCCCTGACCCTCAGGACAGGTCAAGCCACACCCACGATTACATTTTTTATTTTTACCACGGCCACAGAAAGGACTTAATTTGGAATGTAGGAAGAACTTTCCAGTTACAGGAGTTCTGCGTCTCTAAGAAAGATAGCTAAGGGTTTCCTTCTGTCGGTATGGGCTGGACATCCGGCGATCCCTGGTTACTCAAAAGCTCTTTAACATAAGCGGGGGAAATTTTCATCTCTTTCTCTCATGTAGCCTTTCTGTATTAGAATCCAAGAAAATCAGTTTGGAAAGGGAGCTTCAAACGCAGGAGGTCAGTCTTCCTGCTTCAAAGCCCAAGGGTTAGGGTGCTATTGTCATTGGTGCAGTTGAACACGAAGGGGACTCTGAGTGACCGTGGGGTCCTGCACTGGACGCTGAGACAGGAGAAGAGCATCCGTGGAGAAGCCGGGGACGTCTGAACAAAGGCCGTAGAGTAGGTCACAGAGCTGTGACCACGACAACGTTCGGGGATCACGGCCCCGCGGTTATAAGGGGCTAATGTCAGGGAAAGCCGGGACAAGGAGGCATGGCCGTGGTCCAAACGATCTTTGTAACTTTTCCACAAATAAAATTATTCCAAAAGGAAAAGTTTATTATAAATGAAGTACAGATGGGCACCTGGCTGGCTCAGCCAGTGGAGCATGTGACTCTTGATCTCTGGGTTGTGAGTTCGAGCCCCACGTTGGGTGCAGAGATTACTTGAAAATAAAATCTTGGGGCGCCTGGGTGGCTTAGTCGGTTAGGCATCCAACTCTTGGTTTTGGCTCACGTCATGATCTCACGATTTGTGAGTCTGAGCCCCACGTCAGGCTTTGTGCTAACAGTGTAGAGCCTGCTTGGGATTCTCTCTCTCCCTCTCTCGCTCTCTGCCCCTCCCCTGCTCACACGCATTGGGCGCGTGCACGCTCTCTCTCGGGATAAATACGTAAACGTTTAAAATGAATAAATGAATAAATAAATAAAACCTTAAAAGTAAATAAAGGACGGATTTCCATTTATTTCTGTATTTCTGAGTCAAATTTGTTTTGTGTACTGAGTAATAATGCATTTTTAATCCCTTCGTGTGTACTCAAATCCAGATCCCCATTCGAGATGCCCAAAGATGAAACAAATCAACCACCCTCCTTCTCATTGCCATCCGTGAGAGAAAACGGACAATTTCAAAACCATTAAAACCTTAATATAATTTTGAGAACTTAAAGTGAGCACCACACATTGAAACTAAGGGTTTGGATGTTTGAACCGAATACTGCTAGGTAAGCACGTAACGTTTTTGAATAGACTCATCCTTTAACAAAGTTCATGTAGTAGCATTCCTTCCAGTGAGAGAAAAATAGAACTGTTTGCCTTTTATGGTTTTTGTTTCCTTCCTTTCATTATTCTATAGAAAAGAGGAAGAGTGGGCAAGCTTATGACAAATAGCTCATATTTAACCTGAGATTTAATTTTTTTAACGTTTATTCACCTTTGAGAGACAGAGCATGAGCGGGAAGGGGGCAGAGAGAGAGGGAGACACAGAATCCGAAGCGGGCTCCAGGTTCTGAGCTGTCAGCACAGAGCCCGACGCGGGGCTCGAACTCACGAACCGCGAGATCATGACCTGAGCTGAAGTCGGACGCTCAACTGACTGAGCCACCCAGGTGCCCCTAACCTGAGATTTAATATAAGCCCAGACCTAATCGCTGGCTGCCCGGAGGAGGTGTGGATGGCAGAAGGCAGCAGGCGTCTGACCGCAGGCAGCCTCAGTGGGCCCTGAGGGTCTGGAGACCCGTATTTCTTTTCCCTAAGACCTGGGTAGCTCAGCTCCCCAGAGCTGCTCAGTCCTATGACTCCACCGTGCTTTCCAACTTCCGATCACATCGTTTCTATCATTTTCCTTAATGAGGAAGGCAGCACTTTCATCCTGCTCTGACTTGGCAAGGAATTCAGGTAGAGGACGATGCACGATGCTGGCACTCTTACTTGGTAAGCTCCTTGAATAATGTAGACTTTCTACGACAGAGACCAGCACACTTTTTCTGCATGGAAACAGACGTAAAACTGGGAGGCTTGGGGGGCCATGTAGGATTTCTGGAGCACGGCCTACTTTGTTCAGTGTGTGTGTGTGTGTGTGTGTGTGTGTGTTTAACAACCCTTTGAAAATGTAAAAACAGGGCGCCTGGGTGGCTCAGTCAGTTGAGCGTCCGACTTCGGCTCAGGTCATGACCTCACGGTTCGTGGGTTCGAGCCCCGCATCCGGCTCTGTGCTGACAGCTCGGAGCCTGGAGCCTGCTTCGGATTCTGTCTCCCTCTCTTTCTGCCCCTCCCCTGCTCGCGTTCTCTTTGTCTCTCTCTCAAAAATAAATAAACTTCAAAAAATGTATAAGCTGATAATAATTAAAATGTAAAAGCCATTCTTGCCACGAGAGGTTGGGTAAGGGAGGCCACCGGCCAGATCTGACTGCACCTGTCCTTTGCCAATCCCGGATGCCATTGACAGTGTCTTTAAATGTCTAAGAGGAAAAAATAAATAAGTAAAAGCTCCTGTTAAAAACCTTTCCCTGAGACGACAAAACATTTCTAGATGTGGGGTCCACTTCACGGGGCCGGGCTTGTTCTGACCCAGGCCTCCGAGTTCCGGGGCGGGAAGGCGGCGGGTCTGTGGGGTCGGTACAGACAGCCGGAGGCTCACGCAACCTCTGGTCAAGGCCCAGAGGGAGCCGAGTGCCCTCCGGGCTTTGGGGCTGGAGGACCCACCACCTCCTATCTCAGCTGCTGCTATGAGTCTGCAGGTGCCCATCTGATGCCGGCTCCCCTGAGCCCAACGGCCGGCCGGCCGCCTCCTCGTCTCCCTGCCTTTCTCACCACCCCCCCTCCGACCCCCTCCACTCCCGCAGCTGCACACCCAGGAACGGCCTTGGAGGTCTCATTGCCGCTTGTCCGCTGAGACCCACCTGGAGAGCAGAGATGCCGAGGCCGGTGGACAGCAGGGGACCGTCCAGTCCGATGGAAACGTGGCTCTTCTCCCTGATCTCTGATGCTGAGGTATTCTCGTGCTCGGGTGCTCAGGACGTCTTCAGCCCTCCATGCAGCTCGGACAAGTAGGGAGAGTGCAGAATGAGGGACGCCTTTGGGATGTCCCAAACCACACCCTCCTGGTCACCAGGGCTGATGCCCGGGCAGCTCCCAGGAGCAGGGCGGGAATACAGGACACAGATGCACCCTCTGTGTCCTGCTGCCCCAAGCTGCCTGCCCTCCGGGTGCGATCCCGTCTAAATCCTCAAGGGTCCAAGCATGCTGCAAAACGTACCTTCTCTAATACAGAAGGTCAGAGCAGAGAACGTGTTTATACGTTGCCTCGCAAGCCGCGGTCCTCGTAACAGCGGGCAAGGTAAACAGGATCGGTTCCGTGTGGTCGGTGCATCTGTTTCGTTTCACAGAAACGTCGCTCCGATGTACAGTTCCTATCAAGGGGTCTCTAGAATGTCAAACACCCAGAGGAGGAAAGCGAGTGAAATCCGTTACTCAAACGACGACACCCACTGGCCACTGACATAAACACATCCTACGTCACAAATTACGGTTCAACACACTTCTAATACGTACGCGTGCCCAGCAGGGTCTACACGAAGACGCAGAGTGTAGGGCGGTCTGTCCTCGTTGTTCAGTCACACGCCCTCCTGTAGGACACCGGAAACATCAGAAAAACGCAACACTCGAAGCAGATCTCCCTTAGAGAATGGCGGGGTGTCCACACCGGCCCCACTTCTCTGCTCGACAGCCGTGAACTGGAGGATGACGTCCCTCCCTCACCCTCCTTCGTGTCCTCCACGCCGAACCGGAGAATCTGAGACCTGAGAATCCACGAAGGAAACAGGACAGAAAGGCCAGAAATAGACCCCAGTGTTAATGCAGTGTGATGCTCGATCAACAAGGTATCTTCTTCTCTGTCTGACTTACTTCACTCAACATGACGCCCCCGAGGTCCATCCATGCCGTTGCAAATGGCAAGGTTCCATTATTTTTTATGGCGGAGTAATATTCCTTTCTCTATACTATCTTGGCCATAGTAAAGCATGCTGCCATAAACAGGGGGTGCACCTATCTTTTCGAGATGGTGTTCTCGTGTGCTTTGGATAGATACCCAGAAGCAGAATTGCAGGATCATAGGGTAGTTCTCCTTTTCATTTTTTTTTTTAAATTTTTTTTTTAACGTTTATTTATTTTTGAGACAGAGAGAGACAGAGCATGAATGGGGGAGGGGCAGAGAGAGAGGGAGACACAGAATCGGAAACAGGCTCCAGGCTCTGAGCCATCAGCCCAGAGCCCGATGCGGGGCTCGAACTCATGGACCGCGAGATCGTGACCTGGCTGAAGTCGGACGCTTAACCGACTGCGCCACCCAGGCGCCCCCTCCTTTTCATTTTTTGAGGAACCTCTCCAGTGTTTTCCACAGTGGCTGCACCAGTTTGCATTCCCACCAACAGTGCACGAGGGTTCCCCTTTCTCCACCTCCTCGCCGACATCTGTCGTTTCCTGAGTTGTTAATTTTAGCCATTCTGACAGGTGTGAGGTGGTATCTCATCGTGGTTCGATCGACATTTCCCTGGTGACGAGTGATGTTGAGCATCTCTCCGTGTGTCTGTTGGCCATCTGCATAAATGAAAAGCACGAAAAGTTT
Source organism: Felis catus (assembly GCF_018350175.1). NCBI lineage: Eukaryota > Metazoa > Chordata > Mammalia > Carnivora > Felidae > Felis > Felis catus. Next base: position 3,929,697 of record NC_058380.1, read on the forward strand.
TCATTCGTAACTGAGTTTCAGTGTAGCGACCTCAACCCCAGGTGAGATCTGAAAATACACATCTGTCAAGTTTTCAAACATTATCAATCAATAGGCTAGACGCACGAGCAGGCAGGGAATGCCCATTCGTGGAGCTGAAACATATTTTGAACTAGAAAATGTCATTTCTCTTGTTTGTTTCTAGGCATATTATTTTCTATTTTCATTAAAATAGATTATGATTCCCAGAGCAGTAATATTTAATAGGATTACATGCCAACACACTTAATGCTTTGCATTGGAAGACTATCCTAAAATAATGTCATATTGCTCGAGTTAGTTGCTTTATACTTAACTAAATTGACTTGCAATTGAGTTCCAATTAAGTAATTATATTTTTAAAGGGTAACCTTTTAGGCAAATACATTGTCACCTGTTGAGATATTTGATCTTTTTCATTTTTTTTATTATTTTTAAAGTGTTTACTTAGTTTTGACAGAGAGAGAGAGAGAGAAAGAGAAGGAGCAGGGAGGGGCAGAGAAAGAGGGAGACACAGAATCCGAAGCAGGCTCCAGGCTCTGAGCTGTCAGCACAGAGCCCGAGGCGGGGCTCGAACTCGCAGACCTCGAGATCATGACCTGAGCCGAAGTCAGTGGCTTAACCGACTGAGCCACCCAGGAGCCCCAAGATATTGATCCTCTTTAATCTCCAGTGCTTAGCATCATGCCTGGCAACAAGAGGGACACAGTAATTGTTTGTTGATTTGAATGTCACTAAAAATAAGAAGTCAGAGGTGCCCAGAGAAGCCACACATATGCCCGGGAAAGCCTCAGAACGATGCCTGTGCTTTCTCGCCCCCACCGGTGTTATCACCACTGTGTCTAAACCCACGCAATCCAAGTTCAAGTGCTATCCTTAGTCCTTAAGTTACTTTTCTCTTTTTTTTAATTATCGTATTATTTATTTATTTATTTATTTCATTATTTTGTTGTTGTTGTTCGAAACCTCACTGACAACAGAATAAAGGAGGAAGCCCGCCATTTGCAGCTAAAAGGTCACTTTCCCACCCCAGTTGAATCGGTGGAGGAAATCCAGCAGAAGGAGGCTTTTTCTCCATGTTCCCTGGTATTCTCGCTGATAGCGGTGACCAGTGGGGGGCATCCCTGAGATTCAGCAGCGCTGGCCTGTCAAAATTAGCTTGCTTCAAAGGACAAATAGGGTTGGGTTGTTCCCTTTGAAAAAGGTATCCCTACCCCTTAAAACAGTTAAAATGGTGAATTTTGCGTTTTGTGAGTTTTATTCCAAGTCAAAATAGTTTGTATCAAAATGCACTAAATGCTGTCCTACCTCTGGAGTCTACTCCTTCCGGTGCCAATAAAATTTTACCATGTCAATAGGTGCAGTTGAATAGTCTTTTTGTTTGCAAGCTACAGCATCCTGATAGACGGATCACGTGTAACTTGTGTTTTTTAACTTGAAAGAGATGAAAAATGTGAAGCCTGCGTTCTAAATATTAAAACGTACGGTGTATATTCTACACATTCAATACATCTACCTAAAGTTGAAAAATGTGTGTCATTAGGGGCGCCCGGGGGGCTCAGTCAGTTAAGCGTCCGACTTCAGCTCAGGTCATGATCTCACGGTCCGTGGGTTCGAGCCCCACGCCGGGCTCTGTGCTGACAGCTCAGAGCCTGGAGCCTGCTTCCGATTCTGTGTCTCCCTCTCTCTCTGCCCCTCCCTAGCTCACGCTCGCTCGCTCTCTGTGTCAAAAATAAATAAACTTAAAAAAAAAAAAAATGTGTGTCATTAAATTCCGGATAAAGGTGGTGAAATCTTCAGGGCCCCACTATCTAGAAAAAGGAAAAAGAAACTTCCCTCTCCCTCTCACGTCTCCCCCTCTCACGTCTCCCCAAGAAAAAGAGGGAGCGGCGGAAAACAAAAATGTAAAAGTTACTAACAGCAACCAAACGAGAAAAGGAGAACCACTCAGCGAAATGAACTTGGAAAAGTGCTAGCTCATAAGAAAAACGGAAGTTGGAGAGCATCACGGTGAGGTCAGGCCTCCAGCTCCCAGAAACCACAGCTGGTGAGTCTACAAAATCCTGGCAGTTCTCGCTCAAATCTTGAGAGGATAAAAGGGAGTAATTGCGTATTTCTTAGTGTTGACCATGGGGCGGTGAAAAGGGCTGAGGAGGGGATGAGGGGTCACAGGGAACCATCAGCATCCGGGCATGGCTTCGTGTCACCAGCGGCAAGCCTCGAGGCCCATGCTGATTGGGGAACGGAGCTGACACCCAATGGTGCTCCAAGGAGTGGGGAAGCTCTTCCCTTTCCCTCTGCCGGGGAGGAAGGGGGCCTCCTGCCTCCGACCCGGGGTCCTGCGGGACAGAGGAGCCCAGCCGGTGCCCCTGACCTTCAGCTAAGCCCATCCCCTGCACCGTGCTCAAAGACGATAGCAAATTAGGCATAAAAGGAATATGAGGCCGGGGAGAAAGGACCTGCTGTAGGAATCCAGGAGCTGTCACCCGCAGAAGAGCAGAGCGAAACGGAAGTTCCGGAGAAACACTGCCACATTAGCGCAAGGTGATGGCACTGAAGCAGCCACCCTGCTAAAGACCATAGAGAATCGGAATAAGAAGAAAAAGGGTGAAGGACAAAGGATCAGGATGGCTTGGATTTCTCAACATAAGACTGAAAGCAAGAAAGTGATAGAACGATGACTTCAAAAGTGTAAACAAAAGTCATTTCCGAACCAGAATTCTTTACAGTTCAAACCATCAAACTTGACGGTAGAAACCTTGTGGCTACAGAAGTTCTTTATAACACCTACTTCCGGGGCGCCTGGGGGGCTCGGTCAGTTAAGCGTCCAACTTCGGCTCAGGTCACGATCTCGTAGTCTGTGAGTTCGAGCCACTTGTCTGGCTCTGTATTGATGGCTTGGAGCCTGGAACCTGCCTCAGATTGTGTCCCCCTCTCTCTCTCTGCACCTTCCCCACTCATACTCTGTCTCTCTCTCTCTCTCTCTCTCTAACTAAAATAAAATAAAATAAAATAAAATAAAATAAAATAAAATAAAATAAAATAAAAGTAAAATCAAATCAAATCCCTGCTTCCAAGGGCGCCTGGGTGGTTTAGTTGGTTGACTGCCCAATTCTTGATTTCCGCTCGGGTCACGATCTCACAGTTTGGGATAGAGCCCGGAGTCAGGCTCCACACTGACACTATAGAGTCTGCTTGGGACCCTCTCTCTTCTCTCTCTGTCCCTCCCCCACTCTCCCTCCCTCCTTCTCAAAAGAAATAAACAAACACTTAAAAATCTTTCAGAAAAAAACACATACTTCCGTATATCTAGGGAAACAAACGGACAGCTGGTTCCACCAAAGCGATGGAATAAACTCCTAAGGAAGGGAAAGCCACGAAATACTAGAAACACCGACTTCAGGATAGAAAAGAAACAGAAAGAAGCATGGAGCAGAAAGAGAAGATGTGACGCTTTGAAAACCTGTAAGCAAACAGTGCCCAAATTTCCAGCCCAAATTCCTGTCGCCTAGGTGGTCCAGAAGAACCATAAGCTGAGAATTGACCCTAAGTTGTCCAGACCCTAGTTTTACCCTGGGCTTCTGACAGAAACAAAAGCAAATTGTCTCTGAAAGAAAATGTCTTCCTCAACGAATCTCCACAAATCATTTTTTGAAGACAGTAAGTGGCTGGAGCACCTGGGTGGTTCAGTCAGTTAAGCATCTGGCTCAGGTCATGATCTCATGGTTCGTGGGTTCGAGCCCCGCGTCGGGCTCTGGGCTGATGGCTCAGAGCCTGGAGCCTGCTTCGGATTCTGTGTCTCCCTCTCTTTCTGCCCCTCCCCCACTCATGCTGTCTCTCCTCTCTCTCTCTCTCTCCCTCTCTCTCTCTCTCACTTTCTCAGAAATAAATAAACGTTACAAAAATTAAAAAAATAATAAAGATAGTAAGTGGTTCACAGAGATTGCAGCCAAGTGCACTAGGAAGCCTGGTCATGAGCAAGAACAGGTGGAAACATACAAGACGAACAGCTATGGAGACCTCAGATGTCCATTAACACAGCAACACCAGAAAAGGAACACATTTGCTATTCTTAAATTAAAAAAAGAAAGAAAGAATCTGCAGGGGACAGGAGCCTTTAAACAGTGACTGTGTGGGGAATCCCCGAGACCAACATGGTGAAAAGTTTCACTGGGAGGGCCTCCCGGACCCAGAATATAGTCACAGCTAAGATTTACTACCGTGAAGGGTTAACAGCCAAGTGAGCAAAGGGAGAAGACACTGGGGAAGAGAGAAGAAAGTTCTGGCAGAAATGTGTTGACTTTTATTTATTGAGTCATTTTTAAAGATTTTAAAGATTTTACACATATATATGTGTGTGTGTGTGTGTGTGTATTTTTTAGTGTTTATTTTTGAGAGAGAGAGAGAGAGACAGAGACAGAGACAGAGAGAGAGAACACTAGCAGAGGAGGGACAGAGAGAAAGGGAGACACAGAATCCGAAGCAGGCTCCAGGCTCCAAGCTGTCAGCACAGAGCCTGACGTGGGGCTCGAACTTACCAACTGTGAGATCGGGCCCTGATCCGAAGTCTGAGGCTTAACCAAATGAGCAAGACCCTAAAGATTTTATTTTTAAATTGTCTTTTAGATAGGTTTTTTTGCCTGGAGATTTGTGTGATGATTTTAACATTTTTTTCCAACATCCCTAGAAGCACGCTAATTAACTTTAAAATGACTCAAAGTTGCAGACGACCACAGCAGTGCCAAAGGGAGGCGTGTGGGGACAGACCTAGAACCTCATCTCCACTAACGGCCCCTGAGGACACAGAATCTTAGGAAGCTCGGTGTTTGCTCTCACATACAGATTCAAAGCTGGTCCTCATTGTCCACGTCCAACAACAGCCTGTGCGCTCCGGAAACCTCCTGTCTGCAAGCTGTGCAGCCTGTGTTTGGAGAGTGCGACTATTTCATCTGCTGTTGGAAGCAAGACTAATGCGTGACAAATATAGCAAATACAGTAAAAATCCTTCACTTGAGTTACACATTTAATGACAAAAATGTACGGAAGAGAACGTCCAAGTGGGAGAGACTGGGTTCTGGTGAGCGTCCGTGCTCCTATCACCTTGTGTTTTTCCATGGCAATTATAACCTAATGCACTGTACACTTTATTTTGATTTTATTTATTTTTTTTGGCTCGGGGCACAGCCTTTTAAAACGTGTACTGCCAACTGCATCTTACCAAGAAGATGAGGACCTGGGAACTGTTTCACAGCAAGGTTTTCTTTCTTTTTTTTTTTTTTTTAATTTTTTTTTTCAACGTTTATTTATTTTTGGGACAGAGAGAGACAGAGCATGAACGGGGGAGGGGCAGAGAGAGAGGGAGACACAGGATCGGAAGCAGGCTCCAGGCTCTGAGCCATCAGCCCAGAGCCTGACGCGGGGCTCGAACTCACAGACCGTGAGATCGTGACCTGGCTGAAGTCGGACGCTTAACCGACTGCGCCACCCAGGCGCCCCTCACAGCAAGGTTTTCAAAGGGGCTGTGCAACAGAAAAAGTGGGGAGAGGGGATGGCGGCGGGAGCTTAGGCAGGTGTTTTTAAAACATGTATTTAAACTACAGCAGATGTTAGACTTAATTTCCTTAGGTCGAGGCCCGAGAGTCGGTCGTGGGTAGAAAGAAGCAAGTTCAACTCACGGTCAAGAACCTTCCAACAATGAGAGCCTTCAGAAAGCGGCCGCGTTGGACGCGCTGGGCCCGTCCAGAGGGGCGCGGTGAAGTCGGCCTCTCATCTACAGACAGCACAAGGCCACCTGGCCGGACGGCGGAGGCCTTGTGCTCTCAGATCAGCAGGAGCGCCCTGGCTTGGTGACCAGGAATGCCTGGTCACTCTTTTTCCCACGCAACAAGGCGAACTGGGCGCGCCCCTGAGTGCGGCCGCTGCTTCAAACAGCCAGGTGGCAGGCCAGGCCGGCCAGGTGGCCTGCTGTTGGTAGCGCCCCTGGTCTGCTTAGGAAGGCCCCTAGCGCGGGCCCTTAGTGCCTGGAAGGCAGGCGCAGGGGCGCCGGGGGCACTTGGGGCGCGACCTGGGCCTGGGGGCGCTGGGGCGGGACCGGGCCTGGGGCCCCAGGGCTCACGGGCGGCGGGGGCGCGGGGGGCGCTCGGGGCGGGACCCAGCCATGGGGGCACCGGGGCGCGCAGGCGGCCGGGGAAGGGCCGGGGGACGCAGGGGGCGCTCGGGGCGAGACCCGGGCGCGGGGGCGCACAGGCGACGGGGAGGGGTCGGGGAAGGGTCGGGGAGCGCGGGGTCGGTCGGGGCGGACTCTCGGGGCGGGCCCCGGGCGCGGAGGCACTGGGCGCACGGGCTGCTGGGCGGGCCCGGGGCGCTGGGGCGCGGCGGCCGGGAGGAAGTGCGGGGCCTGCCCGGGCGCGTTAAGGAAGTTGCCGAAAATGAGGAAGCGCCTCGCGCTGGGCGGCTGAGGCGACTCCAGCGGCCGGAGGAGCGAGGAGGAGCGGGCGGCCCCGCGCTGCGCCCCGAGCCGCCCCGGCCCCGCGCCCCGCCCTCGGCTCACCTGGCACAGGTAGGTGTGCGGCGCGCTCTGGGCCCGGCAGCGTGGACGCGGCGCCCGCGGGCACCAGCGCGCCGGGGGGAATGCGCTCCTTGCACACCCCCCCCCCCCGCCCCGGGCCGGGGTCTGCGCCCCAGCACCCGGCGGGGCAGGTGCGCGCGGGGGGCCCTCGGCCTTTGAAAATCGAGGGCAGTCCGAATGTTCCGAGTTAAAACGGGCGGGTGCTGAATCCCTACCTCCCCCCGCTCAACCGGGTGCGTCGGGGGCCGGGCGACCGGGGTGCGGAAGCCGCGGGCGCGGGGGACCTGGGCGGGACGCGCACGCTTTCGTTTGGCCGGCTCCGCAGTCACTGGAAAATTCCACCGTGTGCGTGTATCCCAGTGCGGATGCTCATATGCCCGCGGGGGGCGGGGGGGGGGGGGGCTTAACGCATTCGCGGCTTTTCCTACGGAAAGAAAGGGCAGTTGCGTAAAAACATGAAACTTTCTGAGCCACCGCTGAAATTCGGCAGGATCGCGCCTTTCGACACATTTTCATGGTGAAGTAGCTTCCTTAGCCAGTGACTCGGAGAAGGAAAGGAGGTTCTCTGTAGGACAGCTTAGGTTTGCGTTAAACAGGGTCTTGGCAACGTGGCTCCAAAGCCTTAAGCCCTCCGTGACTGCAAAGGGGATTCGGTTCTGGGTGTTTTCGAATGTTGGAGAACCGGTAAGACGGTCATCGGGGAAGGGGCAGTGGGAATCTTTTTCCGTTGCAGGCTGGTGCAAGTTGTGTTTCTGAGTTTGCCTGAATCACCAAAGGTTCCCCTGATCCCCCACAAAACTTCAGCAGAAGTTAGCTGTTCGTTTCCTTGCACCCTGAAAGCCTGCCCCTGAGTAGGAAGGAGTGGGAAATGTCCATTCCTGAATCTTCTAGGGAAAATGGAGCTCATCTTGTGAGGACTTGGAATTCCTGGAAGAAATGGAGACAGTTCTAGCCTCTGAAGTCTTCGTTTTAGTAAGAACAGATCCATTGCTGCTACACGGGCAGCGATGCAATTAAATTCATCGATGTGCCCACCACCCCCACTCCCACCCCTCCCCCCCAAAAAAGTCCAGACGGTGCATGAATACATTTGTCCTAGAGCTAAAACGTTTAAAAACTTGTAGAGTTATGGGGTGCCCCGGTGGCACCGTTGGTTAAGGATGGGACTTCAGCTCAGGTCATGATTTCACGGTTCATGGGTTACAGCCCTGCCTCGGGCTCTGGGCTGACAGCTCGGAACCTGGAGCCTGCTTTGGATTCTGTGTCTCCCTCTCTCTCTCTGCCCCTCCTCTGTTTGTGCTCTGTCTCACTCTGTCTCTCAAAAATAAATAAACGTTCAAAAAAATTTTTTTAACTTGTAGAGTTATTAGGTGTTTTAAATGAGAAATCTTGGCTGTTAAAATTACTTTATCAAGTCGTGTTCCATCTACATCATACCTTGGGTGTATTCAGAGAAATGTTGCAGCAAAATAGAAATTGATTTGTATTCTCTGTATGTGGTGTACCTCCATAGGGAGGATTTTATAAGCAGTCTTAATAAGTAGAAAGTTTTTAATGTTGGAAGCTAGGATAAACAATGAGGTGTATATTTTAGGTGTTTACCTTTCCTGAAACGGAGTGATGGAAAGATAATTTTATTGCTAGATCTTTGTCTCAGAGACAACTCACGTTAGCCTTCTCCAGGCTCATATTGAAAAATCTAAGTGCAGGTATGATTTCTCTGTTTTTTTTATTTTATATTTTTAAAAAAAATTTTTTTAACGTTTATTTATTTTTGAGACAGAGAGAGACAGAGCATGAACGGGGGAGGGGCAGAGAGAGAGGGAGACACAGAATCGGAAACAGGCTCCAGGCTCTGAGCCATCAGCCCAGAGCCCGATGCGGGGCTCGAACTCACGGACCACGAGATCGTGACCTGAGCTGAAGTCGGACGCTTAACCGACTGAGCCACCCAGGTGCCCCTATTTTATATTTTTTTAATGTTATTTATTTTTGAGAGATAGAGACAGAGCATGAGCAGGGAGGGGCAGACAGGGAGGGAGACACAGAATCCGAAACAGAGCTCCAGGCTCCAAGCTGTCGGCCCAGAGCCCAGCACAGGGCTGGAACCCAGGACCATGAGATCATGACCCAAGGTGAAGTCAGATGCTTAGCCGACTATTTACCCAGGTGCCCCCGATTTCTCTGTTGTTGTTGTTGTTGGGTTTTGTTTTTTTTTTTAATATGTATTTATTTATTTTGAGAGAGAGAGAGCACAAGCAGGGGAGGGGCAGAGACAGAGCCAGAGACAGAGAATGAGAATCTCAAGCAGGCCCCCTACTCAGTGTGAAGTCCGATGCGGGGCTCAAACTCACAAACTGCGAGATCATGACCTGAGCCAAAGTCAAGAGTCAGACACTTAAGCAACTGAGCCACCCAGGCACCTCTGATTTCTCTGTTTTCACACCAGAGACTTCTTTGTAGGGTGTCACTCATACAGCACACAGCATATCCGTAATTATTCTCCAAAACCCTCGTGCTAAGGTATGTTTTGGAATCCTGGATTTTCCACAGTTTAGAATTCAACTTTGGAATCTCACGGTCAGCACTGAGCAAAAGGTTTCTCCGAATCTAGAAAAGTCTGTCTGCACGCTGCCGCCATGTTGGCGACTCCGCTGGACAGCACCTTGTAATCTTACCCGTTCGGCTGTCTGCACCAACAGACTGACTCGTCTGCCCCAGTGGAATGAACAGACTATAAATAGCCGTGTGTCCGTCTAGGGCAGATGTTGTCACTAAGCGAGCTTCCCTAAAACTTACCTCAAGACCGTGTTTTTCAGAGCGTTTTCGCGTTAGGACTCAGGGACCCTACGAGACTCCTTGGTGCTACTGTTTACTTTTGAAAATAAATTGCGTTTCTCCTGTCCAGTAACTCACACCTCCTGCAATTCAGTGGGCCGTTTCCCCTTTTCGGGAAGTCTGAAACAGCGAGACCGAGCTGAAGTTTCAGCGATAGCACTCACGGTGTAGATCCAAGGGAGAAGAGGACGTTTCAGCCTTGCTGATAAACCGTTCTCCAACAGCAAGTGTTCTGGCAGCCGACGATGTTAGAGCGAGAACACACAGACCGTGTGGCCACCCTGTGTCGCTGAAGTGTGTTTCCTGTTGTCTTCACAGCTGGCTCGCTCTCTGTCCCTTATCTGCGCCTGAAAGATGGCAGGGTGCTTTTACAATCCAAGCTAATTTTTGCTTTCTCAACTGTCACTGTATAGATTTTTTTTTTCCAACGGCCCCGGATCCTCACCTCCTTTCCCCTCACCTCCCTCCCCCGATGGCAAGTTTCGACATTTTATTCCATTTCTGTTTTTTTTTTTTTTTTTAATGTTTATTTTTGAGAGAGAGAGAGACAGAGCGTGAGCGGGGAAGGGGCAGGGAGAGAGGGAGACACAGAATCCGAAGCGGGCTCCAGGCTCCGAGCTGTCAGCACAGAGCCCGACTCGGGGCTTAAACCCACGGGCTGAGAGATCATGACCTGAGCTGAAGTCGGACGCTTAACCGACTGAGCCACCCAGGCGCCCCGAGAATTTTTTTTTTAAATGGTCACATGCTGAACTTTTTTTTTTTCTCCTTGGACTTGACATTGTCTCAAGTTGATCTTTGTCACTTGGAAAATAGATTTTTGTTTTGTCTTGCTTTTGACTGAGGCATTGTGGGAAGATTAATACAAAACTAGAGAGCGGATATTCAAGGAAAACTTCATTCACTTATTTCGATGACCTAATAGCAGGGACACGTTTTATGAGCTTGAAGTTTTGCCTGACAAAGTGTTAGCTTGCGTCCATTGGAAAATCGCTGCCTTTGACCTTTAATTATGTAAGTTTTGCCCGAAGAATCTTGAAAGGTGGTTGGATTAGAATCACAGTCACAATTAGCCAAGGCCAAAGATACCAGTAGGAAAAAGACTATTTGGGGTCGTATTACAGTGGGTTTAACAAATCAAAAATGACTCTATCTTGATTCTTCCATTTCTGGAAACCACCAGAAATGGTTTCTGGAGGCTACCAAGGGCTGCTGGTGGGAGGAAGAGGTAAGTAGTGAGGGGAGAGCAGTGACGCCCCAGTTACTAAGGAGGGTGGGCAACAGCTTCTGTGACCGATGGTATCTGGTGAGTAGCATCCACTGGCCTGGGGTACCTGCTCTGACACTGGGGTCCTGGCTCCTGAATCCGGAGAAGGCACCACCCCTCCCCTCCGTGCTGTGCTGGAGCCCTGGCGGGGGCCTGGGACAGAAGGGCCCGGGGCTCCCTGCTTGGCCCGCTGGATGAGAGAGGCTTCATCTGGACTCAGGCTGAGCCAGCAACAGCACCCCAAGGCTGGTGTCAGGGTAAGTGAGGCCCAGGCCCAGGCGTGGTCAGGACAGTCAGTGGGCAGAGTGGGGAGGGATGGCCGAGGGCCCAGAGCCTAGTTTTGGGAAGAGCCACCATTTAGATATTGGCTTGTTTTTCTATGCTGTGCGTGGGCTGCAAAGGGCATCCGAATGTCCAACGTGTGACCTTCACTGTCCCACTACAGCTGTTTGTCAGAACTGGGAAATCTTCATTCTGCTCTGGTCCGTCTGATAATTTCTTAACGCTGTTTCTGCCAACTTGTCACAGTTTAGGTGTGACTAGAGTTGAGTTTGGTTTTTATTAAATTCTCGTTTATAGCAGTACGTTCCCACCCTCTAGTGCTGTTCCCCAAAGCAATCCTTTTCATCTTTTTGGCTATTTCTTCTAGAACTTTCCACCGTGTTTCCTGACAGTAGGCTCATTTGTTCTTTGGTTTTGATGTATCAGTCCTAGACTGTGTCTGCCAACTTCCTGCTGTGAGAAGGGAGCCCTGGGCCTTCCCAGACCACCACCCATGACAGTCGTGCAGTCATTTGGGGTGAAGAAGCCTATTTGGTATTTATTGTGATGATACTTAACTGCTAAAGCAAGGTGTGCGATATAGTTCCAGTTTATTGCCCTGGGTTGTTTTTCCTGGGCGAACTATTGCTTTTGTGTTCTCCCGGTTGGCTCTGTGCCTGTTACGATGGTCTCCCCAACTCTCCGACACAAAACTCACCGCCCCCTCCCCCCTCGCTTTCTCACTGTGTCAAATATACCAAGCAATCGATCAGTTCCATTTTTCTTTTTTCCTGGAGCCTTTCTCGTTCTCGCCAGAGTCTGATGGTTTTTCTTCAGCCCCGCCACACGCGTATCAGAAGCCTGCGGTGGGAAGGTGGTTGACTAAATACATTTTCTGCAAAGTGTCAGACCTTTGCTCTACCGTTTGGGGTCTTAACACACCTCTTATCAGTGTCACATACAGTTTACCCATTATAAATCCCTCGTCATAATTGTGGAAAACATTTACTTGGAAATTTTATTTCTATTATGTATTTCATACGTATATATGATATATGTATTACATGTATACATATATAATATATAATAAATATGTGTATACGATGAGATAATATATGTCGTAACTCCAATGTGATAGTTGTCGTCTACATTTTAGGTCAGTCTCCACACCACCTCTGTATTGGCTCTGACACTGATGTTTTATTATCCAGTTGATGAGCATATATATATTTTCCTGGGAATGGGGAGCCCACGGCACTTTTTTCAGATGCCTGGTCTGGATCCCTTGGTCCCGAAGCAGGTGCCATGTGACCTTAAATGGTGTTCCCAGGGAAGCTTTCTTTGCCCAAGTCGTGCGGTGTCGGATGGGATATGGTCGAGCAGGCTGTTATGGGTGCGGAGCCGTGGTACAGGGGGCGTGTGCGGGAGGGCACCTGCCGGCACTCTCACACCTCCGTGGCCGTGGGATGCGTTGGTTCCTTGAGCATCCTGGGGATCGGGGCTCCTGGGTCCCCTTTGTGAAATGATTGGCGGCCTCCTGCCGCCCCTTTACAAGATCTCAGGCTTTGCTTGGGTGGAGGCAGAATGCTGTGGTTATTTTAACCTCAAGTGTTGAGAATGTTTGGATCACTTGATTGCTATGATGCCTCAGAGTCACGGCCACTGAGTATTTTTATCAGCCGCGGTTGAGGGTAGGTAGGGGTCCAAAGTTCCTCTCGGTTCAAGTCTCATTGTTTTTAAGCTTTTGTTTCGATCTCTGTGAATAGAACGACCACAGGGGGGTTCACTGAGATGTACCACGGAGCCACGTGGGTAGCCCCCATACCTGGCCCGCGGTTGGGACTGAGATGACCACCACGGCCACTCCCACGAGGCCGGCTCTAGGAATGTGTTCCTACAGTCTGGGGCAAGGCTAATAATAGCACTCCCAAATGGGTCACGGGTGAATAAGCACAATTTCGTTAGTAATTTATTTTTTTATTTGAGAGAGAGCAAGAGAGCAGAGGAGCAGCAGAGGGAGAGAGAGAGAATCCTAAGCAGGCTCCGCACTCGGCATGGAACCCGGTGTGGGGCTCGATCCCGCCACCCCGGGATCATGACCTGAGCCGAAATCAAGAGTCAGACGCTTAACTGACTGAGTCACCCAGGTGCGCCCCCAAATACTATTTCTGAAGTTAGTTTCTCTGACCTCCAAGTTGGGAGAACCTTCTGGCATTTTTAAGTTTCTCTGACCTCCAAGTTGGGAGAACCTTCTAGCGTTTTCTAAGGTGGTAAATGCAGAACGTGCACCGGTATGTGTCCATCAGGGAGAAATTCAGAAAAGACCGGGACCAGTAACCCCTGTGTGACCAGCACCCTCTGTGGGAGGGCAGCCTAGTGTGTTTGCCTCCAGCCTTCGGTCCTGTGCGCGCGTGCGTGCGCGTGCGCGTGGTTCTTAACACCAGTATCATTCTGCAACTTTCTTGTTTTAATCGACAACATGCCGAGGAGTGAAGAGGTCTTCCTATCCGTGATCATTGTGTTTTATTCCACAGATTGGAAAATATGACCATTTACTGATACACACTTAGGGTCCCCCCCCCCGCTAATTTTTGATATTTGATTATTAGCACATCGCCTCTAACCAACCGAGCTAGCTGGCCACCTAATTGTTGACATTATAAACAAAGCTGCAGTGACCGCACGTTTTCATTCATGTTTCCCCCCTCTTTTGCCCTTTGAATTGTGTTTCACAGAACCATCAAGTGGCTCAAGAAAGATCTTCGCCCTGTCCATCCAGTTATCAAATCCATCTATCGAAGCTGTTATATTGCAGCAAGCCGGTGGTTAGTTTCCAAGGAATATAGTTAATCCTTTATTTTTTTAATGATACCTTCAGTGTTTGGGGTGTTTCTTACGGGTTCCAGTGTGGACATTCTCTTCTTGCTGTGTGGCCTCTGTCTTCCTTTGGCATGGGCTCATCTGTTGGCTCATTTGGTGCCTCTCCTTTATGCAGGGCGAGCTTTCCTGCTGTGCTTGGTGATCCTAGGATGTGGCTGGTCTTTTTTTTTTTTTTTTTCCTCCAAGGTGGCCTAGGAGTTCCTCTTCTGAGTCTGCATTTGTTCTGTGGCTCTTTCCTAGCCTGTCCCCGTGAGATAGGAGGGGTGAGGTATGCACGGGGCAGGGGGAGGCAGGAACCAGCGTGTGGGGTGCAGGGGCGCTCTGTCCTTCTCGGATGTGGTCGTGCCCTGCCTCTCTGAATGCATGTCTTTCCTGCAGAGACTGCTCAGCAGGGAAGAGGGGCTGGAGGGGGCTGGGCCGCCTGGTTGCTCCGCTCCCCCCCCCCCCCACCCAAGGCTCTGGCATTCCCGGACACCACGCCCTTGGGCCTTCTCCCAGCTCCCAGCCTGCCCCTGCTCCCTGCCTGCACGTGGACTGTGGTTTCCGCCTTCGGGCTCGGCCCATCTTGCTCTGTCTCTTGGCCATGGCAGGGGCTTGCCATCTGCCAGCAGTGGGCCACCTTTACTCCTATCACGGTCATGGACTCAGAGTCTGTGTGACAGTTTTAATGGCGTTTCTTTCCCTTCTCTGCCTTTGTAGCTGCTGCGTACGTTCAAAGAGGAACTCACCACTTCCTTTTTTCGTTGTTAGCCACCCCAATCAGCTGATGGTCATAGCTGTGTGAGGACGTGACAGCGAGGAGGAGGAAGGAGAGGAGCTCGCCAGGGCAGGGCTGGATGACAGGCCTGGGGCTCCTTCGGTGTGGCCTGTGGCCCTGGGAGCGGGGCCAGGCAGCCTGGAGCTCAGGCAGGGAGTGTGTCCCAGCAGAGGGCTGCGCTGTGGCGTCCATGCTGATTACTGGAACGTGGCCAGCCCGGAAGCGTAACTTTCGCAGACACACGTTTAAGGATGCACGGGGTGTTAAAATGGAAGGGACCTGGGGGACCATCGGATTCATCTGCTGAGAAGCAGTCAGGCCCAGAGAGCTGACGTGACTTGTCCAGCTGCTCAGGGGTGTTCCTGCATTGCAAAGCCTCAAACGGCTGTGTTGGGAGTCCAGAACTGCGACTGTCACCTGCTGCTCCGACAAGGGATCTGCTGCCGTGCATAGGGAGGGGACGTGGGGTCCTGTCCTGGACACGAGGAGACCCAAGAAGGCGGAGGGAGAGCATGAGCGCAGGGGGCCATGCTGTTTCTATCTTTATAGCTTTGTGTTGGGAAATTAAACTCACTCAGTAGGAGTTGGACCAAAAAGTCCTGAATCAATGAGGGGTTAATATGCAAACATCTGATGATTTTACGTTTTGTCTCTTTTCGACACACGGTAAACTCACTTCCAAGTTCACCGTCAGCGTGAACTGGAGCCACGTGGAAGCGTGTCTGAAGGGGCCCGCCAAGCCGCAGTCTATACCTCAGGCTGCCCCACAAGGGGAAGAATCGCCACGAGCGTGGGGAGGGAAAGTGCGAGGTGTCCCGACGGATGGAACAGAGCAGGCGAGAAAGGGCGTTTTCCGGCTCCGTGGTGTCCGATGGTGGCCACATTTGTGACACGGTCGTCTGCCGTGACAGCGTGCACCCTAGCAAAGAGGCAGAACGTCAGGCAGGGTGCCCGCAAAGGAGCCGCCAGTCTCTGCAAAGACACGGCGGCCAGGTGGTCCTGGCTTATCTCTTCTAAGAAGACTCTGGAAATCGGGTCGGCGTCCATCGAGAGAGGAGTGGCGTTCCTTTGCTACGGTTGCCCAAACAGAGGAGGCGAAAGGTGGCGGTTTAAACAGTTCTGGAGGCCGGAGGTCTGAGACCAGAGTGCCTGCAGGGCGGGTTTGTCCCGGGCCTGTCTCTTTGGCTTGTGGATGGTGTCCTCTCCCTGTGTCCTCACACCTTCTTCCCTCTGGGTGTGTGTCTGTGTCTTAATTTCCCCTTTTTATGAGGAAACCAGTCACATTGGATAGGGCCCTCCATAATGGCTTCATGCGAACGTAATCACCCCTGTACGGACTCTGTTTCCAAATAAAGTCTCATTCTGGGTGCTGGGGGTTTAGAACCTCAACATAGGAATCTGTGGGACATGTCGGGTCAGTCATCACAGGAGGTCAAGTGAAGTCTGGCCCCTCATCACGGTGGCCTTGTATGCTGGGGTCAAGAGCACAAGGGGACTCTCCGGGCCTGGCCTCGGAGAGGCGTGGGAGCCACCTGAGGTGCATGTTGCAGACAGATGGTTCCAGAACATTGTGTCCACATGCACCAAACAAAGCTAAGCAAGTTGAAATGCCTAAGTTACCATTTTTCTTCCACCCTGAGATTCGCAAAAAAAGAAAGAAAGAAAAGAAAAGAAAAAAGAAAAAAAGAAACTTAGGGGCACAATGCAAAACGGGTGGAGAGACAGGAGCCACAGGATGTGAGGGCACAGGTGCAGGGGATAGTGGAGAAGCCAGCCCGAATTACACGTGGGATGGTCCTGGGAGGCACGAGGCACATCTCCCATCCAGGAAGGGGACATGGGGTATTAGTGTTCTTGGGAAGGCTTTACTTTTTCTACCAAAATAAGTTCCAGGCTGAGCAAAGAATAAAAATAGAACAGCAGGAGGGGCGCCTCAGTGACTCAGTCGGTTAAGCATCTGACTTCAGCTCAGGTCATGATTCTCACGGTTCGTGGGTTCGAGCCCCGCGTTGGGCTCTGTGCTGACAACTTGGAGCCTGGAGCCTGCTTTGGATTCTGTCTCTCTCTGTCCTTTCTCTGCTCACTTTCTCTCTCTCTCAAAAAAAATAATATATATATAAATATATTATATAAATATCTTCCTGCCATATATATATATATATATATATATATCTTCCTGCCATATATATATATGTTTATATATATAACATATATATGTTTATATATATAACATATATATGTTTATATAAACATATTTTTTATATGTTTATATTTATATGGCAGGAAGATCATAGAAGGACTAAAAGAAAAACTCAGGTGCGTTTTTAAATAGTTATGGTGTGAAGAAGGCCTTTCTAAATAGGATAGAAAATACAAAATCAAGAAAAAGGTGAATGAGTATGATTTCCTAAAATTTTAAGCAAGTCCCTATAGGTATGAAAAACTATATAAATAAGTGGCCAAAAAAAAACCAAAAAAACAAACCCTGTGACATAGATTTACTTGCAATGCCTGAGGTGTAGGACTGATAGCCTTGATACGCAGTGAGTTCCTTCCAGTCAACGAGGAAAATGAACACAGCCCGGTCGAAACCTCAGTCAAGGAAACAAATAAGCAGTTAAAAAAAAGCAAAGGAAAAGTGCATGGACATGCCCTGCGTGTCTGCAGTGAGTGTTGACTGAAGGGTTAGCTCTGTGACAGGTGTGGGGAGGACAGGACACTGGCACAGGTGAGCGCTGGCAGGGCGGCCGGGTGTCGTCTTCTGAAACTTAAAGTGTGCATGTGCTTTAGCTCAATAGTTTCACTTTTAGGAACTTACTACACATATAAATTGACAGAAGTGAAGCAATGTATACGCATACAGTAATTCGTTGCAACGGTTCATTTTGTAATAGCAAAACAAAAAAAAAAAAAAAACAGGAAAGGAAAAAAAGAAATACGTATCAGGAAGGGGAGCTGGTTGAATAAATGGTGGTCTGTCCCTGCATCGTCATCCCTTGTGGCGGTCTTTTAAAAATGTGGAATCTTGTGCGAGCCCTGCTCGGACCCTGGAGTCTGTTTCGGATTCTGTGTCTCCCTCTCTATCTGCCCCTCCCCTGCTTGCACTCCGTGTCTCTCTCTGAAAAATGAACATTAAAATAATTCTTTTTTAACTGTGGAATCTTCGTAAACCAAAATAGAAAGATGTCCAAGGTACCGTCGGTGGAAAACAGCATGTAGTATATCACTCTATATTTTTCACAACACGTTCATGCATGGACGGATGTAGGCCACGTAATTTACTACACACACACACAAGTCTGCCTCTACAAGTGTGTGTGTGTGTGTGTGTGTGTGTGTGCACGCGCATGTGAAAATATGCTGAGTGTTCTGGAAGCAAAGGCCCCAAACTGTGAGCAGCAGCTGACCTGGGGAGGGCAGTAACATTGGTTTGGAAACAGTGAAATGCACCTTTTCCCTCTGCAGACAGGAGGTTTTGGCATCTACGGCGATCATAATAAAATGAGCAGGTGAGCTTGGGAGAGAGAGCAGTGATAGGACGAGCCTGGAGGAGAGCTCACTCAGAGCAGAAATTCTGCAGGACTGTCTGGACGCCCGTGTGCAAACGAAGAGGGGGACCTGCAGAGGTTGGCCGGACCCCCTCCCTGTGCCGCCGGCCGTGACCTAGGCTCGGCTCACCCGCAGGTGCCCGCACGGATTGGTTGGGACGCCGTCTGGCGGGTGACCGTGCCTCTGGACGTTCATGAAAGCTCCCGCCCCTTCCCCAGGCAAGTGCAGCAGCCGAGGTTGAGAACCAGTTCGTGGCACTTCGTGGCCCACAGGCACGTTGTCAAAGCCTAGCGCACCTGCCATCAAATTCGAGTTTATTGGCACACCACGTATAACGGCAGACCTGTGTGCCTTTGACGGCAGAGACTCTGGGCGCGTTAGAATGGTGTGCCCCTGCGTGTACACGTGTGTGAGAAAGGGAGGGAGGCAGAGGGCCAGAGAGCTCACCTGCTGTCACACCGCGGACATCCCCTCCATTCCGAACTTGCGCCACGAGGTCCGCGCGTCTGGAGTTGGGGGAGAAGGGGTGTGAGCCAGAAAGCCCGTGTGCTCCCTACACGACTGTCTGACCTGTAGGAGGTAAACACACACGAAGTGATTCTCCAAGAAGGAACAGACGCCCCAGACTGATAGAAAAGCTGGCACTCTCCATGCGAGGGCCTTGCACAGCTTCCGTTAAAACAGAGAGAGTGAGCGGGGGAGGGTCAGAAAGACAGACACACAGAGAATCCAAAGCAGGCTCCAGGCTCCGAGCTGTCCACACAGAGCCCGACGCGGGGCTCGAGCTCACGAACCGTGAGATCGCGACCTGAGCCGAAGTCGGACGCTCAACCGACTGAGCCCCCCCAGGCCCCCTGCACGGTTTCCGTTTTCAAGATGACTGGTTAGCATGGTTCTAGAACCTGTACTTAGTGGGGGTGGTTTTTTCTCATGAGAGCTGGGGCCATGGTTTCTGGGCGTCTGTGGCTTGGCTGTGAGGCCTCGCTGGCTGCAGCCAGACGGTGACGTGGGGGCTGCTCTGACTGTGGGCCATCTGGGGACAGTCTGCGTCTGTGCCCTTCCAGGTGCTGATTCCGTCCATCCATGCTCACACGTGGGGCACCGTGCTATACTCACTCCTAGAGCCCCTCTCTGGGAGCGGTGTGGGTGGCAGAAGCGTACCAGGCACGTGGGTCTGGATTCCATCGTTCATGGAAACTTCTTAGGCTCCTGTGAGCTCATCTCCAAAACGAGGCTGAAGTTGCCGTCTCCCGGGGCTCGCGGGGCTCGCAGGGCTCAGAGATGCACCGAGCCAGCACCAGCAGCCTGGCTTGCAGAGAGGAGGCTGCCTGAAAAAGGGTGGTGGCTCGGGCCAGGGAAATCATGGAGCCCTCTGTTCGCCTGGGTTGTGGGAAAGGGGTTCTTTCAGGGGCAAAATGATTTTGGAAGACGGTGGGAGGGTCACAGAAACAAGAAGGGCTCTTACCCAACGGTGGCACTTGACTCCGAAGCAATCCAACGATCCCCTGGTGTCGCGCTTGGGAAGCCTGCTGGGTGTTACCAAGAAACACCCAGGGGGTGTGCTTGTTCTCCGGTGCCATTGTCGGACAAGGAACACCCCCTCCGCACGGGGTCACGGCATCACACCTACCCCGAAGCGCTAAAACACTCATGGTACCATTTTGGCCCCTGTCATGCTCTTTCCAAGTGTCCGCCTGGAGCCACATTGTGGACATGGTTGGGTGCGCGGTGTTTCCAGCGTGGACCCTCTCTTCGTGGATGCCGGGCGGGCTCTGACTGTCCCTTACATCTCGACACGTCACATGGGATTTGGGTACAGTCCATTTTTGATGTTTGGCGTACGTGCTGGGAGTAAAATGTGTCCTGAGTAAGAAGGAACTGGGAGCCCACTTCCCGCAGGTGAATTGTTAAGATGATTCCCGACAGTCCTGTCACTTGCGTCCTGCTCCACCGCTGACACGTGACCCAGGGGAGGACAGAAGGCCTTCCTGCAGCTTCCCTGCCTCGGAGCTAGAGACGTGCGTTCCCTGCACCGCCACCAGCCACGTGTGGCCACGTGTGCTTCAAGTACCGAGAGGGAAATAAAATGTGAAAATCGGTCCTCGGCCAGACTTTGAGGTCAGTAGCCACACGTGGCTTGTCACTCCGAGTGGGGGGCAGAGTCGAACAGCCCTTCCCTCATGGAAGCGAGGTCTAGAACTCCGAGCTGTTCCTTCCTGGAGTCAGGGGAACACAAGCTTCTACCCCCGTTGCCAGGGCCGCTGCCGTGGGGAGGGGATTGGAAGCCTTGCCGCTTTTCCACCTGTGAGCGCGGTGCCTCCCATATCCTTAACTGGCTCTGACCCTGTGAAGTGACAGCGACCCCAAGACGCCCGCATCCTTCGGATGAGACCCCCGAGTCTTGTCCACAGGATCTGGCCTGGCCCTTTCCTCTGCAATAGTGACATCGCCTACTCAACACAAAAGCGTTCACCAAAACACTCATCACACGCGTGCGTATAGCACACACATCGGGCATGTGCACGTAAGCATACGCACATATGCACGCGCCACACGGGCATACACACATGCACACGCCACCCGCACAAGTGCATGCACACACGCACACACACACACACATACACACACAAAACCCTGGAGAAGGTTACTGACTGACGTGTCCTTGGGTTAAGCACTCTTGGTTCGGTATGGTTTCTGGAATAAACTAGTTTCTTATTCAAGAGGATTTTCAGGTAAGGGAGAGAACCTTTGTACTTGTTCATTTCCCTGTGGTTAAAAAAAAAAAAAATCCAACATCATTTTCTCAAAATATTTGGAATGCAAGTTTGTGTCCATTTACAAAGAGACGTGTTGCTCCTAAGGCAGGAGGCAGAAAAGGCCGTGTGGATGTTCCGCACGTTGTAGTCTTTGCAGTGCCAGAAGACGAGGTCTTAATTTCCGGGAGCGTGTGCAGTGGGCTCGGCGAGGCCAGCTGAGAGGCGGGCATCCTGGGGCGGCGGCTGCGGACCCGGGGACTGCTCAGGTGACCGTGCTGCCAGGTGGGACGGCCCCAGCGGGGCGCCCGCCCCGCCTCCCCCTCCGTCTGTGCAGTTTGTCCGTTTCTGGGGTTCCCGTGCTGCTGAACTTGGTCAGAGATAAGGCAGCCTGCGAGCAGTATTTCGGAAGGGTTTGGGAATTCTAGAACTTCCTTTCATGATTCAGCCTGTGGTCAGGAAGCCTAGCAACACACGCTTCCTAAATTTAGCTCGCCGGCCTGGCCACACGCATGCGCCCCCCCCCCCCCCCCCCCCCCGGCCAGGGACGGCCAAGGGCAAGGTGCCTCACCTGAATCGCTGTGTTCACGGGGCCGATGTGGGTGAGATGCTCCTCGCTGCACGCCTTTTCCCGGATGCCGCCTACACATCACCTCGTTAGATTTCGGAGCAAAGCGGATTCTTTCCTCTACCTCCCCAGCCGTGTTACTGCTCTCTCCCATGGCCGGCTCTGTCTGCGTCAGCGCGGGGCTCCAAAACCTTTCATCCAAAGCAGCGATGCCTCCCAACCCCTGCCTGGCCGCGCGGGGCACCGGGAAGGGCTTTCAAACAGTCCGGACATCTGGGCCCCAGCCTTGGAACTTCTGAGTCACCTGGGGCTAGAACTCCATCACCAGGCACTATTAAAAAAAAAAAAAAAAGAATCACCCAGGCTATTCTAAGCTGTAGTCAGGGTGGAGAATCTCGGTTCTGGTCTAGAACTTTCTTTGTTGTGCTAATCCAGCTTGCTCAGGAAGGCAGACCGCATAGCCTCAGTGCATGAGGACACCCAGGCAGGGCAGGGCTGGTGTCAGGGGGTGGGGGGAGCAGGGCATCTGCGCCGCTCGGAAACGCCCGGAGAGATCGCAAAGCAGGTGTCGAGAAGGTGGTGTAGACAGCCCTGCTCGGGCCTTCTGATTCTCGGGGGAGGCATCCAAAGCTCCCTGCCCACAGCGCGCCAGCCCCCAGCCCGGCTGGCCCGCGTGTCCCTCGGGGTGGGCTCCCACCCTTGGGCCTGGAAGGCGGCCGGGGAGACGGCTGAGATCATCCACCCCTCCTCACTGATAGGCTCCCGGGTGAGAGAGTCCAGGCAGAAGGTCCTCTCGTTTCTGGAAATTTACTTTCCTTAAAGCTCTGAACATGCGTCCCACCCCTTCGGCCAGCATCTCCGCTCCAGGAAGGCCGGTCTTGCGTCTTTGGGGTCTCTGTTGTCCTTCTTCCGTTCTCGTACTGCATTCCCTCACGTTTTGTTGATTTGCCTTTTCACCGTCCTCGAGCGACTCCACTGTGTCCATCGCTGTCTTCACAGCCGAGGGCCTGCTCTCTTTCCCGCTTCCCCTGCCTCTGCCGGCTTATCTCTGGCGGCTGTCCTTGCCTCCCCGTCTCCTCCACTAGCTTTCGTGTCTCCGGTTCAAGCCACTGCTTTAACTGCGGGATTATTCCATGAAGTCCTTTGATTCCACAGCCATACGTGCGGCCATGATGTCGTCAGCCCCTTGGGACGTTCTGGGGAATGTTCTTTATACGCCTGCCCCCTGTCTCTCCTCTTGCTGGTCACCTTTATTGTTTTAAAGTTTATGTATTGGTTTGAGAGAGAGAGAGAGAGAGAGAGAGAGAGAGAGGAGGAATTGGCTTAATTCAGAATTGGCCATTCAGAATCTCTCCACCCTAAGAAATGGTGGACTCCCCCACTGCTGTGGGGGCCCCAGCTCCCCGGGCTTCGTCTGAGGTCTGTGGTGGGTCCCTTCCTTGACCACCCGCCCTGAGGGCCTTCATGCTCTGGGAATGAGCCTTCACTGCATTGGGCTCTGCTCCCCCCAAGTTGTCGTTTGGGGTTAGAGGGTGTCTGCTAATTCCGTGGCCTTTCTCTTCCTGTTCTTGTTTGGGGTTATTTCAGAGAGGAGGGGGTCATGACCTCTTCACTCTGTCAACACGCAAACTACCCCATGTTTTGATACTTATCTTACGGAGCAACTTAGAGTGTTTGGCATTTTCGTTAAGTTTCTTCAGGAACAGGTAAGAATACACAGACGAGCTATTCTTCATGACCAAAAATTCGTGTGGCACTGTTTGCTCCTGCCAGCCTCTCCGACCTACATGGCCAAACATGGCTGTTTGCTTGGCTGACTCTTTGATCCGGTCAGCACATTGATTTATTGGCCACTTGCCACCAGCCAGGAACAGTACTAGGTGCTGGGGCTGTAGCAGTAGCCAAGAGCCTTCCCTGCAGTCAGGTTGTTTCTGGTCAGACTGGAGGAAAGAACGGGAGGGGTGCCTGTGTGGCTCAGTTGGTGAAGGGTCCAACTTTGGCCCAGGTCATGATCTCATGGTTCGTGGGTTAGAGCCCCGCGTTGGGCTCTGTGCTGACAGCGCAGGGCCTGGAGCCTGCTTCAGATTCTGTGTCTCCCTCTCTCTTTCTACCCCTCCCCTGCTCACACTCTGTCTCTCTCTCCCTAAAAGTAAATAAACATTAAAAAGACAGAAAGAAAGAAAGAAAGAAAGAAAGAAAGAAAGAAAGAAAGAAAGAAAGAAAGAAAGAAAGAAAAGGAGAAAGGAAAGGAAAAGAAAAGAAAGGAGAGGGGAGGGGAGGGGAGGAAGAACAGGAGCCCCAGGTCTTGATCTGACATGACCTCATTTATTCTTCCTGACAGCCCTCTTTCGGGAAGGAAATTTACAAATACAGACAAGTGCCAACACATTCATAATTAACAAATGTTGCCATTTTTTGCCATTTTACCTAATTTTTTGCCCTTATTTCTCCTGAAAGAACATTCCAGATAAGGTGAAAGCTATGTCCTTTTTGTGGACAGTGATTTGCCCAAGACCAGAGGGCTGGTGAAGGAGCAGCAGGACTGACAAATCAAGCTCGGGTCCCCTTTGGGGCAAAGGCCGTTCATTCTCTTGTTTCCTCTGCTGCACGGATTTATGCACATGATGCTGATCTTTGCCATGTTACCTGGTGGCTCGTCTACAGCAAATATGAACATCTGTTCTAGCAGACCAGACAGACTTGTCGCAGGCCGTGGACTTCTTTTTGATACATGTATGTAAAACCTATGGTTTTGAAGATGCCAGGAAATTTTTTAGAGCCGACAAATACAGCAAGACGGGGTTATCAGGAGCTAAGACTAATTGAGGTATAAATTTTGCACATATTAGTATCTATCTACCGCTGTACTGATTTTTACAATAACCTGTACTTTTCTGTCTCATTTGTGACCATGGATGCCCTTGTGAATATTCTGGAAGTCCCTCAACATGGATAAAGGATGAGGGGTGCCTGGGTGGCTCAGTCGGTGAAGCGTCAGACCCCTGATCTCAGCTCAGGTCTTGATCTCATGGTCATGAGTTCAAGCCTCGTGGTGAGTTCCTCTCTCGGTGGGAAGCCTACTTAAAAAAAAAGAAAAGGAAAGGAAAGGGAAAGGAAAGAAAAGAAAAGGAAAGAAAAGAAAAAATGAATAAAGGATGAATCTAAGACTTACATATAGCATCTTATAAAAGAACAAGACAGTGCATTGATTAGTTGATGGAAATGTGTGACCACAGACCCCCAGGAACCTAGTCTGTACTTCCCCTAGAAGCAGTGGTTCCTATTCACTAATTCAGTGTTCAGTGTCATTTTTTAGGACATTACCACACACCATGAGAATTGCTGTATTTTGTTTCTTTCTCATATAAATAGGGAAATAATTTTTTTAATTTTTCTTAATATTTACTTCAGAGAGAGAGACAGACAGCACGAGTGGGGGAGGAGCAGAGAGAGGGAGACACAGAATCTGAAGCAGGCTCCAGGCTCTGAGCTATCAGCACAGAGCCCAACGCAGGGCTTGAACTCACAAATCATGAGTTCATGACCTGAGCTCAAGTTGGATGCTTAACTGACTGAGCCATCCAGGTAACCCTAGGTTAATAATTTTTTAAAACCAAGTTGGATTTGACTATTTTTGTAAACGACATGATTTTGAAACAAATGAACTATTTTACAATGTAGTGAAAAATTTATTTAAGTAAATTAAAAAAAAAATTAAATGCACCCAGAACCTTCTCTACAACAGGCTCTTGTCCAGGGAGAAGATCTTGTCACCACTGTGTCCCCATTGAAAAAGAGGGATTCCTCCTACTCCACTGCCCTCCTGACATCTTATGTCACCTAAAAGACAAAAAATAAATAAAAAAATCACACACCCATGGTTAACGGGGATTAGGCTTCAAGTAAATTACTGGAACATAGCAGGCAGGATAGAAAGTGTGGGGCTTGAGAAAAAAAGAAGCCACACCACTGGAGAAAACACTTGTGCAGATCACAGCCTTATGGCCCTGGCTCAGGGAGAGCCTGAGGGTTAGTGTGCTGTTATGGAATGCTCCCCTTCTTTAAAAAAAAAAATGTAAATGTTTATTTATTTTTGAGAGAGAGAGAGAATAAGTGGGGAAGGGCAGAGAGAGGGGGAAACATGGAATCCAAAGCAGGCTCCAGGCTCTGAGCTGTCAGCACAGAGGCTGACGCTGGGCTCAAAGCCATGAACCAAGAGACCACGACCTGAGCTGAAGTCAGATGCTCAACTGACTGAGCCCCCCAGGTACCCCAGGAGTGCTCCCCTTCCTTTGTGCCTTGCCTCCAGTGGGGTGTGGTACAACTCTGGATGGCGGGCAGAGGAAAGAACTACAGGACATGCACTCTTCTGAGCAGGAGGGCTCAGGGGAAACCCAAAGGCAATGGGGGACACACAAACAGGGCACAGAAGAATGTGAAGTCTGGCACCTGCAGCTACAGAAATCCTAGGATGGTAATGTAAATCCTCACACTACGAGTCCATTCACTTCAGTTCATATTACCTGATTCAACACGTCTAGGTTTTCAACAACCAAAAAAACAGGTTGTCAAAAAAAAAATCAAAACACTCCAGGTTTCAGCAAAAAATTACTAGGCATACTAAAAGGGAAGGGAACATACAGTCACCACAACACAGATCCAGAAAACTCACAGAAAGAAAGAAACTAGAGACAGAAAATCTTGAAAAAAAGCCAGAGAGGGGTGGAGACCCTAAGCACAGAGGAACAGGGGGTAAGAGTTATTTATAGGAGATTTTCTATCATAAACTGTGCAAACCAGAACTGCCCTTTTGAAATACTTTAAATGTTAAAAAAGAAAAAAAAACACAAGTGCCAACCTAGAATTTTATATCCAGCTCAAGTACCCTTCAAATGCAAAAGAGAAATAAGGACTTTCTTGGACAAACAAAAGCTAAGAAAATTTGCCACTAGCTGATTGGCCTTACAAAAAAAAAAATGTAAAAGAAATTTTTCAGACAGAAGGCAAAAGGTATAGATCTGCAAGTTGAATCTGCCTGAAGAATGGAAGAGCATCAGCAAAGGAAAAAATGAAGGTAAAATAAAATATTTTACTTTTCTTATTCTTCATTGATCTAAAAGGCAGGTATTTATTTAAAGTACTACAAGTAACTGTGTACGGAATAATTCTCACGTGTGAGTGAAATGAATGGTGGTATTGTCACAGATGTTCAGAGGGAAGAACAAGAAGCTGTTAGGTAATTCTACTGTATGTGAAGTGGCATAGTGTCATTTGAAAGTTCGATTTAAAATTTAGGTTTTAAATGTATATTATAAACTCCCGGGCAACACTAAAAAGTTTTAAAAGATATGCTGGGAGCATCTACAATGGAATCATGTAAGATCCTTGATTAAAACTGGAGAAAGCAGAAAAAGAGGAGAGTAAAGAGCAAATTCTATGAATAAAAAAGCTACAAACATGTTAGATATCAATCCAATTAAATCAGTAATCGCTTTTAATGCAGATGGTCTAAGTACCCTAGTTAAAGTACAAAGTTTATAACAGTGGATCAAAAAACGTGACCCACCCGTTGCAAAAACAAACAAACAAACAAACAAACAAACTTATCTTAAATGTAGAGACATATGTGGATTAATACTAAAGGAATGGAGAAAGATAGTCCATGCTAGCACCACTCGAAATAAAGATGGAATAGCTATATTAATTTTCAGTAAAACAGGCTTCAGAAAATGGGACCATCAGGGATAAAGAGGAGTGTTACATAACAATAAAGGAATCACTTATCCAAAGAGATAGAACAATTTTAAACATGTATGCACTTAACAAAGGACATCAAAATACACAAGGCAAACACTGATAGCACCGAAAAGAAAATAGGCAAATCCCTTGTTGTAGTTGGAGATCTCCATCACCTTCTGTCAGTAATTGATAGACTAAGTAGGTAGAGAATCAATAACGGTACACGTGACCTGAGCAGCACCTTCCACCCTGTTGATCTACTCAACATTCATAAAATATTCAATCCAACAACAGAAAAATACTCATTCTTCTCAAACTCATATGGAACATTCATCAAGATAGTGTTCTTGGAAAACGTATGGTAACATAAGTTCTTATGTAATGTGTATGAATAAAAAATAATGTGTAATTTATGTGAATATAAAATAATATAAATTGTGTTCTCAGGATACAATGGAATTAACCTAGAAATCAGTAACAGACCTCTGTAAAATCCCCAAATATTTTTAAATTAAACAACAGACTTCTAAATAGTTAGTGGGTCAAAGAAGAAGTGTAAAGGGAAATGTAAAAGTGTTCCCCACAGAATAAAAATAAAAATACCCCTTATCAAAATTTGTGGGATGCAGCCAAAATAGTGCTTAGAAGGAAATATATAGAGGTAAATGCATCTATTAGATAAAAGGAAGATGTAAAATCAATAACCTGTGCTTCTACCTTGGAAAACTGCAAAATAAAAGAGAAAATAAAGCCTAAAGCAAGAAGAAGAAAGGAAATAATTAAAACAAGAGCAGAAATCCTTGAAATTGAAAACAGGAAAACATTAGAAAAGACACAGATTACCGGTATCAGAAATAAAAGAGACGTCATCACTGCTAACTCTGTGCACATCAAAGAGACAATAACCAAATACTGTGGAAAATTCTGTCCTCACAAATGTGGCGGTGTATATGAAATAGGCTAATTCTTGAAAGTTGCAAACTCTTTTCAAGTTAAGTCAATAATTAATAGCCTCCTCCCTACCTGAAAAACAAAAAGCACCATGCTCCTGTGGTTTCATTGACGAAATATATCATACATTTAAGGAGGAAATTATATCAGTTTTCAACAATTTTCTCTTTCAGAAAGTAGAAGCAGAGGGATGGACATAACAGTAGGACCTGATGTTTAGGTTAACATAGATACAGACGGATATATAGAGAAATACTTCAGATGTGTGTACACATACAGGTTAGGTATACTTATATGTATACTTTCTCTGTCATCTGAGAGGGTCTAGAGACAGTGACGTCCTAGTAGCAGTGAGCACACTTTGTGCCCAGATCTTGGTTTCGAATACCACTCTCAATCCCAAGGAAGAGAGAAATGATGACCTAGGAGTGGAGTAGGTAACATACTAGAGACACCTGTGGTATCTTTAATGCCAGAAATAAGGAAATGTCCCCAACAAAGCAAAAAACCACAATGATAGAGCCATTTGAAAAGGACAAAGGTGCCAGCTGGAAGGGCACTCAGTGGCCATGCCAGAACAGTGTGAACAACAGGATAAAGTAGTTTTGGATACACAACTAAAGAAATACAAGGGGGGTGGGGGGAATAGACAAGTCTACCCTGCAGAAGAAGTCCAAACAACTTATGAAGATCCTCTGCCCTCAAGAAGGTGGAACATACCTCCCCTCTCCCGAAGTGTGGGCTGCACAGAGTTTCTTCCTTCCAAAAGGAGTGGGATGGAAGGGATGGGGTGGGGGAACAATTTTACAGTGGAGAAACCCAACAGGCACCCCTCTTCCAGATGGTAAAGATTAACATTAACGGTGACAGGTGATGTTGAGACCATGTACCCTCCATCTGATGGGTCAGATGGCACTTTCCCCTGTGGGGTCTCTCTCCCCAAAACACCCAACTGTGATCTAACCCTGGGAGAAACATCAGACAACTCAGGTGAGGAACGTTCTACAAACTATCTGAGCAGTATTCCTTGAAACTGTCAAGGTCACTTAAAACAAGGGAGGTCTGAGAACATGTCACAGTCCACAGGTGCCTGAGCAGGCATCAGAACTAAATACAGAGTGGTGTCTTGGGTGGGGTCCTGGCACATAAAAAAGAAGGCATTAGGTAAAAACGAAGGAAATCCAAAGAAAGGAATAAAGTATGAGCTTTAGTTAACAATAATGTGTCACTGTTGGTTCACTAGTGAGAGATGTACCGTAGGCATATAAGATGTTAACAGGAGAAAGGTGGGGTATATGGACACTCTGTACTATCTTTGCGATTTTTCTGTAAATCTAAACACATCCTAAAATTTAAAGTTTATTTAAAAAGTAGAAGAAGGGGCACCTGGGTGGCTAAGGCAAATTAAGCATCCAGCTCTTGGTTCTGGCTCGGGTCATGATCGCGGGGTTTTGTGGGTTTGGGCCCCGAATCGGGCTCTGCGCTGGCAGCACGGAGCCTGCTTTGGGATTCTCTCTCTCTCTCTGCCTCTGTCTGCCCCTCCCCGCTCGTGCTGTCTGTCTCTAAGAAATGAACTTAAAACAATTTTTTTTTTTTAATTTAAAAAACAAGTAGAAGAGAGACACGTATAGAAACCATCTCTGCCCTCAGGGAGGCAGGCATTCATCCAATACTCATGCTCGGGTATGAAGTCAGGACTGTGGTCAGTGCTGTGAAAGAAAGGCATGGGGTTTACCTTGAGGGGGATTGGATGGTCTGGGAGCATCTGAGGGTACTGCACTGAGAGAGCCCAGTGGGAGCGATGCGGGGGCCAGCTGGTCGGTCCTGAGATGAGAGGGTGGATGACGGTGGACCAACAGCAGAGAAGTGGAGGGCTCAGGTTTTGTTGGAAAGGTGGGCGTGTTTGGAAGGGTGGCCGGTGAAATGGGTAGACTGACTGATGTGTTGCTTCCAGCAACACAGAGAAGAGAGGGTACCTCCCGGACTTCGATTTTTGTCTTGTGCAGCTACGTGGATGGCGTTGCTGGGCTGGAGTTCTCAGACCTGAGCTTGTGGAATCACAGACTCGCTGGGCCCCAGCCCCCACAGCTGTGATTCGGCAAGTCCCAGTGGGGCCTTGACTTTTCCATTTGTATCTCTTTTTTGTGTTTTCCAAATTTTTTTTTTTTTAATTTATATTGTAGTTCGTTAACAAGGAGTGCAATATTGGTTTCAGGAGTAGAATTCAGGGATTCATCACTTGTATACAACATCAGTGCTCATCACAAGTGCCCTCCTTAGTCCCCATCCCCCATCCAGCCCGTCCCCCACCCACCTCCCTCCGTCAACCCTCAGTTTGGTCTCTGTCTTCAGAGGGCCTCCAAGGGCTGCAGCTAAGGAAGGGCTGGCCTCCAGCCTGGCTCTACCGTGACTAGCTGTGTGTCCTTTGGGAGGGCATTGACCTCCGGAGCCCGATGCCAGGTCTGTGAGCTTGGGCACCACTACCTTTCGTGATGCGGGCAGGTCAGCCAACGCCCCGCGAGCGAGTGCTTGCGAGCCTCCCCTTGCTATCCTGCCATCTGGGTCACTGTCCCTCTCACGGCATGCATGGTGCACACCCAGGCTCTTTGCGGCTCAATCGGGTCGATCCTCTGTGGCATGCCGATGCTTCTTGCGCAGAGCTGTCCCTCCTGTAGGTCTGGGGCGCAGTCGGCTTCGGTTAATTTTGCAGACACATCCCTGTGAGTCTCCTGGCCGCACCTAAGTAAACCGTCCACTGACTCCTTCCGGCTCCAGGTGTCGGGACAAGGTGTCTCTCCATGTTGGGTGTTCCGGGAGACAGCACAGCCTTGAGTGTGAAATCCAAAGTCGTGCTCACGACACAGAGGCGTGAGTGCGCAGCAGATGCGTGTCGCAACCCGAGACAGGTGGAAAGTTAGGTCTCCCGCCGGTGCGCGACGGCCGTCTGCCAGGAGACCTGGGACAGGGCCCAAGGAGAGCTGGCGCCCGCACCCTGACCCTGCACACCGGCCCTGCTGACCTGGAGACTGTATCTGCTCAGCCTTGCCAGCCCCCTGCCAGGAATTGCCATCCTGCTAAGATTCCTCTAGCGTTTCTCTCCTACGTGGTCCGGCCTTGTAGGGGAATTAGATACTTAAAATAGCTTAGGTTTGGGGGGCCCCTGGATGGCTCAGCTGGTGAAGCATCCAACTTCGGCTCAGGTCATGATCTCGTGGCTCGTGAGTTCAAGGCCTGCATCGGGCTCTGTGCTGATGGCTCACAGCCTGGAGCCTGCTTCGGATTCTGAGTCTCCCTCCCTCTCTCTGCCCCTCCTCTGCTCGTTCTCAGTATCTTTCTCTCTTTCAAAAATAAGTAAACATTAAAAAAAGAAAAGAAAACAGTGATAGTGATTTTGGGTATACTGAGAAGCACTTGCCGTAGATGTCTTAGCCCACGTTAGCGCGTCCCGGTGGGTTGAAATCACGTGGTCCGGGTTCTCCGGCAGCTGCAGGGTCCCTGCAGTTTGTGTGAATGAGGTGCGGGGACAGGAACATAAGAAAGAGTGTCCAGAAGCTGAAAGCCTCAGCCAGGCCCCTGCGGACGGGACAGGAGAAGCCACGCGTCTGTGGGGTGACCAGGGTCTCCCTGCGCGTCACCTGGGGCGGAACCACGGAAAACCGTGGCTGTTTTCTGGCCGGTCCTGCTTCCCTGTGTGGTCTGCCCTGCGGAGAGGCTGGGAACAGCTGCCAGCCACATCCAGGGTGCCTTTGGGCCACGGTGGCTGGGCCGGGACATCCCGGGACCTGCTGGCGGCAACCCCACCCTCTCCCTCCTCAGGAGAGCAGAGCGGGACGTGACCCGGTGACACCTTGGATGTCATCCTGTGTTGACGGATTCTTGGCTAAGCGCCAGCTCACCTGTGAACAAGCAAGCGTCCTCGTGCAGGAGCCCCACCCGTGAGGTGCACATCTGCGTGAGCCCGGAGCCCCCATGGACAGGCCGCAGGGGTAGCCCTTGCTCCCCGGGGAAGGTGGAGCGGGTTTTCTGGACCCGGGCATCAGCAGGCTCGGCACCGGGTTCTGACTGTCCTCTGTGGCTCCCTTTCTCTTTCTCCCTCTCAAAACAAATAAATACACCTTCAGTGATTTCTGTTTTGATGTTAAATCGCTTGAGGTGGGCTGGTCGCTTAGTTGCAACCACGAATGTCGAGAGTTAACCTGTATGTTGACATGAGGGCCTAATAGCTGCGATTTGTGCGGCCGCATCAGCGGAGAAGCATCGGGATGGCCCAGAGCGAGGTTCTCTTGTGGGGCCCGAGAAGCCGGGTGCTGGCTGAGCCACGTCGTCCTCTCCCTGATGGGCCGTTAGTGGCTTCCAGCTCTGGACGCGTGGCCAGAGAACTCTGGTTTGAAGGTCTGGATGATGTTTTCCAGTGTTGACACTTCTCCTTTCCTGTAGACATTAGCAAAAAGTCACTCTGTCCAGCCAGCATTAGACTTATGTTTTATTTCTGAAACGTGTGCCTCTATTCTAAGAAATGTGCTTTCCTGCAAACCCAGATCGGGGAATGATTGGCAGAGGTCAATCTGTGTGGTTCTGTCTCGGACGAGCAGTGGTGTGGCCGGACGGCAGGCCCCGGGGAGGCTGGGGACAGCACCGTGGGGCGGTCTTGCCGAGGGCAGGCTGGTGGGCACAGGGCTGACTCCGGCCGGGAGCCACAGCGTCTGTGTCCACGCATCGCCTTCCACGTGGCCAGACCCTGCACGCAGAAGGCACCGCCCATGGCTCCCTGCAGACCCGCCAAGGGTGGTCGTCTGTGGGGACTTCGGGGGCGGCCCCGCTGTGCCCGCCCCAGCCTGGCCGTCTCTTGTGACTGATCGGCCAGCCCCCGCCCAGCCCCCAGGAAGCCCTGTTGTCCCTGAAGGCTGGACTCTTTCCTCTTATGCAAATTCACCGAACTGTGAGGTCGTTCCTTTTACTCAAGCCCCACACTTAATTCTCCCAGCTTGAAGCCACACAGGAAATTCTCAGGCAAATCTCTATCACGGCTGCTTTGCATCGAGGCGGCCGTGTGCCTCTGAGTGTGATACGCCAGGGTCTTTTGTTACTTTTCTGCATCTTTCTGATTTTGTTCCCCTCTGTGGTGGGGCTATGGCAGAAATTGTCCGCAAATGTCTCCCCAGAGCGCCGTTGATCGCTGCCGCTGCCGTCTCCGTCCATATGATATGGGGAGGCTCTGAGGCCCAGTGACGCGAAACCCACCCCCTCAGCATGCTAAGTGCTGTTGGGGATGTTCTCTGCAGGAAGTGGAAGGAGACGCACCCTGTGGTCGAGGGTTCAGCACCTGTAGGAGCCACGGCTCAGTGGGTTTAAGAAAAGCAGACGTCCTGAAGCACTTGTCCGGGCTTCTGACACCCAGGACAGATGGGGCTTAACAAAAACAGAGGTACAGAGACACAGGCTGCCTCTTCTGTTCCTACGCCAAGGTTCAAAGCACTGGGATGAACGTGGGTTTAGGGAACAAGAATAACAAGTTTAAGAACATAGACTTTTGTGTGAGAGATAGAGAGAGAGAGAGGGAGGGAGGGAGAATGAGCAGGGGAGGGACAGAGAGAGAAGGACAGAGGATCCAAAGCGGGCTCTGCACTGCCAGCCCAGAGCCCAATGCAGGGCTCGAACTCGCGAGCCATGAGATCATGACCTGAGCCAAAGTTGGACACTCAACCACCTGAGCCACCCAGGCGCCCCTGAGAACATAGTCCTATCCCAAGGCAACACTGTGCATCTCTGGCCACAAGGATGGGCCTTTGCAGTGGAGGTGAGGAGTGAGAGATCCCGTAGTCAGTCCTCATTATTCACAGATTCCGCGTTGATAATTCGCCTCCTCGCTGGAACCTAGTTGCAGCCCCCAGCCTATGCTCTCCGTGTCTGTGTGGTCATTTGTGGGCGCGCGCAGGGTGGTGAAAGATGTGAGCGTCCTGACACCCCGTTCCCAGCTGAGGCTTGATAAGGCGACGCCTTGCCTCCTTGTCTGGCCTCATGCTCCACATTAGGGTCCTTCTGGTGGTCTGTGTAGGGCCATGTTTTTGCGTTTCTTTGCGCTTCTAGTTGGTGATTGTGCCGGGAACGGCCCAAGCTTAGCGCCGCGGTGCTGAGTCATGTGCCCAAATGCTGGCAAGCTAGGTCCCTGGGCTCCTTTACGTCCACGGACTCCACTCTCTTCCGGCCTGCCCTGCCCTGCCCTTTGCTCACGGTGATGGTGCTAGGGAACCACCCAAGGGGAGATGTGAACATCGGACGTACGGGCGAGGATGCTAATGGAACGGAAGGAACAGGTCATGTTTGTGAGCAGGCCAAAACCACGAACACGGTGGTCTCCTGTCGGGGGACCCGGGGAACATTGCCCCCGGGGAACATTTGGAAACGCCTAGAGACGGTTGGGGTTGTCGCACTTGGGGAACTGGGGTGTACTACTGTCAGCGAGTGGAGGCCAGCCTGTCATGGACAGGACAGCCCCCGGAACAGAAGGGTCCAGCCCAAACGTTGGGAAACCCTGAGCTGCCGGGTGACAGATGGACGGGAGGAACCAACAGGAGTGTGAGGAGTAAAGGGCAGTGTTGGCGTGTGCATCGCGGGTGGGGACGTGTGAACGGGGCCGCTGTTGTTAGCCGGAAGCCCAACGTGGATACCGGCGTGCTGAGGCCGACCGCGTCACACCGGGATACCGAGGGCAGACCCAGGAGTGGCCCGAACCCCCGCATGTGTCGACCCCTGTGCTGGCAGCCTCCGAGCTGGCCACACTTTGAAGAGGGTCTCGGGGGAAGTGGAATCGCGTGGGCAAAGTGACCAGGAGGGCGGACGCCCTGGAAGTAACGTCAAGGGCGCGAGGACGGTGAACCGGGAGCGGAGCCGCGAGCGAGCACTGGACGGGCGTCTGGGGGAGCAGGACCGGAAGTATTCTGGGTGTCCTGCGGGCAGACGGGGGGTCCGGGCTGCAGGAGGAGAGGCAGGGGGTCCGCTGAGAGACCCTGTTCTAGCAGACCCGTCCAGAGAGCAAAGCGGCAGCTGCACGTGGGGAGTCTGCGTTGTGCACAGCGTGCGTTCCCCGCGGAAACTCCACAAACAGGAGAGACGAGCATGTTCCCGTTTAACGGGCATTTTGGGAGCCCCCGGGAAGGCACAGGGTGTTAGGGGTGCAGGTCAACACTTCCAGACCTTGGAGCTCCCGTGTGAGGGCAGGAAGAGCTGGTTGGTGGTGCATGCAATGAAGGAGACAAACCCTTCATGGGATAAAGATGAATGGGGGCGTGTCATCAGCACAGACCTCTCGGAGGAGGTGACGTGGGCTGAGAAGACCAGCCAGGGGGACGTGCAGCAGCCGGGGACAGGAAAGGCCCCGGCACATCAGGACAGGGCGGCGTGGCCCGACGTGGCGAGCACGGGTGCAAGGGGGCAAGATGAGGAGAGGCTCGGGCCAAACCAGGGAAGAGTTTGGGATGTGACCGGGGACAGGGAGATGGCTTGCCGACATCAGAGCAGACCAGGAGCAGGGCAGGTGGGGGGAGACCCATCGATGTGCGTGGGAGGCGGTGGCTGCCACCAGGGTGGTCTGGGGAGATGGTGAGAAGTCGTGGCTTTGGGATGTATGGAAAGGAAAGCTGATGGGAGCTCCCTGGAGACCCAGCCCCGCCTCGTGCACAGAGCTCACTGCTTCCTTACGGGACGGACGCACCCGAGAGCGAGCACACCATCTTCTGGATCAGTGTAGGTCAGTGCGCCATGACAGGGAGGGGTCTGGACACTCTAGGGTCTCGTCCTCAGCAGCTGCTTAGGGTCGGCGTCATTTCCCCCGGAGGACGGGACGCACCCCAAGTCCCCTCGGGGGCACGTGAAGGTTGGTCGCCTGTCGGACACTCGGGAGGACACGTCAGGTGAGCAGTTCAGGTCAGGAGCTTGGGGGACACAGGTGGCCATGCTGACGGCAGGGGGTGGGGAGGAGGCCGTGCAGGGAGAGATGCGGTTGGAGACCCAGCCCCGGCCCTGGGTTGCAGATTAATAAGCAGATAAGGAGCCACGGCATCAGGGGTCAGCGAAGAATATAAAGGCCGACCCCCTGAAGTCGAGGCACTGGGCCCTGTCCAGTGCTGCCTGAAGCTCAAGCCAGAGAGGGCGGGGGCATGACCTTGGGTTTGGCCACGTGGCGACGTTAGCAAGGGCGTGGGAGTACAGGCCAGGCCGAGGACGTCGGCGGGAGAGCAGAGGACGGCGCAGGGGTTTGGACCGAGAAGAGAGGGGCACAGCCACCCACCGACCTCCCAGCCACTCCTGGCGCATACATGTTACCCGTGTGTGTGCCCATGAGCTTTCGAAGACAAAACGAGATTGCTCTGCACTCACTATCTTGAAATCTGCTCATATTAATCAACCAGTATTTCTGGCCACCTGCCACGTGCCCGGAACAGTCCCAGACACACAGATGGGGCCGTGAACACCGGTCTCCACCTCGGTCCCAAAGCCAGCACACTGGTGTGGGGACGAAACAGGGATCACCTTCAGCGGGGAGTCATGGTGTGTTGACTGAGCCTTGCCTGTGCAGATGAGCCATGGGTGGGAGGGAGAGGGATTGTCACCTGTGCAGATGAGCCATGGGTGGGAGGGAGAGGGATTGTCATCTATGCAGATGAGCCATGGGTGGGGGGAGGGATTGTCCCCTGTGCAGATGAGCCATGGCGGGGGAGGGATTGTCCCCTGTGCAGATGAGCCATGGGTGGGAGGGAGAGGGATTGTCACCTGTGCAGATGAGCCATTGTGGGGGGGGGAGGGATTGTCCCCTGTGCAGATGAGCCATGGGTGGGAGGGAGAGGGATTGTCATCTATGCAGATGAGCCATGGGTGGGGGGAGGGATTGTCACCTGTGCAGATGAGCCATGGGGGGGGGAGGGATTGTCACCTGTGCAGATGAGCCATTGTGGGGGGGGGAGGGATTGTCCCCTGTGCAGATGAGCCATGGGTGGGAGGGAGAGGGATTGTCACCTGTGCAGATGAGCCATGGGTGGGAGGGAGAGGGATTGTCATCTATGCAGATGAGCCATGGGGGGGGGAGGGATTGTCACCCGTGCAGATGAGCCATGGGGGGGGGAGGGATTGTCACCCGTGCAGATGAGCCATGGGGTGGGGGAGGGATTGTCACCTGTGCAGATGAGCCATTGTGGGGGGGGAGGGATTGTCACCTGTGCAGATGAGCCATGGGGTGGGGGAGGGATTGTCCCCTGTGCAGATGAACAATAGGGGGCAGGAATTAATCAGCAAAGGGGGAGGTGCTGCCCCAGGCATCACAAAATAGGATTTCATGTCATGAAACGTTATTCTATTATGAAATGCACGTTGAACCCGTGTCACAAATTGGCCCCAGAGGAGCAAGTGATGCTGTTGTGTTTTGAGAAGCTGGCCACACAACACCCTGAAGCCTCACCTCCCTGGAAGGTACCTGCGCAGGTGCTCAGGCCGAGGTCAGGGGGGCTTAGGGGGTCCGGTGTGGGCCGCCCAAAGGCCCTCTTTGTTTCTCAGTTTTGAGCTTTTGAACAAAGTGGTTTTGCACGTGTAGAGAAAGAACTGGGAACATTGAACTAGCAACCATTAGGTAGCGTTTCTTTTTTTTTTCTTTTTTTTAATGTTTATTTATTTTTGAGACAGAGAGAGACAGAGCATGAATGGGGGAGGGGCAGAGAGAGAGAGAGACACAGAATCGGAAGCAGGCTCCAGGCTCTGAGCCATCAGCCTAGAGCCCAACGCGGGGCTCGAACTCACGGACCGCGAGATCGTGACCTGAGCTGAAGTCGGACGCTTAACCGACTGAGCCACCCAGGCGCCCCATTAGGTAGCGTTTCTAGGCACTGTTGAGAAAACTATCCTGATGGGCGTTAAACACAGTTTGAGCTACAGACTTTCCCTGGGGTCAGAAGAAAAGGCAGGTTTAGCCTGGAAGCAGGTACTGGGTGGTGGGGAGGGGGGCTGCGTCGATGGGCACACGGAGGAAGGTGCATGGCGGGAAGTCACCGCGGGTACCTGGTTCGGCGGCGGGAGCAGCCCGGACGAGGGCCGAGTGAAGACACACAGTCTTTGGGGTTTGCCAAGTGAGCCAGAGCTGGTGTCCAAAAAGCAGGGCCGAGAACAGCCGTGTGGCCGTGAGCTCATGGGGACGATGGCTGGAGTCAGGCAGCCTGTGTTGTGCAGAGGAGGTTGGAGATCAGGAGAAGGCCCTGGGTGGGTGGTGGGGGCGCAGGAACAGGGCATCACAGACACTGTTCATTCGGCAAATTAAATAGTCCGAGAATGTGCCCTAAGCTGTCCTTGCACGAGCCATCTCTGCTGTCAGAACCCCGCACCACCACCACCGGCCAAATGCGTCGACCCTGAGGTCCCCAGGCAGGGTCCCCTATGGCAAATCACACCCCCAGAAAAAGGCTGCTCAGCCCAGGGGGCGGGGGACGGGGACTGCTAACGCTGAGCACAGCCAGGCCTCCAGGCCACCCTCTCTGCCTCTGAAAGCTGCAAGGAGCCACCTGCTGGGAGATGAATGTGTAGGACCCTCCCCTGGGGGACGGGCCAGCAGGTGCCTTGCCCTGTCCTGTCTTGTTCTGATTCCTTCCAAGGGCCCTACAGGCCAGAGAGCCAGCACCCATGTCCAAAGCAACAAATGACGAATTTTGAAAATGGTTGTTATGTTGTTGGGATTTAGGTAAATTACAAAGCGTTTGTTCACATTTAAAGTATGGTGCTTGAGGGGCGCCTGGCGGCTCAGTCGGTTGAGCGTCCGACTCCAGCTCAGGTCATGATCTCACGGTTTGTGAGTTCGAGCCCCGCGTCGGGCTCTGTGCGGACAGCTCGGAGCCTGGAGCCTGCTTCGGATTCTGTGTCTCCCTCTCTCTCTGTCCCTCTCCAACTTGTGCTCTCTCTCTCTCTCTCTGTCAAAAATAAATAAACTTTAAAAAAAATAGGAAAAGAAATAATTGCTTCCAAAAGACATCTTCCCAGAGGTGTTTTTTGTTCATGGCATCCTTAGACCACGTGCAACGGTAGGCTGTATGTAACAAAGCAAACTGTGGACGAAGAAAAACTGATCATTAACAGTCCAGTGCTGACGAGGAAGCCAGACGACTATTTAATCCTTAAATTATAATAAAACTGATGTCTTTTGCGAGGCTCACTCAGGAGATTGGGCAACATCGCCTGGAGAAAATCGTTCCCTCCGTCAGGCATGTATTCTTTTTTTTTTTTTTTTTAAGCTTATTTATTTTGTGGGGAGGGGCAGCGAGAGTGAGAGAGAGGATCCCAAGCAGGCTCTGCGCTGTCAGCACAGAGCCTGACGAGGGGCTTGAACCCACAAACCGTGAGGTCACGACCCGAGCCGAAACCAAGAGTCAGGGGCTCTGCCCAACCGACTGAGCCCCCCAGACACCCCAGGCAGTTATTCTGATGCTTTATCATGACGTGTAGTAAAACCCATGGTGGAGAAGCTGTCTCCCATCATCGTGTGTGTGTGTGTGTGTGTGTGTGTGTGTGTGTGTGTGTGACTGTCTACACCTGAGTGCAACGTGCAGGGGCACGCGCTTTCCTCCCTGGATGTACGGATGGGGTCGCCTAGATACTTCTCCATGCGTGACAGGCCCTTTTGGTTAAAATACACACTGCTTTGGGTATCTGGGGATTGGCAACGCATAGATCCTTCCTTTCACCAGCATCCACTCCATTCCTGAAGTGCGTGTGTCTGTTCAGTGCCGTCTTGGTGACAGATGTCCTCGTCGAATGTGGAACCCGCACTGTTTCTTTAGTATCCTGGATTCTTTAGTGCCTGGATGTGGTCTGGAGAAGGACAGGGAGGGGACAGCGTGGCGTCCGAGGCCAGGGGCCCTGACAGGTTGTCTGTCTTCATGCCCCAGGGCAGCGGCTGGCCCTCCCCCTGCCCAGGCCGAAGGCCCGTGAGCCAAGGTGCCTGCGGCCTTGGTGCTAGTGTGTGAATGTGGCTGCTCCTTGAGCCGAATGGTGTCCGTCTACCAGGAGAGACGCAGTAGACCCAGCGCCCAGGTCTGCGTTGCACCGCGTGACCGTCGTGACTGTCCCCGTCTGGAGAGGGTGCCGGGCGGGGCACCTGCGGGCCGTGGGGCCAGCGCCTGAGCCGTCTTGCAACGAGACTTCCCATTATAGCGTGTCCTTAGACTTCTCTGTCCCGACCGGAAGAGGAACTTAGTGGGGTCACCTTTGTCCCGTGCTGTGTTTTTGGGCTCGGCGCCAAGAGGGCGCCTTTGGAAGGAGGACCCCCAGGCCCCTGGAGGGAAGAGCTCTCGGCCCCATCGGGAGGGCCTGGCCCGGGCTCCAGAGGGTCCGTGGTTCCGCGACCGTCCTTGCCGCTCGCGTCCTGACCGATGTCCCGTCTTCTCTTGCCAGGAGGACCCCCGCGTGCGCCCGCGGCCCGTGGCGGGGAGGCGCCGGCATGGCGGGAGGCGTGGCGGCCGACAACGCCAACCACCTGCCCTTCTTCTTTGGCAACATCACCCGGGAGGAGGCGGAGGACTACCTGGTGCAGGGGGGCATGAGCGACGGGCTGTACCTGCTGCGCCAGAGCCGCAACTACCTGGGCGGCTTCGCG
This sequence comes from Felis catus, assembly GCF_018350175.1. NCBI lineage: Eukaryota > Metazoa > Chordata > Mammalia > Carnivora > Felidae > Felis > Felis catus. Next base: position 3,970,471 of record NC_058380.1, read on the forward strand.
CTGTCCGTGGCGCACGGGAGGAAGGCGCACCACTACACCATCGAGCGCGAGCTCAACGGCACGTACGCCATCGCGGGCGGCAGGGCTCACGGCAGCCCCGCCGAGCTGTGCCACTACCACTCCCAGGAGTGCGACGGCCTCGTCTGCCTCCTCAAGAAGCCCTTCCACCGGCCGCCCGGCGTGCAGCCCAAGACCGGCCCGTTCGAGGACCTGAAGGAGAGCCTCATCCGGGAGTACGTGAGGCAGACCTGGAACCTGCAGGTGAGCGCCCGCGCCCGGCCGCTGGGGGGCAGCGCCCCTCCTCGGGGGGCACCCCGCCTGCCGGCGATGCCGGTCGCCGGTCACCGGCTCCCTCGGGGCCCCTCCAGACGGTCGCCGCGGCGTCAGCCGTGTGCGCGGACCTGACGGGGTCGCTCTGGGCACACGGATGGGCTCCTGATTTTACGGCTCCGGGAGCTCCGTCGCAGAACGTTCCAGACGAGCAGAGCCGGAGCTCCAGCAGCCCGGGCTTGGCCCCTGACGCCGGCGCTCACGCCCCGCAATTTACATCCCCGGTGCCCTGGGGACGGGCACGTAATCCGCCAGTGACGTCCCCCTGCCCATCTGTCTCAGCCTCTAGGCGGGTGACCCTGAGCTTGTTGGTGTGGCCGCAGGGAAGGGTGCATGTGTTCAATTCACACATATCGGCAAGTTGTCATCCGGAAAGGCCCCAGGGGCTGGGACCGCCGGGTCCCAGCCTCACTGTCAACAGCACCCGATGTCAGGAGCCACCAGGCTGGTTGACGGTCTCCTGCTCGGCCCGTGCGTTCGGCCCTTTCTCTCTCGTTCCCCGGATGTGCGCATCCTGCACTGGGGGTGCCGTCCCCTGCACACGGACGTGTGCGGCACAGCCTTTCTGAGGGTCGTGTGCAGTGACTGCTTTCTGCCCTTGAATACAACCTGCACCGAAGTCGCCTTGCACGCAGGGAGCGGTACTCTGTGTGCGGTCGTTGTCATGAGCGTGGAGTGGACGTGCCCCAGGCCATCTGATTTACTTTTTTTTTTGCAAAGTCAGATGCAGCAGATCTGTGGACTGGTCACTCAGGCACAATAACACGAACCTTGTCAGACGTACATTTCTAGGGTTTTGACCAACACCCCGCACCGTGTGGGTCCCACCCCAATCAGGGTCTGCTGCCCCCCCCCCGGCCGGCCCCAGCAGCCCCCCACCAGCCATCTGTCCCACAGTGTAGCCTTTTCCAGAATATCACCTGTGAGGGGACTCACGCAGCCGGTACCCTTTCGGGCCGCCTTCTTCCTGCGCCCAGACCTCGACTGGCGGTGTTTGGGACGCCGCTGTGGGATGCACCCTGTCATGCAGAGCTGCTGCATCTCAGGCCATCTGTGCAGTCTGACCCACTTTGCATCTCAGCTCCCGCCTATCTTCCCGCCTCCCTTCCACCCCCTAGTTTGGGTTCATTATATATATTTTTTTATTTTTTTAATGTTTATTTATTTTTGAGAGAGAGAGTGTGAGCAGGGGAGGGGCAAAGAGAGAGAGAGAGAGAGGGAGACACAGAATCGGAAGTAGGCTCTAGGCTCCGAGCTATCAGCACAGAGCCCCGCTCGGGGCTCGAACTCACAGACTGCGAGATCCCGACCTGAGCCCAAGGCAGACGCTTAATCGACTGAGCCACCCGGGTGCCCCTGGGTTCATTATACTGTTATTTTTACTTCTTCTGGCCTTCTTTCTAACTTCCAATAATCCACGCTGGGGTCTTCGTTTACGGCTGCGGAGAATACCTCTCCCCGCCCGCTGAGCACGGTGGGGAAGGGAACCCACCCAGCCGTCGCCCCCCCCCCCCCCGTTTTTGTTTTCCACTGTTGTCATGGTCCCACGCCCTGTGGGTCCTCCACGCCCTGTGGCCACATGTCCTGCAGGTACAGACAGAGAGTGAGAGCTCAGAGGAGACAGGAAAACCACGTCTCCCTTGTGGTTCACATCCCAGGGCTTCTGAGGTGTCGGGCAGGGCCGGGCTGTGACGCAGAACCACAGGGTCAGCGCTGGGCTGCGATCCATGGAGGGCAGGAGGCCTGTCCTCTGCACCTCACGGATGATGCCGGACGGTTTCTGAAGCCCCATCCGGCTTTGAAAGGCCAGCCTCTAAAATCTGCGCTGTCACTTACATGCTTGAAGGTATTTAAATCCTATACAAGGATCTTACTGGTTTTATGTGGTGAATGAACGAATGACCACGTCAGAACTGAAGACGGATCGGAAATGATCTCTGACACTCTTGCATGTTTTTACTCAGTACCTCTCTGCCCCCTTTTCCTCGTGGCAGGGCCAGGCTCTGGAGCAGGCCATTATCAGCCAGAAACCACAGCTGGAGAAGCTGATCGCCACCACAGCCCACGAGAAAATGCCCTGGTTCCACGGCAAAATCTCACGGGTCGAATCGGAGCAGATTGTCCTGATCGGATCCAAGACAAATGGGAAATTTTTGTAAGTACGGTCTTCTTCCCCGTCACCTCCTACCGACGGGCCCGCTTGGACTGTTGGGGTGACTTGGCTTCCCCCTTCCTGGAGCCCACGTGGCCCCGGGGAGGGCTCACACACCGTCACAGGGCACCACCCACGCGGCCCGCCGCGAAGACGTTCCCAGACAGAGATGCCGCTCGTGACCCAGCATTTGTCACCCAGTCCGAGCCCAAAGTGAACACTCTTCTCGGGCACGGGGGTACGTGAGTTAGAGAAATGGTATCAGCCACAGAGCTTACTTTACGTGCCAGGATAGGGCGCGTGACGATCGTGGGCGTCCATCTGAAATAAAAACACCGTGTTTGTTCACTCAGTGCCCCAAGGTCTCAGACTTGACTTCTCTCTCCTTGGAACTACATGGCACCACTGAGGCAGATAATCGAAGGGAATTTGCCGGGAGTTTGAACGGTTTCTTGTTAACCTTAGCGACCGATGGGCCTCAGTCCTCGGGATCCTGGAGACTCAGGCCACCTTGGGGCAGGGGCAGGGGTCAAGGACAGCACCGCGCTGTCTTGGGCAGGTGTCGGCCTTATTCCCAGAGGAGCTGTGGCCGGGGACGTGCCCACCTGTTTGTCACTGCGCAGGTGCTAAGCAGGTGCCTCAGGGGACAGTCATTCGGTCTCACCTTGGACCCTTATAGATGGCACTTGGCCCCGTGGTCAGGCACGTGCACTCACTCACACCCAGCTGGCTTTTAACTGTTCCTAGAACTAGGAGTGTTTTTGCTGAGTATACATCTATAAAGAATTTTTAATTCAGATTTTACCATAATAGCTCTTATTTGAAAACCGATCTGAAACGCAAAACTCTTCTTGGGAAAGTGATTCTGAAAACAAGAGCGGGGCAGCCCAGGTCGGCACGCAGCGGGTGCTGGAATGCTGATTTAGCGGCCTCCGTAGCAGCCTCCAGCAGAAATCGTGTGCGGGAGACATTTGTTCCTCGGGTGGCCCCTGTCAGCTCATTTCCCCCTGAGGTTTGGACTCTTACCGTCTTCTTCGGAATCATTTCCAGCACAAACGTCTGGGCCTGCGTGAAGTCAGCCCCGAGTGGTGTAATCCAAAGAGTGAGCGAGGCCTCTCTCCTCGCGGGTCCAGCACCTGATCCCAGGCTCGCTGGAAAACAGCTGTGGTCAGAGACGGCGGCCTGCTGCCCGCTCAGACGAGGGGCCCCGCCCTGGGACAGCCGAGGGCCCAGCCAGCTGCCGGTCCCTTCCCCAGGGGTCTTCTCCTGCCTGGTCCAGGTTTTCCTATAGAACGTCTTTCCTGCTGCTTTCCAGTCATTTCGGTTGACTTACCGCCCGCGAACCAGCATTCACTAGAATCCGTAGCTGTGGAGGCACTGAATGCCGACGCCACTCGGCATGTTAGAGATGGAGGTGTGAGCACGCCACCGTCTGCCTCCCGGGCCACACATCTCAGTGGGAGAAACAGGCACCGAGCCGTGGAACAGGTGGCTGTGCAGAAGGAAAGGGACAGAGCACGCGTGTGGGTGCCCTGGGCGGGTGGACGTGTGCCGCGGGGCCGGGCCTGGGAGGACTGGCGGGCGCTAGAAGGGGGGCGCTGTCCACCTTCAGGAGGGTGTCAGGGCGGGTTCAGCTCAGGTTCGGTGGGACCCGTCTGGCTGGGTGTAGAAAAGAGACCGTGCAGAGATGCAGGAGTACGGACACTCAGAGGCCACACTGTGTGGTTCGTGTGTGCTTGAACCCAAGTGCGGTGTTCGTTATTCTCCAGACGTCAGGGCTTTTGCGTTCTGGTGCCTGAACGCAGGAACCCTGTGGATGCTTGTTGGACACAGGGACGTGGGTGCTGGTGCGTGGCCCTGCCCCGTGGCTCTGTGCTGTGCTCTGTGCACCCTGGTCAGGGCCGGGGCTCTGTGTCTCTTCTGGGCGCACGTGCCCTTCTCGTGAGCACGGTTCCTCTGTGTCCGCTGGGGACCATGGCACGTGTTTCCGTGAGGCGGAAGGCGGGATTTCAGGATGGACACTGCCGCGTCCGTCACCCTTCTGTTCCCCCGATGTTTACGGTTCCTTGTCCGGCCTCGTCTTGCTGCCGGACTTGCCCCACGCGGGGCTGGCCGTCTGGCTCTGCATTGCTGGTGTCCTACACGGGTCTGTTCCCAGCCCTTCTAGGACACGGTCTGGCTCCAGTCAGCGGCCTGCCGGGTGCTTCCCACACCCCCACCCCCTCCGCACGGCCTCGCTCGGGGCCCTTGTTTCCTTCATGACCCCGTCTTTGACCCCAAGGCCAGCCTGCCCTCCCTGGGACCTCCCGGCAGCACCTGGCGGAATTGACAAGAGTCTAAGAGGCTCTCAGATCCAGAAACAGAACGTAATTTTTGTGGTTCTTAATAATGGGCATCATGAACTTGATTTAAGATAAGTTGGCGCATGTCAGTGTGCTGTGTGTAATGCCTAGCGCTTGGTAGGAGGGTAATAAATACAGATCTCCTCTACTTATGATGGGGTTATGTCCCGATAAACCTTCGTAGGTGGAAAATACAGTAAGTGGAAAATGCATTTAATATACCTACGCTACTGAACAGACACCGTAGCTGGGCCTCACCCGCCGTGGGCGCACTCAGAACACATAACGTGAACATACCGTTGGGCTAAGTCATCGACCGAAGCCGATCTGATAGTCAAGTGTTGGCAGTCTGGTGTGGTCTCCGGAGCACTGGGCCGAAGGGGACACACAGAACCTATCAACGTTGTCAGTGCTGAACGCGTCGTTCGCCATCTTGACGGCGTGGATGCCTGGGGGCCGTGGCGCCCTCCCCAGCATCACAGAGAGAACCCTGCCTCACATCCCCAGCCCGGGAAGAGACGCACCTTCAAACTCCGAAGTATGGTTTCTACCGGATTACTGTCACTCTGTGTCCATCGTAAAGCTGAAAACTCACAAGTGGAACCATCGCGACTTGGGGACTGCGCGTACAAGCTGATTTTGAGTCTTGAACGGCCACAGGCAGCAGGGGCCAAGGGGCACCTGTGGGAAATCCCGAATGCTTGCAGTTTCGGCTTAAGTAATAACATGGAGAGTCAAATGGGGAAGTGAGAGAGTTCATTCTAGAACCTCCGATTTACATGACGGTTCAACGTGGCCAGACCCCTCTCCTGGGAAAACACATGCCCTGTGCCACCCCTAGAAATCACGGAGGAAGAGGCAGAAGTGTTTCGAAAAGGCCTACGTGAGGTCGTGAATCTTTGCCATGACGGTTTAAGATGCAGAAGTTAAATCTTGGGAACTGCTAACCACCAAGAGAGGCCGTATCTGGGGGACACTGGCCAACTGAGATCCAGTTTTCTCTCCTCACGAATGACAGTGGGAAGTCCATTTGTGGGGGTGGAATACTTGAGCCAGAAGGGACCTCACTGCCATGAGTGTAAGTCCTTGGTTTTCAAAGGGGGACTGAGGCACGAGGGAGCCTACCCCAGGTGGTCAGGCGAGTGGGAGTTGAGAGCCAGGCTCCAGGGTCCTGATGGCTCTGGGCTGAGAGTCCAGGGACCCCACCACCAGCAGCTGCGTCCTAACCCCGCGCTCTCCGTGCAAGGCATGGCTCCAGGGCGCGTCCACGGGAAAGGTCAGCCTTTCCCCTGTCCTGTGTCCTGTCCACACAGCCTACCCGGGACCACGCGGGTCTCGAGGGTGGACCATGATGGGATTGGTGCCCTTTTAGGAAAAGGAGACTGGAGTTCTCTGTGCATGCACACATAAGGGCAAGGCCATGTGAGCACCCAGCCACGGTCCTGCGGGTTGGGGGTCAGGGCTCTGCCTTCTGGGGACACCAGGGCCCAAGGGCTTTGCGAGGGTGCAGCCCCTTGGATCTCTGAAACCTCACATGACGACAAGGTTTGCCGTTTTGAGTAATTAGTCATAGCCCAGGTCTCCCTGAAAAATGAATTTGTTCGAAAAGGTAAACAAAACTTCTTTTGCAAAATTTGTGTCCCCCCTTCCCCCAAAGGAAGGACCCAGGATTGGTGGGGTCCAAAGCGTATACGGTTCGAAGATCTTCTTTTCTTTTTATTTTTTTTTTTGAGTTTTTTTTTTTAATGTTTATTTATTGGTGAGAGACAGAGAGAGACAGAGCATGAGTCAGGGAGGGGCAGAGACAGAGGGAGACACAGAATCCGAAGCAGGCTCCAGGCTCCGAGCTGTCAGCGCAGAGCCCGACGCGGGACTCGAACTCACGAACGCGAGATCATGACCTGAGCCAAAGTCAGACGCTTAACCAACTGAGCCACCCAGGCGCCCCTGGAGATCCTTGTTTAAAAAAAATACAAAATCTATTTTTAGAATAAGAAAAAAATTGCAATAAATTACACTTTTCAAAGAGGGAAATACGGTAAACATACAAAACTTAGAAAACCGTAACGTAACTTTTTACTCAACTGCCTGACACATCTCAATAGTGCCTTTTATTTTCTACATTTTTCCAACTGTGCAATGCTTGATCGCCTCCTCCGTGGACAATAGTTTAGTAATATTATTTCCCACATGTGGAAAAAAGAAAAAACGCAGTCCTTCCTCTGGGTTTACAACTCGTTATTAGTAAGGCACGCACATTTTCGGGATCATTGTCGACTTTGGGAAAGGACATTGGAATGGAGGAAGAGTGCTCTTCTCTGGTCATGGTTAAGTATCATTTATACATCGTACAAAACCCTGAGGCTGTGCGGTCACATTGCTGGGCCCTGCTTGGGCTGGATGGGCCCCAGCTCGTGGTCCAGGCAGCATGGAGCCCGGGCACCCGCACGCGTCCCCCGAGTACACATCACAGGGGCCCAAATGTAATGTGCGACGCCCTGCATTTCATCACGTAAAGTATCTTAGAAAGAAAACACTCCAAAAGTTCCATTTCCTGCAAAAGGAGAAAAGTAGAATTCTCGCTTTCCTTGTGTTTAGTAGGCGGGTAAATATTTGATGATTTGTGGCTTAAAGTCCTTTTAGTTCTTACAGAGCCGAGAGCAACTTCAAGGCGACCTTTAAAATACACAGATGAGGGGCGCCTGGGTGGCTCAGTCGGTTGGGCATCCGGCTTCAGCTCAGGTCATGATCTCACAGTTCATGGGTTTGACCCCCTGTGGGGCTCTGGGCTGACGGTTCGGAGCCTGGAACCTGCTTCGGATTCTGTGTCTCCCTCTCTCTCTGCCCCTCCCCTGCTCCCACTCTGTCTCTCTCTCTCTGTCTCAAAAATAAACACTGAAAAAAATCTTTAAATAAATAAAACGCACAGATGGTGGCTCCCTAAATAGTTGAATTAATGTTACAAAGAACAAGTAATATTTCAGATTTGTCAGGGGACTCAACAAGCCAGGAAATCACCACTGCATTTAGAAGCATGCTGTTCAGAAAGAAGCTACGGAAATTGTCATCCTTGCACCAGAATGTTCCTGCATTCCGCCAGGTACGTGCCAGGCACTGTGACAGGGGCCATGGAGACTGACCAACAAAACTGATTCCGGCCCTGCCCTCGCCACGACCTCCGAAGATGTCACACTGAGAAAGACGGACATGCCGCAAAGGGTGTGGGGCTCCACCAGTCACGGTCGCCCCGTGTAACCGAATGGCGCTGCTGACACCCAGTATGTTCTTTATTTTATTTCTGTGCACCTGTCCATTGCCCCTCAGTCACACCTGTTCTGAACGCCATCAGTGCAGGGATGGCCCGCCCCCATCATCACGGGTGCAGCGCTCACAGCAGGGTCTCAGCGAGCCCCGTCCTCCTGGGGAAAGGGACATTGAAAAGTGCCCTGAACAGTGAGGAGAAGGGAGTTAGGGCAGAAAGGGAAAAAACTGCAGAGTCTCAGCACTGTGACCTGGGCGTGGCCTGGCCCAGAGCAGAGACTGGAGTGACAGACAAGGAGCCCCTCCTGATCCAAAGGGGGGCCTCTGAGCAGGTGCAGAGTAGAGGTGTGGCTTGCCCTTTCCAGCCCCCTCAGAACCACTGATCCCCCTAAGTGCCTCGCATCTGAAATTCAGGTGGCCCCTGACAGTCCTCCGCTGTCCCCTCCGAGGAGAAACACACAGTTTACTCAGAATCATCCTCATGTTACCAGCGACTTCCAGGCAGAGTGTGATGCTTCCGTTATTTTCTCCCTTCCCTTCCCTCCCCCCCATATCCTCCCATCACACCCTTCCCATCCTGCTTGTCCCCCCCTTAGGCACACGCGCACGCCCCCTCGTGCCTCTCACGTTCACGGCTCTGTGGGAGTCCCTGCAGAGAAAGCAGTCAGCAACGTGCATAGAGGGTCCAGCGAAGGCTCACCGCATTCTGTGCACAACTGGGGACGAGGAGGTTCAGTGACAGTGGCCGTCTGAAGAAGAGACTTGCGTCCGGCCAGAATCGGGTGTGCCGCTCAGAGCTGAGTGGCCTTTGTCTAGTACGGACCCAAGCTTGGGGATACCAGATGGCGGGCCTGTCGCCCTTGAATATTAGATGATACCTTGACCAGTGCTGTGCAGTCTCCCAGCGAGGTGGAGGCCTCGCTTTGGAAATAGGAATCAGTGATGCTTTTATTGTTTTTTTACATTTTTTTTAATGTTTATTTATTTTTGAGAGAGAGAGAGAGACAGAGCACGAGCAGGGCAGGGGCAGGAAGGGAGGGAGACACAGAATCCCAAGCAGGATCCAGGCTCCGAGCTGTCAGCTCGAACCCATGAACCGCGAGATCATGACCTGAGCCAAAGCTGGACGTTTAACCGACTGAGCCACCGGATGCCCCATTAGTGATGCTTTTCAATGCAATTACGACTCGTTGCCATTCAAGAAATATACAGTCACAATATGGCACGTTCGTCAGAGACACTGAGATGGCTTATAAGGATGCACGCTTGTATTCCCTGTGAACAAGGAACAAATGTGATTTAATTTGCCTCTCTGGCCTCAGATTGCTCAATGACACAACGGGGAAGGAAACTGATGTTTTGTCTGAGTTGTTACGGAGACGAACAAGGTACCGTGCACGGAGTTAAGCCTAGGTGGTCGCCATGTGTCTGCTCCCTACAACCATGGAGTCTTTTCTTCCATCAGTTCTGGAAAATATTCAGCCAGTTTTTCCTCAACTGCTACCCTCTTTCTTTCTTAGCATTCATTCCTTCAGAGGCTCCTGTTAAACATCTCATAGACCTTCTGGATTCATCCTGTGTATCGTTTCTCACGTTCTGTCGTCTTCTCTCCGTGTGTTGGCCTGTGTAATGTCTTTGTGTCCGTCCTTCCAGTTCACTAAATGGCACTTCATGTGTCTAATCTGCTTTTAAACTGAACCACTGTTTATTTATCCCCCCACCAATGACATTTTTTTTTTTTTTTAATTTCTAGTAGTTCTCTTTGTTGTGGTGGTGGTTTCTCTAACATTCCTGGGCATGTGTAGAGTATTTTATTGCTTGGCCATATTTGCAATTCTTTTTTATTCTTTATTTTTAGAGAGAGAGGGAGAGAGAGAAAGAGAGAGAGAGTGGGAGGGGCAAGAGGGAGAGAGAGAGAGAATCTCAAGCAGGCTCCACCGTCAGTGCCGAGCCTGAGGCAGGACTCAGTCTCACAACCCTGAGATCATTACCTGAGCTGAAATCAAGAATGGGACGCGCAACGGACCGAGCCCCCCGGGGCGCCCCACGATTTCCCCTCTTGTTTCCTTGAACACTTCGTACACAGGGAGCTCAACCTTCCAGTGATCGGTGACTCCAATGTGAAAGTCCTTAAGGGTTCAAACCTCTGTGTCCTCCGCTCTCCTTCCCTCCCTGCCCTCGATCTCCTAACTCATGTTTCCTTATGTCTTCGTGACCTTTTCGAGCTCAGTTTGATCGCCGTGCACCTGTGGGAATCCTGAGCCTCCTGTGTCGGGACTGCTGTCTCCCAGAGCCTGGGAGGATCTCTTCTTCGCGTCCGGCGGCCCCGCTGCCCTGTCCGCGGCAGGGCCATACTCGTATTTGCCCTTACGCCAAACCCACATTTTTTGTGTCACTCTTCGTATTTACTGCCCCCTTTCCCCAGCTCAAGCTGCAACTCCCTTCTTGTTATATACTTAAGTCTGAAAAGCAGGGTGTGGGTTTAGGAAAGCCCTTGCCCTTGTCCGCTGATGAGTGAGATCGGGTGTGGCTGGCCCCAGCCCCACGTGCTGCAGTGACCGTCCGGTGCCCCCGTCAGCGGTCAAGGGACACCACGTTGTTTGACACGTGTGGCTCTGTGGGTCCGGGTCAGCGTCGCGGCACGGCCTGTCTAAAGTAAATGTTCAAGGGGCTGCGGGCTGATGGCGGTAGCAGCCCGTTGATCCGACCAAGGTGCCCGTGAAGCTGAGAGGAGGGGCATGACCCGGTTCCACGGGCCGGGGGAGAGACGGAGGCGTCAGATGCGGACCCGCGTTCCGTGCCGGTCCTGCTTTGCAGGGAGCGTACATGTGCCTCCTTTCGCTATGATGCAAGGCGACGGTGCCCGGAAGGTGCATTTCCGTGCGTCTCTTGCGGACCGGGAGGGCGCCAGCCCTCCAGCTCTCCTCTTCCGTGGACGGTTGGCCCGAGGTCCCGCCCAGCACATCACTACCCTGGACGGGAGGGGCGAGCCCTCCCCGTCCGTCCGGACAGCCCGCCCCAGCCACGGCCATCGTCAGGTACACAAGGCCACCCCGGCCCTCCTCCCCTCCAGCCAGCCACGCTCTGTGGCTCTGTGGCCACGCAGGAGGCTGTGCCCTGCTGTCCTGTTCTGTCTGCCGCAGACATGGCACAACGTGTCAGGACCTGGGTGGCAGAGAGGGGGGTGGTCCTCCCCTCCCTGCCACTGCCTGGGCATTGCCAGCACACATCCTCTCCGATCTAGGAGGCGTCGGAGGGTGGACAAGGGGGCAGCTGCTCCAGGCCTCCACCCCACCCCCCACCCCCCGCCACCCCTCCCGGGCCAAGGGCTTCGGCATCTGGGAGGGGCAAGGCCAGCCCAGCCCAGAGCCTGAGACACGCAGCCTGGGAGGCGGGGGGCTCTCCTGCCCTCTGCTGCCCTCCGACCAAGGAGAGTCACCGTGCGATAGCTTTGCGGCCCGGCTGCAGTTCACAGCACCGTGACAGCAAAACACGAATGTGTTGTCGGCTTGCTTCTTCCAAGAGACCCACAGGGGAAGAGACATTCTGGGGCTTCCGCGAACGTGCCTGAGGCTGGCTGGCCCCTAGCGCAGGAGAGGAGCAGGGAGCTGAGCCTTTGCTCCCCCTCTTTGCGGGGGAGGGGTCAGTGCCACAAACCTGGTGGGGGTGCTGGGGCAGAGGGAGCTTTCTGGGGGAGCAGGAGGGGCCGCTCCGGCTTCCAAACCAGTTTTCCGCGTGTGTTAGATTAAAAATAGCCCAGCCCAGGATCTGCCTGAAGCCAGCAGATACCTCACAGCTGCCGGCCGTTAGCGTCACCGGGCCTCTGGTCCTCGCCACCTACAGAAGTTGGGCCTGTGGGTTTCCTTCTCTGCCCTCGCTTCCTGCCAGCTGCCATGGGGGGGGGGGGGCCCTGTCAAGCAGCTTGTCTGCTGCCCGGCTGGCTGTCGCTGCCGGGGTCCCCGTGAGCTGGCCACAGGCTGCCTGGCTGGAGCTCCGGGACAGAGGGACTCTGCTTCAGGACCCGTGCCCTGGGGCTGGGGGTGGGGGGGGGGGTGCCGATAGGGGGTGGGAGGGGGCCGAAGGAGGTGTGTGCTTTTGCAGAAATCCCTCGTCCAAAAGCAAGACCCGCCGTATCTCCTCCTTGCGCCAGATCTCTCTTTATACTGTTTTTCTCACGAAACAGAAAACACACGAATGAGTGCGTCGCCGTGTCGAGGTGCAGATCCGTGAATACTCACAAAGCAAACACCGCCAGGCGAGAGAAGGAAAACCAGTGTGGCGGGGGGCCCGCCCCGCTCACAGCTCGAGGACACCACTTCCTGGATTCTGGTGTCCGACGTACCCTCAATTTTTTTTCTTCTTCTTCTTCAGTTTTATCACCTCGGATCTAGGTGTGCACCTCCAAACAAACCATCTGCTCTTGCTGTTTGGGAACCCGTGCACATGGAATCGTGGCGTGTGTTTTATGCTCCTGGGAGTCCCCTGTGGTCTGTGTCACTGCCATTCGGCCGTCGGATTGTTCTGCGATGTCGCGTCGTGCGAACACCCCAGAGTTTACGCGCTCATTCTGTCTGCAGTCAGTGGACCTGTATTTAGGTCGTTTACGGTTTGGGACAATCACAGATAAAGCTGCTGTAAACGCACCCGCATACTTTCCGGGCACAGGGGGCATCAGTTTTTTTTTTTACCTAGGAGTGTGGATTTCTGCCTCCCAAGGGCTGAACAGGTTTGAGATCCATAGAGAGTTCCAAGCTGTCTCCCGAAAGTAGATGATCAGAATCATACTCCACCCAGCAGCATGGAGGGCACCTGCTACCCTGTTCTTAGGCAGCACTTGGTATCATCAGCCTTTCTCATTTTGGCCAGTCTGAAGGGTGCCCAGGGGTGTTTCCACCGTGGTCTTCCTCTGCGTTTCCCGGATCATTCTGGTCCCAGCATCCCCCCTGGGCGATCTGCCATCCCCCGTCTCAATTTTAACAAGAAAATTTCAATCCGGGCATCGGGCAAGATGGAGTGCTGGAATTTAGGCACGAATTCAGAAAACCAGAGCTTGGATCCCTTTTCTTGCTTCCAGGACCCTGAGGTCAAAGCTCTAAAAGGCTGTAAGTCAAGGACAGTGCTCTTTTGGAACAGCCCATGGACATTGTCCTCCCGCGGTCCCCTTTGGTCTGCGCATGTGTCAATTTCTCACGCTCAGGGTTCATTTCACCGAGTTCTTCATCCCTCCAAACCACCCTTTTTGTTGGCCGCGGGTGCTTATGGAGTGAAATATGAGCAGTCCCGCATTCCACATTATAAAAGAGCTTCTTATAAAGAAGACTCCGTTCTCCTCCCGTATGAAAATAGGTCTTACCCCTTCTGTGTGGTTGTGTTTTGTTTTGACAATGACGAACAGGCCTTAGCCGGCCGCGGGGCTGTGAAGACAGGTTCACGCCTGGGGTGCTGGTGGCGTGGCTGGGTTGGGAGGAAGGAGCTGTTCTGAAGGTGCAGAAGGTTTCAGAAGGGGGGGTCTGGGTGTGTCCCTGAACCCGCACCAGCTGCCCGGAGCAGCGGGGTGTGGAGGCCGCCCGGCCAACATGCACAACCAAGTGTCACTCCGTGAGAAATGTATTCTTAGAGCAAACGTCCAGCCCCACCTGGCACACAGCTCGGCCGTCTGTGTCCACTTACCTTTGGGGATGAGTCCACAGGCGGGAGAGGGCGACCACACGTGTTTCCAACGCCCGTCTCGGGGGCGTGACCTCTTGCAACCGGAAGGAGGCTTCCGAAATTTTCCCAAAGCACGGAAATCCCACGCAGCCTGGCACAGTCACTTGAGCTCTTCCCAAAATACGGTGCCCTGGGGCACGCTGCGAAACGTTTTGGGGGCTTAGTTTCCTCATTGTGGAAAATGCCAGGGCCCCAAAGGCCCTGGGAAGAGGGGGTCCTCGCCCCCTCCATCTGTGGTCGGGAAGTTTCCGACGTGAGATGCTTCCCAGGCACGTCCACGCTGCACCCGGGGCCGGGCCGGCCGGCGGTGCTGCGGCTTCTGGGACTGTGCCCCAGACGCAGACCTCGGGGAAGAGAGGCCAGCGCAGAGACTCTCCCTGTGCCGTGGGTGCCCTGTGCTGGTGGCCTGCCTGGGCGGCTCCCCCAGGTGGACGGAGACTCGCCCACAGAACCTGGGCTCCCCCTGCTGCCCACCCAAGGGTCCGGCCGGGCCTCTCTGTGCGCGGGGGCCAAGCCCCGGAGCCCAGGTCGGGCACTGCGGGCGGCACATGGGACAGGTGTGGGTTTGACGCGCAGCCTCCTGTCTTGCAGGATCCGGGACAGGAACGACAACGGGTCTTACGCCCTGTGCCTGCTGCACGAGGGGAAGGTACTGCACTACCGCATCGATAAGGACAAAACGGGGAAGCTCTCCATCCCCGACGGGAAGAAGTTCGACACGCTCTGGCAGGTACGGGCCGTCCTCACGAGGGAGAAAGCCCACCTGGGTCCCCGTAGGGGCTCCTTTCAACCCTCAGGTGCCCGGAAGCCCGGGCCAGAGGTGGGGATGTCAGGTGCATGAGGCTCCAGAATCCAGAAGTTCTGGGCACCACGAAGGGCCCCCCCACCCCCGCCGGCCACCCCGGAGAGCTGTGCTCAGAGGTGAACAGGAGGCCATGCCTTGGGGACTGGGAGCACTTCTCACTCTATATAAAGCATCGGGTGCTTGCTCGCTGCAGAAGGAAGCTCTGGAAACGAAGGAGACTCAGAAAGGGCAGCGCTCCCTGGGTGATTCAGGATTTTTCAGCTCTGGTCTGAAAAGGGATTCTTTTTCACCCAACCTCTAGTAAACCCCAACATGGCTCATAATTCAGGAGACACACAGGGACCAAGGAGCAGGGAATCGGCCCTGGTCATGGCCGTGGCCGTGCTGCACACATCACTTCATCCAGACACCTGTAATCTCCTGGGTCCAGCAGCAGAGAAACCCCAGGGACTCTGCTGGCCCGAGTGGCCACCACACGGAGCTTTCGTGGGTGAGGAACGCAATGAGGGCTGTGTCCACGTGCCCACACCCCAAACCTCACCGGTGCCGATAGCAGGAAAGGGCTCCACTCAAAATCCATCTGTTTGAAAACCGGCAGAAAGGATTCTCATTCCTTGAAAGCACAGTACCCACCACCTGATGTATTCTGGTTCCTAATGCTGTGGCTGGAAAAGAAATACCTCTTTTCTGAATGCTGGGCGTTTGGGTATTTATTCACATCGGTCGTAACACCGGCATCGTCTGCCGTGTGGCTCGTTAGTGGCCACGGGCTCTGCTTTAACTCACCAGCACCAGTTTGAGAGAGCGTTCAGCCTACCAGATACGAGTGCCCAATGCAGCTCAGAGATGAGTAGGGGACGTTGCTGGTGTATTAATTCCCACCAGCGTTTCTCACCTCCTACAAGAATTGTGGATGGTGTGCACATAAGGGCCCCGGGTCTGTCCTCCAGCACGCCTGCTCGGGGGCCCCGGTGTCATGACCAGGACACGGCCAAAGAGCCGTTGGACTTCTCCGGGATGACCATTTCCTTTGTGTGAGTTCACGCACAGTGCCAAGGTCAGCACACTGGCTCATCCCAGCCTTCCATTTTGACAGGTGTGGTTTCAGTGTTTTTTTTTCTTGAGAGCCACGTGAGGGGCCGCTGTTCATGGACCCCCCCCAGGAGCCCCGAGCTGTTTCCCTGGGAGTTGGGAATTGCTACACTCGGCTGGACTGGCTTACTTTGGGGACGGAGTCAACAAACCAGGACCTAATCTGGCCCTTGGCCTGTTTTTGTATAGTTATGGAAGAAGTGGTTTTTATACTTCAAAGTGCTTTTGTGATTTCTTTTAAGAAAGGACTGTGTGACAGGGAAAGTGGCCTGAAAAAAGCCTAAACTATCTCTGTCCAGCCCCTTGTAGAGGAAGTTTGCTGACCCCTGCCCGGGAGGGAAACGCTCATGTGCAAGCCCACCGTCCAGGCACCCTTGTCGGTACAGTGTCAGAAAACACAAGATATTTGAATGACACTGGAAAGGTGGACAGGCACCTCACTGCTGGAGGGACCTCGATACTGTCAGCCCGAGGACACGCTGTTACATCCAATGGAGCGGACAGAGCCTCTGTGTCTATTTCAGAAGCGTGTTAGGGCTGGTCTCGTTGAAACGCCTGCTTAGAGGTAGATCTTACCACAATAAAAGACGACGTAAAAAGAGAGTGCTTCCTGGAAGGGTAAAATATATTCGTTCAGGGGCGCCTGACTGGCTCCTTCGGTAGAGCATACCACTCTTGATCTCGTAGTCGTGAGTTCAGGCCCCACCTTGGGCATGGAGCCTACTTAAAAAAAATTACAGATACAAACATTCACCCAAGCAAGTAAGTTTTGAGAGGAGATTCAAGAGCAGGGTCCTTAACTGGAAAAGGTACCAGTAAACAGAGAAGGAACAGATACCAGATATGAAGATTCTAGGTTGTCTGAAGAGATGTCTGTTTGAGAGAAGAAAATATGAAATACCAAGGCTGTCTTCTTATTGTGTAATTTTGATGAGATACAAATAAATCTACTTGTCATTAATTAATTTTTTAATGGGCCAATTGGACATCATGAGTCATGGTTTTCTGGGAGCTGTTAGCCAAGGATGGCCACATTCTGTCAACATAAGGTCATTCTCTAGAAGACCCTGTCCTGATGACCCAGCTCTGACATCTTCTCCCTGAAACTTTTGGGCTGAATGACTTGGTACCTCCAAAGCCTTTGCCCACAGCCCTTGTACAGCATTAACCGATGACTAATAGTATATTGTGATTCCTTCACCTGTCTCTCCATCAAGAGAGGAAGCACTTCAGGAATAGGAAATATGCCTCATTCATCTTAGTTTGCCTTTGGTCCTGCCTTGGGGCTTAGCATGAATGACTGAATAAAGGAAGAAATGCTAGCATGCTGAATTTGTTTCTATAACATCATACGGATGTAGGAGAAATAAACAAATAAATGGAGTTTGCTATTGAAAAAGGAAGGGAGGGAGGGCTGATGGAATGGATGGTTGGATGGATGGGTGAATGAATGGATGGATGGGTGGGTAGATGGGTGGATGGGTGAGTGGATGGATGGGTGGGTGGATGAGTGGGTGGGTGGGTGGATGGGTGGGTGGATGGGTGGATGGATGGGTGGGTGGATGGATGGATGGATGGATGGATGGTTGGATGAGTGGCTGGCTGGCTGGGTGGGTGGGTGGATGGGTGGATGGATGAGTGGCTGGATGGGTGGATGGATGAATGGATGGATGGATGGATGGATGGATGGATGGATGGATGGATGAATGGATGGATGGATGGATGAGTGGCTGGCTGGCTGCGTGGGTGGGTAGATGGATGGATGGATAGATGGATGGGTGGGTGGGTGGGTGGATGGACGGATGAGTCGCTGGCTGGCTGGCTGGGTGGGTGGATGGGTGGGTGGATGGATGGATGGATGGATGGATGGATGGATGAGTGGCTGGCTGGCTGGATGGGTGGGTGGATGGGTGGATGGGTGGGTGGATGGATGGATGGATGGATGGATGGATGGATGAGTGGCTGGCTGGCTGGGTGCGTGGGTGGATGGATGGATGGATGAGTGGCTGGATGGGTGGGTGGGTGGATGGATGGATGGATGGATGGATGGATGAGTGGCTGGCTGGCTGCGTGGATGGGTAGATGGATGGATGGATGAGTGGATGGATGGATGGATGGATGGATGGATGGATGAGTGGCTGGCTGGCTGGATGGGTGGGTGGATGGGTGGATGGGTGGGTGGGTGGGTGGATGGATGGATGGATAGATGAGTGGCTGGCTGGCTGGCTGGGTGGGTCGATGGATGGATGGATGAGTGGATGGATGGATGGGTGGGTGGATGGGTGGATGCAAGGGTGTGGGGAGAGTGAGGTCAAGTCCAGATGGGAGGTGGCATGTGGACTTCAGTCCGGAATCTGAGGCTGGGGGGAGGGGCCATGGGAAGGGAGCAGGATGAGCTCCCAAGGAAGCACGTTTTATTGTCCTCGAGCCACACGTAAGATCTGAAAGGGGAGTCGGCTGCCCCAGGTGGGATTTCTCCATTTCCTGCCTCCGTTATGCACGGCTCTTACTTTCTTCTTTTTCAGCTAGTGGAGCATTATTCTTATAAAGCAGATGGGCTGTTAAGAGTTCTTACAGTTCCGTGTCAGAAAATTGGCGGGCAGACAGGTGAGTCCCTGATGTTGGAACCTCCGTGTCTCAGATGTTGACAACAATCAGCCTCGTGTTCCTTTTGGCCTGTCCCAGGTTCAGGTGGGATGAGGACTTACTTTTACAGATCAATAAAAAATGTTGTCAGATCAGTCCCATTAATCAAAATGTAGCCAATAACTTTAACCTTAGAAAACGGGCTGATTCTAACTGCGTGGGTAAGAAGGGCAAGTGAAGAGAAGACATCGAAAAAAAATGGCGCCCCAGGCAGGACAGTTGGACAGTCAGGCTGAGTGGTCTGTGGGGGGCAGGGAGGCGTGTTGCGGGTTTCCCGGGACTTAGCCCTAACCGACTGTGCTCTTTCCACCCAGGAAATATCAACTTCGGAGCCCGGGCGCCCCTCCCAGGTCCACATCCTGCAGTAAGTGTTACCAGAACTGCCCCTTGGGTGAAGAGGCCATATGTTAGTGCAAGGTTTAGCACTCAAGGGTAGAGGTGACTGTTGCTTTTGTCACCTTGGTAAACTGCGACCGGGGGTGTGTCAGCTAGAATCAGCCTACTTTTAGTTCCAGGCCGGTGGAGGCTATTTGTAGGTTAGGCTGGGACACCCAGTGTTAAGTCAGAAGTACGCCCCCTAGTGGATTCGGGAGTGGTAGCCTCCAGCTCTGGCCCAGCCCCGAGCCATCTGTGTGGAGCCGTGTGCACGATCCATGAGATCGTGTGCGTGGTCGCTGTAGTGAGTCTGGGGTGCAAGATGTCTCACTGAGCCCGCCCCCCCCCCCCCGCCAGCTCTCTTGGTTAAATCATTGTTCTCAGAAGACTCGACCTTTCGGGAGAGCTGGTCTGGCAGTAGCTTAGCGGAGGAGGTTTGGGGAGGGGCTGGGATGCTCAGCTGCATCAGACGAGGAGAAGCCCCTAGAGAAGGCAGGTACTGGCCTCTCCCTCCATGTCAGTAGGAGGTGAGAATGTCACCTGTCCCCATGTCTCCACGTGGGCTTGCCCAGCACACGCCCCTAAAGAGAGAATCCTGCCAGTCTTCTACCTCCCGACTGTTCCAAGCTGACACACAGGTTTATATTCAAGACAGGACTGGGTCCTGCTCCTTTTGGGGGACCTCGGTGTGCACCTTCAGTGTCCTTTAAAGTATAAAATTCCCCCATCCTGAGTTGTGTGCTCCACATCTCCCGATTTGCCTGTTAACCCTTAAAAAACAAAATCCACAGAGAATAAACGTTCTGCCCCGGGTAAGGCCCGTTGACGGCTCAGAGGCTGTGTCTGTGTTGAAGCAGCGAGGCTCTCTGGGGCCAGTAGCCGCCACTGGATGGGGGCGATTGGGAATTTGCTAAAGTACCAGTGAACTTTGGCCCCAGCGTCTAAAATATAGCACCTCTGTGGAGTGATCATTTTATTTTACGCTTTACGCGGCTCCTGGGCCTGGAGAGTCTACTGGAACATGTGTGTTCCATGAAACAGATTTCTCTTCCTCTGAGATGGGTGAGGGCTCAGGGCTGAGAGCTCATAAAAGAACATCAAGCCTGTATGTAGCCACGCATCACCCAGTAGCTTCAGGACGTTAGCTATTCTGGAAAACCTTTTTATTAACTGGTGAGACACATACAGGGAAAAAAAATAAATACATGCCCCACGTGTCCTGATCTGGAATTTCCACAAACACCTTAGAACCAACACCCCAAAGATGTAACAGAATTGGGCACCATCTGATTTATTCTTTAGAATGATTTGCCTTGAGTTTGTGATTCACTAGTCTATATGATACGGGAGCTATTTAACATAACAGCCTTGATCTTATAGCTCTCCATCGAAACTGTTACCAAAATATTTTTCCCGATCCTTCTGCTTACGTGCTGGGCTTCTCCTGAAGCCTCCCCAGTGACCCAGGGTTGCTGGTGCTGAATCTCCTAGCGGAACGTGGAGGGGGCTGGCGGTGATCATTGTAAAGCAAGTCGAAATAGTATGTCATGTAAGGTAGCCCGTGTTTGTTTTCTGAAACATTTACTATTCCTCTTTGCCATTATGGTTTCTAGACATGGTCAGCAGGTGGAATTATCTCAAGAATCAAATCATACTCCTTCCCAAAGCCTGGCCACAGAAAGGTGCTAAAGCGTCCCCTGCTTGCGGTCCTTGACTGAGTGGTAGGACTGTCCCGTACGCGGCACCCCCGCTCCGGTGCCCGCTGGCCTCCGCGTGTGCTGCCCTGGCCCCCCCCCCACCCCCCCCCCGTCCCGCTGCTGTGCTCTCCTGTCTGCCGTGTGCAGCCCCGGTCGGCAGCCCCCTCCCGGGCCTCCTGTGCTTTCCTTGTGGGTCCTGGTCACTGCCACCAAGTCCACGCCGCGAGCGTGCCCTCTCTGCTGAATGTGCGCTTGAAAGTCATTTGGGTCAACGGGGAAAGTGGGAGCCTTGTGTCGGAAAATCGTTTCAAAGCGAGCCGCGTGACTTTGTTGCCAGAATCCCGTGTTGCAGGAATGGGAGCCGGTCGCACAAACCACACGCTGCCGGGAGGAATGCCAGGGTTTAGCGCCTAAGACGGTTTATTTTGTGGACGCCAAGTGCGACAGTACCTGCATTATGGCTGTCGGCTTCCAGCACGGAACTGGAGGTAGAACATGAAGACAGACGTGGACATTTGAGGATTAGAAATACCTGTTTTCTTTATGGGGCAGTAAGGTTGACATAGGAAGGGGTTTTCTATTTGGCTGTGTGGTTGGATTAGGAGGAAAGAAGCCGAATTATTTTAATGATTTTTATTTATAAGGAATCGTCTCCATATATATATGTGCGTGTGTGTGTGTGTGTGTGTGTGTGTATAGATACACAGACATATATTATATATGGATTGTTTTTTGTGCTTTTATCATTGGTGGTAGAAAATTCTTTCATTACTAATTCTTTCCACCTTCACATCAATTGGCATTTTCCCAGACATACAGTTGGGCATCAACACAGGATACAAGTTGGCTACAGTACTTGCTAGAAACTACAGAAACGGAAAAGCATAAAAGTCCTGAGATTTCATTTAGGAGGAATGTTCCAAGCGAGCCGTCCTACTGAAGGCGCTCTCAGTCGCGCTGACGGCAGGCCAGAGAGGGGAGTTGAGCGTGACGTTTGATGAGCTGAATGAAACGGAATGGCTGTCTGAATGTCAAGGGCCCAGGAAGCGTGGGTCAGCCCGCAGGAAGACTCAGCTAGGAGGGGGCAGTGCTTTGGGGGGGGGGGGTGCTACATTCGAGGCTGCCTTTGCTAAGGGTGGCATTTTAGGAGTCGGGGACCAGGTTGTCAAGGTGACACATTCTCTGTGTCCAGTGCCCACTTTGCCACACCGCTTGGCGTTTGCTAGAAGGTCCCAGGACCGGCATGTGATTGAGGCTGTGGCCCTGAAGAGGTCAGCGTCCCCCATGCTCCCCAGCACAGCTCTCCCACTGCCGCCTGCTGGCCCACGTGGCCTCGGCATTCGCCCCTTCCCTTGGGAGAGGGCTCCGCCTGGGGGCTCACAGGCCCGGGGTCCAGCAGTGTTTCCTGCTGAAGGGGCCAGATGGCACCCATCACCCGAGGTGATGCAAAGCGGATTCTGCTTCAAGGTGCGTGTTCATAATCACAAGCTGTCAGCTTTTCAAGGCTGTAATTACAATGTAGTTCAACTTTGCGACCTTGCTACAAGGGTTTGATGGTCAAACACAAGATTCAGGAGTTTGTAATTGGACGCCGCTCCCCGACAGAGCTGCGTGGAAGAGCTCGGGGCAGGATGCGTGGCATGCATGGTGCCCAGACCCCTTGCTCGCTGGCTTCCGTGGCCCCTCCACGCACAGGGCCTGCCTGTCTGCCATGGGGGATCCCCTGTAGACGTGGGCCACACCGCCGGTTGCCATGATTTCTTTATTCATGATCCCCTGTATGGTGGCCCAACCCTGCGTGCCAACACACAGCCCCCCAACCCCCGTGCAGCCCCGGGGATGGGCGGTTTCACTGTAGACAGACAGCGTTCTATGCGTATCTTTGTTACGTGGTTCCTAAGTGCACCACGCAGGGTTCAGCCAAGGGAGCGTGACCAGCTGGAGATTTGTGTACAAAACAGACACACACATGCGTACATACATATTTACATACACACACATCTCTACACGCGTGCACTCACATACGAGTATAGGTTTGTCACAAGGACTCACCTTATGCTATTATGGGGGCTGTATATGCGGGTCCCGTGTCTGTAGGGCAGACCGTCAGGAAGGGAACTTCAGGAGCAGGACGGAACTCTTCGGAGATGCTTAAAGTTGTCGTCCGCAGCCGGGGGTCAGTCCGCCCTCCACCTTTCTCTTTTTCTCTCTTGGCAAAGCCTCAACTCTCCCCAAAGGACTCTCAGCTGATTAAGCCAGGCCCACCCATGATAATCTTAAATTAATGAATTAGGGATTTCAATTACATCTGCAGAATCCCTCCATAGCAGTACCAAGATGATAATTTGATTCAATAATGAAGATTACAGCTCAGAGTAGCCACACTGACACATCAATAAGCCATCACCCCAGGAAACAGTAGCCCAGCCCTGGGAGGAGACAACTCACCCCCACCCCATCCCTGTCCCAAGCAGGCTGAAGCCAGCTTCATCACTCACGGTGAATAAGGAGAGATCTAGAAAAGACGTAGTAGACCTTTACACTAAAGGAATGTGTCTCCTCTTTTTTTTTTAAGTTTTTATTAATTTATTTTGAGAGAGAGAGAGAGAGAGAGCAGAAGGGAAGAGACAGAGAGAGAGAGAATGCCAAGCAGTTTCTAGTATTTGGTGCAGAGCCCGACAGTCAGTGCAGAACCCGACTCAGGACTCGAACTCACGAAATCGGAGACTATGACCTGAACTGAAACCAAGAGTTGGACGCTTAACCAAAAGTTGGAGCCACCCAGGCACCCCAAACATGTCTCCTCTTCTTAAACTATTAATATATGTCACTAAGACTACCTAAAATATCTGCAAGGCTACCTAAAAATAAACACATGCATGGATAAGGAACATAAAATCATCAAAGGAAATAAAAAACTGGGAATAAGTATTGGTAATGACACACGTGTAAGGCTAAGATCTTTAATACATAGAAATTCTGTAAGTCAGTAAGAGTTTTAACTAACAGGCTAACGGCAGAGGATGTCAGGAGGCAGTTGTTAGTAAAGCAAATAGATTTGTTATTTCTCTTATAGGGAAAACATAGGAAAATGTAAACATAGGGGAAGCCGCTCCATTTCATCACGAGAGATACGCAAGTTGAACCTCTGGTGCCCCGTTATGTCCATCTGTGAAACGGACCCAAGTAAAAAGCTTGATGGCATGGTGTGGGAGAAGGCTAATAAGCCCTTCTACACTTTGCTGGAAGCGATACAGCCTCGAAAACAAGGTCGTTTCCTAACATCCACCAGAAATAAAAGCACACGTGACTTCTTGCCTGCAATGTTATCTCTAGGTGTGTAATATTGTTACATGTATGCACAACCACGTGCATGTGAAGGTGTTCACTCCAGCACCGTATAACTGACAAAGTCTGGAAACCATTTAAAAGTCTATCGCTGGGAAAGAAACCAGTTACAATAAAACTCACACTGTGGGAGAGAGCTGAGATCTAGAATTGTTTCCAAAATACAGCGTTAGTTGCAAGTGACGAATATGTGCTGATAGAATATAGAATGTTCTGGAAGAAATACAGTAATAACGACACCGGTAAAAGCAGTTGCTGTGAGAGTACGAGACGGGGCTGTCAAGGAGACTCCTGTTTCGTTGTAAACCCTGCCATGCCTTTTAAAATTTGTACCTCTTGAATTTATTTAATAATAGTTTTAAAAAGGGAAATTAGAATTTCTAATTAGAATTAGGATTAGGAGCTAATTAATCTGGGGCGCCCGGTGGCTCGGATGGTTGAGCGTCCTACTTCAGCTCAGGTCATGATCTCACAGTTTGTGAGTTCGAGCCCAAGTCGGGCTCTGTGCTGACAACTCAGAGCCTGGAGCCTCTTCAGATTCTGTGTCTCCCTCTCTCTGACCCTCCCCTGCCCACCCTCTCTTTCTCAAAAATAAATAAGCATTTTTAAAAAAGAAATTAATTAATCTGATTAATACTATGAAGATACATCTCTGGCAAAAAAAAAAGGCTATTGCCTATTTAAATTTATAACATTTTTGAAATATGCATTGATTTTCCCTAGATGCCAAAGATATCAATAAAGGAGCATTGTGTGATTTAAGTTATGGATTAAATGTGTTTTAATCGCTATTCAGAAATATGTTAGGAGAGCTGGTATTTATGTTTTTGTAAATAGAAGAGGAATTTTCTATTCGTGAGGCAGTCAGGAGGAAGCATTTAGGGGAATTATGTCAGATACCCCGTCTGGTTAGCTAAGGTGCAAATGACGCTCTTGAGTTTGTTAATTTGACCAACATACAGAGTTGTTTTTAATGATTCAGGCACAAAAAGTACATGTCAGAACTTGAATTAATTCTAGCATGTGGGTGGTTAATGAAAAGTGTGTCTTGACTTGAAAAAGCTTGTTAATCAGATATTAGAGATGTCCTAATAAAAACTTAGGAGCAGGGATATTTTAAAATTTTCCTTAGAGGTTAGGAACATCTTCACACCTAAACACGGAAACAAAGTCAAATTACGAATGCAAGTATGATTCACCCTCTCCCCACCCCTCCGCACACTTGCTTTGAAGACTGGAAATCCTTAAATGAACGAAGCCCCTCCCACTACCAGATACCAGAATGTTCCGCGTGCTTCGCTAAGCACACAGACGGCGAACCAGCAGGTCTGAACAGCAGCACTTTAAAAGACAGCACCCCAGCCTCGTGTCACCAAGGCGCGTGCCCTCAAAGCGCCACACAGCAGGGACGTTTACCTCGGTGGAAACGTGTTCCAGAATTTCGCATTGAAACCCGTGTTTCGTGCCAACCTCTGCACTGGTGACTGGGGTATTTTTAAGGCTCATAGTTAAATACACAGTTCACCGGGGCTGAGTTGCAAGAGGGAAGGAAAGGAAAGAGGGGTTGTGGCGTCATACCCACTTACACGGTAACGCCAAAGTGGTGACCCAGACCCTTGAGAAAACGTGTTTCCACATCACTGTCAAGGGCCACGTTGTGGACCTCTGCTCCGAAGGTGAGAGAGGATCAATCGTGAGGTTCAGGTGTCGGTTGGCGTGAATTTGAAGCAGACTCAGTATCGTTCCGTGCCCTGGCCGAGGAAGTGTGTGTTCGACCACGGGTCCCTGCTCTCCACTGGGACCACGGTCACGCCACCAGAGACCGGAACCCCATCCGCAATGGCTCTGAGGCCTACAGCCCCTTCTTAGTCCCTGCGGTGGTGACACATATGGGGCCACCTTCATTACTGCTGTGCCTGACTGCAAAATGTCTGTCAAGGAGTCTAAAAATTAAGGTCTAGAAATGGATGTTAGGACACAGCTCCAGACACACGGGTCAGGAAGCTGAGTTACCTGTCGGCGCTGTGAGGACAATGTATTTTTAGTCGTCTGTTCACTTCTGAATCCCCAGCTACACATCGGCTCCCAGAGAATATTACGCTTGCAGTCAAGCCCGGCCAGTGAGAGATGGGGGATTCGAATTTCAGACCTAATCTGGTCTTATTTTTATTGTTGTGGAGTGACCTGTTTTCACCTCCGTGCGTTAAAACTTGAAGAAAAGGCGCAAGTTGGTCTTTGGGACGCAGAACACGCAGGGACCTAGCGCCATCTAGTGGCGGCCGGCGGGCCTGAGCTCTGTTTGGAACGTCCGCAAACACGGGGAAAACGCACCTGCCAACATTTCGTTTACACCTTGTTCTCTATGCAGACAGGGCGCTGATATTGATTAGGGCGGAATAAACCACCGACACAAATCAGAAAGAATAATGATAAATGATATAATAGGCCCGCAGTATGTTTTTCACTAAATTAAAATGTCATTAAGTTGTAATACTCATCAATACTTTTATAACTTAGCATCCTGCCTCAGAGCCCATTCCGTACAAAGTCTTTGAATTCTTTTCAGCTGTGAACCCTCGATCCCAGAGGGTGTTGGGCGTTGTCCTACTAAGTGGCATATCCATCGAACACTTCAGGAGAGAGGAAACTCGTTTCACGTCTTTACTTTCGTCACAGTGTCACTGCCGCCCTGGTAACTGACACGACAGAAAATCTCCCATTTCTTCCAAAGAACATTCTCCAGAGTGTCATCCCCTGCCCCCCCAGTGAGGATGAGGAGGACCTGGGGGCGCAGCCAGGGAGCAGATGTGGTTAGTAAGCGTCCTGTGGGGCTCGGTGAGGCCGTGAAGGCTCGTAACAGAGTGGTGGTCCACACGGCCTCCTCGGCTGAAAACGGGGGCCTGCCTGACCTTCCGAGGGAGACCCCAACCCGGCTCCTTACTTCGAGGCAGACAGGGAGTGAACACCACCCTGCCGATGTCACTGTGGCCGTCACTGGTGCCCTGGCATCCCTGTCACTTACACGCCCCCACCTCTGCTGTCCAATCCTTCCCTATGGGATTCACTTGTCGGGTCACTGCCTTCTGCCTTTAATCTGTGAAGTCCACTGCTCTGAAGAACATTCGCTCAGGGTGAAGCAGTTATCGCCCCAGGATACTGCTCTAAGGGTCACAGGGCAGGTCTCAAGGTCAGGAGAAGGGGTGCTGGTGCCCTCCCCTTGCCCAGGACGGCGGGTCCTCGTGTCAAAGTTTTGTCTTTGGATCTCAGTTTCCCACCTGCAGCCAAGGTCAGAGACGTTGAAAGGATAGTAAATGTAAACCTAAAAGAAGCTTTTTTTTTTTTTAATTTTTTAATGTTTGTTTTTAAGAGAGAGAGAGAGAGTACAAGCAGGGGAGGGGCAGAGAGAGAGGGAGACACAGAATCTGAAGCAGGCTCCAGGCCCCGAGCCGTCAGCACAGAGCCCAATGCAGGGCTCGAACTCACAGACCGTGAGATCATGACCTGAGCCGAAGTCGGACGCTCAACCGACGGAGCCACCCAGGCTCCCCTAAATCGTTTTTAAATCACACTGACTCATTCTTCACATCTCCCAGCTTTGAGACATTATCTTCGTTCACTCATTCATTCACTCACTCACTCACTCATTCACTCACTCATTCATTCATTCGTTGGTACGTGTTTGGCACATTTTTATGGAGCACCAGTGGTGGGCAAGACGAAGCCCGGGTGTAGCGAATGCACGACTGTGCCTTACACCGTTTGCACCCTCAACACATGGTGCCTCTCCTGTGAGTGCGGCGGGAACGCTCAGGTACTCGGAGGAGAATGTGGAGCCAGGCCCACCGGTTGACACGTGAGAGCGGGCGTCCGTAGCCTGGTCACCTGGGCCTTTGCCACTGCGAGCAGTGGGCCCGTGGCGCTCGGTAGTCGGCCTGAACAAGGAGGTCAAGGTTTTGGAGACAAGTGGCCGAGGCGTGGCCGTGGTGCCTTGTGACTCTATTATCGTACTTGTGGTTCCGGGTCCTGTGATGTCAGGAGGGCGGGTGAGGACGCATTG
Source organism: Felis catus (assembly GCF_018350175.1). Classification (NCBI taxonomy): domain Eukaryota; kingdom Metazoa; phylum Chordata; class Mammalia; order Carnivora; family Felidae; genus Felis; species Felis catus. Next base: position 3,998,285 of record NC_058380.1, read on the forward strand.
TGTGGCTCAAAACAAGTGGCAATGTAAAATTAAGCTTGGTGTCTCCGTTTCTTTAAATTTCTCCAAAATCTGGCAGTATTTCACTTCTTCGTGGCCGGTGTTTGGGCGCCGATGAGGTTCATGGGTGTGTAAACCGCTATTCAAGTCACACCAAAACAAACCAAAAACAGAGTTTGAGTTGTGATTTTTTTTTTTTTCCACGAACCAAATTGACCAATTGACCCTTGTTTTCAGTTGAGGGGGTGGAGGTGGCCAGGAAGACTCAAGATGGAGACTTTCAGGAGGGAAAGTTTATAGGGATGTCAGGAGTAGATCGTCCCCACACCCTCTTATTTCATAATGCAAATTAATGCACATCAAATAAATAATTACGGCCAGCGAACCGTTTTCCGTTACCTGCTCGGAGTACTGGGCAGATTTTCTTTCCTTTGGGTTCGGAAAACAGGCTCCCCCCCGCACGGGGTCTGTGATTATTGTCATTATTAGCAGCACTGGGCTCTGGCCAGCGGCAGCCGCGTCCCCATGGGACCGATAGCTCACTGGCCGGTGCCCCCCCTCTGGCATCTCCCCCACACGTAGCTAGATCTCCGTGGAGGGTAAGATAGAGGCAGAAACTAGGACTGTGTAGACGCTTTGGAGTCAGGGAGGGCGTGGAAGCAGCTAGTAGATATTCACAGTTTCTTCTTTTTTAATGGTTATTTATTTTTGAGTTGGGGAGGGGCAGAGAGAGAGGGAGACACAGAATCCGAAGCAGCTCCAGGCCCTGAGCTGTCAGCACAGAGCCCGACGCGGGGCTTGAACTCACGAGCGGTGAGATTGTGACCTGAGCTGAAGTCGGACACTTAACTGACTGAGCCCCCCAGGCGCCCCTCAGTGTTTCTTCTTAAATAACTTTAATAGGACATAAAAGTGAAAAGAAAGAGTTGAGCCAGGAAGACGAATCCAAGGGATCTTTTGATAGGCGGAAACGGGATTGAAAAGGGTCTGTGAGCGGGGACCCCCTGCGCGAGCTCTGTTTAGCCTTCGCGGGGTCCAAACAGCGGCCCGAAGAATGAGATAAGCCACGTGGTTTTTTTGTCTCTCTTCCTGATTCTTTCGTTTGTCTTCTCTGCGTAAGTTCAAATGTGATTCTTTGAAACTACAAGTAACTGTGCAGATCAGTCCGACAGAGCACCCGTGAAGGAAAGTGACCTGCTGTCGTCTGTGTGCTTCAGGCCTCCACATCCCAAGGGAGCCGGCCAGAGAGCGCCGTGACCTTCAATCCGTACGAGCCGGACCGCGGGCCCTGGCCCACGGACAGAGGTGAGAAACGCACTCGTGGGTCGCCGGCCATTCACCGCACCGCAGTCGCGCCGGCCCGACTTAGCGGTGGCTCAGCGTGGGTGACGCTGCTGGCCGGTGGCCGGTGGCGGGTGTCACCTGCCTGGGGCCAATGGTGTTCTGGGGCATGAAGAGGTCTCCGAGGCCTCCCTGTCGGGGACACGGCCTCACGGAAAGCGTTCTTCCATGCTGCTGCTCCAGAAGGGCTCGTCCGGTAACACCACCAGTTCACGGCTCTAGGACCGCGTCCTTGGAAGGGTGTGTGTGTCCGTCTACCGCCAACACGCTTCAGCAGAAGGGGCGGTGACGCGGGGCTGCTCCGGACGGAAGGGATGTCTGGGTGGCTGGAATTCTAGCCGCACTGAGGGAAGTGCAGGGGCCCTGAGGCCACAGGAGGGCCCAGTTCACGAGGGCGCACCACACCCTCCGTGAAGCCCGCAGCCCTCGGCCAGACTGGTCGTCACAAGTGGGAACCCTTTCCGGGTTCTCTGTGTGGCTCCGGGTTATATTTTTGTCGGTGAGCTTGGTCAGTCCGTGCATTGCTGCAGAAACAAGCCCCAAACTTAGCAGCTTAAAATGACCACGGTTGTCGAAGGGTCTCCTGCGGGTCAGGGGTTTGGGCACGCCGGGCAGGGGGGAGGCCAGACGAGGCTGGAGCACGGGGGCCGGCCGGCATCTCGCCCCTGCTTCGTCCAGGGGCCTCCGCGGCCGTCTCCTGGCGGGGGCTGGCGGGGGCTTGCTCACAGCGTGGAAAGCGTCCGGACGGCCCGACGCCTCGCGTGGTGTCTGAAGCTCCAGAGCCACGTTTCCAGCCAACAGTGCAGATGGTTCCTGGTCCTTTACAACCTCGCCCGAGTGTATACAGACGTCCCTTCCCATACATTCTGTTGGTTGACGTTGACACAGTTACAAAAGCCACTGGGGGCCGAGGGGGCGTGACGTAGACCTCACCCCTCAGTAGAAGGCGTGTCAGAATTTTTACATGCGGTAGGAAGGCCTCCCTCCGTCATTGCCCCTGGCATTGAAAGACCCTTTCTCTATGCACATTCATGCAAGAATGGGGTCGGGCCCGGTGGGGAAGAGGGGCTTTTCACTGCCCCCCCCAACAAACTGGGAGAGACTGTGCTCACTGGCGCCGTAACCGCACGAGGTGACCAAGGTCTGGAAAGGGGAGGTGGGGGGGGGGCAGGAGGCCGGGGGTGGGAGATGATGGGAGTTTCACCGGGGGTCCGGCCCCAAGCTTGTGTCTTCCGGACCACCCTGCAGACGCCCAGAGAGAGGCCTTGCCCATGGACACCGAGGTGTATGAAAGCCCATATGCGGACCCCGAGGAGATCAGGCCCAAGGAAGTCTACCTGGACCGCAAGCTGCTGACCCTGGAGGACAACGAACTGGGCTCTGGTAACTTCGGGACCGTGAAGAAGGGCTACTACCAGATGAAAAAGTAAGTCATGGCTGCAACACCACCCCGCACGTCCTCCCGCGAGCGGACCTTCTGGGCACCACCTGTAAATGCACATCCCAAACACAAATACAACCCGACACAGCTGAATCTTTGTTAGCAAGTCCTTTCTTGTTCATTTCTGGTACAGTGACAATGCGAGCATCCATTGCGTATGGGAACTACGTAAATACTAATTACCTGTGTCAGTTAGGGCGGCGTGAGCGTGCCTTTTAGAGAATTAGAAGGTAGAAATAAGCAAAATGTGATAAAAGTAGAACATCATATTTATGCCCCCCAGATACCACTACTGTTAACTAACAATAGTGTGTGTGTGTGTGTTCAGTTATTTTATCTTATTTGTTAAATTGTGTCCTATTTCTCTTACCCATAAAATTCCTGATTACAAATATCATGAGTGAAATGACTTATTTGCTTTTTCCTACATTTTCAAATAACAGCACATGTCATACGATAATTAGAATTGCTGGGTCACTGAAATCGCCGTACGTGACTTGCTCTTTAGAAGGCGTCCCACAGAGACGGTGCAGGAAAGATACTGGTCTGTATGGTCTTTCCAGACACACCATATCTCTGAATGTGCGTGTTGGCATTAGTGTGTTAACTGATAATCGGGTTTAGCTGTTAGCTATTATTTTAAATTGAAGACATTTTATCAATGTTTTTTCTTACGTAAGTAGATCTACATTATTCAAGCGTCAAGAATCTTCAAGTGCGAAAGCACGCACGGAAACTCTTGCTTTCAATATCGTTTTGTTGGGTGTGTGTAATCGACTGATTTGCTCATTTGAAGATACATGTACGCATATCACAGTTATTTGTGAAATGAATATAAATTACCCTGTATTAAGGCATAAATTTTCTTCACTAGTTTGTGACACTTACATTCCTTGCTTAATCAAATACACGAATTAACATAGGCATAACTATAGAGACGTAATTTCAGCTAGAGGATTTGGGGAGAGGAGAGGCCATGTAGGTCAATTTAGGGCAAAATGATGTCTTCACAATAGTGAGTCTTCCAATCAATAAACATAACCCATTTTTCCACTTACGTGGCTCTTGACTTCTCAGGTTTCTCTCAAGTAGGGTTGTTTCATTTTCTATATAGGGTGTAATTTTCTGTGTAGAGTGTAGTTTCCTGTGTAGGGTGTTGTTTCCTGTGTTGGGTGTAGTTTCTGTGTTGGGTGTAGTTTCCTCTATAGGGTGTTGTTTCCTGTGTAGAGTATTGCTTCTTGTATAGAGTGTAGCTTCCTGTGAGGGTTGTAGTTTTCTGTGTAGGGTGTGGTTTCTGTGTAGGGTGTAGTTTCCTTTGTAGCAGTCTTGGATTTCTTCTTGGATTCATTTGGAGGTATTTAGTATTTTAGATGTTAATATATATGCTATAGTTTTTAGAACTTCATTGGCTAATCTCCAGTGTTGCTTGGATATGGAAATAGAACCAGTTCCACCTCTTGACTTGATCATCAGCATCCTTGACTGAATTCATCCGTTACCCCTCAAATCATTTCTAGTCATTTATCGGTGTATTCTTTGACCCGAAATGTGTCATCTGTGAATAAAGACAGTTTTATTTCATCCTGTCTAATCCTTATGCTTTGATATTTCTTTCTTGCCTTGTTGTATTAGCCCAGAATTGTGGCTCAATGTTGAATAAAACTGGAAGTAACCTCATTTCTCATTCTTGATTTTGTGAAGGGGGATACTTTAAATATCTATTAGGTTTGTAGCTGCTCTTTATCAGATTAGGAAAGTTTCCATCGGTTCTTACTCTCTGAGAGATTTATTTTTAAACATGAATGTATATTACAGTTTACTGAGTACTTGTTTTCCTCTGCTGAGATGACCTTATGGTTTTTCTCCTTTATTGTGTTTACATGGTGAAGTACACGGATTGATTTTCAAATGTTAAAGCCACCTATCATTCAGATGTTAAAACCAACAAGATGTGGAACACACACATCTTGTTTGTGAATTACATACTCATTCTACCTTTTTCATAACTCAGTGAATTTAATTCACTAATACTTCTCTTAGAATATTTGCATTTATGTTCATGAGAGATCTCAGTAGCTTATTTTCTTGGAATTTCTTTGCCTGGTTTTGGCATCAGGGTAATGCTGGCCTCATTAGATGAGTTGGGGGCTTCCTTCCTCTTTTCTTTTCTTGAGGGGACTGTGGGTGTTTTTTCTCCCCTAAGAAAGGACGGGTTGGGAAGAATCAAGAGATTTTTGCTCTTCATTTTGATCCCTACCTCACGTCGTATGCAAACCCAGTTCCACACGGATGGTGGACTGAAATGTGGAAAGGTACAATGATAAAACTATCTAGAAATAACATAGGGAAATATGTCCATGATTGCAGAAGGGCGAGGGATGCTCTTGGGGTGCTGGGGGTGTGTTTGTGTAGGAACTACAGTGTGTGTTCAGTGTGGAAACACTTGTTAAGATCTGCACAGAAGGTGTCTGTGTCTTTCTGAATGTGTGTTAGACTTACTCTGTTATTCTCTTATTCTACCTGTTTTGTGGGACAGACCTATTTTTATTCTCCCACTTGGGGGTTCAACCAACGAGGTGTAATTCCTGTGTGGGAATTGTATCATAGAGAAATGCAGTTTTCTAAATCCTCCACAGTTAAGTTCCACCCATTTATTTCAGTCCCATTATATCAGAATATTTTCAGGAGGTCAAATGTGACCTATGTGATGTTGTTATGAGAAAATGAAAAACAGTTAATTTTTTACAAACTTGTTGAAGCTTGCTTAAAAGCATCGGTGCCCAGTTTTAAAAAGTATTTTGTAAACAATGAGCTTGAACAGTGTGTGCTTTTCAATTCTGCATCCAGAAATTCATTTTAAACATATATCAAAGGAACATTGTATTCACATACATCACAGATCACCTGTAGATGGTATAGGAACTCATGCATGTCATGGTTTGTAAGGTTTATTTGAAAGCTACTCATATTCTATAATATTTAGGCTCTGCTTGCTCGGACTGTTCTTCAACTAACAGTTAGCCCTTTAACTAATGAAGGGCGACTCTCTTTGTCTATAAAGCAGAGAGAATGTGGTTGCAGCTGTTTCCAGAACCCCATTTCTAGCAGAGCAGTTACGCCCCGCGGAAGGCAATTACCTAAACCCCGGCCACTTTGAAAACTTTCTTTCTTATGTGTTACGATTTCTTTCGCAGAGTCGTGAAAACGGTGGCTGTGAAGATTCTGAAGAACGAGGCTAACGACCCCGCTCTTAAAGATGAGTTATTAGCGGAAGCCAATGTCATGCAGCAGCTCGATAACCCTTACATCGTGCGCATGATCGGCATCTGTGAAGCCGAGTCCTGGATGCTGGTGATGGAGATGGCGGAACTGGGTCCGCTCAACAAGTATTTACAGCAGAACAGGTAACTTGGCGTAGGCCGGAAGCTTACACTGTGCTGGGGCAAAAGCCACCAGCCCAGTGTACGTCATAGCCCGATTTCTCTGGGAAGCTTTGTCTCCTCCCATGCCTTCCCAGTGTTGGCCCACCCTTACGGGGCCTTGAGGGAGGAGGGAAAAGAGCTGTAGTCTTCCGATCAAATGTTCTTTTTGCACTTGTTGTGCTAAGAAAACCTCCAGTCCAACAATTTCGTCTTCTTCATGGTCCTTTGCTCACTCCGAATTGCCCAGTGATGGAATCCGCCATAGAAGCAGGCTCTCCTCGCTGGCAGAACATGCCCTGCCTAGTGAGAGAAATATTGAACATTCATTTTTATTGTTTTAAGTGTATTTACTTTAAGTGATTGGGGGAGGGGCGGGGGGGGTGGTAAGAGAGAGAATCCCAGGGAAGCTCCGTGCTGTCAGTGCAGAGCCCAACGCGGGGCTCGAACCCACAAACTATGAGATCATGACCTGAGCCAAAGTTGGACGCTTAACTGACGGAGCCACCCAGGCGCCCCCAAAATCAACATTTTTAAAGGGGAGATAGTGATGTCTTACGTGTTTGGCTGACCTCTACATTCCTACAAGTAATTCTGAAAATATCTGTTGCTATCAATGGGTTACAACTGTTGGTGGGGTATTCCTGCTGGGCTCATCTACAGCCATTGTTGAGAGGGAGGAACTCCCATGGAATAAGTCATACGAACAGCCACCGACTACTTTGTCCCGTTGGCTACATTGCGTTCGTAGTCTACTCAGATTGTGTCTTTAATCTGCAGAGAAGGGAGGCGCCGTTAACCTCACTCCACAGGTAAGAAACGGAGACTCAGTTGGTTTTGTTACCTGTCCCATTTTGGAACAAGGGTTCCAACCGAAGCCTGGCCCTCCATGAGTGGGGGCTGCCCATGCCATTGTGCTATTTCTCATGCAGTTCAAAGCACACCTTGAAAAGCACACCGGTTCGAGACCAGGACAATGGTGCTCGGCTTTGGGCAGCCATAGATTAACAAGGCTTTTGTCACCACTTGTTACTCTGACGGACAATAGGCAATGCGTGGACCCCTCTGCCTAGCTGAGGAGCATACTTGAACTACAGTCTGCTATCACTCATGACACATCTGTAACTTTTAGGCACGTCAAGGATAAGAACATCATAGAGCTGGTTCATCAGGTTTCTATGGGAATGAAGTATCTGGAGGAGAGCAATTTTGTGCACAGGGATCTGGCGGCAAGAAACGTCTTGCTGGTTACTCAACACTATGCCAAGATCAGTGATTTTGGACTTTCCAAAGCGCTCCGTGCTGATGAAAACTACTACAAGGTAGGAATAACTTAGCCAGTATTCAAAGCAGCAGGTACTGAGAATCTGAAATGCAAATGTCTGTGTTCCGGGGGTACGTGGGCAGCTCAGTCCGTTGAGCGTCCCACTCTTGATTTCAGCTCAGGTCGTGATTCCCCAGGTCGTGGGATCGAGCCCTGCATCTTAAGCCCTGCCTAAGATTCTCTCTCTGTCTCTGTCTCTCTCTCTCCCTCTCTTTTCCCTTCCCTCACTCACACACTCTCACCCTCTCCCTCTGCCCTTCCCTCACTCATGCTGTCTCTCTCTCTCTGTCATCCTCCCTCTCAAAAAAAAAAAATAGCTATAGCTACAACGATTTGTTAGCGGATGCACAATATTAAAAGATATAACTTATGACACCAAAAAACATAAAATATGATGGGGAGGGACGAAAGGGCAGAATTGTTTTACATTTATAAGATGTTTTGTGTAAACCTCAATATAATGACAAAGAGCTGAGTTGTGCACATAAGACAGAAGAGAATCTAAGCATACCGCGACGAGAAACCATCCAATCGCAAAGGAAGACAACAAGAGAGGAAGGAAAGAACTACAAAACAGCGGGAAAACAGTAAGATGGCATTCGTAAGTTCCTAACCTGTCAATAATTATTTTAATGTAAATGGATTAAATTCTCCAATCAAAAATATAGAGTCGCAGAATAAATTTAAAAAACCTACAAGACTCAACTGCATGCTGCCTACAAGAGAGTCCCTTCAGCTTTAAGGACACACATAAACTCAAGGTGAAGGGATGGGAAAGAGACCCCATGAAAATGGAGACCAAAGAGTAGCAGAAGTAGCTATATCAGACAGAACGGACTTTAGGCCAAACACCATACCAAGAAACAAAGAAGGTCATCACGTGATAATGGTGAAGTTGACTCTTTACGAGGATACAACAATTTTAAATATGTATGCGTGCGACATTGGAGAACCATCTGAATACAACCTGAATAAACAAATACTAAAAGACCTGGAGGGACAAATAGACAATAGCACAATAACAGTAGGGGGTTTTAATACCCCACTTTTAATGATGGATAGGTCATCCACGCAGAAAATCAATAAGGAAACATTGGACTTGAACTATACTTTAGGCCAAATGGACCCAGCAGTAGTCACAGGTGACTTCTACCAAACATTTAAAGGAGAATTATTAATACCAGTCCTTCTCAAACTCATTTTACAAGGCCAACATTACCCTGATCCCAAGGTACCACAAACAAAACTATAGGCCAAAGTCCCTGATGAACACGCACGCAGAAATTGTCTGCAAAATACTCGCAAACTGAGTTCAACAACCCATTGAAAGAATCCTACACCATGGGCAAGTGGTAATTATCCTTGGATGCAAGAATGGTTTAACATCTGCAAAACAATAAATGTGATATACTGCATTAATAGAACGAAGGCTAAAAATCCTATGGTCATCTCAATAGATGCAGAAAAAGCATTTGACAAAATTCGGTGGCCTTTCATGATACTTTCAACAAAGTGGGTATGGAAGGAATATGCCTCAACACAGTGAAGGCCACATATCACAGGCACGCAGCTAACATCAGTCTCAATGGAAAAAGGTTGAGAGCTTTCCCTCTAAGATCAGGAACAAGACAAGAGTGTCTGCTCACAGCACTCCTATTCAACATAGTACTGGAAGTCCTAGCCAGAGCGATCAGGCAAGGAAAATAAATAAAAGCCATCTATACCTAAAAGGTAGAATAGAATTGTCTTTATTTGCAGTTGATGTGATCTTACATAGAGAAAACACTAAAGATTCTACCAAGAAACCATTACAACCCATCAATCAATCCGGTAAAGTACAAGATACAAAATCAACTTGCAGAAATCGGTTGCATCTCGATGCACCAACAATACACTGTCTGAAAAAGAAATAAAAGCTCATTTACCGTTGTATCAAAATGATAAAATACTTAGGAATGAATTTAAATAAGGAAGTAAAAGATCTAAACACTGAAAACTGTAAAATACTGGAAAGAAATTGAAGAAGACAAATAAAATGAAAAGATATCCTCCACTCATGGATTGAGAGTTAATATTGTCCATGCTACTCAAAGCCATCTATATGTTTAATGCAAATCCCTATCAGGATTCCAATGGCATTTTTTTTCAGAGATAGAAAAAAAAATTCTGAAATTCATATGGAACCCAAAAGGCCCCAAGTAGCCAAAGCAATCTTGAGAAAGAACAAAGCTGGAGTCATCATGCTCCCTGGTTTCAAACCACACTACAAAGCTATAGTGATCAAAGCAGTATGGTACTGATGTAAATAAAGACACATGGGCCAGTGGGACAGAACCAAGAGCCCAGAAATAACCCTAAAATAATAGCCAACTAATAATACTTGACAAAGGAGCCAAGAATGCTCAGGAAAGGACAGTCTCTTCAGTAATAAATGGTGCTGGTAAAACTGGATGTTCTCATGCAAAAGGAGGAAATTGGACCCCTATATCGTACCACTCACAAAAATTAACTCAAAATGGATGAAGGACTCAAACATAAGACCTGAAACCACAAAAGTCCTAGAAGAAAACATATGAAAAATGCTCCTCGACATTGGTCTTGGCAATGAAGATTGCCAATTTTTTGGATATGACACCAAAAGTCCAAGCAACAAAAGCAGAAATCAACTAATGAGATTATGTCAATTTAAAAAGTTGTTGTACAGGGGCGCCTGGGCGGCTCCATTGGTTAAGCGTCCGACTTCGGCTCAGGTCATGATCTCGCGGTCCATGAGTTCGAGTCCCGTGTCAGGCTCTGTGCTGACAGCTCGGAGCCTGGAGCCTGCTTCAGATTCTGTGTCTCCCTCTCTCTCTGACCCTCTCCCATTCATGCTCTGTCTCTCTCTGTCTCAAAAGTAAATAAACATTAAAAAAAAATTTTTTTAAGTTGTACAACAAAAGAAACAACAGAGTGAAAGTCAACCAATGGAATGAGAGAAAATATTTGCAAACCAAGGCGTAAATATTGAAAATCTATAAGGAATTCATACAATCAATAGCAAAAAAGTACAATAAAATAAAAATCATATTTTAAAATGCACAAAGGACCTGAATAAACATTTTCTATTCTTTTTCTGTATTTCTGTAACCAAAGAGGACATGCAAATGGCCAACAGGTACATCTAAAGGATCACAAATCATCAGGGAAATGCAAATCAGAACCACATTGAGATACCACCTTACACCTGTCAGAATGGATATTATCAAAAAAATAAAAAATAACAGGTGTTGGTAAGGATGTGGAGAAAAGGGAACCCTCTTGCACTGTTGGTAGGAATGTCAGTTGGTGCAGCCAGTATGGAAAACAGCATGGGGAGCCCTTAAAAAATTAAGAATAGGACTCCCATGTGATCCAACGATCTCACTTCTGTGCATTTATCTGAAAGAAATGAAATCACCATCTAGCAGAGATATCTACACACTCTCATATTTATTGCAGTCATTACATACAATAGGCAAGATAAAGAAACAACCTAAATATCAAACAATGGATAAATGCATCAAGAAGACGTGATGTGATGATGATGATGATGCGTGTGTATGTGTGTGTGTGTGTGTGTGTGTGTGTGTTGGTTTAAAATACAGACAACCACATGGGATACGTCAACCATAACAAAAGGAGGAAATCTGCTATTTGCAACAACACGGATGGTCCTCGAGGGCATTATGCTGAGTGATAAGCCAAACAAAGAAAGAGAAATACTGCATGCTTTCACTTATATGTGGAATTTAAAAGCCAAACTCACAGAAACAGTAGATTCTGGTTGTCCGGGACTGAGGGGTAGAGGAGATGAGAAGACGGTAGTCTCAGAACGTAAACTTTTAGTTATCAGAGGAATAAATTCTGGGGGTCTGTGTTGGGTATGGTGCCTGCAGCCTATAGGACTGTGCTATATATATACGTGGAAGTTGCTACGAGAATAGATCTCGCATGTTCTCCCCACAACAACAAGCAATGGTAATTTTGTCAGATGAAGGATGTGCTAAGTAACCTTACTCTGGTAAACATCTTGCAAAACCTGTGTGGCTCAGTCACCGTAGCGTGCATGTTAGAAGCGGCACGGAGATCACGCACTCCTGAAAAGACGGAGACATGGACCATTTCTTTGAGAAGACAGGGTGAAATGGAACAGAATCGAGAGCTAAACAACGTTACAGAGAAATGATACTAATGGAAGCACATCTGTGCGTGACAACGTGACCTTGTGCCGAACACAAATGCCCTTTGATCCTGCAGCTCTGCCCTGCATGGGGCACAGATACACACGGCCAGTAATGTTCATTCTAGAATGACGTGTAATAGCAAACATCAGGAAACTGCCTCATGGTCTCTCGGTAGGAGGCTGGTTACATCAGTCGTACTAGATTTTCTAGGAGGCATGCAATTAACTCTTCTAAAAGTGACTATTTGCGCGTGCTGACGTGGAAATATATCTACAACACGTGCTTGAGCAGCACCATTAAAAAATGAAGTGCAAAGCATACGCTCCTAGCTTTTCCACCTCCAAAAACATATATATTCCCTCTCTGTACTCGTGTGTAGATTTTTCTGGAAAGATTCAGGACAAACTACCAAACACGGCCATCTCTGTGGATGAGGATTTGGAGTTGGTGGAGAGAGATTTACCTTTTTGATGTATATAGGATTTGTCAAAGGGTTTCCTTTGTATCACCTCAAAATTAAAATTAAAACCAAAATGACACACGAGTATATTGTTCACAACGTTTGAAGTCAGAATCTAAAAATAATGCATAACATGATTGAGATGGAAGTGTAATCAGTGTGTCGTTTAGAGACGGGCCATGGTGTCTGTGCTCTCAGGCCGATGTTCCCGGGCTGTCCCCTCTCAACCCACCACCTCCCTCCCCACGAGGGTGCTTGTGACGGTTCCGTCCACAGGACGTAGCAGAACTTACGTGCACCAGACTCCAAGCCCTAAAGGGTTTCGCGGGGCACGATTCTGATCTCTTTACTACCGCTTGCTTTTTTATTTTATTTTTTTATTGTTTATTTTTGAGAGAGAGAGAGAGAGTGTGTATAAGCAGGGGAGGGACAGAGAGAGAGGGAGACACAGAATCCGAAGCAGGCTCCAGGCTCTGAGCTGTCAGCACAGAGCCTGATATATGGCTTGAACTCACGAGCCTTGAGATCATGACCTGAGTCAAAGTCGGACGCTTAGCCGACTGAGCCACCCAAGTGCCCCTACCACTTGCTTTTTGAAATTAGAAAGTTTAAAGCATTTGGGGGGGCGCCTGGCTGGCTTAGTCAGTGGACCATGCAACTCTTGATATCAGGCTTATGAGTTCGAGCCCCACGTTGGGTGTAGAGATTACTTAAAAATGAAATCTTTTTTTAAAAAAAGTTTAAAACAGATTTTAAGCAATACTTGCAATCTGTAACAAAATAATTAATGTCGGCTTAAAATCATGGACAAAAACACAGAGATAGTTAAAGATGCTACAGCCCAGTATTTCTTGGAGCATGACCATGGGATCTTGATGCTTGACTCTTTGCATGTTGCAACAAGCTCCATGAAATATAAGTCACCCAGGAAGAGGTGAGAGAAAAAAGACAAAAAGGTACAAGAAATACGGTCTGAATCTTAAAAATATGTACTTAAATCTAGGGGCGCTTGGGTGGTTCAGTCAGTTAAGTGTCTGACTTCGGTTCAGGTCATGATCTCCCTGTTCGTGGGTTCGAGCCCCGCATCGGGCTCTTTGCTGACAGCTCAGAGCCTGGAGCCTGCCTCGGATTCTGTGTCTCCCCCTCTCTCTGCCCTTCCCCTGCTCATGCTCTCTCTCTCTCTCTCTCTCTCTCTCTCTCTCTCTCTCTCTGTGTCACAAAAATAAACATTAAAAAATTAATATTTATTTAAATCTTAAAAATTTAAGATTTAGTCATAGTTTTAAGATTCAGACCAAATACATACATGCAAACATGCACACGACATTTGGGGAGTCATTTTCTTCTTTTCTTCTTTCTTTTTCTTTCTTTCCTTCCTTCCTTCCTTTGTTCTTTCCTTCCTTCCTTTCTGAGAGAGACAGAGCATGAGCAGGGGAGGGGCAGAGAGAAAGAGAGAGAGACAGACAGAATCTGAAGCAGGTTCCAGGCTCTGAGCTGTCAGCACAGACCCTGACGGGGAGCTTGAACTCACCAACCACGAGACCATGACCTGAACTTAACTGACTGAGCCACCCAGGTGCCCTATTCTTGTTTTTCTTAACAGTGGTTAATACACATAACCTAAATTTGACCATCGTAACCGTTTTTAAGTGTAATGTTAAGCACACTCCCTGCGGTTACCACCTCTGTCCAGAATTCTCATCTTCCCAGACTGAAACTCGGTCCTCATTAGGCCCTGGCCACAGTTACTGCACTTTCTGTCTGTGACTCGGAGCCCTCTAGGGGCCTCAGGGGGGTGCTTTCACACAGTATTTGCACCTTAGTGACTTGACCGGGCTTGTTTTACTGAGGCTAATGTCCTCGGGGTCCATCCCTGTTGTCACATGTGCTAGAATTCCCTTCCTTTTTAAGGTCCGGTGACTTTCCACCATAGGAATATCGACATGTTGTTTATCCGTGCCTCCGGCGGTGGACCCCGGGCGGGCTCCCGCCTTTTGCTGCCATGAACGGGGGCGCCCGCGATCCTGTCATTAACGGAGTGCCCCCGTCTGCTTTGCCCGCAGGCCCAGACCCACGGGAAGTGGCCGGTCAAGTGGTACGCCCCCGAGTGCATCAACTACTACAAGTTCTCCAGCAAGAGTGACGTCTGGAGCTTCGGCGTGTTGATGTGGGAGGCGTTCTCCTACGGGCAGAAGCCATACCGGGTGAGCCGCCGCGGCTGCACTGAGCCATCACAACAGATCAGACAGACCAGCCACACGCTATTGCCACGGGACCCCTTTGGAAAATCATAAAATCCAGGCACCCTTTCTGAGTCTTGCACGACCTTTTTGCCAGTGAGCCATTAACAGGACCTCAGTTTTGTTCTAAGCTGAAGAGGCAGTATTGGATAATAACTGAACAGTGTCTATGTGTTTTTCATGACGCGTTACGCCTGGCGGTGTGCATAAAACAGACCCAAATCAACATTCATTAGAGTTGAAATAGAAATGATGGCAATTTCCATGACTACATTTGCAGTCCAGTTAAATATTTTAGTTGTTGTTTTTTTTGTTGTTTTTTTTTTTAATCCGAATGGATACATCTCAAAAAGGGCCCATGTGCTGGAACACAGCTTGATGAATTTTCACAAATGGGATGTGCTCATGAAACCAGAGCCCAGGCGATGAAACAGAACAGAACCCCGCCCCCCGCCCCCGCCGGTTCCCCTTGCACATACAAGCTGTCCCCCAAGGGTCACCCCATCTGATGTCTAGATCCCGGGTTAGGAGCACCTGTTTTTGGTACTTTTTCTAAGTGAAATCACGCAGTGTGTACTTTTGGGGCGGGGGTAGGTCCTACCTGCTGTTTTGTTGTAGTCAACACCACGTTCACCAAGCTCGGGTATGTTCTGCGTGTTTCAGGGCATGAAGGGAAGCGAGGTTTCGGCCATGCTGGAGAAAGGAGAGAGAATGGGCTGCCCCACGGGGTGTCCGAGGGAGATGTACGAGCTGATGAAGCTGTGCTGGACGTATGAGTGAGTACTCGCACGCCCTGCGGTTTGTGCAAATGCCCTGGGGCAGATGGGAGGCACCGAAAGGAAGCCCCGCCTCCCTTCTGAACAGAGGGACTTGCTCCCTTGTGAACAGAGCACGGTGGGGGTGGCTTGCTTCCTGGACCGTGCACTTGTATTCTTCGTTCTAAAGAGTAAATTTAGGCAGTTACTGTCATCCAGGGGGTCAGAATTTAAACGTAGATAATACCAGCTGGAGGTGGGGGTGGTCACCGCAGAAGGATGTCGGTGGGAGTCTGGGCTGGTGCCGCATGCCACAGTGGGTGGCAGAGGGGCTCAGTGGGGACAATGTTGTACTCGCCTGGTTCCTGACCACCTTCATAGTGCGGCAAGACCATGGGTGTTGTCCAGGTCACGGGTGGATGGGCCGAGGGAGCCCTTCCCCGGAAGCGACTCAGACCTTGCAAAGTGGCCTCTGAGTCTACCGAGTGCGTCCTGCGTCCTGCCTGGGGGACCACAGGTGACGTCGTAGGCAGCTCAGCAGGGAGAGAAGCGCATCACGCCTGAGAATCAGGAAGTGGCCCTTGACCTTGCCCACAGGGGCGGCCTGTGAGTGGGTCATGGGGAAACCGCGAGCCGTGGCCCCCGTGTCTCTGGCCCTGGCATGTGCCTGGGAGCCCTCGCAGCCCAGACACGATGCGGGTCCACGATGCAGAGGAGCTCACGTACCTGCCATGGGCTTTACCACCTCAGGGTCAGACCTGCTCCCAGATACCCGGCTGATGTTGAGGGATGTTCCAAGCGCTTTCAGATGCCACCTGGGGTTCTCTACCTCCCGGGAGCATCGTCCGCCACAGCCACATTGGGAGTGGAAGGGATGCCGTCGTTCTCTGGAAGTGACCCAGGGGCGGCCCCGAAGGGAGAGGGCGGAGGTCTCCCAGCCTGCCGCTGCGGACACCGTGCAGGGGAAGGGCCTCTGGCGGAGGCCCGATGAGGCCGCTGGGAACGGCGCAGGCTTGTCCTGGCTTCCGGTGCACGCCGCTGGGCCGTGGGGACCCCACAGGCTGCGAGGATCCGCTGGGAGCTGACGCCCAGGTCGGAAACGAGCTCACTGCGGCCTTCTTCCATGCGCTCGTCCCAGCCTCTGGCCTAAGCGACCTCTCCATCCCGGGGACGCTGGGTCAGGTGACCCCCAGCCACAGTCCGAGGCCTCGGGTCAGGTGCAGCCCTGGGGAGGGCACTTGGTAGAAGGGGGCATTTCCCGGATGTGCTCTCCCTCCTGCCTGGGCCTTCCTGTGGAAGCGTTCACTTCCTCGGGGAAGAACACCCTTTAAGTGATTCTGAGACAAACGGAAAAGCCTCAAATTCAGATAAACTCGCAGGGCGATGGTTGAAGTGAGCATTGTGGCATTTGCTAATGCTGACACCTTTATTTCTGTCGGTTGTCCTGTGTGTTGCCAGTAAGGAGTGGAGGGGTGGGTGGGAGGGATCAGGACGGGTGCGGGCTTGGGGGATGTGCCCAGCGGGGTGAGCGAGGCAGGCGGACGTCCAGCTTGGCTCCGGGGTCCCCTCAGCACTGGGCGCGTGGCTCCTGTGACCCGGGCATCAGGGGCAGGCGACATTCTGTCCCCGCTGGATACCTGCACACGTACAGCCGCTCCCACGGTCTCTGCCGGCTTGGTCCACGGAGGGAGGACGTGCAGGGAGACAGTTGTCCTGGGAACTCACCGGAGCCGTGACAAAGGGAGTCCTGTTCTCTCGGAGGGCTCGACCCCCCAGTGTCCGTGCTCACCTAGAGGTTTCAGGAGGGTCTGAGTGAGGCCGACGCGCAGGGATGTCTCGTCCCCATCACTCCAATCCCCGCGTGCTCTCTGGTGAGACCCACGTCGCCCGGAACCAGCCCCAGTATCAGCCAACTTGACGGGAGTGATGACCGCCCACAGCCTGAAATTAGAAATGACTCCTCATCGGTCTTTGATTGCTTTTCCAACAAAGCTGTGTTTCTGAAGGTTGGAGTGTTTCTATCAGTGACTTGAAACAGGGCAGGGGGTGGGGGTGGGGGCAGGCGATGATCAGAGGCTCGGTCTGAATGTCAGCAGTCCCACGATGCACCACTGAACGGAAAGGCACCGTTTCCTTGGGCGTGGCTCCAGGAGCGGGTCTGGCTACCCCCGGGGGGACGCCTGCCCCCGGCCGCCAGCATCTCTGTTCACCTGGCTGTCCCCTGGGCTCCATGGTGTGTCTGGGGTGGGGAACCGAACCCTGAGTAGGCGGACATCCCCCCCAGCCCTCCCGCTTTGCAGAGGGGAGTGGGGTGCTCAGAGAGGTACCTGCAGAGGTCACGCTGGGGGCCTGGGTGCACTGTGGAACCCAGGGAGGACACACGGGGAGCGGGACTGGGGGCTTCAGCTAGAAGGGTTTCACAGACTCCTTGCAGGTCCTGTACGTAGAGATGCCAGGGGGAAAAGGCCTGGTGAATCGGGAGAAGTTGGGGCTCTTCACGCTGAAAAATAGGGCGGCGGCCTAAGGGAGAAAAGTCTGGGACATTTAGGATGTCTGAGGTCGGGAATGATCTAGATGGAGCCCCAAGTGCTGCTTAAAGATCAGCAAACACGAGCAACAGGGCGACATTGCCTGGACCATCCTTGTCCCTGGTCCCGGCTCTGCTCAGGGCCAAGTCCATTCCCTCTGAGAGCCCCCTCCCCTGAGAGCCCCCTCCCCTGAGAGCCCCCTCCCCTGAGGGCTCCCTCCAGAGCCTCCCTCCCCTAAGAGCCCCCTCCCTTGAGCGCCCCCTCCCCTGAGAGTCCCCTCCCCTGAGAGCCCCTCCTCTGAGCACCCCCTCCAGAGCCCCCCTCCCCTGAGATTCCTCTCCCCTGAGAGTCCCCTCCCCTGAGAGTCTCCTCCCCTGACAGCCCCCTCCTCTGAGCGCCCCCTCCCCTGAGAGCCCCCTCCCCAGAGTCCCCTCCCCTGAGTGCCCCCTCCCCTGAGAGTCCCCTCCCCTGAGAGCCCCCTCCTCTGAGCGCCCCCTCCAGAGCCCCCTCCCCTGAGAGCTCCCTCCAGAGCCTCCCTCCCCTAAGAGCCCCCTCCCTTGAGCACCCCTCCCCTGAGAGTCCCCTCCCCTGAGAGCCCCCTCCTCTGAGCGCCCCCTCCAGAGCCCCCCTCCCCTGAGATTCCTCTCCCCTGAGAGTCCCCTCCCCTGAGGGTCTCCTCCCCTGACAGCCCCCTCCTCTGAGCGCCCCCTCCCCTGAGAGCCCCCCTCCCCTGAGCACCCACGTGGCCACTCTCCCCACTGGAGGTGCCGTGTGCAAGCCTCCATCCCAGCACCAGGCAGGGGGTCAGCAGGCCTCAGGGAAAGCCCAGCCCCTGCTGGAGCCTGCAGTTGAAGAGAGGGGCGAACAGGCCGCAGGTAAGCCAGGAAATTAGTGCATTCTGTTGTGTGTTCACAGAAGGGGAGGAGTCCGATGGCCTTTCAGGGCTGAGGACACGGCCCAGGGGGACTACACAGGGGACACATGTGTGCGGGTGCTTACTCATAGAAGGAGCAGGTGCTTGGAGGCACAGAGGCTCACAGAGCTTCCAGAACTTGGTGGAGTCAGTGAAGTGAATACAAACGAGCCCTGTACATTCTCTAGGCTTTTTGAGGCTTTTTTGTTTCCATTCTTTCTCTGTTCTAAACAGTCAGCTACCTTCACCAGTGTGGCTGATAGACTTGTAGATAGATAGATAGATAGATAGATAGACAGATTATAGATAGATAGATGATAGATACATAGATGATATATGGATAGATACATACATATATGCATACATACGTGATAGAAAGATCTAGATGGATGGATGGATGTTGGAGGGATGGACAGATTGATTGATGATGGACAAGGATGACTGATAGAAAATGAGTCAATCAGTACATGACAGATGGATAGAGATGGGTAGGTAGAGAGGACACTTGTATATATTTGTACACGCTTGGAGACTTATCACTGACACACCTATGACCCCCCTCCACATACACACCGGCTGACACTTTCCGGGGTGGTTGCTACTCTGGGCTGGGGGGAGCACGGGCTGTCGCGAGGCAGACAAGCCACAAATCCACCCCATATAAGCATGTGGTTGCGTATTTGATAGGTGCCGTGCAGCCCCCGTGGGAGGTTGTGGGACCATCTTTCTGCTAGAGATCCACCGTGGCCTCTGTCAGGGAGTGGAGTTCTGGACGGCAGGATGAGGGGCAGGGGCGCAGGCCACGAGGAAAGAGGGGCCCCCGGCACGAGGGCCCGAGTACAGAAAGCACCCCGAGGCCTGGGGAAGCAGATGCGGGCAGGCGGGGACAGACGGGAACCTGGCACACGTACAGGACGCTTGGCCACACTCGCTGAAGCCCCACATCATCCTTACTCCTTGGGGCGGCCTCTCCCACAGTGTAGAGGAGAGATCTACATACAGCCTGAGCAGGTGTCTGCGGAGGGCCAGCCTGTAGCCCTGCATCGCTTCCTTCGCTTGGTGCCCGGCTGCCGGGTGGATGAAACCCCCAGAGAAAGATTCAAAGGGGGCTCTGTGCATCTGGGCCCCCATACTTGCAGCGGAATGTTCTGTTTTGCAAAGGTGATGAGGTTGTGCTCTTAGACCGTAGGAGGAGGGAGCCTGTCTGTCCGTCTAGACACAGGTCTCACACATGCTCCTGCACCCGGGCTGGGCCACCACCCCATCTTGAACACAACCTGGTGGCCAGAGGCATGACCCCCACCATGAAGCCCAAGATGGCCTGTGTCCCCAGCCATGACCACAGACTGCTGATAAGTCCCAGCAGGTCATTATGGTTTCTCCTGGCTCTTAAAAGCTGCAAGCGAAACCATTTATGTTGATGCCGTTTGACAAAACCCGTTTCGGTTCTGTAGAAACCACTCTCCCTACAGTGGAGAGTGATTCTGGGTCCCCGTGAGCCTGCCCCCCGGCCCGTCAGACCTGGAGCAAGTGACAGTTTCAGTGTGGACACTTCACCCAGTTTAACCTCAAGCTCTGTTTCCCTTACCGGGCAAACTTACCCGCTGGCATTATAGCCAAAAATCTTGCGATACAAGCAAAATCACTTCCACACCGGGATAGATTCTCAAGAGTTTTGAGAACTACTTGCTTCCGGCTGATCCTGTCATATTGGAGAAAGCGGAGGCGTCTCTACACGTTTGTCATATTGGAGAAAGCAGAGGAGAAGTTACAAACTGAGGTCATTTCCCACCCTCAGCAGTGACAGAGAAGTTCGCCTTGTGGGTTTGTGACCGTCAGTGCCCGCGTCTTTGGCTTTGAGTTTAATATGAACCCATATCATCCCACGGTCCCAGAAAGCCCAGAGCCATCCGATGGGGGCAGGGGGAGAGCTTAAATTGTGTCCATTTTTAGCAAGATTATGAGTCCAACTTGAAATATAGGTCTTCAGCCCATTGACCCACTAAGTATTTTTAGGCATGTCCTATTTTGCTGGATCACAGGTCTCTGAACTGGGGGCGAAAGATCTCGGCTCCCCGTGCAAAACGTCTCCAACTTGAAGGTGGACACGAGTCACCTGGGGATCGGGTCCTGCAGGCCACGTGGGCCTGACTGTATTCCGCCAGGGGCTCCTGGTCCCCGGGCGCGGGGAGCAGGGACGCGCAGGCTCTGGAGGAACCAGCAGGGGGCGCAGCCACCTCCACTCCACCTGCCGGAGGGGCTTTTGCCACAGCGCGTGGACGGACAATAATGTGCGTCTTCCCTTTCCAGGGTGGAGAGCAGGCCCGGATTCGCAGCCGTGGAACTGCGTCTACGCAATTATTACTACGACGTGGTCAATTAACGGCCCCACGCCCTCCGTGGCCGCCTTGGGAGCAGACGAGGGGTCACAGCAAAGCCAGCCCAGTGCGTGGATTTCGAGAGTTTCCACCTGCGTCTGCTGCCAGGGGAGCCGGCCTCGTGTGGAGCACGCCTGTGACCGTTGTCCCCAAAGCCTGTCCCAGAACACACCCTCCACAAAGCAGCCCCTACCGGGAGAGCCCGGGAAGAAGGACAGCAGGGTCAGAGGGCCCGGGGAAGGATCCCTTTGTGTTTCTTGTCTGCGCGGTGTGATTTCGTGGCAGGTTACGTTCAGGATCTGTTTCTGCATCGGAAGATCTGGCAGCCTGGAGGCGTCCCGTGTGCCGTTCTCCGCGGCCAGGGGTGCGGCTGGCCTTGCCGTCTGCGGTGGAGGGAAGGGGAGCAGAGGGGAGCTGGCTGCCTCCAGAACTTGGCTCCGACCGGTCGAAAGATGGAAGGAGCCCTGCCACCGAAAAGCTGCCCTGGTGACACAAGTCCTTTGAGGCTGAAAACACAAAATCCAAGCATGTAGTCAGTTAAAGGGGATAAAAAGTTTGGAGACTGCATTTGCTCTGTGTGATCTCAGACGGAAGACGCACACCTGCGTGGACAAGGGGGCTCTCGGCACGGACCGGCTTGGCTTCCTTTCCCCTGAAACAGCCTCTCTCCCGCATACTCTCCCAAGACCGTGCTTTCAGGGGACTGGTAAATAAAAGTGCAGGCGGTGGAGGGCCGTGATGTCTGTCACCGTGGGCCTGAGCGAGGACAGACAGCAGGACGCCACGGGTCCTCATCTCCTGAGTGAGGTCCGAGCTCCCCTCCGCCAGAGAGAGGGTGTCGCCAGAGTTCCCCAGCCCTTTCTGTGTTCACAGCAGGGAGGACAAGCTGGTGGCCAAGGCCCTCTAAACGCGAGCCTCCTAAGAGTGTGTTAATTCCTAATAAAGCCGCAGACCCTGACCCTCACCGCAAGTATGCCTGAGTGTGACTTTGGGTTGAAGGTGCGAGACGAGGAATTCTCTGCTAGTTCCCTAGGCGTAGTGAACCCCTGAGCAGGGTTTGGGCTTACACGAATCACTGGCCCTCATATACCAGTAAAGTTAGGATTAGCTGCCATGGGCTGGATGACGTGGGGTGACATCTGGACCAGAGGCCCCGGCGCTGAGCTGCGGGTACCCTTCAGGTGCCGGAGCGTGTCTGTCGCGGGGCCGCACGTGGAAGGCTCGGTGACATGACCCAAGTCTGGAGGGGAAGGACTACTCACCGCGCGTCTGCCCTGCCACAGGGTCACGCGCACTCCCTGTGCCTTTACCTGGGGGGCCTTGTTTAGCGGGAACAGAGGGGCCTCACGGACGGAGGACAGCCAGCCTGTTCTGGCCAGAACCATTTGTCTGCTGACGCCGTGGACACTGCGTTCCCCCACGGCGGGACTGAGGTTTCTGGAAACGATTACTCGTTTCTCCTCTGAGCGTGTCCCCACACGGGCTGTCACCAGCCTTGGTGGCGACTTCACTTCGTCCCCTGCCCGGCGGCCGCTGCTCCGTCTGGATCTGCACGTGTGGAGGTGCCTGCTGGGCTCTCGGGCCCCATCGCCCCACAGAGCACACTCGACCGGATCATCAGTATTCTTCCTCCATCTCAAGAACTGCTTTTTGTCACTGGACTTTTTAACTGTGATTTTTTTTTTTTAAATAAAAGTTTTAAATTGGTTTGATGATTCTTTTCGTGGATGTTACTGGAATGTGGTAGGATGCACTCTCAAATAAACTGTTAAACAGCAACTGTGTGTGTGTGTGTGTGTGTGTGCGTTTTCTTGTGAAGTTCCCAGTTGCGTCCTGGAAGGATGGACACACACAGAATCCTCGGACGGGTCCGTGAGCTTGAGCTGCAGATGCCTGCCAAGGGGGCCCTGGCCAGCCGTGACCGTGCTCGTGGGTTCCACACACGGAGGGCCTGACCCTGACGGAAGAGGGCCTGACCCTGACCCAGAAGTCCCGGTGGGTGCCAAAGCAGCGCTCCGGGGTCGCAAGCTCTGTCTTTGTGAAGATTGCTTAGGGAGCACCGGGGGAGCCGAGGAGGGGATTCCGGAGCCCTCATCTCCCCCTGTTTTCTCCAGGGTGCCACACGCTCACAGACTCCCGTACACAAGCATGCATACCACATACACGCCTACACGCTGCTGCTCACATTACATGTGTGCACACTCATACGTGCACGTGCACACCATGTACACACCTACACACAGCTCACGTTACATGTGCACGTGCCTCATACGTGCACGTGCACACCACGTACGTGTCCACACACCGCTCACATGTACACAGCAAGCGCCTCCTATGTGCACATGCACGCCTTGTACACGCCTACACACCGCTCAAGTGTACACACACATGCACACCACGCACACACCTAGACACCGCTCACATGCACACACCACATATACACACTCGTGCACCACGTACACGCCTACACACCGCTCGCGTGTACACGTGCACACACCTTGCACACACACACCACATACACACCTTACACGCCGCTCACATGTCCACGGGCACATGTGTGCCCAGCATATACACACCTGCACACCGCTCACGTGTACACGTGCACACCCCTTGCACGCGCACACCACATACACACCTGCACACCTCTCACGTGTACACGTGCACACACCTTGCACACACACACCACATACACGCCTACATGCCGCTCACATGTCCACGGGCACACGTGTGCGCACCATATACACGCCTGCACACTGCTCACATGTACACATGCACACCCCTTGCGCACGCATGCATGCCACGTACACACCTGCACACCTCTCACGTGTACACGTGCATACACCTTGCACACACCACATACACGCTGCTCACATGTCCACAGGCACACGTGTGCCCACCATATACAGGCCTACACACCTCTCACGTGTACATGTGCACACCCCTTGCACACGCATGCATGCCACGTACACACCTGCACACCGCTCACATGTACATGTGCACACACCTTGCACACACACAACATACACGCCTACACGCCACTCACATGTCCACGGGCACACGGGTGCCCACCATATACACGCCTGCACACCGCTCGCGTGTACACGCACACACACCGCACACTGAACCACACCCCACGTGACCCCTTCGCCGCCAGCGTGGGGCAGTTGTCCCGCCTCAGGATGCGCCGGCGGCTGTTTTCGTCTAAGCCTCTCCTGGCCACCAGCCTTCCCCCCGGTCCCACTGACGGTCCCGTGCTCCGGCAGGCAGAGGTTCGGGGGCCTGGGTGGGCTGGCCTCACACTCCCTTGGTGGCCCTGGGAGCGGGACGGCCACGAGAGCGGAAGGACGGACTGCCAAACGGCCCGGGGCCTGCTGCTCTGGAAGCAGTACGTGCCCAAGACGTGGCAACAGAGAACAAAACAGACAGCTGGTCCCCGGCACCAACCACGGTGGGGCCCGAAACTCAGATGAGGCTCGCCCGCCCTCCCGCGCCGACACCCGTGAGCGCGTAGACGCAGGCCCGTCGGCAGTTGCAGAACCCGTCGCTGCTTCGGGGGCAGCGGGTCCCCCTAAGTCACCGCGCTTCCTCAGGCGACGTGAGCCAGGCGGAGGTGAGGCCCCAGCCCTGCCCCCTCCTGCCCCCCTGCGCGCCCCCAGAGAGGCCGAGGAAGCACCCCCATGGGGCTTCCTGCACCTGTGAGCCTGTGCTGTGCGACCAGAACTTTCCCTGATGGAACAGCTGGGACGCCCGGCTCAGCCCTCCCTGCATAAGGGGCCCGGGGCCTGGTGGCCCACTCAGACTTCGAGGACTTTGCCACAAAGACCTTTTCACACATTCTGGCCGGCTCAGCATTTTCCCGACCTCTTTGACCACAGACCCACTGTTGTGCTCAGCGTCTGTTAGCAAGATGGGGCCGGTGTTCTTCGCACACGCTGGGAGACTGCACAACGGAGGCATCGCACGGGGACCCTCAGCGCGTGTCCTTGAGCTCAGTTATCCGAGTTATTAGCTGAAGAACCAGCCCCGTCCTGATCTCTAATATTGGCTGTTTACACACCATGTTGTCTCTCTCTATCTCTCCACACACACACACACACGCAGCCCAGAACACACATAATCAATCACCCCTTCCCAGAAAAGAAAATCTTGATCACCTGGAGGGCCCAGGCCACATAACGTGGTGTTTCGTTACATAGAGCTCTTATTATTTTGGAGTTTTGCAAAACTCGCCCAGAGGGAAAAGCACACTTTTCCGGAGACGCCACCACCCAATCCAGTAAGATCGCCCGGGCTCCCAGCACACCCTGCGCCGAGCCCACCCGTCTGTGCTGGTCTCAAGTCCGTCTCACTGGCCGGGGGCTGCTGGTCATCGCCCCCTGGCGGGGCGTCAGCTGAGCAGGTGACGCTCTCTGCCCACATGCCACTCAGCCGGGAAGGTTCCGGGAGCTATTTTTTTTAGCTAGGCGTTATTTTACCAAAGCCATGAGTCGTAAGACATGATGCCTCTGCAGCCTTTGAGGTCTGGAGATGACTCAGTTTTCCACGACTATCGTTAAACCGTGGGACAGTGAGGGAAAAACACAAATTGTCCGTAAACGACTCTTCTTCGTTCACCACGATAAAGAGCCGGCCGGCGTCTGTATCAGAGGACATCGTGAATTTCCAGAGGCCGTTGAGGATGCCAGAATGTGCCGGAATCCAGTGCTGTAAACACTCCCTGGTTGGGACTAGCTGCTGGGAGTCCTTCCCCTCCTGACGTGGGGCTGAGGGGAGGTGGAAGGGAGGCCACAGCCTCACCGCCAGTGGACACCTGCCCCGGGATGGGCAGGATCACGCCGGGGAGATTCCCCCCGAAGAAAAGCAGTGCCCAGTGAAAGCCTGGGGGGAACATGTAGCCATTTTAATTGACTTTATTTCTGCCATCAAAACACCTAGACCCGTGTTCGCTCTGAGACTCTCTTCCCTTAAAAGCGAGTAAGATACCCCCCGCCCCATTCCGTAACAGTCTGCCTCCAGGTCTTTCCTGGGCGCTCTTGTGCACGAGCGGTGGTCTCCCACGGCTGCTTTCTGATGTAGGGTGGGAGAGTCAGTCCATCTGGAGCCCCCACTTCTCTCTATCTCTGTCTGCAAATACAGGGCCCAGAGTCGGCCAGTGGGGCCCGCATTGTTTTGCAATGTCCCCCCAGGACCGTGTGGGTGCGACTGTGATAAACTGGTATCTTTTTGTTCCTGAGCTTCTTGGGCTCCTAATGCTCCTTTTAGCACGAAAATCACTTTCTGTTATTAACCCACTCGGTCACTGGTCCCAGGTATGCAGAAGGGGTCTCCCCTCCCACCCCCCAAGTGAGCCCCCGTCCCGCACAACCCCCAACGTCTGGATCGTCCCTTTTCAGTCTGCGATGAAAGGCCTGCTTCTCCTGCCCCTACTCTGGCTCCCGGGACGCTGGCCAGGTGCCCAGCACAGAGGCCCAAGAACAGGGGCCCGTTCTCTGCAGACCTGCCGGCACTTTCTCCGTGGAATTGGATGTTTGCAACGACTATCAGTCCTCCCGCCCCTGAGAAACCAGACCAACCGGCAGAGCGGACTTCACGACAGATACGTTTTCCCTCATGTGGGCCCCTGGGGCCACAGTGGGTCTTAGAAGCAACGCCCCGCACTGCTGGTGGACAGGGAGGGATGCCTCCCCGGCCTGGGCACACAGCGTAGGCCACTGGGTGGCTCTCGGAAGCATCGCTGGGAGAGAAAGCAGGTAGACACCGCGTCCGTCCATGGCACTCGAGAGTGGCGTTGGACTCCGTGGGTGTTCTCGTCTCCCCTCTCCCCGCTTCTGGCTTTGGGAAAACATCAAGGTCAGCCCTCAAGGGTCAGAAGGGTGAACACCTAAGCGATGATGCCCTATGGCACCTCTGGGCACTGACAGACCAGCGCACAGAGGGCTTCATGGTAAGAACGCCGAATGAGGCGTGAACGCCTGAGCGTTGTCCGCCTGGGCAAACGTGCGAGCTGGCCTGGGACACTAGTTTGGGACGCAGGGCTCTGTCATAGATACTCCATCGGTACTTTTCACAGGTGGCAAATGCTTTCAGGCGTACCTTCTAGTTTAAGGCTAAAAACAACCAACTTCTGAGACAGCTGTCATCATTAATCTCTCATTTCACAAATGAAAGGCCATGACTCGGAAAAGAGGCTGACTCAGCTTTCTTGATCTAACACCCCTGTTCCTTAGGCCTGACTGCACCATAGAGTTCTTTTAGATGTACATTTTCTTATTTTGGCAGAGAACATGAGGTGGGGGGGGGGGGTTGGGCAGAGAGGGAGGGAGAGAGAGAATCCCAAGCAGACTCTGCAACGTCAGCGCAGAGCCCGACGGAGGGGCTCGATCCCACGAATCGTGAGATCACGACCTAGGCTGACATCAAGAGTCAGACGCTTGACCGATGGAGCCACCCAGGCACCTCTGCCCTGTAGAGTCTTCAATGGAGCCTTAAAACTGCAGGTGCCCTGCCTCTATTCCCAGAGCTCAGCTCCACTGGTCTGGAAGGGGCCCAGGGCCACGGGCATTGACAGTGTCTCTGGGTGCACCGGGAGGTAGGTCTGTGACTCACCACCCTGTGTGACCCGGGAAACACGGAACCACTGGGGACCTGGGACAGGAAGATGAGGATCAGAGCCAGACCCGAGTTCCAGAAGGTTGGGTTCCTCTGTTCGAGGCCAAGTGGTGTCGACCCAGTGTTCTCGGGATGGCTCATGGGGTGGTCGCCAGCAGAATGCCGTAAGGGGGCCCGGCGCGTCCACAGTGGCTCAGTGATCGGCCCAGGATGACGCAGAGGAACACGCGGGATCCAGGCCTTGCTCGGGAGAAGAATCCAGGAGAGCCCAGCCTCGAACGCCACAACCGGAACCTGTGTCCCCAGCTGGCGTGGGGGGTGCCCAGCAGTGAACAGAGCCCAGGGTAGTTTGCGCCCGAAGCCATTCCCTTACACGGATACCAGGGACGTCCTGGAAACCTCGGATGACTGACTCCCTTGAGCGGGGAACCAAATATCTTTGGAGGCTTTCCCCCGGGCCGGGCCAGATTCAGCCCGCGGGTCTGCAGCTCACACACGCGATGTGCCCAGCCGGCTCCGAGAAAGCACACTTCATCGGGACCACCGTTGCCGCCTCCGGCCGAGGCGCGCACGGAGCCAAAGCGGGGCCCGGCGTGTCGCGAGATGCAAAACGTGCGACGCCACCAGCAGACGGTCCTGACTGTGGGATGGCTACAGGTTTGGCTCAAGAAAACGGCGATTCTGGCAAATTCCATTCTGTGGGATTTCCGTCAAGGAAAAGCCACAGCAGCGCGCACCTCTGATTGTGTAACCTTTGCTGTGCAGGCGCGTGGCCGCCAGGGGTCCCTCCTCCAGACGGGTGGTCTCCCCGCTCCCCCGCGACGCAGCTTCCATGGGCCCGCGCCCGCTCTGTTCCTCCTGCACATCCGCATCCCCAGAGCTGGCACAAGGGGACACTCCACCTTCTGTCTATCATCAGTCATCTGTCCATCATTTCTATCCATCTATCCATCATCTATCATCTGTCTCATGTATCACCAGTCATCTATTCATCTAGCCATCTATCATCTACTATCTATATATCTATCATCTATTTATTATTATCTATGTATCCATCTATCTATCTATCTATCTATCTATCTATCATCTCCCGCCACCTTCCCATCTCAAGCCGGACGCTCAGTAAAGTGGGTGGTGGTCCAGCTGGAGGGAGCTGAAGAATGCTCTGGAGACACAGGAGGCCAGGTAGACGCATCCCCGGGGCTGTCCACAGCCCCAGCACAGCTTTCCTTCCCAGAATCTTAGCAGTCCTCCCCGGGGAACGCGGAGGGAAGGAGACAGCTGTCTTGAGAGACCGCAGATACGGTCTCTTCCTTTGGGGCATTTTATGTAAACAACGTGACTGTGTTGTTAGATCCTCTTCCAGGATCTTGGGGGAGCCCATTCGAGCCCTGGGCACTGAGGACTATACTTGCTAGCTTTCTGGTGAATCGTCTCTGCCAACGGCCAATAGGATAGCAAGAACCTGAGTAGAGAGAAAGAGAGAGGGAGAGAGAGAGGGGCCAGGAGGAGCCAGGAGGGGGAAGGCGGAGGAGAAGGGTAGACTTGGATGGAGGTCGTGTGAGCAGAGGTGAACGGGAAGTGCCCCAAAAGAGGAGCTTCATGGCCTAAGCTGGGCCTCCTGCGAGAGGCCGGGATGGTCCCGATGGACACAGGGTTGTGCCTGTCTGGCCATTGCCGCCCTGCTGGGCCCTGCTGGGCCCTGCCGGCCCCAGAGCCCCTGCGGGGACACTGCTGGGCACCTTCCTTCGTCCAGTCCCGACACACACGCTCCCTCGGTGACAGACACCCGCTCCTAGACTCCCCCTCTGGGTCAGCGTCCCGGAAAACCACCTGCCTGGAGGTCCTTTCCAAAGAACCCGATGCACAGGGAGCCTTCACTCAGGTGTGTCCCATGTCGTGGTGAGTGTGCACAGCAGCAGGGCAGAAGCCACTTGCATTTGGATCCTGAGAGCTGTTGCCCGGTTGTACCCAGGACACCACCGTTGGCCACTGAGGGGGTCTGATCTGTCCCCTCCTGCTCTTTCCCACGCTTGGGGGCTTCCAGAAGCCTGAGCAAACAGAAGAAAGGACACTGTCCCTACAGAGCCCCCGAGTCTGGAAGGGTCAGGGTCAGGGTCAGGGTCAGGGTCAGGGTCAAGTGTGGGGGGGCAGCAGCACCCCACCCACACCACAAAGGATGCCGCCCACCCCTGTGTCCCAGTGCCCTGCTCAGGGCCGGCTCAGGCACAGAGCTGTGTGATGGGACATTCACCGGGGGCTGGGCAGCCCAGGACCCCTGTCCCCCCTCTGCCACTCTGTCCTACCCAAGTCTTCCTGGATTACCCACGTGTGCCTCGGGGCTGACACAGGCCGGGGTTGCCGGCCACCGCACATGCCCCCCGGGGGTGTGCGGGGCCCTGGCAGGTCACAGCACGGGCAGCACGTGCCTGTATGTTCTGCCCCTCTGCGCCCTTCACCCCTCCACGGTGGCCTCTCGGCTCAGAAATGCTCGTCTTTGACGAATATTCGAACTCAGAAAATCTCCGATTCAGCGTGTGTGTAAACAGATCACTTTTACCAGGAGCGGTTGCTCGAAGAGTCTGGCGGGGCACGTCGGTCCTGCCCCCCAGGACGCCCCAGGCCCCGTGCTTCCAGGACTGAGTACTGCGGGCCCTCTAAGGCGCTGACCTTCTGGCGTCTGGGTTTAACAACCTAGGCACCCCTCTCACAGTCTGCGGCCCTCCCTCGGGGACCCGGGGACAGCAGGCGCCGCTGAGAGTGGAGGCCGGTGCCACCCGGACAAGGAGGGGGCTCTGCTAGAATCCAGGGTGCTTCCCCTGCTTCTCCAGGTCTGCCCCACACCACGGGCTTTTAGCGGCAGGACCAGCTGTCCACGTGGAGACACGGAGCCACCCCCGGGCAGAGGGGAGGCCCGCGTGGGAGCCAGGCCCTGGGTGCGAACGCGCCCAGACGGTGATGCCTAACCTTGCTGCGCTTACCTGGGGGTGGTCGGCACGGGCCGTCAAGGTGGGAGCGGACAGGAGAAGGCCCTGGAAGGTGTTTCCTGAGGTCCCCGCCCACCTGGAAGAAGGAACAATGGCAGGTCAGACAGTCAGCTCCTCCGGCCATGTCCCCACACGCCGCGGCTCCCTGGCTGTCGTCGCCACCTCTCCGCAGAGTCTGTCCAGCCAGGTCTGTGGGGCAATCGTGTCCCACACGGGTGGCATGTTCTGGCTTTGCTCTCTGGCCCTGCAATGCCCCCCGAAACCTTAGGTCATTAGTTCTAACCCCAACATGCAGGCCCCTGCTATCAGCTGGCTCCTCCCAGGGGGATATGGCCCAAAGGCACTGGAGGTCAAAGGCCAGTGTGACCCTACCCTGGGAGGGCTGACAGATAGGTTCGTATGTGGGGATTTTCCGTCCTGGGATTCAGTCCTCTGTGTGTGGGAGAGAGAGAGAGGCAGAGACAGAGACAGAGACAGAGAGGCAGAGAACTACAGAAGAGAGAAGAAAAAACCAGCAGGAAGTTTCTGGAGCCCAGAGAGGGCCCAGAAGCATCTCTGCAGGAGCGTCGCAGGTGGTGCTTGGCTGGAGTGAGGGCGAGTCCCACCCCGGAGGGAGGGCCGGACGTGGAAACAGGAGCCCATGGCCTGCCCGTGGCTTGTGGAGCGGGTTCCCACACCCCCCCCCCCCACCCAGGGGGCTCATTTCTTGGGGGGAGCCCTTTCAGACCTGGCCTGACCACAGGCTCGCTGTGTCCCTCCCTGAGCGCCCACCAGGGGGCAGTCTGCGCCCAGGCAGGAGCTCGCCAGGCCCGGCCACGCATCTAGGTTCTGCCTATTTTCACAGGCGCATGAGAGCCGCCAACTGGATGCGCTACTGGAAATCACATCTCGACAGGTGTAAAAAGATGTAGTCAGTGATTTATTTTCAAAGGAAGTGGCTGGCAGCTGGCGACTCTATTCGGGGAAGCGATTTCTAATCCGCGCCATGAGGTGCTGGCCGGTCAAGGGAATGGGAAAGGTTTCTTTATGTCCTCTTGTTACAGATCTGCCTGGCACGCGTTCGCTCCCACCAGCCTGACCTTGAAGCGTGCTCACTTGTCGTGGGGAGCCGCGTGTTTGAGCCGGAAGGGCCCCTCAGGAATCATACTACAAGGCCCGCTCCTGCCTTCTCTGGATTCCCGGACAAGAAGCGAAGTCAAGGTTGATCCAGCCCCGACACACCCAGGGAAACACGCGAGAAAGGTCAAGGTTGCTGAAATCTATGTTTTTTTTTTTTCCCTCCAGCTGACAAGTCACGGACGCACCGCTTGGAGGGAGGCACGCAGACCCCAAATGTGTTTTGTCGGCACCTCTGCCTGCTGCCGGGCACACCGCCGGGGTGTGTTCCAAGCTACCCACTCAAGAGCCGAGTTCCAACCCTCATGCTTCCCAGCAAAGTCCCCGTCCACGCATGGGGAGGTTCAGTGCAGGACTTTAGCTCGTGTCCTGGATAGTGCCTCCCGCCTCACCATAGTTTCTGCAGCATGAGGGATAGCAGTTAGAGCTCCTGTGTCCGGCCGAGGCAGGTGGAGAGGAAGGGCAGGCCTTGTTCTTTTAATGTTTATTATTTATTTTTGAGAGAGAGAGAGAGAGAGAGAGAGAGAGCGAGCACAAGTAGGGGAGGGGCAGAGAGAGAGAGAGAGGAAGGCACAAAATCCAAAGCAGGCTCCAGGCTCTGAGCCGTCAGCACACAGCCCGACGCGGGGCTCGAACCCACGAACAGTGAGATCGTGACGTGAGCCGAAGTCGGACGCTGAACCGACTGAGCCCCCCAGGCGCCCCAGGAAGGGCAGACTTTTAAGGCAGACCTGGTTCACCTGCTCCCACAAGGGCAGAACAGCCTTCATGGAGTGGGTGATCAATGCACATTAGTTTCTGTTTCTAAATGACCAGACTTGGAGACTTCATTGTGCACGCCGAGCCTCTGGTCCAAGAACAAGTCCGCCCACCCACGAGACATGAGCAAAACTCGCTCCACCAGAGCGAGTCGTCCTTTGCAACCTCCTTCACCACGTGGGTGGTTCCAGGCATTTGAAAGTTAGAATCGAAGACCACCATGTGGCTTTCTGTTTTGCACACAGACATCGACCCCTCAGAGTCAATGTGTTAGACTCTGTGTTAGAGTTAGCAAGGCTTGTGTTAGAAAGGATTGCTTTCCCCTTACGAGGTCACTTTTCCTTTCCTCCTGACTGAAAGTCTAGGGGCACTCCCTACACTTGGGTTTCTCCAGGAGTCCAAGAGTCCGAGAGCTGTGAGCAGGCGGGTGAGGGACTCACCTCTGCCAGTGGTGGTTTCCCGCTCCGCCTCCATTGACCTGGCAGGGGGGATCAGCTCTGTGTGCCTTAGCAGCGGGACACTCCCATCCTGTCTCCCAGCTGTCACCTGCACCTGCTAGAACATCCCTGCCTCGGCCGCTTGCTCACGTCGGTATTTCCAGACCGGTTCTGCTCAGCGGACAAGCCAATGTCCCGTGGCTGCGTACTCACGGAGACCTCTGTAGATCATAGTCCCCTACTGAAGATCCAGAAAGCATACTCAAATTGCACAGAATTCCTGCAGTGTAGAAACCCGTTCACGGTCCCGTCACCCCATGTGTCCCTGGGGTCTTTGGCGTGGAGCCATCCTGCATGCCCGCCCAGTGAAGACGCCCCATCTGCCCGCCCTGGCTCCCTCCCTGGCTGTGCTCCCCCAGCCCGAGAAGCCAGCCCACCAGAGCCTCCCCGCCTTCCACTGCTGCTGTCCAGTCCTTGACATTCCCTCGGCTCCGCAGGTCCTGGACGGTGATGTGCCATCCGAGCTGAGGTGCATGTGTGGTGGACGTCAGGCTGTACATCCTACGAGGGTGGGAGTCGTGTTCTGTCCCCTCCCTGGACACATGCAGGGAGCAGGTGCCGCATGAGCACCGTGCGCGGGCACCTAGCAGCCAGCCAGCTCTCCCCTGCCCACTGGGTGCCCCGACTCCGTGACTGGGTGCCCCGACTCCGTTGCGCGTGCCCCTCCTTCTGGATGGCGAGGCCGGCTTTGCTCCTCAGTGTCTGTGCGAGGGCATCCAGGGGAGAAGCCGACAGCAGCGTCCGGACTCCCTGGGTCCTTCACCAACTCCTCATGTTGGCCAAAGCAAGTTGCGTACTTCTGTAGTTGACGAACCAGAGGAAAGTTCCCATTGCTGTGTGTGTCTGCCTGTCTGTGTGTGTTTGTGTCTGTCTGTGCCTGTGTATCTACAGATGTATGTCTGAATACGTGTGTGTGCGTAGGTGCTGTCCCCCCGCGTGCGAATCCGGGGCACCCAGAGCTGTCCTGGCCTTCCTCTAACACGGGGAAACCTGGTGTCCCAGGGCAGCCCGAGTGTCCTCCAGTCCCAGCTGCGTCCGTCACAGCCCGGCACGCTGTACCCCTCCATCCTCCCGGTTCCTGCTGAGCCGTGGCATCCAGGCACTGGAGCAGTGGGATGCTATGTCCCAGCGTGTCCCCAGGCTGGGCACACGACCAGCAGCCCTACCGGACGGACGGTCTTGCACGCACGTCCCAGGAGCCTGGCCTGGCTCCAGAGCCGGCCCTGCCCCGCCGGTTCTGTAAGGAGACGCCCCGGGGGCGGGGGGAGGATTTCACAACCAGCCGCCCACACCCAAGCCCTGCAGGCCCCCCCGCACCCACACCCAGAGTGCTCAGCGCTCCTGACCACGGTCAGTGACAGGATGCTTACCCCGCTCGGCCAACACGTCCATTTCTTGTAAACGGACTCTTGTCTCTCTCTCTCTGGAAACCTCAGCAAGCCCTCTTTACCTTTGAAATTCCAAAGCAAGGATGTTAAAATGCCTGCTGCTAGGAATTTGCCAGGCGTTCCTCGCCTACAGGACCCCGTGCGACGTGAGATGTGCGACCCTTGTTAGACAGCTGGGCGACAGCGTGCTCAACGCTTCCAAAGTCGAACACGTGCCTTCACAGTCCTTCCTGACCTGTTGTGGCGTGCTTGTGATTTCATGCCATTCCCGGCAAAGAAAAACTAAAATTTTAGGTTACCGGCGTGAGTCTTCGCATTCACCTCTATGGCTGCGAGGCCAGCCCTGCAGAGAACGGAGAACATTCTCACAATGCTCTTCTCTTCCCTAATTGGCTATATCCCCCGAGACTCTTTCTCGTCTCCAGGAATCTCAGCAAATAGGAGCCGAGATGGGAGCTCTCCCCCGGGGGGCCACTTTTGTCTTCCATTTTCGTTTCTTTGTCCTTGTGAGCGCCTGATCCGTTCGCGAATTCACTCTCTTGTCGCGTCTGTTTTCGCATGGAGCCTCTTGACTGCTAATGGTTGTTTGACAAAGTTCAAAGTCCTCTGGTTATTTTTCTATTTTCTATTATTAAAGCCTTTCCTGCTTTATGGATAGTTTATATCCTCCATCCCCCTTGAGAACATTCGTGATAACCCACCCGAAGACTTTACTCTGCCGTATGAGCTTTTCCACGGGGTTGAATTCGATTACCACTTATTCAAAGCGTTTGGCTCCGATGTTTGACGGCTATGAACGCTCCCCTCACCTGTCTGTTTGGGACCCCCTGATTGGCATGTTCCCCCGTTTTCTCAGTTGTAAAAGAAAGACCTCCCGGAGGTCAGTGGTTCTCAACTCTCTTTAGCTTTGGTAAATGTTGCCAGGTGCAAACACGTTTGTGGAAACGCAGCGTGCGAATGTGGGGGGCGGCAACAATCAAAGCAGTTGTCAACCCTGGTGCAAAGCCCTGGGACTCCCCCCCGGCGACCTCACTTCTAGAGGGGTCTTGCCCCGTGGCTCCTGGGCCAGGTGACCTGGTCCCCGTACAGCCGATGGACCAGATGACCCAGACGGTCAATTCAACCTCCAAAACTGCAATGACTTCTCGTGGGGAATCCCCGGGTTTGAATGTCTGTGAAATCCCACGGTTCTCGGAGGGGACTCACACACCATCACACTCTGGATGGGAACGGAACTCCCGTCCGCGGCTTCCAATGAAGTCTCGGCAAAGAAAGCCATACAGAGCAGTGGTGATTCATATCACTAGGGAACACGTAAAACATTTATTTTCCTTAAGTGGACCTCCTGATTTCAAAGGAATCGTTTCCAGAAAAGACCGGGCTAAGCTCCAATCTTGGCCTCTGCGTATAACATCAACATAGATGCTATAAATTAGTCAATTCTTGGCATTTCATCACAAGGAGGACAAAACGGCCTTCTCTGCCTAGACCTGTGGCTGCTTTTTCTCAGCCACCGTGCAGAGAGAGCGCCAGGTGGGGAGGGCTTTGCGAGCCTGCGATCCCATGTCTGACCTACAAATAAGTCAGAGCACCCACGTAGAAATACCTGCTGTTCTTAAAATAGGTCTGGGTGTCTCAGTGGTCTTTTTCTTTCCTTAAGGGCACTTGCGATTCGGCACAGGAATGAGGAAGTGAGAGTTTTGAATTGGTTTGTCCTCTTCTGTCGGGGGAGGATGGTTCTTTTTTTAAGGGTTTCTGAGAGGGAGATTCAGAGGATCACTTTTGCCTGAACTAAACCACTGCTGCTACCACTGTCACTACCCCTTACCACGGGTAATAATAGCAAATCCGGGAATATAACCCCCAAAACGTTTGCGGCTGGAAGCCTGTTTCCCGGGCTCTGGGAGGCTCGCAGCTGTCTTTCCCTCCGGGGTCTCTCCTCCTAGAGCCGTGGGACCAGGGCCGCCCCTCACACCTCTGCCTCCTTACACGCTGTTCCCTTTGTCTTGTTGCATACATTCTAATTATTTCAAATGTTTAGTTATTTTTGAGAGAGAGAGAAAAAGACAGAGTGGGAGCAGGGGAGGGGCAGAGAGAGAGAGAGAGAGAGAGACACAGAATCCCAAGCGGGCTCCAGGCTCCCAGCTGTCGGCGCAGAGCCCGACGCGGGGCTTGAATCCATGACCCATGAGATCATGACCTGAAGTCAGATGCTCAACTGACTGAGCCCCCCAGGCGCCCCCGTTACATACATTCTAGGAGAACCCTGGATTTTCCACTTCAAGCGACAAGATGCGCTCGAGAGTGGTTGTTGTTCTGGACAATCCTGTCCGGACAGGATCCTTCCAACAGAGTCATACTGTTGGAAACAACAACAACAGAGATATTCTTTTTCTCTCCCCCTTTGTTGGTGACCTCAAAGCCATGAGCCCACATTGGGGGCACTCAGGGATACCACCTCAGTCTGCGCCGGCCATCCCCGCCTGTCCCCAAGCTTGTCACTTGCACGTGCAGAAAGGATACACAGCCCAGAGCATGACTGGGGGGAAGAAGGTGGCATCTGGGCGGAGGGAGAAGGCCTCTACCTGCTACAGACCCCCCGGGGTGGGGGGTGGGGTCTTCTGATCTGCTCACCCGACAGAGCCCACCCTCACTCCTCTTATTCTTAACTCTAAGACTCAACGCGCACCAATGTAGCACGGTTCCTAAGTGCGGGGCTGGTTGGGTCTCACCACGTGCTCGTCCCACGTCTTCGGCCCCCGGACGAGAGCGGACACCAGCAGCAGACATAGAAGGTCGCCCCCACCTGGCTACATGACCGCACCTGCGTCACCCCGACCCCAACTCCTAACAGTGCTCAGTTTCCCTCGACTGCGCATGAGTAGAGTCACCCGGCTTGTACTTGCTGCCTAACTGCTCGGGCTCAGGTTCGTGTGCAAGGTTCCCATCTATGTCGCCAAGCACTTGGAGCTCACCCCGTCCTGGCCGCACCCAGTGTTTACCCTGCGGGGGGCACCGTACCATGATATATCTGTGCATTCCTCTGTGGATGGTGCCTGTGTCCGGACTCCTGCTCACCGGGGAGAGGGGCTGGGGCTTTCAAGGGCATCTTCCCCGTGAAACAGCTAATATTGTCTAAAGAACGCAAGCAACCACCCAAACCCAGCCCCCATGAGCGACCAGTTCAATCAGTGCAGGAGGGGAATAAAACCCCAAAAGCTAGTAGATCCCAGGAGGCTTTCACCGGAGCAAATTCAAAAGACTGAGTGTCTGTATTCTTTGGTTGGTGCAAACATAACCTCCTAGTACCACTTCTGTTGAATGCATATTAATATGCATGAATGCATCATTAATATGCATTCAGTAGATAATGCACACCGTATTAACTGGTACTTGGAGGCTCCAGGACGTTTTTCTCCACCAGGAGAGCCTTCATTCATTTTGTAAGTGAATCTGCTTAAGGAGGGAGGCGGTTTATGTTCCCAGGTTCACCCGACCTCCAGCTGGAAATTTGGGGACCGTGGAGATGTGATTCACTTCCCCTCCCAAAGGCCAGGCAGTCTCAGGTTCACTGCCAGGGCCTCCCTGTCCCAGGAGTGCGCCCCATGCTCATGCAGGAATCCGGTTGTCCTTTGGGGGCACGCACGCACCGCCCCCCTCCCCTGCAGCCAACAGCAACGTCCCAGGACTCCCTGAGGGGGTGCCTCGTCCAGAGCACGTGGTGCAGGGCTGGCCGGCTCCCTAGCGGTCCTCCGGTCCCTGCGCGTCTAGTCCAGCCACCGCGTTCCTGTCTCTGCGACACTGTTTCTTTTTCTCCGCGGACCCCAAGCCAGAGTTTGAGATGATTGACAGAGAGTAGTGTTTTCAGATTTCAAAATAAAGCGTTTTGATTATTTTTCTGATTCCCAAGCCAACAGTGACAGCTGAGGAAAGGGGGTGGCGTTGCCGAAGGATCGAAAAGCCCCTTTCCTTCTAAACCTAATGAACTGAAAGCCTCTGAGTGAGAGCAGCAGGGTGCCGGCCTCCTAAGAACCGAGGGAGGGTCGAACCATCCACCCGATAAGAACAGGAGACTCTGAGGAAGGCACGCTCTGATCGTTAAAAGCACGATCAGGAGAGAAAGTAATGGGGCGACGGTCTAAACACGGGGGTGGGGGGCGGTGCAGAAATCCTTTGCAAAGTGCTGTCGGTTCTGACGAGCAGAGACGGGAAGACCTGTCCGGAGTGTACAAGGCGGTTGCTCCCGACCGCTCCGGGGAGGCGAGCTTATCACTCCGATTTAACTTTCCCTAACTGTGTACAGGATTTGCCCTTAATAGAAACACAAAGTACGTAAGGGGACAGAGGGGGGCGGGGGGCTGGCTGCACGTTGGACAGCCCTCCCTGTCCCGTGTGGCAGCAGCATCCCCAGCCCCAGCCTCCCGCGGGAAGACCACCTTCCGGTACGAACAGAGGTGCCTTCCTTTCCCGCCTCCTCCTGTCCCTTCCCCTCGTGTCAGGCAGGCTCTCGAGGAAGACGGTTATTGCGGAAGGAATTGAGCAGAGAGGAAAGAGCCACGTGCGAACTCTGACTTCCGACCGAGAAGCCCGCTTTCGGACGAGAGTATCCGCGGTCAAAGCTTTCATCCGTAAGAGAAGAGCTTGTCGACGTAAAAAATAATCACCAAAGAGAGTTTGCCCCTCGAAGACGAACGAGGGGGGCCATACCACCGTCCGCGTGTCATAGACCGGAAAGATAGCGGGGGAAGAACTCGACCTGTCCAAGGAGGAGGACCGTGGGGTTGTGGTGGCTGGTGGCCCTGTGGGACAGGAAGGGACCAGCCTGTGGCCGGACCATCAGTCCTGTGGGGGCCAGCCCCCGCCTGCCAGCCTCCATTTCCCTCCGGGGAGCCTGGAGCACGTTTTCCGGGATGAGGAGTGACCTTCACACCCTACTGGCTGCCAAGCAGCAGACACACCTCCTCGCCCTCATAGGGCTTGTCCCCCGAGAGAGACCCTCAGGCGTGCCCAGAGACCATCCTCCGCTTTGCTCAGCAGCCCCATGGAGTCGAGAATGCTTCTGAGTGCCCCCCCCCACCCGCCAAGAACAATGAGAGAGACCCCAGGCACCCCAAGACGAAGCTATGGAAGGAAAGACAAATCCTGGTGACGGTTCATTTTATGTGTCAACTTGACCACCCACAGGGCGCCCAGATTAAATGTGATTCCAGGTGTCTCCGTGAGGGTGTTTCAGGAGATTAGCATTTAAATTAGTGGGCT
This sequence comes from Felis catus, assembly GCF_018350175.1. Lineage (NCBI taxonomy): Eukaryota > Metazoa > Chordata > Mammalia > Carnivora > Felidae > Felis > Felis catus. Next base: position 4,037,898 of record NC_058380.1, read on the forward strand.
CAGTAAAGCAGATTGTCCTCCCCAGTGTGGGTGGGCTGCATCTAATCAGTTGAATGCCTGAAAAAGAACCAAGAAAAGAAGAGAAGAGAAAAGAAAGGACAAGAAAAGGCAAAGGAAGGGAGAATTTGCTCTGTGCCTGGCTGTCCTGGAGTTGGGACACTGGTCTTCTGCCTCAGACTGGGACCTGCACCGTGGATGCTCCCGGCTATCAGGGAGACATGAGGGGGACTGAGGGAGGGGACACAGGGAGGACCGAGGGAGGAGGGGACCCACATCGCCACCGGAGGAGAGACAGCTCTGGAGGGACTCGGGAGACAGTTAAACCATCGCCGTGAACCAACTCGCGTCATCCCCTCTGCCCAGGGTGTATCGGCCGATAACAAGGGCCGGGAAGTAAGCCCTCCCTCCCAGAGCCGGAAAGACTGAGCCGTGGGAATATTGGGTACACCCCACTGATTGCCACCGGGGCCACGATGGGAGCCCACGTGTGCCTTCGGGGATCAAGACACAGGCCCGAGGGCTGGACCTGCACAAGGTGAGGGTGGAGGAGGTGGGTGCTATCATAACAGAGCCCCCTGAAGAGACCCTGATTTGTGCAGAGCAGTATAGAGGGGAGTGCTCGCAGGGTGGAGCCCCGCGGGCATCAGGCGGTTCCCGAGGCGGCTCAGCTGGGCGCCTGCAGCCGCGCGGGGGGTCCGCGTGGAGCCCACTGTGCAGCACAGGACAAAACGCTGCACCCGACACGTCCGACGCGTGGCCCTGTTTAGGGTGCCAGACCCAAGTGCAGGCGGGAGCCGGTCACGCTGAGGGACTCGCTCCTGCCCCGCCCCTCCCGTCACCCTGCATCCTGGGGCGCTTCCCACCTGCCGTGGCCACCTGGAGACCAGAGCGCGTGAGCGCTGGGGACGCCGGCTGGGCCTGCGGGGAGCCTGAAGCGCCGGGACCGTTGAGAACGTGCTCTTGAAGTTTCTCGGAACTGGCACGGAGCCTGTGAACGCGTGGGGGACGGCCGTGCGCCCATCTGCAGCTTACGTACTTGTCATCGGCGGTCTGGGGATGCCGTTGGCTGGGATTCGCACCCGGAAGAGTTTAGGGACAAGAGTGTGTCGTCACCGGCACTGTGTAGAACTCCTAGTGCGTGTGGCATGTACGAGTGTGAGCTGTGGGCGTGGGCACGTGTGTGAGGGTGTGTTGGGCGCCCACGGGGCATGGGAGTGTCCTCTCCCACCTAGCGGGGACTAGGCTGCTGCCGAACGCGAGGCCGTGTGAGGACAGAGGCCTTTAGCACGTGGCCTGGTCGCAGCCGCCGCCAGCCCTGCGCCACCGGGACAGAACGCATGTCGGCGCCCTCTGCCGGGGACGGGACCCGCGGCATAGACGCACCAACCCAGCACCACCTGCACGTCCCGTCTCCGAGCCCCTTCCCTGAGCGCCCCGGAGGCCCGCCCCCACCTCGACCACGTCCCACGAAGACCCGGGGAGGTGACGCACGGCAGTGCGTGGCCGGTGCACAGAGCAAGGTCCCTCAGATCTCGGACGACTGAGAATCAGGCAGATTCCAGTTCACGCACGGTTTAACCGTAACATCGGCGCAGGAATCGGGTCACCACATCTACGGAACTCTCTGCATCTGGATTAGGGACACTCACCCTCTGTATTATGAGTGAGGCAACCAATAGCTGCTGATGGTCTCAGAGCCTTTTCCGCGTGCCTTCTAACGAGCCCGCAGCCCAAGGACCGGAGAGGCTGCTGGCTCACCCCCACCCGGGTCGGGGGGAGGCAAGGGACTCGGCCAGTGGCCTCTGCCCCCTCTGGGAGCTGCCTGGAAACGCACGGTCTCGGGCCTCAGGGACTCGGGTGGGGGCTCTCATGGGCCCTGCAGTCGTCCCAATGCTCGCAAAGATCGTGACGCCAGGCACGTAGAATCAGGAAGGCCCACGGTTGGGCAGACACCTGCCCGGAGCTCCCTCGCGGGCCACAGGAGGGTCCCAGGGCCGGGACGCTGGGCCACAGCATCTGTCCTGAGTAAACGGCGTCCCCCCACACGTGTTGGACACCACGCGCATTCTAGGGAAAGGAGGCTGGACGGACGCGACGTCCAGCTCACATGTCCTTCCTCCTGGAGTCAGCAGGTGTCGTCCTTGAAGTAGACAGAGCCCAGGGCAAGTGGCTGGGGCACCTCCGTGAGTGGGGCCTTCTCATAGCAGGGTCTCCACGGGATGCCTTGGGGGGACGAGGCGGGGAGGCCCGGGCGCCTGCAGCCTCACTGCTCGGTCACACGTGGGAGGGGGTCATCTCCTCGCCCTGGTGACACGCTCAGGGCAGAGGACAGGGCTGCAGACCGTGCTGCAGGCGCCCAGAACCTCGGTGTCCCCCTCCCGCCATATGGAGAGGCTGGAGGGCTGGGGAGTTCGTGACTCGTGGGGTCTAGATGCTGGTTCCGTTTCCCCGGCTCCCACGTTGAGTGGGATGTGCCACTCACATCCCCTAGCGCCCCAGGACCCAGCCTGCCAGGGGGACGTGTAAGTGAAGAGGGCTCCAGTCAGGCCTCAAAGTCCCAGGGGTGCATCCGCCCAGCGTGGTGCATCGGCACAGACCCTACAGACGAGTGAGCACCCCACCACCCCACTGTGCTCGACAGCGGTTGATGCTTTACACAGGCACCAGCTCTGTCACCGGCAGGGACAACGCCCCTTGCTTTACGGCTTGACGGACCGTGCCCTGGCCAAGTTGGGCAGAAAGGCCATTAACCACTTGTCCTGACGAGCCCTCAAGGACAACAGAAAACTCTGATACTTCCGTCAGTGCTATTGGCTGCTCTTGGAGATAACACCTGGGTCCAGGGGGGATGAGATTTTTCCAAAATCTTACCCTCATGCAAATGTGCTAGGTGAACCTCGGGGGGGAAGAACCGAGTGGGGTTTACCCGTGCCCCTCCCAGCACGGGTAGGGAACCCACAAATGTCCCGGCGCAGGTCAAGGACCCTGAGAAATGACAGCGGAGCTTACTCTCCACCAGGACTCAATGACATTCATTCATAAGTGGTTCAGAGTCCCGGCCGAGCCGCAGGTACCATTTAAGTTTCCAAAGGGACATGCCTGAAACCCGCTCAGTGACGCACATCTCCCGGGAATGAGACCCGTCTCATTTCGTCTTTCCTGCCTGCCATCACTCACAAGATTTATGACTATAGAGTCAATACCCCAAGGGGGGAGAAAGTCCATTTGCTTTCCCCTGCGTAAGGCCCCCTCACCTGACCACTCCGCCGTGGGGCGCCCTGGGGGCCCCCCGGATGGACTGTCCCAACGCCGCTCAAGCCAGCGCACCAGCACGCAACGGCTGAGAACCAGCGAGACATTAAAATTCTCAGGCCCCTCCCACACCCCCCGAAGCAGACATTCTGGAGGGTGAGCCCGGACATCTGGGCTTTAACAAGTTTTCTGGTGATTCTCATGGCTGTTAAGGTTCAACAAGCACTGACCTCCAGGGTCTCCCTATGTTCATATTTCCGCGATCTACATGAGTCTATCTCTTCCTCGCTCTAGGACACCCCAGTTTACAGGGCCCATCAGACGCCAAATCACGCAGGGGCAATAGTCTTACTCTCTGTGTAAAGACAATACCCTGGAAGTTATTCTCTAAATTGTTAGCGAAACAGCGCTGAACTGCACTAAGCAGAGGGGAATGGGCTCTATTGTGCCCTCCCCCCCAAATTTTTTTTATAACATTTTGTTAAGTTTATCTATTTATTTTGAAAGAGAGTGAGGGAGAGAGAGCATGAGCAGGGGAGGGGCAGAGAGAGAGGGAGAAAGAGAAGCCCGAGCGGGCTCCGCACTGTTAGCACAGGGGCTCGAACTCACGGACTGTTAGATCATGACCTGAGGTGAAACCGAGAGTTGAATGCTTAACCGACTGAGCCTCTCAGGCGCCCCTGTGTCCTCCAAAAATTTACACGTGGAAGCCTTAATTCCAGGAATTTCAGAACGCAACTGTATTTGCAGATAGGGCGTTCAAAGAGGTATCTGAAAGAAAATGAGGTCATCAAAATGGGCTCTAATCCAACGATACTGGTGTCCTTTAAGGAGAGGAGATGCCAACACACAGGCGGGCACAGGAGGACCCCGGGAGAAGCCGGCCGTGCGTGGTCGGCGGGGGAGGCTGGCACAGATCCTTCGGACCCTCAGAAGAAACCAGCCCCACCAACCCCTCAGTCTCAGACCTCCAGCCTCCAGAGGCGCGAGAGAATGTGCTCTGGACGTTTAAGCCATCCGCTCCGTGGTGCTTTGTCACAGCGGCCCTGGCAAAATGCCACACGGAGCAAACACTCCCACGTCCAAAACATTCCATGAGAGGCAGCTAGCTTCCAAGTGAAATAATATGTAAGGAGAAGATGTAATGAGCCTGCGGACCCCACACCCACGGCACGGAAGTGCTTGTTACCCAACACTGTGAGCAAAGGGAGTCACTCCGTGACAACTTTCACATAATCGCACCCACTTCGGACAATGAGTTCAGCTGTATAATTAAATAAATTAAGAAGGCACGGCCCCCGGATCAGATAGCTTATCCTTAGATGCATGAATATATTTGCTGTGAACAGTAAGGCATGAGAAAGATGGTTCCGGAGTGCCTAATCTGAATTTGTGTTGGAGGCCACGTCCACCGCAACCGACTCGTTATGAACCCACAGTGCCAACGTCACCTCATCCGTCCCCTGCTGCAGTTTCACGAGGCCGTCGGGAGGAGAGCTGTTGAGGCCAAGGGAGGGGGCTTGGCAGAGGGCAGCTGGCCCCCGTAAGGCCCCGTTGTCCACCCAAGGGTGTCACTTCACTGAAATTGGCCCAGCCTGGTGTTGTCGACTGGGAGAAAAGGACACATTCCCACATCTCACTTACAGGGACCCAGCCGAGCCGTCTGAAAAACAACCTCCCACGTGGGGAGCCCTACCGATGAATTGCTGTAGAGAAACGTAGCCAGTGACCAACTCATGCCAGGGATGCATCAACTCATTGTGTTACCCTGAACTTCCCCCCGTTTGTAGAACACAGAAGACCTGCTTCTGAAACATAAAGCTGATTTTCGGAAGAATGAAAATAATTTAGACCAAATTACATAACTGACGTGTAACCTGTAAGCATATTTGAAACTCGACAAAAATCCGAGCTAGCTGCCCCCGCACCTGCATCTCTGTGGACTGGGGTCCCGAGCGCATTTTCAGACGGCTGACCACGGTCATGTACTTCATCCATGCACCTGTCTGGACGGCTCATCAGTACACGACTGGGGCCGAGCGCAGAGAACTCAATGAACTGATTGTGGGGCTCGTCAAAGATGAACTAACAGAGGCACTCCCTCTGGGGGGGGGGCACTAACTTTTAAACCACAAACACCGGGAGTGGAGGGCAGCTGGGCGCCAGTGTCTGCCTCTGCCCTGGAGGTGGGGTCACCCTGAGCCAAGTTTTCTCCAGTGTGGACCTACTCTGAGGATGTCACGCAAGGTCTATAGTAATCAAAGTCCCCTTTTCATCCACTGCTCCCATGAGTGCCACCGAGCAGATATGAGATGGCTACAAGGAGGGAAAGAAAGGGGGCACTTGTCAGGCTCTGGACCCGACTCTCATGTCACACCAGGGGAAGCGAGAGCCCGCTTATGGATGAGGAGCCAGACACTCCTCCTCCAGGGAGAGGAACTTGCATGGGACATGAATGGCCTGACTCGAACTCACTGGCCAGCAGCAGTCACCAACGTCATTTGCTTTTTAGGAAAGTGCAACTGCACTCTGGTAGCCAGCGTCCAAGACCCGCTCCTCCTGTGGCCCTCTCCCCCTGCGCTACATCAAGGTTGGCGTGTAATGGTCCACGGCTCCCACGGCCACCCCCGAAAGGCACTGTAGCCTCCTACTTGGTCTCTTGAATCTCTTGCTTGGGGGAGGCTGGCCACTGGGTCATGAGGACACTCAATCGGCCACATGGAGAGGCCCACGGGGAAGGAGCTGGGCACGCCCCCCACCCCCGCCACTTCAGAAGTGGAGCCTCCAGCCCCGCTTGGGCCTTCAGATGACTACCATCCCAGCCAATACCCGCCTGCAATGGCAAAAGAGCCGGACCCAGCCAGCCACGCAGCTCCCAAATTCCTGACCCACAGACACCATGAGAGGTCATAAACGACCATTTGTATGTTAAGCCACTAAGTTTTGGGGTGACGTGATGCACAGCAAGAGGTCACGGACACACACCTAAAGCTCTTCGTTTCCAAATACGTAATCTGGTGATGTTGGGCTCAGGTGCTCTCCCTGCCAGTAAGATTAAATAGTGAGCAAATGACACTGCCTGTCCCACCAATTCATTATGGAAGGGCGGGACCTCGAGGCGCTTAGCAGCTCCAAGCTTTTGGTGAGACATGCCATCCACCCGGCGTGTTCCATCCACTGGCTCTCATCTCATCGTGACCTCCTCCCCCAACCGCCCACTCTAAAGGCAACGCTCCATTACCCCACCACTCTCCCCTTGACTTCTGCAGAGCCATTTTGATGCCTTTGTGTTACCCATTCACTCATCTCCCTCCTTTCCCCCCCAACCCCTGCCTCCTCGGTGTCTGTACCGGTGGGGTACAGGAGGGAGGCCACAGGTTGCCCAAAGTATTTCAAAAAGAAAAAGCAAGCTCTTCCGTGTGTTGGAGCAGAGAGCGGAGGGGAGCAAAGGGGCCGTTCATACTGATTAGCGTCTTCTGCTCCATCTCAGCGCCGATGGCAAGTTACAGGGCTGGAGAGACAGCTCATATTCACGATGCACAAAGCGTTCTGGGAAACCTTCACAGCGTCTACGAGACAGAACAAGAATAAGCCAGCTCTTGTGGACCAAACCAACCCAAACTTGACTGTCTCCAAACAGCGTCCGTTGAGCTCACGGTTCGGCTGGTCAGCATGGAAGGCTGGGGGTGGCCGGGGCGGTTATGGCGGTTTGGGCCGTGCTGTCGTCCGCGCCTCTAGAGAGCCGTGGGCCACTGGGCAGCACGCTCGCGGGGCCCTGCGAGCTGCCAGCTGGACGCCCCAGTTCCCCTCCTTGCGGGCCAGCCCGGACTTGCTCTGAGGCAACAACAAACAAGCAGGAGAGAGCGTATGCACCAGCCTCCAGGGGCCCAGCTTCCAAACGGGCTCCCTGTCGCTGCCACCGCTGCGTTGGATAAGCCAGAGCGAGTCACAGGGTCTCCGGCTCACGGCTCGACCTCTCAGTGGCAGAGCTGAAGCGCGCACTGGAAAGGGCACAGGTGCAGTGGAGGGAGGGACAGCCGGGGCCAGGTTTGCCATCAATGCCTCCCGTCCACATTTTACAGAAAAGGGAGGCTCAGAGAAAATTCAGCGACTTAGGACGTGGGGCTCAAACAGAGACTTGAACGTGAGTTTTCTTCCCCCTAATCTCACCACTCAGGAAATTCCCCGCACGAGCCTGGTCCCTTCCCTTTCTTGACCCAGCAGCTGAGGGCGTTTCTCTTGAGCAAAATCACCCGGCTTTGGTTGAAATGTCGATGCCACACGAGCATCACGGTGCTTCTGGCTCGAACATAATAGAATTCCCCACCACACACGGTGCCGGCAGGCTCTTTGTTCTATTTTGGTGACACTCCATCGGCATCCTGAGCCCACCTCACGGCTGTGTAGGGGCTCTGCCTCTCGGTGATGGTGAAAACCGCAAGGCCGGGCAGATCTGAAGCTAGTGGCTGACAAACCGGAAGGTCCACACTCTTTCAGAGATGGTACAAATAGGAACAGAAAGAATTACTGGGGTCTGAGCCACCCACGGTGTCATTCCATTAGAAACTTCCGGTACGGTTGCATAGGCGGCAAACCAGACCCAAAGAGCAGACGTTTTATATGGTCGGGAAAAGGATTCGAGGCAGCCTTTCCCCTTTGTTGGCCAACTAGAAAGAGATTAAAATGGAACCCATCACGCTTGCTAAATAAACGGCAATCAAAAATGTCATCGTGGGACTCCTGGGTGGCTCAGTCGGTTGGGCGTCCGACTTCAGCTTAGGTCACGATCTGATGGTTGCTCAGGTCATGATCTCACGGTTCGTGGGTTCAGGCCTCATGTCGGCCTCTGTGCTGACAGCTCAGAACCTGGAGCCTGCTTTGGATTTTGTGTCCCCCCCCACCCCCGCCCCTAACATGTTGGCTCGCTCTCTTTCTCTTTCTCAAAAATAAATAAATATCGAAAAATAAATAAATGACATTAGCTCTAAAAATGTCATCAGCAAGTGCTTAAATCACACGGTGAACTGAGACAAAAGAACGAGTCCGCACAATTTCCCCCGACTTCTTTCTCCCGTGGGAAACAGCACTACTGATCGGTTTAGACCGGGCACCGGTGAGCTACGATCCTGTGGGCCAAATCCAGCACTCTGCCTGCCGTCGCAAATAAAGTTTTATGAGAACCACGCTCGTCCCTTCCCATTTGTCTGTGACCGTTTCCATGCTGTCGCCGCAGGGCTGAGTAGTTGAAACGCAGAGCATCTGGCCTCCGAGCCCGACTTACTTTCCACCCGGCCCTTTACAGGGTAAGTTTGCAGGGGCCTGACCTGCACCCTGGAATACCGCGCTCTACAGAAGGTCCTGGGACGTGAAGATGTGAAAGCCCGTGCAAACGGACATCGCAAGCAGGTCACCGGGCCCGGGCACAGTGGTTGCCCAGTTGAAGGGAGAGAACGGAGACCAAGCTGACCCCCGGGGGGAGAGTGTGTGGGTGGGACTCCCGTCGCTCCAGCCAGCGCGAGTCCGGAGAACGAGTTCAACGCAGGTCCCGAAGATCTGCCCCCAGGTGCTGACAAAGCAGAGCTACATCATGCTCAGGGGTGAGTGGTTCCCTGAGTCCAAACACACCCACGCCGCCGGGCCCGTGGGTCTCTCTCTCCTCTCCTGTCCCACCAGGCTGCACTCAAACCTTCTTGTGCCTCCCCACCCCCCACTTCCCAGAAGCCCAGCGGCTGTCTGCGGGACGTGGTAGGCACGGCCCGGACCCACAGGATGAGTCTTATCCAGCTTTCCCGGCGGTTGCATCGGGATGGGCAGTCCAGGCCAGTCTGACAGAAGAGACGCGAGGGGTGTCCTCCGGGAGCCTCTGGGGAAGGGGGTCCTTGCTGACGAGAGACACGGAGAGGAGGGGGCAGCCTGACCACTGCCTTGCCCGCCGTGGTGCCTGGGCCGGGGGGTGAGCTTGCTGGGAGGCCAACATGCAGGGGAAGACAGACAGAGCCCGCGATCTTGATGCTATCAGGAGAGGAGTTAACTCTGGAACCACCCTGACTCCTGAACTTGCCATATGTGAGAAGGCACACTTCCTTGTCCTCGAAGCTGTTTTGAGTTCATCTGAGTGTTATTTGCAGCTCGCGTCACCTGAGCTTAAACCTTGGAGTGCCTGCCACCTCACGGAACACCCCCTCTCTGTGCTGGGCATGGCCCCCGCCCCCAGTCGTGGCCTGTCCCCTTTCCCCTCAACCCGGTGGGGATACGCACACCACCCCCTGAGCGAACACACCCCTGACCCCGTAGCGAGCATGTGACCCATCGAGATGCCTCACGCTCGCCTGGCCTGTGCCCCCCCCTTTCTCCCGCCAGATCCGAAGGTAAACCTCATGTATTCAAAATCGAGCCACCAAATGTCTGCCTCTGGTAGTGGTGAACCAGGCCATCTGGAACACAACTTCCGCTGAGCCCAAGAGACAAGCTGAATACAAAATGAAGACATGGGTCCCAGGCCATCAGAGACCTCACAGTACGACCGAGACTTGCTCAGTCAGATCCAAGTGACGACGAAGGCCCCACAGGGGAGCGCAGCTTGGCGGGTTTTTTCCCAGAGAGGGGGAGGGAGAACGCTTTCCGACATCGCAGAGGGCAGCTGAGGGGCAGCGTGCACATTCCGCACACCCGAAAGTGGTCCCTGAGGTCGAGGTGTGAACGGAACGCGAGCTAAGGAAACCCTGGCCTCAGTGAAAGGAAAGTCTTTTCCGTAAGTGCGGCTGGGTCACCAGAGACCCACGAGGAGCTAATGAGAAATCAGGGGCCACCTCACCCCGTGCACACTCCCTGGAGGTCTGAAAAAGAAAGCAAGAACACAGAGCTCTTAGACAAAACCGGGAAAGGATGTGTTCTTGAACATGGGACAGAGAAGGACTAATTAAACAAGATGCAAACAGCGCTACCTGCAAAGAGAAAGACTTGATAAATCGTCCTGGAGTATTTGCAAGGTCCTCTGGTCACCCGAAGACGCTGGCAGGGAGGAAAGTGATGAGACAGAAGCAAAGAGGAGGGATTTGCAGAGCGTCGACCTTACCAAGGGCCCTTCCCCAGTGTACAGAAGGGACTCCTACAGATTAATGAAGAAGATGATGATCAGGCCAAAAACTGAGCCGCGGATTTCAAAGGGACAAGAAACCGATGAACAGGTGCTTAATCAAAGAAAACAAGAATTGCCACGCACACAGTGGCTGAAACGGAAAGCCGGAGAGACCGGAGACGGGAAGGGACAGACCCTCCCGGAGCTGCCCGAGGGCCTTCCGCCAGCCGGCCACTTTGGAAGACAGCCTGGGCATCGTGTATTAAAGCCGAGGACACCGATCACGTGGGAGCCGGCCAGTTCACCCCTAAGTACGTTCCCGCCAGCATTGCACGGACACGTGCACCAATAGAATAGGTCGGCTTGACGATACGCATTCTTGCGGTATTTGCCACAGCCCCAAACTGAAACTAAAAGTACCTCGAAGAGAGAGATGTCTTTGTAAGGTGCATAACTAGACAGGAAGGAGAAGGAATGATCCACAGCTAAATACAACAAGGCGTTTACCGAGGCGTACGCGCTGCATGCTTTTATTAAGATAAAAATCAAGCCCGGCAACAGCACTCCACAGCGTCCAGTTGTAACAGGAAAGTGAGAAAGTGATTTCCATCAAAGTCAGGATAATTGTTATCTTCAGGGGCAGCGACAGGAGTGGGGGAGGTCCTCGGGGACTGGCAGAGTGGTCCTTCCGGACCTGGGTCCCGGCTGTGCAGGTACGTAGGCGGCGATAGAGTATCTTGGTTCTGCGCAACTTTCTGATTGCGTTTCCATCACTCACAGTCTAAGGAAGGTAAAAGGACGTTTGCACTCGGCACCACCCAGGGAGGCCTGCGGGAAATAGGCTGGCCCGGCCTCCGACTCTCCCTGCCTGGTATCCACGCGCGGAGCAGCGGTCCGTTGTGTTTTTCCTTCTGGACGCCGTGGATCTCCTGGCTCTCGTGTCTCCTCATTCGGTTCCGGTCCCCGAAGCTGAGTGCACCTGTCACTGCTCAGGACGCCATGCCGAGCATTTCTCTGGAAGCCGGCCTTACCGGGGGCTTTGTCATTTGTCCCGCCCCTGGTCTTTCTGTGGACTTCCTCGGTGATTCATTCAGCCCGCCCTTACCCCATGTGTTTTGATGAGTAACTTTATCTTCTTGCATCTTGCAGCAGTGTTTGTAAGTGGTACTGTCTCGATTCTCCATCTCGTACGGCCAGCAGCGTTGCCGTTGAACGAGTGCAGTCAGTGACGGCACTCCCCCTGAGTCAGCTCTCTGGGCTGGGCGCTGGGAGCTGCTGGGGATGGGACATGCAGGTCGGCCTCTGCACCCGGCTGGGGCCGCCCGGACACCCTTCCCTGTACGTGGTTTTCTCAGCAACACAGCTGCAGCTCTTGACGTGAGACTCGGGGCTCCACGAGACGGTGTCCCCAAAAGACTAATGCAATATAGAAAGATGGAAAGCCTCTTTGCCTTGCTTGCTAGCGTCCCATTGGCCAAAGCCAGGCATACGGTCAAGTTCATTTGGAGGGGACAACACAAGGATGTGAACACCAGGGCTCATCGGGGCAAGCACAGTTCCATGTACTTCCTCGTAGTAAATACATCGTAGTAAATTTAAAAACACAAATACGTGAGAACAGCCAGATACATATATTCAGGAACACGTACAGCAATAGAAAGTCTTATTAACGTATTAACGTCCGCTTCTGTCTGCTTCTTCCTTCTTGGGCGATTTGACCAACAACTCACTAGAGAGAAGTTCTGTGGGTTAAGGACGCATTCACAGCATCACTGGTTAGAAAGTTTTCTGAGAGCAGGCGTTTTCGTGAATACCGTGGCTGTCACAAAGTCCAGAAGGTGGGAGTTTTAAGTGGGAGGTCTCGCGTCCCATGTAGGTACCAGAAAGGACACAGCCCCTCCAGAACACTCGTGGTGACCTGAGAGATCAAGACACCCTTGCCTCGCTGAGGTCTGGGGGCGCTGGGCACCTTCCCTGAAGCCTGGCCCTGACTCAGCGTCTTTCCCGACCTTCTCAGATCGCTCTCCACGATGGCCCTGTCGCACTGTTGGAAATCGCTGCCTCGGTACGTGAAGTGAAACGCCTCAAAGTGTGCAAACTGCTAGGATGTTCGCCCGAACAAATAAGAACGTGAGAAAGCCCAGCACGAAGGCTTCATGCCCAGGCCAGGGGACGGCGGAGTCTGGGCGGAAAGTACCGGGGCCGTACAAAACTTCGAATTGCCAGTCCGCAGTCACTGGGGGGTGACGGGAAACTCTGCTGGCTGGCAGGCAGCTCTGGGCTGACGGGTTCTACCTCTTGTGCGGGAGGGGGTACGTGGTGTGGAGCGGCCGCCAGGTGCACCTGCCTTCCTGCCGGAGGCGTGTCGGATCGCCTGTTTGCGATGCGGTGCTCTCCACCCGGGACACCACAGGCGTCTTTTTTTGTGCTCCATATGAGCAGATGCTTCATGAATGGTGCTGGCAGAACTGTTTAAATAAGAAATGTGCTTTAAAAGTCCTTTCGTTTAGCCAAATTTGTGAGGGCTTACTCTATGCCAGATGCTCTATTTATCACCTGACTTAACCCTCACGATGTTTGAAAGAGGCATCATGGTACCCATTTTCACAGCCCTGCCAACTAGAAAGGCTGGGTCACTTGGCCAAGGTTGCACAGCCAGTGACTGCACAGGAAGAAGGACTAAGGCTGCCTTTCTTTGAACAGGAGCCGTCCCTCCCACCCTCCCCCTCTCTCTCCCACCTTCCCCCTCTCTCTCCCACCTTTCTAGACCCCACACGTCACCCAGAACTCAGAAATCCGCCTGGGCTAGTGTCTAGATCAGTACTGTCCCAAAGAAATATAATGCTTCTTGTAAGCAGTGTGAGCCACTTATGAAATTTTGAAGTTTCCAGTAGCCACATTACAGAAAAAAAAAAACCAAAGTAAAATTAATTTTAATAATATATTTTATCTAACCCCATAGAAGGAAATATTATTTCAACATGCAGCCGACGTAAGCTAGTTACTAGTAAGAGACTTCATTTTCTTTCTTTCTTTCTTTCTTTCTTTCTTTCTTTCTTTCTTTCTTTCTTTCACCCACAACCATCTCGATTTGGACTAGCTGCATTTCACATGTCAGCTGTATGGGCTCCTGGCCACCCCACTGGATGGCACAGGTTCAGTACTTTGAGATAACATGGTTTCTCAAAACGTGCTCGAACCTATGTCAATTCTAAAGATGTGTTTGTTCTCCAAAGCACATAAGGGCGTGAGCGGGCACAAGGAGGAAAAAAATCAGACATGATAGAAATCGGTCAAAAGTAATCTGCCACCCCCAGTACATGTTCACAAAGCTTCCAGTCCAGAATGGGCTGCAGGCAGGGTTGTCTCCAGCCGCCAGGGTTCCATTCATGCAAACACCCTAAAGTCCTGACACTGTGGGGAGAAACATACTTGAAAACGTTTCCGACAAATGTTCTGATCTGCCTGAAATACTTGAACTATTTTGAAAGAAGAAAAGGTGGGGGGGGGGGAGGAGAAAGCCTGCTGATCTGGAATCTAAGAAAGAAAATGGGTTGTGGTGGTTGTTGTTTTTGACGCCGGGAACTATTTTTAGGAAAGAAAACCCACCTGATATTTGATATGAATTATTCATCCTTAGATAGAGACACAATTGGTGTCAAAAGCAAGACCAAGGCGGCTAATGAAGGTCGACTTTGATTCTGATTAGGGAAAAAACAGTCTCAGCGACCATGATTAGGATGAATGTCCCTGCTGTGTTTTCTCCAGGGATTTCCCTCCACTCGGTGTGACAGGCAGACAAGAGTAACTGGAAAGCACTGAGGCGTTAAGTCAAGACTTGCTCGGTCTCCCGACACTGAGGAGGCCAGGTGCCCTGGGGAGCCCTCTTTCAATCCACTCGGGGAAGTCTGAGACGAAGGCTGGTGAGAGACAGGCAGTGAAAGCGTCTGCACAAAGTGGCTGCGAGGTCTTAAATGCCGGCCTGGGGGCCGCACCCCAGGGAGAAGGACACTGTGGGACACTACGGCACGACTTGGAGAAGGCTGCAATCACGCCCCTGTTACCATCACGGACCTCGTGCACCTGTCACCATCGTGGACAGAAGTCGGCTACGTTTACCTGGTGAGCGCTACCCCGCGCGGGGTTTCCTGTGCCGTGGATACAATGATGCTGTCCCGAACGAGTTTAAAATAAGCTTTGAGGCCGGACAGCCGTCCTCGTTATTTAAAGTATTGACAACTCCCGCGTGTCTGTTTAGTTGCATCTCCGGATATGACGATAGCCACGCATACACCTGCTACTTATTATGAGTGGGCGTTTTTTAGGAAAAAAAATTTTTATTTGCTCTTATTCACCCACGTGTGTAATTTCTTGATGAAATCTTCCCGCCGGGTATTTATGGCTCCAGCAGGTAGGGCGGTTCTTCCAAGAGGAGCTGTGGAGCGAAGGAGTGTGGTTGGAAGCCCTCAGTGCCTACGATGCATTTGCAAATCCATTTCTTCGGAGAAACAGCAGCTCTGATAAAAGCATATCAAAGAACAGGTTTACCGCAGGTCTTCAAGTTGTCTGGGGAGTGCTAAGATGTAACCTGATAAGGGATACCCCAAACGAGTTATTCTAAACTTAGTCCGGACCCCACCGTATCTGGTTTTCACACGACGGCACAAAAAATCTTTGTTTCTCTCGTGGCTTCTGCGAGATCCGACAGCAGCGAGGAAGATGGGAAGCAGAAACCACCTCTCTGGTGACTCTGGAGAGATTCAAAACCCTAAGCTGTGAGACAGAATGGGGCACTGCCCAGAGCCAGCGGTGGTCGAACAGGGCATTTGGAGACGTGGGAGGGAAGGTACCAGAAAACCCGGTGGAGAAGCCGTCTCAGAGTCAGTGATGCTCCTGGATCGCTTCGTTGGCAATCATGAAAATCGGGTGGCAGGTGTGCTTTGCCGTATCGTAATTTGTGCAAGCGCTTACGAAGCTGGAAAGGCAGAAAAACACACCATGTTTGCTGGGAGCTGTGTGTTGGTGAGGAAGGATGGGTTCCGAGAGTAAGGATTCCGAGCTACAATCTCTGCTGGTGGGGCAAACGAAGACCAAAATAACCCCATGGCGCACCCGAACCCGCGTCGTCAAAGGAGGCCCTGCAAACGAGGAACAGCCCGTCCCCCTTCCTCTGGGAAATACTTCGCAGTGACTTCTCCAGGAAGAACTCATCTCTTTTAAACATATATAATGAAATGGGGATATGGGATCTAATCAGTTAAACTACATGAAATGAAAGGAAGAACACAACAGAAAAATCAAGTTTCAGACAAAGAACATTCTCCCCCCCCCCCCGCCCCCAAACAATATTGATACAGAGCTGATGAACTGTGAAGGAACGTACCGCCATGAAGTCAACACAGCAATGAAGAAATTGCCCTGGTAACGCAAATGGGAAAGAGAAGATACAAGGTTTCCAGGAAGGACAAGGAGGCTGGTAGGAGTAAACCAGGGGCCAGCAGAGCTCAAGAAAGGCGCAGTTCTCCCGGAATGAAGCCACCTTGGAAGAAATACAAGGAACATCAGTGCTGCATCAGATGGGCGGGAAGTACAGGACGGAAGGAAATGAGGTGAGAGCTAAGGAACTGGAGAGAAAGTCTGAGATGGGCAAGACCGACAGTGGGAACCCAACATACCCACACCGTCCCTAGGGCAGAGAGCTTAAATAATAGGATGCAACAATTATTTTTAAAAATTTTTTCAAGTTTAATTTATTTTTGAGAGACAGAGAGAGACAGAGTGCAAGCAGGGGAGGGACAGAGAGAGAAGGAGACACAGAATCCGAAGGAGACTCCAGGCTCTGAGCTGTCAGCACAGAGCCCGATGCGGGGCTTGAACTCACGAGCTGCGAGATCATGACCCGAGCCGAAGTCGGACGCTTAACTGACTGAGCCCCCCCCGCCCAGGTACCCCGGAACTTTTTTTTTAAGTTTATTTATTTATTTTGAGAGAGACAGAGACAGCATGAGTGGGGGAGGGACAGAGAGAGAAGGAGACCGAGAATCCCAAGCATGCTCCGCGCTGTCAGAACGGAGCCCGATTTGGGGCTCGACCTCATGAACCGTGAGATCATTACCTGGCAAAAACCAAGAGTCAGATGCTAAACCGACTGAGCCACCCAGGCGCCCCGAGATGGAATAAATATTTTAACATATAATCGTAGAACACTTTCCTCAACTCACAAAGACATACGCTCCCTTAGTGTCTTAGGAGCAACCAGCACGGAACAATCAACGCTGAGACACATCCTACAAGACGACTGTGTTTTCGGACCCGAGAAGCTTTCAGCTGGACTCCAACAGCAGCTGGCTAACACTGGAAGACAGTTCAGTGAAGTCCGCGTAGTCCTCAAGGGCAGAGAACAGAGCCAAGGCCATTTGAACTCAAGCAGGCTCTTGTTCAGTTCAAAGGCCAGAGGTATTTTTTTTAATACACAATGATCTGGGACACCTCTGTAGGAGACACTTGAGACCGTGGACAGATGGATGGGAAGCCAGAGCAGAGGGCAGGCTGTGAGCACCGCCTACCTAACTGTTGGGCGAAGAGGAAAACAAAGCTAGGACTGTGGATACTGAACAGAATGCAGGACAAGAGTGACAATGCAGTAACAGCTACATAACAGTAACAGAGAGAGGAGGGTAGATAAAGTTTGATAGGTACTGTCGGCATGGTGGCTTCCTCATTACAGAGCCAGAGATCAGGACAGATCACTAAAACTGATGGATGAGTTAAAAGAGAAATATGTTTTTATTTTTTTTTTCAGTTTTTTAACGTTTATTTATATCTGAGAGAGAGACAGAGACAGAGTGCAAGCAGGGGAGGGTTAGAGAGAGAGGGAGACACGGAATCCGAAGCAGCCTCCAGGCTCAGAGCCGTCGCACAGAGCCCATCACGGGGCTCGAACTCAAGAACTGAGAGATCATGACCTGAGCTGAAGTCAGACGCTTAACCAACAGAGCCACCCAGGTGCCCTGAGAAATACATTTTTAAAAATACAAGAGGAAATATTAGGGAAAAAAAATAAGATTAAAATGGCTTGTTGGCGGTGGGGAAGGGAAGGAAATATAATACATTTGTCATTGCTTATGACAAGGAGTCAGTGGATTTTATCCAAAGAAATGGAGGATTAAGGGCTTGGGATTTAATTATAACTTTAACGAGTTATCGAAGGAAGCCTTTACATCGAGGCTTCCAAGATTTAAATGCTATTAAAAACAGAATGCATAATATGAAATAGAAATAAAAGGATGTCAAACAAGCAGACGTAAATGCGTTAAATTAACATATAAAGAAAAAGACACTCTACGATTGGGTCACAAAGCAAAACCAAGCAGTGTGCTGTGTGCTAGAAATATACCTGAATAGAGTCAAGATCTTTGAAGGTGGAAGGGTGAGCAGAGGTACAGCAGCGAATGCAGAAGGGAAAGAAAGCAGGTCACAGTCTAACGAGGGGAGGGTTCAGGAAAATGGCGTCGAGAAAGACAAAGGGAGGACGCTTCCCAGTGACAAGGGCACAGTCCGGAGCTGAGACACAACGGTGCCCGTGCCTGACAGTTATGAACATCCACCCCCCAATACACTAGCTCCACTCTTCCTAAAAGCTAAAACCAGCCCTACAAGGAAAGATACACAGAAGGCATACTGACAGAGAGCTGAGCCACTCAGTTCGTAACGGAGTAAGGGGACAAAAAATAAATTTTGGAAGACCAAAATAACATAATGAGTCACTTTTTCCAAGTGACAATAATGCAGACAAATCGACCGTCTAATGGAGAATACAGAGAGCCGTGGAACACTCGAGAAGGTAAACAAGGGCAAACATCACACTCCAGGCAAACTGAAGTAAAAACAGAAATCCGTAACAAACACAAGAAACAAAGGAAATAGCCATAAGCAAACAAACACCCCCACAATCTGGACATTTTTCGCCACCTCTTCACCCATTCTTTTTTTTAAATTGTTTTAATGTTTATTTATTTTTGAGAGAGAGAGAAAGTGCGAGCAGGGGAGGGGCAGAGAGAGAGGGAGACACATAATCCGAAGCAGGATCCAGGCTCCGAGCTGTCGGCACAGAGCCCGATGCGGGGCTCGAACTCATGAGCTGTGAGATCACGATCTGAGCCGAAGTCAGACGCCCAACCGACTGAGCCACCCAGGCGCCCCAAAACATTTCGAATGTTTTAATTGTTCTATTTGTTAACGGCCATCTGTGATCCATGATTACAACTCGTTGAAAGCTCAGGTGATGGCTAGCAAGTTTTAGCAATAAAATATTTTTAATATTTCATGTACTTCAGGTATGTACATTTTTTAGACATAATGCTATTGCACACAGACTGGACTACAGGAGAGTACAGCCATAAGTTTTTTGAAGTTTATTTATTTATTTGGAGAGAGAGACAGAGAGAGCATGAGCACGGGAGGGGCAGAGAGAGAGGGAGAGGGAGAATCCCAAGCAGGTTCCGTGCAATCCGTGCAGAGCCTGATGCAGGGATCGAAGTCACAAACCGTGCGATCATGACCTGAGCTGAAATCAAGAGCAGGACGCTTAAGCAACTGAGCCACGCAGGTGCCCCCAGATATGACTTTTTATGCCCTGGGAAACCCAGAAATTCATCCGACCTGCACGACTGCAGTACCCGCCTTCTTGCAGCGGTCTGGAAGGAATCTGTTGTATCTCCAGGGTGCGTCTGCACTCAGTCAACATCCAGGCAGTCCCTGTCCCGGGCTCAGCTAATCCTCATGGGCCGATCTCAGCGCTCACCCCCGCAGGGACGGCACCGGGCACGGGACTTGCCAGACCCGTTAGCAGTGGCAGCGTTGCCTGAAAGTGGCGGCTACTTCTCCCAAACGCATGCCTCCAGGTCTGGTGGGGAATTGGCAACCGGAACTGGCAGCTGGGCCGGACCCCCAAGCCTGTAAGACCCCACCTCCCGGGGAAAGAAGTTTCCATGGAACGCTTTCAAAACACGCACCTGATGTAAGAATTAGATACAGCGAGCAGCATAAAATCCTCTCCCCGTAGAGTAATATTTCCATGAAATTTGCCGAAACAGATCTCTTCTTTAGAGCAAAGCAGAATTTCCCAGGGTGATCCAAGATGTGAAGTGAGCAAAGATTGTAGCCTAAAAGCTGTGTATTTATTTTAGAGCATGTTATAAAAACAAAAGATAACTAGCCCGTCACACCTGTGACTTTAGTAGTGACGTAAAGTGTTCTTTATAATCGGACACAGAAAGAGTCACGTGAAGGCGGTAACCTGCCTCGGGTCGTAGAGGGTCCCGAAATACAACACAGCAGAACCCCACAGAGGGCCAGGCTGTGGGCAGAGATTTGAGTTTTTCTTTCTGAGCATAGACAACCTTAGTGTTTCCATGTTCCTCAAGCTCAAAAATATGAAACAGGTGTTTTGATGTTTGGGGGAATGCAAACAACTGAATCTGGCCATACCGGACAAAACAGATGTATCCCTGGGGGTGCCAGTCCCGCTGTGGCAGGCAGGGTTCTGGGCCACCCAAGGCCAGCCGGGGATGTGATGATGTCAGACCTGTGGTTGTGGTCCCTTTCTCGGCTGGGTCCCATCTAATCCTGCGAGGCCTCTATTATTTTTTAAAAATGTTTACTTATTTATTTTTGAGAGAGAGCATGCTTGCAAGCAGGGGAGGGGCAGAGAAAGGGGGAGACAGAAAATCCGACGCAGGCTCCAGGCTCCAAGCTGTCAGGGCAGACCCCGACATGGGGCTCGAACCCACAAACTGTGAGATCGTGGCCTGAGCCAAAGTTGGACCCCTGACCGACTGAGCCGCCCCGGCGTCCCACGCACGAGGCTTTTAAAAGCACGGAACGTTCCTGGCTGTGTGCAGAGGACGAAGCAGAGGCACTCCAGCTGGCCGGGAGAGGAGGCGCTGAGCCAGTGACTGCCTCTGCGGTGGCTCCAGAGCCAGGAGTGGCTCCCACGGACACTACTAAGGAAGCAGTGAGACCTCGGTGCCACTGTCCAGCTGCCGCCCGGTCTCAGCTTCTGAGACACCAAGCAGAGGTCCCAGGTAACGGACTCCTCCCGGAAATGTGACCCGGGGCATCTGTGGGGCTCCCTGCGGTGGAGTAGATGGTATTTGTCACTGCCGTGACAGGTGCCCCCGTCTTTGCCGACAGCCTGTCCACAATCACAGGACCCTCTCCCCACTGATTATCCCCTGAACCAAGAACCAAAATGATTGACGAGGCAGCCGTGCCCTCTGTCCACCACAGCAGGGCAATGACCACCTTCTCCGTGTCCAGATCCCGCCAAAGTGTGTCGTTTTTAAGAAAGCCAAATTTCCTGGGGCGCCTGGGGGGCTCAGTCGGTTGAGCGTCCGACTTCGGCTCAGGTCACGATCTCACAGCTCATGGGTTCGAGCCGCGCGTCGGGCTCTGTGCTGATGGCTCAGAGTCTGGAGCCTGCTTCCGATTCTGTGTCTCCCTCTCTCTCTGCCCCTCCCCTGCTCACACTCTGTCTCTCCGTCTCTCTCTCTCACCCAAAAATGAATAAACATGAAACAAATTTAAAAATAAAAACAGAAAGCCAGATTCTGTAAGAATTCACCTGGAGACACGAAAGCCCACTCTGCCCCGGAGCATCTCTGCTGCCCCCGCCCCGTCCCCGGGACCCCGAGGCTCTGGGTTTTGCTCTGGAGGTTCTGCCGGTGGCACGGCCAATGACGGTGCCCAGCTGGCCCGGCCGGGGAGCTGTCACGTGTCCACAGCTGGGGAAAGCCAGGCCGTCAGCGTGGTCAGTGGAGGTCACTCTGCCGTCCCTCCCCGGCCCTGGACAAGCAGGTGTGGGCTTGCTGTGTGTGTTCTCAGGCCCCGCCCCCACCTTGGGGTCTGGCTGGGCTCCCTGGTCCCCCCTCTCGGCCACCGTCGTCCCCTGTCCACGGAGCTGCCCAGGGTGGCATCTTCTTCCCGCATGACGACGTCATGTTTCAGATTCTCGCCACAAGCCCGGCTCACCCCAGTGACAACTGGGTCAAGCGTAGAGGAACCAGGACAGGCAGACAAGTGGGCCCGGAAGAGGGGCCTCGCCTCCTCCCCGTGATCCAACGGGACAGCCTCTGCTCCCCTCCTCAACGCCGGAGGCTCAGGGCCGCAGGGCGGGCCACGGAGACCGGTCTTCTGGCCGTCGGGGAGGTGTCACCGAGAGCCCCGTGGGCAAAACACGCGGCAGGCCCGGGGCCTTTCGAGAACACCACTCTGCCCTCCACCCCCATGCCCTCACCCCTGCTGCGGCCTGGGGGACGCCAGGCACACGTGTGTGACCCCGCGACCGCGCCCGCCCCGCCCTCCCCCGCGAGGCCCCCAGTGGAAACGCAGGTGGAGGGTTAGGAACATGTTTGCACACGCAGAGGAGCCGGAGGCCGTGCGGTGCGCGCTGTGTGAACACTTCCTGGGCTCAGCGAGTAACGCTTTTCTCACATCCCTTTACACCTATCCGGTTCCCTCTCCCCCCACCGCCCCTCTGTCTCTCAGCGAACTGGTTGAAAAGCAGTTATGGGCTCAATACTTCACCCTAAATTCCTCAGCAGGCATCCCCTAAGAACACACACACACACACACAGCCACTGCGCTCGGTGGGGAGCTGCAGAGAAACGGAACCGGCAGGGCGAGTGTAGAGAATTGACTTTACGAAACTGGCTCACCCAGTCGGTGGGGGCAGGCGGCCTGGGAATTCAGCTAAGAGTGGATTCCGCAGGACTGAATCTGAAACCTGCAGGGAAGGCCGGCCAACTGGAAACTCGGGCAGGGTTTCTATGAGGCAGCCTGGAGGCAAAACTCCTTCTTCTGGAAACCTCAGCCTTTGCTTTTAAGGCCTTCAACTGATGGGATGAGGCCCACCCACATAGATCTGCTTTCCTCAACGTCTGCTGATGTGTTCGTCACATCTAAAAAAAAATACCTTCCCGGGGCTCTAGACTGGTGTCTGACCAAGCAGCTGGGCTCTGTAGCTGAACCAAAGTGACAACATTAACTATCCCAATCATAAGACCATTAGAAGTGATAGTTATTTGAATAATGGCCTCAATGAAATCCATGGTTCAATACTTACTCCCCCCCCCCCCCCCAGCCTTGAAAGCAAAGGCAGAGAATGCTACTTTGAGCTTCTTTGTGCAAAAGAAAGAAAATAAAGAGGATGTTACTGCAGGTGCTTGGGCTTGTCAACAGACACCGCGGAAGGTTCCGGCAAAGCTCCTGCAGGTGGAGACCAGAACCGGAGGGGAGCGGCATTGGGGGTGGGGGTGCAGAGAAAGGGGAGGGACTGACTGGCCCCAGGAGCCATGTGAGTGTGCCCCTTCTTTAGCAAACCAGAAAATATCAAACAGAACCTAATCCCTCCCTTAAAGAACCAAAAACCAAAAACAAAACTTTTTATGGCAAATCACTGCTCCAGAGAATTCAGTGCACCCTAGCTTCTCATTTCTCCAACGGAGGATTTGCGCCCCCAAATATTTGAAACTATCCTAAGGGGGAAGAAAACCGCAAAATGAGCACTCACAACACACAAAGTATTGGAAGCTGAGGTTTGCACCAATCCTTAGCAAGCGGGAGCAGGATGTGGGAAGCCCCAAACGGTCGGGACTTGCCCTTGGGCTCGGGCGGGTCCTGGGGCCCAGCCAGGCGGGTGGGGGGCCTGACCGGCAGCGGCCTGACCGACCCGCACACACGCCCCTGGTCCTCTGGCCTGTGCAGGACTGAGACCACCTGGGGGCCTTCTGCATCTCACGGCCCTGGCCTCAGAGGCAGGCCTAGCATCTTCTGGGGAAAGGCACACGGATGACCTCCGCACGTGACCCCACTCTGACCACTGTGCCCCGCCCCGGGCCGGTGCTCTGGAAGGCAGGCAGGCAGAAGACGTAGGGAATCGCCTTGGGTGAGGACCAGTATGTTTCAAGGGAAGACATGGAGACTCTTGGTTCCCAAACTCGTCACCCCCTGTCGCCCTCACAGAGACTGTGGGTCCCCAACCCTCAGCCTGTCGCGCTGCCGCCACGTTCCGGAAAGACGACGCTGCGCCCCGGAGCACAAGGAGGCACATTGCCCTGGGCTCCAGGGCGCTGCGCCTCTGCGTTCATCCAAAGGAGCCTCGTCGATGCCTCTGCTCCACGACCTTTCCTCCAGCCACCCGCTCTCTGCGCGTGGGATGATTTTTCCACCCCGATATTTTAACTAGGAAGTTTCCAGATGACTAATAACTCAAAGCATGTGTTTCAAGATGTGCTTTTCATTTCACTGTGAAACCATACCCTGCGGGAAGGGTATTACACTCTGTTCCAGTAATTACTGAAGTCTAACAAGCCACCCCAAACTTCGTGGTGTGGAGTGACAGCTCGCACTCGCAGGGCCGGGGGGTCAGGGGTCAGCGCTGGGGCTGTTACAGAGGAAGGCGACTCTTCTCCGTGGGGCCTGGGCTGCAGCCGGGCACCCGCAAACGGCCGGGCTGGAACCATCTGGAAGCTTCTGCACGACTTGGAGGTGAGCCCACCCGGCACTGCTCCCCCAGGGAGCCTGCATGTGGAGTCGCCTGGGGCTGGGGCTGAGGCTTCTTGAGGTATGACCCCCGCCAGGGCACCACGTGGAAGCCTCCATCATGGCTTCCAAACCGTCTAGTGGCTACCAGCCAGTCTCCGGGGCTAGGCCCGATCCAAGGGAGGGATTTGGACCCCCGACTCTCCAGGGGAGGGGTCACATCAAGGCCATCCTGCAGACAAGCTTATGTCATGGAAGCCATCTTTGGAAGATCCAAGCTGCCTCCTAGCCCGACGATGGTGAGACAGGAAAGGGCACGAGGACTTCCTCCTTCCTTCTGCAAACCCCACTCACATTTCAGAGAGAAGCCATTTTGTGTCTGCTCTTCTTTTTTTTAATGTTTTAAAATGTTTATTTATTGTGGAGAGACAGAGAGAGATAGAGGGAGCAGGGGCAAAGAGAGAGGGAGACACAGAATCAGAAGCAGGCTCCAGGCTCCGAGCCGTCTGCACAGAGCCCGACGCGGGGCTTGAACTCACGGACCGCGAGATCATGAGCTGAGCCGAGGTCAGACACTCAACGGACTGAGCCACCCGGGCTCCCCTTGTGTCCGCTCTTCTGATGTTTTGTTCTGTCGTTTTGGGTCCCCTTGGTCAAATGGATGTCTTCCCGTTATGTCCTACATGCATACAATGTCTGCTCCGTGATTAAGGTGAAAGGGAGGAGGAAAGGTAGGATTTTATCTTCTACGTGAGAGTCAAACGGCACCCTTGGGTTGCCAACAGGGTGGTGATGTCAGGTCCCGTATTCCTTCTGGAACCTCCTTAATGTTTTCCTTCAAGATTGCATTTGCTGAACTAACCGCAGTGTGGAAAGCAAGGCCCATGAGCAGCCTCCATGTGGAAGACAGACAGACAGAGACAGACAGACAGAGGCGGCGGCAGGAAATTCTACACATGATCTTTGGAAGCCGACCTTTAGCCGACTGTACAGTTAGACTATAGGCTACCCGCTTATAACAAACACCTAGAAAAACAGTGGCAGAAATCATGTTCTTTCTACTACAAGACGTCAAACTGCTCTGGCTGACGTGAAAGCTCTGCCACTTTAACTCACGGCTTCCGTCTCTGGGTTTCAGGCAGTGACCCCAACTGTCCTATTTCCCAGCTGGTGAGGGGGAGGGCAGGGCAGTCGTGGACAACCACTTTCTCTCCCATCTCATTGGCCCAAACTTGGTCACATGGTGCCATCCAGCAGCAAAGGAGGCTGGGTAATGTAGTCTCCAGTCCGTGGGCCCAGTTAAAACTCTGAGGGTTTCCAAGAGGAAGAAAGAAAGAATGGATATTGAAGGGTGCTGGCTGTCTCTGCCCTCCTCTCCTCTTTCCCCTTGCAGATTCTCTTAGAAGCAGCAGAGTTTACGGGACTGCCGTAAACTGGACATTGGACACGGGGAGGCTTTCGCTATTGGCTGCTAGTTCCGATTTCCACAGCAACCACACTGAATGGTCGATTGCTGTCCACCAGGCCATCTTTTTCTTATGCATCTTTGGGCATAAACGACTTCTTACCAAGACGCGAGTTGGGAAGAAAGAAATCCTGTGGACTGAATGCCTACTGTTTCTTGGTCTTTGGTTCTCCCTGACGTTGTTAGTCTCGATCTTTCTTCTTTGTGACTGGAATGTGATTTGCACACCAGAAACAGAAATGTGATTTCCTGGGACGCCTGGGTGGCTCTGTCGGTTGAGCGTCCAACTTCCGCTCAGGTCACGATCTCGCAGTCCGTGAGTTCGAGCCCCCCATCCGGCTCTGTGCTGCCAGCTCGGAGCCTGGAGCCTGCTTCGGATTCTGTGTCTCCCTCTCTCTCTGCCCCTCCCCTGCTCACACTCTGTCTCTTGCTCTCTCTCAAAAATAAATAAACATTAAAAAAAAATTTAAAAACAGTGATTTACTAATATCTTTCTCTCCAGGGTTCTGGATGAAAGCTGACACACGCGTGTAGGGTCGATTGTGGCAGGTCATGTGTGTGTGTGTGTGTGTTAGGGGATAGAGGGCAGAGTGAAGCTTGACTCTGGACCCTGTCTCTTGTTTTGGGGGTCCTTCTTTTTTTCCCCCCTTTTCAAATCCTGGCCCGTCATTATTTACCCACACTTTGCCCGCTCGGTACATACAAGTGCCTTTGCCGGACGGCCTAGAAAGCTGTGTTGTGCAGACTACTGTTTTGTCAGATGCTAACGGAAACCCCAAAGTAAAAGTATTTATTGTCATATAACTATGCAAATGGTACCCTCTATCTTAGACACACACAATGTGCTAGAGAAAGTTAGAGGTTCTCCATGAAAAAGAAAACCACCTGATAGACGTTCCCATCCCGCGGTTGTCCAATTTATTTGAGCTGAAAACACAGGCTGACGAGCACTTATTGGAAAATGCCCACTCAGCCCTGCTGCTGTGAGACGCACAAAGCCCTGAGCTCCGGAGCCAAATCCCAGATCTTCCACCAGCTGTGCGTGGGGCTTCGTTTCTTGACTCAAAACTGGGTATCGTCTTACTTACCCCTGGGGGAGTGTGAGGGCTGATGGAAGGACGTACATAAAGCTCAGTGTTGGCATATAACAAAACTCAACCAAAGAGACTTTATTATCTTTCCCGGACAGGACAACGTGTAATAAGAGTCAGTGAGCCAGTGTGAAAAGCAGTTTGTGTCCAGAGTGCTGAAGGATTCTTCTGGACCCCTCTCCCAGGCTGATGCTACTAGTATGTATTGGGTCTATGTCTTACCCACTGAAATGCTTGGGTGCACCGGGAAGGTCTGATTAATTTCTGCCTGATTCTCACCTTCTAGTTTGTAGAAGCCCCAAAGACACTGACCCCTCTCGGCTCTAAGACCAGCATCCTGAGAACACAGCAGGCAGCCAGCGCCTGGCTTTGGGGTATAGTTAGACAAGAGACCAGCCAGGAGTCCCGGGGTTCTATGTCCAGGCGAGTCACGGGGAGGCAGACTCAGTTATGGTGGCGTTGGCGAGATGCACTGCCTTTGTAAGAGTCTGGGACCTGGGGCTTCTCCTCTTCAGCGCCTACGTAGTCCTGGTGTAGAGTCTGGGGGCCCCAGCTGGCCTTCCCTTCTTAAGAGATACCTCAGCCAGTGCAAGGGCATCTGGTCTCCATGACAACCACGGAAGCCTGGCGTGACTGACAAACAGGGAGGCCCAGCCCACTGACCGGCCGGTGTCCACAAAAGGGCCGATCCAACCTGGCATCCAAATCAAAGTGTGGACCCGCACATGACTCTTGCCAGCCTTTTCAGTAGGCATCAGCGAGCTCATTCCTGGTCCTGCTTGTAACCAACGCCCACCCCTAATGTCTGTCTAATGCCCATAACATCCCCAAGACAAGCTTTGTCCTTCCCATTTTGTAAACGCCGAAGAGACAGAACGTGCCGCAACCCGGAGGTTCTCATTTCGTGGGCTATTTAAACCGGGACAGATGCTTATTGGTCACTGACCAGCACAATAACAAAATGCCAAAAAGAAAAAAAAAGGGGGGGGGGTTTACGTAGCATGGAACTGGCAGGTTGCCCATCTGTATCATCCACAAAGTGGCTCATTGCCACCACGTGTGCAGGATCTGAGACAGGAACTACAACCTCCGAGGGTCCTAAATGACAACAAGCAGCTTCAACTGCCGTCCCCCCGGAGGCCCCATTTCTCTAGTTCCCATGTGGATGGGTGACAACTCGAGCGTGCCCCACATGTGAAAACCTCAGGAAGACGAGGCCACATGGCCACACACACCCCTGCCCCCAACCAGCGCCCTGTCCTGCTTCCCCACGACAGGCTTCCGTCTACTGCAGAGGGCGGCCGCGGCTCCTGAAAGCAAACTGACCACCCTCCCCGGCCTCTCCAGCTACCAAACGAGGGCAAAGCACTCACGAGTCACAAACCATAAAAACCCACGTGTCTGGAGTGGAAAAGACGGTGTATCTTAAAGGGAAGGCCAAGACTTTGCTCTGAATCACAAGTTCAAGGTTTTTTGTGTGGTTCATTCTAAAAATGGAAAATAGGGGCGCCTGGGTGGCGCAGTCGGTTGAGCGTCCGACTTCAGCCAGGTCACGATCTCGCGGTCCGTGAGTTCGAGCCCTGCGTCGGGCTCTGGGCTGATGGCTCAGAGCCTGGAGCCTGTTTCCGATTCTGTGTCTCCCTCTCTCTGCCCCTCCCCCGTTCATGCTCTGTCTCCCTCTGTCCGAAAAATAAATAAACGTTGAAAAAAAAAATTAAAAAAAAAAAAATGGAAAATAGAACATGCACCTGAGAGTTAATGGGCACAGAGGAGATCAATCATTCTGGGGGGCAAAACTATCTGCAGCCACATTTTACGGGCGACTCAGAAATTCTGGAAAGGCAGAGGGTGTTAATATTATGGGGGTGATGGCGAGCTCATCACGGTGCTGGTTCGCGCCAGCTCTGGCCCACGCCTGGTGAAATTCTAGAAGGCAAACCTGTGAGACCGGGTGCCGCGTGAAAGGATCGCACTGCACTCGTCGGAGGATCCAAGGAGGGCAGCGTCTGGCCCCTGCCTCATCAAGACGTGACACACCAGCCCTGACCAACCCCCTGCCCCCGGGATGGCCGCGGAACTTGCGGCGGCCTGCTCTAGGCACCCCAGCCTCTCCGAGTCATTGTTCTGCGCCCACAGAAGGCCGGCAAGCCCCAACCTGGATTGGAAAGTGGCATCTCTTCCCCTGCAAAGCCAAAGTCGTTGTTCTCTAGCAGCTGGGTAAGTCCGACGGCTGCATTACAGGAACTAAGTGATGAACGTGGTAAACGCTGGAAACCTGAATCCCACACACGTCTTCTTTGGGGATTCCGTTCCTTGTTTTCTCGTTTTCCTGTATTTCCCAAAGGGGCGGGCCCGTGTTCCCTCGGACGCACGCAAAACAGCAATCACTCCTGTTGATTATCTGCTATTTGCAGAGACACTTATATACATTTCCTGTTCAAACCCTGTGGTCGCTTCAATCAGTAGAGAATGGAGTAGAACCCTCCAGTCTGCGTTTTACAGATGAGGACACCGAAGCCGAATCATTAACAAAATCCCACAGTCAATGAATGAGCTTCTGATGCCAGCTTTCTGAACCTCAGGCATCCCTCCTGCTACTCCACCTGGCCAGGGCCACGAGCCCCCCGCACACCGTCCCCTCCCCGCCAGGCAGCCCCTGCTCAAATTCTTGGCTCCGGAAAAGAAGGATTCAGCCTTATAGCATTTCTCCAGAAAGAGCCACCTCACTGCTGATTCAAATCACTTAAGAGACCTATCTAAATCAGGAGATAAGTTTACGGAAACTTCTTGCACGAATCCGAAAGGATGGGCTGGAATTCGCCCTTTATTTGGAGGCACGTGAACGCATCTGAACTGTGTGTTTCTCGTAAGCGGTTTATCATACATGCGACTGCCATCATGCGTGCGATTCCCAGGTGCCAATACCCATTTTCACGTAAACCTAGTTTCACAGAAACCTGGTGTCCCCCGAGTAGGTAAATGCCACCGCAGAGTAGCCATCAGAAAGCATAGTCTGTGTGTCGCCATGACCATTTTCTTTCAAGTCACTGCCCTGTGGAAAGAGAGGGATGGACGAAGGGCATGTTCTTCAGGGAAGAGGGGCCACAGGGCACAGGCGTATAGACGTTCATGAGACCAACCGTTGCACGTCTGCAGGAGTGACAGAGGACAGAAAGACTGCAAGGAGCCCTCAGTTCCCAGGCCCAGGGTGGGTAGGGGACACCACTGGACACGACGGGTCCCACTCCTTCCTGCCAGCTGGGTGCGGTCACCATTCTTCAACTCACTCAGAGCCGGGCCTGCTGACGGCTCCCTCGGCACCAGGACGGCCCTGGGCCCCGCGACCCAGGCACGACAGGATCCCACTGCTTCACGACAGGAGGTGCTGCCCGGGGGGCACCGGCACGGCCCCGCGGAGCCCAGTTTGGCAGCGTTTTTGCAAAACCCAACATGCCCTTCCCACCGGATCCAACAAGTACCCTCCTTGGTTTTTACCCAAAGGACTTGAAAACTGTCCGCATAAAAACCTGCACACCCATATGGATAGCAGCTTTAGTCAAAAGTGCCCAAACTTGGAAGCAGTCAGCATGTCCCTTCGTAGGTTTACGGATAAGCAGACCGTGGTCCGTGCAGACAATGGAGTATTACTCGGTGCTAAAAGAAACGAGCTATCGAACCAGGGACACTCAGAGAGGACTGGTAAATAGACAGCACTAGTTGGGAGCAGCCGGGGCTGTACGAGTCCAGCTCTAGGGGATTCTGGAAAAGGCAAAACTATACAGACGGTGAAAAGATCGATGGTTGCCAGGTGAGACAGAGGACGGAGGGATGGCGAGGTGGCGCACAGAGGACTTTGAGGGCAGAACTACTCCGCCTGACCCTCCAGTGGCGGATACGCATCATTATACATTTGTCCAAGCCCACGGAATGTACGACACCGAGAGTGACCGCCACGTGTGCCGTGGCCTCTGGGGGATGACGATGTGTCCGTGGGGGTCCATCACTTGTAACAGATGCCCCACGCTGGGAGGCGGCACTGATGGTGCTGGAGGCTGTGGGGGAGGCGGGAGGGGCACACGGGAAATCTGTGTCCCTTCCCCTCAATTTTGCACGGAACCTGAAACCGCTCTAAAAAAAGTTAGTCCATTGGTGGATTCGGCAGAGGCGGGGATGAGCAGCCGGTCTGGGAGAACATGGTTTTTTGAGGGAGAAAACAAGAGGTGGCAGAAAGAGCCGGCCACCAGGTCCTCCTCCTACTGCCTTCTCCTCGCCAGACGCAGAGGAGGAAGAAGATAAGCAGCCCGGGCCTGGGCCGGCCTCCGAGGCCCTGAGCGGCTGACCGGCCAGAGGGTCCTGCTGGGGCCCGGCTCCACCTGCCAGGCACCTTCTGTCAGTTTCCTCATCTGAGGGGGAACGGCTGGCCACAAAGATAGGTCAGAAGGCAGCCACACAGCCCCCGTCCCCGTCGTTTGGAAATACACGTGCTCGAAAGTGGTTGATCAAACCGCGTTTGAAAATGCAGCTCAGTTTTCATAGGTGGTCAAATCTACTTAATTGATTACTGACTCTTGGTTTTCCAAGTAATTACTGTTTGAGATGCCGTGGGGGGGGGGGGGGCTCAGTCGGCTAAGCATCTGACTTCGGCTCAGGTCACGATCTCACGGTTCACGGGTTCAAGCCCCTCGTCGGGCTCTGTGCTGACAGCTCAGAGGCCGGAGCCTGCTTCGGATTCTGTGTCTCCCTCCTCCTTGGCCCTCCCTGTGCTTGCACTCTCTCTCTCTCTCAAAATAAATAAATATTAAAAAAAATTCAAAGTTAATTACTGCTTTTTCAAGTGGGCAGAGGCCGCATTTGAAGCACTCAGGAAACGGGAGGCGTGGAGGTCTGAGAACAGAGTGGGGACACAGCCCCCGTCCCCCAGGTGTCTCTGAAGAGATGGCAGGCTGGGAGGTGATCTCGGATCGGCTGTCCTGCACAGCCCCCCAGAGTGTGAGCCTCCTGTGCCCGGGTCCCACCCTTACCCGCCTGGCCACAAGCTGCGGGGTGGATGGCCCCGGGCGTCTGCAAGGTGCCCCTCCTGCGGGCAAGGCTAGGGACCACCTCCCGAAGCAGCAGGTGAGGGAACGTCCTGGCCGAGGCCTTCCCTCGGGGGAAAGACCCTTCTACCAGAAATTAGAAACTAAGTTATTTTGTAGCTTGGAAAAAAAAAAAAAAAGCAGAAGTGCCCTCCCCAAGAATGCTCCCCCCCCCACCCAGCCCCCAGCATCTGTGACACTGTCTCACCAGAAAAGGCAACAAACAGACCGCTGAAAGCCTTTCACCTCTTCTGTTTCCATGATCTGTCAGTAGACTAGGACCATGGGTTTTGTCACAGGAGAGAAACTGAGGCAGGAGGCTAAAAGGAGTTTGGGAGAAGCAGGGGCGCAGTGCAGTTCCAAGGGGACCCCGGGGGGGGGCAGGGCTGAACTCTGCTCCCGCCCCCCGGGGGGGGGGAACGGCATCTTCTCTCTTTGGCGCTCTTGTCCTCGGGCGGCCCAGGGCACCACCACCGAGAGCTCAGAAAGCCCCGTAAGCAGAGGGGCAAGAATGACACTGATGTGACTCATACAGAGATGCCGAGAGAGCAGGCTACCTCGTCGCACGGACAGCTGTTAGCAGACGGATAACATGTTATACTGACCTAGCGCTTTCTCCCAAAGACATCGTGGCATGAGCCTTGGTAGCATTTTTATAAGCTGTTTAGGGATCAAGAATTTTCTCTCTTTTTTTTCATTTTTTAAGTTTATTTTTGAGAGAGAGAGAGAGAACGAGTGGGGGAGGAGCAGAGAGAGGGGGACCGAGGATCTAAAGGAGGCTCCAGGCTCCGAGCTGTCAGCACGGAGCCTGACATGGGGCTTGAATCCACAAGCCGTGAGATCACGACCTGAACCAAAGGTGGACGCTTAACCAACGGAGTCACCCAGGCGCCCCAAGAATTTTCTCTTTCGTAAGGAAAAACCAAAATAACATTCAAACACGGACACGCGGAGAAGCCCGGAACGTCCATCAAATGCGTCTCCCCCGCCGGTCTGCATCTGTGATCTGTGGACGCGCCTTTCGGGTGGGCTCCAGGGAGGAAGAGGTGAATTCGGCCCATGGCGCATGGTGTGCGCTGGGTTAGACGCCAACGGCGGAGACGGTCTCCGTTTTCACTCGCCCCTAATGGAAATCTCGAATCGGCCTCAGTTGCGAACGTGGGTTAGCACACAGCCCGGTCACCTTAGAAATCTCGGCTGTGTCTGTGACACAGAAAGCTGTTCCAGACAGACACGCAGAGAACTGATTTCCCCTGACACATCTGAAACATGCTGAGAAGGAGTCCAAAGACCTCATGTAGCCGAAGGAGTCAGTCCCTGGGCCAAGAGGGTGAGAGGTCATCAAGGCAACAGGGCCCAGGCATCAAAAGCATTGTGCCCTTGGAAATGCAAGGACATGCCGTTTGTGATGGAAATCACGGGGACCAGGGAGGCAGAGGGAGCGGGCAGGTCTTGTCACCCTGAGCACCCCAGGCACAGAACTGACACTCAAGGTCACATGGGCATCGAGCAGCAAAGCGAGACTTTGTCTCTTTTGCCCATGGCCCTTCCCCAGACGCTCAGCCCCTTGCAGGTGGAGGTGAGGGGCGGCCCTGCTGCCTCTGTCTGCTGTGTGACTGTTCCGAGGAAGCCGACCTTCTCTGAGTCCGGGACTGGCGGCCCTCCCCCACAACACGAGCAGTCCTCCCAGCTGCCCCCTGCGCCCTTCTGGGAGAACACGGCTTCCCTGGGGGGATCTCGGCAGCCCAGTCCCCAGACGAGCGCGTCAGCGAGCTCCCGCCCAAGGCGAGAAGGCACCGGCTGCTCCCGGGGTGGGCCCCCCACAGGACAGAAGGGAGAGGAGGCAGTAAGGGTAGGGAGTAGGGAGGGTGCACAGGAGGCAGGAGAGGCCTGAGCCAGAACTGACCATGGACGTGGCCTGAGGGAGAGGGAAGCGGGGCCACAGCCCCTCTGACGGCAGGGCCATGAGGGGGGAGCACGTGTGAACCTGGAGGCCGCCGGCTGCCCCAGCTCCCGTCTGCGCACATGTCCCGGCTCCTGTCCCAGCAGCTCCCTGAGCTCACCAGAGGCACCCTGCCCGGCCCACAGCCCCCACGTTGTTTCTGGGGGTCCGGCATCATCTGACATATTGTGTATCACCTTGCTTATCTGCTTATTGGTCCTCTGGCCCGAGCACGGGCTCCACGGCAGAGCAGACCCGTCAGTTCCCGTGCACCCTGCCACGTCCCTGCCCTGGACCCTGCAGCCTGGGGTCCCCCCAACACAGTGGCTGGCAGACGGACTCGGGCGCGGAGCGCGCAGCGGGCATCCGTGGGCGCGTCTGCTGGCCGTCAACCCTGATGTCTCTGAGGTCCTGCCCTCGGCAAAACCTGGCCCCGGAAGGGAGCGGGGGGCCGTCTGCTGCGGCCCGCCTGCTCGGTCCAGGGGCCGGGTGCCACAGGAGTCAGAGAAGAGGCTTCTCCTGACGGCCCGGGCCGGCTATCCTGGAAGGAGGGAGGCTCTGGGCTGTGGGCTCCATCTGCCTGGATCTCTGCACCCTCGCGGCCCAGCGTGACCGTCCTGTGGCTGGCAGGTCACGCTGAGCAGACCTGCTTTACGCAACCGGTTTTGTGGTATGCTCTCCTGCCCGGTATCTGGGACATCTGCCGGAAATCAGGCCCGGCTGTGGGATTCCGCAGCCGCCGCAGCTGGCGTCCTGCCGCCGTTGACTGAAGCCACGGTGGCCTGCACCTCAGGGCAGGCCTGGGAGAGGCAGCGCCGCGCGGGCCATCAATCAAGCCTGGCGTCTCCATCCGAGGTGAATCTCATGCTATAAAAATAAAATCGAAATCCCCCGGTTCCGAAATACCCCGGGAGGGAGGTGACCAGGAGGCCCGCGTGTGGTGGGCGAGGGGGAGACTGCGGCATCCGGGCTTCCTAATTTTAGGGTCTCGGGCCGACGTGCCACGTGCGGGCGGAGACGGGTCTGTCTGTCCGGCCTTCCAACGGTCGCCCTGGCCACCAGCTTCCTCCCGGCAGCAGGACAGAAATACCGACTTCCCTGGGTCCCAACGGGCCTTCCCACACCCGCGGGACCAGTTCCTACCTTTCCCTGAAGGAGCAGTTTCAGGTTTCGGTTCGGCCCGCACCCGGCCCGCACCCGGCCCGCACCCGGCTCGCACTCCCAGCTGAGGCGTGCACGCCCCGAACAC
Source organism: Felis catus (assembly GCF_018350175.1). NCBI lineage: Eukaryota > Metazoa > Chordata > Mammalia > Carnivora > Felidae > Felis > Felis catus. The sequence goes on from NC_058380.1 coordinate 4,072,592, forward strand.
GGTTCCTTTTCCGAGTTCTCCGTGCACGTGAGACACATCCTCACTAATGTCTTTGGGGACCAGATATTCACCGATACTCTCTTGGAAGAGTAACATCTCCTCCCAACCCCTTCCGCTCCAGGAGCTTCCTAGGACCCTCCCGTCTGCGTCTGGCGCACCGGCTGTTAGGATGCGGTTGTGGGCGGCGGGGCGCTGCGGAAGGAGCAGTGCGGGACCCCGGGGGGCTTCTGGAGGAGAGCCGCAGAGCCCAGCACGCCCTGAGCCCGGTGGGGGGCCACCAGAGGGAGGAAGGGGACCTCGGGGGTCCTGGGGCGAAGACAGAGGGGGGCTGGCAGCTGGTGCAGGGCGCCAGACCGGCCAGGAAAGAGCCCCAGGATGAAGCAAGGAACACACGAGCTTGAGATGGACGGAGGGCAGTGGACGACAGGGACCATTCCCCAAATAGGAAGTTTCCAAGGAGGAAGGAGGTGTGATTGGTGGTGATAAGGGTGAACATGACTTGGGGACCCCGGTTTTTAGGTGGTGGGGGGAATGCTGGTAGGGGGCACGAGCCAACACCCCAGTTGCACACAAGCTCTCCAAGGAAGTGACCACGGGGAGGTATGCGACCGAGGGGACAGGCTCTGCTCACATGCGTATCTGAGGAAACAAGAAAGCGCTACTCACAAGAAAAAACCCATAAGATGCGGCAGGAAGTAAGAACCCGCCATCAGGAAGCCAGAAGCAATAGTGATTCCCGCCGGCTAGAAAGAAAAAGGAATCCACGTTGGCAAAGACCAGTCTACGTGGGCAGGTGATATCCTGTCAAACCAGCAGAGGAGAGTGGGGTCTGAACAGGGAGCCCCACGCAGCAGGACGCAGGGACAGCGGGTGAGGCCTGAGCACGGCCCCTCCGAGGACAGATTCCCAGCCCAGGCCCGAGGTCACCGGGTCAGAGCAGAAGGACGCACGACCAGGTGGGCCGTGCCCGTCCCTGAGCAGACGTCACCCCCACTGCCGCAGACCCAGCTCCCGGAGCCGGAACTCTCCCTGGGAAGCAGCAGGACTCGTCCCATCAGGCAGCTGGAAAGGGACGACCAGCTGACCGACGGCACACGGCTAAGGGACGTGAACTTCAGGAAAAAGGCACCAACGTAGCACACAAACAAACAAGAAAACACCCAAGAACAGAATTAGCAGAGCAAAAAGTAAACCAGGTTAACATTAGCCTCATCCATACCCTTGGGGGTACAGAGGACAACTCCCACATGGGACAGTCAGGAGGATGTGTCACTGCTCGGTGAGGCTGGGCCCTTGGGCACGGTCCGATCTTGGGCGGGTGTCAGGGGAGCAGCCGGCAGCAGGCACCTCGGTCAACCCACAGGACACCACAGCACTCCTCTTATTCACAACCCCCGTGCTATTCTCCTGTTCCTCCAAACCCCACTAACAGAACAACACCCTGAACAGGAGCCCTGCTGTCCCTGCTACCCTTTTCCCATTTTCCTTAGCCCCTCCCATCCACCACCCCACCAGGATGACCTTGACCTCAAAGTTAGCCCAGCACTGGGCACAAGGACTCACCCCTTCGTGCTGAATGGCCCCCGTGCCTGGCTTCCAGACCCCAACCCTGGGATCCCCCCCACCGGCCCAGTGCTGAGTGCCCTCCTGGGCCCATGTTTGTGCCAACTCCAAGTCCTGACCTGCCCCAGTGCACTTGGCCTGCCCCATCCTCCCTCCCGGTGTCATCCTCAGATTCATGGCCTCTAAATCTGACCTCCAGCCCAGTCTCCAAACCTCAAACTCCACATCCCCAGTTGGATGTCAAATGGGTGATACAAACATACCCAAACCTGATCTCCGTTATACTCGCTCCCCAGTCTTCCCCACATGGCACGGCCCCCACTTGCTCAGGCTGAAAACATTGGGCCCTTCCCCTCCTTTACATGCCAATACCACAATCCGGGCCACCATGACCTCTCTCCTGGGCTGTCACAGCAGATGGCGGGTTCTCCTTCACCTGCCCAGCATGAAGAGACCCTAAGGAGCCTTAGAGCCGAGGTCCTCCCCACAGCCTGGGGACCCAACGTGGTGCCAGCATACCCTGCTTCACGCCCTGTCTTCCCATGTGGAATGCCCTCCGCACTGCTGTTGGAACCCATTCTCATCAAGGAGGTAGGAAAAAGCATGAAAAGTCAGTACTAGAAAATAAAAAAATACAGGGCAAATTAATACAGTCAAACATAGTCATCGTTTGGGGCGCCTGGGTGGCGCAGTCGGTTAAGCGTCCGACTTCAGCCAGGTCACGATCTCGCGGTCCGTGAGTTCGAGCCCCACGTCGGGCTCTGGGCTGATGGCTCGGAGCCTGGAGCCTGTTTCCGATTCTGTGTCTCCCTCTCTCTCTGCCCCTCCCCCGTTCATGCTCTGTCTCTCTCTGTCCCCAAAATAAACAAACGTTGAAAAAAAAAATTAAAAAAAAAAAAACACAGTCATCGTTTGAAGGCAACATGAAGACAAAAGGGTTGTATACCTAGAAAATCCAAGATAAACCTTGACAAATCATCAAACTCTATGAGTTCAATAAATTCACCAGGTGAAAGATGCACAAATAAAAATCAAGCTTTTCTCTACCACAGCGACAGCCAATTAGAAACTGTAATGTGGACAATAGTAATAAAAACATAGAATACCAACAACTGTGCAAAACATAGAAAGCAAACAAACAAAAAACACACACCATGAAACTTAAAGGCAAAAAGAATCCTTGAATATTTGGAGACACACAACATATACTTTAACAAAGAATCAAGATCATAAAGATACCAGTTCTCCTGAACGGAATCTATAAATTCAGCAGAAGTCTAATCAAAATCCCACAGGATTTCCCCCCAATATTTTATTAGGAAAAGATTCAGGCAAAGGAGAGTTGCAAGACGCTTACAGTGAACACCCATATACACACCACCTAGACTCTAGTACTAACATTTTATCGTATTCGCTTTATCACAAGCTATCTGTCTCTCCATTCCTCTGGGCACACATCGACCCATCTTTTTAGACGCATATCAAAGTTCCAGGCATCATTACATCTCACCCCAAACACTACCCATACTTGTAAGGATAATTTATACACAATTAAATGCACAAATCTTAAGTGAACATTTCCTAAGTTTCGAGTGTGTAAGACAAACTGCTATCAAGTACGAAACATTAATATCACCCTGGAAGTTCCTCCCACACATCTGCCAACAGATCCCCTCTCCCACTTCGAGGCAAACTCATGACATTTTCCACCATGGGTCAGTTTTGACTCTTGTAGAAATTTATATGCATGGATTCTTACAGTATGTGCTCTTTTGTGTCTAATGTCTTTTACTCAGTGTAATTGTTTTGAGATTCAGCCAAGTGGTTGTATATATATCTATCCATAGTTCAAGCCTTCTCTATTTCTGCCTGACGTTACGCTGCGCAAATGAACCACGGTGTTGGCTATCCATTCAGTGATTGATGAGTACCTGGGCAAATCTCAACCAGCTTTTAAGTGGGATTTGGCAGGTTCATTCTAAAATACACATGGGAGGGGAAAGTACGACAATGAGCAAGCAAAAATCTCTGGAAGAAGGGGGAATTTGCCCAACTGAATATGAAAGCAACTTCCACAGCTATAATACTGAGAAGAGTGAATTTGGGCACCAAAAATACGAATACATCAACAGAATAGAATTTAAAAATCCAGAAACAGGCTGATGTATATAAGAGAAATGTGTTTAAATAAAAGTGGGCGTCTTATCGCCATGGATTAGATACAAATTTGAAAAAAAAGAAAAGGAAAGTATAAAGAGAACACGGGAGGGACTTTCCCAAGGAAAGTGTAAACCCAAAAGCCATAAATGGAAAAATGAAGCAATTTAACCACAGAAAATGTAAAACCCTCCGCACTATGAAAAACATAAAAATTAAAAAGATAAGATCTACATTGGAGATAAAAAGGATAATATCCTTCAAAAAATTTTTAAAACACTTGCAAATTAGTAAGAATAAGAAAACTTCTAGAAAACTCAGCAAATGAAGCGGACGGTGCCGATGAAAAGGAAGAATACAAACACAGAAGAAATGCAGCCTTTCCTTAAATGTTTAATCTGACTCATAAATAAAGAATTGCAAGTCAGAGACCATCCACTGACAAAGCTTTTCAAATTGAAAATAAACAGTCCTGGCAAGAATTTGGGGAACTCATCTATTTTGTTTGCAGGAAAATAAATCAGTAAACCCAGCATTATAAATGGGCAGACCCTTTGACCTACAGTTCTATTTCTGGTTTCTAGCCTTGTATACTTACAAAACTTATGGAAGCACAAATATTATAGTATTACAAATTGAAAATATCTAAGTGTTCATGGAGAGGAGGAAGGCTAAATGAAACATAATATATCCATAGCATAGAATATTATTCAACTCCTTAAAACAATAAAGGAGAGGTTGACACACCTGGGTGGCTCCGTCAGTTAAGTGTCTGACTTCAGCTCAGGTCATGATCTCACAGGTCGTGGGTTCGAGCCCAGCATCGGGCTCTGTGCTGACAGCTCTGAGTCTGGAGCCCGCTTTGGATTCTGGGTCTCCCTCTGCCCCTCCCCTGCTCATTCCCTGCCTCTCTCTGTCTCTCAAAAATAAATAAATGTTAAAAAAAAAAGTTTAAAAAAAAAGAGAGCCATGAACTACTGTGTATTCCTTGCCAAGATGATCCGTGTATTTGCTCGTGTACAGGTTTATCAGTGCAGAGGAAGATATCTTGAAGACCGAGGCTGCATAAACAGGGGTCATTTTCAAGAACGAAATTTTTACCCTTTCCTTTGGTATTGCTTGGCTCTTTTCAGAGAGACTGTACTACTTGTGTGATAGTATGCATGCAGGGTGTGTGTGTGTGTGTGTGTGTGTGTGTGTGTGTGTGCGTGTGTGTGTGTGTGTGTGTGTTTAAAGGGGAAGATAGGTTGAGGCAGGCTGATATCTGATCAGCGACTCTTGATTCTCACTAATTACAAATTATTTGTAACAGTTGCAGATAAATTCTTGGCTCCTTTCATCGCTTGGAAACTGGATGTGCAGGATGAGAAAGTAGTGGTATCGTCTTCCCTATCGTTGTCGCCTCCTGGCTTGCGGTCCCGGAGCCCCCCGCACACGACAGGCATAGTAGGTATGTCGTACCCGGTGCCCAGCATGGCCCCAAAAAGGGGTACTGTTACCTCCAATGGACAGACGAGACATCTATGGCTTAAGGGTGTTGCACGACTGCCCAAAGCCCCTTGGCTACGGAGCAGGGACTGCATCCAGGACTGCCTGGGTCCAAAGTCTCTCTTGGCTCCCTCTCCACACCATCCCTGCCTTTGGGAAGCACAGAACGGGTGGGACTCCTGCAAAGGCACTGGCCTCCCAGTCGGGCACACTGGAGAGGCTCTCACGCCCGCGGCTGGTATCGCGTGTGTCCAACCGGAGCTAAAATCACAGGGGCGTTCGGCTGGCCAGGCTCCCCCTTGGTATTCCATTGTCAAGTTGAGCCTCTCACACCACCTAGACACCACCACTGTCACACGCTCACACGTGCGCACGCACGCCCGGACACCAGCACCGTCACAGACTGAGACACGTATATACACACACCTACGTGTGCACACATACATACGAATATGCATTTTATTCCCAGAATTGCAGCTTCTCTGGGCACCAAAGGCAATTACATTGAATAACATTGGCTGTGGGCGAAATTGCGAAGAAGCATAACGCGACCTTGTGATTTCTCAGCACTTACATTCCTCGAGTGGAGGATGCTATTTGATCTCCAACATACAGGCGGCTGACGCAGGTATGCGATGGTGGCCCGGCTGAGCTGGACCGGGTGTCCCTCCCGAACCCCCACCGCCGCCCTTTTGTGCGGGGATCTTGCCGGCGCACTACTCTCAAGGGATACCAACAACATCCAGAAGGGAGTATTTGGAGGTAAATGAAGCTTTTGGTCCCGGAATACCATCCGTTCTCTCTTGTTATATCTCTAAGTGCTACTCTAGTATCGCAGAGTTAAAGTAAAAGTGCACAAGACATAATGTCATCCAACTCTTCCCATGAAGTAGCCCCCTGTGTCTCCAGCCTTAAATGCAGAAACACACACTCACCCATCCCCCAAACCAGCTGTTGGTAATCTTTCCCAGACATCTCACGTTCGTAGGGATTCTAGAACCTATTCTAGAACCTATTTAATCCACAGTTGTCCTCTATCAGCGGTGAACACATCCCAACTGGACCCATTCGTTCCTCCCCGAGTTGAACTCGTTCCTCCCCGAGTTGTTGGTTGTCTGGGAGCTCAGGCTCACGGAGAAGTTCCTTGGGTTCCTACCCAGACGCCGTGGATGCCAAAATATCACCCGAGATGAGCAGATGGAGAAGACACTATCGGCTGAACTTCCCTTAGGAAGAGCAGAGGACACTTGTTAGGAAGGACTGTGGGAGGCGTGTTAGAGCATAAAGGGATGGACGGGGACAACGTGGAACCTGCAGCCGCACGCACGTCCGAGGCCGAGCGGAACTGCTCTGGATACGGCAGGAGGGGGAACCGGCACCAGCAGAGGGTCCCTTCCTCCGCCTTCCCCCGTGGAGCGAAGCCCGCCCCTAAACGCGTGGTAGACAACTGGCCAAAGACCTTCTCCGTGGACCAACACGTACGTGGTCCAGGCCACAGCCCAGGCTTGTTTTGCCAATATGTGCACACACCAGCCCCTGCAGCTATACTGTCCCTCCTAAAAGGATGAGCCCACCCACTTTTCCTTAAGTAGGTCTTTCTGTAAACATCTACACAGGCGCCCTGGTCTAATCTGGCCATCTGACAGTCCTTCCCAAACGGGTTACGTGTCCCTACAGCTTCTGGGACTGGCAACACCTTTTCCCGGGCAGCGATTCACGCCCTCGGTCTGGGCCAATGACTTCCCTTCTCTGCTTTTTCACGGTGGATCCACGGACCCACGCTTCCTGCCCGAATGTGCAGAAAACAGTGATCTCATCCACTCGTTGCCCTGGCTGGCCCGACCTGCCCTCACGAGTCCAAAGTCCAGCTGCGTTTCTTCTTCAGATACAGCGTGATTTAGAGGACAATCTGTTTTTATTTGCCTTAGGGCAGAAGACAACGAGAACCAACAATTTAATTTTTGGGTAACTTTGGTGAGAGGGATACATTTTTATGAAACCATATTGGGCGTACAGACACAGAAGCCAAGAAAGGAAGCAGGGTTGTAACCTACAATTTGGGTTTGCCCCGGACACGTGCTTCCTTATTTCATGTACCTTGTTAGCCCATTATCAACCTCTTAGCGTCTCCTTGTGCTTGGGAAAAAGTATTTTTCTCTACGTTCATTTTTCTTGGAGGATTCCTTATTTCTTAACATCCTTCTTGATACAGCATCAAATTTCTTCTCAACATAACCAATTATTCTCTGATTTACTATTACATAAGCGCATTGGCTACCACCAAATTAGACTCATTTCTGAACAAATAAGACTCTTTTCCAAACTAGAGTGCTCTGGACACACACACACACACACACGCACGCCCCTCCGAACATCCCTAGCAGACGCTTAGCTTCATACATACTGCACCACGGTGCTATTTGGGATGGGCATGCAGATGCCCACCAAGCCCACTCATGAACCCAGATAAAAATATTTTCTCAGGTCCCAAAGCAGAAGCCACGCCTTATGAATAGGGCACACTTACTAAAAACTGGAGAGAATTCTCTTACGTTGAGGTTGGCTGCAGAAATCCAAAGTACATGATAAATGCCGTCACGGGGTCCTTGCCATGACACAGCCTCTATTAATGCATCTTAACCCATTGCGAGGGGTTTACTAAGCCCTCCGGGACACCTCTAATTCATTATGAAAGGGTGATACCCCTCATTATTCCGGGTGACACCTATCACAGGCTGGGTGCCCCAAGAAACAGAACTGCGATCAAAATAAATGACGGCTGGCGTGTTAACCAACTAAGTTTGGAATGTTTCTGATGCAGCAAGTCACTGGAATAGGTCCTTGTGTAAGGTCCAGGACATCTCTCTTAGCTGTCTGTCTTCCTATTACAGTAGGCTATTATTTTGCAGTTTCATTCTGTTCTTTCCATGGGCCATCAGACTTTATGTGACCACAGTACATAGGAAAAGATGATCGATTTCATATAGCCAAGAGGCTCCAAATTTTTTTTAAATGTTTATTTATTTTTGAGAGAGAGAGAGAGACACACACAGTGTGATTTGGGGGAGGGGCAGGGAGAGGGAGACACGGAATCCGAAGCAGGCTCCAGGCTCCAAGCTGTCAGCACAGAGACCGACGTGGGGCTCGAACTCATGAACTGCAAGGTCATGACCTGAGCCGAAGTCGGACGTTTCACCGACTGAGCCACCCAGGCACCCCAAACCCTACACAAATAGCGAGTGTGGTCGGACGAGGCCCACCTGGCCACGTTCCTACCTTCACATCAACTGATTAGTAGCTCAACAAAATTCCTTTGCTGTGAAACTTAACATCACCATGGGGGCAACCTTGGAGGCAGAGGTCATGAGAGCCAAGCCACCTTGCAGGTCTGTCTGTCGCAGTGCAACTTCTGGCCCCGAGGTGACCCTTCTTTCATTGGAAAAACACATTCGCACCCCTCTTAGGGTCCCCAGTAGTTTCAGCCCATGAACATGCCAGCCAAAGTCCAAGTTTCATAGAAATCCATCCCTCAAAAGCCCAAAAGTCGTCACCATCATCATCTAAGTCGGGTGTGGGTGCAGCTTTCAAGTACAGACCCTGGGGCAGATCCCGTGTCGCCTGGGGACCCGTCGAGCCAGAGACCAGGTGGCTGCCCCCATACTCCCAACATACATCCAACACATCTCGGTCCAGAAAAGGGGACAACAGAAGGTGCAGGGAGCCACGCGTGCAAAGCAGCTCTCAAACCCAGCAGGGCAGCGAAACCTCCTTAGCTGTACATCCAGTTTCCAGGTTGCAAGTTCTGCTTTCTGCCACCCTCAGGACGCCATGTCTCCAAGCTCTCCACAGCCATGGGACAAGCATGTGCCTCCCTCCAGCTTCCGCTAATAATGTGTCCGGAGTGACTCTGGCTTTATAATGCTCCTCCGCCTTGACCGGCAGAGTCTTTGACATCCTATTTCAGCCAACCAACCAAACTGTTAGATCCCCCTGAACCCAGCAGGCTGAGACACGGTGCCCAGGACCTCTTCCTAGAGAGCCTGTGTCAACACATGTGGGCTGCTCCAACCTGGGGGTCCTGGGTGTTCCTCCCACCTGATGCCACGCCCGTTCCTACACACATTCCCCGGTTTCTGTCAGTATAGAGAAGGCACCCCTCTCTGCGTGGGTCACAGCGTGCACCCCACCCTGGAACACCTGCTGAGGAGTCTCGCTGCAGGTCGAGAAGGAAAGCGGGGGAGCGGGGGGCAGGGTGGGACTCGAGGACACTCAGCAGTGCCCCAGAGCCACTATCTCGGGGAGACCATTACCAGTTTTCAGGCAAAGGGGGGCTAACCCCAGACAGGGAGAAGGGCTACCGGGGTCCCCAAGGCCACCTCTCATTCAACTCACAGAAATCAGCATACAGTTGTACTCACTGCTATGACTTAGTACCTCAAAGGGATAGGAAGCAAAATCAACAAAGGGAAAAGGTGGGCGGGGCAAAGTCTGGAGGAAACCAGACACAGGCATCCCAGACTCCCCTCCCAGGGAGGTCGCACAGGATATGCTTAATTCCTCTGGCAACCAGCTGTGCTGATGTGTACAAGGGTGTCTGCTGGGGAAGCAGAGACTCGCTGCCCAGGGTTTTACTGGGGCTGGTCACACGACCGCCTTCTACCTAGAGCATCCCAAAGTTTCAGTCCCAGAAGTAAAACAGGTCTCTCCCTAAATAACATCGTTTGCTCAGGCAGGTTGGGCACATGGAGACACTTTTGTCTTCAGGGAACGGGGGAACCTTTCCAATGTCCAAATTCCCAGAAGTCAACTAAGGCTCAATGTTGCAAGCAGGCCTTTCTATGGCAACTCTTTCCTACACAACTCTGGAAGAAAACATGGCTGCATCTAGAGGCTCAAGTCCCAAGGTGGACAAACCTATTGATAATTATCTGAGCCTATAATCTACTCTACGTGGAAAGAGATACTTTAACACAGGATGATGATGCCTTGAAACTTCCGTGGAAGTATTTGTCGCGTAAATTAAGACGAGATTTTTCTCTATGTTGTCTGGAACTTTACAACAGTGGTTCATCGTCTTAGAAAAGCACATTCCTGGTGACAAACCACTTACAGTATCTGAGTCACAAAAACAACACCTATATCACGAGTCTGCATTTGTGCCGGGGCTTTCAAAGGGATGCCCTGTGCGTGCGAGTGTGCGTGTGTGTGTGCGTGCATGTGCGTGTGTTGATTATTTCAAAATGTCAAACACAGAGACAAAAGTTTTCAGCTGAATATTGACTTCCTTCTCTCACACCCAATCTTGTCTAAGTAGCTATGAATAGTCCGTTATGTCCCTGACCTCCTTGTTTCCTAGCACAGCGGGGTCATCTCTTCTGTGACAGCACCTGCTGTTAGGGACTGAATTTGTTTACACGCCATCTCAATTATGTTTCTTTTTTTATTGTTATTAGTGTGCATGTATTTATTTTGAGAGAGCGGGAGAGCAGGGCAGGGGTGGAGGGAATCCCAAGTAGGCTCCGTGCTGTCAGCGCAGAGTCAGACATGGGGCTCAAACTCATGCACAGTGAGATGGTGACCTGAGCTGAAATCAAGAGTCAGATGCTTAACCAACTGAGTCACCCAGGCGCCCCAATTTTCTGTCCCTAGTATAACAAACAACCCTAAAAAATAGTACCTTAAAACAACAAAACTCTTTGTCATCGCTTGAAATTCCGCAAGCTCACTGGAGTGGATGGAGTAGGTTTTCTGACCTTTTCAGTGTTGAGCACAGACAGCCGAAGGCCTGACTGCTATGGGACATCCACGATGGTGCCTATGGCAATTACCAGCTGTGTCTGCTGGTAGCTTAGCTGTGCTGTGGGCTGGACCGTCTGGCTGCCCTCTGCTTGGCCTCCCCATGGTGCCCGGGCATCTCCTGGTACTAGGGTTGGGCTCAAAGACACCGTGTCCCGCGTGTGAAATGGCTCAGCCTTAGAAGTCACACAGCACCCCATCCCCTGCACCCTGTGGCTCAGAGAGGTCACAGACTCAGCCCACATTCCAGGGGAAGGAAATGGGTTCCACTTCTCAAAGATGGGGCGGCACAGGGGCACCTGGGGGGCCTCAGTCAGTTGAGCTTCTGACTTCAGCTCAGGTCCTGATCTCGGTTGGTGGGTTCAAGCCCCACGCTGGGCTCTGTGCTGACAGCTCGGAGCCTGGAGCCTGCCTCAGATTCTGTGTCTCTCTGTCTCTCTCTCTGCCCCTCTCCTGCTTGCACTTTCTCTCTCTCTCTCTCTCTCTCTTTCAAAAATAAACATTAAAAAACTTAAAAAAAAAAAAAAGAAAGACGGCACAGCAAAGAATTACAGCCATCCTTAACCCACAACAATCCCAACAGATAAACTGAAGAATAAAGTCACCTAATAAAAATGGAACCAGCAAAACACAAACCATTTTCCACGACGCAGGCTGGCTCTGTGCGGCTCTAACACCCAGCCATGTGTATGAGAAGGGCCTGGCCCGTCTCAAAACTGGAGGCCTCAGACAGCCACACCTCATGACACCTGCGGGCGCCGTGCTGGTCTCCTGAGTGTCAGAGTTTCTTGTATTTATTTTGAGACAGAGAGTGTGGAGGGGCAGAGAGAGAGGGAGAGAGAGAACCCAAAGCAGGCTTCACGCTATCAGCGCAGAGCCCGATGCAGGGCTCGAACCCACAAACCCTGAGGTCATGACCCGAGCCGAAATCAAGAGTCAGATGCTTAACCGACTGAGCCACCCAGGTACCCCTGTCAGAGTTTCTTGATAGAAGTATCCACAACAGAGTCCCAAACATGAGCAAGCATTTTGGCTGGAAGAATCCAAGTATGAATGACGAAGGACAGCCCTGAAGCTATTTCAAGGGCAAACTGGAAATAGTAAAATATTTGGGGAGACACGGACACCCTGTATCCACCTTGCACAGTAGCCGAGAAATGGCGTCACAAGCAGCAATAGAATAATTTAAGACGAAATGAAACACTACAGGATCTGTTGCGTCTGGTCCAACCGAGAATCGCGTGCAGCGGGTGGGAGATGAGGACTCCTACCCCGAGGGAACAGGACGAGTCAGCAGGGAGGCCCGAGCAGGGAGCCAGCCACCCCTTCGGGCACGGTGACACATCATCCCGCGAACGCTAAGGCCTTTCCATCCACCCCGTCTCTGGAGACCACCCCTGCCAGCCAGACGTCACATGCTTGTCAGGGCCACGGCATATTTCTGTGTGTTTATTTATTTAGGAAGAATTTAAGGTGTTCCACTCCGTGGCAGAATCTCAGTCAGGTTTCCCGTTTATTCTGTAAGAAATTATTTACAAGACGAGGCAGGTGCCCAGCATTTCATCGCTCACCTTAGTTTCGCCATTATCCCTTGTCATTATTGTACCCCAAATTCCAAAACATAGTGCTTTTTAGGAACACATATTCCGCTTTGTAGGAGAAACAGCCAGATACTGAGACTCATTTTATTAAGAATTATTTTCCTTTACTCCTCCATATTCTCGCTAGGTATGTAAATATATACATGAACATGATTATCATGCACACATATGCATATTACATATCTAGGTAAACTGCATCATGAATGAATGAATGTCATCACAGGATAGCGAGAGGCATAGTAAGGGACTGTCTGTAAAGAGGAAACTGGGAATAAGCTGGAGGGTCCCGAGCTCGGTGACCTCTGACACTTTCCGCCAACGGCAGCTGATTCCAGCACTGAGATCCCGGAGGCCCCTATATTGCTTATCTACTGTTGCTGACTCAGAAGCTGCAGGAAGAAATCCTTTATGACCTCTTGTGGTCTGTGGGTCAGGACTTCGTACAGGGAGCGGTGGGCGGGGCGGGGGGGGGGGGGACACGAAGCAGGGCAGGGCCACCTGAAGGCCATCCCTGGGAAGTCGGGTGGTCCGTGCTGGCCGTCAGCTGGAACACCGACACAGGCTTTCCCCGTGGCCACGCTTGTTCCCAGCAAGGTGGCTGTGATCCAAGGACAGGCACCCAAGGAATCCAGGCAGAAGCCATCCTACCCTTAGGGCCCAGCCTGGAAAGTCCTACAGCGTCACTTTTCCGGCAGCTGTTGGTCGAGGCAGGTACAGGGGTGAGAACATCTCACCTCTGGATGGAGGAGGTCAGTATCGCAGTGTAAGAAGAGTCCAGGGGATGCCACACAGGGTGGCATGACCATCTTTACAAGAGGCAATCTGCCCAGCGCCCAAGCAAGAGCTCGGGGTAAAGCCGTGGCCATAACGGTGGTGCAGGCCAAGGGAGCGTGGCCGGGGAAGGGGTCTCCAGGGCAGGTGCCGAACTACAGCCGTGGAGCCACGGCACGGCACAAATGCCTTGAATACCATGAGTCAGAGCCTCTCAGAATCCATGGACAGTCGGTGCTTTTTCAGATCACACCTGGAAAGAAAAGAGGTTCGGGAATCCCTTAAAAAGTGACGTCGCGTGTATCGTCTTCTAAGTGGGTTTTGTGCAGAGCCAACTTCCTTTGCCAACTTAGCTCTGGTGGGTTGTAGCAAAACATCACATTTACCCTTGTATCTTTGGAGGGTATGAGGAAAAGCCAGATGGCTTAGTCGGTGACCGTTACTCTAGACACAGAGGCCTGGGGAAGAGAGTGCATGTGTGTGTGCGTGTGTCTGTGTGTGCACGTATGTGACGCGTGTGAGTGTGTGTACAAAAGGAAAACAGACGAAGCAGGCAGGAACGTTCGTGGTCGCTCACCTGTGTGTGGTATGACCGGCTCCGACTGGACAGACGGACAGGCCAGGAACAACTTAGTCCAGGGCCCCCGCATGTGTGAAGGAGGTGCGGGCTCACGGTCCTCTCCCCCGGGGAGCCTGAGCCCAGGCCTCGCAGACACCTGCCGGAGCGCCGTGTGCCTGCCTGCCTCGCCCCAGGGCCCGTCACTGTGCGGAGGGACAGTGAGCTTGTCTTTCAGCAAAAACCAACAGGGAATGTTAGCCCTTCGGGTTTGTTCCGCACCCAGTGGGCACCGAGGAAACGTTTGTGAAGGAGCGAATCCAGGATGGTCTACACATCCGGTGTCTTTTCACCTTCCTCGAGCAGCGGAGCGCAGGGCTGGCCCCACTCCCTCCAACCAGCCTCGGCTTGGCACGTTATGCTCGGAACAAGCCACGTTTTCTACACGGGGCAGGCACAGAACACGACAGAGAAATCCAACAGACGTGTTTTCAGACTCTTTGAACTAAGCAAAAACCTCATCCTCCAAATAGCTGGCTTCTTGTTTGCCTAACGTTACCTGGAAGCAATGTGGGTTGAGACAGCAGCTCTGGACAGCGAGCCCGGTCGTGGAATCCTCCAGAACCGACTACAAGGTGTGTCATTTTACCTGCAGCTCACCAAACAAAGTCACCACATTGAATATTTATTCGGCCCCTTCCGGCCCTCTGTTTGAAAGCATCTTAGGAGAATTCAGCGTGCAAACAGCCGTAGGGCCCTCACAGAGCCGACTGGAGACGCGGGGACGCATGGTGTACCAACAACCCCGCGGGCAGAGCAGGGATGGAGTCCTTTCTCCGACCCCTCTTCTGCATCTTCCGTTTTTGCATTTCAGGTTTCCAGGTTCCCCTTTCTGTGTCTTAGGAAGGGCTTTCACTCTGAAGCTCTAATTACAGGCGATGTCCAAGGAGTTCACAGGGGAGACACCTGCCCTTCTGCCGCCATCGTGTATAAATTGCCTGCCAATCACCAGAGCCATTTGGGAACCTAACTCTCATTTTTTCTTCTCTCTGGAAAACCATGTCTGCTCAGTGACCCAAATGTGTCCCAGTTGGCAACAGTCTCTTCTGGAATCTCTCTGATGGGATATGCTAAGTACAGATTTCATTTCCAAGTTGCCACATGGTGTATTTCTATTATTATGTGTCCCAAAGTGTCAGCACTAGATACTGGATTAAATATAGATACTGCGCTGACAGACTAGGGTTCAACCTGCCATCTCTCCTTCCAAAACTAGTCTTTATTTGCTTCCTCTAGTGATGACCTTGGAGAAATTTACTCATCTTTCCCCCTCAAGCTTTAAGGGGAGCTTGGACGTCAGATGGCAAGACAGAAGGAAAGAAAACGAACGGGGAGAAAAACAAAGAAGCCTGGACTCTTGAACTGTAACCCATAGGTTTTTGCACAAGGATCAAATGAGGGGTCCGGCCACGTCCAAAGGCTCTCTGTGAGTTCCTCGGTGACCAAGCAGCCTGGGACCAGGAGGAACAGGGAAGACCTGTCCTCTGACTCAAGGACCGGAGGAGAGCTGGGTTGCACTGGAGATTGAGCATCATGGCAGAGCCCCAGGGTAACCCAGAAAACAAAATTAGATCATCGTAGAAAGAGAAGGACTGATAGTCCACCTGTACTGGAAGCTACGATGTTATCTTGCCTTAATTGACTTCCAGGGTGTCACCATCAGCTCTTTTCTGCATGGACAAGGGTTCCCTTGAGACCTGGTATGTCCTAATTAAGCACAGCAAGCCTGACCTTCAGAGGTTGTCTAATGATGGAGCTGAGGAGCATAACAAACATCTTCCGTACTCATCCACCTCCACTCTTGGGCGACGAGTCTCGGAGATGAGATGGAGCTGACAGCAAAAAGCTGAGCCATCTCTTCAGTGATGGCAGTGTACCTGGGACACTGGAAAATCACCACAGCCTGTCACTGCCTCTAACCAAGCCACCCTCGGGGCGTCTTCCACCCAACCTGTTAGCGTTGTAAGATATTGTTAGTCTTTTCTCTTTGTTTTTAATTCAAACAAATTTTAATGTTTATTTTTGAGAGGGGGGAGAAGCAGAGAGAGAGGGAGACAGAGAGTCCAAAGCACGCAATGCACTGACCACGTGAAGCCCACCGTGGGGTTCGAACACGTGAACCGTGAGATCATGACCTGAGCCAAAGTTGGACTCTCAACCGACTGAGCCACCCAGGTGCCCCGATAACCATTAGTCTTTGCCTTTAGTTTACTAAATTAAAAATGTGGTGATGTATTTGTCTTTGACTTATTCATGTGGCACGTGTATTTATGTTATAAATTATAGAAGATTGATACATAGGAAGAACTGTTTGTGCCTGTTGCCAACCAACAGTTGGCGCACAGACTCGAGGTATGTAGTGGTCAGAATTCGGCAGAAGAGACCAAAAGTGTCGCAGGCGCTTGATTGGGAAAAGGTCTAATACTTTCAATTAAGTGTTTTAAAAATCAAAAAGCACTGAAGGAACATGTTTTAAGTTGGGATTCTTGGAATGACTTTTGGAACAGTAAAAACCAGCCCAGTGGGAGAATTACTGCCTCTGAGATCATTGCTGGAGCCACACCAGGCCAAGTTCAGAGCTGTTTGGGCTAATACCCCAACACATCAAGAAGTGACATTTTTTATGTTCAAAAATCAGAGTGGGAACATGGGGTGGGGAACAGCTTGGAGGAGAAAGAAGCAGAGACGGAAGCCTTAGGAAGAGCACCTAGCCTCAACATGGCCTTCCCAAAATTTCAGACCAGGGCTCAGCAAACTTTTCCTGGAAAGGGCCAGTGAGTAACCATTTCGGGCTCTGTGGGACATAGGGTCTCTGTCACAACTACTCAACTAGACCGCCAGAGAGCCAGCACGGTATAGGATGTGAATTCTGTGCTCTTGTCTACAAAACCAGAGGGCCAGCAGATGTGGCCCAGCCTCACTCTAGGGGATCTAAGTGGCACCTAATTTATCTCAAGAACCCTAGCTGCAAGGGAGTCTGGAAAATGTAACTTTTGTTTCTGAATTAAACGGCCCAAGACAGTGAAGGAGGACCTGCCTTCCTGCCTGCTGAAAGCACGTGTTTCTGCAGCCTCCTACTTGTGTAAATACGGAACGAGCTGTAGCCAGAAGGAGGGATGCACCCCTGGCATCAAGGGCTATTTCAATTTTCTCTAGTAAAGCGACCACCTCTTAAAGAATATCTACAGCTATAGTCAGACACGGTTACATTTACGATAATTTACTGTGACTCTTCAAGAACTGTCCATCCTCCGCATGAGTCAGTAACAGAGGGGAGACGGTAGCCTCCACCTCCGTGTCTTGCAAGTTTTTGACAATGGCTCTTGTCTTTGCCATTCTCCCAGAGATGCTACATTGACTTTGGTTTTACATGGAGGGGAGGTTCCAGGGAGCTACCTTGATCATTTCTGGCAGAGGGCCCCTCCCCCTATGAGCAAGGGATTCAACATGAGCATGCAGCCCATTGTTGAGTACTTCTGCTTTAACTACATCCAGAGACTAAGAAAATAACTGCAAGGTGGGATTCCAGAGCCACTGGGACTATTATTATAAAGTAAATTCCATTTATCTCCCAACCCTCCTGTCCTTCATCCCTTGTACCCCCTACGTCCTGATTCTGGGGTGGCCTTTCTCACCTTAGAGCCTGTTTATTACTCCCCGAAAATCTGGGTGTCCCTTGCCCTCATGCACAGTGTCCCCGGTCAATGGCTGCCAGTCACGTTCGGGAAGGTAGGGGAACACTCACACGGTATCTTTGCATGGCAGGGACTTGGGTTATGAGCTCAAGGGAACGAGCCAGATCCACCCTCAAGGCCTTTCCATGCGAGGCTCCTCAAGCCTTCCTCATGCCAGGCTCCAGAATGAGTGCCTTTCCATTCTAAAGATTAAGCAGGATGCCCATCTACTTCAGGGGCACCATGGCCAGTGAGCCCCGGACACCTGTGGGCCCCGACATCTTGGTCACAGCTTGGTTCTGCTGCTGATCACAGCGGACACCCTCGTCTTGTCTCTAAGTGGAGGTCCCCTGCTCTGTCCCTCTACTGGATTTTGGGCCTGGTCACGTTTCTTTCCAGACCACCCACAGAACACTTGACCACTCAGCTGATCCGGATGAGAACATAAGCCAGCATTTGGCTTTTTAATTTCTTCAGTAAAACAACTGTGATGAGTTTAATGCAAACTTCACGCTTGATTTCTTTTCCTCCTTACAGTTGACTGATATCCAGGAAAACCTGTGTGTTTGTTGTGCTTAAGTGCTCGTGGCAAACTCAAAGTTTGGAATTATTTGAGTTGGCACCATTTGGAGTTGTGCCTCTTTGCTGGGACTGATGATAAAGCAGGTGTCAGTGGGCCTGACGGAGGCATTTCCAGAACCAGCGCAGCGACCAAATTAAACACGCTTTGTGAATCAGAAAACTAATAAACATTTAGCTGAAGTTTTAAGGTATCCTACCCCATAACTGCTGTGATTGCAAATTCTGACGTACTTTGTAAGTCTCATGATTTGGGGCCGTTTGTCTGTGATTCCAGATTCCAGGAGGCTCGATTTGGAAGTTAGCGAGGGAGGCAGCAGGGAGTGGGGGGTCTGATTCCTCTGCATCGTGAGGGTCTGATTCTTTTGCAGTGATGGGCACGAAGCCCACTAACACCCACCCCCGGGAAGGCGTCCACGCAACAGGTCAGCTTTGTGCCTGGGCCCAGATGAGTCTAGCAGAAAAGTAGAGACTCTGAAACCAAACTGCCCAAGTCCGTGTCCCACATCCACCACTTTCTGGGCAAGTTGCTTATGCTGTGTCTTAGCTTCCTTGTCTATACAGTAGCAACTGGAGAGTTCCTCACTGACAGGATTGTTTCAGAGATTAAATCATCGAATTCCCGGAAAGCGTCATAGACGTGACTACACACTGAAGCTCCGAACCATGGCCGCGTCATCAGTGGGGGGGTGGGGGTGGGGGTGCTGTACAGAGGGACTGGGGTCCAAAAGGTGAAGATAGAATGAAATACGGTTTACCTTACTCACCTGGGTTTCACCTGCCCTTGTGTGGAGTTTCCATGGGATTATGCTAAATCTGTCAACCCTTCCTTTCTCCTGTAAACGAGCTTTCTGTCTCTAAAGAACCACTAGTGGGGGCGGTGAAGGCACACACAGCTCAAGACCAGACTCGCCTCTCAGGCAAAAAGCACAACAGGAACCTTCCAGCTCTCCCTCCTGCCCAGGGCAGAGGTGGGGGGGGGGTGGCGTGGGGGGCGGGGAGGATTCCTGCCAGATAAATTGTTCCAGGCCCAGGTATCTGAGCTGTGGCCACTCTTAAGCCGGACGCCAGACATCTCAGCCTTGGATCTGCTGGTGTCTCCACGGCTGACAGGTGGGAGAACAGCCCATCCCACTGACCTGCACATTTTTATTCCTTCCTCCTCCCCTCCCCCGCTCCCTTCCTCCCTCCCACTCTTGATGTTTGCAGAGCTCAACCAAGTCCCAGCCAAAGTTCTAACACTGATCTTCTAGAGAGTCTGAAACACTCTGAACTCAAGCCACGTTCCCTAAAAGCATCCAAACAGCAGCCGCCAAAAGAAATGTGATTTGTGCCGGCAAAGTCACCCATGGTGAGCCCACCCCTTCATCAATTTTTCTGGGAGAGTCCCGGACTGTCAGTCGGGTCCATTGACTGAGGGTCAAAAAGTGTATGTGGCAAGTATAATAGGAATAATTTGAAGACTGGTCTGATGTTATCTGCCAGACATTTCCTCTGAGCTCAGGGGACCCCGCACACGAGCCACGAGCTCTGTCCCCACGTGCAGTTGGCTCAGTCACCCCTGCGCATCCGAGGGCACACGGGCTGGGTGCAAGGAGATGCAAACCGTCTGGAGTCACACAGCTGGGCCTCCAAGGGCTTTGTGGGCATCCATCTGCTCTGAGGACTGCCGGGCAGCCTTCTGTCCCCACCACCGGGCAGCAGAGTAGGAGAGACGGTGAAGGCAAGGGAGAGACCCGTCTAAGGAGGCGGAACAGAGAGGACAAAAGGCATACGGTGTGGGTGGGGGAAGGCTGGCCAATGTGGCCCCATTCTCCTTCATAACAGCTGGAATAGTTGGCAAATATTATTTATAAAAACAACCTGCCAGGGGCACCTGGGTGGCTTAGTCGGTTAAGTGTCCAGCTTCGGCTCAGGTCGTGTCTCGAGGTTCACAAGTTTGAGCCCCACGTCGGGCTCTATGCTGACAGCTCAGAGCCTGGAGCCTGCTTTGGATTTTGTGTCTCCCTCTCTCTCTGCCCTTCCCCTGCTTGTACTCTGTCTCTCTCTCTCTCAAAAATAAATAAAACATTAAAACATTTTAAAAAACAAGGGGCACCTGGGTGGCTCGGTTGGTTGAGCATCTGACTTTGGCTCAGGTCATGATCTCACGATCTGTGAGTTCAAGCCCCATGTTGGGCTGTATGCTGACAGCTCAGAGCCTGGAGCCTGTTTCAGACGCTGTGTCTCCCCCTCTCCCTGCCCTTCCTCCACTCGCTCTCTGTCTCTATCTCTCAAAAATAAATAAACATTAAAAAAAAGAAAGAATAGTGTACAAACATGTACAAACAATTCATTTTCAGCCATTACACACACACACACACACACACACACACACACACACACACTTACTTTGGGGGCATTCAAAATCCTGGACATAATATCACTTCACTTCTAAGGACTTTGGTATGTAATTCCAACAACCTAACCATTATACCATCATCACACCCAACACGATTAGTGATAATTTCTCAATAGAATCTAAAACTTGGTTTGAGTCACAGACTTTAAAATAACTACCCTCAATACGTTCAAGCACATTAATGACAAAATTAAAAATTCTTGAGGAGCTTGGCGTTGTAGAGATCCCGGAGGATGATTCCCCCAAGCTGACGAGAGACATTTTATTGAGCACGGTCTACGCCCCTTGTCAGATTCACCCTGTCGATTCCTGCCGCCAAGGACCTGAGCTCCATGTGTGTGGATGTCCCAGCTGTGGCCCCACCAGCTCACCTCCAGGAGCCAGGCTGTCACAGCCTCACTCTGGGGAAGACCTGGCTGCCCCACGTTCCATCATGGCAGCCATGGTGGCAGGAACCACAACAGCCCCGTGCCCAGGCTCAGCCGGACCAGACTCTGGGCTCTGGCTCCCCACCACTTATCAGCTCATCCAGGGCTTGGGCAGCTGACACAGGGGGATGGGGAGGTCACACCCACGAGGGGCCTTTGATAGTAGAAGACAAGAAACAAGAGTGCCCTTCTTCTGATGGACTGTTCTAGAAAACGCCTTTCTGGTCAGCCTGCCTGCCACACCTCGGACAAACAAATGCCCGGCTGTGTCTCTCCACTAAGCTGTAGTCAGCACTTTCTGGCATTTGCTTCTCTGCCTTGACCTTCATGTGTCCTTCACACTCAGTGTTCTGCGACTGTCTCTCCCTTCACCTTCGAATCTCTCTTGAAAATTGAGACTTGCACAGACATCAAGCACAGATTTAATTAGCCTGTAAATGCCAAACGGTACTACACACACACACACGCGCACACACACACACACACACACACACACACACATCTGAGTGCAGGATAAAGCTGCTGAAAATCAATAACAAAGGGAAAGTCATAAAAGTATCCAAAGAAAACATAAATTATCTTCAGAGGAGCCTAATTATACACATATATCTGATTCTCCAATAGAAATATTAGAAGTCAGAATACAGTATCATGATATTGAAACTATTTTCTTTAAAATACCAAAATGGAATTCTGTGTCTAGTGAAAATATTCTTCAAGTGTGGGGGTGAAAGAGAGACATCTTCAGATAAATATCAGGTAGAGAATGTCTCACCAGAGGAAACTCACTAAGAGAATTATTCAGGGGTGTGCTACAAGGTGCAGGGAAATGGTAACAGATACAAGCAGAAAAAGAAAAGGTAAAAATTTGGCTAAACCTAAGAGCATACTGACCACCTAAAAGACTTAAGGCAGGAGAGGGCAAATAGATTTCAAGTGCCCTACGATCCCTGAATTATTGGCAAAGGGTAAAGCATAGCCAGTAAAATTATACGTGATAAGAACACATATGTCTGCTGTGTCTCTAAGATCATCACGGTAAGAACAGTAAGAGATTATGTAACTGAGCTAATAGAGACCGGAAATAGAATAACAATACGTAACCTTCAACCCACAAGAGGGAGAGAAAAAGAACGATGGGGCAATGAGTCGCAGGCAGTAAAAGATAATGATTTAAATAAAATATGTCCATAATTAAACCAAATGTAAGTAACTTAAATGTTCTAACTAAAAGGCAAAGCTTATTAGACATGATTAAAAAAAGAGCCCAAATCATAAATAAATGCTTCTAAAACAGAACGATACAGAGGCACCTGGTGGCTCAGTCGGTTGAGCGTCCGACTCTTGGTTTCGGCTCAGGTCATGAACTCAAGGTTCATGGGATTGACCCCCGCGTCCGGCTCTGCACTGACAGTGTGGAGCCTGCTTGGGATTCTCCCTCTTCCTCTCTGTCCCTCCCCTGCTCTCTCTCTCTCTCTCTTTCTCAAAATAAATAAATAAATTAAAACAGAATGATATGAAGTTTGAAGGTAAAGAGATGGAAAGAGTTTTAATGCAGGAGAGGGAAAGACAGGTGGAGACGCCATGTTAGCGTCAGACAACACAGACTACAAAGTCAGACCCAGATTCCAGAGAAAAGGATAAGAGTCGAGTCATGAGGAAGTAGAACACTTTCGTTTTTATGTACGTAACAAAACTGCCTCAGCATCTACTAAGTAAAAGAAGAGCTACAAAAGACAGAGATTTTTATATAC
The DNA here is from genome assembly GCF_018350175.1 of Felis catus. Classification (NCBI taxonomy): domain Eukaryota; kingdom Metazoa; phylum Chordata; class Mammalia; order Carnivora; family Felidae; genus Felis; species Felis catus. The sequence continues at coordinate 4,095,420 of NC_058380.1, forward strand.
CCCTCGGTTATTGCTAGAACAAATTTGGCAAAAGAAATCTGTATGATTCAACCAGAATTGAAAAAACAAGTGAAAAACTTGATCCAACCTATATACACACAAAGAACATACCTCTTTTCTAGAATACGAGAACATTTACGAAAGCCAGTCAAACACTGGACCATGAAACGAGCCTCAGGAAATTCCAAAGGATCAAAATCAGAGCAGCCATGCGGTCTGATCACTGCTAGATTTATAAATTCCTCAATTACTCAAGGATCAGCGAAGATGTCATAGTAGAAATTCAAAACCATTTTGAACTTATTGATAAGAAAAATGCGGACAGTTATGGGATATGGTTAAAGAAACTCTTGGGGGGATTTAAAAATGTGAACATATGTGTCAGAGAAGATTGAGGACTACATATCAGCGACCTCAGTACCCATCTAAGAAACACAGAATAAGAACCCCAAATTTAAAGAACTACAAAGGTGGGACTCCTGAGTGGCTCAGTCGGTTAAGTGTCCGACTTCAGCTCAGGTCATGATCTTGTGGTTTGTGGGTTCGAGCCCTACATAGGGCTCTGTGCTGACAGCTCAGAGCCTGGAGCCTGCTTCAGATTCTGTGTCTCCCTCACTCTCTGCTCCTCCCCCGCTCAGGCTCTGTCTCTCTGTGCCTCTCAAAAATAAATAAGTGTTAAAAAAATTAACAAAAATAAAAGAACTACAAACGGACAAAGTTGGAGGAAGGAAATAAAAAGGCAAGAAGAAAAAAAGTAAACCATAGAAAACAAACATCTGATGTGAAGGTTCAGTAGAGCTGGAAGCTCATTCTTTGGACGAGCCAGCTCTTCAAACTCCTGATGAGGTTCTAGTATAAACAAGAAGAGGACACAAATGACAGGAATCAGGAGCAGAAAGGGGGGCGTCACTGCAGACCCCAGATGCATCGCAAGGCTGTGAGATGGTAATTACAACACTGAATCAATACAACTCAAACGAATTTGCATTTTTAAGAAAAAAGCAGGCAGACTTCTAGAAGAGTCCAACCCACCAAAGCTGACCCCAGAAGAAATAATAAACATGGGTGGTCCTATAGATATTAAAGGGACTAAAACTATAATGTAAAACCTTCCCTTCAGGAAATCTCCAGGTCCAAATGGCTACACCAGTGAAAAACCAATGTTGATCTCACACAAAGTCTTCCAGGGAAGAGAAAACGGTGGAAACCCCCCAGCTGGTTTTATGAAACCTGGATGACCTTGATTCCAAAACCAAATAAGATCATTATTAGCAAAACAAATGTACAGGTTGATTTTCCCCATGAATATCCATGGAAGAATTTTCCGAGCAAGAGGGCAGGAGACGCCTCGTATCGCAGAAGGGGTTAGTTTGGAGAGTCCGTAGAACCCCAAAACCACACTACTCCAAAGTCATTCAGCTGTTCCCCAGTGTCCTTGCCCTCAGCTGCGAACTGGCACCTGCAAAACTCTCAGATGCCGGTGCATATCTGCTGGTACTCGCTTTGGATTATCTGGCCCCCACACACCTTGTCTTCCCTCCACAGCGTCCCCCCACAGTTACCTGTATCACATAGACCTTGTTGCGATCGGTGGTCTGACCCCACCTGCTTGCTCTGGGGACACCTTATCACTAAGTTTTGCCGCGGACGCTGTCCATGCACAGTGGAGTTCTTATCCCAATTTCTGTGTCCTGTCTGGATTCGCTGAGGTGTTTAGGGACATTCCACAATTATGCCACCACCAGCTTCCGTCACGAGTCTGATGCGTGTCTTCGTAGTGCGACGCTGGTCCACAGCGCGTGTGTGGCATAGATTTTTCATCCCCCGTAGACGGATATTTAGATGGTTTCCTGCGTTTTGCTATTACAAAAGAGTGGAATATCTTTGGACGTACGTTTCTGTGTGTGCGTTCTTTACCTTTGTAAAGAAGACTTCTGCATCGTTGCTCACAGATAAGTTATAGCGTCTCACACTCCACCAGTCACATTACAGAGCACAGGTGCCCCTGACACCTTTTTTCTAAATCGTTAGAATTTGTCAGGAAATTTGGTGTGTTGTTCACTTGATTTTAATTTTCCCACTGCCAGTGAAGTCGAGAGCTTTCATAACTACATGCTTTAGGCATATTCACATGCCTACTCGTCTCCTTTGATACGTTTTCGACTGGATCTTTGTTCTTCCCTTTTCCGTGGAAATTCTTCACACGCGAGCAATTCTAAACCTTGGTCCACCTCCACCGTGAATGTCTATCGTTTGAGATTTGACTCTTTTAAGTGTATTTTGCCGTACGGAACGTGTAACTTCTGCAGCATATCTGTCACTGGTTGCCCTTATGCCCTGGGATCTGTCTGTTCTTTGAGAAGACCTTCCTCAGTCCAAGGTTCGACAAATATCCTCCTCCATTTTCTTCTCTGATGAGTATGGGTTGATCTCGCAGTTAGATCTTTAAACCTTCTGGGATTTATTTATAGGGAATGAAGTAGGGATCCATGCTTGTTTTCTTCCAAACGAATGACTGATACTTACCCAGCCATAATCCCTTTCCACTTCCTTATTACTGCTGAATTTCCAGACCTGTCCAGGAAACAAAGCTTTCTGCAATGTTCTTCATAGGAAGCTGACCCCGCTCTACTCCAGAAACCCCCTCAATTGCCTGATCCCACAGCTCCTTCCAGACATCGGTTCAAAAGTGGGCATGTGACCCGATTCTGGCCAAAAGGATGCGGGGAGAGCTGAGCTGCGGCTGTGGAAGAGGTCAGCCTCGCTCAGCTGGGTCAGCACCCAGAAGTTACCGTGTCTTCATTGTCTGGGAGTGGCCTTGAGTGGGGAAGAGGCTGCCACTAGAGCATCTGACCACCTGCAGGGAGGAGGCCAACACAGGAGGTTGGAGCCAAGGGGGGTGGTGCGGATCCTGAAGACCGTAAATCTCTACAGCTCTGTGGTCCTGCAAGGACCCTACAGTCTGCTGTAAGACAGTATAATAATCTTCCTTCCCGTGCAAGACGTGTCTTTGTTAAAATCATTCCTATTTAAGGCAAGCTTGGGTGGCTCAGTCACTTAAGCGTCTGGCTTCGGCTCCAGTCATGATCTCACCATTTGTAGGTTCGAGCCCCAGTCAGACCCTGTGCTAACAGCTTCAGATTCTCTGTGTGTGCGTCTCTCTCTCTGCCCCTCCCTGGCTCGCACTTTGTCTCTCTCTCTCTCTCTCTCTCTCTCTCTCAAAAATAAATAAACATTTCAAAAATTGTTACTATTTATTTTATAGCTCTCCTGTTTATTATAAACAGGTAGCTTTCCATTTCATGTCTATTTATCAATATTATTTTTAAAGCTATGGATTTTTATGCATTAATTTTGTGTACGAAATTATCTTTTTAATGCAGTAGTGTTTTTTTTTTTTATTTTGGTCTGTTGTATTTTCCAAGCCAACAATTCCATGATTTACAAATAAAGACAATGTTGATTCTTCTATTAAACATTGGTAGGACTTATTTCCTTTTTACTTTATTACATTAGCAAGGCCTCCCAAATAATGTTTAAAGTGATGGTAGAGGGTGTTGCAGTCAGGGTCCACATTTTAGCATCTACATTTAATATGCAGATTTCTAATAAACTACCTTCATTATGTTTCAGTGGCTTAGTCCGATTTTATTTACAGCTTATGTTACAAATAGCTAAAAATTACTCAGATTCTATTTTTAAATCTGTTGATATAATTACACGGTTCTTTAACGTTTATGTAGTGGGTTGCTAAGCATGCTGCATCATTTTTACATTCCAGCAGTAAGTTCCATTTGGCCAAGCAAAATGTGTTTTCTAATTTACTGCTGAATGTGATTTGCTACTATTTTATAGGATTTTTATTTTTTGCATCTATATTCACAAATGGAATGGATTCATTGTTTTTCTTCTTATTTTGTACTCTCTAAAGTCAGAAATTGGTATTACATTTAGAGCGGGTAAAATATAAATAGATGAGGAATTTTCTTTTTCTTATGGTTTGCTCTATTTGTTTGAATAACATGAAACGACACTTTGTTAATTAAGACATATCCTCTAAGGGTTCCAGTATCAACTGAAGGGATGTGCTTATTACACTCTAAAAGGGTTCACAGAGCCCATCACAGTGACCAGGGCCACAATAAAACTATAAAACTGAAATTGTATAGCTGAAATGTACAAGAATAGCCCAATTCACTCAGCCCAAGGAAATGGTCATTTGACATAAACAATTACTCATCCCTTTCCTCCTTTGCAAGGGCATGGTGAAGATAAAAAAGATTTCCATATGAAAGCATCAGGATGTTTCAAAGGAAGCTGCATTCTCTGTATAATCACCATTATTGTCAAGACTGACAATTTAAAAATGACCTATCTCTAGGGTGACCAGAAGGTTTGGCCAGTTATGGTGTTTGCAAAGGCTTCAGCTATGACAAATCATTATTATTCTTGGCTCTGCTACGAAATGGAATTATTCAATAGGCGCCAGGTACCAGAAAAACAGTAGGCTTTTTCAAGAGGGCTCTCAAACTAATACGAGATGACAATTGTACAATATTCAATCAATTATTAAAGCACAGATAATTATATTACTAAGCTATCCCAGTTGAGAAAAAAATTATATAATTTTATGAATGACGCTAGAAGGCTCACCTAGAATAATGTGGCCTAGATCTATTGTTTCGTAGAATACAAGCTGATTCTCGAGGTGAAATGATTTGTTCGAGATCTCATTTATTCTGCAAGTACACAAGAAAGAACACAAAAGGTTGAGGAAACAGTGGTGAGCAAATAGAAGTGGTCCTTGCTATCGAAACATTTACAGCTTATGGGAAGAACATAAAATCAAAACAGAGCTATGAGCGATGAAATAGTACGTTAATCAGCTTGACTGTCGTAACCATTTCCCTCTATGCTCGTATATCAAATCGTCCTGCTGTACACCTTAAATATGTACAATTTTTATTACCAAAATAGAGTGAAATTAGACCCTCACACCCTATATGAAAATTAACTCAAGACAGATCATAAACGTAAATGTAAGAATTGAGATTGTAAAGAGAAAAGACCTGTACAAGAAAATGTAAATCTTCTCACCTTGGGTTAGAAAGCAATTTCCTGTATATAACACCAAAAGTACAAATGACAAAAGAAAAAAACCACGTAAGTTAGATGTCATGAAAATTTAAACCTTTTTGTGCTTCGTAGGACAACATCGAGAATGTGAAAAAGACAACCAACAGAAAGGGAAAATATATTTGCAAGTCATGTATCTGATAAGGGATTTGTATGTAGAACATATGAAGACTTCTTATACATCACAATAAAAAGACAACCCGGTTTTGAAATGGGCAAAAGATCTGAAAAGACAATTCCCCAAAGACGCCCTACAGATGGTCAACATCTTCCGTCATCAGGGAAATGCAAGTCAAAACTGTCACGCAAAAGCCACCGCACAGCCACCAGGATGGCTTTAATAAAAAAGATGGACAATGACAGCTATGGGCAAGGAGATGGAGAAACCCAAACCCTCCAACACTGCAGGTGGAATCGTAACACGGCGCAGCCACTTCGCAAAACAGTTTGGGAATGCCTCAAAAAGCTAAACACAGAGTCACCATATGACCCCCCCATTTTACTCCTACGTTCCTATTTGCGAAGCATTGAGCATACGCATCAAACAAATACATGTACATGCATTTTCATACCAGAGCCATTCACAAGAGCCAAAAGGTGGAAACAGTCCACGTGTCCATCAACAGCTGAATGAATACACAGACTTCGGTAAATGTACACAGTGGCACATCATTCAGCCTTAAAAAGGAATGAAGTCTGCTCCATGCTACAAACATGACGCTAACTCCGTGAACCTCAAAAACATTTTGCTAAGTTGAAGAAGCCAGTCACAGAAGGTCACACAGATGGTATGATCGCATTTATAGGAAATGTTCAGAATCGACAAATCCACCAGACATAACGCAGGTTGTTGGTTGCAGGAGCTGCGGAAAAGGAGGAACAGAGAATGACTGCTTAGTGGGTAGAGTTTCTTTTGGGGTGATGAAGATGGTTTGGAACCAGACAGAGGTGGGGATTGTGCAATATTGTGAATATACTAAATGCCACTGAGAAGCCATCGTTTGCTTTAAGGTAGTTAATTTCATATTAGGTGAAAGTCAGCTCAATACGTTACTTTTAAAAAACACATCATCGAGGGGCACCTGGGTGCCTCAGTCAGTTGAATGTCTGACTTCAGCTCAGGTCATGATCTCACAGTTTGTGGGTTCGAGCACCATGTCAGGCTCTAGGCTGACAGCTCAGAGCCTGGAGCCTGCTTCAGATTCTGTGTCTCCCTCTCTCTGCCCCTCAACCTCTCCACCCCGCTCGTGCTGTCTCTGTCTCTCAAAAACAAATAAACATTTAAAATTTTTTTAAATTAAAATAAATACACATACAATCAGGGTGCCTGGGGGGCTCATTCGGTTGAGTGTCCAACTCTTGATTTTGGCTCAGGTCATGATTTCACAGTTTGTGAGTTGGAGCCCCGCATCAGGCTCTGCGTTGACAATGAGGAGCCTGCTTGGGATTGTCTCTTTCTCTCAAAATAAATAAATAAACTTAAAAAAAAATAACCATGTGAGGAGCTGCTGTTGCTCTTCTTATAGGGAGCACCCTCCCTTTTATGTCTGCTGCTCACTTTCCCAAAAAGTTGTATCTGATGAACTAAACATGTCCATGGAAAGGGGATGCCCAGACCCCCTGCAAATTAGCCACTGCTTAGCAGCCACTGGCTGGGCACCAAGAACACGGTGACAAGAACAGAGCGGCAGATGAGGTCCCCAGAGAAGTGGGGCCAAGATCAGTGTTGTCACCCCCCTGAGCTGTGTACCACTGGGGCGGGTCCCTCGATACCACCTTCTCTTCTTCCTCGGTAAACCAGGGTCCTCACAACACCCTCACCTACCTCTCAAGACTGCAGGGAGCCAAGAGAAGAGTGGCATAAAAATGTCCCGTAAACCATGGAGCACCATGTGGATGTAAATTCTGTGTCTGACTGAACCACATAAAACTGCCAAGAGGCAGCCATTTTGTACTGACAGCCGCCATTTGCAATCTGTGATTTCTGTCTTTTTAGATCAGTGTCATGTGATTCAAGTTAATTTGTAGCCGATTACGTAGCGACAACCTCTTGCGTTAAAAAGCAAAACATGATAAACTTTCTGATAATTTAGTTTGATAATTTTCCAGGTAGCACTATACCCTATCCCATTACTGACACTTTAAACATGCTACCCACACATCTTGCAGATCTCAGCAGCATACAGAGGGTAAAATATTAAAGTGTGTGTTCTCACAGAGTGGTTAACAGCACAGAGGCTGGAACCCCGTTGCCCCATTTCTAATCCTGGATTTTCTACTATTCCCTGCGTGACCTTGGACAAGTTGCTTAGCCCCTCTGTGCCTCAGTCCCCTCATCTGTTACATAAGACTAATAATAACCCCTGCCTCATAGAACTGTCGTGAAGAGGTCATGAGTCAGCGAGTATAAAGCACACAGGAAAGCTCTAGGCCCCTGGTAGAGAAGCTAATCACTCCACGTTAATGTTATTGACTTCCACATTGTGCCCAAGATAAGTCTGGATTTAATTTCACAAAAAAAATATTTTAGACACATGAGGCAACTTTTCAATGCTCTGTGGATTTATGTGTGTCTTTTGGTCTATCTGACTTATGGGGAATAAAAGGCAGTTAATTTTATAGAGGTCCTACAATCGTTTCATCCTGAAACTCCAAAAGAAATGACCGCCTAGCCCCATAACGTTAGAACTCCGAGAGTTTCTGTGCTTCTGTAGAAAGCCTTGGTCTTTCCAGCCTGCTAGCTGCAAAGTCTAACTTTCTGACCAAAGTTTAGTAAGACACAACAGAGGAATTCACATGCAACATTCTTAGAGATAAAAGAACTATGGAATGCAAATTTTGCCAGCAAAAGAAGAATAGGAGAAATTTAGAAAATTCTAGCATTTTCCTAATGTGAAGAGCCTACCTTCATTTTTAACTGGTCTCAGTATATGATTTTTTTTCTATTCAATTGTGTGTGGGGAGGGGCAAAGATGGAGACACCCACTACTGGTGATTATACTGGAAAGTGGGTATTTTACATTTTTTAAGTCCCAGACATGTTTTCTGAGGTGTCCTAAAGAAGAGTCAGACAAGAATCACCTGGAATATCGATAAAAACCCAGATTCCAGGATCCCACGGGTTTTGAAATGTATGGAAATCGAATCTAAAGTAACTATGTCATTAAGTAATTTATTTTTGGTTTGTTTGTTGGTTGGTTTGTTTGTTCCTTCAGAATCCCAAGCAGGCTCCATACTGTCCGCACAGAGACTGACATGGGGCCTGAACTCATGAACCGTGAGATCACGAGCCAAAACCAAGAGTTGGATGCTTTAGCCGAATGAGCCACCCAGGCGCCCCATGTTAGAAAGTAATTTTTTCAAAAAGAAACTAGAAAATATGATCAGGAGACAAGAAACTATGAATAAGATCTCACGGCTTTGGGGAAAAATGCAAAAGAACTTCTAGAAATGAAAGGGATTTCACTCAGTGGACAGGTAAACATCAGATTACACCCAGTTGGACAGAGTACTGGGAGAGGAGCAGGAAACAGAAATAAAGAAATCATCCAGAATATAATCCAAAGAAACAGAGAAACAGGAAAAACAGGAGGTGGTAAGAGACATAGTAGTGTTGGTGGAAAGTTTTAATATACGTCTGGTTGGAGTTAGAAAAATAAATGAATAATGAAGAATGGGGAACAGTAAATGTTTTTAAGAGGTGGTGGCTGAGAATTTTCCAGAATCGGTACAACACCAATGCTCAGATCCAGAAAGCTCAATGAATTTCCAGTATAAATTTGAAAAACAATAATCCTCCCACACATGTAGACACAGTGACATAGGGTCACAGAGTGACAGAGAAATCCGGGGCAGGGTAGGGCATTTAAAAGCATCATGAGAAATAGAAAAGATCGTTTACAAAAAAAAACAAAAAACAAAAAACAAAAAAACAGCCATCTACAAAAGATAGCAACCACAGGATCCAGAGGATGGAGGAAAGGAAAGATCTAAGCTGGGCATATTGTCAACGAAGGTGTTTAAAATGTCATTCCCTACCTGCCAGATTGACCAAAACCAAGAAGTCTGATGATACCAAGTGTTGGCGAGAATTCGAGTCAATGGTAACTCTCATCGCTGCCAGTGGGGTTGTAAACTTGTGCAACCAGCAAGGCAAAGTTTAGCGTCACCAAGTGAAGTGGACCAAGAGCTCACGTCATCGCACATCCTGGCTGTTCCCAGGGCTGTACTTGCCGGCCTGCCCCAGAAGGCATACACAAGCCTGTGTATAGCGGAGTTGCTGATAATAACAAAAAACCTGAAAATAACCAAAATATCCATCAATGACACTATGGAAAATAAAATTTGGTGTCGTCATGTGATCAAATTCCATAACGATGAAACAAGCCGCAGCTGCACGCATCAACACGAATGAACGTCAACAACACAGTGCGAGCGAAGGAAGTCACGCAGAATATATACAGTATGTCTGCATTGGTGTAACGCCCAAAAATAGGCAAAAACTGAGGGATAACAACATGTTTTTAACTGTGTGTGTGTGTGTTTATGCGTGTGTGTGTGTGTGTGCGTGTGTGTGTAGTAAAAGTACAAAAACGTGGATGTACCTCACATTCAGATTACACTTGATCTTAGCCAAAAGGGTAAGAAATGATATATCAACACTTTCTGATTAATGTTTACGTTTTTTTTTTTAATTTTTTTTTCAACGTTTATTTATTTTTGGGACAGAGAGAGACAGAGCATGAACGGGGGAGGGGCAGAGAGAGAGGGAGACACAGAATCGGAAACAGGGTCCAGGCTCCGAGCCATCAGCCCAGAGCCTGACGCGGGGCTCAAACTCACGGACCTCGAGATCGTGACCTGGCTGAAGTCGGACGCTTAACCGACTGCGCCACCCAGGCGCCCCATGTTTACGTTTTAAGATAAAGAGGAGAGAATCTGGGAGGTAGAAGAAGAGGGTTTCCACCGTATCTTATCTGTAACATCCTATTAAAAATAAAATCAGGGGCGCCTGGGTGGCTCAGTCGGTTAAGCGTCCAACTTCGGCTCAGGTCATGATCTCGCGATTCGTGGGTTTGAGCCCCCATCAGGCTCTGTGCTGACAGCTCGGAGCCTGGAGCCTCCTTCGGATTCTGTGTCTCCCTCTCTCTCTGCCCCTCCCCCACTCATGCTCTGTTTCTCTCTGTCTCTCAAAAATAAATATACATTTAAAAAAGTTTAAATATATATATAAAAATAAAGGCAAACATAGAACATGCTATCATGTATTAAATATGGGTGACAGACATACGATTTTTATATCATTATTTATATCTATATCTGTGATTTTCTTCAGGTTTGAAGTATTCCTTAATTTTAGAAATGAAGTGGACTAGTATACACAATAGATAAAGAGCTCACAAAAATATTAATAATAAAATAAACAACCACCAGGAAAAAGCAGGTGAAAGATTTGAACTGATACTTCACCAAAGAACATGGAGGGGCACCTGGGTGGCTCAATCAGTCAAGCGTCTGCCTTGGGCTCAAGTCATGATCTCACAGTTCGTGGGTTCGAGCCCCATGTCGGGTTCTCTGCTGTCGGCACAGAGCCACTTCAGATCCTCTGCCTTCCTCTCTCTGCCCCTCCCTTACTCACACTCTCCCTCCCTCTCAAAAATTATAAAAACATTAAAAAAAGATACGCAAATCACAACAAGCACAAGAAATGCTCCACGTCACTAGTTACTGAGAAAATAAAAGCTAAAACTGCAGTGATACCACAGCACATCCACCAGAAGAGCAGATAAGGTTTAAAAGATCCCATCAAGTGCTCTTGAGGATGTGGAACAACGGGAACTTTCTTAAGCTGCGGGTGCAAGTGTACAATGACACCATGTTTTTGGACTCCCTTGGGCAGCTTCCCAGCAATTAACCATATAACCTATATAAACAGATAAGCCATATGACCCAGCCATTCCGCTTCTAGGCATTCCGCCAGACGAAAGAAAGCCTATCTCCATGGAAAGACGTACACAAATGGCCACAGCAGCTTTATTTGAAAGAGTTCAAAATTGGAAGCAACCCCAACGTCCAGTTTTTGGACATCAACCCAAATGTCTGATACATGCATATGATAGAACACTATTCAGCAACAAGAAGGAAGGCGTGATAGACTAGAGCAAAAGTCATTTCCAGAATAATTACATTGGGTGAAAGAGTCCAGACAAGAGAGGACAGATGCTGTAGGGTTCCATCTACTTTAGGAAATGCAAAGCTAATGTAGAGCAGGAGAAGTAGTACAGTGATCGCCTGGGGCGGGGGGGGGGGGGGGGGGAGGAGGGGAGGGAGGGAGGGATTCCGAGGGGTGGGAGGAAACTTCTGGGATGTTTCATATGCTCCTGACCTTGACTGGGGTGATGGGTTCACGAGTGCATGCCCAGTCAGATTCATCAGATTGCACTCTTTAAATATCTGCGTCCCCGTATATCAGCTATACCTCAGTAAAGCTGTTTAAAAAACAAATGGAGCAAACAGAGAAGGAGTGACTGACTGGCAGGGCAGATGAAGCCACAACCGTAAACCTGCAGAAAATGCTGCCCAAACTGAACAAATGTTCCACGAAGCAGAAAGTTTGGGAATCTGCGGCACCCAGGGATGTTGGAAGGCATAAATGCAGGGCACTGAATTGAAGGCTTTTACGAACCGCCTGTCGCCGTCCCTTTCCCCAGACAGACCCACCCGCCCTTGCTGCAGCCCCCTTCCCCTTCCCCCACTGCTGCTGGAGGCTTGGCACTCCGGCTAGTCCAGCTCGCCTTGGCACATCGTCTCTGGGGGGGAAGAGGTGCGGGTTCCCATCTGTGAACACACAAACTAGAGTCTGTGCACGTCTCTGCACAACACGCTCCTGAAACACACTGCTTTCTGTTCACTCTCTTTCATAGGAACGGACAAGGGTTTCCCAAGTGGAGACCTTCCAATATGAGAGAGTCAAGGGGAAGAGAGAGGCAGGAGAGGAAGGGAGGGAAGAGAGGGGTAAGGAAGGAGGAGGGAGAGAGGGAGGAGAGACGAGGGAGAGAGGGGAAGGAGAGAAGGAGAGGAAAGGAGGAGGAAAGGTGGAAGGAATGGAGGGAGAGAGGGAGAGAGAGAAGGAGAGGAGAGGGGGAGGGAAGGTGGGATGGAGGGAAGGTGGGATGGAGGGAGGGGAGGCAGGGAGGAAAATCAAACTAGGGGAAATAGACACAAGACAGAAAAAAACGCAGCCTTGGAAAAGTTGTTATTGATATCTTTAGAGACATAAGAGAAGGCACTACGTCCATACATCAAGAAAGGTGGCCATAAAAAGGAACAATGAAAGATTAAGAAGGGCCCCTGGGGATTAAACGTGTGATGGGTGACACAACCTGGGGACTTGGGAGGAGGGTCTGGAGGAGGAGCCTGTAGAACGTGCGGCGTGGCCTGAGCCTGCCGGGACGCAGGAGGACCCCGGGCGGCCAGCGGACCAGCCACACGCCCCAAGCGCTAGGAGGCACAATCCACCACACTCTAGAATTTGCGGAGGGTCTCATCCTTCACCGACTTGGGCAGACGATGCGGGTGTGCAAGGCGTCTGCAGGGCCAGGGCGGAAGGTTGTTCTGTTCTGGCCCAGCCCTGGGGCAAGGCGTCCTGACCCAGCCTGGGGTCTGCTCACCTGGGCCCTGATACAGCTGGGTCCCCCTCCCCAGGGCAGGGCGCTTCTTTATAGCTCACAGAGCGCTGCACCACGGGGGGACAGGAGACACCGGGAAAGGGCAGCTCTGGGTCCCTAGAGGCACAGCTGCCTGACGGCTGCACCTCCATGGAGGTGCAGCTTGGGCCGTGGATGGCACCCGGTGGGGACCCAGCCTGACGGGCGCAGCAGTGCCGGTCGCACGGAGGGGGTGGTGCAGACACTTGGCACTGCCCCCACCCCGGAAGCGGTGGCTGGGGCGCCCGGCTCCTGGAAGGCACAGCCCCCACTGAGCCCCCTTCTCCCGGCAGCACCTGCCCCATGAGGCTTGAGGTCCCCGCCCACAGAGGCCCTCATGTCTCTTCCCGCAGAAGGACACTTGGGGGCAGTCATTCAACATTGCACACACTCTGTCCTCTGCCTGGCTCTTGCTCACCTGGCCGTGCGAACGGAGCCTCTCCTGGGGGCTCTGTGACAACCTGAGCCTCACCCCCACGCAAAACCCGGAGTAGGGCTTGCACGCATGCACACACACGCGCACACACACGCACACGCGCACACACACGCACACACACACACACACACACACACACAACCTGAGCCTCATCCCCCCCCAAAACCCGAGTAGGGCTTGCACGCATGCACACAAACGCACACTCGCACACACACGCACGCATACATACAACCTGAGCCTCACCCCCACGCAAAACCCCGAGTGGGGCTTGCACGCATGCATACACATGCGCACTCGCACACACACGCACACGCACGCACACGCACACACACCCTGAGCCTCACCCCCCCCAAAACCCCGAGTAGGGCTTGCACACATGCACACACACGCGCACACACCCCGGCCGGCCCGGCTGCAGGTCCCTCTCTGAGGGAAGCGTGGGACTGCCCGCTGCAGGACTCCTAAATCACGTCCCTCCCCAGGGCGGGTTGGTGGCAAGAGAGGACAAATCCTGAGTCGTGTTGTTTTAAGCAGAGTCGACGAGAAACACGCACATGGCAGTTGTGCGAGTACCTTCGGAGCAAAACACTAAGAGGCAGACGGTTTTCCGACGAAACGGCAAGTTCAAAGCAGCGAATACGTGCGCACAAGTGCAAAGGAAGCCGAGCGACGGGAGACGTCACGACGGCGGGTCCCCGTGGGATTTCGGAGGGGACTTTCGCAAACGAGGTGGCGCTGGCACCTCGGGCGTCCTGGAAACTGCCAGCAGAGGGGGCACTGCCACAGGGCGGGGCTCCCTCCCACGTGGGGCAGCCCGCCCGTCACGTGCGCCGGCAACGCGCCTGCACGAGGGGAATCCGTTCACAAGGGGATGCCACCCCCGTGCCCCAGCCGTACCCCGCAGGGGCGAGGTGGGGGACGAAGCCAGCCTCGTGATGGGGACCCCCACCTCGCTGAGCTCTGCGGGAGTTCCTGTGAGCACGTGCTCGGGTCCACGCCCAACTGAAAGCCCAGAGAGAAAGAAGGTGTGCGTGTGTGTGCCTATGTGCACGTGTGTGCACACGCTCAGGCCGGTGGACACTTCTCCAACCGGCCGGGTGATTCCTGCCGGGACTCGTGTCCAGAGCACGCGGAGGGAAGGAGGGTGCAAGGGCCGGAGCACAGGCTGCTCTCGCGTGTCCTGTACAGGGGAGGCTGAGGACTGGCACGTGTGGTGGCCCGGGGAACGGAACGCGGCCAGCTGTGGACCAGCCGGGAGGCTCCCCACGTCCCCTGCCCCTTCCGTCTGCAGCAGGTGCCTCGCTCTCCCCGGTCAGGGGCGTGCCCTTCCTTCCCACGCCCTCCCCAGTGATGGTGACAGGACCACCAGGACCCCCTCAGCCCCCGCTTGTCCTCATTACCCTACGGGATGCGGAGAGCCAGAGGACCAGGCACCTGGCGGGGTGACGAAAGAAGAGCCCTCCCCGGCACCAAGGAGACCTGTCCCTGTACCTGCGAGGCAGCCGCTGCTGACACACACGCTCATACATGCACGCTCTCACACCGGCACACACATATGTACACCCCCCACATGTTCACACACACACGCACGCATTCACACGCGCACGTGCTTGCACACAGAGACACCTCGCACACATCACGCTGTCACACACTCACATAGGTGCACACACACACATACATCCGCACCAGCATAAACACACTCACACACATCCGGCCCTGGGTGAGGCCGCCCCAGGCCGCAAAGCTGGCCGACCGGGGGGGGAGGGGCACATGCCGGTGACCCCGAGTCCCCCACCTGCTGCACAGGTGCTGTGACACCTGTTTTTGGGGACTCAGGCCAGCCCGGCGGCAGGTTAAGGGGAGGCGAGGGAGGCCGTCGCTTTGGGAGCAAATGTAAGGGGAGGCCAAACAGTTATCGGACAAATAATACTTTGATGCAATATTTAAAAAGGAAATGAACACAGAACAAGCACGCCTGTTAAGCGACGGCAGCAACACCAGGGCGCTGAGCCACACGCAGCGCGAGAGGAGCCGCCCCCGCCTGGTCTGGTCGGGAGAACATCCCAGAGACGGCTGGGCCGCAGCCTGCAAAGCACCTGACCCGCTCCCTCCACAAGGGACAAGGACACAGTCTGGACCTGACCCGGAAGGTGGAGCCCTAGGAGGTGACGGCGACACACAGCGTGGGGTCTGGGAGAGGAAAGGGCACCGGAGGGGACAGGACTGAGATTCGGGTCGGTTGATGGTGTCTTGCCAAAGTCAGTCTCTTGGGTTTGATGGTTGTCCCCCCGCTGCCTCCCGTGCCGGCGATGGAGATGCTGACGGCGGGGGAGGCTTTGTGGCACGTCCCCCTTCGACCTCAGCCACTGCTCTAAGTCTCGGACAGCTTGCAAACGTAAAAAGTTAAGAAATTTAAAGCAAGTAACTGACCTGTGGAGGAGGAAGAGGAAGAAGGAGGAGGAGGGGGAGGAAGGAGGAGGAGGGGGAGGAAGGAGGAGGGGGGGAAGGAGGAGGGGGAGGGGAAAGGAGGAGGGGGAGGAAGGAGGAGGAGGGGGAGGAATGAGGAGGAGGGGGAGGAAGGAGGAGGGGAAGGAAGGAGGAGGAGGGGGAAGAAGAAGGAGGAGGGGGAAGAAGGAGGAGGGGAAGAAGGAGGAGGAAGGGGAGGAAGGGGAAAAAGGAGAAGGAAGAAAGAGGAGGGGAGGAGGAGGAGGAGGAAGGGGAGGAGGGGAGGAGGAAGGAGACAAGGAAGAGGAGGAGGAGAAGAAGGAGGAGGAGGAAGAAGAGGAGCGGGAGGAGAATGACGACAAGGAGGAAGAGGAGGGGGAGGAGGAGAGGGAGGAGGAGGAGGAGGAGAGGGAGGAGGAGGAGGAGAGAGAGGAGGAGGAGGAGGGGGAGGAAGGAGGAGGAGGGGGAGGAAGGAGGAGGGGGGGAAGGAGGAGGGGGAGGGGAAAGGAGGAGGGGGAGGAAGGAGGAGGAGGGGGAGGAATGAGGAGGAGGGGGAGGAAGGAGGAGGGGAAGGAAGGAGGAGGAGGGGGAAGAAGAAGGAGGAGGGGGAAGAAGGAGGAGGGGAAGAAGGAGGAGGAAGGGGAGGAAGGGGAAAAAGGAGAAGGAAGAAAGAGGAGGGGAGGAGGAGGAGGAGGAAGGGGAGGAGGGGAGGAGGAAGGAGACAAGGAAGAGGAGGAGGAGAAGAAGGAGGAGGAGGAAGAAGAGGAGCGGGAGGAGAATGACGACAAGGAGGAAGAGGAGGGGGAGGAGGAGAGGGAGGAGGAGGAGGAGGAGAGGGAGGAGGAGGAGGAGAGAGAGGAGGAGGAGGAGGAGGGGGAAGGAGGAGGAGAGGGGGAAGGAGGAGGAGAGGGGGAAGGAGGAGGAGAGGGGGGAGGAGGAGAAGGAGGAGGAGGAGGAGGAGAGGGAGGAGGAGGAGGAGGAGGAGAGGGAGGAGGAGGAGGAGAGGGAGGAGGAGGAGGAGGAGGAGAGGGAGGAGGAGGAGAGGGAGGAGGAGGAGGAGAGAGAGGAGGAGGAGGAGAAGGGGGAGGAGGAGGAGAGGGGGGAGGAGGAGAAGGGGGAGGAGGAGGAGAGGGGGGAGGAGGAGGAGAGGGGGGAGGAGGAGAAGGGGGAGGAGGAGAGGGGGGAGGAGGAGGAGAGGGGGGAGGAGGAGGAAGAGAGGGGGGAGGAGGAGAGGGAGGAGGAGAGGGAGGAGGAGAGGGAGGAGGAGGAGGAGAGGGAGGAGGAGGAGGAGAGGGAGGAGGAGAGCCGCGCCCGCGGGACCCCGGGGAGAGACGTCCGCAGGGGCGGGCTGGCTTCCAGGCGACACAGGCGGCAGGTGGAAGTGACCTCTTGGTACCCCCCCCCCCCCCGCCCAGGCGTATGGGGGCGCTGTCTGCTCGTAAAGGTACGCGGCTCGCCTTGGCCTTCGGGTGAGTCCTTTCGCACCGAGGCACGCGCCCGGCCGGCCTAGCGTCCAGGGGTCCGAGCAAAGGATCGCGCGGGGACTCAACCTGCCCCAATCCGTCCCGCCGTGGCCGCCGCGCTGGCGGGACGCGTCAGGGGCGAGGCCGGCCGTGGGTGAGCCGGGGTGTGCAGGAAGCCCTGATATTCGGGGGTGGGGAAGGGCCCCCCTCCGTCAGTTCCAACACAGGGGCGACTGGGCCGTGGGCAGGCGGGTCCCCGAGAACTGCATACAAACGCCTGGAGCTCTTTCGGTCCCGAGGACGGCGGCAGGGCCGAGAAAAGGTCCGAAGAAGCGAGTTGTGGGGCCCTGGCGGCCCGGAACCTTCCAAAGGGCTCTGCAGTGTGGGAACAGTGGCGCTGCCGGGCCGGCCGGAGTCGCGGCAAACAGGTGTCAGAGGCACCTTACAGTCCAGCAGGTGGGGGACTCGGGTTCACCGGTATGTGTGCCCCTCGGGCAGCCAGCTTTGCAGCCGGGTGCGTGTTGTGCGGCTGGGGCGGCCTCACCCGGGGCGGGGGTGTGTGTGTGTGTGTGTGTGTGTGTGTGTGTGTGTGTGTGTTTATGCTGCTGTGAACGCATGTGTGAGTGTGTGTGTGCAACGGTGTGAGCGTGTGTGAGGTGTATGTGGGAGCTCCCTCTCTCCCCCTCCTCCCTCCCCTCCCTCCCTCCCCTCCCCTCCTCGCCTCCTCCCTCTTCCTCCCTCCCCTCCCTTCCCCATCTGTTCCACAGAATCGAGGTGCCTCCTTTAAAGGGCAATATTATAAAAGGTCTCACTCACCCCCAGTGTGAACAATGAGAAAACGCGACTTTCAGTCGGCTGGTGTCCCCTCGCTGGGGGTGAAATTATAATGACGCGTGTTTATAAAGTGCTGCTCTGTGACCGGCCCTGTCCTAAACGCATTCCTTCCTACACTAACCCTCAGGAGGGCCATTACCCCCACCGCAAGCGAGGGAACCGAACACAAGTGTGTGCCCACAAGTGTGTGCCCGGTGTCGCCGGCGGGGGATCCCGTGCGCGGCCCAGCGTCGCTTCCGTGGCCGCACGGAGAGGACTCCCACCCTGTCCGCCGGCCCGCAGCGGCGAGGGAGGCTTCGGAAGGAGCGAGCCCAACTGGTTTCCTTTAGTTGCGAACTTCAAATCTAATCCATCAAAGGAAGGAAATGATACTCCGGTTTTCTTCTCTTTAACCATACTTCAATTTCAGTTTCGAGCCTCTTTAAAAACTGTGCAAAGATCCCTTGTGCTTTATCAGTAACTTTTAACTAACTGGGTGGGATGAGAAGACGTGTTGCCAAAGCGCATCAGCGGGTCGTCACAAACCAGACCCGCTCAAACCCCGTGCGCGTTTCTCCGCGGGGGCCAGAAGAAGGCGGGCGATGGCAGGTTTCTCTCGGCGCCTGAGGTCTTGCCCACGGCACAAGGGTGCTTGTGTTTTTCTCCCACTTAAAGAGTAAAAAAGCGCCGGTGTTTCCAGGGTATCACTGTGTCAAGGAGTCTCCCACGCATTCTGATGGGAATGCCAGTCGTACGCTCTTTTCCGTCACCCTTGCCAGCATGGGGGGGGGGGGGGCACCTGGCACGGCACAGAACCGGCCTCGGGATCACACAAGTCAAGGTGGTCGCCGTGAGCCCTCGTCCGGGCTAGAGTCATTCCTCCGCAAGCCGGAGGCTCCCGTCTCTACCCTGGGGCAGAGGTAACTCTGCCAGTTCCAGAAGGCCAAGGGCATTCAGCCCCCTGGTTGCTCCTCAGCGCGGCCCCCACCTGGAGGCCACGCTGGCTGTGCGCCATGAGGCGGAGAACCGGCCTCCAGAGGAAGTAACTGAAACCATGTAGGGACCGGGTCGAGAGGGGGATTCGGGTCCAAGCCTAAGAAAGAACTTTGTACAAGTGGAGTGGACCCACGACAGAATGGATTTTCGCAGGAGGTGATGGGTGACCTCTCCCAGGAGGTGTTAGGGGCAAGTCCTGACAAGCACCTGTGGGGGGATTTGTAGGCAGAACTCACAGAACAGACAAACGGTTGACCTGAATGACCTTCTCAGAATAGCACCCCTCACCCCAGCTGCTCTCCGTCTCTCGTGTCCTCGTGACTGTCTCCTTCACACCATCTTATCGAGCCTCATCGTCTTGCTGATTTACCTGCTGGCCTCTTTTACGTCCTCTGCCACCTGCCTGTCTGTTCCTCGAAGGCAGGGCCCTCCTCCCTGCTGTGACTCCAGCATCCAGCCTGCGGTGAGCTGGACACAGTGAGTAAATACGTCACAAATCGAGGAATGAGTGAGCGAAGGCATGATTTCCAAGATGCCTTTCGTTTCTGAGTCAATGAGGCATGAGGCTACTCTTAGCTTACCCTTGAATGTGCTTCTTGGAAGAAAAAAGACAAAGATATTCCTTTGGGACAATGGGGCAAAATAAGTAAGTAAATAAAGGAAAGGAAAGGAAAGGAAAGGAAAGGAAAGGAAAGGAAAGGAAAGGAAAGGAAAGGAAAGGAAAGGAAAGAAGTAAACCTATCTTCACACATAGATGGCATGATTTTGTAAACAGAAAATCCTAAGTCACCCCCAAAATAATCTACTGGGGCTAATATACAAGTTCAGGGAAATTGCAGAATACAAGATCGATATATAAAAATCAATTGTTCTTCTGTACCCTAGCTAAGAGCAATTCAAAAGTGAAATTTATTAAGAAAACAGTGCCATGTTCAAACATTATCAAATAGAATAAAATACCTACCAGTAAATTTAACAAAAAAAAAAGTGAGACGTTTTCACACTATGAACCACAAAACATTATTAAAAGAAACTACAAAGGGGCACCAGCGTGGCTCTGTCGGCTGAGCGTCCGACTTCAGCTCAGGTCATGATCTCGCGGTTCGTGAGTTGGAGCCCCGCGTCGGGCTCTGCGCTGACGGCTGGGACCCTGGAGCCTGCTTCCGATTCTGTGTCCCCCTCTCTCTGCCCCTCCCCTGCTCAAACTCTGTCCGTCTCTCAAAAATAAATAAACATTAAATTTTTTTAAAATAAACTAAGAAGAAGAAATAAAGTAAGTAAGTGGAAAGACATCCTGCGTTCATAGATCAGAAAAGCTTACTATTGTCTATCAAAGTTCCAGCCGGCTTTTCCCCCCTCTAATGTGACAGGCCGGTCTTAAAATTCCTAAGGAAATCCAAGGGACCTGGCTGACTGGCCAAAATTATCCTGAAAAAGAAAAACAAGTGGAAAGCTCATAGTTCCCAGTTGAAAAGAATTCGGAAGATATTCGAAAGAAGATACACCAACAGCTGATGAGCACCTGAGAAGATACTCGACGTGACTAATCGTTGGGAAATGCAACACAAAACCACAATGAAATACCGCGTGGCACACACGGGGCTGACTAAAATTAAAGAGATAGACGGTAACAAGTGCTGATGAGGACGTGGAGAAATTCGAACCTCTGCATGCTGCTGGCGGGAAGATAGCACGGCTCGGCCACTTTGGAAACCAGTTGGACAGGTTTTCAGAATGGAAAACGTCCAGCCGCCGTGGGAGCAAGCCATTCTACTCCTAGGCACATATTCGAGAGAATTGAAAACATGGGGGCACGCAAAAACTGGTGAGATACCGTCTATATCAGCATTATTCAAAATAGCCAAAAAGTGAAAACATCCCAATGTGCATCAACTGATAAATTCATAAACAAAATGTGGCATATCCAGAGAACAGATTCTTGTCTAGTAACTAAAAGGTATGAAGTACCGAGACGCAAAAACACGGACAAACCTTGAAAACATGTTAAGTGAAATAAATTAGAAATGAAAGGTTATGAGTTGCATTGTTCTGGACATTAAATGTCCAGAATAGGCAAATCCATAGAAATTGAAAAGCAGATTGCAGGGGAGTCTGGGTGGCTCAATCGGTTAAGTGTGCAACTCCAGCTCAGGTCATGATCTCACGGTTCGTGGGTTCGAGCCCCGCGTCGGGCTCTGTGTTGATGGCTCCGTGCCTGGAGCCTGCTTCGGATTCTGTGTCTCCCTCTCTCTCTGCCCCTCCCCTGCTCGCGCTCTGTCTCTCTCTCTCAACAATAAATAAATGTTAAAAAAAAAAAAAAAAGATTGCAGAGGGAGATGGGGAGTGGGGTGTGACTTCTGGGTACGGGGTTTCCTGTTGGGGTGATGAAAATGTTTTAAAATTAGATAATGATGCGCAACTCTGTGAAAAAACTAAAAACCACTGATTTGTAGGGTAAATTTTATGGTGTGTTAATTATATCTCAATAAAACACTAATAGGTTTTTTAAAATGTCAAAGGCAACATTTAATTTGCAGATCAAAGTTTGAACATAGGTTTGTGGTGTCAGATTTTGCTTTAAAGTGTTAATAAGGGGTGACAAAGGTTTCTCTTTTTCTAGATGATTTAATCTCACACTATACTTGAAAAATGATCAAAAGAGATGTTCTGTTTGCAAATTACGACTTTGAAATATTTCAAGCATGCAGAAAATGACAGGAAAAAGTATAACAAAATCCATAGACCATCTGCCTAACTTTTTTTTTTTTAATTTTAATGTTTATTTATTTCTGAGACAGAGAGACAGAGCATGAGTGGGGGAGGGGCAGAGGGAGAGAGGGAGACACAGAATCTGAACCAGGCTCCAGGCTCTGAGCTGTCAGCACAGAGCCTGACGCGGGGCTCGAACTCACGGACCATGAAATCGCGACCTGAGCCGAAGTCGGTGGTTTAACCGACTGAGCCACCCAGGTGCCCTTTGTCTGCCTAATTTTTTAAGACCTCAATATTTGGTCACATATCGGGTGAATCGTTTACTACGTATGAAATAAAATTTTACATTATAGCCAAAGACCCCTGAATCCCCCTCCCCAACCACGTCCCTACTAATCTTTCCCCCCGAAGGAACTGCCATCCTAATTATGAAGCTCGTAAGTCTCACACATATTTTTATATTTGCCCTCTTTATTATGTCTCCATGAACAATGTGCAGTATGTTCTGGCTCTATAAAATTACTTATACATGTTATCATATTGTAGCCACCCCTCTGTAAATCACTTGCTTTAGTCGACATTATGTTTTTGCGATTTATCAATGCCGATTCATTCGTTCATACTAAGTAGAAGAACATATGATCCACATTAGACGGCATTTACCAAAGTGGATTGTTCCCGTCTCCTGAATATGTACGTTAAAACCGTTCATGTGTTTACAATTATGAGCCACGCCGCTATGCATGACTCCTTGGGTGTCTGTACGAGCTTCTCCAGGGAGTCACCACCAGCAGAAACGCCAGATCAGAAGGGATGCACATCCTCTCCTAGTTGTTCTTTACCAAGGTCAGCTCGTTGTACTCCCGCCATCAAGGTCAGACGTGCCAGCCCTCACATCCCACCAATTCTTCCTTTTTCCAGTCTGCTGGCTATTGTCATTTTCACCTTCCAGTTACTAGTGACATTGTGCATAGTTTCGGGTTTGTTGGTCTTTGGGGATATGTTTCCTGTGGATTGCCTGTTTCTATCTTTTGTCCTTTGTGCCATTGGTCATTTGCTTGTTCTTAGAAACTGAACGTGCTTTATACAGTCTGGATACTAATCCTTGGTCAGTTACATGTTTGCAAATGGTTTCTCCTGGATTGCAACTCATCTTCACTTCTCAACATTGTCTTCCACGTTTGTGTCTAACTTTAATGTAGCCCAACGGGTCCGTGGGTTGAGGTTTTGGGTTATGTTCTTGCCTTTTGTCTTCTGAGAAATCCTTGACGATCTGAGATCATAAATAGCTTCTCCTGTGTACACATCAAAAATTCTCCTGTAACTTTGCTTTTCACATGTAGGTCTTTAATCAACCTGGAGTTGTTTGGCTGTGGTGTGAGAGGGAGATTTAATTTTATGTTTTCTGACACTTCTCCCAGCTGTACTGACTGAACTATTTATCGTGTCACTGATCTACATGACCGCCTCCCTCATATATAAATCCTTCTCATACTCGGGGGGGGGGGTCTGCTTCCAAGTTCTCTGTTTCCTCTGATCAATCTATTATTATCGCTTTCTAAAAAGTCCAAACACCTGATAAGCAAATTCTCCCACCGTGATTAATTTTGCTTTTTCTATGCCATTTCTTCTTTCGTGTGAGTTTTTGATCAGCTTGCTAAATTTCCCCAAAATATTTGGTGGACATCAAGGATTCCTGGATTAATCTGGGGACAATGGACATCTTTACGCTGAGGAGTCTTGCCATCATTCGATACCTGGTGCTACTCTATCTATCCCAGTCTTCTTTTGCCACAAGTCTGCTTCGGTGACACTCTGAAGTGTCCTCCATAAATGCCTTTCACAGCTATTGTTAGGTTCATGAATACTCGTCATGTATTTCTGTTGCTGTTAGCTATAAATGGCATAGTTCTTAAATTGCACTTTATGTTGTCTATTGTGAATAACACGTTGATTTTGTAGACTCATCTTGTGTCCAGAAAAACAGCTAAACACCCTCATTGATTTTTTTTTTCATCCGTAGATTCCCTTGGGATTTTTCCATGTACACAATCTTCTCATCTATAGATAACTTCAGCTTTGCTTCCTTCTTGGGAATCCTGGCATTTGCCATTTTTTTTCCCCGACATATTATGGTAACAAGTAGCTCCAGTAAAATATTGGATAAAGAGTGATGGCAGACCTTCTCAGCTAGTCTTGGACTTCAGACACACTCATTCTAAGGCTTCACCACTGCAGGCTGCTTACAGGTGTGTTGTAGTGATTTTTTGTGTTAAGAGACTTCTTTCTATTTCCAATTTCCTATGAGTTTGTGCTGTGATTGTACGTAGAATTTCAAACTGTTACTGTGGTGAATTACATAAATAGATCTTCAAATGTCATCTCGCGTTCCTTAAATAACCCAGATTCGTCATGATCTGTTTGTTTTAACACACTGCTGAGCTCTGTTCCCTAATATCCACCAGGGATTTTCACGTCTGCGTTTGTAAGGAAAGAGGAATCTCTTTCTTTCTCATGGTGTCCTTGTCTGCTTTGGTAGAAGAGGAACCTCAGCTCAGAAAATGAGTCCGAGATGAGTGCCTCCTTTCTATTCTCCGGAACATTCTGCACAATATTGGGGTACCTGTTTTGACTGTTTGGTGGAATTCTCTTATCAAACTGGCTGGTCCTGGCATCTTGTGTATACTGTTAAGGAGAGCGGACTTCTAAACTGATGTAACAGTTCTTTGATGGTTAAAGGTCTATTCTCCTCCTCCTCCTCCTCCTCCTCCCCCTCCCCCTCCTCCTCCTCCTCCTCCTCCTCCTCCTCCTCCTCCTCCTTTTAAATTTTGCTGCATTACGTTTTTAGAGATAATTACCATCTCTCCGGGTTTGTTTTTTTTTTTTACCTTCTTAGTATACTCTTATTTTCATCTCTATCCGTAATGACCTGCTGTCTCTCATGTCTACTGCTGCCGACCTGTGTCTTCTGGGCTCCTACCCCTCTGGCGGGCCGGCTGGGCGCTGGGACTGGCTCGGGCCGAGGCTCTGTGAGCAGAAATGATGCTTTTCACATCGTGGCCAAGCCCAGAAGAGCGTTCGAGCTTCCCACACGCTCTGGGCTCTCTCAGAGCAAACTCTGGAGGTGCGTGCAGTGCTGGACCCCACAGCCTCTGTCACGGTGCGGCTGTGCACAACGGGGCTCCCGTGGTTGGACGTGTAAGTGAACGGGACAGAGCCCTCTGCTGTGTTGAGCCGCTGGGATTCGTGAGTTGTTTATTATTGGCTCAAGCCTGGATGAGCCTGACAGATACACAAAGATTTACACCAAATGAGATTCACAGTAGCGTTACTTATAACGGTATAATTTTAACAACAGCATTAAATGTCAAAAAATGGGAGATGGCTAAAGAAATTATGGCTAGTGGTCTAACACTGGAATGAATACTTTACAACAAAGAAAACTTACGTGCTGGAGATCTCTACAAGCAATGGGGGTGTTCTCACAATGAAATATTGAGGGAGAAAGACTATTAAAGAATTCATATGGTATAATCACATTTTTATTTAAAACTGTTGACATAGGGGCGCCTGGGTGGCTCAGTTGAACATGTGATTTTGGCTCAGGTCATGATCTCACGGTTCGTGGGTTCAAGCCCCGCATCGGGCTCTGTGCTGACAGCACAGAGCAGAGGCTGGAGCCTGCTTGGGATTCTGTGTCTCCCTCTCCTCTGCTCCTCCCCTGCTCTCTCTCTCTCAAAAATAAATAAACACTTAAAAAAATTTTAAATTGTTGATATAAATTCGGAGGAAAAAATAAAGCACAATCACCATAATGTTAGCCGCGGTCACGGCAGTGAAACGACACAGAATTGAGGATCCACAAATGGCCATCGGGCAGTTTATAAAGAGAGAGCACTGAGGACAGGCTGGAAGGTGCTATTTCACATAATGTAGAAAAGGTAGGCAAGGACTGTTGTCCAAACCCACAAGAGCAGAGAGTGGGAATAAGTCACGGCTGGTTATGGGGAGGGTTTCGTTGAGCAAACCTATCAGTACTGACAGGATCAGTTTATGGGGCCCAGTGCCAACTCATTCCTGCCCTTATTTTCACCGGCGGTCACCCTAATCTCAGGCCCCGCGGCGGCTGGTCATGGCGGAGGGAGAGAAACAGAGGCTGGGTGATCCTGAAACAGGCAGGCGGGGGCCAGAAGGTACCCTTCCAATCCTGTTGTTGGAGGGTGAATTACTGGGCATGCCGTGTAACAGCACAGACATCTTGGACTTGCTGTCCTGGGAGTTTTGAAAAACAGGTCCAACTGGGGCTGACCAGGAACATCGCCTGCTTAGGAAGGGTGTTGCCTCGCAGAGACACCAGGACGTTCTGAAACCACCAGGGCAGGGGCGACGAGGCAGCGGAGGGGGCTGGAGCGTCGTGTCTCCAGAAACGGCCATAAGGCGGATCGGAGAACACTCTTGCGTCTCAACGACAAACTAAGAGTTTCAACGGTTCCAACTGTTTCCCTTTCTGGGGACGCCCCTCAGGCGACGCCTTCCCTCTCGTCTTTGCGGGTTTCCTCAGGGGTGACCACAGAGGAAGACTACTTCTTAACACAGTGGGAGCTGGGATGACTCCCCAGAGATACTGGTAAGCACCTCCCGGAACGCATCAACGCCATTGTGGGACGCGCACCGCTCCTGAAGGACACCAGCGGGGAGGTCGCTGTCCCACTCTTCCATGGCAGGAGTGACCACTGGTACATTCACTGTCAGCACAAAGTCAGTTTGATCATTCTAGACACGGTGGTAAGAGTGTTTTAGAGGATAACTTCCCACGTGTAGTTGAGAGAGGAGGGAGCACAAGGAATTGGAGAATGTTGGGAGCCAGGAATCAGGCTCAGGATGCAGCGTATTAATAATTCGGAGCATCTGCCATTCGTTATTCAGTCAGTGAATCTGTGTTTCGTGCTTGCTATGTCCCAGGCATTGCTTTGGCCACTGGGAACAGATAGGGATCCTACAAAGTTTGCCATCGGATGGAGGGTACAGACCTTCGTAAACAAGCAAACACAGAAAGAGTGGTAGAAAGGCAGGCCACGGCGAACTGGCCGGGAGGCGGTCTTTAGCTGAGCCTGCAACACAGGCAAGAGCCATGGGTACTCAGTGGGTCCGGCCGAGGCTGTGGGCTGGAGCAGAGTCTGTCTCTGGCTCCCAGGAGGAGTTGGTGGGTTGTGGTCAGGTTCCTGGAAAAACGGGGGCAAATACTGAAATGTCCCCGGGATGGGGAATACTCCAGAGCCTTACAACAGAATCCCAGATTTCCTGAACCGTAGACGGTCTCGGGGGAAGTCCGGATCAGCCTCACATTTGTCAGATCACCTTTGTCCAAACAGGTGTGTCTGCTGGTGCTTTAAGACAGAGCCGGATGCGCAAAAGATTCATCTGGAGTGAAATCAAGGGGTGGGGGGCACAGAGCGTGCGGAGAGAGAAGCCTTCTGGCACTGCTGTGGGGTTGAGGAGAAGATGGCCCGGCTTCAACACTGCTGTGGATCCCAAAGGCACTGCCGGGGAAGGTTGTCGGCCGACCGCCCCTCTTGTCTTCCTTGAAGGGAGAGCCAAGCCGCCCCTCTCCACGGCCACGCACAAGGCCACGTGACTTTTTAGCAGCCGTGAGAACAGGCCATCACTTGCAAAACTGCGGGGAGGAGTTAATTCAGGAAAAAAACAAAACAAAACAAAACAAAAACCTTAACTAAGTAAGAATTTATTCTATGGTCCTTTGGGAGACAGTTCTCTGGGGTCTCTGGCGACTGTGCGTGAATCAAGAAGGAAATGCTGACTGCCCTCTGTTCCAGACTATCTTTGCAAGGATTAGAGGAAGAGAAGAATAGTGTCTCCCTCTGGAAAAGACATCAGGCATGCTTACTGTTCGACCGGGTAAAGATAACGCCTCCCTGCAGAACAGAGGCAGGCATGTTTACAGAGGAGTCATGTGCCCGGAGCGTGGGCTTCTCCGGCAATGCCACCCCGTGTGTGTGCAGATAGCACCTGACCCTCGGAATCGGGGGGATTGGGAATTCCAGCGGGGGCTCAGAGAACCAGCATGAAAACGCTGGTCCTCTGGCGGCCGTGCTTGCTGAAGCAGCACAGTGTCTTTTGTCTCTGACCCGGGAGTCTCCTGTCTTCCTGCCCAAGAGAAGAAAGACATGTTGCAGGTTAACTCATTATTTTGCCAGGAAGGCAAAGCTTGGACCCTTCATGGTTCTTGCATGTCTCCAGACGGCCCAGGAGAGACACCATCCTGGACAGGTGAGAACGTCAAGGCAGAAGACACTCGGTAGGCTCTTCAGGAAGACCACCAGGGCATGAACGGCAGGGGGATCGCTGTCCCTGGCGAGGCCACGTTCCAAGGAGGGGAGCGGCCTGCGAGGCCTCTCTCCGCCACCTGGGTTGTTTCGAAGGCCCTGCTTCTCAGGTTAGATGAAGGGAAATAAGAGACTTTGGAAAGCAATGACCACGTTGGTGACCTGGCTATAAATAACCAATATTTGTTTTAAATAATAACAGTGAAAGGCTTTCACGGGATCTCATTTCTGGAGTTATTAACAGGCTTCATATGACAACTTAATGAGATGGATCACATTTTAATGCTGCAAAGCATTCGGTCATAAGATAGCTCATCATAAAGGTCAACGTTTCCCTGGAGGGATGCCGCCAGCCCAGGAGCCCCCGGGCACAAGTGGTACTCAACGGGCCCTTCTGGGTCAAGCCCAAGCTCCCGGCCGGCCCGGGGCTCTCTCGTAGAGTTTCAACATCCGTAGAGACCAGTGATCCCGGCCAGTGCCGGGCGTGGGGAGCCTGCCAGTTCAGCCCCACGGACACTGCAAACCACCGCCTGGGCTGGGTCTGCAGTGCGTTTTCACACTTGGCTTTTATGCCCGAGGGAGCCACGGAGTCCACCCCGGACTTCCAGCTTGGGAGACGCCGGTCTCTCTTCTCCCAGACACACGCGGCTCTTTGCCGCCCTCCCTCGGCCGCCGCGGACAGCCCTCAGCAGCGCCCAGCCGCCAAGGATGCATTTCCCCCGGTTCTCCCCAGCTCACCTTTCTGTGCCCCAAAATGGGCCGGAGAGGGGGTGGAGTTGGGTCTGCCTTTAAGACGGGTCTTCTTGGGGCGCCTGGGTGGCTGAGCCAGTTAGGCCTCCAGCTTTCGATTTTGGCTCAGGTCCTGGTTCGCGGTGTGTGAGATCGAGCCCCACGTCGGGCTCTGCGTTGATGGCACGGAGTCTACTTGGGATTCTCTGACTTTCTGCCCCTCCCCCCCTTGTGCTCGCTCTCAAAATAAATAAAGAAACTGTAAAACAATGAAAAAAAATGAAAGGCCTCTTCTCGTAGGTGCGTGAGGGAGGGTCGACCTTTAGAAGAGGACCAGCGCAGCAGCAGACGGGACTCTTAGCCACCGACGCTCAGCCACCAGAATCAGAAAATCCAGTAACGACATCAGCACGGGCCTACAGGCTTACTCGTACTGTGATGCCATATATTCTGTTTAATTTCTTTTTTTAGATAATTGTAGATTCACACACAGGTGCTCTTACCCCGTCTCCCCAACGGTGTCATCTTACAAGATCATAACGCACTATCACAGTGACAACTTTGACACTGACACAGTCCATCTATCGAGTTCAGGCCCCCCCCTGCTCTTCTATGCACTGTCAGCCCAGAGCCTGCTTCAGGTCCTGTCTCTCTGTGCCTCCTCCGCTCATGCTCTCTCGCTCTCTCTCTCGCTCTCTGTCTCAAAATAAACTGAAAAAAACAAACAAAAATAAAGTGTATGGGTAGGAATGTAAGATACTACAGTCGCTCTGAAAACCGCCCAGGCCGTTTCTTATAAAAGCAAATACACAAGCCCCACACAAGCCAGGAGTCGGGTACATGGGCGTTTATCCCAGAGACAGGAGAGCAGGTGGCACAGAAGCTCATCCAGGGACGTCCACAGCAACTTTGTCATATTCAAAAACCCTCCTGGGGGAGGGTCGTGCACCTGCCGTCACAGTGACTGGCTGGTGCCCCCGAAACGAAGGCCGGGGTCTGTGGCCGCATCTGATCCACCCCCTTCACCCTTTTCCCTCCCGTCCCTCAAAAAGCACGTGGTCACCACCCAGCCTGGGCAAGACACAGGAAATGGCACGGCGCAGATGAGACGTAAGACCTAACCGTGGCGCTTTGTGTTAGGATTGACCGGAACCGGACGTGATTGTGCCTCTGTGATCGTTCCCAGAACCCCCTTCCGGGGTACAGAGGGGGCCCACAGAGGGCTTTCGTGAGGCAGAAGCAGCTACTGGTTCCTGCGGGTCGTGGTTTCCCGGGGCGGCCCGCACGCTGCCCCCAAGTCCACGCCCAGCGCTCTGCTGGCCCTGCAGCCTGCACTGTACAGGTGCTAGGGTGGCACACTGCAGCACTCTGCCCTTCTGGCTCTTCCCCCCACACCTCATCCTCGGGGGAGGGGTGCAGGAGCCAGGAACTCCCGGAATCACCGAGCCAGGCATGCTAGGGGTGGGGAGCGGTGCTCAGATGAGGACGGGAGGGAATCCGGCCAGCCGCCTGGACATCCCACGGGAGGGAACAATGTCCCTTCACTCAGCACATGTCCCCTGGGACCCTCTGTCACTCTGCAGGAAGGGACACCAAGTTCTTACTCCCCAGCAGGGTCAGGTAGAAGCCGGCACCAGGCTGGCCTCCCTCGACCACAAGCTCAGACCAAGACAACCCTGGGGAACCTCTGAATCAAGGCACGTGCCCTTTGTAGTCAGAGCGCCCCCCCCCGCCTCCCCCCCCAAAGACACACACAGCAAAGTCTGGCCGGTACTCCAGGTATTTTCAGGATACTGCACGGGAGGCTCTCAGGCCTTCGGTATGTAATCAAATCCTCTTACTAGTGTGCTGTGAGGTCAGGAGCCGTTGAGAGACAACTGAGGAACGGAGGCCACGGAAGTGTATTTCGGAACAGGCCCCGCATGTAGAGTAACGGGGAGCGTGGGCCAGGGAACAACGCCCCACCCAGGGGGCCGTGCCCAGAGGGTCCTGTCTGGGGGGCAGACGGCAGCCGGGTCAGGAGCCGAGACATGTCGAGGAGGAGGAACTTCAATGCTCCCAGTTCACGGCAGACACACCCCTGGCCTTCCGGAAGGTCTGGCCCTTGGCTTCTTTGCATCCTGGAGAGGATCCAAAGCAGGCTCTGCCCTGGCAGCACGGAGCCCGACGCGGGGCTCGAACTCGTGAACCGTGAGATCACGACCTGAGCCGAAGTCAGACGCTCACCGACTGAGCCGCCCAGGTGCCCCGAAGCTGGGCACGTCCTGCTGTGCTTGGGGACAGGCCGTCACCCAAGCAAACAGACCGCCGCTCACTTTCCTGGGGGATCTGAGCAAACTCTTCCCCGATCTAGGGTGCCACGGAGCCCACCCGGGGGGCTGGCCCGTTGCCCGTCCATTGCCCATCAGCTCACGTTCTGAGGGTCTTCCAAGTGGAAGCTCCTGGGGCAGGGGGGCGGGGGTGGGGGGCAGGGGTCCCGCTCCTTCGACTTCCTTTTATTGCCCCAGGACTTGTGTCATCGCCCTGCATCCCGGGTGCTTGCTAAGTGTTTTCTAGCTGTCCTGGCATGCGGACACGTGCGAACAAAGTGCACTGCCTTTGTGACTTAACCTCCAGGAGTGCTGCCGCGGGTGTGGCCTGTGTGTTAGTGAGGGTTCTCCAGAGACACAGAACTTATAGGATGGAGAGATTGGGACACCCGGAGGGTGGGGGGGGCTCGGTCGGTCGAGCGTCCAACTTCGGCTCAGGTCACGATATCACGGTGTGTGGGTTCGAGCCCCACGCCAGGCGCTGTGCTGACAGCTCGGAGCCCAGAGCCTGCTTCAGATTCTGTGTCTCCCTCCCCGTCTCTGCCCCAACCCCACTCACGCTCTGTCTCTCTCTCTCTCAAAAATAAATAAACACTGAAAAAGAATTTTTAAAAACATGATGGGGAGAGAGAGAGATTCATGATAAGGAACTGGCTCAGGCAGTTGTGGAGACCCGCAAGTCCCAAGGTCTGTGGGGTAAGTGAGCACACTGGAGACCCAGGACAGCCAATGGGGTGGTTCCAGGCCACAGACAGGAAAAGGGCTGATGTCCCAGTTCAAAGAGTGCCAGACAGGAAGAATTGCCTCTTATTCTTGGGAAGGTCCAGCTAATTGTTCTAGTCAGGCCCTTCACCTGATTACATGAGGCCCACCCACACGGCAGGGGCAGGGAGCCCCCTGCCTCACTCAGTCTACCAAACCAAATGCTGATCTCATCCACAAACACCCTCACAGACACACTCAGAATCATGCTTGACCAAATATCTGGGCACTCCGAGAGCCCCATCAAGCTGATGCATAAAATCAACTATCCTAACCTATGCTAAAATATTAAGTATTTTAATATAATTTCCTCAGGAACCTCATGTTCTGTTTTTTTTTTTTTTATTATTATTACTAAGTAACAACACCTCCCCACACACCAAAAAATAAGTAAATAAAAGAGAGGGAAACAACCTTATAGCCCCAGACTGCCATTTTCTCTTGCTGACGATTCTGGAGGTCGGGAGATCGGGGGAGGGGCGGTCCGGCCGCGCAGCTCTGACCTGCCCCGTGTGGCCCAGGCCGGGCTGGGGGGATTCACAGGTCAGCTCGCCGCCCCCTCAGAGGTCCTCCGAGCACGGCACCCCAGGCCGCACGCCCCGGCCTGGTCTCTGGTCGCACTCCGACCCAGCTGCCTTCCCTTGGGAAGCAGAGGCAGACGGAGACGCTGGCCGCGTCCACCTTACTCTGTCACGCCAAGTATTGTCAGGCCACCCAGACTTGGGGGGGGGGAAGGGACCCCCGAGCGTGGAGGGGGAGGGTGTGTGACAAGGTGATTCTGAAGGAAAGCGTGGGGCTGGAGGGACCCTGTGCCTCCGTCTTTGGAAAGTCTGCCGTGCCCACCCCTCCTGTCCTTCATCTATTAAGAGCGCTGTCTGACCACGCCCGTGTGGCCTTCGCCCGGATGCCCAGGAGGCCGAGGGCACGGCCAGGCTAAGAGCCCTCCACCGAGGCACCGGTTACTCCATCAGGGGACGGGGAAGGAGATCCCGTAAACTGCGTGTTGGCTGAACTAGACGCCATCCGGACCGGCCGCCCGGCGGGTCTGTGAGGTGCCGGCCGTCTTGAACTCTTTGTGAGGCCGAGCGGCACGCTCTGGGAGTCTCAGTCAAGGGTAAAATGCAAACAGGGGCGACCCATCCGCTCGGGGAACACATCGCATCCTGACCCGTCCCCTAGTTCGCAGCTGCCAGGTTGCTTCCTGGGACGGACGCCTGTTTGGGGGCCAGGCCACAGGCCTCCCGAGGAGGGCACCACCCAGGCCTGCTTGGAGAACATTCCGGGTGGTAAGTCACTGCCAACACTGGGGGCTGTCACCCACCCTGGCCGGTGCCCTCGGTGGGACGTGGGGTGCCCTCCTCGGGGAGGGGGTCTGTCTGCAGATGGGTGAAACACTTGGGGCCAGAAGTTCCCGGTCTGGATGACATCGCACTGCCTGTCTCCCAGACGTCCCGGTGGGGAGCCAACCCAAGGATGCCAGCGGACCGAGAGGGCCCCGCTCGGCTCACAGAACGGAAGGGCTCCGTCAGTCCCTGGGCTCTGAGCAAGGGTTTTCAGCCGCTCTCCCAGCTTCTCGAGTTAGGTAAGAAGGAGGGCGGCTCCGTGCCACCACGGTGGGGCCACAAAGCCAGCCAAATGGCCACAGTGAGCACGACCGCCCCCCCTCGCGTCACGTGAGCCTGCAGAGCCAAAGGGAGGGCTCGCTTCGCTGGCCCAAGCCGTCGGGGAGCGCACAGGAGGGAAGGGGCTGCCGGAGACCGTCGCGCAGGTCCGGATGCAGGTCCGGGTACCCCTCCCCAGAGAGCCGGAGCGAGCAAAGCCCGCCCGGCCCTCGAGGAACAAGATAAACTCCTTCATCTGATTTGCTTTTAAAGTCCCTGGAGAAAAAGAGAGAGGGGACAGACGGTCTTTGACCTGACTGCCCCGGGGAGAAACCTAGAGGTGACAAGATCCCAGCAATTTCGATTTTCCCGAGTGGTGAGGGCACGGAGGGGCTTAGCTGGGGAGAAGGGTATCGTTAGCCTCGCCATGTAATCCGGCTTCCAGCCGGCAAGGGGTCAGACAGGATTTTCTAGTAAAATGTGCGAGAGCGAGGACGGAAAGGCAAGGGCGCTGTGCTCAGAAACCTTCACGAAGGCCCTCTCACCTTGAGGCCCACGTGACTGTCAGGGCGCAGCCGCCCGGATCCGCTCTGGAGAACCCGCTTTGTCAGGGGGTCCGGCCGGCACTTGGTGACGGACGAGGGGTTGCTGCGGAGGACCCCGCCCCGGCTCTGCCTTTTCCTCCGGGACCCAGCGAGCACGGTGGATCTGGGGGCTCTGCCACGGACCCCGAAACCGGAGGCTCCAGCCAAATAGTTGCAAGAAGTTTAAAGGAAATGTTTAGACAGAGCCCAACTTGGCCAGCAAGTTCTGCGTCCTTCCTGGTAAAACGTGGAGGGAAGCTTAACGTGGTCACGAGGCAGAGCATCGAGGTGAAACCAACAGACGCCGCGCTTGACCAGAGGTCCCGGGCCTCCGCTCCTCCGGCCAGCAGGAGACCTGGACTCGAGCCGGGTGACGGGCGGCTCCCGGGCTCGCCTGGCACAGGTGACAGGGCTGGGCGGCTGACGTCTGGGAGAGGAGCCAGGCCTGCAGGCACACACAGGCCGCGGAGCCCGGCTTACTCACCGCCTCCACCTCCGTAAAGCCATCGCTAGGCCCCACCCCTATTTTTAGAGCTCAGCATTGAAAAGGTCAAGTGCTTTCTCAAGTGTTTCTTTCTCTCTCCCGCGCTTACGCTCTGATTGCAGTGATAGCCCTGTGCTTCTCCCCCGCCCCCCACACCAAACACAGCTTACCTCTTACCCAAATTGCCAACCAAGCTTGAAATTAACAGCACTTGGGGCTTTGGGTTTTTTCTTAATCTGGCCCCAACCCTGACTCCTGGAGCCACGAAAACGTGGTGGCCGTTCAGGAAAAGCACATGCATGCAACCTGACCGCCCCCCCCCCAAGGGTACGGCCCCCTTGCAGGAAGTCCACCGCCTGCGTCCAGGGCCGGCCTCGATTTCTGACCCTGTCCGTGGAGAGCTGTGGGGTCACGTCCGTCCTGGCTGTCTCCTGTCACCTGTTGCCCTGGGCTTCTCTGCCTGCGCCTGTGGGTCACCGAATGCCCACGACTTCTCCTGTTGCCGCCTCTTTCCCAGGACCCCCTGAGGCACGGATAAAGCCCACCCTTCATTCCCCATAATGCATGGTCAACACAACCGGGCCAGGGCTCCCAGACGACAGAATCTGGCCCCCAGGAGGGAACCAGCCTCTCCGCAGACACCCTCTCCTCTGCTTCAGCCGCAGAAAGGTGGTGATTCTGCATCATTTTAGGATACAGTAACATTTCATTTCTATTAAGGACCGTTCAGGATCTGTGAGCATGCAAGTTAACAATTTAATGCTGCTACTTTCCCCTAAACTGAAAGACAGTGGTATCGCCTGCGATCCCGTCACTCCTGTCAAGCGTTGCCCCTCGTCTTGCGTGGACCCTTGTTCACCGCCTAGTTTTTTAAAACAAGTGTTCAGTTTGGGAGTGACTTCCTATTTGCGGAAGAGTTGCAAAGGCAGTGCCCCTTTTTCCAGCCTCGCCCGTTGGCAATGTCTCACCTGACCACAATGCACCTGTCAACTCTGAGAGGCCAACGTGACTATCCACTAAACTCCAAACTTTCCCCTGAGCTCGCCATGTTCTTTCCTGTTCCAGGACGCAGCCCAGGATCCCACGGTCCGTTTGCTTTCCCTGCTTTTTACTTGCTTAGTTTTAGTTAGGAAGCATCAAATGCCTCGGCTCTGCCTTTCATTTTAGCAAGGACCCAGTAAACCCGCCGCGTGGCGAAACTGAGACACGGAGGTAAGTAAAGCAGGCGTTCTTTGTATCTCGGAAAATGCAGTTTGTGTGCATAGCTTCCTTTCCTGGCCCCCGAGGCAGCTGGTGTGTGTCACCAGCCCCTCAGCTGCAGAGGAGCAGAAACTACTCCGCTCCCTTGCGCCTGGCCTACCCCTGCACTAGTCGGGGCTCTCCAGAGAAGCAGAAGCAACAGGGTGTGTGCACGCGGGGAGGACAGTTTACGACAGAGACGGCTCATGGAATTCTAAAGGCCGCCATACCCCAAATCTGCAGGGGAGCCAGTGGACCGGGACCCAGGGAAGAGCTGGCATCGCCCGAGTCCTGGTGCCGTCTGCTGGCCTGCTTCCCTCTTCCTTGGAGCTCAGTCTCTTGTGCTAGCCAGTCCTTTGACTGATTAGACGAGGCCCACCAGATTAAAAAGGGCGATCTGCTTTCCTCAACGCCCACCAACTTAAATGTTAACCTCCTCCCAAAACATCCTCACAGACACCTCCAGAATAACACCTGACCACACGTCTTGGCACCGTGGCCCCCTCAAGTTGACACATGAAATTAACACACATCACAACCTCTTCCCCACTTTTTCCTCTGTGCCGTCCCACAAAAGACTCCAGAAAGGTGGGAGGGGATTGGATACTGTGGCTGCAAGAATGGATGGCGGAAATGCACTGGTTTGCACTCTATACGGGAGCACCAGCACACATGTGAATAAGTTCTTCTCGCTCTTTCTTTGGAACAGGAAGGTCTGCGGGTGTGCATTCGAATAACGGGTGTGGTGGCTGCAAAGATGTGGTTCCGTCACGTGTCCTTTGGGGACGAGGCATACGAAGTGGCTCTGGCCCTGACCCTGACCCTGCCACACCTGACATCCAGGAAGGGCTTTCTTGGAAAGGCTCATCCATTTCCAAAGTCAAGAATGGCGAACTGGAGAATAAACACGGCCCTGGCCCAGATCCCTGGTGATCCGCCAGGGCAACCTGGCCGTGTGGGCCCAACCACAGAGGCTCTGCGGGAGGGAGCCCGTGGGGCCCAGCGGCTACCACCTGCTGAGGCCGGGGCGCGTGCAGGATGGAAGCATGGGAGAACACACCCGGCACAATTTCTGTGCAGAGACGCGCCTCCTGGCCAACGTGGAGGAAGGAACAGAAGCACGGGGCAGGGACGCAGACCTCAGCATCCCCGCTCTGCACAGAGCTCGGCCCACAGAGCGTCCTGGACCTTGATTTCTAGCTCTGGAAGCATATCAAGGCTTTTGCCAAAGGCGCTCTTAACTTTCCTTTCTTTCCAGT
This sequence comes from Felis catus, assembly GCF_018350175.1. NCBI lineage: Eukaryota > Metazoa > Chordata > Mammalia > Carnivora > Felidae > Felis > Felis catus. The sequence goes on from NC_058380.1 coordinate 4,132,438, forward strand.
AAATTCCACTCCAAGCCAGGGGTTATCCTTCGGGGTCTGAAATACAGACATTCAGGAGGAGTAAGGGAGGAACGTTGCAGAGCAGGCGGGAAATTTGTCCAGCATTCTCCCGCATTTGAGCATGAAGGGACGGATCCTACAGAAGATAGAGGCTCGCCTCATAGAAACGTCCTTTCCGTTGGGCCAATGCGGGTCCTCAGACACGCTGCGGGGCACCTGAGGTCACGCACGACTCACGCGTGGATCCACCGGACTGGAGAGAGGTCCCTGCGTGGCCGGCCTCCACTCGTTACTGACCACAAGTGTGACCACAAGCGATGTCTGGAAAGACCCTGCCCCGGCAAGGCCTGGGACCCCACGCCAGAGCCCGATCCCTCTGGGGTCGCTCGGTAAATGCCCCCCACAGAGATGCACTGAGCTGAGATGGTGAGCCAGGACAAGGTCCGGCGAAGGAAGCCCTCCTCGACCGCAGGGGTGGGGGTAGGACATACGTGCGGGTGGAGGTCCGTTCGGCACCAAGAGTGAGCCTTGACGTGAATGACGAACGTGAGCTAATACCGGCATAGCGACACTGGCTTATTCATGGTGACAAATGGGCCACACGCACGCAAGATGTTCATCACGGAAGAAACCGGGTCCGTGGAACTCTATGTACTATCTGCTCAATTATTCTGTCAATCTGAATTCTACTAAACGGTCAGAATCTGCCGGTGGCAAGAAGGTTGGGGATGTGATACCCATGTACATACAGAGCCCATATGCGCAGCATCGTTCCGGGCAGGTTTCTGAGTGACTGAGGACAGAGCTGGGAAAGACGCTTAACTGTCCACCTTTTCATCCCCTTTAAACTGTGTCCCACGGGCATACACTACCTACTCAATAGTAAGTGTAATTTAAAATTCGAAGACACAAGAATAGAGGAGCTAAAACAAAACCGTTCCGTAATCTGGGGAGAAGCAAAGTCCGGGGGAGAAGAGAAGGCGGACCACGTCCCTAGATCTTAGCTGCGGTGGGGTGTTTCTGTTTTTATCCCGGTCCGAGTGGTACTTCGGATACTGGCAAATTCCAGATGCAAGCCCGGGTATGCCACTTGCGGGCAGCAATGCCGTGGTCATAGAGTAGTCGCTGGCTCACATAGGACACCTGGCTGGAGCGAAGGGGGGGTCGCCCCTTCAGCACAGCGGCAGGGCTCCGCACTCCCCCCTACAAGTCTCCCCTCTTGCTCCCAGATGTTTCCGGCCTGTGGGCGTAACTGGCTCTTCCCGCTCAGCCGACTCTTCCCTCTTGGTGGGCACGCGCTCGTTCTGGTCGGAGGCCTCCTGCCAGGGCAGATGGGGACTCCGCCTGGGACGTACCCCACAGAGGCAAAGACGCCAGGCTGCTCCCACGGCTTGTCCCGATCCACAGATTTCTAAACAAGTCGAGAAGATGGGGGGGGGGGGGGGGATCAGACGAAGCTGCTCACAAGAACTCGCAGGTTAATTAACACACCAGGCTTGCAGCGTGCAGGGGGGAAGGGTGGAGAGGTTGTTACGTTGCCGTTAGTGTTTTCTGCTTTAATAAGGAAAAATATCCTGAACGCCTGTGACTGGGGCAAGCTCCTTTGCGGCCAAAGCTCCCAGCTCTACTCGTTGGCAGGTTTTAAAAGTGTTGTGGGACATGTCACTTTGTGGATTCTCTGGCTGTTTCTTCTCTTTGTCAGATGGCAAGGCAGTCAAGACTTGAACGGCTTTCTGGATTTCTGGCAAAGAGCGGCGTGACCAAGAACCACTAATGTCCTCCGCTCAGAGCCTCCTTGAAATGTCAAGTGCTCTTGTGGCTTGGTGGAAGTGGCAGAAAAATAACATCTCAAGCTTTGAGGATGTAATTCACTCCCAGGAGTGGGATGACGCGCTCCCGCGGGGTGGCCCCTCCAGCCTGTCGCTGAATGTCACGGCCGAGCTCTTTCTCGGGGTACCTCCTTCCGTTCCCCTCTATTTAGCAGGAGCATAATCAGTCAGCTTCCGATTTTGTGAGTGGAACTGAGTTCATGGTAAGCATGGCCAGAGACGCTAACTGTCGCTGTGCACGATGGGATGCTTTGATGGTCCCAGCGGATTCAGGGTGCGGGGTAAGAAGAGAAACCCAGGGAGGTGTAAATGCGCCACAGGGCAAGAGCCTAAGGGCCCTGAGTGCACGAGGATTCCCTGGGGCGTTTGCAGATGCCCTCCTAGATCTACTGAGGCAGGTGTCCTGGGGTGGGACCCAGGAATGTTGCCACGATTCCAGGCAGATCCACCCACAGCTCTAGCTGGGGAGACACACGCGTGGTCGAGGACAGGAATGATTCCTCCTCCTCCTCGTAGCCCAAATCAAAGGACCAGTGGGTCATCCGGCGGGGAGACTGCGGGAGAACGGGCCAAGGGTTCCTACATTTCTGTGCCCCCAAGGCTTTGGAATCTGTGTGGACCTCTACCGCATTCTGAGGGGGGGACGTTTGAAACAGCACACAGGACCTTTGCACTGGGATGCTTTGCAATCGCAGTAATGACTTTGATTAGACCAGGAAGAGGACCGAGCCAGGCAACCTGTCCCGCACCCGCCCTGCTGAGTGAGCGGGTGCGGAGATGACGCCTTAGCGCACTCGCCAGGAACAGCAGCTGTCGCCGACGCCCGCCGCAGCCGCCTCCCGTCACCCGCGCGTCTCCTGCCCGCCTCCCGCCCACGGGGCCTTCCCCGTCCGGATGCTCCAGGGGTGGCCCCAGGCGAAGAGGGGAGGGGGCCGCAGGTGAACACTCCGCTCCCTTCACCCGAGGGTCCCCCCCCACCCCCGGTGGTGATTAATCCTGGTCACTGCCCATCACTGGCTTTTCCGTCCACGCATCTCTCTCTCTCTCACTTATGCTTCCAGGAGGGAACCACCCAAACACACAACTTAGCCCAGCTTACCTCGGGCTGTGCTCATGGAGCAAACCAAACTCAGAGCCAAGCTTCTAGTTAAAGTTCTCCATCCTCTGCTCCCGATGAGGTGTTTGAGTTGGTCTGGTCTTTGAGAATTAAGGATAGGTTGGGGCGCCTGGTGGCTCAGTCGGTCAGGCGTCCGACCTCGGCTCAGGTCACGATCTCACGGTTCGTGGGTTCGAGCCCCGCGTCGGGCTCTGTGCTGACAGCTCGGAGCCTGGAGCCCGCTTTGGATTCTGTGTCTCCCTCTCTCTCTCTCTGCCCCTCCCCTGCTCATGCTCTCTCTCTGTCTCAAAAATAAATAAACAGTAAATTTTTTTTTTTTTTTTTTTTAAGAATGAAGGCCAGGGAAGCAAACAAAAGTTATTGCATTAGAATGGGCTAAGTCCGGGACGCCTGGGTGGCGCAGTCGGTTAAGCGTCCGACTTCAGCCAGGTCACGATCTCGCACTCCGTGAGTTCGAGCCCCGCGTCAAGCTCTGGGCTGATGGCTCAGAGCCTGGAGCCTGTTTCTGATTCTGTGTCTCCCTCTCTCTCTGCCCCTCCCCCGTTCAAGCTCTGTCTCTCTCTGTCCCAAAAATAAATAAACGTTGAAAAAAAAAATTAAAAAAAAAAAAAAGAATGGGCTAAGTCCATATGAAGTGATCCGTTGTAAAGTATTCAAAGTTCAGACTAGCAGAAAATCATACAATAATAGAAATGCAAACCCAGAAGTGGCCACGGACAGCTGGTTATGACCCTGTTGACCCTGGGGCTAGAATTGCAACTGTTAGCTGCAGAAGAGACAGGTCTGGCATGATTCAGAGAGAGGAGATGGCCTCTGAAATCAGAGAAGGAAAGGAATATGACAATACGTCTGCCCTGCCGCGGAGTGTTCTTCCTTTCCTTCTCTGGACGGTGCATGGCGGTCGTTACTAGGAATTGGACTTTATTCATAAAAACGTTACAGAGACAGTTCATATTCTCACGTTGACAGGGACGCATTACCTTACCCCTCCCCCACAAATATTAACCCGAGATGGATCATGGACTCAACTACAAAAAAAGAAAACCATAAAACTTAAAAAAAAAAATAGGAGAACATCTTCAGGATCTCACGCTAGTCAAAGAGCTCCCAGACGTGACACCAGAGGCATAATCCATGAAAGGAAAACGCTGACCAACGCGGCTTCACCAAAGTTAAAAACCGCTTATTAAGGATAAACACTAGTGACTGAGCATCTGACAAGAAACTTGTATCTAGAACATGTGAAGAACTCTCAAAACCCAACAATAAAGAAAAACTTCATTTAGAAACTGGGCAAAACACATACTACATCTCACCAAAGAGGATGCAAACAGTCACGTGAAAAGATGTTCAACAGCGTTCCCCGTTAGGGAAACGAAATTTAACTGTGATCTGCACACACCTATGAGACCGCTTAAACAGAATAGTGACAATTCTGAATGCTCAGGGGGGTCACAGGGACCGGATCACTCATGCACGGCTCGTGAGGGTGCAGGGAACATCGTTCAGCCACCCTAGAAAAGTTTGACAGCTCCTTATAAAACCGAATGTGTAATTAACATACGACCTAGCAATTATACTCGGGGACATCTACTCCAGAGGAATGAAAACTTACGTCCACGCAAAAAGTTGTACGTGGATATTCACAGCGGCTTTGTTTGTAATGATCACAAACGGGAAGCAACCAAAATGTCCATCAAGGGCGAATGGCTAAACCAAGCGTGATGCCTCCACACCTCTCTATACCTCTGGGCAATAACAAGGACCAGAGTTGACCCACACAAGAATGTGGATCGATCTCCAGGAAGCCACACTGAGTGAAAAAAGCCAGTCTCAAAAGGTTATGTACTGAGTCGTGCCATGTATAGGACAAAGTTATGCAGATGGAGAACAGATGAGTGGACGCAAGGAGCTGGGGGGCTGGGGAGGGACGTGGGGCATCCTATTTAAGGGCCACGTGAGGCATCCAGGTGGGGATGAAAATGACTTGTATCTTCCCTGCATGGACGGCTGCATCCTGGTCGTAACACTGTATCATAGTCCTGCAAGGTGTTACCACTGGGGGAAAATGGATAAAGGATCCAGAATCTCGGTGTTATTTGTTACAACTGGATGCAAATCTACAATCACCTCAAGGTGAAAACATTCAACCTTTAAAAATGGAACAAACACACGCAGAAAAAATGATACAATTAGGTAAAAAATTAATAAAACTAACCTGAATGAATTTCACCATCATGTTTGTGCGTAAAGGCAAATATTTTACTAAATAGCAATACACATTAAGTAACAGTAGAAAAGAATTTTTAAACGATTACGGAAGCCAGAGATGCAGGCAATCACTGCTATTTGGCAGTCACAAACATTGCTTTTAGTCACCTCCAAAACTTAAAGGAATATCATCCTCAAAGCCTGAAATCGTTTCTACTATTGTAGTCAATAGTATCATTATCAGCCTTCACCGTTGGAGGAACTGAGCCAAAAAACCATCTCCAAACCGTAAATCACGCTCGGATGCCAAGGACGTCACTAATTCTGTATTATTTAAGCCAGTTCACTAACAGCTCCTGTCGTGCAGCATTCTGTGCAGTTCTGGCCCGCTCACCCGCTTGTGAATTTGCAAGATTCTTTTCCTTCCCGTCGAGACCCTCAAAGCCTGCACCTGCCTGTCCCCTCTTCCCTCCTGGGTCTTTTCAGCGACTTCTCCATAGCGTATCTCAAGGCTGCGACCGGCCAGTTAAATCGGACGCAGCAACATCCACCAGGGGCAGGAGCATCCCAGTGAGCTCTCGTGCTGGGTCTTAGAGCTTCGGCCCCGGGACCCCCCTGTCCACCTGCTGGGGTGCCGGGGGGAGTGTGGCGCGGGCAGGGTCCATGGGCAGGCGGATGGGAGGATGGTTTTTCTTGGGCCTCCTTTTTTCTACCTGGGAACTCCCTGTGCGGTCAGCAGCCCAGCCGAGCTACCTTACGCGTTTGCACGAGAAGGAAGGAAGGAGGAAGAGGTGACAGAGCGTGCCTTCCCCTGGGCACTCGGCTAAGGGGGCGGGGGTGGCGTGGGGCTTGCACAGCCAGGGCTCCCGCCACCGACTCCTCTCTGGTTCTGCTGGAGGAGCGCAGGATAGAGGGATGTCTGGGTTTCCGACGGCAGCAGGCCTTGCCTGGAGGACAGGCGTGCCAGGGTAGCCGGGAGCTGCCCGGGACCCAGAGGGCGGAGGGGGTTATGAGCCAGGGGGGTTCAACCCTGGGAGAAGAAGCCAATAGGAGTTAGAGAGCCCCTCCCAGCCTGGGTGAGGAGGCAGACTGGGCCGGCAGCCTCGGGGGGCCAGCGTGCATCCCGGCCGGCATCCGCCGTCCCCCCCGCCTCAGCTGCACCCGTAATGTGCAGAAGATGGAGATCACCAGCCACGTGGCTCTGCCTGGTGGCAAGAAATTACACCAAGCAGGGCAAGTCAAGAGGTATGGCAAGACACCCACGCACAGCCAGCAATGATGCGGCGCACGCAGAGGGGCCTAAAAAGCGAGCCCCTACTCCTGACGGCAGAAAAGGTGGAAAAGCATCTCTGCTGATCCAGAAAAGGGAAAAGGAGGAGCGCTGGCCAAACCGCTCTCTGCTCCCTCGAGCCGCTCGGCCGCTCTCCTCGGCAGAAACGAGAGCCCTTTGAAAAGGCAACGATTTGCTTAGAAAACATCCATTTGAAAGTGTCCTGCAGTTACTGACACTCTCATTCGATCTTGGCGGGAGCAGGGCGCCCTTGCCTCCCGCGTGCGTCTGCAGCCAGAAGAGGCCGGTGGATGAGGAGGGGGCCATAAAATGACAGCCGAGGACGCGGTGCCGTGCCCGAGAGTCGCGAGATGTGAGGCCGATCGTCCCAGGATCCAGGGAGCCCGCGGCCGAACTGTCATCCACCTCGCCCGGCCCGCGTGGTCCCTCCCTGTGTCCCTCCCTCTCTCTGTGTCTCCGGCTCTCTCCTCCCCACCCCCACCCCTCGCACACTTGAGCTCAGCTGGGCAGCCGTCCAAGTGATTCATATTAAATTCTAGCTATATTCAGCACAAAAGTCATGTAACATCAGAGGATCACAGTTACATCAACCAACAAGCACTGGGGAATTGATAAGCAGCTAAAATTAGGTCATCGCATAGCAGCGGCTTTTGATGGATGAAGTGAAATGTAGCCGCAGTTTGCTATTTAAAGATCCGTTGCAGACCTCTTCCTGTAGCCACAATGAACTCACAACAAAGTATCAGGCCTCTGATGAAACGTTTAATCATCCATGTGTGCCCGCGGACCGTGGCAAAGATTTACAGGTTCCTTAAGACAGGGTTCAGCTCTCAGGCCGAGCAGTGCCAACAAATGCATTTTAATTCCCACGTCCAGAACCTAACGGCGGCTGTTTCTCCCTCCTCCGGGCGAATTCCGCAACGTTATTTTAATCCCTTTTAAAAGCATTCTGTCAAACGCTTCAGCCTCCAAAGCCTGGCCCGGCTCGGGGTTGCAAAATTCTTCATCTACTTAAAGTGAGCACAACCCTCCATGGCCAGGCCTTCCTCAGCTTGCCCTGGTGGCCTCGTTTCTTTCTCCTGCCCCTTGAGAATCGCATACACGCCCTTCCAGAATGGCTTCCTGGGTTGGTGTCCGGGCGGTTCAGTCTGAGGGCCGTGTCCAGAGGGGTCTCGGCTCCTTGGCTGCGGCCCCAGCCTGTGTGGTTCTGGCTCCGGCCCCCCCAGGGCCGACGAGGTCCGGGTCGGCGGTCTGGTCCTGGCTCCCAGGGACGGCCACCGTGTCGGGCATGCCCCCTGCCACCAGCATGGATGCTGAGCCTCCCCAAATACCAGCTCCAGAGGGAAAGACTGCAGAGGTGTAAACAGCCAGGAAGGGGCGGCGGGGGGCTTCCGTGGGCACAGGCGATCGATCCAGGGAGGCCAACTAGGCCTGAAGTTGGGAAAGGCCCGAGGACGGAGCTGCCTTTGTGATGGAGACAGACTCCACGCAGGCAGGGGGGCCCTGGTGCTGCCCCCTCCCTCACTCCAGGGAAGGGGACCCTCCTCTTCCGGGCCCCAGGGAGAGCAGGGTGTGGGGAAGGCTTGGGGGGCAGGGGCGCCTCGGCTAGGGCCCCCGCAAGGCCTGGACTCTCCCAGCACGCCACGGAGGGGACCGCCTCACGAGGTGCCCGGGTAGGTACCCAAGAACCCAGCTGGAGGACCCGGGAGAGCCCGCAGGGCTGGGAGCCGGGGGACAGCCGAGGTCACGGAGGGGCCCTCCAGCACTGCCCAGTCGCCCCTTCCCTCCTCTTCCCTGCTGACCAGAGGCCGTGATTGCCCTGTCATCCCAGAAGCATCTCCACACCGGCCAGGGCGCTTCGTGGGAAAATTTCACGCCACCTGCTTCCCTCTGGAGCCAAACACTTGTGCCGGCTTTTTGTCGGGAAGACAAACTCTCTCAGGGAGGAGGACTGTGGCCACTGTATTAACCAGGTGCCTTAAGTGAGGCTGCTTCTGAAATCCTACAGATGTTCATTCTCCCCTGGAGCCCGCAGGAGGGGAGCGCAGAGGCCCCTTCATGGCTTCCTGTGATGTGGCCAAGGGTGGGGTGCGGCAGGAGCTCGCTCGGGGGTGCCCAGCGGACAGCCGGGGGCCAGCCATTCACTCGGGCTCCGACAAGAGGCAACGGGAAAAACTGAATGTTTCCCTCAAGTGGAAGGGTCTCGGCTGTGTTTCTGGATCTGATTTAGTTCGGGTTCCCCCCAGAAGCCACCCCCGGAAGGCTGCCGTCCAGGCGGCACGCTTGGTGGGTCGCTCCCAGGGCAGGGGCGGGGGCAGAGGGAGGACAAGGAAACGACGTGGGATGGGGAAGCAGAAAGAGAGCCCAGGGCCACAGTCTCCTCTGGGGTGACTCAGCCCGATCGCAGTCGGGACCCGGGGGGCCGGGAGTGTGTGTGAGCTGCTGGGTGCGGGCGGGGCATGAACTGCAGGCGTCCGGGCCTGCTCAAGAGTCGGGTGTCCCCCCCCCCCGCCCCGCCGCCGTGGGAGAAGCAGGTGCCGCAGGCTGGGAGTCCGCAGGTACGCCTGCCGGTGGGCGGGGGTGTGCAGTCCCAGCCACTGCGGCCAAGGGTTCACCGGCTAAAGCGCTGTTCAAAGCTTAGGTCTGAGCCCCAGGTCAGGGGGATGGGACCCTCCCGTTCGTGGCACAGCCTCAGCCGTGCGCACTTTAACACACAGCCGGCGCGAAGGTCGTCCTACTGGAGACGACGTGTCCGTGGGTGGGCCCTACCACCAGAGGGCCTGTTCCTTGAGGCCAGTAAGTTGTCACCCGGTAAATGACACCAGGCGTCATTATTAACCAGCTTCGTCTCCAGTTAGATCGTATCGAGACGCCAGAATCGTGCTGGCAGAGTGTATCTTCCAGATGGGGCCACACCTGTGGGCATGAGCCACCCCCTCCCAGGTCTTCTGGCCGTGTGACACCAGCCTCCGCTCCAGGGGGGTGATCCGGGCCCCCATCTGTGATGGGCTGAAGTGGGTCCCCTCCAACGTTCGTATGTTGAGGCCCTGACTCCCAGGACCTCAGAATGTGTCTGGGGACAGGTTCCTCAAATAAGTCAGGAAGTTTAAATGAGGCCATTAGGGTGGGCCCTGGTCCAGGGTGACTGGCGTCCTCGTGAGGAAAGGAAGTCGGGACACAGACGAAGAAGGCGGCCCAGGTGGGAACGCAGAGTGGGGACGGCCACCCACGCGCCGACAGAAAGTTCCCAAGAAGCTGGCCCTGCTCACGCCCTGTTCTCGGACTTCCAGACCCAGACTGAGGCAATGAGTGTGTGTTGTTCACCCCGCGCAGGGTGTGGGGGTTCCGGCAGCGTTAGCAAACTCCTCTTCAGCCTGGGGGGGCTCTGTAGCCGCCTCCCCGGCAGAATGCAAGGGATCCAAGGCTAGACCGGCTCCCTGTGTCTCCCGGATGCCGGCCCCTGTGGGGCTCCGGCTGGCCGACGTGGGGAGACGGCACGGAAAAGCTCCAAGGCCCCCGAGGCAACAGCTGGCACCAGGCACCAGACATGTGGGTGAGGGAGGCTTCGGGTGACCCCCGGGCCCCAGACTCAGGGTCCTGCAGCTGAGGTCCCAGGCACGGTGGAGCAGAGGCCAGCCGTGCCAGCACAGTCTTGGCAACATTATGGGGTTTCTGATCAGTGGCAATGCTTGTAGCCTTTTCACGACGATCTTTAAAACCTTATGTAATATGCTTAAATCAGCACGTGCTGAATTCCAACTTTGAAGCCTTGTCTGTCGTCCTCACGCTGGGAAAGGCGAGGGAAGCAGCATAATTACCCCCGTTTCCTTTTTCTTGCTCTCTCCGCATCTCTAAATTCTTGCTAATCGTGTAATTATCTCTGAGTCGTCACGCCGGAGCATTCGCATCGTGGCCCCTGTCTGGAAGTTGCACACACACGCGGCCCGCGGCCCTGTATTTCAGCGGGCTCGGGGCTGGCCGCCAGCTCTCTGACCCCAGCTTCTGAGTGTGGTGGCTCGCACGCGGTCAGCAGGGCTCCCGGTGCCACGTTTGCGGAGACCCTGTTTGTTTGCGGTTTTCTGACTTCTGACGAGTCGGCGGTGTTCGCGTTACCACACCTCGCCTTCCAGTGTTTTCTCTGAGAGCTTCTCGCACAAAAGGACACGAAATTTCTTACCTTTGAGTTTCCTGGAGAAACACGGGCTGGATCTTTTCTTTGGCGTTTCGCAGTTTCGAGTGCGTGTTGTTCGCCCGCCCTGTGTTTAGGAGCCCGGGTCCTTTGCGGGTTCTCTTCCCATGGCGAGTAGCGGCTACGTGGGTGCTGTGCGGGGTGCATGAGTGGCGGCCATGGGAGGGACGGCGGTGCGGCAGGGCCACCTTCACCAGGCCCCGCGCCCCCCGGGCCCTCCACCAGGACAGCAGGGGCCACCGGTGTCACCAAACTCGAGCCGTCCACTGTGCAGACAGCCCTCGCCTCTCCGTCCCTCCACCACCCCGGAGTCCGGACGACAAAGGACAGCTGCAGGTGACCAGTGGACCTAGCATGGAAGGAAACCCTTCTTCCAGAGGCGCCACGGAGCGGCCTGCAAACATTCACCCACCACGGTCACCCGCGTCCAGGGCCGGCCAGCTCTTCCCCCACTGCTACAAAGGCTTTGCGGGAAGCTCTCCGGGGGGAAATCACAGCGTTTCAGTTCTGCCCGTTATCCGCAGAGGGGTCACTGTTTGCTTCCTACCGTGTGGCAGCTTAACTAATTGAAAGGATTAACCTTGGGGAGAAACAGTCTGAGCGTGTGCCAATTGTATGAAATAGTGGCTTGCACAGGGGGATACAGGGCAGCCCAAGGGACGTATGGCCTGAACAGCTGTGCCCTGAAGGCAGTCTCTAGGCTGTTCCACTGGGACAAGGCTACTGATGTCCAGGGTCCCCGGGCTGTTCTGCTGGGAGGAGGCTACTAATGTCCAGGGTCCCCAGGGCATGGTTCTGGCCCTGGATGCATGTTACCATCCCCTGGGCCACAGGCAACCCCAAAGAGATCACAGCAAGCTCTCAGGGGGTGACACTGTTGCTGGAACTTTCCACAGCTCCCAGGGGATTTCAGTGAGTAGCTCGGGTCTAGAGCCCCCAGTCTAGACTGGAGTATGTGGCCTTTGGTCGGCGCTCAGAGTCTGCTTTCTTCCTGACGTAAATGTGAGAGTGAACTGAGGTCAAGGCAAACACACGTGTCTCCTCCAACCACAGGTGCTAACAAAAAGGAACGGATCGGAGGAAGCACCTTATTTGGGAAGAATCCTCCAAAAGCGTGCTTTTCTCTCTATACCTCAGTGGCCTTCCACCTTGGCTGCTTCTGGACTCACCCTGGAGGCATTAAGAACTATGCAGCTGAGAACTCCGGGGCTGTCCCCCAGAGCTCTGATATAAAGGGTCAGGTATGTCCTAGACTTTCCCGAGGGGCTCCCAGGGCCCGCTCGCCTTCCTGCTGACCCAGGTGTGCCAGGGCACCTCCGAGTTCCAAGTTGGCCCCACCACCCCTCGGGCTACTTAGGATGGTCAGAATAAACTGTGCACAGGGACCATTCCAAATTCAAACGTATCCATTCATTCAAATAGTCATTGAGATCTTCCTATGTGCCCAGCACCATGCTAGGCGTGTAGGACATGGCTGTGTGTACCCAAAACGTGGTCCTTGCCTCCTAGTCTTTATTACATTACGTTACATTACGTTACATTACATTACACATGACTATATTACAGTCCTCACTGTTACATATTATATGACTGCATATGACATATGACTGTATTATAGCATATATTATATTAGATATGACTATATTGCAGTCCTCATTATATTATTTATGTTATATTATATTAATTATATTAATTATATTGTATCATATCATATCAGTCATATTATATTACACTATATCATATTACATTATATTATATGTGTTTATACTACAGTCCTTACTACATTCTTATAAACAAAATGATTGACAAGGGTAAGACACGTTATGAGTGTAGCAAACAGGCTGCTGACACACGAAATAGCTGGTGGCGGGTGGTTATGGGAGCGGGTGGTCCATGACCGGACCTGATCAGGGAAAGGAAGCCAGGGACGGGGATAAGGGAGGGGCTGCTCCGGGCAGAGGAAGCTCGTTCGAAGGCAGTAGTGTTAGGTCCTAAAAGGACTGTGTCTGCCATTCGGGGCACACACCCTCACTCCCATCCTGGCTCACTCCCTCTGAGTGGGGCCAAGCCTGTGTGACCAGCTGCCCGGGGAGAGACCCATATGGCAAGGACTGACGTCCCCGGGCGATCTCAGGGGGCCTGTACGCCCGCCCAGGCGATCTCGGGGGGCCTGTATGTTCAGCCGGGCGATCTCGGGGGGCCTATACACTCACTCAATGTGCTTATGGCTGCTGTTCTGCAGCAGCTGGGCATCCTCTCCAACATAAACTTGTTAGAGCATTTGTAATTTTCCTGCCTCAGATCTTAGCTCTTCTCCTCTCTCTCCTCCTTATCTACCCACACAGATGTCGATGCCATGGACCCTGGTGGCTGGTGGTTTCTCATTGCCCACTTGCTTGGGGGGTTTGTGGGGATACCTTGCCACGTGTCCGTGGGAGTCTGAGTTTCCTCTCTGGTTGCTCTATATTTGAGTGTGTGGGGCGGGTGTGGGGTGAAGGTTGGGGGAAGGCAGAGCCAGCCTTTAGGAGTTCTCTGTGGAGGCACCTGAGTTTCTCATGGCCATGGGGTTTGGAGTTCACCTGGCATCTCTTTTGGGAAATGATTTAAGTCACTAAGAAAAGGTCAAGTTGTTTTCAAAAAAACTCTTTTTAAGAAGGAAAGAAAAGGCTTTAAACATTTGTTCCTAAAGTGCTTAATTTTTAAATGCAATTTAGTGCTACCAGAAACTTTAATATATGTGCAACCATTCAGTCTCCAGCGGCCTGAAGAAACGTAGGTATATAAGTGTGTATGTGCCTACAGCTTCTGGTCGCTCAACTGCAGGGTTTGAGAACTGCTTTTTAAGAATGTTCTTTATCAAATATTAAACCCTGCTGTGATCATCTTCCCTGGGCTGTCAGGACAGAGGCAGACCTCAAATCCGTGTGCAAGCAGACAGATCGAGCCCCGTGTTTGTAAATGGGTGTTGGAGTTTGAACCAGAGGCAGCACCTGCTCGGACCCAGCTCAGAGGTCAACACGAGGACAGCACGGACCTGGGCTCTGGGCAGGGCAGCAGGCGAGGAGAAAGCAGTACCCGTCCTCTGCTGGTAGGACCACGAGATCATCTAGAAAACTGCAGGAGCTCATGCTCGGCTCATGTTTAGAGTTTCGTTAAGATTTCCTTCTCCTTCTGGCAAGGCTGCACCATACCTGCCCTTTGGCAGTCCTTCCACAAACCTTCCTGGTAAGGAGTTTTCTTAGCTCAACTGAATTATGCCACATTCCCACAAGAGCTTTCGGGGTGAGTGAAAATGGGTTGGCTCCAAGCATTGGTTTGTCAAACCTCCCACTGCCCTCAAATTCTCCGGTGACCTTCATTCTCCTTGCATTTCTGAAATGGGGCAAAGGGCTCAGGACCTCCAGACAGACGAGGCCACTGGTGCATCCCTTTGCAAACGCCACAGCTCCAGAACCACACTGAGAGCGGGTCAAGGGGTGAGCCCACACTGCCCAAGCCCAGGATGGACCGAGGAGAAACCACAGACAGACAGCCAGGAGCAAGAGGGTCGCAGAGAATGAGGCAAAGCACGCTCAAAACCAGTGAGGTTATTTTTACAGAATGCATGTGTTTATGTCTTTTTATATTTACTTGTGTACAAATTGGAGTTATTTGTGGTAAATGAGTACTCACCTACCAAAAAGGAATCTATATCAGAGATTGATGACTACAGCCCAGAGAGGCAGAGGAACACGTCAGCTCTTCACTAGGATGCAACAGGGTGGGGGAGGGGTGGTCAGCCTATGAGCCTGATGTTGCATCTTATGAATTCATGAACATTTGCTGCCTAGACACATTTTGCTTATTCACAGAAAATCAGAGATCCGGGCAGGAAGTGTTTGTGAGTGGAGTATTATGAAGTCTACAAGATGGATGGATGTGGATGGGTGAATGGATGGATGGATGGATGAATGGATGGAGTGATGGTAAATGGATGGTGGATGGATGGACGGACGGACAGATGGACTGGCGTGATACAACAGATGTAGCAAAATGTTAATTGCATGATCTGGGTGGTGAGGATACTGATGGTCCCTACAGAGTTCTTTCAACTTTTCTATATGGTTGAAAGTTACCATAATGAAATGTCAGAGAGAAAGCCTGCGGCCCAGTGTCCCTCACAGCTTCGTCCTTAACAAGGAGCTTGTTAAAAATTACTCCTGAACCCACCAGGCCCACCTCTGAGGTTCTGGGAGTGAAGCCTGAGAGACTGCATTTCCAAAGGTCTGCTGCAGTTCTTGCGAATGTGGGGTGCTAAAAACACTGCAGAGAAGTCGCCATGGAAAAGCTCATCCCAGCATAACCAGGCCCACCTCCGCCTGTCACCCCATGAACCCATAGCGCCTGCTTGAGAACAGCGCTGCAGGTCTTACGCCCCCTGACCGCCATGCTGGGATACAGGTCACGGGCCTCCAGAGCAGCAGAAATGCTCACCTTGGGTACTGGATGGGGGGACCGGGAAAACAGACCCAAGGCAGCCCCGTGGCCACACGTGAGAATTAGCGCCATGAGCTGGCCCCAGAAAACATCCAGTCAGTGCTCAGGCCCCTCGCTCAGACCCTGCGGCTGACCCCCCAGAAAAGACGCACGAAGGGATAAAATGCTGGGCTGGTCTGTATTCAGGAATGTTGCCCTGTGTTACCCTCAGGATCAGCGGTCTCATTTGCAGGAGCAAAATGAAAATATGGGGCCTGATCTTCCAAAATCGTTAAGACTTTGAAAATAGTAAGAGCAGCACGTGGAAGCCAGCCATGCCTGCTTCCGAGCGGCGGCCCCGATGACGTGTATTGTGGGAGCTAACAACCACTACGCTGGTTATACAAGGCGCACAAGCGTTTTTGTTTTTGAAACCAACTATCTGGTCCAAAAGAATCACACACCGCCACTACGGTCTCCAGGAGGATGTCTATTTCCCTGATGAAGTCGCCGGCCCCATGAAAAGCTTATTTCTCATACGAGGTACGACGGACGGCTTACTTGTGCACTGAGCACATATCTAGCGAGCACCCAGGATGCTTCTGGGTTCCCAGCAACAGCGAGAAGCAGGGAAGGGAAGGCACGGGTCTCCTGTGCAGACAAATAATAATAATCCAGGGTTGGGGCGCCTGGGGGGCTCAGCCGGTTGAGCGTCCGACTTCGGCTCAGGTCACGATCTCGCGGTTCGTGGGTTTGGGCCCCGCGTCGGGCTCTGTGCTGGCAGCTGGGAGCTGCTTTGGATTCAGTGTCGCCCTCTCTCTCTGCCCCTCCCCTGCTCATGCTTGCCCGCTCTCTCTCCCAAATATAAATAAATGTTACAATTAAAATAATAATAATAATAACAATCCAGGGTAGCGGGAGCCGAGGTGGCTGGAGGGTGCTGGTCACGAGGGGCAGGCACCAGGACTCGCCAGTCATTTCCCTCAGCCCTCGGGAAGGACAGCCCTGAGGTGCTCCTAGGCCGGTGGGGCCCCGGATGCCCTCAGTGTGGCCGGGGGAGCACCGCCCCATCTCGCTCCCTGGCTGTCTCAGCCCCCTCATGCCGGGTGGAGGCGGGGGGAGTGTTTCTGGAATCATCTCTCACGTGAATACCTTGCTCTGCAATCCTCGTGTCAGGGTCTGATTGTGAGGAGAGCCAGAGTCAGAGGGCGTCAGAGCAGCACTCCGGGGAAAGGCCAAGGAGGAGCCAAGGACACCAGAGGGAAAGCCAGGAGGGCGATGCCAGGAAGCCACAAAGATAAAGGTGGCCTGCAGGGAGGGCTGCGGGAGGGGCCACATGGTCCCTGCCTCAGGTTGACACTAAGAACATCGCTGACTGGGGGAAATGAAGCTGGAGCCGTGGGTGCCCCTGGCCGCTTTGTCAGAAGAGCCCAGAACCCGTGGCACCAAGCAGCACTGGCAGCAGGTAAGTTCTGGGCTTGCACGGGGCCCAGGGCAGCACTGCGGCCTCCCACACTGTGCACGTCCATCTCAGAGCCTCAGAAAATGACGGGGAAGCGTCGGGAAAGAGCGTCACCGCAGCCCTCGGTGGAGAGACCACCCGTTCCCACGTTCCAGAGAGAACACGGTTCACTTCTCTTGAACCCGCCGCCTGCATTTCCAACCCCGAGTGCGAACTTCTGCCCATCACTGTGCACATATACCCACGATCTCGAGTCTTAGTTCTTTTCTCGGACACATTTTAACAGGCAGGGCTTGGGGGAGAGAGGGAGCGAAGGGGTAGGGGTTCGCGTCCGGCACTGGTGGAGTTTTGGGGTCCTGTTCTTGGTCCGCAGTGTTACTCGTCCCCCTAACTAATGTCTGCACTGACACTCCCCTGCCACCTCTCAGCCTGGAGATGACTTCTCTTCCGAACACTCAAAAAGGCACCGTTCAGCCTTTTCCCCCACGAGGAACGCGACAGAAGAGAAAGATACCTGGGTGCCCTTGGCTCACTCAAAAACCTTGGGAATTGAAACCATGTGGACCAGGCATGGGAGACGCTCACTGGCGAGAAACGTGAAAGGCAGGAAGAGGTCTAAATACACAAGACACGTCCACAGAGGGGCCAAGAAGCTGCACGAGACATATATGCAGACACCCAGATGCAAACATTAGCGTCAGTAGATACTCTGTCGAATACGGCCAGCCAATAAAGACGTGCAGTTACCGCCACTGCTGTCTGGGACACAAGATAGGACCGTAGCTGCTCAGACGCCGTCCGCTATTCACACCCAACAGGCAGTTCAGGCACAAGGATGTGAGCCAGGGAGGGCCTTGGTGGTGGCTTGGAGGGTGCTGGTGGGGCTTGGGAAGGACACCTCACACCTGCACCGAGTGACCTGTGTTCTCTCTGCACCTGCTGCCCCTGGGACGTGGGAGTTACAACAACTAGGTAAGTGGGGTTGGGGAGACACAATGGGCCATGTGATTAGCTCAATGTCAGCAGCAGGCGTGGCATCCGGACGGGGAGACATCCAGCTCTGACCATTGGCTTCTCTTCCCTCACAGACAACAAAGAAGAAAATCATTCATTCATTCATTCATTCATTCATTCATTCATTCATTCCTTTGCTTTCTTTGCAAGTATTCACTGACCACATGCTGGAGAAGACTCATTAGTAGTAACCGTGGAGCTATTAGTGGCCTCCACAGAAGACACATGAAGGTTCCTGACACGCCACCAGCGCCCCCGCACCCCTGCAGGTGCACAGAACCCTCTGCCTCCTCTCCCTCTTTCTAGAACTGAGGAGCCGTGTGCTCCAGAGAAAAACCGCTCACTCTGTGCTCAGAAGAAGGGCGCGGAGGTCACAGAGACGCGTTTTGATAGAGCACACAGCCAACTTTTCTGGAAGACAATAACACCAAAGCTCCCGATCGTTACGCAAGGAAGTTAAACATCAGTAGTAAAGACCTTAGAAATAAGGGACCTTTCTCAAGATTCATCTTGGTCAAGCGCTGGGCCACGCGCCTTCCATTTTCTGGCCACCATTTCCCCTGTGTTACGCTAAGGAAATTCAGGTTTACGGATGTGACCAAGCCCGTCTTTCAGATCGGGGTTCACTCAGCAGCTGTGCTACACGCATTCCTGAAAAACGCACAGAGGTGAAGGGCTGAGACGTCCCCGTGCAGCCTGCATCTTGCCGCGACTCCGTAACGCACAGCCAGCGACCACGCATTTTGGGGCACATTCAATGCCAGACGTTTTTAGCGCAATCTAAGAAAAGTGGGGACGCTTCAGCCTCTCCAGTCATCTTCATGCTGTGGATCCTAGAGCACCACCCCCAAGCCCACGCCTGTTGCTGGTGCCGGGGGGGTTATGTGTTTGCTGCGGCCCCCGCTATCCTGTGTGTCCTAGCAAAGGGTGCTGCCTGGGAAGGGCGCTGCACGGACACCACAGCCCCTGACCCACTGCAGAGAACTCAAGAGTCGTATCCAGGGTGGGGGAGCTTTTGGAAGCCAGAGGAGGGGACTCAGGCGGGGGTAAAGCCTGAGATCCTGCCGGGGAAGACGGAATTGCAGAATATCGGCCGCAGGCGATGTCCCTAATTTGGGGGAGAGGGGTGCTGGCGGATGCACCTTACTGCCTGTGCAGTATCCATTCTGTTAAAGTCAACCGAGGAAACATGAACACCTAACTGGCTTGATCAAACGATTCATGAACGAGGCAGCATCCCATCCAGCAAGCAGGGAGGCTGTGTAAGAAGCTTCTAGGAAATGAACGGTTTTGGAGGCAGCAGGGTGGGGAAGAAGTTGGTAGCAAGAGAAAGCACTGTTTCAGGACTTCTTTTGGGGGTGGGGTGGGGACCCAGCTCAGCCGACGTCACCCCCTCACCCGGTGCGCTCTGGGAATCATCTGATTGTTAAAAGGTCACATTCCCGGGAGAGGTCAGAACTGTAATTAAGCCTTGGTTTGCCATCACTGGGAGCAAATGACTCTGTTCGAGCTTGTTTCTTTTTAACAACGTGTGAGTCAAGAGGTCCCGCCCAAGAAAGAAGGGGGTGGCCGCAAGCTTGGAGGACAGAGACTGACCGGAAGGAATTGCTCCGTCAGCATCGGCCGTGGCCACTGTGGCTCCTCCAGCCTTTGGTCTGGGCAGGAAACGGGAGAGTAGGTGCAGAGGGGCCTGGGGAGGGAGGGGGGGGGTCTGTGGGCACACATCCTGGAGACCCTGACCCCGTGGGAACTTCTCTCCAGCACTCACCCCGAGGCCGGAGGCCGGACTTCTAGCTGGGAGGGGACCCAGGACACCTCTGCTCAACCGCTTGTGCCTGTGGAAATTCTTTAGGACCTCTGCGGGATGGGGTGGGGACGGGGGCGGAGGGGGGGGGGGGGGAGACAGCATAGGGCCAGGGCTGTCTTCCCTGCCCGCAGTGATTTCTCGAACACACGGGACAGAATTAAAGTCTGATTTTCCCAGTAAGACCAGTCTGGGCATCCTGAGGCCTCATTCTACGCTTTGCACCCATGTGGGGTCTCCGCTCCGAAAACAGAGGAGGCGAGGAAGAACGGGGCGGCCCAGTGAGCTCAGCCGTGTTCATCAAGCTGGCCAGCCCTTTCCTAAGTGTGCACGGGAGAGAAGCCAAGCTTGGCGGTGAGAACTGGAGACACAGGAGGGCTGTGCCATCCATCGAGGAGACTTTTTTTTTTTTTAATTTTTTTTTTCAACGTTTATTTATTTTTGGGACAGAGAGAGACAGAGCATGGACGGGGGAGGGGCAGAGACAGAGGGAGACACAGAATCGGAAACAGGCTCCAGGCTCCGAGCCGTCAGGCCAGAGCCCGACGCGGGGCTCGAACTCACGGACCGCGAGATCGTGACCTGGCTGAAGTCAGACGCTTAACCGACTGCGCCACCCAGGCGCCCCCCATCGAGGAGACTTTCTACCTGGAGTTCGAGGAGCCCCCGGCCCTGACACCCCCAGTGAGGGGTGATGGCCGCCTCCCCGGGGGAGGGGGCTTGGGCCCCGGCCAGACGCAGGTGCAGGCGGGGTCCCGTGCTGGGGGGCCGGGTGGGGAGGTGCCACCTTGCAGAGGATGCGGGCACCCGCCTTTCCCGCAGATGGCCCCTGTTGTGGGGCCTCACCTGCCACTAGCCAGTCGGTAACACGGGCCACTCGTGGAGGGAGAGCTTCATATTCCTCTCCCGGCAGCAAAGGTGACTATCTTCTGTGGTGTGACCCATCTAGAATTCCTCCCCAGGGCTCAGTTCACAGTGAAACAGCCCGGACCCAAGAGGAGAAGGCACATCAGCCAATCTGACCTTCCTACGCCCATATGCACCTTTCCTCCCGATAGGCGGCTGGAAGGAAGGCACCTCCTTCCCTTGCCCTGAAGATTGCTGAGGGGCCAGGTGTCCTCCCTCCTCAAATGGCACGGATGGGGACACTCGCTCCAACCTCAGCCACTAGGCACCTGCTTCCCAAACAGGCCGCCCTGAGTCGTGGCTCCCACGTGGCAGAGAACCAGGACCGAGCTGGGGGGGTGAGGGGAGGGGTGGCGGGGAAGGAGGCAAGACTCCCTCTGCCCCCAAAGCTGGCAGCCTCTGCAGGGTCCTTTGTTTCTAATTTAACTTCTCATTTCTTACTCTATTTTGAGAGTCTCTCTGGGACTTCAGGAATGTTGAGACGTGCCAGTTGTAAAACCCCGAGTACAGGACGGTCACACTGGCTGGGGGCAGGCGCACGCGGGTAGAAACAAATCACTCGTCGGCGGGCCTGGCCTCCGGGTCTGGGAGCGGAGATGACGCCCCAGGGCCCGGGAGGCAGGAAGGCGCACTGGTCGAGGAGATGGCGAGATGCGGCTTTGGGTGACTTCGGGATGCCGGGGAAAGGGAGCCTGTAAACGGGGCTAAGCTCCCAGGAGTGACGGTCAATACCGCGGGCGGCCCCGTAAGTGGGAATAAAGCGTGTCTGGTGTTGCCCTTCAGCTGCCAAATGCAGCCTGGCTCGGAGGACTGGGCTCCGTTTGGGAATGCGGGCTCCCCACAGCCCAAGAGGCCCCTCGACCAGGCGAGGCGGGGAGGTTGATGGATTAGGGTGGCCAGGGGAGCAAAACGCAGCCCGAGACCTCACAGCATCCGGTGGCGGCCCCACCACGGCCCCAGCCCGGCCTCCTGCGGGCCCCGACGGGAAAATGGTCCGAACTCCGCGCACCCTTATTCTCAGGATTGTTCACACGTTTAAAGATGTTTTGCATATTCTTCCCCACCCCTCCTCCCCTCCACGAGGCTCTGTAATACGTTTCTGCCTTTTTTCTAACCTCCGAGCCTGCGGAAAAGGGGCATTTCAATCTCTAGGGACCCTGCCTGGCACTCCCTTGGCATCCGTCTGATTGGGGGTGCGGGCGGATTATCGAATTAAAACTGAATTGAGCAACAAAGTAAATGCCATTTTGGGTTTCCTTGGCTCCAAGACACACAATAAACTGTGCCTTGATATGCAGACACCGTTCCAAGTTTACTTGGTCAGAAAACCAACCAAAGAGGGGCGAAAACCAAAGTCCCGCCCGCTCTCCGCTGGCTTTCCGGGGTCTCCCCGGACGGAGGTCAGGGAAGCCCCACACGCCACCGCTAGGCCTCCCTCGGGCAAGTGGCTCAGAGGGTTTCTCTTCAAACACCGCGCATGTCGATGAGACGGTGAGTCAGGAAGCGATGGGATTCAACTCGCTTGACGATAAGCTCCTGGAGATTTTCAAATGGGAGTCTGGCACCCGCTGTATATAAAAAGTCACTGACTTGTGTCTATTCAGAGCTATGTATTTCCATGTTACTAGAGTTTCTTCTTTCTTGAGAGAGAAAGTGCTACATATTTAAAGGCTTAACGTGGCCAGGAAATTCACAAGCTCACATTCAAAAATAATTTCATTCCATTCTAAAATTAGAGGTGGGGAAAGCCAAGAGAGTCAAAAACAAATTGCTACAATGAGGATTAACGTTGGATCATGTCGTTTCATTTGTCCCTTTCAAATTCGTTTTATCGATTCCTGGGGAGCCCTAGCCTCCCCACCAGAACACGGGTCCTAGAGCAGGTCCCAGAGGCGGGATGTGCCTAGAATGCTTCTCCCCACGGCGGGGCAGGGGCCCTGGGCCTCTGAGCCTCTTCCCCCCACGGAATGCAAACTGCCATTCTGGGGATGTCAATTGCTGCGTGGCTGATAATTTCATGCTTCTGCTGTTGGAAGAAGCATTCAGGAAATGTGCCTCAGGCATATTTAGTTTGTTGAGAAACTAAGACTGTCACATATACGGTTTGGCCACCTACTTGGCACTGGGAACGTAATCTAGCATTGTTATTTTTCTGTGGAGCCAGAAGGCTAAAGTTGATAGCTGAACAGTTCCTGGATATGTTTTAGAAAGAAACATCTACATTTGATGCTGAGCAGCTCTCTAAAGGATATTTTTCATTTTCTGGAAGGCATAGAAGGGCACTTAAAAACAAACAAACAAATAACTATTAATAGGTACTCATGCCCAAGATTCAGGCAGAATACTAATGTCCTAAGCAAATTTAAGAGGTGTTGTACCTGGCCCACCCCGCTGGCCTCTGGGTCACAGTTAAGCATCTGGAGCATCTGGGCTGGGCTGGGCTGGGCACTGGCGTGTATAGACGCATGGACTTTAATGTGTATTTATTTTTGACAGAGAAAGAGAGACAGAGCGTGAGCGGGGGAGGGGCAGAGAGAGAGAGGGAGACACAGAATCTGAAACAGGCTCCAGGCTCCGAGCTGTCAGCACAGAGCCCGACGCAGGGCTCAAACCCACAGACCACAAGATCATGACCTGAGCCGAGGCCGGATGCTCAACCGAGTGAGCTACCCAGGCACCCCTAGACGCGTGGACTTTATACATAATGTTCCTCGTGATTGCTTGCTTATCTGTCTTGGCTCTCACTACATGCTACGTGTATGTACATATGTTCTTCCTTATGTGAGTGGAATAGCATTTATCTAAAAATTTCTCCTGTTGACAAATATTAAAGTCGTTTCCAATCCAATGGCCCCAAAACGCAAACTCTCATTTGAATTTGCAACTCCCTAAGACCTGGGTATTTCCATATATGTTTTTTATCCACCTGTATTTCACTGTTGGTGAATCACCTTCTTATCTTGCCCATTTTTTTTTTTTTATTTCACTACTTGCATTATTCTGATGATTTTGTAGGCACTCTTTATATATTCTGGATACTATTCCTTTGTTTGCTAAATATTTTCTTCCTGTCTGTTAACTTGTCTTCTCCAGATTTTTCAGAATGTTTCTTCTGTACTTTCCTTTGCACAGAGATGTGAGATTCAGCGTGCCAATCTCAAAAAAAAAAAAAAAAAAAAACCTTATTTGGATTCTGACTGAAATGAATTTGTGTTACTTGCAAAGAACTGAAGTTTATGATACTGAGATGTCTTTTCAGAAGAATGGTATTTTCACTGTGTATTCAAAATTTTTAATGTTTTTCTTTAAGGCTCAAGTGTAGATTTCTGATAGACGGCCTCTACCAGGTCGAGGAAGTATTTTCTGTTAACTCCCTTGGTCACTTAATTAGGAGAGAGTGTTGACTATTTTTAAGTATTTTTTTTGTATCTGTTGAGAGACTATATGGTTTTTCTCCTTGTCTGGTAAAAGAGTAAACTGTTTCAGTAGATTTTCTCATATTGAAACATTCTTCCTTTCCAGGTATAAACCCTAAGTGTTCATGATATTTCACTTCTGTAATACACAATCACAAGCATTTTATTTAGAATTTTCACATTTCGGTTCATAAGTGAAATGAGTCTGTGATCTTTTTTTTTCTTGTCCTGTTTCTATCTAGTTTTGGGTACAGATTCTACTAGCTTCGTACAGTTGGGGTGTATGTCTCATTCACTATTGACTGGAGGAAGAGGCGTTGAGGTGGGGATAATTTTACCCATATGTACCATCTAGGTTTTTGTGAAGGGTGTCTTGGTCCATTTGGGCAGCTGTAACGTAACAGCACAAATGGGCAGCTTAGAAACAGCAGACATTTACTGCTCACAGCTCAGGGGGCTGGAGGTGGGAGATCAGCTTCCCAGCATGGCCGGGTGAGAGCCTTGCTCTGGGTCACAGGCTTCTCGTTGTATCCTCCCAAGGAGGAAGGGGTGAAGGAGCTCCGTGGGCGCTCTTTTATACGGACACTAATCCCATCGTGGGGGCTCCGCCCTCGTGACCTGATCACCTCCCAAGGCCCCACCTCCCGATACCATCATTTTGGAAGGGAGGATTCCAAGACGTGAACCTTGTGGAGAGACAGGCATTCAGACCTTATCAGGGGGTGCTTTTGGAAGAAGGGTTCTCACGATAAGCTGGAGGCTCTCGGAGGCTGCTGACTGCTACGCTTTCTCCTGCTCCTTCGATTTAAAGTAAAGTTGCAGCTTTAGGAGGACCAGAGTGGAGTTACTCAGATAATGCTTTAGATTGAAATGTCCTACAATGGGAGATGACGGGCCGGGGCAGAAATCACACACAGCCGAATCCTCGCCACTCAAAATGTGATCCGTGGACCAGCAGCACCGGAGGCACCTGCAGACCCATTAGAAATGCTGACCACCGGGCCCACTCAGACCTACTGAGCCACACTGTGCATTTGGACAAGATCCCCAAGAGACCATCAGACACACTAAGGTCTGAGGAGCTCGGATGGATAAGGTTCCACAGTCAGATCACCCGAGCTGTCAACATTCCTGCTCCGTACTTGGAAAACGGAAAGTGGAAACTGTCGATGGAATTGTAGGTGCGGTTTATGCAAGAAAGATGCTACAGGCGTCCAGTCAGGGGACCCGTTTTCATTTTCAAAGAAAAGACTTTGACCTACATCGAAAGACTGGCAAGTGAATGGGTGTTCATGTTTTCGATTAAAGTGAAATGTCTGAGGTCTGTAATGACATTGATGGTTCCCAGCTTTGACACACTTCACTGAACCGACCAACTACAATCTGGACCGTATCGGGTAGAAGGGGTTCTACTAAAATTTCTGCTTCCCCAGATTACCATTATATCTCACCTAGAGTCTCAGGAATGTTGACATGGAGTGGTATTCAACTGTAATCGTTTTCAAAACTACCGACATGGGCATGTTCCATTTCTAATGTCTTCATTTTTATTTGTGTCTCGTTTTGTGTTCTCTTTTGTTCGCTCATTCAGAGTAGCCAGAGATGGATTTAAATGCTTTTTTGTTTTCAAAGCCCTGTCTTACATTTTGGGTGTTTTTTTTTGTGTGTTTGTTTTTTTTTTCCTCTTGCTAATATTTAGTTTTATGTTCATGACTTTCTCACTTCCATTATCTTCGGGCTTATCATTCTTGTTCTGTCTGTCTTGTTTTCTCACACTGGCCCTGAGAGCCACACATTTTTCTCTGACAATTGTTTGATAGGGTATTCTCACGGACATTCATTCTTAAATCCATTAAACGTACAAATTCAGTGTTTATGTTGTTTTTATTTTAAAGGGTGTTTTGCAATTTTGAAAGAACCATTTTACCAAACTTTGGATGTCAAAGCTAATTTCGTTTCAGCTTGTTCAGAGAACGTGGCCTACGTAATTTCGGTATTTTGCAGTTTGTTAAGATGTTTTTGTCTTCTACTTTAGCAACGGTTTTTGTGAATGTTCCATTTGTGTTTGAAAAGAAGGCATGGTCTCTGTTGGCATAAAAGAAATGTGTCACTGGGGCGCCTGGGTGGCTCGGTTGGTGGGACGACCGACTTCGGCTCAGGTCATGATCTCAGTTTGTGAGTTCGAGCCCCGCGTCGGGCTCTGTGCTGACAGCTCAGACCCTGGAGGTTATTTCAGATTCTGTGTCTCCCCCTCTCTCTGCCCCTCCCCTGCTCACGCTCTGTGTCTGTCTGTCTCTCAATAATAAATAAAAATTAAAAAACAAAAAGAAATGTGGGTGCACATATACATATATATATACACATATACATATATATGTGTGTATATATATACACACACAGATATATAGATATATCCATATATAAATGTAGATAGATATATAGATACAGATATAGATATACAGATACAGATATAGATATATAGATACAGATATAGATATATAGATAGATATAGATATGGATATGGATATAGATATAAAATCAAGCCAGTTAATTACTCTACTCCAATATTCTCTGTCCTTCTTTATTTTTGTTTACCCTTTCAGACTCAGGTAACTGCTCACCCAGCCATTCCACTCCAATTATACTTGTCCACACACCCTGAGATTTTAGGGGTAGCAATATGGCCAGGTTGGCAGATGAGTCATGATGAAGTCTAGACCAGCACTGGTCAACGGAGGCTTTGCTGACATCTTTGTTTCTGCTTGGGATGCTGGTGCAAGAGCGTAAGATCTAGAGCCGTGGCAGCCATATTGTGACCATTAGGCCTCTTTATTCATTTTGCAGTTTGTTTGCTCACAATTCTTTGTGTTGTCTTCATGGTTCTCTTGTATTTATTTCTATTTTGCTGGTATATATTTCTTTTTAAGGACTCCCTCATAGTTGCTCCATGGGCAGGACATTTTCTGAGTTCCTGGAGCCCACACAACATCTAATGTTTGCCCACTATTTCACACGGACCTTGGACCTGAGCTCCCCAGACCCTCCTGCCTTTACAACACCTGCATTTATTTTGCTCCGGTTTTGTATGGGATCCGATCCATCTGCCCCCATTCTGTCTTCCACAAATTGTTCAAAAGCTCTCCTATGCTGGTGGCACTCTTGTTTTCCTATATTCCCAAGGGCCGATTCTTTAAAACATTTTTTTTTTGTCATTTTGTGGAAGCTGGGTCTGAAATGAGGACAGATGTGTGAGCTCAGGCAGTCATTGGAATTCAATATCAAAAACTTTTAACACAAAAATCAATACTTCATTCTTTACAAATTTATAGGGAAACAGTGGTCTTTGAATGATTCCATTTGGGGTCAGGAATACACTGTGATTCTGTGTTTTTCTTGTCCCCCAGCTATGTTTTACATTCCTTTCTCTGTGGACTGTCCTGTACCATTTAAAATACATGCTTTCTTCCGGGGCATCTGGGTGGCTCAGTCGGTTAAGCATCCGACTTAGGCTTGGGTCATGATCTCGTGGTCCGTGAGTTCGAGCCCCGCATTGGGATCTGGGCTGATGGCTCAGAGCCTGGGGCCTGCTTGGGCTTCTGTGTCTCCCTCTCTCTCTGCCCCTCCCTGACTCATTCTCATTCTCTCTCTCTCTCTCAAATATAAATAAATGTTAAAAAAAATTTTTTTAAATACATGCTTTCCTGTAAGCACATGCCTGGCCCAAACAAAGGAGGGAGGCTCGAACACACACCCCAGCCCATAGTGCATGCGTGGCGTTGGCAACCCTTCGGCATAGATTCGACTGCGGCCATTGGACGTCCGTCTCCGTTCTCAGGCACTATTTTCCTTAAGTAAACATGTGGCCTCATGTTTACATGGCCTACATGGTACAGCCCGGGCAGCTCTCGTTTAAGGTGAGGAACCTAAAGGAACCAAACGACGGAGCGCAGAAGCCCGCACCGTGGCCCTGGCCCCGCCGAGGCTCTCAAGCAGACAGCCCCAGACTCCGAGGGTCAGGACTCTGAAGACGCCTCGCTGAGCGAGTCGGGGCCTGCAGCCCACCCTCCCGGTGGGGGCCACGGCCGCCGGGGGGCCTCTCCGAGCCACGCACCGGTCGGCGGTGAGGTGACCGAGGGGTGGCGTCCCCCTCGCGTCCGTGCACCGTGCTCAGGGCGGGGGCCACACTCACTGCTGTCCCGGTGCCCAGCCTCGCAGTCCACAGTGAAGCCCAGACGCCTCTACCGGCATCCTTCACGAGCCACCCACCTGAGCACCCACGTGGGCACAAGCCTTGCACGCAGCCGGGCTACGGGTAAGCCACGCACACACACACGCTCCCCCACGCTACGCAGCGTCTTCGCACGCGTACGCTTACGGACGTGTGCTCACGCGCGTACACGAACGTGTGCGTGTGCGAATGCGCGCGTGCCTGGTCGTCTTCTGCGTTCACGTGCTCACGCATCCGTGTGTGGGCGTGGGTCTGTGCCAGGCGTACGATCGCGTGTGGGGCTGGGGCTGGGGCCGGGCGGGGCGGAAGTGGGGGGACGGCAGGGAACGTCTGGCGCCTACAGCCCAACGCGAGCCTCCCCGAGTTTCTCCGCTTACAGAAACCCCTAAAGCGCTCTTGTTGGCACTCGCTCGCACGACGTCGAAAGGGATGCGCCCGCTGCCTGCCCAGGGCCTGCATTAGCATAAATATTACATGAGTGGGACTAGTTAGAATGTGCTTGTCTCTCGAGACTCTGCGACGCGATCTGGAAACACTTACGTCTCTAACGTACGGGTACCACCTTTAAAGAAAATACGGAGGCATCTCAGTTACGCGACTGACGGCGGGGGAGGGGAGGCCCAGGTCCACATTTCTTCTTAAATAAAAGATTGATTCCTGAAATATTTGTGTATCAGTTGCCTAAACTGCTTTACGGCCTGTAGAGGAAATTGTCCTTTAAACACCTTCCATAACATTAGTGTCCTTCTTGAGCCATGACCAACCTTCTTTCCCTCAACCTCCCATCAACGTTTCGAGTTGGCGTGAGTTGAGGGCTGTCCCCACGGATCTTCACTCTCCTGCTGAAATTATTGTAAAGTGGAATGATGCGCCGCCAGTCAGTACTTTCTGTACCTGGAGAAGGTGCCGGGGAGAGTCAGACCAAACTTGGCGGATTATGTTTTAGCGTGTGTTTAGTGGCACAGGCTCGCTCAGCCAAGCAGGTGTATTTCCACCCTAAGTACAACCCAGATCAACGCACAAAGTAGGCGGGTTTGTCTGAGATGCCATCGTCTCACTGGTATTTGAGTGAAACTGCGTAGCTGGCACGCAGGTGTGGACCTTCATGCCGACAGAAGGTTCCGGCTTAGTCATTCGGGGCTGTCACAACAGAGTGCCTCAGACTGGGTGGCTGATGTCTCGAAGTTCCGAGGCTGGATGTCCAGGGTCAGGCAGAGGCAGGAAGCAAGCACCCTCCCGAGAATGCCATTGTGGGGGCCCCACGCTCACGACCTCATCTAACCCCAGTAACCTCCCAAGGCCCCCCTCCCGCTACCAGCATGCCATGGCGGTAGGGTTTCAACACGTGAATTTGGGGGGACACAAACACTCAGCCCATGATAGGTCCCAGGACTGCCGTGGGGTCTGTCCGTGTTACAAAGAGCGGACTTCACTCCAGGTGCCTCCCGTCGGCATGGATGGAAGACAGGATACCGACTGCTCGACGGGTTCGTGCCTAGCTTTCCGGAGCCAGCTGCCTAACGGAGCCTGCCGCCCCTCTACAAAAGGAACCAGAGCACGCCGTCCCACGTGGAAGCCCCAGTATGGCTCCCAGAGACACGTCACCACCCTCCGCCCGTGACCCCGCGAGGCAAGCGCTAAGCAAGCCGGCCTTCGCCCACACTGCCACGAAGACCAGACTCTTCTCTGCCGGCCGGCAACAACAACAGCCGGTTTCCTTCTGCTTCCGACGCTGCGGGGAGCCCCTGGAGCCCCAGGAGGGTGGGCGCCTAGGCAGAGCCGGTGGTAGCCTCCCAGCCTCTGTCCTCCGGGCCAACACGACGTGCAGGTCCGCGCGGACCCAGCTGACCCGCCTGGGTGGCTCTCCAGGAGCCACACAAGACGTGCTGCCCCCCTGGGGACCACCCATTCCCACCCGGATGCTAGAGTGACTTCCGGGGGGCAGCTCCGTGCCCCTGAACGGGATGCGCTCTCGCCGTGAAACACACACCAGGCCCCGAAGACCGCCTGCGATGAGGAACGTGAGCCATGTCATGAACGCCGTGCACACTGGGTACGTGTTGACACGATCGTGGGGGGAGGGGGGGATGTGGGGTCAAACAAAACACACGCCACTAAAATCAGCTTCGAAGTGACGAGTGAGTGGTTGAAGAAAGTGGAGCGGATTCACTCACAGGAAGGACACTGCACCACCCGCTCCAGCACGGGTGGCCCTTGAGGACGGTGTGTGGAGGGAGGGGAGCGGGTCACAAGAGGGCGAGGGCCGTGTGATTCCTCCCACGAGGGGACTGAGAGTCGCCAGCCTCAGAGGCAGGAAGCAGGACAGAGGCGAGTAGTTATGGTGGAGAGAATGAGACAGGCTTTCACTCCGGGAAGAGGAAAAGTTCTGCGGACGGACAGCGGTGGTGGTTGCCCGGCAGTGTGAAAGCACCTAATGCCCCCGAACCGTTCACTTAAAGTGGTTAAAATAGTAAATTCTGTGGGCGCCTGGGGGGCTCAGTGGGTTGCGCGTCCGACTTCAGCTCAGGTCATGATCTCGCGGTTCGTGGGTTCAAGCCCCGCATCGGGCTCTGTGCTGACAGCTCGGAGCCTGGAGCGTGCTGCGGATTCTGTGTCTCCCTCTCTCTCTCTCTCTGCCCCTCCCCTGCTCATGCTCTGCCTCGTCTGTCTCAAAATTAAACATTAAAAAAATTTTTTTTGAACTAGTAAATTTTGTGTTATGTGTATTTGACCTCAACAAAAATTTTTTAATCAATTTCACCTGTTTCTTTATATTTACGTGTACATTTTTTCCTACTAGAATATTTATACATTTAAATTTATGTACTGATTATTTGTTATTATTTATTAATTATTTATAAAGATTCCACTAGCACATTGAAGATGATTGATGTGACGGTTTATGGCTATTGGACAGCACTGGGCCAGAGGGAACTTAATTGACAAACAGTCACTTAATTGACAAACGTTTAGTGACCAGCTCTACACAAGGTATGGCGACAGGTTCCAGAATGTTAAAAAATAAACATAAGGTACAATCCTGACAAAGTATCCCCCCCAAGGTATTTATTATTTACAAAGGCAAAAATAGTAATTTTGCCCTTTCTTATTTATTCTTGCCTTATCATTTGTAATATTTCTTACGCATATTTACCTTATAACATTTAGTCTATGATATCTTTTTTTTTTTTTTAACTAGGAAATCCAGCAGACACTACCTTAGCCAAATGATCAAGGTTAATGCCACCGATAATAATAACATATACCAATGTCATGTGCTCCTGCTACGCAGCACAGAGTTCGCACATCACCTCCGATCTACCGGTGAGAGCGACAGACCTGAACTCAAGGGCTTTCGACAAAATACCTGACCCGTGTTCTTCAAAAGTGTCAATTTCCAAAGGAAAAGGAAAGACTGAGGAGCTGTCATATCTTGGAAGGAATTAAAGAGAAAAAGTTAAATGCTTTGTGGCAAGGTGAGATCTGACTCCGGTCCAGTTGATAGCATGGGGCCGATGTTCCTTCTTACCCTTGGGGAACCGCCACGGTGAGGGGAGGTGTTGCCACAGGAGGCAAGCGGTTGAAGGTCATACAACTACCGTCATCTATCTCCGCAACATTTCTGTAAGCCTAAAATTACATCGAAACTTACGAGTGGATACAAATGCGCCCAGGTCAGACCCACTCGGGCCGCTCTCTGGCCACCGGCACAAAGCCCAATCTCGCTGGCTCTGTGCGCCCGCCGTCTCACCCCCAGGCTCCTGTCCAAGGCCAGCCAGAGTCAGGAGCACTCGGCCACCTCTGTCCCACTTTCTGGAGAGCCGAGATGGGTTGTTTATTTGGGGGGCATGTAGAGAAGTCCTTACTAGGTTTTATTAAATGAGAAAAGGAGTGAGTGCTCATTGCATAAAGGCAAACAAAGCACGTGAATGAGAAGCAGCAGTAAACAGTTCGCCTCCCCCAATATATTCCCGCCCCAGGGGCGACCAGGTACCAACGGGCGGCCAGCTTCCCTGTGCTTCTCCACCCTCTGCAAACGCAGGTGCACGGGTTCACGTGGCTTCCTCTCCTACCTTTGCAAAGACACGGGGTCGTCTCCCAGGTGTTATCCTGAAACTGGGCTTTCCTCACCCAACAATGCCTTGCGGGCACTTCTTAGAATTATAGACGTGTAACTCCTGGCCGTGTGCAAAGAGCTGCTTGATATTTCAGCATCCTACATTATGACTACACTAGAGTCTATCAGCCGCGCTCCTACGGAGGGACTCACGCCATTGCCGATGTTGCCACAGAAACAATGAGTCCGTGTCTACCGGCAGTCTCGTTTCTGAAGAAGAGTCCCTAAATGGGATGGCTAAGACAAAGGACGCAAACATGGTTACTTTAATAAACATCCTCGGATGACTCCGCATAGCGGGTTTAGCGGTCACATCCCCACCGGCGACGGATGGAGCCCCGTGTCTCAACCCCTCACGTGCCTTCGTGCACTCAGCAGGGCTTCATTGCGAGGCCAATGTGCCCCCTCCATTAAAGTGTTTCTTTTGTTGTATATGAGGCTTCCACATATGTATTTGGGTCTATTTCTGGTCTACTGATTTCTTTCATTTCTTCCCCGTTACTTCTATTCTACGAGGCTCTCTCCGGGGAGGGAGAGCAAGCAGCCCATACCGTACATCTTCCAAAGTTTTCTTGGCAAGTCTGACATGTTGATTTTGCTTCCAGAAATTTAAAATAACTTCCGGCTCAGTCGGTGAGGCATCCGACTCCGGCTCAGGTCATGGTCTCACGATTCGTGGGTTCAAGCACCACGTCGGGCTCTATGCCGACCGCTTGGAGCCTGGAGCCTGGAGCCTGGAGCCTGCTTCCGGTTCTGTGTCTCCCTCTGGCCTTCCCCTGCTCGTGCTGTCCCTCTCAAAATTAAATAAACATTAAAAAAATGTCTAAAGGGGCGCCTGGGTGGTGCAGTCGGTTAGCGTCCGACTTCAGCCAGGTCACGATCTCACGGTCCGTGAGTTCGAGCCCCGCGTCAGGCTCTGGGCTGATGGCTCAGAGCCTGGAGCCTGTTTCCGATTCCATGTCTCCCTCTCTCTCTGCCCCTTCCCCGTTCATGCTCTGTCTCTCTCTGTCCCAAAAATAAATAAATGTTGAAAAAAAATGTCTAAAACAAATAAAAAATAAAGAAAACAACTTCTGATAATTCAAATAAAATTCATTAGAACTATATTTGGAGTTGCATCACATCTATAAAATAAATATGTAAGATGCATTAATGTTTGCAGTAGGTTAAACACATAAATAATATATACATATAGAATCTAGTTTTGTATTAAAGTATATATAGGTAGATATATACATATATTTGGAAGAGATTTGTACTTTTAAGATTGATATATTCCTCTCCAGAAACTTGTGCTGAGTTCCTTTATCTGAGAATCAATTTACATCTTACAAAGAGATTTTATAGTTTCCTTCAGGTGTGCCTTGAATCTTTTTCATAAAATTTGTTTTTTTCCAGAGATTTTATGTTGTGGGCAATGTTTTATTTCACTACCAGGAGAGAGCCAGTTGCTACTTGAAAGGAGAAGATTTTGTTGATTTTTGTAAGTTAACTTTGCTTCCAGCCACCTCTTTGAATGTTCTATTATTTATTTAGGCAAAAGCCCTTAGGTTTTCTAAATATGTAATCTCATAATCTGCAATTAAAGGATCAAGTTTCCTATCATTTTTTATGTTAATTCACCAGCTATAAGCCCACAAGGGCAGGGATTTGTGTTTTCATTTTTCCATTATATCCCCATTTGGGCACACAGTGAACTCTCCATAAATATACACAAGGAAGGAAGGGAGGAGGGGGAGGGAGGGAGAGAAGGAGGAAGGAGGGGGGAGGGAGGGAGGGTAAGAAGGGAGGAAGGAGGAAGGGAGGGTAAGAAGGGGGGGAGGAAGGAGGGTAAGAAGGGAGGAGGGAGGAAGGGAGAGTAAGAAGGAGGGGAGGGAGGAAAGGAGGGTGAGAAGGGAGGGGGGAAGGGAGGGTGAGAAGGGAGGGGGGAGGAAGGGAGGGTGAGAGGGGGAGGGAGGGTGAGAAGGGAGAGGGAGAAGGAAGGGGGAGGAAGGGAGGGTAAGAAGGGAGGAAGGAAGTAAGAAGGGGGAGGAAGGGTGGGTAAGAAGGGAGGGGGGAGGAAGGGAGGGCTAGAAGGGAGGGGGGAAGGGGGATAAGAAGGGAGGAGGGAGAAAAGGAGGGTAAGAAGGGAGGGGGAGGAAGGGAGGGTAAGAAGGGAGGAGGGAAGTAAGAAGGGGAAGGGAGGGAGGGTAAGAAGGGAGGAGGGAGGAAAGGAGGGTGAGAAGGAAGGAGGGAGGAAAGGAGGGTGAGAAGGAAGGAGGGAAGTAAGAAGGGGGGAGAAAGGGAGAGTAAGAAGGGAGGGGGGAAGGGAGGATAAGGAGGGAGGAAGGGAGGGTAAGAAGGGAGGGGAGAGGAAGGGAGGGTAAGAAGGGAGGGGGGAAGGGAGGGTAAGAAGGGAGGAGGGAGGAAAGGAGGGTAAGAAGGGAGGGGGGAGGAAGGGAGGGTAAGAAAGGAGGAAGGAAGTAAGAAGGGGGGAGGAAGGGAGGGTAAGAAGGGAGGGGGGAAGGGAGGATAAGAAGGGAGGAGGGAGGAAGGGAGGATAAGAAGGGAGGGGGGAGGGACAGAGGGTAAGAAGAGAGGGGGGAGGAAGGGAGGGTGAGAAGGGAGGGGAGAGGAAGGGAGGGTAAGAAGGGAGGGGGGAGGAAGGGAGGGTGAGAAGGGCTTTGATATTTCCTTGCCAGATGAGATGCTTCCTTCTCAGTGTTAACAAGTTGTCCGAACAGGATATAGATAATTTGTCACTGAGGCATCTCTGATTGTGGGGCTGTGGCTTCTAACCTGGACAGGAGAGCCGCACGACGCCTCGGGCGACACCGGGGCCGTTTCCTCTAACAGATCAGGCTCCTGCCCCCAGATTCCCCGCCTGCATCTCCCTCTTCTGGCATAAGGGAGGAGAGAAGCCGCCATCGGCTGAGCTCTGTGCCTGGCACTGTACTAGGTGAATTTTCCGAGTTGTTCGTTCAAGTCTCCTAAAACCCTGTGCGCTAGATATTCTGGTCCTCAAGTGTTCCTTACTCTTGCCTCTGGTGACCACTTTTATTGGAATTAACAATCCCTAGAAATTAACAAGCGCACACAAAAAAGAAACCTCACGCCTAAATTTTGTTCCACAAATCATACCCCCAAAGTTATCCTTCGTTTTATTCACTAGATTTGCTTTCGAATGATGAGTTTGTTATTTTAAAGAGAAAAAAAACAACAACTCCATTTCAGGATGACAAAATCTTCTCTGGGGCACAGTCAAAACAAAATTAGCCCTGGAAGTATTTTCAAAAGTAGCATTTTAAAACCATTCGAACATTCCCTCAAAAACCAAACATGAATTCCCGTATGATCCGGCCGTTCCACATCTGGGTACACACACCCAAGAGGCGTGAAATGTGGGACTTGAATAGATATTTGCACACCCGTGTTCATAGCGGCATGATTCACAGCAGCAAAAATGGGGAAACAACCCCAGTGTCCATCCGTGGATGAAGGGATAAGCAAAATGAGGTCTATCCACACACTGGAATATTATTCGGCCCTAAAAAGGAAGGAGACACTGAGCCCTGCTACAACAGGGATGAACCACGAGGATATTCTGCTAAATGAAATAAGCCAGAAACAAGAGGACAAACACTGTAGGGTTCCACTTGTGTGAGCCACCTGGATGAGTCAGATTCCTAGAGACAAAGTAGAGGGGGTGGGGTGCTGGGAGCCGGGGAGGGAGGTGGGGAGGCAGTGTTTCATGGTTTCGGTTTGGGAACACGGATGGTGGTGATGGTGACATGACGTGAATGTGCTGAATGTCACCGAATCGTACACTTACAAGTGATTAAATGGAAAATTTTATGTTATGTCAATTTGATGACAATTAAAAAAACACACATTTTAACTGGTTTTGAACCATGGCAGTGTTGTCTTGCCTCCCCCAATGCCAGCTGAAGGTCAGCACTAGCCTACGGGAGAGCGACATAGTAAGAGTATAGGCTCTAGAGGCAGACAGACAGACAGGCAGACAGACAGGCTTCTGATGGTGGCCCCACTGCTTCTTGGCTGTGTGACCTACGAGCAACTGTCCTCCACTTACAGCACTTCTGACACCAAATGGGTGGGTTTTCCACACCAAGTTGTCCCGTTTTCCACGGACACCAACTGGGTGTCCTACAGTTTAATTCAATTCTGACACTAACTACCCAGAGTGAATGCTGACCCCACAGGTTAAGGGCTCAGACCCACAGGACCACCCCCACCTCAGATTCAGATACCGCTTGTAAACAGCGCGTCCCCAGTTCACCCACACTCCCGTCCAACTTGAATTGGGGGTCCCCACGACTCCCTCCCCAGGTTTAATAATTTGCCATTATAGATGACGGAACTCATGGAAACACTTAGGTTTACCAATGTCTTACAAATAACATTGTACAGAATACAAATGCATGGCCAGATGAAGAGGTATGTAGGCAAGGTCCAATAGGTCCCAAGCACAGGAACTGCTGCTTCCCCTGGAGTTGTGTAAGTCACCCTCCCAGCGTGTGGAGGTGTTTACCAACCCAGAAGCTCCCAGAACCCTCCAGTTCAGAGATTTTTAGGAGGCTCTGCCAAGTAGGCCTGATAGATCGTTCACTCAATCTCCAGCCTCTCTCCTCTCCCCAGAGGTTGGGGGTGGGACTGACAGGTTCAAGCTTCTAATCATGACTTGGTCTTTCTGGTGACCCGACCCCATCCCGAAACTATTCAGGAGCCCACCGAGGGTTGCCTCGTCTTATCACCCACAAAATTTTAAGGAATTTAGGAGCTCTGTGTCAGGAACTGGGGGCGGAGACCAAATATATACTTCAAAGTCGGTCTCAGAATTTCGGAAAGTTACTTCACCCTCTGAATCTTAGGACTCTTGTGTGGAATTTATAAACCAAGGTTCATGTGGAGTTCCTAGCACCATGCCTACCACGTGATGCTCCAGAAACAAATGCCTGCTGTTGCGGCTGTGAAGACACATAGGATAACCACTGGAATCTCACATCTCTGTGCAATTATTGCCACTTAATTCTCTAGATAGGAAAAGCTCACTCGTCTGATCGTTCTATAACTAATTTTCTTTAGATTTTTGGATACAATGTTCACAACCATCTTGGAGGGTTCACGTTTTTCTGTTTCATACCATTCTACAAAGCTACCGCGAGCAAGAGAGCAAGGTACAGTTTAATGAGATTGAATTGAGAGTCCACAGATAAACCCTTACACTTATGGTGAATTCGTTTTTGACAAGGGCACCAAGACAACTCAGCAGTAGAAAGAATACTCTTTTCCACAGGCGGTGCTGGGACCATCGGATATCCACATGCAAAAGAATGAAGTGGGATCCCTACCTCACATCATATACAAAAATTAACTCCAAATGGATCATGGGTACAAATGTAACAACTAAAACCATAAAACTGTCTGAAGAAAAACAGGAGTACATCTCTGCAAGCTTGGGTTAGGCAATGGTTTGTTAAATACGATACCAAAGCAAGTGACAAAAGAAAACAAAACAAAACAAAAAAACTGGACTTCATCCAATTAAAGACTGCTGTGCAGCAAACAAGACTATCAAGAAAGTGAAAAGACAATCCTCAGAATGGGACATGATCATATCTATCTATCTATCTATATGATATATATATATGATATATATATATATGATATATATATATCATATATATATCAATATATATATATCATATATATATATATCATATATATATATGACTTTTATCCAGAATATATAAAGAACTCTTATAATTCAACAATAAGAAGACAATCTGATTGAAAAATAAGCAAAGGAGTTAATTACACACTGTCCAAAAAATATACATACAAGCAACCAGTAAGCACATGAAAAGGTACTCAACATCGAGTCATTAGGAAAAATGCACATCAAACTCACACCTGCCAGGGTGGCTAGAATAAAAGACAGAATGTTTCACGTTTCCTGCTTTCTTTCTTGTTTTTTTTTCTTTAACTTTTTTTAATGTTTATTTTTGAGAGAGAGAGAGCATAAACGGGTGAGGAGCAGAGAGAGAGAGGGAGACACAGAATCGGAAGCAGGCCCCAGGCTCCGAGCTGTCAGCACAGAGCCCGACGTGGGGCTCGAACTCACGAACCATGAGACCATGACCTGAGCCGAAGTTGGACACTTAACCAACTGAGCCACCCAGGCGCCCCATCACGTTTCCTGCTCTCTAAAATTCCCTGGTGAAGGAGGGACCCCGCCTACCTGCCTTCTTTGCTTTCTCTTTTGGGAACATGTGCTTAGGCATGTGGGTGCATCTTCTTGCCCCTGTGCTATTTATTCTTTGCTATTTAATGCTATTTATTGGTTTTCTTTTTTCTTTTTTTTTTTTGTCGTCTTTACCTGGGCTTTCTCACTGTCATGTTCTGAATACTGCTAAGGACCCTGTAGCTGAGTGGAGTTTCTCTGTTCCAGTTTGTGACTTCTGACTGTAGGACCCTAACATGAGCCTTGTTAGAAATGTGCCGAAAATGAGCTAACTCCAGCCCGAAGAATGAGGATCAAAAGGGCATCTCCTCTGACTGAAAAAAAAAAAAAATGCACAAAGGTCAGAAGACGGATCTTAGAGACGCTGAATTGGTGGCTCAAATGAGTAAGGTATTCCTACTCATTTTTGGATTAATCTTATTCCTAAGTGAATCCTGGGTATATCATTTACCTTTTGCTTAAACAGTATTGGTTAATGGCCATAGCTTTGAAGTTCTAAAATTGCTTATAAAATTTCTATTTACTCCTTTTTTTTTTTTTTTTTTTTTTTTTTTTTTTTTTTTAGTACGCCACTTCTGGCCCCTTCCAACGTGTTTCCAGCTGGATCTCTTGCTGTTCTCCATTAACTGTCAATAGATTTGGGCTTTTTTCCCCCCCAAAGGGTAGTATAATTTTTTTTTCATGTCTTTACTTACTTACTTTTTTTTTTTTTTTTAATTACCAAGTACTAGATGGGGTGCCTAGGTGGCTCAGTCGGTTAAGTGTCCAACTCTTGATTTCAGCTCAGGTCATGATGTCATGGTTTCATGGGTTCAAGCCCTGAGTCAAGCTCTGTGCTGACACAGCAGAGCCTGCTTGCGATTCTCTCTTCTCCTCTCTCTCTGTCCCTCCCCTGCTCACACTGTCTGTCTCAAAAATAAATAGACTTAAAAAATTAAAAAAAAAAAAATTTAATTACCAAGCACTGGAAAAATCGTCTGGAGGTAGGAGTAAAGTATCAGTATGTTAAGCA
This sequence comes from Felis catus, assembly GCF_018350175.1. Lineage (NCBI taxonomy): Eukaryota > Metazoa > Chordata > Mammalia > Carnivora > Felidae > Felis > Felis catus. Next base: position 4,171,733 of record NC_058380.1, read on the forward strand.
TGAGTCTGAATTTTCATTTCTGAAATTTTCAAAACAGTCAGTCAACATGGACCATTTACGTAATGGAAAGTTACGAAAACAGCGTTATAGCCATGGCTCCCAGCGCCTCCTTTAACTTTGATCCCTGAACTGCGTCACTATTCAGGGTTGGCTCCCGTGTGACGCTTCTACAATTTTTGGGTCTGCATTTACAGATCACCGGAGTGCTTTCAGAAGGGAGGCAGAGCTTAGCAGACTGGGGGGGGGGGGGGCAGGTGACACAGCGGGACCCCCAGGGGACCAGAAGCCAGCCAGCACTGAAGTGACCCTCCTCGGCAGCGTGCTGCCTGTCACTCCAACACTGACACACGCACGGAGTTAATGTGGACCAACAAGGGAGATGCGGGTTAGATCTGCACCCGCTGCCGTGTTGGAAAGGCAAATGAGAAAAACGTACGGAAAGCGCATCTGGCACAATTCAATGCCCTCGCGAAGGTCGCGTTGAGCCTCTGCCCAGATGCATGTTGCAGCCGTCTTGAAAGATGCTCTCAGACTGGAGGTGGGCTTTCTCCCGCCGCCCTCAGTGCCGAGCTGAGCCGAGCTGAGTCGAGCTGATGGCTGGTTTCCATTCCCACCGTCCCCCCCATGCCAGGAAATCCTCTGTGGACTCTCTGTCCGTTTCCACCCTTCTGAGCTCCCCTCTGCAGCCAAGGGGCTGGAAGTCTGCAGATAGAGTGTCCTGGAAATGCTTCCAGCTTCCTGATGAGCCGCTGGTGGGAGACTGGAAGGGAAGGGAGGGAAAAGTTCCTTTGTCGTCCTCCTGGGCCCTACATCCAACGTGACCGGTGTCCTTACAGGAAGACGGGCATTTGGACACAGACACTCGTGGAGAAATGCCGCGTGGCCACGATGGAGCCAGCCGCTAGAGGAATGCCAGGGACTGACTGTTCCAGGGCCCTGGGAAATAGCAGCTTGCAGTGCACTGGCCACCATGTGTCGTGGGGACACCCCTCCCCAGAGGTGAATACTGAAGTTCAAACAGCTAAGCAGTTGCCAAGAGCTCCGAGAGAGAGAGAGAGAGAGAGAGAGAGGCTTCCCCCCACAGTAGACAGAAGTCACTTATTTTCTCAGAAACCCTGGCGTAGCTAAGAGACTAACGTACGCTTCTTATCATCCAGTTAGTCAACGATTGACGGAACATGTATTAGGTGACATCTTGCCAGATGTGTGGGCCGCACAGACAAATTGCTTCCGGTTCCGCTTTTGAGATGCTGGCAGGTTAACGTAGCTGGTACTTGTAGGTACTTTGCTAGTTCCTACGACCAAACCAAGTAGGTAGGGATTGATGCTCTTCACCAAATATCGCCAGCTGTCTGCCTTGAGCACGTGTAGGGCGACACTTCCCGAGGCCCCCAGACGGAAGCCCACATGACTGCCCCTGGCCCCTGGGCTGCTGGCAGAGCTGTGTGTCTGCCTTGAAGACAGAGCAGAGCAGCGTGAGGTCCTCCACAGCCCCTTTCCCTCTGCTTGACGATGGCCCCAGGTGAGGCAGTACCGTCCCATCAGCCTAGGTGACTGAGTGACTATCACGGTCCATGGCGGACACACAGCATGAGCAAGAAAAGAAGTCTCCTCTCTGAAGGGGCTCTTGTCACCGTAGTGTCACCAGCATACGTTGACTGGCCCAACAAGAAAGACCCAGTATCTATCTGCTTTGCAGCAGCTAATGGTTCCCTAAAGGAAAATGTACATGTAAGTAAAGGGAGTGCATACATATGCAGTTACTAACTGGCACAGAAGTCTGGTGACAAGAATGGGATAGCGTTGCAGGAAGGGAGGGAAGTTTTCCTTTCCTAAGAAGGAGTTTTCCATCTTAGGAAACTTCTAGAGGAAAGTCCCGCTCAGTGGAACCGAGGAGGCAGACACACAAAGCGGCACCCAGGATGCTGGCTGATGGGCACCAGAAGAGAAAGTGGGCAGGGTCCCGTAGTGTCTGAGACTGGCCGAGGGCTGGGAAGTCTCGTGGGGACCGGCATTTGGACGGGGTCTCAATGAGCAAGCCGAGCTCAAGTCAGTAGGTAAGATGTCCTCTCATCTTATAGGAAGCAACACATCCAGCATTAATATACATGGATCTATATCTATATCTACATATACCCCTCCTCCATCTATCCATCCATCCTTCCTTCCAACCATCCATCATTCATCCATCCCTCTATCAAACTATCCATTCATCCATTCATCCATTTATCTTCTTTCCTTTCCCTTTCCCTTTCCCTTCCTTCCTTCCTTCTTTTCTTCCTTCCTTCCTTTTCTTCCTTCCTTCCTTCCCTCCTTTTCCTTCCTTCCTTCTATTCATCTATCCATCATCATCCATCCACCCACCCATCCATGCATGAACATGTCCTCCTGCTCCAGTGGTGTCTTCCTTGTTTGCCAAAGAAATAAAGCCTTGATATTGTACTTTGTTGACATACCAGATAAAAACTGCCTTCTACTCAGCAATGCAAATACAACCCCTTAGTTGCATCAAGACTGACGGATGGTGTGGCCCTTGGCTGAGCTGAAGAGCGCAGGAGGGAAGCAGGAGGGCCAGGAGGAGTGGGTGCTCAGGTGCAGCCCCCGGGGGCCACATGTGGGGTGTATGCCAGGAGGCTCAGATGCCGGGAGCAGCAAAGCTGGGAAGGAGAAGAGGGCTCCAGAAGGCATCCAGGGAGCCTGTGTGGACGGGGTGAGTAAGAGCTCTGGACACGCTTATTTTACGAACAAGGAGGCGGACACCCAAGAGAGGATGAGACATCAGACAAAGTGACAGAAAAGAGAATGCCGGGAGCACAAAGCTTTGAGACTGTGTCCTTTGGAAGCAGACTTTATGATACCATCTGATGGGTCTGATGGCAGAGAGAGTGGAGACGTTTTAAGACCAAAAAAAAAAAAAAAAAAACCTCACCATCAGACAATTTTTTTTTAATTCTACTTCATGTTTCCCCTTCCAAATTGAGATATAATTGACATGCATCACCGTGTGAGTTTCACTTACATATCCTGTGGAGTGGTCACCAAGGGCAGTTAACATCCATCACCTCATAGATACAGTGAAAGAAAAAGCATGAAAAGCAAAAAACATCCTTCCCCTTGCGATGACAACACTTAGGATCTACTGTCCTATACCAGCCGTCCTGTACATCCCTCGGCCGTGCTGGCTGGACGCGTCACGTGGCACATCCCACCCCTGGTTCCTGTTTCTCTTGTGACCACAGATTGTACCCTTTGACCACCTGCCTCCGATGTCTCCTCCACCCCATCCCTGCCTCTGGGAACCACAATTCTGATCTCTTTTTCTATGTGTTTGTTTGTTTTTGGTTTTTGGAGGCAGGGGAGTGGGGGGGGGGGTTGGTGTTTTTTCATTTGTTTGTTTGTTTTGGGTTTTTTTCGTTCCGCATAGGAGAGATCACACAGTATTTGTCCTCCTCTGTCTTATTTCACTTCGCACAATGCCCTCAAGGTCCACCCGTGTTGTCGCAAAGGCCAGAATTTCATTTTTTAATGGCTGAATAATATTCACTGAGACAGACAGACAGACAGATAGGTTTTTATCCATTTATCCATTAATGGACAAGTTTGTTTCCACATCTTGGCTTTTGGAAGTAATGCTGCTGTGAATGTGGAGATGTAGGTATCGCTTCAAAATCGTATTTTCATTTCTTTTAGATGTACACCCTGAGATGGGACAGCCGGGTCATAGGGTAGTTAAGAAGCCTCCCGGAGTGTCTCCAGAGCGGCTGCAGCGGCCTGCGTTCCCACCAGCAGCACACGAGGGCTCCGTTCCCACATCCTCCCCAGGAATTTTTATATCTTGTCCTTCTGGTGATGGCCGTCCCGACAGGCACGAGGGGAGAGCTCACTGTGGTTTTCATCTGTGTTTCCCACGTGGCTAGTAATGTTGAGCATCTTTTCACGTTCCCATCGGCCATTCACGTATCTTCCTTGGAAAAACGGCTCCTCAGATCCTTTGCCACTTTTTTAAAAAATGTAAGTCACACCCCGTAAGTTACGGGGTTACACAACCCCGTAAGTTACTTTCGTGGCCCGATCATGGATCCAAATCCACATTCTGGAAAACACCACTGGGGTATATCCCCAGACCACCGGGGAAGCCTGCCCCACCCCCTTCCGCCTGAAGGTCTCCTGTGAGCACTGTCCTCCCGTGCAGGCAAATGTGAAGAAATAGGCAGGTGGTCTGGCTGGGTCTGTTGTGCCTGGGGGGGAGGGGGAGGGCGACGCGGAAAGGAAAGGGTGCGTACGTCTGGACCGACCCCCGGGTCCGGGGACCCTTTGGTGCTGTTATTCCAGCTGAGATCAGCAGGCTGTACCCTTTCACGCTCATCGGTGTGCCCCAGGTGGCCTCAGCCCCCTCCCTGAGGTACCGGGAGAGCCTGTCCTGGCTCCAAATCCTGCAGAGCAGGGACCAGGGACCCGCCCACCTGCCAGAGCCTGACTCCCTTCTCCTGCAGCCCTTTGCCCAAACCTCCTCATATAAAAGAACAAAAATCAGAACACAAACCAAAGCACGAACAGGAGGCTGGGTGCTCCCTAACCCCGGGCAAGGGCCCTCTCCCCACCGAGGCGGAACCGCTCCGCTGCAGACCGAGATCCAGCTGCCTTCGCGTTTTTTCTTTTGTTTCCGTTTTTGTTTTCAGCTTGACGCCGATCCACAAGAACGTTCGGGGCAAATCGAAAAGCAGCGTGGAACTTAGATGCCGGCTTGGTGGCCGACGCACTGCACACACAAGGCTCCGTGGAAATGACGGCAGGCAGCTTGGGAACCACTGCGGACCCTCCTCCGTCCGGCACCGAACTGCTTACCAGGCGGGAGAGGATCGTCATTAAGGGTCAGAAATGATGCCTGGAGATTTTCAGTTGACGTATCTCGCATTCTGCGGAGGCAAGTGTGTTCTTTTTTTTTTTTTTTTTTTTAATTTTTGAAATTCATTCATTTCTGAGAGGGAAAGAGAGAGCATGAGACAGGCAGGGGCAGAGAGAGAGGGAGACACAAAATCCAAAGCAGGCTCCAGGCTCTGAGCTGTCAGCACAGAGCCCGACGCGGGGCTGGAACCCACGAATCATGAGATCATGGCCTGAGCTGAAGTCAGTTGTTCGACCGACTGAGCCCCCCAGGCACCTCGTGTGAAGGTAAGCGTGTTCTAATAGGTTTACACGGGAATGCACTCATGGGGCACCCGGGGCCGTGTCTCAGGAAAATCCCTAGGATCTGCCTCTCTCTGTGTCTGTCTCCCTCTCTCTCTCTTTTCTCTCTCTTTCTTCTGTGCTTGCGTTCTTTAAGGAAGGAGCGTTTGGTCCAACTAAGGGGAACTAGGAGGAGCCTCTTGGAGGAAGGGGCATTTAGGTTGGGGTCGGAAGAATCACTTCCAGTGGGGGAAGCGTTTCGGGCTTTGAGGAAAACCTGGAAGGGTGGGAGGATTTAGGGCATCTCCTTTGGGAAGTCGAAGGGTCCCGGGTCACGGCAGCGTGCACGGGTGGTGGGAAGGTGGGCAACACAGGACACAGGAGGGCTGCGGCCCGAGCCCAGAGGAAGCCTCCATCTGCGGGCAGTGAGGAGCAGTTAGGAGATTATCCAAAGGGAGCAAGCCGACCCCGTGTTACAAAACACGCATGTTGGTGGCACCATAGAGCAGGGACAGCTGGAGGCAGGATGGGGGTGGCTTACCAAACTCTATGGGCCAGAGTTAGGGGACTGGAGTGCCCCGAGCCCCCTGCTCTCCAGAAGCTACCCATGGACACACCCTCAGCCATGTGACAGCCCGGCAGGTGAACCAGGAGGGGGCAGAGCCCCAGACACGGTCCATCCGGACCCCAACAAAACGGTCCCAACGGCCAGCATGTCTGGGAGTAACTGTCACACGGTGTTTCTATTTCCCGTCTCCAAGTACAAAGACAACCGACGAGAGGATGTGGGTGGAGGAGATCGAGTCTTCACTGCAAATTTCTGTGATTGGAGGTCCTTTCGATGGTCTTGGTGGCATAGCGTTTACCAGGGAATAATCAAGCCTTGAGATTTCGTCTAGTCACGCATAGTGAGTCACGTATGCTGCGGGCCCGTCACAGAATTGCAGGCTTTGCTTTCAACGCGCGGCTTGTAGACCCTAACATTCCCTGCAAATCAGTCACCAAGATGGAACCTTGCGTGTCCCTTCCCCCGGGGGGTGGGGGGGGGCGGAGGAGTGTGTCTCCAGAGACGCCCAGGGTCCCTGCCCCCAGCGGCCACCCCAACATCATGCCAGGGCAGGCCCCGTGACCCACTCGAGAGGTGGGTCTAGACCTAGAAGGCCCGGCAAAGTCCATATTTGTGTTTTCAGGAGTCCTTGGCGACCGTGTGAGACAGGAGACAGGAAATCACGGCCTTCAGACAAATCCGGCCCCTGACGTGTATTTCTGTAAATAAAGTTTTATTGTAACAGCCATGCTTAATGGCCCACGTATTTGTTCTGTGGCTGCTTGTGGTTACGACAGTAGGGCCGAGTCCTTGTGACGGGGGCCGTGGGGCCCCAAAGGGTAAGATATCTGCTCTCTGGCCCTTTCCAGAAAAGCCTGCCAAACGCTAACGTAAGCCCATCTACCACATGGAGAAGCCCAGTGGTTCCGTGTACCGGTCACGGCACCAAGGGACTGGTCTCCAGGAAGACAGAACGCCCCGCGGAGCAGGGGCGAGAGAACGGCAGCTCCAAGTCACTGTGTTGGGCAATTGATTACACAGCCACCTCTAACTGGAACCCCTCCTCCCGCCCCCGCCCCGCCCCCGCCCCCCAGGACGGCCGGGCTGTGGCCGTGAAACGGGATGACAAGATCAGACACAAGGCGTGGCTGGACACTCATTCCCGGCACCGTCCAATAGGACACCTGAGTGGCCGCGGAGCTTTTCTGGAGAAATAGAGCAACTCATGGTGAAACCAGCTCTAAACCACACACTTCTGTTTCCTTCACCTTGTACGTCATCCCCACCGTCGGCAACAGTTTGACCACACTTTGGTCTGTGGGCTCCTGCCTTTTAAATGCATCTTATCGTTACGAATGCGGTACGGGTACCCGAAGGGTCGCCCAGGACGGAAACTCCTCCCCTGACACACAGAAGCCACGTGGGCTCCTTGCACCCAGTTCCAGAATGTCTTCTTAAAGAGACAAGCCGGTCGCGGAACATGTCTTTAAAGAGACGAGAAGGGCCATGAATCCAGCCTCGGTTTTCGCGGTTGGCTCGTAAATCCATCAGTTACACCTGTTCCCGGCTAAGTGAGAATCAGAGCACACTCTACTTGTCGCATTTCCTCGACAGCATCTTGACAGAGGCTCAGGGCCCTCTCCCTCCTGCTGGAGAAGCCGCTGCTTACAAAAGGCAAACGGCAGGTCGTGGTGGGTGACGCAGGGGACGCCTGTAGTCAGCACGACTGCCCACCAGGACAGTTGGCCCCCTCCCCAGAGGGAGGGTCAGGCAGGAGGCCCCAAGGACGCGTGCACCTCGAGGCCAGAACCACATGAACCATGTTGTGTGACAAAGGGAAATCTGCAGACATGACTGAGGTTATGGGCATTTTTTTAATGTTTATTTGTTTTTGAGAGACAGAGACAGAGACAGAGACAGAGCACGAGCAGGGGAGGGGCGAGAGAGAGGGAGGCACAGAATCAGAAGCAGGCTCCAGGCTCCGAGCCGTCAGCACAGAGCCCAATGCGGGGCTCGAACCCGTGACCCGTGAGATCATGACCTGAGCCGAAGTCGGATGCTCAACCCACTGAGCCACCCAGGCACCCCTAAGGTTACAGACTTCAGTAGAGATTATCCCGGACTTCTGGGAGGGCCCAATTCCATCACACCCCCCGACGCCCAGAAAGCTCTTTCTGACTGGAGGCACAAACGTGTGACAGAAGGTGGCTTCAGAAATTGCCAAGTGTGACAGCGACTGGGTTTGGAGAGGCCGGGGTAGCATGAGGAAGTGGGGGGGACCCCAGCCGCCAGGACAGGCCTGTGAACAAGGCACTCCCAGGCCAGAGGGGGGCTCCTGGGACACTGTCCCCCGAGCAAGGCTTGACCATCGTCCCTGTGGGGCGGCGCAGTCTCCGGGCCCCTTGGTCCCCGCTGAAGAAAGTTCTGCTTCTCGTCATGCTGTCGTCTCCTCCTACGGAGATGCAGGGCATCACCAGGAGTCCACAAGCACCCATGCTTCTGGTTTTCGGGAATGAGTGAGTTCTTTCAGAGAAAAGGAAAGTGCCCCCTTTCACTGCATACCCACCCACAAAGCAATGCCTGTCTGCATTCCCCTGCTCACCAAGGTGTGCCTTATGCTAGAAGTTTCCATCCTATACCATTGTAAACTATCAGTGTTTGGTCAGCATGGTGGCGGCCACACCGTCCCTGGAAGGCACTGCGGTCCCCCCACCATCACTGGAAGCCATCGCGGTGCCCCCACCATCACTGGAAGGCACTGCGGTCCCCCCACCGTCACTGGAAGCCATCGCGGTGCCCCCACCATCACTGGAAGGCACTGAGGTCCCCCCACCATCACTGGAAGCCATCGCGATGCCCCAACCACCACTGGAAGCCATCGTGGTGCCCCCACCATCCCTGGAAGGCACTGTGGTCCCCCCACCATCACTGGAAGCCATCGCGGTGCCCCCACCATCACTGGAAGGCACTGCGGTCCCCCCACCGTCACTGGAAGCCATCGCGGTGCCCCCACCATCACTGGAAGGCACTGAGGTCCCCCCACCATCACTGGAAGCCATCGCAATGCCCCAACCATCACTGGAAGCCATCGTGGTGCCCCCACCATCCCTGGAAGGCACTGTGGTCCCCCCACCATCACTGGAAGCCATCGCGGTGCCCCCACCATCCCTGGAAGGCACTGTGGTCCCCCCACCATCACTGGAAGCCATCGCGGTGCCCCCACCATCACTGGAAGGCACTGCGGTCCCCCCACCGTCACTGGAAGCCATCGCGGTGCCCCAACCATCACTGGAAGCCATCGTGGTGCCCCCACCATCACTGGAAGCCATCGCAGTGCCCCCACCATCACTGGAAGCCATCACAGTCCCCACACCATTACTGGAAGCCATCACAGTCCCTTTTCTGGAGCCCAGGGGTGTTGTTGCCCAGGCAACCAAGAGGCCTTCCGACTGACTCAACCACACAGATGCTGCAGCTCCCACCATTCTCTTGGGCCTCTGTCCCGTCCTCTCCCGCTGCCCGGACACCTGCCCACCACGGCTGTCCCTTGCTGCCTCCCAGCTCACAGGGTGTCCCCTTCACCCTTCCCATGCAGCCTTCTGGGCCCAGCGGACGGAAGATGGACAGGGGGCGGCTGTGTAAGCGTTGACCCACCACAGGTGAACCCTCTGTCCCCCCACCTGCCTGGACAAGGAGGCGCCCTGGCAACTGTCGCCCCATCTCACGTCTGGAAACATTGGATCAGGCCTCGAGCGGGCCTACGCTGAGCTCCCTTGGGGGAAACTGAGGCAGGAGGGCAGGAGAGGGCTGGAGGGAGCTGGGTACACAGGACAGTTAACGCTGGATTTTACTCTTGTAGAACCTCTATTATTTCACCTACTAGTATATGCTGGAGGCGAAAGAATCAGTTCCTGCAAGAAAGAACAATTAACCACCTAAAATCATAGTACCTCAAAATGCATGTAGACCTTGTCTCACACCCAGGGCTCAGCTCTGTTCTAACGCTGTTTGTCTCACAATATCTTCGCCCTGCTCGCCCCTGCTTCCTGGCTGCAGGGGCTCCAGCCGAAGAGACCCCGGGAGGCAGGGGGGCTAGAGTGTGACCACCCCAGTGACCCTGGCCCAGGGCTTCCCTCCTGAGCCGCAGGTGGCCACCGTGGGTGCTGTGGACGCCTGGGGTTCCCTCGGGCACTCATTTTGGGTTCTGGAGGACCATTCTGCCCTGCGGTGGCTGTCACAGAAAGTGCTTGGCTGACGCCTTTCAGTGCTGTGTTCTACCAACAAGCCTTGGCTCTCTGCCTGCCCCTATCCCAGGCACTGACTAGGTGTAGCCACCCTGCCCTTCCTGCCTCGGGATCCTGGGGGAAGGGGTGCCCAGCAGGACCCAGGGCAGGACAGAAGCCTGGACACCAGCAGGGCCCCTGACCTCCCTGACAGTGGGTGATAGAGCAGTCGGAATGGGAGCTGGGAGAGGGGCACCTGGGTAGCTCAGTCGGTTAGGTATCCAACTTCCACTCAGGTCATGATCTTTCGTTGAGCCCCGAGCCAGGCTCTGTGCCGACAGCTCGGAGCCTGGAGCCTGCTTCCGATTCTGTGTCTCCCTTTCTCTCTCTGCCCCTCCCCCATTTGCTTTCTCTCTCAAAATTGAACAAATGTTAAAACAAATTTTTTTAAGGAAAAAAAAAAAAGAAAACTGGGTGAGAACAGAGTGAGGGTCTGTCCTGACCTGGAGGGCCACAGCCAGACAGGCCTTGAATGACCCTGGCTATGTGTGGGCGCCACCCCCTACATGGCCAGCAAGGCCCAGCATCAGGCCGGGCCAGGTCTGTGAGCAGCCCCCAGGCTCAGGGCTGGCCCATCACGGCCACCCAAGGACCCAGGGGGACAAAGGGCTCCTTCTGGCATGAGGGAAGGGAGGAGGGACGTCAGACGAGGTTCAAGTTCTCCACCACGACATTCAACTGCACCACCGAAGCATGGAAAGAGACAAGGACGATGTGTAACGAATGCTTGTGGCTGTGTCCCAATAAAACTTTATTCACAAAAAACAGCGGTGGGCCACGTTTGGCCCCCAGGCTGTAGTTTGCCAGTTCTTGGCTTAGGCAGTGCTTCTCAAACTCTGATGGCCTTGGGTCACCCAGGGAGCTTGCTAAAACGAAGATTCTGACCAAGAAAGTTCGAGCACAATGCTGTCCTTTTTTTTTTTTTTTTAAGTGCACTTAAAAATTTCCTGACGGTAACGTTTTTTAAAAGTTAAAAGAAACAAGGGACATTCATATTAATAGGATATTTTATCTAAGTCAAAATACAAGATATTACTATTTCATCCAGGTGCACTAATCAGTCCCAGTGACTGGGGTGATGGATGGCGGAGGCCAGCGTGAGGCCTGAGACTCTGAATTTCTGATAAGCTCCCATGATGCTGCCGGTCCAGGGACGATGTTTTGTTGCCAGGGCCTGGAGAGCCCTCCCTCCTACCTGGGCATACGGGGCAGTTGTGTAGCTTTGCACAATTTTCTGCAGAAGAGTCGGCAAATTGCACACCTATCCTAACGTGATGTGAACGTTTAAACTCAGAGCTTCGGGAGCATCCGGCCCCAAGTTCATCGACGCCATCACCGTGTGATCCCCATCAACTAACATTCTCGAATGCTCTCATCCGCTGGTTTTACACAAAGCCCAGGAAAGGGGCTGCATCATACAAAGTGTGGGGGGGGGGGGGCGTGTGGGTAGAGAATGGCAGAACACAAGGGTTGCGACCGTCTGTGTGGCAGGCCCTTCACGTGTAAAACGTGGTGTGCGTGAATGGCTCACACGACTACGGAGGCTGGGAGTCCTGCGTTGTCTGCAAACTGCAGACCCAGGGAAGTCGGTGGGGTGGCTCTCCGAACCAGAGGGCTGATGGTGCACGTTCCCGTCCCGAGGCGGGAGTGGACGGTCCCAGCTCAGCAGGCAAGCAGAGAGAAGCAGGTCCTGAGATGAAGGTCCACGGAAGGATCGACGAAGAAGAACTCCAGGAAAGACCGTGGCAGGATGGAGAAGAATTGAGAACAGGGGACAATTTGGGGCCAGTCCCCAGCACGGCGGTGGGGAGCTTTCAGCCCGACCTCGGGGGACCCAGGCAGACTCCGCACCTCCACGAGCCTTGCTGGCCAAGGACACGGGTGAGGGAGGGAGCGGAGACCCAGACCCCCAGCCCCTCCTGTGCTCTGTGCCTCCGGCAAAGCAGCTCTCGCAGCCTGAGTTGCCCACAGGAGGTGTTGGCCATGGGAACAGCACGGAGAGCCCGGAGCAGGAAGGAGAAACAGGAACGCAACCCAAGGGCGCCTGGCCAGACCCTCCACACTCGAGAACCTCCCAAGACCTTCAGCGCGGCAGGACCCCCATCATCTGGGGACCGCTGTCCGGGGCAAGCCGTGGAGGCTCCTCTGTGCTTATTATGCACGAGGCCCCTGCACTCCTCTGAGCCTCACTCAGATCCGAGAGCTGGTGGCTCATTCACCCCCGTGAGTGTCGCTCCCTGGGGCACCAATGTCCACACCGGCGCTGTGCCCCTTCAGGTGAACTCAGCTTCTTACTGTCAAACGTCTCTTGATCTCCGCGCAGAGCAATAAAACCTCTCCTCCTGGCAGACCACGCCACGCACAAGAGCAGTGTCCTTTTGTGATGTCACCCAGCTGGGTGACGGAGTGGCTGGGCTGCCTCTGCCCGACCCTCTTCCCAGCTGTCCCTGCAGGTAGCTGGCATTGGACCCGGGCCCAGACTCCCGCACCCCCCCAACCTCCCCCAATCTGCCAGGCAGCCTGTCACAGCCCTCATTGTGTGCCTTCATTAGCGTTCAGCCCCTTGAGTCTGTCTCCTCCTTCCCTATTTGCTGCTGGACTGTGGGTCTCGGGTGGTCAGGGGTCAGGAGAGCGTTGGGGACAGGCACAGGCCTCCCACCCGCCTCCGGTGCCTACGATCCCTGGGAATTTAACAGCCAAGGGAGACGTTCCAAGTCCGGCGGATGCCACACCGATTCGGGGCAGGAAGCCCGCCGCTGCTGCTGGGGCCGTGGGGCCAGATGGGGACACGTGCTGGAGGTGCTCTCACTGCTCTGCTCTGCTGGTCTGCTCCCCCCACCCCCGAATCCCTTCTCCCACAGGGTTCCTGCAGTTCAGCCCTGCCCAAGCTCCCCGGCAGCCCCAGGAGCCATGCCTCGTTTCTCCAGAACCTCCTGCCCTCCCGCCTTCCTGCTGCGTGAGCAGAAACAACCAGGCGCTTTTGATCTTTGCCCTTCTTGTTTGCCCATCGTGCTGTGCTGCTGGGCCCCGCGTCTCTCCCTACCAGGGGCCTCCCTGGCCACTTCCTGGAGCTCAGGCTCCCCCCACAGCCCCCTCCCCCACCCCGCGGTCCCGGCCTCTGCTTCTAGAGCCTGTCACGGGAGGTCAGGATTTTCCCTCGTGGCTGGATGAGCTCCAAGTCCTTCCTTTGGCCACAGAGACCCGGCAGTGCGATCATACCCTGAGTGACCCTAAAAAAGGAGGAGGACGCTCAACAATCGGGCCGCGCCCCGCAGCGGGCACCAGACTTGCCACCAGTCCTCCGCCCGTGGCCAAGCCCTCCGTCACAGACCCGTCAGACCAAGGCCTGTCCTGCAGCCAGCACAGGAAGGGAGCCCACTCGCCTCCCATGGTGCACGGTGACCACGGAAGAGGGTACACGACACGACGTGCCAGGGCCGAGAAGGGAGGGCAGGACCCACGCTCTAAAACCACAGCCCTGTTGTAGGAGCCGGGTGGTATATTTAGCAAAGCAGGATGTTTGTGGGCAAATCAACATTTTGCTGTAAATAAAATTTTGAGCTGAGGATTGCAGAAACTTCTTTAGCCTGTATGTTGCCGAGAAAGCTCTTTTCCTAAAACGAGCTCACTGTGACCCCTCCTGCGGAGAGCTCCCGTGCCTTTGTGATGAGGGGTGTTGTCCGGGGCTGGAGCCGGAGCCCGAGGAGTTTGGAGAAGCTTCTCCCTGGGTGGGCCAGCAAGCCTGTTCCTCCTCACATCTGTGCGCTGTGCCCCCCACTGGCCAACCAGACCCTGGCATCCAGGTCTTGTCGTGACCGGCTTCCACCGCATACAGTTCCGCGGTTGGGGCTCAGGATTCTTTACGTCAAGAGCTCCAGTGGACGGCTGGCCCCACACTGGGACTGACCGGTGGGTGACTCTGCGTGTATCTCAAGCCGTGTTGCACACACAACACACACACGGCACGTAGGAGGCGCTACTCCATCTCCAAACCTGCCTCTCCCCCACTTTTGCCAAAGTGTATTTGACTCATTCCACCTGTGCCTGGTGGAGGAGAACCATGCTGGGGAGACGCCGGGGCCCTTCCCAAATTCCCGACCTGTGGGTTTGGGGGCAAAACTAAATGGTTGTTTTAAGCCGCTGACCCCGGGGCCGTTTCGTGCTGCAACAGATGACCAAAATACTGAGGACGTGAGTCTCAGGGACACTTCCCTGGGAGTCCTGATGGGAAATTCTAGGAGGGCTTCCTGGAAGACCTAGTATCTCAGGGGGTGAGATGGGGGTGGGTGGGATGTTGCGAAAGAGAAAACAGCGTGAGCGGAGGAGGGCCCGCGGGGAGAGGGAGTCGCGTTTTCCTGCGGATGCACAGACCCTGGGAGGACAGAGGGCTGATGGTGAAGATGTTGGCAGACGTGAGCTTCTGCCTGAGACGCTCCGGAATGTGGCTGGGCTGAGACTGCATTGCGGACGAGAAGGAGCACCCAGCCATCACCCAGGGCCTCTAGGAAGATAGCAGAAGCGCCCTCGATGGCCCCGGGGTGGTCACACCAGCTCTGCCGTCTCTGACTCATGGAGACCACGGGTGTCCACACCAGCAGCCAGCGACGCGTTCATGTGCCGGTCAGTCTCTTCCGAGCGCTCCTTAGCCGAGCTCTGTGAGACGGTGGCTGGGGCACACAGACCCCACTCCCGTGCGGAAGACTGGGCATCTAAAGGCACAGGAGCCTCCCAGTGTCCCGTCTGGGGCATGAGTCCCGGAGGACGTCTGCAGGCCAAGAGGAGAGCTCACTGGAATGGAAGCTCCCGTGTCTGAGCCCAGAGACCCAGACCCTGTGGCAGGAGCAGCGCCGCCGTGGGGCAGGGGCGGGGGGATGAAGGTCTAGATGGCCAACCTGGCCACACCCATGACATGCTGGGTTTACACCCGGTAAAAGCCACACTTCTGGGCAAAGGTGGGTGCCGCTTCGGGAACTTCAGGGCCTCGGGGTCTACCTAAAATGGAGCTTCCGCATCCAGGGGCCCCAAATGGGTCCACGTCCCCAACAAGCTCCCAGGTGCATCAGTGCTGCCGCTGGCCCAGGAGCCATACCTGGAGCAGCCAGGATTTAGAGGACGTCTCCAAGAAGATGGGCCAGCATTTACCCGAATGCAGGAGGCTTTTCCCCAACATAAAAGGGGGGAAAAAACCAAATACGATTATATTCATTGTTCCAGGAAACAGCAATGAAATAGGAACAAATGACATGCTTTACTGCCGTCACGGTAGGATCAGCGCTGTGGGCCAGTGTTCTATAGCTCATGACGGTCACAAACTTAGCAGTATCAGATGACACCTGCTTACTAACCCGCGGTCCTCCAGGCCACAAGTCCCAGCGGACTGGCCAGCTGCACCGCTTAACGCCTCACGGGGTGAAGTCAAGGCTCTTGTCGGCTCAAGGCTGTTGTCGGGAGGCACGGGGAAGAATCGTTTCCAGGCTCCCCGCTGCCTTGCAGCTGTGAACAGGACTCCCCACTTTCTTGCTGGCTGTCAGAGGCTGGGGGGGGGCACTGCTCTCAGCAACCAGAAGCCACTCTCAGGTCCTTGTCCCACAGCCAGAAACAGACACTTCCCTCACATCACATCTCTAATGTCCCCTTCCGAGACCAGCCAGCGAAAACACTCTGCTCTTAAAAGATTGCCACGAGTTTAGGCCCACCCACATAATCTCCCTATTTTCAGATGCAAATCCCTTTGCTGTGCAAAGTGACGCAGCCCTGGGAGTAACACCGGGGGAGCCAGGTCATGGGACCCTCTTAGATTTCTGCACCACAAGCCAGAGATGCTGCCTTAGGGAAAAACAAGCAAGTTGCAAAGATTTTCTTCTAGGACTTTCACGTCTATAAATTCGTGTACAGTTGAGCAAGGGAAGGGTTGTGTTTCCCTCCCCCCCCCCATACGGATTGTTTAAAAAACATTCATTTCCCTACTGAATTGAATGGGTATCTTTGTTAAAAATCAACTGACCACCTGAGTGTGGTTCTCTGTTACGTCCATCTGATTTGTATGTCCACACTACTTGATTCCTGTAGCTTTGTAGGAAGTCTGGAACTCAAGGGGTGTCTGTCCTCCAGCTTTTTAAAAATTGTTTGGACCATTCTAGGTCCTTTGTACAGCCGACCTTCGAACAATGCAGAGGTTAGGGGTGACAGCCCCCTGTACAGAAATCCACAAAGAACTTTTGACTCCCCCAAAACTTAACTGCTAATAACCAACTGTGGGCAAGAAGTCTTACCATAACATAGTTGATTAACACAATATTTTGTATGTCATACGTATTATATACTGTGTTCTTACCATAAAGTAAGCTTGAGAAAAGAAAATGCTATTAAGGGGGCACCTGGGTGGCTCAGTCGGTTGAGCGTCTGACTTTGGCTCAGGTTATGATCTCATAGTTTGTGAGTTCGAGCCCCACATCAGGCTCTGTGCTGACAGCTCAGAGCCTGGAGCCTGCTTCGGAGTCTGTGTCTCCCCCTCTCTCTGCCCCTCCCCTGCTCATGCTCTGTCTCTCTGTCTCTCAATAATAAATAAACGTTAAAAATTAAAAAAAAAGAAAAGAAAATGCTATTAAGGAAAACATAAGGAAGAGAAAATACATTTACAGGACTAGACTATATTGGAAAAAAAAAAAATCTGCATCTCAGTGGGCCCATGCAGTTCCAACCTACGTTGTTCAAGGGTCAATTATACTGTCAAGTGCATTTTAGAATTAGCTTCTCAATTTCTACACAAAACCCAGCTGGAACTTTTAGTGGGATTGCACTGAATCTATAGATCGATTTGAGGAGAACGTGCGCCTTTGGGCAATGGGGTCTCTCAGTCCAGGAACTTGGCACATCTCTCCATGTATTCCGGTCTTTTAAAATGTCTCTCTCAACAGTGCTCTGTCATTTTCTGTGACCAGGAGTTGCACATCTTCTGTTCAATGTGTTTTTAACTATTTCGTTTGCTGTTACAAATGGAATTTTTTTTAAATGTCATTATTCAATTGTTTGCTGCTAGCATATATGCATGTGCAGTTGAATTTTGTATATTAGCCTTGTATCCTGCAACTTACACTAGTGGCTTTCTACTGGTAGATGCTTTGAGCTCTTCGGTGTAATCATGCTTAAATCATGTTTAAATTGAGACAGTTTTACTTCTCCCCTACCAACTACGTCTTTTACATCCTTTTTTTTTGTTTTACAGCCATAGTTCTTAGGGAGATGACTACAGTGATAAGAGAGAGCATGCTTCCTTATCTGGTTCCTGATCTTAGAGAGAAAGTACTCACTATTTCAACAGTAGGTATAGTATTGTGTTAACTCTAGGTTTTTCACAGATGCCCTTTATCAGATGAAAGAAGTCCCTTTCTTTTTCATTTTGCTTAATTTTCTAGAAAACAAAAAAACAATTGCACAATCACAGTAAGAGATGTTAACCTTCCTCTCAGCAGTGTGTCGATCAGTTCAAAAAAGTGTCCGTAGGCTCGTAGAACTGGACACCGCCATTTACTTCAACCTAATTGCTATTTCTACATCACCACGTGTTCTTTTCAGGTACACATAAAAACCTACATACACATGGCACAAGTCTCAAAAAATTCAGAAGGTCTGTAAGTACATGACGCAGATCCTCTGATCTCGCCCGAATTAAATTAGGAATCAGTAGCTAAATGGTATCCAGGAAAACCTCCAATATTTGGAAAGTAAAGGATACACTTCTAAATAACACGCGTTTTAAAAAAGGAAGTTGCAAATAACTTAGAAAGTATCTCAAGCCCAAGTGGTAGTAAAAATCCATCATATCAAAATGGGGTGCCGCGAAGGCCGTGGCGAAAGGGACTTCCACAGGTTTCAGTGCCTGTGTTAGAAAGGAGGGAGAGTCTGAGATCAATGATTGAAGCGTCCACCTCAAGAGCCTAAAAAAGAAAGTAAACAGAGTAAACACAAAATAAGTGGAAGGAAAGAAATAATAAAGAGCAGAAATCAACAAAACAGAAAACAGACATTAGCAAGACGTTCCAAAGCGAAATCCTAGTGTTTTCCAAGCAACAAAGTAGGTAAGCTCATACTCAGACTGATCAAGAAAATATTATAACAGAACATAAACCACTGATATCAGGCATAAAAGACTGGTTATCACTTGGATAACCAGGATAAGATAGATATTAAAAGGCTAAGAAGCCAATTTTGTGAATGACTTTATCCCAATCAGCTTGCTCACTTCATGAACTGGGCAATCTCCATGAAAAATGTAACTTACCTAAGTTTGGACAAGCTCAAAGAGAAAATGGGAAGAGTCCTGCCTGTTGTCATAAACCCTCCCACCAAGGAAACCCCAGGCCCCCTCAGGTTCATAGATGAACCCCATCAAATGTTCAAAGAAGTGATAACACCAAACGTATGCAACAGAGAAACAGAGAAAGAGGCAACACATCCCACTGTGTTTCCGAGGCAAGCGTAATATCAACACCAAAACATAACAAAACATTACCAAAAATGAAGGATTGCTTTTAAAGCACTAAAGTCAACACGGTAGTGCTCCGGAGAGTCTCAGAGTTGCCCAGCCCCATTGCAACACCAATGACTAACTTGAGCCAATGAGAACGAACTTCAACTCCCGACGTCATGATATTAAACTTCGTTCCACAATGTCTTTTGAGAGTTGGCCATGTTTGGTAACGAAGACTCTTTTCGTTTTTATGTTTTAAAAATATTTTAATGTGTTTTTTTCTTTATTTTTGAGAGAGAGAGTAAGAGAGAGCTGAGGAGGGGCAGAGAGAGAGGGGAGCAGAGAATCCTAGCAGGCTCTGTACTGACAGCACAGACCCCGGTGTGGGACTCGATCCCAGGACCCGTGAGATCATGACCTGAGCTGAAATCAAGAGTTGGACACTTAACTGATGGAGTCATCCAGACGCCCCAAAGAGTTTTTTTTAAAAGGAAAACATGGGGCACCTGCGTGGCTCAGTTGGTTAAGCGTCTGACTATGGCTCAGGTCACGATCCCACGGTTTGTGAGTTCAAGCCCCACATCGAGATCTGCACTGACACGTGCAGAGCCTGCTTGGGATTCTCGCTCTCTCTCTCCCTCTCTCTACCCCTCCCCAACTTGAACTTTCTCTCTGACTCTGTCAAAATAAAAAAACTTAAAAAAAAAGAAAAAGAAAAAGAAAAAGAAATAACCCTGAGCAAAGAAACGCAGAAAATCATATTCCTGGCTTAGCAGAAATCCAAATATGGTAACGAGGACTCCAGAAAAACTGTGTTGGGAAGGGAACTAGAGAAGAATGACATGGAAAAGTCCAAGAGCGAAATGGGCCCGTGCTCCCTTTAATTGGCATGTGGTGCAGAATTTCTCACATATGTCAGTGCGTTCTTTGAAGAAAGCACCGCAACTCCTATTTTGACAGATGTTCTCAGTGTGGTTTCCACTCCCCAGCTGAGTGACCTTTCCGCTCACAAGACCCGCGACGGCAAAACCTGAGAACTTTCTTACCTAGTTATTCAGAACCAGCAGGCCACCCAGAACACAAGGCTCGTGACCACGGGCGGCTCCCACCGTGTGCGCATCCCCGGGGGGCCACGGGACACCCGCGAGGGTGCAGCAACAAGCCTCCCCGGACTCACCCCGTCGGGAGTCACTCCCCAGAGACAGGGACACAGCAGCTGCGGAAAACCAACGGGGACCAGGTTTCTGATTGGAAATTCGGGACCCCGTTCTGACAAAGGACCTGGTGGCTGGCAGTCTGAGGGCACCGGCGGTTCAGGAGAACCTGACGGTTCGTTCGCGGTTGAGGCAGCCACAGGCTCGGAGAAGCGTCACGGGGGGTGGCCGGCGTCACCACCGCGTGGCCCGGGGCCCAACGCCCACTCCGTGACGGGACTGCGGGACGCAGAGAGGAGGGCTGAGGACCGTTGAAGCGCCCTGACACTGCTGTGCCATCACGATGCGGGCGTGCTTTTTCATCATTCAGGCTTGTTGTGTTTTACAAAATTACTCATCCAAGCAGAGAACGGGCCCTTCCACACGGACTGGGTGTGATGCACTGTTCTGGGATGTGGGGTCCTCTGGCCGTGGGGGGGGGGCGGACCACAGGTAATGCGCCGATGAAGCGTCTAATGACACACTGGTGTTTAGAACGGGCTTGAATGCAGGCCGAGCTGCCCCTCGAAGTCCTGCTCGTCCACCCCTCTGCCTTCCCCCGAGTTCTGGGGTGTACAGAGGGGCTGCGGACCCGGTCAGGGCGCCTGGGGCGCACCTGAGCAGCTGGCTGCCGTCACATCATTACCGGCACCACGACAAAGAGGCAGTACGCAGCTGGGCGGACTGGGCGCTGTGTGCACGGGGTCAGCAGCCCCTCACCAACCGCGCCCGGGCAGTTGCCGCGCGGGCAACTATGCAGGGTCCTCGACGGGAGGCCGGGGCGTGGAGGCCCGGCTCACGTCAAATCTCACGAGAGAGCTTGAAACTCAACTCGTTTGTTTTTCCAAGTCAGCCCTACGCTCCACTTAAATGTGGTTACTCACACACACCAACTGGAAATGACGCAGCTCTTTCTTCTTGTACAATCCCCGCAGTGAGCTTGTGCGAGCCCCGCGTCCCGGGGTCACACAGCCCCTGGCGATCGGCTCGATTTTCCACGTCCCAGGGGTTTTATTTTACGAGGCTAACAGACTGCGGCCTGCATAGACCGCCCTGCCACACACGGCCCCTCTTTCCCTCTCATTTTCAAGGACGGTCAAACCCCGGTGAACTTCGCTGTGATACGTGATTTCCTGATAAACGCATCTTGGGGCTCGGCAGGCCTGCACGCAGGTGTGTTTGCCAGGAAACAAGCCGTGTTTAGTTTCTGTGGTTTGGCAGGGAAATCTCCAAGCTGGGTGGATTTGGGGAAAGAAGGAACCAAACTCAGGCCCGGAGAAGGTCCGGCTGATAGGAAAGGATGCCGAGGTCCGGTCCTGGGCTCAGCCGGGCCAGCCGAGGCCTGGGCAGCCACAGGGTCCTGGCCAGAAAAGACTCTGGACGCATCTGCACGGCTCCTTGGCCACGGCCCTGGGTGGCCCCTCAGCGCCCCCTACTCCTATCAGCCCTGGGCTAAACACCCCCAAAGGAAGAGAGAGCCAGACTCTTTAGGGTGTGAAGCGGGCAGAACAGGACACGGGGCCCAGTGACACTGGCCTGTGTCCGTGGGGACCCACCACTGCATCGTTCCCCGCCTAACAGTTGGGATTTGCCCTTTGACCCTTCCTCACCCGGTGGGCCTCCCGGACCTGCCTGGGATCTCAGGGTGGCTCTCGGACAGGACACGCCGTGGTGGCATTTCAGGAGAGGCAGGTGAGCCCCTGCTGCTCCCAGGGTGTGTGGGGGTGGAGACAGATGGCAGGTCAGTCCGCAGGGAAAGCTCGTTTGTCACAAAGGGGAAGTCACCGGGCAGCCCAAGGCTTATGGTTGTCGGACGGCAAGAGGATCAGGGCCGTAGAGCCGCTGAAATCAACATTATTTGTGTAAAGATAACACGAGCTGTGGGGGGCGTGGGTGGGGGGTAGGACGAGTGGTCACTCGTGGTCTCTGGGCTGCGGTGTCTCAGGCCTCCCCAGCACCACCGGAAATTCACTGTGCTGGGCATCCCCCGGCATCAGGGGCAATCACGTCCCTCGCCCTGATCCCCGGAAGCTGCCCATCGCCACGAAGCAGGTGGGGCTGAGGGGGTGGGGAACCTGCAGGTGGACAGAGACGAGAGTTCATCCAGCCACGGTCCTCAAGGAGCTTCGAAGGGAGATCATTTTTATTTTTAAGTGTATTTTGGGGAGGGGGGTGTAGGGAGACAGACAGACAGAGGATCAGATCACTAACTACAGGTGGTCGCAACATGAGCGGGGAAGAAGGGCCACGAGAGAAGACAGACGGGCAGGCTGACCCCCCACGGCTTGCAGAGGACTCAACTCGGACCAGGTCCCAGCGGGTCCAGGGTCAGGCCGGTGACTCTTAACCTCCCGATGTTGGTCCCACTCGGGGCCTCTCTCCCATTCACACTGTCACCCTGAGTTCTCGGTCACCAGTTCTGTGCTCCTCCTGGGCGCCTACAGCGCCCGCCGCCCCTCCGACTACAGCTTGCTCTGCGCCCACTCCGGCCACGCTAGCTGGTGCATCACTTCCCGCGAGGACGCGCGCTGTCTGCGGAGTGAACCACGCTCCGGAAGTAACGAGTGCAGATCAGGGCTGGATCAGCGGTGGGTCCAGAGCTCGACCTGCCGGCCAGGGGTGGGCCCCGGGTGGCACGTTCTGCTCTCTCTGCCTGGAACCCCCTCCCGGCACCCCTGCCCAGGGGATCGGCGGCGTCCTCCCAGGGGCTCCCCTCCTGCGGCCGGCCCCCAAAGACATCCACGTCCTCACCCCGGAACCTGTGAACGTCACCTTGCTAATGTGATGGGCTGAGGGCTGTCCAGGTGGGTGTCCCCACAGCGGGGAGATGGACAGAAGACAACGAGAAGGTGCTGTGATCGTGGATTCCGGGCGCGGAGCCTGGGGCCTGTGCGTATGAGACCAGGAGGGAGCCTAGAGCCAGGGAAGGCAGGCAGCCTCTGGGCGCCGGGCAAGGAAACACAGATCCTGCCCCAGAGCCTCCAGAAGGAGCAGACCCTGCAGACCCCTTGACTTCAGCCCAGTGGGACTGAATTCTGGCTGCTAGACCAGCAAGAAGCGAACGTGCCCTGCTTTAAACCATCAAGTCAGGGGGCGCCTGGGTGGCTCAGTCGGTTAAGCGTCTGACTTCTCTCCTACTTAGGTCATGATCTTACAGTTTGTGGGTTTGAGCCCCGCCTCGAGCTCCGTGCTGACCGCTCCGAGCACGGAGCCTGCTTCGGATTCTGTGTCTCCCTCTCTCTCTGCCTCTCTCCCGCCCGTACTCTGTCCCTCTGGCTCTCTCTCAAAAATAAATAAACGTTAAAAAAAAAAAAAAGATATAAACCATCAAGTCAGTGGTGACTGTCACAGCAGCCCGGGAAACGAACAGGCCGCCCGTCACCACCCTCAGAGGCCTGCCTGGCCCTACAAGCTCGACATCTCCCCCAGGGGCCCTGGCAGCTGTGCGGAGCACGTGTGGAGCCCCCACGGCTCGGGCTCTGTGACAGAAGGTCTGGGCCTCCACACGCACAGGGGTTAGTGGTTCCCATGCTCACCACGGACCAGCGGCCACTGCTGTGCTGGGCGTTGTGGACACCTGTGCCTTGGCTCTATGTGCAGGGGGACGCCCTGAGGACGTGGGGGACCATGTCCCTTCCCTGGTCACACCGTGTGGCCACAGCTCCACGGCCCCACCAGCGACCGGCAGGCCCAGTGTTAAGGGCCACCCTCTTGACCACAGCTGCTTGGGTCAGAGGTAAGCGCCTTGGCCAAGGACGAGCCACCAAAGTCCTTTCAACTGGGAGCTGGGAGCACAGGGCCAGCCGTGGGTAACTCGCTAACTAGCTAACTGGTACAGGAGGCAGGCACAGGAGGCCCGGGCCCCCCACCGCGGCCCAGCTTGCCCCTCCATTCCATCGGACCCCGCAAGCCAAAGGGTGGGCGCGTGCAAATTCAAACAGGCCAGTTACCGGCGGCCTTGGAGACTCCCTCAGAACAAGGCAGGAAGGGTAGGCGTGCCGCAGGGGCCGGGCAGCCCCTTTGGGCTTCATTCTCCCACCTGCCTGGAGGAGAACTCAGGTGCCACCCGACCATCCTGCCGTGTAGCCCCCGTGGGATCGGGAGGCCAGGCCCTCAGCCAGGTCTGCCCGCCAGCCGAGCGTGTCCTCCATCACGGTCCCCGGCAAGGGGCACGTGAGGGCGCTCGGCGGCCCCACCCCCAGGGGCCATCTGGGCTCTCGCCTAGAGCGGCCACCTTCCGCCACGCGGCCCTGATCTCAGCTCCCACGTGACTCAGGATGGATCCTAAATCCCACGCGGCAGGCTGTTTACAGATTCATTTTCTGATGTAAGCACAAAGCTGAGACACGCTGGCCCTCACGTGATGGGTGTTCAGTAACCAGGTCGTGACGAATGACTGACTCAACGCCGAGTCGTTCGTAGAGCGTGCACCACACGCAGAGGCCTGTCGGCGACAATACCGAGCGTCCAGATGTGGAGTTCCTCTTTACCCAAACGTGCTCATTTGGCAAATTAATTAGATCACTGCACATGTTGTTGTTGTTGTTGTTTGTAAGAACGGGGATCGGCCGTAAAACAAACCATCAAGGCCAAAGAATATATTGACATTGTTCACAGCGATGCCTGCGTGTTGCACAAGACAAAGGAGGGGCCATCACTCTCCTAAGAACTGCAGAAATGAAAATGAAAATCAGGACAGCACATTTCTCGAGGATGGGGCTGGCGGAGGGTAGCGGCCGTGTCCCCTCCTGTTGGGAGGTGCAGAAATCGGGCCCCCGCCGTCAGGGGGAAGGCAGAGCGGCAGGAATCAGGGCCGGCAATTTGGCAGTCTCTGGGAAAACTAAAACTGCGTCCTCACCCCAGGGCAGGCCCCGCCACAGGGAAACCTCAGGACCACCGAATCGCCCACCGGGAGGGGAGCAGCGAGGAGCCGGGGCAGCCCCACAGGAAGGCGACTGGGGAAACGGTCGCGCTCATTCTGAGGTGCAAGAGAGGCGGCCACAGGCCCGGCCGGAGAGTCCGACGCTAGCGTTTCTGGGGCACAGGTATGCGTGCGTTCACAGGCACGTGTGGGAGCGTGTTCCCCATGCAGGAGTGTGCGCGGCCGAGTGTGCACGTGTGTGGATCTGTTCACACGTGAGTGTGCCTGTGTCTGCTCCTGGGAGCACGGGAAGCAGTCGGGAAGAATCACGACAACGGTACGGGTATCCTGCTGGGAAGAGTGCTGAGTTGTGCCTCCACTTCACAGACCAGGAAACTGAGGCAGGGAGTAGCCGAGTCACCGCCCTGAGGTCCCACGGCTGGAAGGAAGCAAATCCGAACCCAGGAGACCTGGTTCCAAAATCCAGCCCACACTCATTCTGGTCTGCAGCCGTGCCCCAACACGTGAAAGGCAAGGCAGACGGTGGCACATTTTCAGTGGCGGGAGTATGGATGAGTTTTCCTTTCCTGTCTTTTTAAAAGTGTTTTGTGTTTCAAATTACTATTTTCAGAAGTCGCCACCCGCTCCGGGGTGAGCCGGCGCTGTGGGATCGCTCCTCCCCCCGGGGAGACGGATGCAGACGCACCAGACGCGGGGGTTATGCAACCCGGCTTCGTTTCCACGCGGGTTTCCATGCACCTGGAGACCCTGACGACATCCTCGTGGCCGAGAGCCGTCAAAGCGGGTTTGAAGGACAGAAGGACTACGCCGCCCACACCCTGACTTTACAACCCGCCGTTAATTAGGAAGAAGCGAGACGTGTCTGGCTTCGTGACTTCAGCTGTCCACCTGCGGGAGAAATTTCCACGAACGCCCCGTGGCTTCTCCCCCGCTGCCTCCTCGCCGCTTCGTGCTCTTTCGGGAGTTGTAACTTCTATTGGCAGCGCTGCTTCCAAGACGGCACGCGAGTGTGTGCTGCGTAATTCACGAGACGCACTGAGTGTTCAAGCGCCACTATCGCGTCACAGCCACAAACGTAAGCACGGGCGTGTCGACAGCTGTTCTGCTTCGCCCGCCGCCCGGCCAGTCAACGGTGTCCGAAGTTCAACAGGAACTCCTGCCCACCCCCTGTCCCCCGTCCCCAGTTCTGCCTTAGAGAAGCGCACGCTGTCAGTCCTGTGTCTGAACAGACGTGAACGGTCTGTCCCGGGGTGATGGCCCGGGGATGCCCTCCTGGAGCACTGGGGTCCGGGGTGAAGAGCTCTGGCGTCACCAGCAGCCACCTGAGACCCCGGGAGACGCACTGCCTGTGTCCCGGGGCACCCTGGATGTGCCCACAGAAACAGAGGGCAGTGCTGGGGGAGGGGGTGGGAGGTGGCACATCTTCAGACGGTAAACGGAAGGACGAACAGCCCTGCTCAGAAAATGAGGGACGTGTGGGGGCCGGAGCAAAGAGAACGGAGGCTCGGTGCCTCAGAACCTTTTAGAACTAGCAGGTGCACAGGCTCGCGGTTCTATGACGTCAACCACCCTTCCGGCCACTCCGGGGCCCCTGTGTTCTCTGGGCGACATCCCAAGTCCCAGCAGACCAGGGACGTGGCACAAGTGGGACCTCCTGCAGCTGGGCGGCGACAGGGTAGCCGTGCGTCAGCCTCAAGGTGCACACCTGAGCAAGGTCACCTGTGCACACCTGCAGGGTGTCAGGGCAGGGGTGGTCCACACAGCCTGAACCAAGATGGCGGTTCCTATAGACTGAACGTCTTTGGGGGAGTCCGTGGACTGGCAGAACTTAGAGCCAGGGGCTGCCTTCTCCAGAGTGTGGGGTGTGGGCTGCAGGCAGTTGTATCTAGGTCTCCAGTGACCAAGGGGCACTGCAGGTACCCGGCCGTCCTGCCTTGCACACGCCGAGTGCCCTGTCTCCACATGTGCCAGCTTCCCGGGAAGGCACAGACAAGGGGGGCCACCGGGAATACGAGCTGAGGCCCAAAGGGGGTCCCAGCGATAGACACGGTAAGGAATACCGAGTGCCTGCGTGTGCTGTGCTATGCACAGATGTGGTGCCATTGAATACCTCATGCCTGTTCCCTCCCCACCCGACACTGGACAGGCCTGTCGTTCTGCCCACAGACTGCAGGGGAAGCGCCCCCCTGAGGGTCTCGTGCCCTGTCCTTAGGAGGGTCTGGGCATCCACCTTCTCCCACGCTGCCGGGGGGCCGGGCTGGACGTGGGATTGATCAGAGGCCCCGTGGAGAGGCCCTGGGGACAGGAGGAGCCTCAGCTGATGCCGAGTGGGGCAGACCTGCCCCTCTGAGCACAGTCCAAGTGGATCCGCACAACTGCAAGAAAAAACAGTGGTGTTGTTTCGAGCAGCAAATTTGGGGGACGGCTTGTAACACGGCCCTAACTGAACCACACTCAGGCTCCTCTGTGCTGCCCCAGCAATCCAGATCCCAGAAATGGAAAACGTGGTGTGAAATGAAGGATGCTGAGAGTGAATCACTGCACATTCAGAACGAAAGCCAAGAACCGGACAACGGGGCACAGAAATGACAGGGAGGAGTCGGTAAAGCCGGAGAACGTGAATACGAAGCACCCAGAGCTTTCTGGTTGTCCGGGTCCTCTTGGCTAATTAAAGTGCACGCATCTCGTTGTGAGCAGAACGTTGGCCCCTCAGAGATGTTGCGTCCTCATCCCCAGACCCTGTAAATTGCTGGGTTACTGACAGAGGGGGGGAATAGGGTAGCAGATGAAGCGAAGGAAACTAGGAGGAAGACAAGACTGCTCATCAGACCGAAAACCGAGAGATGATTCCAGGCAGCCCAAATGCATGCAGTGTGGCCGCAGGTCCCAGCCGGGGGCAGAGAGCTCAGACTGCGTGTGGTTATGCGTCTGCAGGTTGGGGTGGGGACGCGGGCCCGGGGACTCGGGGACGCAGGCACCGCCAAGCAGCTGGAAAGGCAGCGAAGGGACCCTTCCCTGCGGCCTCTGGAAGGAAACAGCCCCACGGACAAGGGGCTGCAGGTCGGCCTCCCGACCCCCAGAGCCGTCAGATTACACGTGCGTGCGGCCCGAGGCCTCGACTTTCCCAGGCCAAGTTTGTTACGGCCGCGGTAGAAACACTAACACAATTGCAGGAAAACTGGAAAAGGCGCGTGTAGTAGAGGCATATCACGTGAACCCGGGGGTGAGCCGTACCCAGCGAGTCGTGGCCTGTTCTTCTGAGCGCACGGGGAGCGCTTTTCCCTGCAGTTCTGTGCCCGCATCTACGTCACCCTTCCAGCTGCCAGGGGGTGCGGTCCGCTGGAGAGCGCCGCGTGCCTTTACCCCGACTTGTCACCCGCGAAGGCGCTCGTGGGCTGGTGTCAGAGACCAACGCGCTGCTGCACGGGCTCGATCCGCTCCTCAGGACCAATTCCCGCCACTGGAGTTGCTTTGCCAGAGGTCAGCAGCTGCCCTGTCTCACGCGCGGGACTTGGCGTCTAACGCCCCCGCTGCGCAGCCCGGCCTGTGCCGTGGACCCTCTCCAACACGGTCGTGACGCCGTGTTACGACTTCCCAGGGGCTTGGCGGGGTGGTTTCTTCCAAGGAGTGCTCCGTCTTCGGTGCCGGGCGCTTTCTCTCGGGGATGGCGTCGCCCAGGCACGGCTGGCTGAGCCGGGCGGCTGGGCCGTCGGGACCAGGGGATCGAGGGAGCCCGTCCTCACCTTGCCGCCACCGAGACGGTCATTGTTCCAAGGGCTCAAAGGCCATCGGGGCTTCCGCAGTCTACCTCACTTTGGTTCTGAAGTCCCATGTTCTTTCTACTCCTTTCAAAGCTCCGTTTCCTTTAAGGATGGTGCGTTTGGGACCTGTGCCTGTCCATGGCATCCTTTCCAATTACTTTGAAGTATTTTCAAAGCCCTGATTGTCTGAGGTGCCTCTGGCTGCGAGCATGGTCATGCGGGGTCAGAAACCCAGGCCGAGGCTCCCTGTGGTCTCAGTGTGGTGGGCTGGAAGCTGGGGGCGCAGACAGCACCCGGCTCCCCCAGGAGCCCGGAGCCCCGGCTGGCGGTACCAGGGGAGTGTGCACCCAGGGGCGGAGGCGGGGGTGGGGTGGGCGGGCGGCTTCCGTCCCAGCTCAGCCTTTGGGAGAAGCCGGAGTGGTGAGCCCAACCCCGCCTCGGTGCGCACAGGTTACATCAGGTTAATTCACCGGGTAACGAGGCCCTGTGACTCCGGGCAGATTCCCAGAGCCTCCAACACTGTCTGCGCCTGGTGGTCAGCAGGTGCCCGCCGCCCGGGTCCGCACTGATGGCCTCACGGACCTGGCCCAGCTCTGCTCCCCACGCCCCAGCCCCTTGGCACGTCCCTCGTTCCTTGGTATCCTCAGGTATGTCACCAACCCCGCCCCAGGAGAAATCAGGCTTCTCCTCAGCACACTGTGTATGTGGTGTGTGGGGTGTGTGTGTGTGTGTGTGTGTGTGTGTGTGTGTGTGTGCGCGCGCGCGCGCGCCTACATGAGGTGGGCCCCAGGGCTGTTTCCATCATGGCCAGAGGGCGTGTGCAGGTTAAGCAGGACAGAAACGGTGGAGACGGTTTCTGAGCGGAACCGAAGCCACAGGTGAGCAGCCTGAGTTTGGGGTGCCTGCGTTGGGGGCAAGCTTTGGAAACAGGCAGTGGCTCTGGGAGGCCCCCCGCGTGTTGCGCCGACCAGTGCCCGTCCCACTCAGTGCCAGAACCTGGCAGGGACACTGCGCTTGGCGGGGCTCAAAGGTCCGGGTCAAACTGTGAGCCTTCAGAGGGATCTCGGGGCCGAGCCCGGGGACTTCCGGAAGAGGGACCGTGTCCCCAGGCAAGGAGTCCAGCCACCCCTGACCTGCCCAGGGTCCACCCGCCATTAACATGGGGGTCATTTGACAGACGGCCAGATGGCACCCTGTACCTTGGGAAGGAGGCTCCCCAAAGCCCAGCCCGCATCACAATAGGTGTGAAAGTGCAGGCGCCCCCCCCCCCCCACCCCAGCCGGCCCTCCCCAGCCCGGCCTGGGAGCCCAGTGTCTTCACAGGACGGACCCCTGCCCTGTGCACCTGGCCCCATGAGTCCGTCCTACAGTCCCCCCCACTTTGGGCCTGACCACCCCCAGGCGGCGAGTGTCTCATCGCTCACTTAGAGGCTCTAGAACAGCAGATGGGAGTTTGTTGACACTGAGGGATTTAAGGAGACTCAATTACAGTCGTACCGAAAAAGCTTTCTCTAAAATAAGAAAGCACACGGATTCCTCAACTCGCAGAAACTGCTGACAGCTTTGTTTTCAACCCAGCAGGAGTAAAAAGAAGCTGACAACTTATTTTTGCAGGTTATGCCCATTCAAGTCTATTTTTAGATCTTTGTCCTCAGTGAGCGCGCATCGGAATAGCATTCGGTTTGCGAATCGCCATCTGTTCTGAGCGGCGAGCCCCAGCTCACGGGGTCCGGGGTGGGCGCGCCTGGCCGCTCGCGGCTGTCCCCACGGATGAGAACAAAGGGGCATTTTGTGTCCACGGCGTGTGGAGGGGGCACTCCAACGACGTCACAGGCAGCGAGCGCTGTAAGTTCAAACAGCTATGAATACGTTTTATTTATACACTGAGCACCATGAAAAAATGCCCTTGGCTTTTAAAAATGGAGCTCAAATAATCCCTCGTATTTAAATAGATTTCTCATAAAAAGGCCATCCAACCTTATCTTGGTCGTTAAGATAAAAATTAACCTATGGAAAAAAAGCCACCGCAGAATGCTATAAAAGGCCCCTTCCCCTGCCTTCCGGTTTGTGACAAGCACTCCCTCCCTCTGCAGCCCGTTCCTTCCAGAAGCTCACAGAGAGGCCCCACCGGCTGGTGACTCACTCTCTTCTATGGAAATGCAGTTGGTGCATGACATACATCATGACAGGGGACCTGACATATGAGTAATGGGCTACGAGCACCTTCTGGAACCAGCATGCGCATGCGGTGCCCGGGGAGGCCCAGGGGCTGGGCAGGCAGCCCCTAAGCCCACGGGCCTGACCCGCCCTCGTGCTCTTTTTTTAGCCTCCACTAAACTTAGCTCATTCCACCCTCTCGAATAACCTAGATCTGAACACCACTCCTCTCCTACGGGTCCAAAGAACTCTGCAAGGAAGATTTAGGTGGTCAGTGACAGGCATTTAACGCGCTACAAGGAGGTAATAGGCCTGTCCCAGGGAGTCCCGCGGCCTCGGGAAGGACCTGGCAGGATTCCGGGACCGTGGCCAGCATGCGCTGGCCGTGGCTGTCTCTGCAGAATAGCCCACGTACCCGGCCCGAGGGTGCTGTCCGCTGTGGAGACCGTGTGACCCACCCAGGGCACAGCAAGCCCCCCCGCTGCTGGTCACTATTTCGGGCCTCTGTGAACGTTTTCCAAAATAATTACCAAAAGGAAATCATGCTGCTCACACATACACACATGCGCTCTTTCTCTCACTCTCTCTCTCTCTCTCTCCCGTCCCTGAACACACAGAGTCCTTCTTGGGGAAACCGGTACTGAAAAACCCCTAAGCGAAGCTAGGACGAAGCGGTTGGTAACTCACGGGGAGTTCACTTGAAACCCGGAGCCACCGTGCCGCCCCTTATCAGGCCCGGTTCCAGGAAGTGGGTCCGCCCTGGGTCACGGCCCTTCCCAGGGCTGCCCGCCCGCAGGGACCAGGCAGCATCGCCCACCCGGGGACCTGCTTCCTGCGGCTCTGGCCGGGCTGCAGGACAGCTCCACGGTCAGTGTTCGCCCACACCACTGGCCTTCGGTGAGGCCGGAGTGTGGGAGGCGAGGGGTGACGGGGACCTCTCCAAAGAGCCTGGACTCCGAAGGCTGGACCCTCAGCAACGAAGCTAATGGCCACCCCGCGGCCGGAGCCAGAGAAGGGCCATCGGGGCAGGGCGGTAGCCTGAACTGCACCCCCGCCAGCAACCGCTGTGCAGAAAACAACGCAAAGCACCGTGGAGACGGGCCATCGTAAGGTGTGCTTCGGGGCCAGCCAGACCCGAGGGCGTGGGAAGGCGTGTGTGGTGGCCCCCCCTCCCGACTCTGCCCCTTTCTCGTTCTGCCGCTCACGGGGCCACCCGGCAGCGCTGGAGGCTAAGTGATCTCACCTCACTTCCAACGGAGGCGCCGCGTCGTGTATACTGTTCAGAAAAAAGAAGCCCAAGCGTCACCCTCTCTGCAAGTGTTCTTTAGGGAACAAGATGTGGTATTTAGGAAAAGCCGCCTGGTGTCCCCTGCCCATCGGGCAGGAGGAAACTGGAGAACTGCTTGCTCCGGGGACGAGAGAAAACGGTGCCTCTTAGAGCACACCCACGTCCTCTGAGTGGCCCTACGTGAGAAGAACCGGACGTTTCTTACCCTCTGAGAAAACAAAAGGATAAATCACAAACGTGGCTCGGGTGGTGGCACGAGGGGAACCAGCACCGCTCAACACAACTCTTAACAAATTTGGGAAAAGCCTGCGGCCCGCGCGTTGGCTCAGTCAGTGGCAATGCGGATTCGAGGGGGCCCGCGAACGCCGAGTGGTTTCCAGGGAGTTCCAGCCCGAGTGCAGGTCCAAAGGGGAGCGGGCGAATGCACGAGTAACCTAGAGACACGGGCGCAGAGACCTGCGCGGGGCCACTCCACGCAGCCGTCTGTGCACGCGACGGACGCCTCCCGCCCGGTCTCTCCACTCCAAGCCTGGAGTCCTCAGCCCCAGCCACGGGGCCCAAGTCCTTCCCCAAGTACCGCCGGGCGGAGCGGAGGGAAGACCGCCCCGCTCCGTGGTGGGAAGGCTCCAGAAGACGCAAGCTGGGCACTGCCAGGGAGCACATCCTGAGAGGCAGAGCTGGCGGAAGACGGGACCGCGGGTCTGGTTGGTCCTGGCACCGGCCGGTCGGCGGATTCCCTCTGGCGGTCTGGCTCACTTCAGGCTGGGTTTGTGTCAGTTGCCACATAAAAAGATGCGACACGGGCCTGGAGTCTTACCCTGACCAGGCCCCTCCACCGGCTGACCCCGCCCCCCCAGGCGCCCCGAATCAGTACTCCTCAGCTAGCGTAGGCCCTTGCGGACACGGCCGCACTCTGGGGCACAGCAGGAACCTCCCCAAGCCCTCTAGGTCCCGCTGCACGAAGGCCGGTGCCCCTAAGCCAAGGTCTAAAGAGGGCCCAATGGCAAAGCATGCTGCTAAGCGGCGAAGCCCTTTAGTCCCTCCCAGTCCAGAGTCACAACTAGGAATTTGAGAAGGATCGCGTCCTTGGATGTCGGACGACGGACTGCCACCCCTGCACTAGTCAGCCAGATGCGGCTGTAAGGGGATCCTCAGCCCACGACAAGTTCCAGGACCCTCTACAAGGGCAGCAACAAAAGCGAAACAGTGAGGCGGAAAGATCCCCACAAAGGTTTCTCCAGTGATCCTTCAGGGGAAACCTGATCAGCGGGAGCCTGGGTGCCGAGATCGGCTACGGGAAAGTAGGTCAACCGTGCACGCCTGACATCCACTGGCCCTGTCACGTCCCTTCCTCTGACATGGGGGATTTGGGGACCAGAGAGCTCATTGTGCTTCATCCCCGTTTCCAAAAGGTTCCCTCCCTCCCTGGCACGATGTGCTGAGATGGCTGAACAGCATGGAGGCCACCGTCTACCTGGTTGTGCAGAGAGATGCCTGGCCCCGAGCCGGTAGATGCGCCCCGGGGGCGTGCGCTTAGAGCTGGGCTCAGGGCAAACATTTGCATTTGTGGACAGGCAGGGAGGGATGCCTCGCACGACTGGGGGGCCCATGGGGGTAAGGATGGCTGGTTGGGTCAAGGTTGGCCATCATGGCTGGTATGAATTTTCCGGCCAGAACGGCAGCCCTCCCTTCTGTTGGAAAAGTCACCCTCCAATCACAGTGCCTACTCCCACAGCCACAGGGAGGCCATGTGGTCTACTTCACCCAGCAGAGGCCTCTCCTGCGGGGTTCTGAGTCGGTGTTGAGTGAAGAGAGTCCCCCTTCCTCCCTGGTGGTGAGCCAGGCAGTGGGGAGCTGCCATCAGGGAAGCCAGTCTATGAGGCCAGGTCCAGGGGACGAAGCTACAAGCCAGACAATGTGTGACAAGAAACGGAGTGTGTCCCTGCAGCCCCGAGACCCTGGCTCCAGCGACATTCAAGGATGCCACCCCCCTGTCTCGCCTGGCTTCCATGCTGACAGTCACAAAGCTCCCCTTCACCTAAGCCACTCTGGTTGATTTCCTGCCGCTTACAACAAAAGTCCCATTACGCCAAGCATTTCAGACTGCACTCTACTGGGTAAGATTTGAAAATACTTAACAAGATGCAGAATTAAACTTTATCTTTTTGGCCCTAGGAAATCAGTACCAACCGTCACACTAACTCTCCATCGTGCGTGGGCGTATGAGCGTTCTGTCCCTCTGGCCCAAAAAGTGTTTAATAAAAGCAACTGTATCGCCGATATTTAGTTCACAGGACGGAGCTCTGTAAAACAGACCTGCGCTTTCCACAGCAAATTAGAATACATGAAGGTAAAGTTAAAATAGGAGGGCTCGTACGTGAACCAGTCTCAGGAAACTCCTACTCCTCCAAACAAACAAACAAGACAAAACAGAACAAAAACCTCCCCACTAGGTTTCTCCGTTTCACTCAGTGGCCGTAAAGCAGTTGTTAATCATGCACACATTAAGAAGCCGAAACACATTGGGTTATTTCTGAAGCACATTATTTTGAAGCTCTGTGTGAATCTTTCGTAGTTGTGTGTGGAGAGTTATGTCACAAAGTTAATCATTCCCAGGATGCTTGCATCTGGGGTAATGAGAAACTTCTTGTGCAAGCGGCCATTAATCAGTGAGGGCAACATTGCATAATGGGCTCTGGAGCACGTGTCCGGGGATCGGAGCCCAGCGTTTCTGCCTCTTGCTGACCTTTTCCAAAGCAGAACTGGAGCCACGTGATGTGTGCTTCCTGCCAACAGCCACTTATTGCCAATAATTAAGTTGGATAATGTGGAGAAGTAGAAATAGAAATTGCAGTTCCTTCAGAGTTCTAAAAAGAACTCTCTTTGAAGTCGTTGGTTTGTGGCTCCGTGTTGTGGCTGACTTGAACGCGTCACTCTTGATCGTTACCAAAACTACCCATTAAAGTTGAAATAAAATATTTTGCTAAGTGGTTCCTGGCATTTGTGTTAGAAACAATAGCCATGGCCCCACAATAAGATTATTTTATACGTAAGAAAAGGGAAGCAAAAAAAAAAAAAAAAAAAATCAAAGACGCCAGGAGCCAAAGACGTACGCGTCATCCATCCACTCTCAGCCCATCGTGTTTGATGTTCTTGAGCAACAGTGTTAGCGAGAAACTCTTACTTAATCTTGCCGGTATTATCCAAAGAGGACACTTGTGAAATACTCAAGACAAATAAATATGCTCTCATTATTACACGAATAAAGAGCCCGTGTAGTGTGAACTGCATCTGTGACATCCACGCAGACTCGAGGGGAGCAGAACCGTAATTAAGCCCCGGCAACGACAACGGCCACTGTGTCCAAGGAGCTCTGGGCCCCCCCGTGCCAACCTGCTGTTTTCAACGGCACCTTAACCAAACAGTTCTTCTGGAACTTCACCAAGGGTCCATTTTACACCCCAGCAGCCGACCAGAGTGTATCTGGTTCCCTGGCATATATTAGGAACAATAAATTGTCAAGTTTCCTCTTTATTATTTTCTTTTTTTTGCATTTTAGAAAAGGACTCTTTCCCCCAAAAAAATTACCAAAAAAAAAAAAAACAAAAAAACAAAAAAAACACAAAAAACCAAAAGGACGCTCTCTTGGATTCCATCCCACGAGCAAACTCTTACTGTACTTGAAATCCTGGCCCATATCTGACAATTTTGAATTAATAAACTGCTCTGTCATCATAGTGTTAATGCCCAACAGTGGAACATGAACTTCACAGATGGAAGGAAAGTTTATACTCCTCCTGAAACACAAAACACATACCTGCCAGGATTTCAATAACTAACTCTTGATTTTTACCACTTGAATTCTGCATTTGTGCATTGATTTGCTTTGATTTATGGCCGTTAGCTTTGCCACCGGTGGCTGAGTGCACACGAATGCTCCACAGACCGAGCCAATGTCATGACCAGGCAGGGGCAGCTGCAGCCAGAACGGCAAATGTCCTGGGCCGGTGCTCAGAGCACACATTCAAAAGACAACATAGCAGTAAACCCCATGCTTCTTTGACTGTAAATAAACTTTACATTTGGGAAGTAAGGTATATTAAATATTGAGGGCTGTAATAACAACAATAAATAGCATAATATCGTGGATAATTAATATCATAGTATTAGTATTAATGGTTAATATATTATCATTCAATAAACATCAGTTTTGATGTACCAGAAGTCAGATGTTATTTATCAATAACAACATCCGCGATACACATGGCTGCATTAAAATCACCTGGCTGGGGGGCGCCTGGGTGTCTCAGTCAGTTAAGCGTTCAACTTCGGCTCAGGTCATGATCTCGCGGTTCGTGGGTTCGAACCCCACGTCAGGCTCTGTGCTGACGACGGCTCAGAGCCTGGAGCCTGCTTCGGATTCTGTATCTTCCTCTCTCTCTACCCCTCCCCTACTCATGCTCTCTCTGTCTCTCAAAAACAAACGTTAAAAAAAAAATTAAAAAAAAAAAAGTCAGCCGGCTGGGTGGGTCATGTAGTAGGAAAAGTGCAGTGAGAACCTCCAGAACCTGCTTCTCTGTATAAGCAGTCATTTTCAAGATCAAGTTTTTTTTTACAAAACCCTTGGAAATTAACCAAAAGCTTGCAACCATCTGATGAGCATTTCTTCAGGAAAAATGGCTGTCTCAGGAAGAACATCAAGCTCTGTGGAGGTTTAAATTGCCATACACCCACTTTTCCAAACTCCTTAAAACCCAACCATCTGAAAGTCAGGGTAGCCATTGCCCCAACCCCCACTGTGTCTGTAGCCTCCCCCAAAGCTCTCTTCTTGGGACTCTGTCATTTTCTGGCCTGTCCGGCAGCATCCTGGAGGCCCAATTACTAAGGAAAACCCTGACTCACAGGCTTTGTCTTTATCCGACCTGACTCAGAAACCCTTCCTGTGAACAGCTTTCTACGGGGTATTTGTGGGAAACGATCGGTGGCAACAACTTAGCACCAAAGTCACCTGGGGCGGTGACAGCAGCTGGTACAAAAAAGAAGCTGGGGGATGAGATGCCTATAGTGGGCTGTGAAAACCTGTGACACGTTCCTAGGAGTCTAGAAGGCAGTATGCACGTGCAGGGCTGTGGACACGCTCAGCGAAGACCTGAGAAGGCTTTCTAACTCTCATCTCTGGCTGACCCCGAGGCTCTGCAAGGAAGTGAAGGCTGAGGCAAGGTTGCCAACTGCCCAACAAAGCATCGGAGGCAAGCCCCAGTGTGCACACAGTGCCCCTTCCCAAGACCTGGAGATTCACTGCTTCAAGGCATTTAGAGGGGTCTCAGTCGGTCATTTAGCTGATCGCTAAATTAAACAGAGACTTCAGGGATCACAAACAATAAAGAATACAGACTTATTTCAGACAAGTTAAGGCATAAACAAACAGCAGCAATAATAAACAGCAACCACAAACCTGGGACAGGAGGGGCAAGGACCTGATTTCTAGGGTTGCCATATTATTTTATTTATTTTTTTGCCATATTATATTATTTTAAATGCCTATGCAACAAAATATTTTTAAGACATGTAAAGAAACAAGAAAGTGTGATCCATACAAAGAAAAGAAGCAACCAATAGAAATTATTCCTTAAAAAACCCTGAGACATTGAACTTACCAGAAATGGTTTTAAAAGTTATTTTAATTATCTTCAAAGAACTAAAGGAAAGTATGAGAACAATGTCTCACAAAACAAGGAATATAAGTAAAGAAAAATTGTAAAAAAAGAACCAAAGACCAATTCTAAAGTTGAAATTCTATTAACTAAAACCAAAAACTCACTAGTAGTCTCAGGAAGAGCTATGACATGGCAGAGGAATCCGTGAATTTGAAGACATATCAATAGCAATTATCAAATCTAAAGAACAGCGAGAAAAGTTCAAAGGAAAGTGAACAGAGCCTCAGAGGCCTGTGGAACCCCACCAAGCGTACTACCATATGCATAATGGGCATTCCAGAGGGAAAGGAGAGACGGCAGTAGAAAGAAAACTTAAAGAGCTAATGGTCAAAGACTTCCCAAATTTGAAAAAAAGACATGAATCTACACATCCAAAAAGCTCAAGGAAATCCAAGCAGGATGAACCCCAAGAGATCCACACCAAGGCACATTATAATAAATTGCCACAAGCCACCCAAAGAATCGTGAAAGCAGCATGAGAGAAGTGACTTGTCATTCACAAAGGGCCCCTCAAAAGATTAATGGCCAATTTCTCACCAGAAACCACACAGACCAGAGGGCAGCGGGATGACATATTCACAGTGCTGAAATACAAAGACTGCCAACCGAGAAGCAGATACCTAATAAAGCTTTCCTTCAAAAATGAAGAAAAAATTAAGACATTTCAAGGCAAACAAAAACAGAGAAATTGCCACTAGCAGAACTTCCTTACAATAACTTCTATAAAGGGGGTCCTTTGGGTTGAAATGAAAGGACACTAGAGAGTGATTCAAACCACTGGGGGCGGGGGGGGGGGGGGGAACTAAGTGTACTGGTAAAGGTAGCAACACATATAAAAAATTATAAATATATTTTTCATCTTTAACTTTTTTTCCTCCAATCAGAATTAAAAGCTGCATAAAACAAGAGTTATCAAGCTCATCTCATGGACTTAGAATGCATACAGATTTAATTTACAGGACAATAATGGCATAGCAGTAGGGGAAGGGTACAACGCTACATGGGAGCAAGTGGCAGATCAATAACTACATTAAGTGTAAATAAATGGCCAAACACTCTAGTCAACAGGCAGAATGGACAGAATGAATTAAAAAAAAATATGATCAACTTTATGCTGTCCACACGAAATACACTTTAGATTCAAAGACCTACATAGGTTGGAAGCAAAAGGATAGAAAAAATATAGCATGGAAAAGCAACCAAGAGAACTGGAGTGGCTATCCTAATGTCAGACAAGACAGACTTCAAGATAAAAACCTACTATAGATGGAGAAGCATATTTTATAATGATAAAGGGATTAATTAAACAAGAAGACATCACCATCATCATCATCATCATCATCATCATCAATACATATGCGTAACAACAACAGAGTCCTAAAATACATGAAGGAAAACCTGACAGCATTGAAGGGAGAAATAGACAATTCAACAACAGTAGTTGCAGACTTCAATACCTCACTTTAAATGCCGCGTAGAAGTGGAAGACCAACAGGAAATAAAAGAATGAAACGAGACTACAAATGAACCCGGCCTAGTAGAACGCTCTGTTCAGCAGCAGCAGAACACACATTCCTGTCATATGCACATGGGACCTTCTCCAGGATAGATCATATTTGAGGCCATTAAAAAAAAAAAAGCCTCATTAACATATGCCAAGGACTGAAATTATACAATGATGAGATTGAAGTATATTTGCCAGCACAACAGAATTGAAATTAAATTTGTCCCAATAATACAGGGACATCTGGGATGTTTGCAAGCATGTGGAAATTAAGGAACACAATCCTAAAAGACCAGCAAGGCAAAAACCTCACAAGAGAAATTCAAAAATACTTTGAGATGAATGAGCACAAAACCACACGTGTCAGGGTCCCCAGACCAGCTTCAGGTCTGGTAATTCACTAGAGGACTCATGGCACTCAATAAATAGACTACGACCAAAAGGATACTGAGCAAAGCAGCAAAGGAAAAGGTGGAGGGGTGGCTGTCGGGGAGACCAGCCGCAAGCTTCCAAGGGTCCTCTCCCAGTGGAGTAACACAGGAGGAGTTAAATTCCTCCAGCAACAAAGTATAACCAGATGTGTAAGTGTCACCAATATCTCATTAGAGACTCAGGGCCCAGGGCTTCTGCTGGGGCTAGACGTGCAGGCATACTCTGCTTGGCGAAAATCCAAATCCCATATTCCGAAAAGGAAAGCATAAGCCATATTGTCTGTACAGTATAGGCATAACTCTTACCACTTCTGGAAATGGTGGGAATTCCCCCAAATGTAAGTTTCCAAATGTAGGCCAGGGGCCCATCTTGCAACCAGTCTTTCCCAAGAATAGTAATTCAGACCTGTCATGTTAATGAACTCTTTTCCACAAACATATCAAAATTTACGGGATGCAAGTAAAGCGTGCTCGGAGAGACATGTACACGATATGTGCCGACATAAAAAAGACCTCAAATCAAATAACGTAACATTCTACCTTAGAAATTAGAAAAACAAGAGGAAACTACAGCTGAAGTAAGTAGAAGGAAGGAAATAATAAAGATTAGACTAAAAATAAATGAAAAAGAAGACAGAAAAATAATAGAGAAAAAAGCACAACAAAATGAAAAGCTGATTCGTTGAAAAGCAACGGAACAGGTAAATCGAGCAGGATGAACAATGACAAAAAGGAAGGAGCCTGAAATACTAAAATCAGGAATGAAAGGGGGGAAAACTGCTACCGAGCTTATAGAAATAAGGATGGTGAAAAATTGTATGTGAAATGACATAACCTACATGAAATTTAAAATTCCTAAAAAGAAAGAGAATATTGAAACTGACTCAAGAAGAAATAGAAGGTCTGTATTGAGGTAAAACATGAGGGGTAAATTCACAATCAAAGCATTTGCAACACAGGAAAGCCCAGGTCCAGACGGTTTCACGGATAAATTTCACCAAACCATTAGAGTAGAATTAACATCAATCCTACACAAACACTTTTGTTAAAAAAAAAAAAAAAAAAGACTTCCGAAATTGTTCTGAGAAACCGGTATTACCCTGATACCGAAACTGAAGAAAGACATCACAAGAAAGAAAACTACACAATAATATTCCTTCTAAACCTAAACCCATAAATCCTGAACA
This sequence comes from Felis catus, assembly GCF_018350175.1. Taxonomy (NCBI): domain Eukaryota; kingdom Metazoa; phylum Chordata; class Mammalia; order Carnivora; family Felidae; genus Felis; species Felis catus. The sequence continues at coordinate 4,212,318 of NC_058380.1, forward strand.
TAATATTAGTAAGCCACATCCAGCAAAAAGGAATATACACCATGACCACGCAATTTATCTTACGAGTGCAAGGTTGGCCTAATATCTAAAAATCAATTCATGTGGGGGCACTTGGGTGGCTCAGTTGGTGAAGCATCCAACTTTGGCTCAGGTCATGATCTCACGGCTCCTGGGTTCGAGCCCCGAGTCGACCTCTGTGCTGACAGCTCCGAGCCTGGAGCCTGCTGAACATTCTGTGTCTCCGTCTCTCTCTGCCCCTCCCCCACTTGAGTTTTCTCTCCCTCTCTCTCTCTCTCTCTCTCTCTCTCTCTCTCTCTCAAAAATAAACATTAAAAATTTTTAAAAAGAAAAATCAATTAATGTAATAACTGTATCAATAGAATAAAAAATAACAACTGCATGATCAAATCACAATAAGGAGAGACAATGGAGTAGAATTAAGAGTTTCGAAATAAATCTGTTACCAAGATAATACAAGAGAAGAAAGAATAGTTTTTTCAACAAACAATCCTGGGACAACTGGATTTCCACAAGCAAAAGGAGGAAGTTGGACCCCACCCCACACCATATATACAAATTAACCAAAATGGATCAAAAACCTAAATGTAAAAACTAAAAACTATAAAATGCTTAGACGAAAACACATCTTTATCACCTTGGGTTGGGGAATAGTTTCTTAGGACACCAAAAGCACAATGCACAAGGGAAAAAAACAGATAAACTTGGCTTCGTCAAAATTTAAAACGTTAGTGCCTCAAGGGACACCATCAAAAAAGTGAAAAGACAGCCCACAGGAGAAAAGATTTATAAATCATATATCCAATAAGATAATTTGTATCTGGAATGACTTGTATCCAGAATATATAAAGGACAGTTACAACGCAATAAAAAAATGGGAACCTAATTAAAACCAGACAGAAGGTCTGAATAGACATTTCTCCAAAAGATATACAAATAGCTAACAACCACACGCAAAGATCTTGAACACCATTAGTCATTGACACTGGGGCACCTGGGTGGCTCAGTCTGTTGAGCAACTGACTCTTCATTCCGGCTCAGGTCATGATCCCAGGGCCGCGGGATCGAGCCCCGTGTCAAGCTCCATGCTGAGTGTGGAGCCTGCTTAAGATTCTCTCTCTCCCTCGGCCCCTCTCCCTGGCTCGCTCTCTCTCCACCTCACACGTAAAATTTTTTAAGATTAAAAAAAAAAAAAAGGCAATGACAAGTGCCGCTGAGGATGTTGAGAAATGGGAACGTTTACGTATTGCCAATGGGACAGTAAAACGGTGCATGATTTTGGAAACCAGTTTAGCAGTTCCTTGAAAAGTTAAACATAAAGTTGTTGTGTGACCCAGCACTACTTCCGCTCCTGGGTGAACACCCAAGAGAAATGGTAAAATAAACCCCCACAAATACTGTACATGCATGTTCACAAGAGTAGCGTCCGTAATAGCCGAAGAGTGGAAGCCACCTAAAAGTTCATCAACCGATGAGTGGATAAACAAAATTGTAGCATGTCCACACAATGGACGATCTTCAGCCACAAAAAGGACGAAGGGGCAATGCGTACCACACCTTGAAAACATAACGCCGAGCGAAAAAAAGCGTCAGACGTCACAGGCTACATATTGTATAAACCTGTTTAGGTACAATGTCTTAAGCGGGCGAATCCAGAGACAGAAAGCAGCTGAGTGGTTGCCAGAAGTCGGTGGCAAGGGACAGACCGCTAATGAGTACAGGGCTGCTTTGGGGGCTGATGAAAATATTCTGGCATTAAACAGTGGTCATGGTTGTACAACTCTGTGAAGAAATGAAGACGGCTGAACTGTGCAGCTTAAAGGGCGACTCCTTTGGTATGTAAATTATACGTTAAAAAACAAAATAAAACAGAATCCCCACAAAACCCACAAAGGTGTCTTGTCCCTCAACTCTGATGTCAGGGCTCCAATCCCAGAACCAATTCAAAAGTTATGAAATAGAGCCCCAAAGGCATCGACACGTAGCTTCCCCAGGTGACAACAGCTTTGGAGAACTCTGCTCTCAGGGGTGACAAATAGACTAGAGGAGGTCATTTTTCCTACAGATGTGACCTTTATTCTGTATCTGCTGGAGGTCATGGGGCAAGAGAGGTAGGACCCGTCTGTCTCAGGCCAGGACTCTGTTCTTTTTCCTGGTTCCCTTGACCATGACTTTCCTCCTCACATTCACTTTCCAAGACTAGCTTATCCTTGGGGAAGACTGGATACAATTAAAAATGTCAGTTCTGTTGAATTTTACAAGAAATTCAACACAAATTTTCCTATCTCTACATGCAAATATTTGTGTGTTTTTTTAAGCTTATTTATTTTGAGAGTGAGAGAGAGAGATAGTGTGTACGGAAGGAGCAGAGACAGAAGGAAAGAGAGAATCCCAAGCAGGGTCTGCAACGTCAGCATAGAGCCCAAAGCGGGGCTCAAACCCACTAACTGTGAGATCACGATCTGAGTTGAAACCAAGAGTCAGACTCTTAACTGACTGAGCCATCCAGGCACCCCTCTACCTGCAATCATTTTTATTTATTTTTTTTTTTTTAATTTTTTTTTTTTCAACGTTTATTTATTTTTGGGACAGAGAGAGACAAAGCATGAACGGGGGAGGGGCAGAGAGAGAGGGAGACACAAAATCGGAAACAGGCTCCAGGCTCTGAGCCATCAGCCCAGAGCCCGACGCGGGGCTCGAACTCACGGACCGCGAGATCGTGACCTGGCTGAAGTCAGACGCTTAACCGACTGCGCCACCCAGGCGCCCCCTGCAATCATTTTTAAATATGCACATAGCATGGGGCGCCTGGCTCGGGTAAGCATCCGACTTTGGCTCAGGTCACAGTCTCATGGTTCATGGGTTCGAGTCCCACGCTGGGCTCTGTGCTGACAGCTGGGAGCCTGGAGCCTGCTTCAGATTCTGTGTCTCCCTCTCTCTCTCTGCCCCTCCCCAGCTCACACTCTGTCTCTGTCTCTCAAAAACAGATAAAATGTTGAATAACAATGTTTTAAAAATCTGTAAAAAATATGCACACAGTGCGTGAGAAGTCACCCACTCTACCTGACCTCAGAAGTACCAGCACAGTGGATGGGCCTGGATAAAACTGTTTGTCTTTTCTTTCTTTTTTTTTTTTTTTTTTTTTTTTTTAAGTTTATTTATTTATGTTGAAAGAGAGATCGGGAGACACCAAATCCTAAGCAGCCTTCACACTGCGCCCGGCGTGGGGCTCGAACTCAAGAACTGTGAGATCATGACCTGAGCAGGAATCAAGAGTCGGACACTTAACTGACCGCCCCCAAACTGTTCGTGTTTAACAGGGTGGACTGACAGTCCCATGCCACGCATACTCCCCACAAAGACCGGACGCAGAGAAAGTGCCTTTTCACGTTGTGTGCAGACCTCGGCTGGTGTTCCGTAAGCATCCAACGGAGGAGCCCCTGACAACTCCCACCAATATCATCTCACCATAACCGGAGCACCTTTGCACCAGGCCGCATGTGGTCTGTCATTTCCTGTCTTGAATGGCGCGTCACACGTTTCTTGTATTTTTAAAGCACTCAGATGAGGGCCGCCTGTGAGCAAGTTCTGAGCTTCAGACAAAGTGCGTTTCAGGCAAGTGTTAACAGACAACTCAGAAGAAATGTGACTCAGCGCAGGAGAGGCCGTGAGGAGTCTGCGCTTCTCCGGCTCGCAGACCCGCGCTTCACTTTCTGTAAACTGCACAAAGGTTTCATTCACCTGGGCTCCGAGGCTGGAAGTGAAAGTGGCCTATTTTTGAAAAGGTCAGGAAAGTGCACTCGCCCGCCTTCAAATTCCTCTGAACCCTTTGCCTGTGAACATCACGGCGACGGGAGTCTGGCCCGAGCCTCGGGGGATGCCGCGGTGATTTCGCGACTCCCCTCGGCGGCCTTTGATCCCACTCGGCGCCGCGGGTTCGCCACGTGTGATGAACGTGTCACACGGTGGTCTTCCGGGCCGCGCGTCGGGGCTGCGTGTCGGCCGCGAGGTGCGGGCGGCGGCCCCCGCGGGGAGCCTGCTCTGTTCCTGGTCTGGTCACACCCCTCCCAGCCTCTCCTCTGTGATGGCGGGGTGCAGCCAGGCAGCCTGGGGAGGGCCGATCGGGCATGAGAACCACCCCCGCCCCCCGCCCTCAACACCGGTACCGCGAACACGGCAGCGAGCAGCACTGGGCAGCCGTGTACCTCCCACGTCCTCAGCCTGCGTCAGCAGAAGGGGCGCGATCCGGGTGACGCCGGGGACACAGCACGGCCACATTAGGAGAGCTGTCCTCTGCCCCGCCTCGTGCTCTTACGGCCCTGCCGGGACTGCTCGCCTTCTGCTTCAGCCGCAGGGGTCGGGGCAACTCCTAGGCCCAGAAGAGCCCAAGCGGCTTCCCCTGCTGACCGCGGTCCTCAGCCCCGTGTGGACGGCGCAGGGCCGCCAGGAGAAGTGTCACCGGGGCCGGATTCACACTAAGCATCTCCCAGCTGTCCCCGACTCCCCTTTCCCAGGGTGAACGCCACGTTTCTGAATCGTCCCCGAGCCCCCTGCCTTGTCCCAGCACGGCTCTTCTGAAACGTGAAACAAGGTGCCAGCACAGCCGTGGAAGACGGCTCTCCCGCTCCCAGGCAGACACGTCCGATCTGTGTGCACAACCGGTCACGAGCACCACGTAACAGCCCTCTCCAAATGAACCAGCAGACTCAGATGACGAGATGCTTTGCCTGAGGTGGGTCTCCTCACTGACCTTCTAAGAAACCTGGTCAAAGGGCTCCTGGGTGCTCTCTAGAAACGCAGAGCGAACCCGTGACGCTCGAACTGAATGCGGAGCTCTGGGTGAGCGAGAGTGCAGAGCAGAGCGAGGTGCCTGCCACGCTGCCCCAAGAGTACGGGGGGCTCTCGAGCCACACGGGCTTCCTTTTTTGGTGAGTATCACCACAAACCACGAGTCCCCAGACTCACACTCCGGTCGCCGGCTGAGGGAGGCAATGCCCCGCTCCCAGCCCCCGCGGCCGGCCCCATGTCCCGCCAGAGCGCAGTGATGAGACTTCGGGGCTCTGGGCACGGCGCCTGCCACTGATCCAGCCCTCCACTTTCTCGGCCCGCCAAGGGGCAAACCCGTTCCCAAGGGTCTCTGGGCGCTGGCTGCAAACACGTAGCTATGGGACCCGGCGGTGGGGGTGGGGGGAGAGCTCCCGACCCCACTGCCCTCCTGCACTCGCTCTGTGCTCCAGGTTCTGCCCCCCGGGAGTCACCCGGAACTCTCCCTCTGGGGGGCTGTGGAGAGTAAACCCAGCACGGAACAGCCGCAGAGGTTTGGGGCCTCACACGCGGTGGTCATTAACCCTAACGACCAGCCCAAATTCCCTCATCTTGTCCGTATTCACATCTGCAGTGATCTTGTCCGCGTTCCCTCCAACCAAAACAGGCAACACACACTTGAAAACGGGACAGACAAGCTGGTGGCTGAGCTCACTCTGCTGCCCCACAGGGGACAGTCAGCTCACTGAGGATGGCCTCCTCCTACCTTGTCTTCTTGGCCTCGCGCTGCAGGAACAGGACGATGGGGGCTGGCCCCAACGGCTCGAGCTCCGTGTCTTGGGCTGTCCTTGGCAACCTCAATTCCCCCTGCCGGGCACCCTGCTCTCTCACTGCCTGGAGAATGCACCTGAAAAATAGATGCCCCAAACCACGTGCTTGAGGGCGGGGAGCCTGCCCTCTAAGGATCTGTTGGGGGGGGGGTCTCCCAAAGCCAAGGACTCCGAAAGTCCAAAGGGATGGTGGGTTTTCAGGGCCTGGGGCCCACAGGTATTTTGAGCAGAGGGTTCAATCCCTAACACCCGAAACACCTCCAGGCACAGTCTGTATACAGCCTGTGTCGTCAATGCGGAAAAATGGTTCCCGTTTTACCAAAACATTACCAAGGAACTTTTAAATGCTGTAGTTTTTCTTTTGGGACAAATGTACAGTTATTCTGTAATAAAGAAATTGATCACACTGCCATTTTGATAAAGCCCAATAACGCTGACCTACACATACATTAATAGTTAACTTGGTGGGTGGACGAAGAAATACAATGGCACAATTAAATACGAGAAAGCGTCTGCCTGCCAGGAGTTTCAGACCCCGGATCAGAGCGACTGTAGGACCTATCACAAGAGAGAGCCATGGTCCAGGGACACAAAGGGTCAATGGCCCGCCACCAACAAGCCCGCACGAGACACAAGCATTTCTGGTGGAGCATGGCATCTGTGAGCAACACCCAGCTACTTGGGTCCACCTACCTACAAAACTCTAAGAAAAGTGGCCAGAAAAGTGATAACTCTGTGACAAGCCGTTTTGACAGCCAGAAGAGGAGGGGGGAAAAAGGACTAAGGAAAACCGTCTAGTTTTTAATGAATTTGAAATGATCCGTTAACTCCCAGAAACGAGTCAAGACAATCTGCGTTTTCTTTGGGCCATTATTGCAACTCTCCTTGTCTCCCAGCTTCTGTGACTCGCGAGGCCTCTTCTTTCCCAGAAAGGTTATAGATTAACCAGCACAAGCGTCCTTGAAAACCAGTGTGTCTCCTGCTCTGAGATGATGTGAAATGCTTTTCCCTGAACGGGGACTGTGCTCAGTTAACCACCCTCCCCCCAGGTCTTCTTCATCTTCATCAGGACACTGGGGATCGCCACCACGTCGCCAGCGTGTGTCAGCTTGCCGTGGTTCTGAGTAAGGCCGCGCAAACGCTCTGCGTGCCGGAGGACAACGTGGGCAGCAGCCCGCCCCGTGGGGGCAGCCCCCTCGAGGAGCCACCGGACTCAGGCACAGCGTCAGGACCACCCTAGCTCTGCCGAAAGAAAGACCACAGGAAAGGCGAACTTCGCAGACAAGTGGGCACTTTCCCCTCGCTCTGATACATGAGTCTGTGATCTCTGCAGTCACAAGGGGAGGAGCTCTTTGCTTTCAGATCCTCTCTGGTGACTTCATCCGAGCTTGCAGGAAATTAAATGGTGCTCAATCAGCAGTAGACCACGCATCCGTGGGGAGAGACCAGTCATTCGGCACACGCTTGATATTTTCGCCATTCACGTAATTATTTCCCGCTCCATGAAAATGAACTGGCATTTGAACGTGTCACGGGCAGAACAACACGGTCCTGAAATCTTAAGAAAATAAGGAACAGTACTTTACTTGCAAATTATCCTGCATGAAGTGAGCGGCGCAAGTTTATCAGAAAACAAAGCGTGCACCTCGCCGGATACAATCGCCAGGGCCGAACGTGGAATTTACTAAGCCCCCATCACACGAGGCCAACCGGCTGAGCGCTGTCCCCAAACGTGCAGGGCCAGCCGCACAGGTGACAGAGAACATCGCGCTGTCCTTCGGCACCAGGACACGGAGAGTGGGGACGGCCGGGTAGGCTCTGGCATGCGGCAAGTCCACGCTCGCCTATCTCAAGGCTTTTCAAATGGAGGAGGAGAGTTCAGTTTCGCAAAATGAAAAATAATAATAAAACTTTCAAAGTCGATGCGCTTCCCAAGAGCAAGGAAGCATCGGTGCTGAGCGTGGGAATGCACAGGACAGGCGGTCACCCAATCGGCCAACCGCACTCGACAGCAACAGAGCACGGGTGTGGGATCAGGGAGGACGGTGGGGCACCACCATGGTCCGGTCATCATGCGGTGCCCGTCCCGGGAAAGCGGGGCCTTCCCGGTGCTGCCAGCCTCTGGCCCGGACACAGGCTCGGGGAAGGCAGCCTGGTTTGATAACGTACAAAAGAAAGCTGGCCGGAATCTGTTTAGGGAGCTGGAACGTTCCCCCTGCACCACACACTGAATTCTACAGCTCACTGTGCCCTGCACACGTGGTACCTGCCCCCTCCCCCGGCGAGGCTGTCCGCTCAGACGTGCCCCCGAGCCCCTCGGAATCTACTCACTTTGCCTGGCCAGCGGTTAGAAGCGGGAGACGTGGTGGCCGTGTTCACCTCCTTCCTCACTGAAACCAGATGCGCAAGAGCCGGGGGCGGGAAACACTCACACTCCACGGCCGCAGGCCCCTTAGGACAGCCCGGCCCCGGCGGCACGGCTCTGTCCCCCAGTGAGACTGGTGGATGGGGCCGCCTGCGGGGCAGCCGTCCAAGCGCGCCACCGCCAAGCCTCCAGTGCGCCTCACGAGGCCTTGGGCCCCCGTCTCTGACCGGGTTACCTTCCCACCATCCGCACTGCATTCTAAGACTCAAGAGGTCACCTCACAGAATGGGCATGGGAAGCTGGTTTCCTCTAAGAGCCAACACGCGATGATTTATTCAATTCAGAAAGAATGGGGTAAGAGAGAAATTCCCAAGTTTTCTTTTCACCGATTTTATTTATATTTGGTAATTTTCAGAGAACCTATCAATTCCTCTTCCAGTCAGAGATGCATGTATGTGTGCGTGTATACACATTCCCTTAGAAACTTTATTTGGTATGACTTCACATTTTTTGGTATATAGAAATAATTTTATTTCGTATTGCAGCACAGTAGACATACAATCAATATTATTTCCTAGAGTGTGCAATATAGAAATTATTCACATTAAAAAATTAAGAACAGAAAGCCTCGTATGCAGGAAATATTTAAAACTGTGTACCTAACTTTGAATCGGTTTCTGACAGCGCAGACTACTAGCTTTATAAACCTGAATGAATATGACATGAGACACGTTTGAACAAAGTACACAGATGGGTCCGCTCCAGATGCCTAATTCACTAGACGGAGGGCGCGTTCTTCACTTTGGTCAGTGGGATTCCAGGTGCTGAGGCAAATGTGGATCTGAAAGATACTTCCAGAAGTACACGTCTTACACTGGCATTTGAAAGGTTTGTTTCTTCTATTCTCCTTTATAGCGAGGGGACCTTTTCTCTTTAAAAGCAAGAAGACCTTCAAGCCTGTCTTTTGTTGAAATAGTCTAGAGAGACAAAACATTATGTTACCTAAACCAAAAAATAAAAACTGTAAACGTTGAACAAGCTTTATTTAAAAAAACAAAACAAAACAAAACAAAAAGCAGAAAATAATCTAAAATTTGAATCCTACTAATCATTTGAAGGATTCTGTTACCAAATTGACCATTCTAATTCCAAATATGCCCCCCACCCTCATTTCAAATGTACATAAAAAAAACCAACAGGCTTTATCTTTTACATAGTTTTAGGTTTACAGAACATTGAGCAGAAAGGTCAGCCTCCCATACACTTCCTTGAAGCCCCCGGGGTCTATCTGTCACAACTGAGGAACCAGTACTGATCCAGTATTATTCCCTACAGTCCAGTTTCCCCGGGCCGCTGTGCTGCTTCTGTGCTGGATTTTCACAAAGCACAGTCACATACCCACCACTACGGGATCATACAGAACAGCTGACCTGCCCTAAGCACACTCATCCCGGTCCTTCGCTGCCTTCTCCAGAAGGTCACAGACTTGGAATCCTGTCGTATGTGACCTTTCTCGACGGAAGTCCTTCACTGAGCAGTATGCGGCTGAGGCTCTTTCGTGTCTTTTGGTGGCAGGACAGATCATTTCCTTTTATCGCTGAATAAGACACCAGTGTATGGATGCACCTTAGTTTATCCATTCACCTTGGCTGCTTCCAAGTTTGGAAATACTGAATAAAGCTGCTAAAACAGTGTGCAGACTTTTGTGCAGATGTAAGGTTCAACTCACTCGGGTAAATACACAGTCGTGTGATTGCTGGGTCATGTGGGGAGATTCCGCTTAGCTCTTAAGAGATGGGCAAATTGGTATTTTGTTTGTACTTGCATTTCTTTTTTCTTTTACACTTTATTTATTTTTGAGGGAGACACAGAGTGTGAGCGGTGGAGGGGTGGAGAGAGAGGGAGACACAGAATCCGAAGCAGGTTCCAGGCTCTGAGCTGTCAGCACAGAGCCCGATGCGGGGCTCGACCCCACAAACTGTGAGATCATGACCTCAGCCCAAGTCAGAGGCCTAACCAACCGAGCCCCCCAGGTGCTCCTGTATTTGCATTTCTTAATGACACACAATGTGGAGCATGTTCTATGCTTATCTGCCATCCGTGTATCTACTTTGGTGAGGTGTCTGTTCAGATCTTTCCCCCACTTTTTAATGGGTTATTTTCATATTGTTGAGTGCTAAAAGTTCCTTGTATGTATTGGACACAAGTCCTTTATCAGGCAGCCGTGAGGATCTCTTCCTGCTCTCTTCACAGTGTCTTTTGCAGAGTGGAAGTTGGTAATTTTAATAAAATCAAACATTAATTTTTTCTTTCACAGATATTATACGTTTGGTGTTGTATCTTAAAAAAGCGATCGCCAAACCCAAATACACCTACATTTTCTAGGTGATCTTGAAGACATTGGGTCTATGGCCCACTTTGAGTTAATTTTTGTGAAGGTTGTGACGTCGGTGTCCAGGTTCATCTTTTTGTAGCTCAATGTCCATCTGCTTCAGTACTGTTTGTTTTCAAAACTATCTTCTCCCCCACTGAATTGCCTTTGCTCTTTTGTCAAAGATCATTTTATTTTATTTATTTTTGAGACAGAGAACGAGTATGGGAGGGGCAGAGATAGGGGTGGGGGGACAGGGTTTCTGAAGCAGGCTGTGAGCTGTTAGCACAAAGCCTGATGTGAGGCTCAAATCTATGAACTGTGAGATCATGACCCATGCCGAAGTTGGATGCTTAACTGAGCCACCCAGGTGCCCCAAAGATCATTTTACTTTCTAGGAGTCCACTTATATAACTATTTTATATGAATACACTCTGGACTCCTTATTCTGTTCCACTGATCCATTTACCTGTTCTTTTGCCAACTCCAAACTGTCTTGATTATTGTAGCTTTACAGTAAGTCTTGGAGTCAGGTAGTGTCAGTCCTCCAACTTTGTTCTTCTTCAATACTGGGTTGGCTCATCTAAGTCTTTGAACTTTTCATAAAAGCTTTAGAACTGGTTTGTCAATACAGACTTGCTTATTTTTATCGGGATTGCACTGAATCTATAAATAACGTTGGGAAGAAGTGATTTCTTCGTAATGAGTCTTACTATCCATGAACATGGGATATCTATTTACTTAGATCTTGGTTTCTTTCACCAGTTTTGTAGTTTTCCTCCTATAAACCTTGTACTTTGTTTTAAATTTACACTTAAGTATTTTGCATTTTTTTTTGTGCTAAGGTAAATGACGTTATGTTTTAATTTCAAATTCTAATTCTTCGTTGCTGGTATGTAGGTAAAGCAACTGACTTTTGCTTATTAAACTTCTATCATGCAATGTTGGTCTAACTACTTATGACTGTTTTGTTCTTGTTGTTGTTGATTCTTTGGGATGTCCCACATGGACAATCATGTCTTCTATGAAGTTTTGTTTCTTCCTTCCCAATCTGTATATATTTATTTCCTTTTCTCATCTTCCTACATTAGCCATGATTTCTAGCAGATGTTGAAAAGGACACGTGAGAGGGATGCCCTTGCCCTATTCTTGCTCATTCAGTATGATGTTAGCTGTAGGTTCTTTTGTAGAAGTTCTTATCAAGTGAGGAAGCTCCTGTCTAATCACAGTTTGCTGAGTTTTCACTACAAATGGGTGCTGGATTTTGTCACATGTTTCCCCCCACCCCAATCTGTTGATATGATCATGTGATTTTCCTGTTTAGGCTTTGATATAATGGATTACAGTGATTTCAGTGTTAAACCTGGCTTCCACATCTAGAAAAAAAAATCTCATTTGGTTGTGGGATACAATTGCTTTTATACATTGCTGGATTCGATTTGCTAATATTTTGTTGAGAATTTTTACATCTACATTCATGAGAGATAAAGGTCTGTGGTTTTCCTTTCTTGTAATGTTGGGTTCTGATTATCAGGGTAATACTGGCCTCAGAATGAATTAGGAAGGGTTGTTTCTTCTTCTATCTTCTGGGAAAGACCATTAAAAACTCATATAATTTCTACCTCAAATGTTTGGTAGAATTCACTCGAGAAACTGGGTCTGGTGCTTCCTATTTTGGAAGTTTATTAATTACTGATTTAATTTCTTTAACAAGCATAGGGCTATTCAGATTATCAATTTCTCCTCGTGTGAGTTTTCGTATGTCGTGTCTTCCAAGGAAGTGGTCCGTCTCATCTAGGTCATCAAATCTGTGGGCACAGAGTTTTTCACAGTATTCCTTTATTATTCTCTCAATGTCCATGGGATCATTAGGGATGGCCCTTCAGGTGGCCCTTCTTGTATTTCTGATATGGGTAATTTTTATCTTCTCTCTTCCTTGGTTGGCCTGCCTAGAAGTTTATCAATTTTATAGATCTTTACAATTACCAATTTTTTGTTTTGTTGGGTTTTTTCCTTCTGTTTTTCTATTTTCAGTTTCATTGATATCTGTTCTAAAGCTTGTTATTCCTTTTCTTCTACTTACTTTGAATTCTATTTGCTCTCCTTTTTCTACTTTCCTGAAGTGCAAAGTTATTATTAATTTTAGATCTTTCTTCTCTAATACATGCATTCGATGCTAAAATGCTGGTGTAAGCAGTATTTTTGATAAATTCCCACAAAGTCTGGTACTGTATTTTCATTTTGATTTAATTCAAAATATTTTTTAATTCCTCTTGAGACTTTGACATGTGTTATTTAGAAGTATGTTGTCTAGCGTGCATTAAAAAGATTAATCTCACCATTAATAGATGTGATTTCCCAGCTATCCTCTTGTTATGATTTCTAGTTTAATTCCACTGTGATTTGATGGAATGTTTAGGATTACTGTTCCCTTACATTTTGTAAGGTGTGATTTGTGGCCAAATATACTTAAAAAAGTTTTCTTCAGATGCTAAGGCTATTTGCAAGTGTGCAATTTACTTCATTCATGGCACGCTCATCACCAGCACCACCATGTGCATCAACAGGTGGTAATTTATACAGAGACCAGGCATAGAGGAACACTCTATCTGTCCCTCCTAATTTATGACACTGCCATGATTAAATGGGAGGTGAAGCAATTTCCAATTCTCACTAAAGGCACAACAAAATTCTTTTGCTACTTTAGATGCCCTACACAAAGCTACATCTTTTAGGAAGGGGAGGGGAGGGGGAGGGAGGGAGGGGAGGGGAGGGGAGGGGAGGGGAGGGGAGGGGAGGGGAGGGGAGGGGAGGGGAGGGGAGGAGAGGAGAGGAAAGGAGAGGAAAGGAGAGGAAAGGAGAGGAAAGGAGAGGAAAGGAGAGGAAAGGAAGATTTGTTCCTCTATACAAAGCCCTACTAATTTGTGTATGGAACAGAAAACTGCATACAGTGAATCAGGGCACTGTCAGTGGGCAGGAAGGAAGGCTCAGAAACAATGCATCTCACACACTGATGTTCCCCAGCAGGCCCATGTTCGCTCCACTGCCTGCCTCCCACCGGTCTACACGAGAGTGAGGGTTCAAATCCATCTCCACAAAATACAACGTGAGCCAGAGAGACATCTACAGTATGAGTGATACTAACTTAATTAAGAGTTTTTAAAATTACGTAAACAAGAGACATTAGTAAATGGAATGGAATCAGGGATAAGAGCTGGTAATAGTCAAACAGCAAACACAGCTAATTTCAATCCATTTTTGTGGTTTTGAAAGGGGCAGGAGTGTAATCTTGTTCAGAGAGACAATTCATCTGACTCATGCAGAAGGTACAGAGAATTTGTAAGAGGTGTCCTCACTGAATTAGTGGCTGTATTACATACCTGAGCATAACAAGCTTCTTCTATGGCTAATCCTGTTACTAAATCAACCTGAGAATAAAAACATAATATAATTTCAGCAGGAATTATTTTTTAAAATCTGGAACACTCCATATAAATTCAAACTAGTAACGCGTTTCCAAAAGAACAGAATTGATGTAAGACAACAAATCAAAAGTATGACCAGCATAAGAATTCTGGAACCAGGCTGCCTGGGTTCAAATTCTGACTCTACCGTGTAGGAGCTGTGTAGCCTTGGGTAAGTTAGGTGATAAGCTCTCTGTGCCTCAGGCGCATCTGAACAAGAGACTAACCACAGCATCTACCAGGTGGGGGTACTGGGAGAATTAAATAAGCTAATCTAGGGGAAGGCTTTATACAGCACCCTGGCATGGCCCGGCACGAGAAGGCATCTGCTATTAGTATTGTTAATGATTATGCAAGAAGTCTTAAAAACCAAACACTCGGGAAATTTTTTAGGTTGTGTTTATTGCTACCAAATTCAATCTCTTTTTTATGGCTACGAAGCCCAGAGAGACATGGTGGTCTCTGAGTCTGCAAGGAAGAAGTATCTTTCTTTCTTCACAATTCCGTAATTTAGCCCAAACATCTGTTGCAACGAACGCCTGCTGTAAACAGGCACCTGCATTGCTTCCTTGCCCTGCCTGCTTCTCTCCTGGCCTGGGGCCTCCACTCCCGGGAAGCCGCCTCCCCAGGGTAACCCCAGGACGCCCCAAAGTCTTGCCTTGTTAATGAGGGGTCCTTGCACAAAGCACGTTGAGAAATTATAGGTAGAGAGAGCCAGGCTCCGCTCTGAGCTTGGGAGTTGTTCCTAGAATGCTTTCTCGTCATGCAGCACTGGTGTTGAGAATACACAGGATACCCTTTTCTTTTGGTCTCGTATGAGCCACTAGCCAATAAATCTGTCTCTTCGCTGAATGGCAAAAACAGCCAGCATGTCACAAGCTGCAGGACATGAGTGAAATTCCCTAATTCTGTGATGAAGGTACTGGATCGGCAACAGCTAAGGCAGAACAAAATCAATAATATAGCTAAAAATACCCTCGGTAGCTTACGGTAACGGTAGCATTGAAATAGCTGGATTTACAACACTAACAAATAAATGGAATTAAGTCTCCACCACCGACTCCAATAGCAATCTCAAGCAGCAAGGCACTTACCTCCATCCCTTGATTAATTGCTAATTTTGCCACTCTCATCGCAACAGGTCCCTAAAATTCAATTAAAGAAACAGATTTTCATTACTATTTATGCAAAGTATGTTGTACAACTCAGTAAAATTCAGAATTTCCCATCGCTGGGCCCGTGGCAAAGAGGCAACAAAAGCTATAAGACGGTTAACGGGGGGATTTCCTTCGGGCCTTGGCACAAGTCTGCTGCCTAGACAACCGTACATGCCTGCAGGCCAGCAGGGGCCGTGTGCCCAGGAGCGGGCTGACCATTCTCCAGCGAAGCTCCCAACAGGTGAGGTAGGGCAAGGAAGAGGCGACGAAACACCACGGCCCCGGGTGCACGACGGGAGCGCGGGCTGCAGGGGAGGCTCCC
This sequence comes from Felis catus, assembly GCF_018350175.1. Taxonomy (NCBI): domain Eukaryota; kingdom Metazoa; phylum Chordata; class Mammalia; order Carnivora; family Felidae; genus Felis; species Felis catus. Next base: position 4,227,609 of record NC_058380.1, read on the forward strand.
GTCAGCACCCGTGCCGGACACTGGCTCCACACCGGAGCTCCGCGGGCACCTGTGACCCAGCGTGACGATGATGTGCCCTCCAGGCAAGTTCCCCACACCACGCGGAAGCTGACAGCCCAGAGAAGTCCTTCAGGACGAGGGAAGGTCACGGAGGGAAGGACCAGGTGTCCTCTGTGAGGAGGAGAACGTTAACTCTTGTCGTTTTTGAAAACCACAACGCGCCAGGCGGAATTTAGCTGTTTGATCACATTTGAAATTCCTCAAAACTGTTCGTGGGTGATGAGTTAGAATTCAGCGTATCTTTTTTTAAAGTGTCTTTTGAATTAAAATGCAAAATGGGCTCTAAATACCAGGCGCAACAGGGGATACCCATACATGAATAACGGCACGAGGCATGGCAAAGGTCGCTTTCCCCTCGCAGGGCCTTCAATGGTCACCTTTAACCCATCTGAATCCCCTTCCGAAGTCACATGCTCATTAATCATCTTTTTCAGAGGCCACAGGTTTTCAAGGCTCGGACAAGTATCTCAGTTAGAATTCCTGACGATGTGACTTGCACGTGTGGAACACACACTAGGACCATTTTCTTTAAGATCGTCAACCCTTTCTGTTGTTGTTTTAAGCAGGGTGCTCCCGTCTGTGAGAACCTTCTCTACTCCCTGGTATCTAGCCGCTGACCCCGACCAGGTGCTTGTCCGACTTCCGTGCGCACAAACCCCCAGCCCCTTGTGAAAGCCCAGCGGGGGCTGGGGACGTGCTTCTGAGGGACGCCTGGGCTGCCCGCTACAGAGCACACTCTGGGCAGCAAGGTTGCCTCAACTGGAGAGACAGGAAAATGGAAAGGCTAGTAGATGATGATGCTTATTTAACTGGCTTCTTTCAAAATACAAAACCAGCACTTCTCCTGGACATCTTTTTTCTCAAACAGGAAAACGGAAGTGACGTCCAATACAGAAATCAAACGGAAATTCTAATTTTAGAGAAGCTGTCCAATTATCTGGAAGACTCATCATTCAGTGACAAAAACCAAACGTGAAGAGTATCGTCCCTCAAATTTTGCTCTGTAACTTTTGCATATCGTCCAGTTACACGTTTTCTGGACCACGCAGCATCTCCCTTGGCCCAAGGAAGAAGTCCTCAGAGGCACGTCCTTCGCAGGAAAGGGACAGAGGGTGAGGACCCCCGGTCCCCCACGCGGTCGGATGGCGGGTGGGGAGGCGGTGCCCTCGGGCAGGAGAGGCGGGGGCAGGGGTGGGGCGGGGGCGGCAGGAGATGAGCCCTGAGGCACAGAGCCGCCGAGGGAGGGAGCTGAGCACCGCTGTCCGACGAGCAGAAGAGGCTGTGAAGGGCAGAGCAGGAAGGACGCCACGACCCTGACCTTTCTTAACCACACCCCTTGTTTCAGCGCAGACGTGGGTTGGTCTTAGAGCTTTAATACCAAGGTTTCAGTGAGAGGCTTTTTGTTTTTCCCTTAAAGCACTGAAAGTCTCTCCTATCTGCTCTCTCTCAGCTGCGAGTGTGGGGCTGCGTGTTCCTCACACGGGGAGCAGACGACGCGGGGGGCCCCGTCCCGACAGAGCCCACGGCCAGCTAAGTGAGAAGCAGGGAAGGGTCCCCGGCAGGCGGGGTGGTTCCAGAGGGCGACCCGGCAGACCCGGGCGTTCGTCTGGCCGCGGGCCACTCCGGCACCGCCCTCCGAAACGGGAGGCGAAGCTCTGAGCCAACACGGGAGGAAGCCGCATCTCTCCGGAGGGAGACTTCCCGAGATTCCCAGAAGGATCCCCGGCCCCCGAAACAGCTTCCGCAACCTGGCCGCGTCAAGCGGCGCAGTTGCAGAGGAAGCGATCGTGCCCGCGGTGCCGGCGAGGGGGCTGCCGAACTTGAAACCGCACTAGGGATGACGGCAAATCACTAACTGCTTACACAGCAAAAGTCCTCTCATCCGCGATTTCAGAAGCGAGGCGTCCGCGGAAGACACACGGGAGAGAAAGAACGGAGCCACCCAGAACGAGCCCCGCGACGCAGCGGCCGACGCGACTCGTCGGCGCCGTCCTTTGCGAGCGCACGCGCATGCTCCGGGCTCGCAGCCTTCACCGCGGGGAGGACTCGCCACACGCGGCGCCCGGGGAGACGCACGGCCGCCGCGGTACGGGCCCGCCGCCCCGACCCGGCCGCGGCCAGGGCGGCCCACGCTGCCGTGCTCGGCCGCGGTCTCCCCGGCACGAGTGTCCCCAGGGGCTTCCCCCCAGCTGTCCAGGTACACGGCGCAGCTCAGAAGCCGCCGGTAGGTTCCGTCACAGGTGCCGACGTGCGCGGGACGCGTCGTCGGGGCGCGGCCACAGTACGGGCCCCACTTTCTCTTCACATCTCGAACTTGAATTCCGAAGGCTCTTCGTGTGCGGCTAATCGTTTCCGGTTTTAAGGCTACCACGTACTCTTCTACTTGGCACGCGGGACAAGGCTATCACAGGCATGTGAGAGGGCTGTTGTGTCAATTTGCTATAAAGTTACTTAAACAGAGAGAAAACGGAAATGCAATTAGAAATACCTGAGGTAAAAACTCTCTTGCTAGGTCCAAGGCCTTGCGGTACGCGGCGTCCCCCTCCTGGTTCTGTTCTAGAACGTGGCTGATCAAGCCCACCGCTTTGGCTTCTTGGCCATCGAGCACGCGGGCAGAGAAGATGAGCTCTTTGGCCAGCGATATCCCGATGGCGCGCGGCAGGCGCTGCGTCCCCCCTGCGGAGAGAATGGGGGAAATGCGGGCAATGATTTCGCACCTTGCAGTCTTAGCATTTCAGTGTTTCGCTTCTTCATTTATCAAACAAACCAGGGCCAGAAGCTTACATGTCAAAATCAGTGCACAGAAAACTACTTCAAAGCAGAATGCAATTAGTTTATAAAATTAAAAATCCCCCAAAAAAGAACTGGAGTACCTTCTGTAATTATTAAGGGATTCTGGCTCTATTTATTCCTTGTAACACAGCTGGTGTGTTCCCAAATGGAATCCACAATCATCACCACGTCAGGGGCCTTGCGACGCATAGCGGTGGGCAAGCAATACTGTCCCTTAGCGCATTTCACCCAGAGGGATGACAGGTCCATAAGGTGGGGCACCTTTCATTAACTTTGGATAAAACTTGTCCAAGCCTGAAATCTAACTCATGTGCTTCTTTTTTAAAATGTTTTAATGTATATTCATTTTTGAGAGAGATAGAGAGAGAGACAGAGTGTGAGCAGGAGAGGGGCAGAGAGAGAGGGAGACACAAAATCCAAAGCAGGCTCCAGGCTCCAAGCTGCCAGCAGGGCTCGAACCCACGAACCGTGAGGTCATGACCTGAGCTGAAGTTGGATGCTTAACCCACTGAGCCACCCACGCGCCCCATAACTCATGTGCTTTTTAAGGAATCACTGACGGTAAACGAACTGCAAACTGATTTTAATTTAATAAAAATAAAGCTAGATAAATCTTCGTGAGACAACTCGGTGCTGGTAGAGAGTCCTCGTCACTCCTGGCGCACTACCCACCAGATCTATCTAGAGTTCTGCTCTGCTACCTACTAGTGACGAGGCCAGGATCTCGTTAAAAAGAAGGGTGGGCAAAAACAGGTAATGTCCTTATTCGGCAGCTTTCATTTCTACCAAGAAGAATATGGAAGCAGCTACGTTAGGATTCCCATAAATCTCATTCTGAAGACAGCCGCTGGGCTGCCCAAGGGCACTGGTCGCCAGGAAGCAGGGGAGCAGAGCGACTGTCAAGCTGCAGAGAAAAAGCAAGGTGACGGCCTGCCACCCAGACGAGGTCACTGTGTTTTGTTTGGCCCGCAAAGTTTAGAATTTTATTTTTATGTATTAGTTGCCAACATTTAAAAAATGGGTGGAGGTTTCAGGTGGGAACTGATTTCCACCGGGAGGCCCATTTGAGACACAACACATCCATGTGGCCACAGCCCCTCTCCTCTGTTGCCAGGACTTTAGCCTGACAAGCTCTGCTTTCTGGAAGACAACTTTGAAAGGAGGGGCGCCTGGGTGGCTCAGTCAGTTGAGCATCCGACTCTTGAATTCAGCTTGGGCCACACTCTCATGGTTTGTGAGCTCAAGCCCCGCATGGGGCTCTGCACTGACCCCCTGGAGCCAGCTTGGGATTCTCTCTCTCTCTGCCCTTCCCCACTCACATGTGCATCTCTCTCTCTCTCTCTCTCTCTCTCTCTCTCTCTCTCTCTCTCTCTCTCTCAAAATAAATAAAATTTAAAAGAAAACCGAGATCTTTCTTATTCTCACCTAAATCAAAAGTGGCACAATGAAAAATAAAGATCACAAGTTGCAGAAAGCATGTTTCCCTTTAGTAATGAAGTATCTTCCTACGTTTTTAACGAACAAAGCATGTCTGCATTGGAAGAACACAATTTAAGATGCTATTATTAAGCAACTATGTTAAGAACCATGTGCAGCTATTTAGAAAATGTGGGTGATGTAGAAAAAAAGAGAAACAAACACAAACCTCAACGAACTGGGAAAGGACATATTTTCAATAAGGATTGGTTTTGAGTGTAAATAAAATGAGTAGGGCTTCTGTAGACTACAGTTATTATTTATACTGTTCAATTAGAGATGGTGAGTTTATAAGTGTTTTACTTGATAAGGCAGAAAATGTGCATCTGAAAAAAAATGAAGCATTGACAAACTTGAATCTAACTGTAAACAGCGACGTTGCTTGGCCTGGTAAAGACAGGTCTGAGAACGCACGGGACAAGCACCAGGGAAAAGGGCAAGTTATCTATGGCGTTTCCAATGGCAGCTGATGAGAACAGAGATATCAATAATACAACCCAGTATTTACTCATGGAGCAGATGGGAACTTTCATGAGATGGATTCATGAGAATGTATGGACATCGTATTCATGATGAGCACACCACTAGGAAATGATTCTCTTTCATGTTCTGTGGAAAGTTTGATGTAGACTGGTCAAAATTAACAAATGTGAGCTTCAGGGATCGTTGCTAATGCCGCACTTGTTATTCAACCGAAACTCGAGTCTTGCAAGGCGGCCAAGCTTACACCCATACGTTATTTCATTTCATTCAGAGGATCGTTCTCCAGGAACGAGGGCTTTGTAGAAATTAAAGACAGGAACAGTAATGAAACGAAGACCAGAAAACACATCCACTGCCCTGAGCTGAACGGCACATAACTCAAGCTCTGCTAGGTGACGTGGGCGAGGGCCAGAACGATCTGCTGGAGGTCGTGGCCTGAACGAGGGTCGAAAGACAAGGGGAAGGGGGCTTTCTGTTCCTGCTGGAAATGACGCATCAGAGGAGCTGGGAAAACCCGCACCTTGGCTCACCAACTAACACTGCATCTAAGACTCAGCCTTTGGGGGGACATCACAAGCCATCTGCCCTAGGAACCTCATGTAAGTGGGCCATGACGGCCGCTTGTCCTTCTGTGTCTGGTTTTACTGCACTAAAGCACACCGTGCTCCAGGCTCACCCTGCTGTGGTGTGTCCGCGTTTCCTTTTAAGGCTCAGTAATATTCCACTGTATGAATGCCACGTCTTATTTATTCACTGACCCGGTGATGGACACTTGGGTCGTTTCCACCTTTCAACTATCAAGAGTAATGCTGCTATGCATATGCGCGACAAGTACCTCTTTGAGACCCTGCTTTCTTATTCTTTTGGGTAGATACCCAGAGGTAGAGTTGTTAGATCATACAGTAAATCTAGGTTTAACTTTTTGGAGGAACAGCCATACCGTTTTCCTGGTAGCTGCACCGTTTTACATTCTTATCAACAGGGTACAAGGATTCCAATTTCTCCACATTCTCAGCAACATTTGCAATTTTCAGGGGTGTTGGTTTTTTTTGAAGGGGGGAGGGAGGGCTCGATGGTAAGCATCCTAACTGGTGTGAAATTGTACCTCACTGTGGTTTTGGATTTACATTTCCCTAACAACTAGTCGTGTTGAACTTCTTTTCGTCTGCTTATTGGCCATTTGTGTATCTTCTTCAGAGAAACATCTATTTAAGTCCTTTGCCCATTTTTTAAATGGGTTGTTTTTTTGTTGTTGTTGAGATGAAGGGGTTCTGTATGTATTCTGGATAGTAACCGTTTATCAGACAGATGATTTGCAAATATTTCTTCTCATTCCATGGACTGCCTTTTCACTCTGTTGATTGTCCTTTGAAGCACAAAAGTGCTTTTAATTTTAATTTTGATGAAATCCAATTTTTTTTCTTACATTGCCTGTGCTTTTGGTGTTGTATCCAAGAAATCATTGCCAAATCCAATGTCACAAAGTTCTTCCACTGTTTTCTTCTAAGAGTTTTACAGTTTCAAAACTGACATTAAGGTCTTTGATCCATTTTGGGCTAATTCTAATACGTGGTGTAAGGTAAGGGTCCAGCTTCATTCTTTTGCAGGTGGATTGTCCAGTTTTCCAAGTACCATTTGCTGAAAGAGGCACTCTTAAATAGTTACACAAATACATTATTTAATTCACTCACTCCCACGGAAATTCTGTCTTTAGGAAAACTATCTGGTGAAAACTTATCTAGCTCAGTTTCCTATGCTGCAATCAGTTTGCGGCAAAGACTGGGGTGGAGCTGGGGGCGACTTCCCCGTGCTCCTCCCAGTCATATAAAATTTGTGATCTCGAACTTTATAAAAATGACGTGACCTGTTTGGTTTGCCTTTCTCAGTTAATATGAACAGCTTTGAGCAAAGAGCCGTGCACGTGGAGGTTACTAAACCACGGGGCATTATGACACAAAACGCTACACATGATCAGTGAGGGATCTCAGATGTCCAACAGTATCTCAGGGATAGTCACCCTAAATAGAGAGTATTTTTATGTCAACATTCTACGCCAGCTCGGAAGTACTTCTGTTTACGGACAGCTATTTGACATAACACAATTAGACAAAACACTCGTGCTCGTCAGGGGAGTCAAAGCTCAGTGCAGCACCACACCAATTACCTAATTATTTAACACAAAATGAATTCACTGGGGGAGTGTATGTGCAGAAAACTAATCCGTCACCTATGAATTACACTTCCTCCTTCATGACATTAAGCATAGGATGAAAATAAACAAACACAGAACAATACAGCTTCTAGTAAAGTCACTGATAAGTCCAGCGGTGAGCAGGGGGGCAGGCCGTGTGGGGGGGTAGAGCGGGGAGCCACTGCCCCCACCTGACGAAGCGGGGAGGTCAGCAACAGAGCGGGAACCGCAAGCACCCAGGATTTGTTCACATCCGAACATAATTTGCTCCCGGCACTCGTATCCTGGAAGCAGGCAGCTGTGAGCCACGTCTGAAGCCACAGACAAAAATAACAGGATGAAAACACTCAAAATGGAGTCTGTCTGGTCTTGCTGCTTTTGCTTGTAATCTATCAGCGGGACAAAAATGAATGTGTGGCTGCAGTTTTTAGTTGGTTGAGTCTTTTCCTTTACTTACTAATTTTCAAAATAACAAGGTGGTTCCCTAGCATCCTCCAGAGGTGATGAGTTAAGTTTTTAATCTTGGAGAACCATCATAATTTTACAGATTTTAACATGTCTGATGCATCAGAATCAATGCAGTTCTTATCTTTCTTTATAGACGGTCGACCACCCCATCCTTGGCTGGTGGAACTTAACAAAATTGGCTCTAGCGTCCTTCTGACGTGACCATAACAGTCTTTGGTGACTTCTTGTTGCCCAGGACCACGGAATGTTCCAGGATCATCCTGTAGCTCTCCTCCCCAGGCCCCACATCGACCACTTGGCCCACAGCCCTCTGGGGCTGCGCTGGAAAATCTGATGCTTCCGCTCACATTGTGATCTAGCACACTTAACAACAACCATGCTTTCGAATGCATGTTCTGTATGTTCTCTTAGTCATTCTGTGTTGAGTTTCCAGACTCCGTTCTTCCAACGAATCATGAGTGTGAAGGACGGGTGCTAATGTGAACATGGGGAGCAAATCCTCTGGCCGTGAGGACTCTGTCATGTGATGCTACCTCAACTTTTTCCCGGTCCACTCTGTTCAATCCAGCCTCTTTCACAAGACCTACAATTTTATTACACGTCCTTGAAACCTTAGAAGTCAATCACAAAGTCTGGGGCAGTTTTCTCAGGGCTGCATCAAGACCACAGATGGCTGCCCTAAGAAGTCAGAACCCAGGTTCCTACTGTTCCTCCTTTGCTGCCCTCCCCCTATGCATTCTGTCCTCCGTGTTACCTCATGGTCCAAGAGGGCTGCAGCAGCCTTGTCATCACGACTGCGAACCAGGCAGAAGGAAGGGCAAGCGAGTGCTGAGTTTTCAGAGCCACTGATGAAGTCCAAGCCAACAACTGTGCCTCCTCCACGTCACCGGCCAGAACTTGGGCACACGTAGTTGCAGGGGCGTGAAAGGTCACCTTCTTACTCAGGGGTTTGCCTTAGCATGTGAAGGAAACCCGGGGCTCTTACTACTAAGGCAAAATGAAAACAGGTGTGCACTTAGCAGTTGCTACCTCAAGTGGTAAAACTGTGTTAATCACATAACAAAATGTTTTCATGTTTACCTATTATTTGGATTGAAAATATATTGGAAATGTTATATTCCATCATTACTCTATTATTTTAAGAAGGTGTCAAGAATTTTTTTCCCCTATGTAATCTCTTCTGGGGTAATACCACTTAAATTTACTTTAAACGAGCAACCTCTAGATTAGCGATGGCTTAAACACAGCAAGTGTGTTTTCGCCAACAAGGGCAAGAGGCGAAAATTTTCGCCCCGCTCCCCTGTGTTCGTGCTGACCTCCAGTGCCATGGGGAGCTGCTGGCCACCATCAGGGGGTGCAAACCTTCTCCTCCCAGACCACAGTCCCAAACTCAAAGTCAAAAATAAACCAGACACAGATGCTACCTTCCTTTTGTTATATTTACATAATTTAGAGTTTAAAGCAACCTTTATGTGGCATTTCACCACCAAGCATAATGTAATATGTAAAGAACAGCCACAGTTTGCGGATTATAAATTATAGTTTAGTACTATTTACAAGGTAGAAAATGTCAAGTTTTTCTGTTTTTGTTTCTTAAGGTTTTTTTGTTGTTCTCAAGAGTTATGTAGATACCACATTAAGGGCATTTATTGCTATAATGAGAAGGGATCTCAGAATTCTACAAGTAAATATCACTTTTGAATTACGTCTAAACCCCCTCTCAGAAACAGCCAATTAAGGTTACTTTTTCCTTGAACTGTACAAGACACATTGCAGGAGAATGTTAGTTTTGGATTATAATTCCTGTTGCAACTCTGTCAGAGGGCTTTAGGCAAGAGCTTTCTTGCTAGATCTTGGCTAGATGTTTACAAAACTGACTTCCTCCTGCTTTCATAATGAAACATCAAGGTCAAAGAGGAATGCACTATGTGAACAAACATGGCGTGTTTACTGGTCTCATGATGGACCATGTCACAATCATACAAAAACCATAAAAATATTTATCCTTCAATCTGTGACCAACATTTGCAGTGTGGTAAAACCTTCTGTTCTCTGAGGATTTCAATTTTTTTTTTTTAACATTTATTCAGTTTTGAGAGACAGAGCATGAGTGGGGAAGAGGCAGAGAGAGGAAGACACAGAATCCAAAACAGGCTCCAGGCTCTGAGCTGTCAGCACAGAGCCCTACAAGGGGCTCAAACTCACGAACTGCGAAGTCATGACCTGAACCCAAGGTGGACACTCAACCGACTGAGCCACCCAGGCGCCCCTGTTCTCTGAGGATTTTTAGCACGTTGTAAAGTAGTGAGAGAAAACACACGCGCACACACACACACACTGGAAGAAGTAAGGGGTAAGTGAGAGGAAAACCCTAAGCAGGGAAAGCCAAGCAAAAACTAACAGAAATACATCAGTTTGGGCTTATGTGGTTTATCCTAAAGGAGCATTTAGCAAAAGTTAAAAACTTTTCTTTAATGTTTATTTTATTATTGAGAGAGAGAAAGCACATGCAAAGGGCAGAGAGAAAGGGAGACAGAGGATCTGAAGCGGGGTCTGAGCTGTCAGCACAGAGCCCGACGTGGGGCTCGAACCCACAGACCGTGAGATCATGACCTGAGCTTAAGTCGGATGTTTAACCAACTGATCCACCCAGGAACCCCAAAGCTTAAAACGTTTAAGAACTGGGTCAGGGAAGAAAGGCTGGATATCAAAAATCGTTTTCCAGCGCCAATTAAGCTGACTGGGGACAAATTAAAACCTTTGTGATAAAGCTTTCATTAATATGCATTCTAGAAAGCTTTCCTGAAAATTAAGTCCATCACTGTTAGAGACACAGAGATGCAAAGGTTTTTTTCATGAAGAAAAAAATTACAGGGGCGCCTGGGTGGCTCAGTCGGTCGAGCGTCCGACTTCGGCTCAGGTCACGATCTCACGGTTCGTGAGTTCGAGCCCCGCGTCGGGCTCCGTGCTGACAGCTCAGAGTCTGGAGCCTGCTTCGGATTCTGTGTCTCCGTTTCTCTGTTCCAACCCCGCTTATGCTCTGTCTCTCTCTCTCTCCTTCAAAAATAAATAAAAACATTCAAAAATTTTTTAAAGAAAGAAAATTATGCTTCTTTTCAGTGTTTACGTGCAATTTTTCCAACCAATATTTGAAGCACGAGTTTTTTTAACTTTTAAAGACCGCGTCGTGCTACAGCAGACGAAACGCAAGAGCTTACTTTGCGAAACCAACTGAAGACGGCCTCGGCGGGCATCCGCCCGCGTCGGGCCGCCGCGGGCCCCTCCGCTCCTCGCGGCGGCCGCGGGGGCTCTGAGCCCGGGCGCTCGGCCTGAGGCAGGGGCGGCTCGGAGGGGCGGCGGAGGCCTCCGCCCGCACGCGTCCCCGAACGCGGCGCGGACGAGCGGCCGGCAACCGGCTCCGGCCAGAGCGAGGAGGTGCCGGCCCGCCAGCCGAGTCACGCGCGGAGCGACGGAAGAAAGAAGGGAACGGCCGGGGTCCCCCACTCGGGCGGGACTTCGGGCAAGGCCGCCAACAGCCGCGCTGCCCGACAGCGCCACCCGTGCCGGCGGAGGTGGCGTGCGTTGGGGCTGTCCCAGACGGGAGTCACCCGCCACCCAGCGCGCCTTCGCTCTCCAGACGTGACGTGACGTGACGTGACGTGACGTGACGGGCGCGGCCGAGGCTCGAGGCGCCGTCCGTCTCCGTCCAACTGGAAACGGCACCCGCGGTCCGCAGCCACGGCCCTGGACCGCGCGGGTCAGGCTCCCCTGTCCCTTCGGCCTCCCGGGAGCCCCTCTTCGGTCGCGACGCTTGTTTCGGTTGCAAAACCCAAGAGACCGTGATAGGATCTGCGGCTCACTTGCACGGGCACGGCGCCGCCGCGGCACGGGCACCCGGTCGCCACGACTCCTGCCCGCGCCCCCCACCCCACGGCTCCCCGTCGGGCGGGAGGACGGCGCTTCGCGCAAAGGGAGAAACGAGGCAGCCCACGCCCAGCGACGGTCTCGGTAGTGAGAAGGGAGACGGCCAGAGACTAAACGATCCTCCCACCTGCAAGAAAAGTGGGTGTCCGCAAACCGGACGCAAACACCACAGGCCCGCCTGAAGTTAAACCCGGGGACGGCTCAGAGAAAACGAAGGCCGCGGAAGGAAGCGAGCCAGCGGACTCTTCCGTACGCTGACGTCCAGCCACGTATCAAGTTACTACTCTTGCGGGAACAGAAGTCTCCCTACGGTGAATATTCTGTGCTATCCGTCATAGGACGCTGCAACCGTTGTACAGGGTTACGTCTTCTCTGCTTCAATCCCTGGCTAGTTATACAGACGGTATGTTATAGAAGATAAATACAGTCGGTTCAAGTCCTGCGAGTGCAAGTACATCTCAAGGATTACAGCTGGGCTGCGTATCCCTTCCTTCCTGAGACCACTCACAGGTATGTAATTATGGCGTCAAGTGAGAATACACACGCATGTATGTACAGACATGGCCACCCTAATGAAACCTCCTGGTTTTCTTTAACGTAGCGATATTTACTAAAAAGACAACGTGTCATGTTTACCCCCTGCGGTGAGCCACGTGATTACTGAAATAAGATACCAAATTTAATGGTTTGCTATCTACAGATACCACTAAATTCCACCTCTTTTTGAGTTGTATTTACCATATTATGCTTTAAAACAAACCTCATAAACATGGAGAACAGTTATGTGATAATATTCCCTAAGGCAAAAGAATGGCAAATGTGGCAAAGCATAAACCACGCGGTCTGTGCTTTAGGAGAGACTGTTTCATTACCGGCACCGATTCCGTAAGAACTTCGGTTACAAGTTAAATGCATGTTCCAAGTTACCGGAGAACTCAGTGGCTTAGAACAGCAAGCATTTAGTCGTGTGCAGTTTCCGTGGGTCAGGAATCCAGGCATCGTCACGTGATCACGTGGTAGCAACGGCCGGGGTGTCTAGGCTCACTCGAGCCACTGCTGGCCTGTGGGTCCCGCCTCCCAGGAGCCACTCCACGGGGTCTAGGCTCACTTGAGCCACTGTTGGCCTGTGGGTCCCGCTCCCCAGCGGCCACTCCGTGGGGCTTCCTCTCAGCCTGGCAAGTGGCTCTCCCAGGGTGACGACTCCAGAGAGCAGACGCAAGACGGACCTGGGAGGCGATTTCCCGTGCCTTCTGCCACATTCTTTGGGCCATCGATACGCCCAGGCCTCACGAGGGAAGGGGCCCCACGTGGAGTGGGCACTTAGAGGCTGCCAAGCACAGGCACGAGGCTCGAGTGCACAGCCCGCGATGTAAAAGCCATCTCTTCTTCTGCCCATCTGCCCAGGCGCATTTTTCCAGAGCACATTAACACAGCATTTTCCAAAACTCTAAAATCATCCTCCAGTCTTTCAAACTCAAGGAAGAGATGAACAGAACATGTTAACCATTATCTTTAGAAAATAACAAAGGGGGCAAAGTGGAGAGAGTATAATATGGAAGACGTTCCTTCTGGAAAGCTCGTCCCGTGAAAAACAGTCTTTGCCAACTACGGTCAGAAGTAGAGCGAGCAACACCCACACATCACCGGCGCTTCTAGCCTTTCTAAAAAGTGTTAATTTAACTGTATCAACAAAAAGAGAGGACACTCTGGTGTTTCGTACAAATTGCACCTTGACCACTTCATTAGATGAGGGTCTCAGAAAGGGCTGAGGACACAAGAATCCTCAATGTGCACACGTTTTCTCTCTGGATAAGGACCCTGTAAACTCTCATTGATAAATGAAACAACATACACAAATATTTGACAAAATGACTAAATAATGGAGTGGGCACAAAGATCCGAATACTTTGTTTTCCCTCATCAAAAGCAGGTCACATGGTAAAAATTTAAAGATTCCGGCACAGCAGAACCATGATTGATGGAATAAATAACCACATTTAGTGAGAACACATCAGGCACTGCGTAATTTAACACATCATTACTTACTTTCGCAAGAATCCCGAGGCCGCAACGATCATCAGTCCTCATCTGACAAATGGGAGGACCAAAGGCTCAGGAGGGTAACTCATGCCCACTAGGCAGAGCAGTGGGTGAACGAGGGGAGTCTGGTCCTGCGGCCCACCTGCTTCTCCCGACGGCGAGCCGCCCCCTCTCCGAGACAGAAGAGGCACGGCTCCTCGAAGAGCTAACTGTGGCAGGGCAAAGTCTTGGAGGGAGTTAGCGCAGGAACGCACCTGGATGACCGGAAGGAAGGAAAGACCAGCTGCTGGTACCAGGCCGTGACCGATGGCAGGGAGCGTCAGAACAAGAGTGCACGGCGGTCAGTTCCCACCGCACCGTGCTGCCGCGGGGAAACGGATTTCCGTCAAGGTCCCCGGACCGAAGGCTCGGGTCCTCCTTCCACCTAGGTACGGCCCCCTCCCCTTGTGCGGCCAACGCGGGCCCGCCGCCACCTGACCCTGCGGGCCTCAGGGCTCTCCCGGCAGGAAGAGGCCAGACGCCCGGGACCGGTGGGGGTGAGCATCGGCACACATCCAGCGAGGAGGGTGCTGGGCCAGCGCGGCCAGCCCTTCACCCCTGCACTTTGAGGTCCCCTGGGAGGAACAGCTTCTTCTTTTTCCATTTTGAACAGAAAACAAACAGCAAAATAAAACAGACATGGTGTTTCACAGTGGCTGAAACCATAAAGATAACTAATTAGCATTATTACTCCTTATCGGGAGAACAGCCAAGCGGTCCGTGAAATGACGGTACAGGAAGATTTTGTTACTTAGGGAACCAGTTGACAACTGTTTCCTATTAACAAAGGGGAATGAGCCATTCTTGAGCGCGTATCCGAGGAGGATGAAGCAACTCTGACTTACTGGAAACACATTATTTTTGTAAGATGTATCCAATACCCGGTTCGGGTTCTCGTAACTCTAACTCCTGCTGTGAGACAGAAATCCTGTCGGAAACAAGCAACCTTCTCCCTACACCCGAAACAAAATAAAACAAACCCCCTACCCCGCGACCACAACCCCTTAGTCCACCAGCAACAACTACCCACAGCACATCGTAGCAGCTCACGTGCGTTTGCCCACAGCTCTGACGTTGCCGTGTTCGGCTGGGCTAATTCATAACAATTATCTGTTATGTATTTTCCCAACGTTCGTTGTACCGTATTAACAGAATACCAATTAAAATGACAAAACCGTCACAATAAAATATTGGAGTAACACCCCAACACCACACCCACAGACTTCCTGGTTACGTGCGATGCTCCTGGTCGCTGGCTTGCTCACAAATGCACAGAAACGTCAGGTGCAGGTTTAATCCAGGGGGTTTTATATATTTATTACAGGTTCGTACTTTAAAGTACCCTGAGGCTCAGATGGATGTAAAATGTATCTGAAATTAACTTGGCTAAATGCCGATGCTCTTTCCTTTTCTCCCCAAGCCTCACAGCTGGCTTCCCGGGTACGCTGCCGAGGACGTAGGTGAAGTCCCCAGAGAAGATGGGCTAGCGGCTCCCCTCACCCTCTCCCAGAGTCCTGCTCATTACACACTGCACACGGGAGGCTCCGGAGGGGCAAGCCTGTCCTCTCCGCCTTCCGGTAGAACACGCGGACGGCACTTTCAGACACGACAGCAGTTAATTACTGCCCTCCTAGAGAGAACAAAGTTCTTTTACAATCGTGTGAAATATGGCTTATGTCAACAATGGATTGACAAAGATGTTCCTTGGGAAAATTAAGTCGGAGATGCAAACATTAAAATTAGGCCATTTCGTCAGTATTTTAAATGGAAAACTCTTTAAACACTGGAAACATCATATGCATTGATAACACATTTCAAATACATACAGCAGAATTTTCTAGGACAGATACTTGGCTAGCTCACGGCTAACTCCTAGACTCTTTCTTTAAAACGCAAGAAAAGTTAGTGGAAAGCTCAGTGAGGGGGCAGAAAACGTGAGGGGAAACAGCACTGAGGCAGAAGCAGCACCACCACCTTACGGCGTGATCACGGCACAGCAGGCCAGGGGACGCACACGACACACGTCACCTGCGGGCCACGCAGCCCGCAGCGGTGCACGGGCGAGACGGCCTCGGAGCTGTCACAGCCCCTCTTCCGCATAAGCACAGGAGTGTGAAGGCAGCCCCATGACAAATTAAAAAGCGGAGACTTTCTGAGAGCCAGGCCGCTCTTCTCAGCCGCCTGTCCCACAGAGCAGTGAGATGCCACTCTGGCTTGCATCTGAGGAGAGAGGCAGTCTGGAGGCAGGAGGCAGAAATGATCCTGATTACCTAACCAGTAATTACCTTCAAAGACCCACAAGAATTCCATGAAAAAAAAGGCAAATGTGAACATAAAGGAAACAAGATCAGAGGGGTCAGGGTAAGTGAGTGGGAGAAGTGCCCAGGGGAGCGGTGTACAGAGTCCCTACAGGGAGCAAACATCAGCCCTAAAGAGCAGCAACCTGGTCCCGTGTGACTTACAGGTATTAGCACATCGAGTCCTTCCCACCCCTTAGGAAGCAGGACCCTCAGCACCCTTCATGCAGACAGGGAAACAGGCCCCAAGTCAGGGTCAGCAGACATGGGGCCAGCACGCGATCCCAGCTGGCCGCTCCCCCTGCCCCCCTCGTTCCAAGGCTCCCCAGCCCTGCCCTCCCGGCACACACATGCGCACACCATGGAATATGCCCATCCTTTATTTTTTAATGTTTGTTTATTTCTGAGAGAGAGAGAAACGGAGCATAAGCCGGTGAGGGGCAGAGAGAGAGGGAGACAGAATCTGAAGCAGGCTCCAGGCTCTGAGCTGTCAGCACAGAGCCCGACGCGGGGCTCGAACTCACAAACCACAAGATCATGACCTGAGCTGAAGTTGGAGGCTCAATCAAGGGAGCCACCCAGGTGCCCCGCCCATCCTTTCTATCTCCAGCTGCCAACAGTGATACAGGGGCCGCAGGTGGGACACCGTGGGGGGCAGGGGGTAGGGCACGAGCAGAGCCCTGCCCTCTGTCCCTAGGCGGGGAACAAGTGATAAAACGGAAACAGCTATGGCCCTGATAAGGGGGGAGGGGAGCCTGGGGAAGGCCTTCTACACAGCTGCAAGCGGACCACCTCCAGCTCCTGGGGGGGGGGG
Source organism: Felis catus (assembly GCF_018350175.1). Lineage (NCBI taxonomy): Eukaryota > Metazoa > Chordata > Mammalia > Carnivora > Felidae > Felis > Felis catus. The sequence continues at coordinate 4,244,194 of NC_058380.1, forward strand.
GGGATCCTGCCACCCCTGCTCCCTCCTCCCATGCTCTCGGATGACAGGAGCACAGGCAATACTCAGCCCTCAACACAACCGTCCCTCGCTGTGCAGCGCCCCTCCCCGTGCAGGGCAACAATCCCAACAGAGGCTCCCGGGCGATGAAAGAGACCCGGCATGGTAACGCTACAGAAACCCGCCAGCCTCCTCGCTCCTCCAGGCAAACCACACAAGCCACCCGCGGAGGACAGCAAAAGCACGGGGTGTGCCTGAGACACCACTCTTCAAGGAAGGAAGCCCAGTGCGAGAACTAATGGGAAAGTTCCCATAATTTAGACAAGACGTGAAATCAATACATGAGACTCAAAGGGGCGAAGATAAATCAGGAGACCAGAACGTAAAGGAGCCCTGCAGCTAAGAAAAGCGCTAAGGACCAAAATATAACACTACTCCAGAACTCACACAGGAGTCAGCAATGGCACAGCATGAAAGGAGCAAGGCGGAAGGCACATGCCGAAGGCAAAATGCTGGCAAAAGAAGGTACGACACGCACCCGGGTAAGTTCGAGGCTGAGCAAACACGGGGCAGACGGCTGTTCCTCAAGGAACGCAAGCCGCCAGGGCTGAGCACCAAAAGCCTCGGGAGGGGGGCAAACCTGAAGGCTGGGAAGAGGCTGGGCCCCTCTCCGTCCACGCCAGCAACCGCCTCCCTGAATTCTCACCTGAGGGACGCGCCAGCCCCACTCCGGCTGGGTTCACCCATCTCCCCGGCTCCTCCCGTCCGTCCCCCCCACCCAGTCCTTCAGCCTCCTCATCCTCCGCAGTCTGGTCTTCCTGCCGCTGGAGGTCTTCAGCCACATCCGGGAGGGGGCCGGTGATCTCCAACCTTCCACTTAACCTTGCCGTTCCCTTAGTCGTTCTCCGCATGCGACCCTCTTGCACGCCCTGATGTCGCATCTGCACCGTGGCACGTGGCTGCAGGAAATCTCGAGGTCTGGGGAATGAGGCTGCCCGGAGCTCAGCCCCCAGGGCCAGGGCACAACCCTGGCCCAGGAAGCCCTGGAGAATACTGAACTCTCCCGCAACCCAGACCACTCGACCCTGGTGGCACGGCCCCTGTACCCCGTGTCTACAAGGCGGCTCTCCTCTCCAGCCCTCACGTAGGCACTCAGCAAACTACAATTCACAGTTTCTCCATCCGCACGGGTCCTGTCTACTTCCCGCACCCCCTTCCCCATCCGCCCACAACGCTGGTCTCAGAACGAGGCCACACTCCTCATTTAAAAGGAATCCCTCTATTTCCTCCAGGATCGGAGACATTGGATCGCCGTATTGCTTTTATTCTCTCGGTATTGTGGACCCCTCCTGCTTACGGGGTCTACTTTTTCTGCTGGTGAGTCCTTTCATTTCACTGACACACTGGTTCTTTACAGGGCACCCGGCCAACACTTAAAGTACAACGGCACAAATCAGCATTTCAGAAATAGTGCTTGCCTGTCTACTGACGCAACATCACATATTCCCTTTTCCCTCCTTTTATTGTTTTCTTCATTGAAGTCAGAGACATACAATGTTATGTCACTTTCAAGCATGCAACATCATGACTTAACGTTTACACACGCGATGAAGCGATCACGATAGGTCTAGTGGCCATCCATTACCATACGTAATTATTATATCATCATTGATGGTTTTCTCTGTGCTGTACGTAACACCCCATGACCTACTTATTTTATAGCTGGACGTTTATACATCTGCATCCCCTTCACTGACTTCATCCCTTCTCCCACTTCCCACTGCTGAGAACCACTCATTTGTTCTATTCGTGAGTCTGTTTGTTTTGTTTGTTCATTCGTCTTGTGCCTTAGATTCAACATCTAAGTAAAAGGCAGATGTCTTTCTCTAACTCTGACTACTTAGCAGAATAGCCTCTAGGTCCATCTGTGCTGCCACAAATAACAAGATCTCATTCCTTTTTATGGCTAATAGCCAGTGTTTATCCATTCATCTATCGGTGAACTTTATCCATTCATCTATTGGTGGACACTCGAGTTGCTTCCATATCTCAGCTATTGTAAATAATGCAACAAACATGGGAGTGCAGATACCTTTCTAAATTGGTGTTTTCATTTTCTTTGAATGCCCACGAGTGGGATTATTGGATCATATGGTATTTTTAATTTTTAAAGGAACCTCCATACTGTTTTCCACACTGGCTCTACCAATCGACATTCCCATTAACAGTGCAGGAAGGTTCCCTTTTCTCTTCGACACTACCCATGGTGACACGTGTGAGGTGTATCTCATTGTGGTTCTGATCTGCATTTCCCTGATGATGAGTGATGTTGAGCACATTTTCACGTATAGATTGGCTATCTGTTGGTCTACTTTAGAAAGATGTCTACTGAGGTCTGCTGCCCGTTTTTTAATTATATTGTTGCTTTGGTGTTGTTGCTTTGGTGTTGCTTTGGTGTATGAGTTTATATATTTTGGCTATTAACCCCTTAGGGAATATATCACTTGCAAACATATTGTACCATTCAGTAAATTGGCTACCTTTTCATTTTGTTGATGGTTTCCTTTACTGTGCAAAAGCGTTTTGTTTTGACACAGTCCCAATAGTTTATTTTTGCTATTGTTGCCCTTGTCCAAGGAGACAGATCCAGAAACATTGCAAAGACTGATATCCAAAACGTTAGAGCCCACGTTTCCTTTTAGGAGTTTCAGAGGTCTTAACATTTAGGTTATTTTTCTGTATGGGGTAAAAAAAAAAAAAAAAGTGGTTCAGGTTCATTGATTTACATGTAGCTATCCAGTTTTCTCAACACCACTGGTTGAAGAGACTGTCATTTCCCTATTGTATATTGTCACTGATTAACTATCCCCTTTGTCATAGATTAATTGACTACAAAAGTGTGGCTTTGCTCTGGTGTCTCTATTAAGTCCCACTGATCTATGTGTCTGTTTTTGCACTGGTACCATTCTGTTCTCGATTACTGTAGCTTTGTAGTATATCATGAAATCAGTAGGTGTGAGGTCTTCAGCTTTGTTCTTTCTCAAAATTGCTTAGGCTATCTAGGGTCTTTTCCAGTTTTATACAAATTTCAGGACATTTGTTCTAGTTCTGTGAAAAATGCTGTTGTTACTTTAATAGGGATTGCATTAAATCTAGATTGTATTGGGTGTATGGGCATCTAACAGTACTAATTCTCCCAATCCACAAACATGGTATGTTTTTCCATTTATCTGTGTCATTTTCTATTTTTTTCATCAGTGTCTTCGAGTTTTCAGAGTATAGGTCTTTCACCTTCTTGGATAAATTTATTCCTAGATATTTTATTCTTTTTTGATGCTATTGTAAATGGGACTCTTTTCTTGATTTTTCTTTATACTGGTTTATTATTAGTGTATATATTTGCAACAGATTTCTGGATATATATTAGTTTTGTATGCTGCAACATACATTTATTACTTGTAATAGCATCTTGGTGGAGTCTTCAGGGTTTTCTATATATATTATATTATATATATATATATATATATATATATATATATATATATATATATATATATATATCGTGTCACTTGGAAACAGTGACAGTTTGACCCCTTCCTTACTAATTTGGATGCCTTTTATTTTTCTTGTCTAATTGCTGTGGCTCATACCTCTAGTACTGCATTGAATAAAAGTGGCAAGAGTAGGCATTCTTATCTAGTTGCTAATCTTAGAGAAAAAGTTTTCAGCTTTTAAACATTGAATATGTGTAGCTGTGGGTTTGTTCATATATAGCCCTTTATTATATTGAGGTATCGTTCCTTTACATCCAGTTTGTGTGTTTTTAGCATAAATGGACACTGACTTTGTCAAATGCTTTTTTGCATCTATGGAGGTGATCAGATGGTTTGTGGCCTTCATTTTGTTAATGGGGTATATCATGCTGATTAGTTTGCCTACATTAAACCATCCTTACATCTCTGGGATAAATTCCACTTGATAGTGGCATATGTCCTCTGACTATATTGAATTTGGTTTGCTATCATCAGAGATATTGGCCTATAATTTTTTTTTAATGGTGTGTTTGGTTTTGGTATCAAGGTCATGTTGGCCTCATAGAATGAATTTGGAAGTGTTCCTTCCCCTTCAATTTGTTGGAACAGTTTGAGAAAAATAGGTTAACTGTTCTTTGACCGTTTATAAGAATTCAATGGTGAAGGTAACTAACCCTAAACTTTAGTTTGTTGGGAGTTTTTATTACTGATTCAATTTCACTAGTAGTAATTCATCTATTCTGATTTTCCATTTCTTTCTGATTCAGTCTTGGAAGATTGTAGATTTCCAGATTTTCAGGAATTTACCCATTTCCTGTAGGCTGTCCAACTGTTGGGTCATAATTGTTGGTAGTTGTCTCATGATCCTTTGTGTTTCTGTGGTGTCAGTTGTAAACTTTTCCTCTTCACTTCTGATTTATTTGAGTTCTCTCTCGTTTCTTCTTGATGAGTGTAGCTAAAAGTTTATCAATGTTGCTTATCTTTTCAAAGAACCAGCTTTTAGTATCGTTTATATTTTCTATTGTATTTTTTGTCTGTATTTCTTTCTTTGCACGCTCATCTTTATTACTTTCCTCTCCCCCTTCTACTAACACTAGGCTTTTTGTTCTTTTTCCATCTCCTTCAGGTGTAAGATCAGTTTGAGATTTTTCTTGTTCATCAAGGCAGGCCTGTCTCGCTATACACTTCCCTCTTAGAACTGCTTTTACTGCATCTTGCTATCTTGGAACATCGTGTTTTCATTTTCATTCATCAAGGCCTTTTTTATGTCATTGATTTCCTCATTGAGCAACTGGTTGCTCAGTCTCTATGTGTTTGTTCAGCCTCTATGTGTTTGTGTTCTTTCCACGCTTTCCCTGTTACTGATTTCTAGTTTCACACTGCTGTGTCCTGAAAAGATGCTGGATAGGATTTCAGTCTTTAATTTATCGAGACTTGTTTTGTGGCCTAACGTGATCTACCCTACAGAACGTTCCCTGTGCACTAAAATACTATATATTCTGTTGCTTCTGGATAGGATGTTCTGTATATATCTATTAAATCCATCTGGTAAAATGTGTTGTTCCAAGCCATTCCTCCCTTATTTTCTGTCTAGATTTTCTGTCTAGATAATCTGATCCACTGATGTAAGTGGGCTATGAAAGGCTCTTACTATTACTGTATTGCTGTCATTTTCTCCCTTTATGTCTACAACATTTGCTTTGTGTGTTTAGGTGGTCCTGTGTTGGATATAGAGATATTTACAATTGTCATATCCACTCTGTTAGATTGACTCCTTTATCTTTATGTAATGCTGTCTCTTGTTAGTTTTTGTCTTAAAGTATGTTTTGTCTGATATAGGTATTACTATCCCAGCTTTTCTTTTCATTTCCATTTGCATGGAGTATCTTTTTACAACCCCTCACTTTCAGTCTGTCTTTGGGTCTGAAGGGAGTATGGTAGGAAACATATGATGAGTCTTACTTTTTTATCCATTCAATCGCCCTCTGTCTTGTGTATTATTTATTCTCTTTACATTTAAAGTAATTATTGATTAGGTATACTTATGACCATTTTGTTCACTGCTTTCTGGTTTTTTATAATTCGCTGTTCCTTTCTTCTTCTCTTGCTCTCTTCTGATTTGATGACATTCTTTATTGTTATGTTTAGATTGTTCTCTCTTTGTGTAGCTATCATAGGTTTTTGGTTTCTGGTTACGTGAGATTCACGTAACACCCTATGTATACAGCAGTCTATCTTAAGTTGACGTGGCTTCGGTTCAAACACATTCTAAATGCACTACGTATTTTCTCCAGGTCTGTGGTATCCTTCCTTCTTGTGGGCTGGACATGGGTCCCAATCAGAGCTCAACTCTGCCTCTCCTGCCCTCCTTGATGTGGCCTTTTCTTTGTATGTCAGTCCCTGGAAGAGCTGTTCAGGTCCTTCTGAAGGAGAGATGCTCTATATATATGTTGTCTGCAGCCTCGCTGTGTCCGTGAGAGCAAGTAAACTCAGGATCCTACTGTGCCATCGACTGGGAATCTCACACGTTCTCATTTAAGTAAGCTGATTTGAGAAAAACTAACTTTACCCATTTTATTATTTTCATTGTAGTAAATGATTTGTCATTGTAACAAGACACATGAGATACTTCTGGTCGAAAAAGCCTTCATTTTAGGGAAAGGAAAAAATGTGCTATAGAATAGATGGCGATTTTTCATTTTTAACTATAACATTTTAAGTTATATTTCTCAAGTAATTCTGAAAAGTTTCCCTCAAAACAAAGTAACACATCAATTTTGGATTAAAACCAAGAATGGTGTGTGTGTGTGTGTGTGTGTGTGTGTGTGTATGTGTGTGTGTGTGTGTGTGTGTATATATATATATATATATATATATATATATATATATATATATATTTTTTTTTTTTTTTTTTTTTTTTTTGAGAAGAAAAAGACCAGACTGCAGCTGCTGTCCTCCCTGGCCCTGAGTACAAGGGCTGCACTGGGGCCCCCGCCTCTGCCCCCGGCAAGGACAGTCAGGTGAACTGCATTAGTCAGTGGTGCAAACAGCAGGGGCTTCACCAACACCTACAGGTCTCCACCTACATGCAGAACAGGCTCTAACCAGCCAGGCTGCAGGAGGAGGAAGGGCGGGGGAAAGGCTGAGTTATGGTAGTTACCCCAGGGGTCCATCTTGGGCCAGCCACATGGGCCGCCACCACATAGGTGAGCGGGCCGCCCAGGAGGACCAGACCTGCTCGATGTGCCCAGCCTAAATCGCTCCTGTATACGCACCAGATCTAAGTAAATGGTGGTTGATTTAGAGCCACTGACTCTAGGAGTGGACTGTTAAACAGTAATATGGTGGCAACAGATAGCTGGAGCACTGACAAAATGCCTCATAGGGAACAATGACTAGAAACAGAAAGACACAACTGTACTGGTATCTTCTGCAACGTGTCCTGAGAACACAGACAATCCACAACGAGCAAGGGAAGTTTTGATCCTTCGTATCAGAATCCAGTACATGAAACAGACAGATGCTGTAAGGACACAGATGAGGCCCGTCTGCTGCCTGCTTCAAACACTGTTGTGGCGGGATACAGCCACGCCCACCCTGGTGTGTGGTCTACGGCAGCCCCACGCAGCAGCCGCGGAGATGAGGAGTTGGTCCCCCAACTACTAACGGCCCCACAGCCGGACAAATTTACCAACCGGTCCTTTACAGAAAGTTTCCCCACCCTGATACAGATGATGGGAAAAATACAAATAACAAGTTTGATCTAAAGAACACTGCACCCCATCTTACTTTCAAACATTTGGGCAACATGCATGAATGCTAACTGTGCCCTCGGTCAGAGAGAAAACCTCCGCAAAGACAAAGTAACTTATACTAGACAATCTGTCCACAAAGTAACGGAGACCAGATATCAAACAAAAATAGTCTCTAAAGCTACGTTTCCACATTAAAAACATACACAGGCACCTGGGTGGCTCAGTCAGTTGAGCATCCAACTTTGGCTTAGATCATGATCTCACAGTTCATGGGTTCGAGCCTGGCCTCAGGCTCTGTGCTGACAGCTCAGAGCCTGGAGCCTGCTTCGGATTCTGTGTCTCCCTCTCTCTCTGCCCCTCCCATGCTCACACTATGTCTCTCTCTCTCTCTCTCTCAAAAATGAATAAACATTAAAAAAAATGTTTTTAAATCTACAAATAAGCTAAATGACAAATAAGTATACTAAATAAAACAGTCAAAACACAGATACAATTTCTAAACAAGTGACTTATAACAAAGTACCTAATATGGTAAATATCTCAATCCTAAAATTTCTATGTTTAATGAAAAGCAAAAAAGTCTAATAAGTTGAATACAGTTTTGAAATAAGGTATTTGGATCAGACAATTTTCCCTTTGAAAACAAACAAAAGGAATGCTGGGTTTCAAGATTAAAGAAAAAAAATTGTGTGTGTGTGTGTGTGTGTGTGTGTATTTATATACATATATATATAAAATAAGCACTAGAGATCTGAAAGAACGGCCATTTTACGGATGAAACCAGAAATCACCTAAGTAGGCAGAATACAGGAACCCCTCAGTCACGGACGCCCCAGGCTAAGTCACACGTACTGAACCCTGGCTCTTGATCCAGGTTCCAGGGCCACAAGGTTGGAGGAAAGGAGTCAAGAGCTAGAGCCTGATCCAGGTGGGGAGGCTAAAGGAGACCCACCCATCGTGCAGGACTACAGAGGCTCCGTTCTAGGAAGGTAAACCAGATCTCCAACCTCACAACCACAAAGCACTGCATAAAAGGCTGTCCTCGTGCTAAACAGAGCCAGAGGAGGGCTACAAAGAAAGAGGAAAACTGGGGAGTTACAGCCACAGAACTGCAACTGTGTTGTTCTGCCTCCCAGCATCACAGAACCTGGGCACCCACGGACCCTGAAGAACTGATGAGAAATCCAACTAGCCCTGCCCTTGGGTCAAGAGCAGAACAGATACAAACCTCTCCGGGGCAGGGCACATTCAACCCTAGTCAGAGCGCCTACAGGTAAATTTTCCCAGGAATGACCGGCACACAAAGATACTCAGACACAAAAAGAAAAAGAGCGAGAACCAATAGAAACAATAAAGAGGGTAAAAAAGACTCACAAAGACCAAAAACAAAACGATCAGGTCCAGGTTTTAGAACAAATACATCTACCATACGTGAATGAATGACAAATATATTTGCAGGAAAAAGAAAACTAGAAGTGATTTAGAGATTTTAAAATGAACTAAACAGTTTCTAGAAAGGGAAAACACAGTAACTAACATGAAACACTTCAGAGATATACTCAGCAGCAGGTTGAACACAGCATAAGTAAATTAGAATTATCCCAAATCCAGCATACAGAGGAGGAAAAACAACGATCCGGTCTTGCATAAATTTAGCAGATTCTGAGATGAAAGGAAAGAAGGAACAGACAAAGAATATTTGAAGAGGTGCTCACTGGATATTGCTGAACACTGAGGGGAACCAATTCACCTATTAACAGTACCAGTGAATTAGCGAGGTAAATAAAATTAAATCTATACCTTAATAAATAAAATGGCAATCCAAGAAGCCAGAGAGGAAGAAAATAAAATGTAAAGGAAGTAGGCAAACAAAACCAAAGAAACAAACAAGAAAAGAAAAACCCTAACAGATTTCTTCAAAGAACCCAAAATGACACTAGAGCCAACTTCTCAGGCAGAACAGATGCCCGCGGAGAGTGAGATACTGTCACAGGGCTGAAAGGACATAACATCCCCCCAGGAGCTGTTAGCAAAGGGAAAAACAACAGGCCCAAATGGAGTTAGCTGCGCTAAGCCCAGCCTGAGCAAACCGAGGCTTCATCCCCAGCACACGTGCACTCTCGGCCTCTCCCAGCAACGTGACCTTTGTTGAACCAGACCATGGGAATCACCCGGCCGGCACCAGTGGGCTAACTAACTGCCTGGCAGACCCCCACCTTCCCGGGAAGGAAGGCCAGGGACCTTGCCGGGAACAATCCTCTTCCCGCCCCCTTCTGCCTACAAAAGGCTTCCATTTTGCACAGCACCTCAGAGCTCCCGTCAGCCAGGATGTGAGGCTGCTGAGTCATGAGCTGTTTGGCAAAGCCGACTGTGTCTTCCCACTAACCCGGTTCAATGTCGTTTAACAGATTCAGTGGCAGCAGTGGGATCGAAGGAGACTTCCATCAGCTTTGAGAACAACAGGAAACTCAGGTATGGCACCTGGGAACCCTTTTGAATTCTCTATCATTCCTGTCTTCCCTGAGGGTCTGGGTCTGCTCTCTTGGCATCAAGCTCTCGATCTAATCGGCTCTCTAGTCCGGGCAGGCCAGCTTGAGATACCAGGCAGTTCCATCTGGAACCGAAGCCACCAGTGCTTGAAACAGACCACAATTCGCCATCTGACTAGAACACCCCGGATCCCATACTGGGGACAGCCAGTGGCAGCTGTCGCTCCCCACTTGTTTGGAACCCGTCTGCAATCCCCACTTTGGGGTCTGCTGGCTCTGCCCTTTCCCCAGGCCACGGCTCCACAGGAATCGGAGGTACACGCCGGGCCTCCCCTAGGCCGGGCCGCAGTAACATCCTGAGTAACTGTGGCGGTGCTGTGGGACGCACGTGTGTCTTACGTTGTGTACGTAAAGGCTATCGCTAGTGAGTCTCAGAGGCTAAAAAGCCACAAGGATTGGCAGACACGGGTGCAACACTGAAATGCTGTTACGTTACTCCCCATCCAGCCTAAAACTCAATCAGGGTAAGTTGTACATGGAACAGGTTCAACTGACAATAGCTGTTCACCTCGTGAAAACGTCTCGTTACCTACAGTGACAAGGTAAGCTGCAAAACATCACATCATTCCCTCCCCACGGTACATCCCTTTTAGGTACTAGCTTGGCTTAGCTAAAAATAACGGAACTGAACTAATTAATAAGAAGAAGAACGGAATCCTTAAGTTCCAAGGAGTTGAGTGAGTCACTTTCCAGCACTAACGGCACCCCAGAATTACCACGGCTGTCATGAGGACCATTCTCATTAGACAAGATCACTCACGTCGGAAGTGCCCTGGAGAGCAAGGGTTCCCAGATTAGACACACTGAAAGGGACGCCTGATTTTTTTACCGGTATACTGAAATGTTGAAAAGCCTTCAAAAGTCCCAAATAGCTTCATTAAAAATCTCTTTGCAAAAGGCTAATGAATATTTAAAAATGCGAGATCATGAACACAAGTCCACTAAACTGTTAACTTTACAGCTCCAAGGCCAGAGGCCTAAGTGATACCTGGGTCCTGCCTCATCCCTCCTACGGTGGGGTCCATCATGGAAACAATGGCCCAGGGGGTCCAGCATCTCTACTGTAATCAACCAGGGCCATGGGAAAACAGACTGTCCTCAACCGGCCTGTGCAAGCATTTCAACATCTCTGCCCCTAAAGAAGAGCCCCCGGGGGCGCCTGGGTGGCGCAGTCGGTTGAGCGTCCGACTTCAGCCAGGTCAGATCTCGCGGTCTGTGAGTTCGAGCCCCGCGTCAGGCTCTGGGCTGATGGCTCGGAGCCTGGAGCCTGTTTCCGATTCTGTGTCTCCCTCTCTCTCTGCCCCTCCCCCGTTCATGCTCTGTCTCTCTCTGTCCCAAAAATAAATAAACGTTGAAAAGAAAAAAAAAGAAGAGCCCCCATATGGGCCGCTCCTCCAGCTGACAGCCTCCAAAGGACTCTCGGATAAACTGCTACCAGTAATCCCCTTAAAAGAGCAAAGGGGTAACTAAATATTAAAACGAATGAAAGAACTGGCCAAACTCGGGTAGATTCCGGAGCTATCCTCTCCACCTCAAACCTCACTTGCAGCCTGCAGACAGGATCCTGGAAAACACGAAGGGGCTGGCTAACATTGAAACATCACATAAGGAAAAGTAGGATGTGGGTTTCTGGTAAGAGAAGGTGTGGGAAACGGAGATCTATTTTTTATTGAGGGACAAGAAAGTCCTTTTGTCCTAAAGGGAGGAGACTACAGAATGGGGGGGAGAAAAAAAGCCCCAAATCTGAACACAAATTAAAAAGTGGTAGATTTGTAGCTCAAGCTGGCTAAGTTTGAAATGGACCTAATGATTAAATTCAAAAAAGTAAATGAATTTTATTATCAAAACTACACTGGTACAAAATTACACTTGGCTTTCTTCTGTCAACGGGACAAAGTTTTCTTAGATTATTGGTCTGCTCCTGACTAGGGACTCTGAAGGGTTTTCCTTAAAGCGATCTTCCTAGAAAGCAGAGTCTGTGTTTTATCAAAATGATCTCCTACACTCCATGTTGTCACCATCATCTCTTTGACTTACGGAGACTCCTCAATTAAAAGAGCCAAGGCTTATTTTTTACAATGACTTAACTTCCTGGATTTGCCCCTAAAGTCCTTAACTGTCACTACAGTTAAATACATGACTAAGTATTGTTTCTCCTGCGATCCTATCTGACCAAGTATTTTAAAGCCGTCAGGTAGTTTTGACAAATAAATCAAATTCTAAATCAAGTCTTCTTGACCTTGAACTAGCTTTGGGATTCTCCAAAGGGCCAAACAGCTCAAGACATTTGCTCTCTCTCCTTATGAAAATGGAGATGTTAATCTAATTAAGCTTATGTTAAATTACATGGGACGCATCCTCAAATAAGAATACTGAGCCCTTTTTCTGTTGTATGTATCTTAAAATATTCTATATTTTGGACATGATCTTATTTTTTGTAAGTTTGTTTGTGTATTTAGAGAGACTAAGTGAGCAGGGAGGGGCAGGGAGCAAGAGAATCCCAAGCAGGCTCCGCACTGTCAGCACAGAGCCCAACACAGGGCTTGAACTCATGAACTATGAGATCATGACATGAGCTGAGCTCAAATTGGAGGCTTAACCAGCTGAGCCACCCGGGTGCCTCTAGACATGATCTTAAAATACTGTATTACAGAAATAACTACATTTCCTTATCAAATGAACTCTGGTCAGACCTTTAACAATGGGCATTGCAAGTTTCTGTCGTTTACAGAGAGTACTTGCACTTAGATGCTTTCACAAAAGTGTTCCTGCAAACGTGCTTCATCTTCAGAAAGATTCACAGAAAGGACCTGGACAACAGGATTCTGAAAACTTTAAGATAACAAAGCTACTGGGTAAGAATTTCCAAAACTAATGGAAAAACTAGATTCAAGAAAAGATTAATTACATGGGACTGAACTTATTAGCAGGATGATGAGAACTCTTTTTTTTTAACAATAGCATGTACCTTTGTAAACAAACATGGAACATTTACCTTTTCCCCCCTCTGATCCATCCAGATTTTAGAAACTCTTGAGTATTCTTTTCATGGCAACGTAATTAGTTATCTGCTCCAGTTCAACGGTAATCTGTTTTCCTCGTACAGGACACAGTTGGAAACACTGGCTATGTTACCAAAGCTTTCACTGAAATGGTATTTGCAGGTAAAATCTGATGGGGAGTCCTTGGCATGGCTTCCTGGCCTCAGGGAAAGGTTCCTTATCAAAGTTTTCAGCAAAGGGGCGCCAGGGTGGCTCACAGCGTCGACTTGACGTCGGCCCAGGTCATGATCTCGCGGTTCGTGGGTTCAAACCCCCACATCGGGCTCCAGGCTAACAGTGCAACGCCTACTGAGGATTCTCTCCCCAGCCCCTCCCTTTTCTCTCTGCCCTTCCCCTGCTCACTCACGCTCTCTCACTCTCAAAAACAAATAAATAATTTTCAGCAAAGCAGTCTTTAAAAAGAGCTATGTGGTCAATCTCTATTCTTCTACTTACACAAATAACAAGCCAAGTTGAATGCAAATAAATCAGTTTTACTGTGATTATCTTTAGTAAAAATGTAGGGGTGATCAGAGAAAGAAAAATTATGTCTGTACCTTTGTAAATACCAGATTCTAGTCCTGTTAACTGTCTCCCAGGTTTTGTTATATACCTGTAAACTGGGCTGGATCCTGAACTCTTCTAGTTTCCTCAAATGTCTGGGGATGACTTTCTGAACTAGTATTTCCCGTGTTCTCCCATCCTTCTAATTTGGAATGACGAGAAACAAAGACTGCCCTTGGATCTCCTCGGAAGGCGCAATACCAGGTGCTCCTCACTACTCAGACGGCAGCCGAGCTTTAGCGACTGGGACCTTGGGTACCCATCTCACAGCTGAAGAGCGCTCCACCTGACATCCGGTCCTGTGTAGATGCTAGAGACCCCCAAATAAAATTGACTAGGAAGAGAAGTAGCCGACATCAAAGTAGCCTGCTTTCTCCCAAGACGTCAGATCAAGACATCGTAATTTCACTAAACGTGAAACTTTTTTCTTTTCTGTCTTTCCTTTACTCTGACACTGGCCTGTAAAGATAATGCTGTCAGTCATATTCCCCAGGCCATTGCTGAATGAAATGACCATTCGGACTGTTCTGGATTTGTAATCAGACACCGATCTGTCCATGATGCTGCACTCCATTAACAGTGCCACGGTACCGGGCAGGGTTTGTGCACCAACGTGATTTCTCTTTGTCTGCGGTAGTTATCATTCTCCTCGGACCTGTGAATACCTAGAAGGCTGGCGCTTAACTGGGCAATGCCTCTTAGGATTCTAATTGCACCTGACCGCAAATGAATGGAGACACCTCACGTGTCAACTGTCCAGGATTTACATCATCGAGTTTCAAAAGGACCTCCCGGCTCCTTTCATAACCCTCTGGCAGGCCCCAACTTCCCTGGTTGGGAGTAAATGTAAACAAGGCTATCATCAGGAACCTCTCCTTAACTCGTGAAAGTACTGCAGAATCCACCGCTAAGACAGCTGCCCAACCAGAACCCAGAGACGCTCTGGCCAAAGTTGTTCTTGAAAACAGGACAGACCTTGACTTGCTTTTGGCTGGGCTGTGGCAGCCACCACCTGTTGTACCTGGATTAACACTCTTGGGGAAGTTGAAACTCAGCTACGTCGGATCACTGAGAGAGCCATTTGGCTTAAGAAAAGTACTCCTTCAACGGGGTCTTTCTACGGCTTATTCGATTCTGACTGGTTTGGGTCATAAGAACCCGTGTCTGGTATCTTTGCCACAAGCATCTGTGCCACCAACATTTTTGCCACGTAACTAACTGGCCACAAAGCAATTTGCCATAAAAGATAAAGTAACGTGAAAGAGGGACACTTGTGAAAAAGGACATAATGAAGCATGAAAAATAAGTAACAAAAGTAAAGAGATTTTATCATGCATACAAAACATGACACTTAAATGTGTGTGGATTCATGGCAATACTGTGCAAACGTGATACTATTTTGTGGACTGTACGTAAGCACTTGGTTCTAAAGTCCTTTGTTCAGAGCAGTATACATATAGATTCTTTGCTTATTGATTTGTTACCTCGTTCTGTGCTGTACGTTTTCTCTTCTTGATGAAATTTCTCCCTTCGTTAAGAGAATATCCGTTTCCAAACGCGAAGATGCGTATTTGTCGCTGAGCTTTGTGTTGTCTTGCCAAAGCTTTCCATGCTGTCGCGTGTTCCTGGCGTACTGCCCACGTGTCCGTGTACAGAGGTTCCAAAGTTCTGTGGGAAATGTGGCTTCACCTCTGTGCCTTCCGGTCCCTCAGTCTTGCTCCTCCAATCCAGGGTTTCAAAATAAGAAACGAGCGCCTGCCGCAGGTCCGGCAGGTCAGGGTCACACGTCGGCTCCACAAAGCCACGCGTCACGTTGCCAACTGGAAGGAACGCTAACGCTGTGATGCATTTGATTTTCTGTTAAATTCCGCATCTGTCTGCCAGCACAACTTCTATCTGATACCAGTGGTTTTGGGGTCAGGGTTTTTTGCCACATGAAACAAACAGCCAGTTAGAGTGGTACCCAGGTATTCTTCTAAAGGAAGAGACAATACTTTTTCTTCAAAGTCAACCATTAGGGACTCGGGACCTACTCTTGGACATTAAGCGCTTTAGTGTACAAAAAAAGTCTGCTCCCCGGCGGTAATTCGAACAGACAAGAGCTACTACTGTTACTGATCGCTACGTGCGACATACGCTTCAACGTTCCGCCACGTAACCCGTCCCTTAGAGTTCACCTAATCATCAAAGGCAGATTCTGTGTAAATACCTGAATTCTGCCTACACCACGTTCTCCGCTACCAAACGGCAAAAAGTTTTCGACGTTTTCCAGAAACATACTCCTCAGGAATGACACAACCATTTCTTTTCAGGAGCTAAGTGGAACTTGACTCTTCTTTTGCTGCAACTACAGATACTGCTGCGTGAATTGGTAAAGACGGCACTGGAGAACAAGCGATTGTGTCTCAATGAGGCAAAGAGGCAGTAATTAATGCTCTCAAAACCCAGCTGCATCCTTTGTATTGGCCATAGCTCAGGAAGCTTTTGGTTTGGACGAGTGGGAGGGGAGGAGCACTGGGCAAGGACCCGCAGACGACAGGCTATCACTCTGGTGCAGTGTGCAGTCTGGCTGTACGCTCCCACCTCACGCTACGGCGTCACCCGCCATCTGGGGACCGCCACATCGACTCATCACCGTATAGACCACTACGAGATCTAAGGTTTATATGAAATTAAACATGGGAGCACCAAGTTGACAGAAAAGTGAAACTGTCAACCAGTTGGGTTTTTTTTTTTAATGTTTTATGGCAAAAGTGCCTTCCAAGCTATTAATTAGTTAATGCCTTAAATTTCGGTCCCATCTCTCTCAGTTAAGCTCAGAGTCTAATCAAAAGTGAGGAACTGTTTCAAAAATGCAACAATGGGCCCAAAATGGGAGTCACTTGTGCCAAGCCCCACATCAACCACCAAGACTTAATACCTAACCTAACTGTAGCCTCGGCCTCCCCCAAACACGTCACCCCTAACCAATCAATTTGGGATTGCCTGGTCAGCACCAGTGAGGCCATCTGCCTGACAGACCACTTCTTCCCTCAAAGGAAGGTGACCTTGCCTAAAACAACCCACTCTTTGCCAGAAATTTCCGTTTTCTGCCCCTTCTGCCTGTAAAGCCTTCCATTTTATACAGCTCCTTGGAGCTCTGTTCTGTTTGATAAAATGGAATGCTGTCCAATTCACGAATCATTAAATAAAGCCAATTAATGTTCGAATTTACTCAGTTGAATTTTCTTCTTTAACAGAGTCTACACCCAATGAACATATTCTTCAAGAATGAAGGCAAAAACATGAAGATAAAACTCTGTCCGTTTCTCATAGCAATATCAGACTGAAACAAAGCCATTCAAAAACAAACATACAAAAATGAGAAAAATCCTTAATAATGTGGATCTATAGCCCCAAACCTATAGGTAGTAAAAGGATTAATGCATTTTTAAAAAGCTCACAGGGCGGGGGGCACATTCACTAAGCAAAGTTTGAAGACAAATTAGTAAATAGGGAAACTGGTAAAGCGGGGGTAAATGGGCAATTGGGGAAAAAAAAAAGGCACACAGAACTAATTCTTAATACACAACAAACTACTGAAACTCAAGTTTCAGTACAATTTAATAGTAAAGGAAAAAAGCAAAAGCTGTGAGCAGACAATGGAAAATTCAAATAGTCCACAGGGGGCCAGAATATGCTACTTTGAAAAATGCCACTTTGGCATAAGGATTATTTTGAGCTGAAAGCAACTGAGAAACAGCAGACATAGGAAAAGCTCTAAAAACAGCATTAAGTTTTCCTTTTGTAAAAGCAAGGTACATTTGTACAGGAAATTTCCATTTGTAACGGCGTCTCCCTCTCCAGCACTGGGAGGAGGAGCACAACTCAACACTCCTCTTCAGCGGAGAAGGCAGCAACACAAATCTGCATTGTGAGCCTCCCCAGACAAGGCTTTCCCCATACATTTCCATAACCTACCTCTCACAGAAACCCAAACCCCTCTCCTTTCATTTCGCCTAAGATGGCATCTGAGCCCCTGAGTTCTAACCACCTCCTGGAGTTACTAATCACTGAGTTTTCTCCCACGTAAAGGCACACGGTAACACAGTTTCCCTGTTAGTCTGTCTTCTGTCAGCATAACTTCCAAGACCCCAGGCAGAGAACATCAGAGGGCAGAGGAGTGTTCACCCTCCTCTATAGGCCCTTATAAAGAGAAATGAAAGTTACATAACCATGGAATGCCCTTCCTGACTTGTGACACTGCAGACATCCCAAGACCAGCAACTGTGTTAGCGAGGTGCCAGGGGTGCTGACCCCTGTGCAGGAAGGTCAGCAGGACCTGGGAACAGCACCCTCAGCCTTCTCACTTCTCGGACGCTACTCAATGACAGACCAGTAATGACGTGAGATGCTGTGACACACAGACAAGTTTTTCCTAGTGACTGCATAATTACAGAAGACCAAAAACAAGGCAAGCGTCTATCAGTAGGGGCAGGCTGAGTGGATTACAGCACATCTACACGACAGAAAAAAAGGAATGAGGAAGACATCACTGTGACTATACACATAAGGGTTTTTGCTGTCTACACACTGCTATCCTGCTTAGATGATGCCTGGGTCATATGGGTCACGTGGCAGGTGTACGCACAACTTCTTTAAAAATGCCAAAATGCTCCCTAAAACTGGCTGTACCATTTTACAATCCTGTGTGTGGTATAGGAGAGTTCCAGAAGCCACATCCCTGTCACCATCTGGTACAGTCAATGTTCTTAATTTGAGCCACTCAGCTTGGTATTCAGTGGTGGTTTTAGTATGCATTTCCCTCATGACGGACATCTTGTCATGTACTTATTTTCCATTCATAGGTCCTCTTTGGTGAAATGTCTTCTCCAATCTCTTGATTATTTTTTAATTCTTTTTTTTTTATTTAAATTCAAGTTAGTGAACATACAGTGTAGTCTTGGCTTCAGGAGTAGAACCCAAATGA
The DNA here is from genome assembly GCF_018350175.1 of Felis catus. Lineage (NCBI taxonomy): Eukaryota > Metazoa > Chordata > Mammalia > Carnivora > Felidae > Felis > Felis catus. Next base: position 4,262,602 of record NC_058380.1, read on the forward strand.
CTCATCTCTCACATATAATACCCAGTGCTCATCCCAACAAGTGCCCTCCGTAATGCCCATCGTCCATTTAGCCCCCCCTTCCCCCCAGCAATCCTGTTTGTTCTATTGAAGAGTCTCCTATGGCGTGCCTCCCTCTCTGTTTTTATCTTACTTTTCCTCCCTTCCCTTATGTTCATCTGCTGTGTTTCTCAAATGCCACAGATGAGTGAAATCATATGATATCTGTCATTCTCTGACTGACTTACTTCACTCAGCCTAACACACTCTAGTTCCATTCATGTTGTTGCAAATGACAAGGTTTCATTTTTTTCTTATTACTGAGTTTTGAGAGTTCTTTACATATTTTACAGGCTGCCAGTCTTTTATCAGGTATGTGATCTGCCCCTATTTTTTCCCAGTCTGGGACTTGTCTTTGTATTCTATTAACAGTGTCTTTTGACAAGAGATTGATCAAGCCCAGTATTTTCGTTTTTTCCTTATATAGATTGTGTTTTTGGTCTCTTTTCTAAGAAATCTTAACTTTCTAACCCAAGAGCACAAAGATTTTTTTCCTAAATTTTGTGTGGAAGTCTCATAGTTTTAGGTGTCACACTTATGTCTATGATCCATTTTGAGCTCATTTTTATATACAGTGAGAGATACAGATCAAAGTTAATTTCTTTGCATATGTTCAACCAATTGTTGAAAAGATTATTCTTTCCCCTAATTTTTAGACTTTATGCCAAGCTTTATTTTTAAAAGTTTACATTTGGGGGTGCCTGTGTGGCTCCATTGGTTAAGTGCTTGACTTCAGCTCAGGTCATGATCTCGGGATTCATGGGTTAGAGCCCCGTGTCGGGCTCTGTGCTGACAGCTCAGAGCCTGGAGCCTGCTTTGGATTCTACTGTCTCCCCTCTTCTCTCTCTGCCCCTTCCTCCACTTATGCTGTGTTTCTCTCTTCCACTAAAAATAAACATTAAAAAAATTTTTTAATAAATTAAAACAGTAAGTGTTACATTTGTATTATTCATTCTTTCTGTCTTTCAGGGGCCTGCTGAGCATGTCCCAAAATACATTCCTTCTTCCTCAAAGTGTCTAAAAGTATCAGTTCTATAACAAAGAAAAACTAAAGGCACAGATTCTCAACAACGTTGCATTTTTGACAAGGGACGCCCTAGCCTAAAAGCTGGAATACAAAGAAAGCCCGAGGGCGGGCGAGTGGCTCCAGAGGCATTGGACATATGGCCTAGGACATGGTCGGGGCTACGGGTTGGGACACGGAAATTTCAAGCGTTGGCAGGCAAGCCTTACACTCTGGCCACCTCTCACGTACAGAACATTAATGCGTGCTTACTGATCCCCACTAAGATGCAGTTACACACATGCGCACACACGCGCACACACACACACACACACACACACACACACACACCAGAGCACTGCTATAATTCGTACGCTAGCCTAATGGCATTTCTCTGTTCACGGTCAACAGTATAGCAAAGCATCTACGTCTGCAGGAGAGAGCTCACGTAAATGCCGGAAGAGAGAACACTAGAAGAAACAGGTCGAGAGAGCGAGACTCCCGAACGCTGGCCCGGAGCTCTCCGACAGCTCTGGTGGCTGCGGGAATAGGAAGGCCACGTGGCCCCGGGACTCACTGAGGAAACGGTGTCTCACAAACCATCGTGTCAGCCTCCTTTTCCTGCTACCTCACCCCTGCAGCTGTTCTTTTAGCTGACTGCACAAAAGAACGTTTGTTCAGGTTTTTTGTATGGTAACGTAAAATCAACCATAAAACAGATACACCAATACATACTTAGTGACCAAAGACATTTTGTACCTTTCCTCATAACTAGGAATGTGACAGATAAAAGTAGACTTAAAGAGTACGTTCGGAATATGCTCATCGACCACTCTTTTTCCTAGTTTTAAATTTAAAAAATTTTTAAATTAAAAAATTTCTTAAATTCAGAGACTCTTTGGAAATTGTAGTCTGTGCTAACCCCTTCTTTTGGGAAACAGAAAAAACTGAGGAGATAAACGGTCTCCAGGTCCAGAGTGAAGGGCAGAGAAGCTTTAAAAGGACCAGCCTGCGCCAGAGAAAGCAGGCGGTGCGTGGCCACCCGCCCCCTGGTGATCCGGGGCATCCTGGGAAATCCCACCACCCCGCTGGCCCCCCACAGCCTGTCCTGGTGAGCACATTCCTCTCACTCCTTGAGAAGCTGTCTTATCACCACAGCCCTGGCAGGGTCATAAAGGTCACTGCATCACTTGGCAAACATTTAGGATGTTTTCAGAGTTCTCACTCTCTGCCAGGTCTGGCGTAGGGCTCGGGAATACCAAGGAAACTTCCTCCTCGGTGTTTCCACACATGCACACAGCAGAGTCCCCCGTACCCCCAGGGAGCTGCAGGACGCGTGACTTATTAGCTGCAGTCCCGTGTTTTCCAAGTATTTGATTCTAAACTGGTGGTTTAAAACCTTAAAACAAAATGTTGAAGGCATATTCATTATGTTTTCTTCTCTCTGGAACACAGCGCTCATAATTTTCATCTCACTAAGAGGAAGAGAACTTGAGGGCTCCAGGGTCTCCCGAGTCGCAGACTCTCTACTCTTGTAGCCCGTCCCTGCCCGGCGTCCCATCAGACCGTGCACTGCTGGGATGTGGGACTAGCTACCCAGGGGCTCTGTGTCCTCCGACTCAGACAGGGGTCCACATTTCCCACCAGGAGGACTCCTGGTTACACACCAACACACCCTTCCGGGAGTTGCGAAGGCACAGAAAGGCCTGATAAAGAGAAATTATTCGTGAACAAACTGGAAACTTCCCTCAGAGCATGGGAAGGCCATGAGCCCGTCGACATCCCTGCCGTGGCCTAAGAGGAAGGATGCGGCCCCAGAGTCTGGGGGCGGGGCTGAGGTCCCCACAGGGATGCCACTTGGCCTCTGTAGTAAATCAGTGTCATCATCTTGCAGGGGAGGAGGCTGGATGACCTTGCCGCCATGACTCCTCTGCAAGATAGAGCCCGTTGGCTCCGGCCAGTCCCTCCGGAGCAGCCGCACAGGCCTCCCGGAGCCGGGAGTACACGAACACACATCCAAGCGCTGGGCTCTCTGCCAGGACTGGACGGCGAGCTCTGGTAGCTAGCTCCGGTGTCAGTAGGGAACTTTCTCCTCTCGTAGGGCCTTCAGCGGCACAGGGGTGGGGTTTCTGGGGCGCGAGTGCCTGTACGCTTACTCCTGTGGGGTCTGTACTACTTACAAAGTGGCTGGGTTTCTGAGAGGCGTCATTGGAGGGTGCAGAACACAAGTCAGTCACTGACCGTGTGTTCACTACAAAGCCAGAAGCTGTGGTCTCCACTGATATAAACTCCCAATGAGCCTGTAAAAGGAAGAGGAAAAGGGAGCCGAGTGTGGCCGCAGGCCAGGACAGAGGGGCTGCCCTGCACCCCGCGCCTCCTCCGTACCTCCTTCCTTCCTTGAAAAGCCCACAGCCCCGAGCTGCCCTTCAGTTCAGCACACAGTTCGGGATAATGCACAGGGCCCTGGGCACGGGGGTGACCTGACTGCACTATGGGGCAGCTTACGTAACTATTTTCACCATCCCTCTCCTCTGAAGGGAGGATTTGAATCCTCTCTGCCTTTCGATGGTTTTCTGTGTCTAGCTGAGCCACAAAAGTTGTTGAGGAAACCTACCCATCTACCAATCTTTCTTTTCTTCCTTTTTTTTTTTTTTTTTTTTTTGAGGGGTGGTGACGGGTAGGGGGAGAGAAGCAGAAGTCATTTTTGAAAACTGTACCATGTGATCAAGGGAGAGTTACATGAGAATAACGGTGCCTTGTGAAAGAGCATTCATAAAACAGCAAGGGGACATTTACCTAGTGCGTCTGATGTGCCTGGCCCTGTTCTAGGTGCTTTGTAAGCTCACTTAATTCTCACACCGAGTCTGTGGGGTGGTGCCAGAACCCCCGCTTCGGGCCCCAGAGGCGATCGTGAGTGCGGCTCTGTGATCATACACGGGCGTCACTACTTTGCAAGACTGCCGACCTCATGGAAACCCAAACCCCACGGGCGGCGGGAGCACGAAGGGTAGGGGACACCTGGGTTACCAAGGAGGTCACATCCTGGAAACAAAAAGCAGTGAGATGCCTCTCGACATCGATATAATACATGTCTGGACTAAACTGGAACAAAGGTATCCCGAAACCCTGAAGGCAAAGAAACAAAGCCATTAAAGTCGGCCTTTAAAATGGAGGTGCCAGGACAACCTGTCAACGTTCACATTCTTACCACTGGACCAGAATCACAGAGAGAACAGATGAACGTTTAATGAGGAAACTTCTCGTTCCTACACCAGTTGTTACTAGTGTTGTTTTTATTTCCCTTTTCCTTTAAATCCAATTTAGGAGTTAGAATATTCAGAAGTACACTAAGGTCTATTACTCTCTAGAAAACGACTCACACAGTTTCTTCAACAAGATCCTCTCGTTGCTTGAAGGGAGTTTAAAGCAAGCCAGTATCGAATACACATTCCAACCTCAGATGATAGGTAAACGACTTGTTTCCTATCCAGGAGAACTCCGGAGAGCGCAGTCCGGCAGCCATGTTGACACTTACTAAAATGCACACTCAGGGGTTCTCTACACAGAACAGTGACAAGTGAAGCGGACGAACTGCGACTCTCTGGGTTTAGCAGATGCTCAGACTCCATACCTGTCAGGAAGTCATGACATACGCTCAAGACTAAACCTGTCCACGGTATGCTCCTCTGTATCGTGCTGAGTTCACAAGCACGGCCCGCAGACCCTCTGTGCAAGCAGAAACTAAATTACGGCCTGGGATAGAAGACTCCAGAGACACATGCGGGATTCCTAATGAGACGGAGGGGGCCGTGCGGCCCCCTCGCCCGCAACAGGCATCGCTCTGTGTCCACGGACTGCGATTCTCGTCAAGTGTGGCAAGACGCTGGCTCTCGTGGCCTCATGGCTCTTCTGTGATCCCCAAACTCGAGGGCTGCAGGTGGCTCCCCGAAGCCGTTTCCTCACCCCCCTAGGGCGCCTTGCAAGGGAACGCTCCAGAACCTTCTCCCAAACTAGTCCCTCAAGGTAAGCTAAACAGGTCTCTTTGCAGTAGATCATCTCTGTGTTCCTCAAAGCGTTACAAGTAATTCTCCTGCATATAAACCGTATTTTCATGGTACTAAATAGAACATGATCCCAAGAAACTGTAATTATGTAAGAAATCAGCAAGGAGTGAACAGAACTACATTTCAGACTAATTAAAATGGAAAGAAAACGAACGTCCATTTTGGCACACTTAAAGATCCGTATCCAAACACAAGAGCGGCAAGAACATAACAAATAGGCGTGGGTTGTCCTGAACACACGACTGCGGAGACCAGATGGAAGAAAATCTGCCAGAGTGTTAAGAAGGTCACTTCTGGATGGCGTGCACAGACTTACTCTGCTCACCTTAACTTCCTCGACTTTGTGACTTGGGGCTACAACGGCAAGGTACTCTAAGTACTGCCACCAAGTGGCATGCCGGGACCCAGGCAAGCCTTCATGGAGGAGGGGTGTGGTGGGGACTGAAGGCAGCAGACCTGTGCGGCTTGGCAACAGGGAGGGTCTCCAGAGGCTGGGGGGGGGGGGAGGGCAGTGAGGGACGGGGCGGGGGGGGTGGTGTGGGCACCGGGGCCCAAAGGGCAACGCTGGGAAGAAAGCTCCAGTCTTCGATGCCAGGGCGAGGTGATGCTTTCTTTGGGGAGGTCAGCTGCTGAAGGTTCTGGAGTAAATTAACTCGGCAATCACCATAGGGACATAAATGTACCACGGAGAGGACAGAATCCCAGAGCCCAGTTACAAGACGCCAGATGTGCTCAGGGCGCAGGGAATGAAGTCTGGATTAACAGAGTAGTAGAGGAAACAAAAATGAATTCTAACACGAGAGACGGTTAATCTAAGACAGCCACGTGTCCAAGCATCTCCTCAGTTAATAGAAAAAGTAAACAACTACCTATGTTAGCAACCACGTATGTGCTGTCATGCAGTATGTTTACAAGTGAAAAGTATCTTCCTGCCGCCAGAACACTTCTCTCAACGAACAACAGTCCCGACTAGTAGAGTGGGGCCATCGATACATCAGCGGGATCGAACACCTGAATTAGCTTTGGGGACCCTGGAGAAGGTTCAAAGACTCAGTTTCCCCAACCGTGATATGGGACGAATCTACCTCTTTCGGCTTAATGGAGAAGTACAAGGCAGTGAGACAATGCCCGTCGCAGTACCTCGCGTACAGAATAAACGCAAAGCTCAACTGAATCAGTTTATATCCTGGAACTGAAAATATTCCAAAGTGTCGCAGGAAAGTGGCAGTGAGTCCTAAGTTTAGGCTTGTGCAAGAGTTTACATATCCCTAAGTTCCCATTTGGGTCACGGGTTTGGAAAGGTAGCCTTCTGACAGTAATACAAACTCACTAAATGTACACACCAGTATGTATACATCTCTTAGCGTTAGAGCAAACTAATTAAAAATGTTGGCATGCTATCGACCCTTAGGATACAAATATAGTCCCAGCTAAACTCAGAATAACAAGTTTCATATTCAAAAACCTACAAATGATAATCCACATTGCCGATTATATCTTTCGTTATGGTTGAAAAAATTTTAATATTTCCGTTTTAAATGGTCTCAAAAGAGCAGTTTTTCCATGAGGGTATCTTGAAATACAGTGACATCATATATTTTATCTAGTGCTACAGTTTACTCGCTTTTAATTTGCTGCCCAAATGTGTAATATGTGAGTGATGGCAACACTACAAAAGAATGTCGTTTTTAAAGAAAAAGCTTTGCACAGCTGCTTGTAATAAAATAACCAAACCTCGGAGCAAGGCTGATTAGATAAAGATAAATATAGTAACACATGCAGAAGTCTGAAATAGATCTGAGAAAAACTGTCACAGAGGACATTTCCATGACTGTCCTGACAAGTGATTTTTAATAATTAAATGAGCCTATACATGCATATGCACAGTTTTACATAAAAGCTATTTATAATACCCCTTTACAACGTCACAGAATCATAAAACTGTGCATTTCATTTTAAACTCAATTGCTAACTTGGTACACAGAAATCGTTTATAAATGGCCTTTATTATTTAAAGTCGTACGTATAATGAGAATTAACTTAGAAGTCTTATTTTAATTTTCAAAAACAAGCTAAATGCTCATGAAGCAAGGCGCTATAAATTATGTTGCTCTATTTTAAACACAGATAAAGAACAAGGTCTAACTTCTGGCATGTTATCCTCTTTTTATAGGAATTAAATACAATTAAATTTAAATCATGTCATAAAAACATCTAGCTTCAGTTTCTCTCATTTTAGAAACAACAGAAATCGATCTCTCTGTAATATACAGAAGTATCTGAAATTGCTTTTGACTAGTCTATTAAAATCAGTAAGTGAGGCTAAACTGTGAAACAAATACACATCTACCCAGATTGCACCAATTAAGCTTATGTTTTATTTAGTGGCATAAAATAACACTTCATATAACTTACCCTAAATTAACATTTGCTAATACAACTATGACCCAGATTACTGTGAAACTCTGACACGTCTTGCAAGGAGAGAAGTGGGACTTCCTTTGCCGGCCCCTTGCGACTTCTGCTCCCTGACCCCACATGCCTGAGTCTCTTCCCGCGGTCCGTTCCCACACCAGAGTCATGATGACTTGTTTTCTTTACCTTTATGCTAAGTCTTGAGATCAGGCCTTGTAATTCAGCCAACTTTGTTCTTTGAATCTCCATAGACATTTCGGAATCACTTGGCCACTTCACACAAAAAAGGCTAAGGTTGCACTGACCCTATCGATCAATTTGAGGAGAACTGACGATGTTATAATTATTTCACCTTCTGACATATGAGCAAGTTCCATCTCTCCGTTTATTTTGGTCATCTTTCACTTCTCTCTGCCATGTTTGATGGTTTTCGGTGCACAGACTTCACACACATTTTGTTACATTTATTCCTAAACATGTCATATTTTCATGCTATTGTAAAAAAGAGTAACTTTTAAAATTTCATTTTGCAATCGTGCATCGCTAGCGTGTACAGAAGTACAACCCATTTTTACGTCTGACCTTGTGGTCAGAGACGCTGCCGGGTTCACTTACTAGTCCTAACGGTTTTTGGTCAAGATCTTCTCTGAACGTGATCGTGACACCTGTGAATGCAGGATTTTAGTCCTTCTTTCCAATCTGCATGCCTTTTATTTCTTCTTGCCTCACTGCACTGGCTAGAGCCTACCGTGCAGTGTTGAGTCTCAGTGATCAGAGTGGACATTCTTGCCTTGTCTCCATTATTAGTGGGAAAGGGTTTAGCTTTTCATCACTGACTGTATTAGCTATCAGTGTTTTATAAAGGCATCTGATCAGATTGAGGAAGTACCCTACTTATCAAATTTAACTAAGAGCTTTTTAAAAATCACGAATCAATGTTGAACTCTGTCAGATGCTGCATATCTGCAAATACTGAGATGATCATACACATTTTTATTGTTTATATGATTAATTACACGGATTCACAAACGAGATAAATCCTACTTAGTTGTGATGTATTATCTTTCTTTAAATTTCCTTTTATTTGCTATAGAGGTTTATTGATTTTTGACTGACTGAGGACTGGATCTGTGGTGCCCAGAACAGCCCCTGGCACTTAATACGCTTTGACACAATTTAATCGGGGTGGGTGAGTGATACAGCTAGGGTGCAAGCAACAAACAAGTGGCAGGAGCACGGCCAGATGGAGGTCTTCCAGCTCCCACCGTGTAGCGTGACATCAGTGACGCCCGAGTCAGTCATGACCCCCCACTCCCTCGCCTCTAGCCCCAGCCTGCTGGCATTTCAAACACAAGAAAGCAAAAGACACAAGGAGAAATACAGCCGCAGACTCCCGATGCCGAGAAGCAAAAGCTCCCTCCCGCAGCCCCTCCTTCCAGCGTTCACAGTAATGTTCCTGAATGCACATCCGTCAGGGGCTCCTGTGAGGGTGTACCTCCCATACCCAACTTACCTGTTTACAGATTACTGGGTCTGATGTGCTGAAACTGTTAGGAATTATAACATCTGTCTTCACGAGGGATACTAGTCTGTAGATTTCTTTCCTTTTAGCCACCTTTCTCTGATTTGGCAAGAAAGTAATGAGGACCTCATAAAATAAGTCCAGACCTATTCTCCCCTCTTGTGTTTTCTGAACAGACTCAGGTAAGATTGCTAGTGTGTCTTCCTTAAAAGGTTGATAGATTCCATCAGTGAAGCCATCTGGGCCCACCGTTTGGTTTAAGAAAAACATTTAATCACAAATTCACCCTCTTAAAAAAAAAAATACAGAAGTATTCAGATTTTCTATTTCTTCTAGTATCAGTTTTGGGTTCTCATAGGTCTTTCCAGTTGGTGAATTTCTTGGCATAACGTCATGCATGATATTTTTATTATCCTCTAATAGCTATAGGATTTGTAGTGATGGCCTATTCTAATCAGAATATTGATAATTCAGGTCTTCCTTTTTTGTTTGTTTCTTAATTATCAGGTTAGCTAGCACTGTTAAACATTTTTTTTCCCTTTCTGCCCCTGGTTTTATTGAGTTTTCTGTATTGTTTGCGCATAGTCCTTTTTCACTAATTAATTCCCTGCTCTTTGTTTTCATATTCAAGTTAGTTAGCAAACTAATTCCCTGCTATTGAAAACAGAGGTTTAGTTCACTGGTCCTAGATCTTTCTTTTTTTCTAATGTAAGCTTTTAAAGCTGTAATTTCTCTTTAAGCATTACTTTCTCACATAAAATTTAATGTTGTTTTCATTTTCACTAAGTTCAAAATATCTCCTATTTCTCTTGTGATTTCTTCACTGACTGTCAGGTGTACTTTGAAGTGTATTCTTTTATTTCCAAGTATCTGGAAACTTCCATATAGTTTTCAGTTACTGATTTTTAATTTAATTCTGTTGGGGTAAGAGAATACAGTATGTATTATTTCAATCTTTCAAATTTAAATTAATATTTATTGAGATTTATTTTATGTATTTAACTCCCATATTTCTAATTTTTTTTTTTAGAATTTTAGGGATTTCTGGGTTTTTTAAATGTTTATTTATTTTGAGAGAGAAAAAGAGCACAAGCAGGGGAGGGACAGAGAAAGAGTCCTAAGTGAGCTCTATGCTGACAGAACAGAGCTCGACACGGGGTTCAAACTCACAAACCGTGAGATCATGACCTGAGCTAAAATCAAAGAGTCTGACACTTAACCAACTAAGTCACCCAGGCCCCCCTCCCATATTTCTATTTTGATGAATACTCCATGTACAGCTTCAAAAGAATGTGAATTCTATTGTTGGGTAGAGTTCTCTGAAAAGATCCATTAGGTCAACTTACTTCATAGTGAAGTTCAAGTCTTCTATATCCCCACTAACTTTCTTTCCATTTGCTCCATCAACTATGTAATCTACAGCAAAAATAGCGGATTTCTTTATTTTTCCTTTTAGTTCTAAGAAATTTTGCCTTGTGTGTTTTGAAGTTGTGTTATTATACTCGCTTGCAGGTTCGGGATTTTTACATCTTGTTGAATTCACTCTTGCATGACGATGAAATGTCTCTCCATGACTAGTTAAGATTCCTGGTCCTGAAGCCTAGTTTTATGGGATGTTAAGCTCATACCGTTAGCACGGCTTATCTTCTTCCATCCTTTTAGTTTTAACCTATCTGTATCTTTAAAGTGTGTGTGTGTGTGTGTGTGTGTGTGTGTGTGTGTGTGTGTGTGTGTTTAAGTTTATTTATTTACTTTCAGAGAGAGTGAGAGCAAGAGCGAGCATGGGCTGGAGTGTGAAAGGCAGAAAGAGAATCCCAAGCAGGCTCTGCATTGTGAGCGTGGAGCCGGACACAGGGCTCGAACCCACAAACTGTGAGATCATGACCTGAGCCAGATCGAGAATCAGATGCTTAACAGACTGAGCCACCCAGGCACCCCTGGGTGTTAAAGTGTGTCTCTTATAAATAGCATATAAATGAGGCTTACTTTTTTAACCACTCTGACAGTCTCTGGTTCTTAATTACACTGTATGGAAAAATTTACATGAAATATAATTACCAATATGGTTAGGTTTAAATTTACCATCTTGATTTTTGTTTTCCATTTTTCTCATCTGACTTTACTTGTTCTTCTTTTACTGTCTTCAAGATTGATCATTTTTAAGTATTCCATTTTATCTTCACTATTGGCTTATTCGTTTTATGTAAAGTTCTTTTAGTGGTTGATCTCAAGTAGCCTTTCTCAAATAGAGTTTTGTGAGAATAAAGCTAACAGGAAATGATATGAATGAGTATTTTTAAATATCCCAATGACAGTATATAGCTCTTAGATGCAAAGAACAGAAGATACAATAAAGAGCTTTAGTTTTTACCAAATATGAAAACACTTTGGTCATTCTTTTTTCAAGTATTTCTTCTTTCCCCACCTGCACTGCGCTGTGACCGCAGGTAAAATCTATTAGACCACCTGATACTACTCCACAGGTCACTGAGGTTCTATTCATTTTCTTAAACCTTAAAAAAAACATTTTTAAAGTTTTATTTATTTATGCAATCTCTACACCCAGCATTGGGCTTGAACTCATGACTCTGAGATCAAGAGTTGCATACTCCACGGATTGAGCCAGCCAGGTGCTCCTACACTTTTCATTTCTTTGTGTGCGTTGGTTTTGATTTTCTACTTCTGTGTCTTCAAATTCACTAACTTTTCTTCTGTAATATCTACTCTGCTATTAATTCTGCCATTTTCTTTTTTCATTTCAGAGACTGTAATACTTAGCCCTTGAAGTTCTACATGGTTCTGTTTTATACCTTGCAATTCTCTCATTATGCTCATTTTTCTTTTAAATCCTTAAGCACAAATATAAACAAGTGTTTTGAAGTCCTTTTCTGCAAATTCCATCACCTCTGGTGTAATCTGTTTCTTTCTGTTCACTGCTTCTTCTCCTGCATCACATTTTTTTCTGTTTCATTGTGTCTACTAATACTTGATTGGTTGCTAGACATTATTTGACTAAGTTGTGTTCCACATTTTGTTGTTTTCCTTTAAAGCATATTGGGCTTTGTACCACAGGCAATTAGGTTCTTTGCAAAACTGGTGGGTCTCTGCAAGGTTTGTTTTTAAGCTCTGTCAGGGCAGGTGTAGAAAACTTGTTATTTTAAGGCTAGTTTGGCCCTCCTACAGCATAATCCTTCCAGATATCCACGTAATTCAGAGTGTGTCCTACAAAGCCTCTCAGAATTTGGAACTTTTCCAGTCTCTCTTTATGAAGTCTGGGAATTATTCTTCTTAATTAGTTAATTAGACCAGTTACCTGGTCATTCTCCATCTGGCCTATGAAAGCACATCCTAGTATTCAGCAACAAACTCAAGGTCACCCGTTTCTGAAGCTATTCTTCTGTGTAATTACTTCCTCTCCTGTACTGTTCCCCACATGCTTAATCCATTTCAGCTTCCCGCAAGACCATCTCAGACTGCTTGGGTTTTACTTCTTGGGAGTCTAGAAAATGCCTCTAGGAAGAAAGCTGTGGTGATTTTAGGGCTTTCCTTGACTGCTTTATCTCAGGATCACAATCTATAGTGATAGTGTACTATCTATATCCAGTTGTTTCATCTATCTGCCCAAGTTTCTAGTTTATTGAAACTAGGTGGTTTATTTAAGGAAATCTGGTCTCTGTTACTCCCACTGTGGCTAGAAACAGAACGAGGATACACTCTGAACTGGACATACGACTGAAGCTTTGAACTGAGCTAAACTGAGAGGAGTCTTTCTCTTATAAGAAACAAAAAGTGACTAGAAAGTTACTGAATCAATCGAGAATTCATTAGCGAATGGAAAAGAAGATTTTAAAAAGCTCAGTAAGGCCGAAAGTAAAGAGAAATACAAGCATGTCCGGCTTATATTCCACTGGGTTCATACTTTTCAACGTACTGCTTAGTTCTCTAAATATATTTTTTTGCAAAATGTTATCAAAATCCATCACAGTTACCTGAAATATCTTTAAAGGATACTTCATATACTGATTGCCTGCCAGCCTTAAATTTATATTAGTCACGTTCCTATAAAATTTAGTGTAACCTGAGACAATTTGCATTGAATCTACTTCCCAACAGCAACATTTTAACATAGCGTTATATTCCTAATCACGGAGAGGTTACTTGAGGATAGAAGGGTCATTTACAAGAAGTAGCAAAGACCTGGGCTGGTTGCCATGGTCTTTTTCCCCTCAAACACAGTTAATTAGACGGTATTATTTCCAGCGAACATAGAGGTGGCCTCCAGGACTCTCACCACGGTTAAGTCAGCACATGAGAGTAAACTTAACAGCCACTCGTGCCCTATTTCAAATGACAGCCGAACATAAAGGGCAGGTGCATGGCCCAGGCACTGTTCTGAACCACCTTACATATGTTACGTCGTTTAACTCTCACAAAACACTGTGGTGTTGGTACTTCCACGAGCTTCAGCTAATGATGACAAAACTGAGTCCCACAATTAGCGGGGAAGCTAAGATTCAAATCTAGGTAGTCCAGTTCCAGAGTCCATGTTCTTAACTACTGTAACAAAGACTGGCAAACCGTGGCCTGCGGGCCAGCTGCCTATTTTGTGCATAAGAAGTTGTTTTGGCCAGGATGAGGGAATACATCCAGCTTTTGGAAAGAGTCACAAAGTAAGAAGCCCCCGAAGAGAACTCTGCTTGGGGAGGGACAAGTGGGACTCATCAATCCCAAGTAAGGGAACATAAGAAATGTACAGCCATGGCAACAGATGTCTTTCCTGAGTGCTTGGAGGCCCTTTGGTTGTGCTGACGTTTCTGCACAGTGTGTCTACGTTTTGAGGTTATCCACATGTTCTTTCTAGTTAATGCGATGTAGGTTTATCTTCGGAATGGAGAACAAACAGCACCAGGACTGCAAACACATCTTCCCTTTTGAGTCAACCTGGAAAGGACCTTGTGGCCCATCCTCACTCCCAACACCTTGTTTACCAAACAGGATATTACTTCTGTCATCGGCGTACTCAGTCTACCGGATTCTGGGCTGAAATTCGAATCTATTACAATAAAAGTAGGCTGAATTTGCTTATACGCTATCCGCACAACTGACAGTTACAGAAGCACAAATGTTTTCAGGGGGAAAAACTGTTAGGGTTAGTAATGGAAACAAGAGTTACTCATTCAATGTGTTGTTGTTGCTGTTGTTGTGGTCCAAAGTGATGACTCAGTTCAAAAAGCCAGGAGCAAAGCGAAAGTTTCGTATTACTTTGTTTGCTAAGGTCACTGTCACACTAATTCAGTCAATTCCTTAAACAGTTTAGTCTCTTTGGTAAAACTTCACTACAGGTCTGGACTAGTGAAACACTAAATTGGGAAATATTTTTAAATGTTTTGTTTTCTCAAAATATGCACATGTAGAACAAATCTAACACAAAAGAATGTATGTGTTTCCACCCTTCCTGCCCACCCTGAGTCCCATTCTCCAGAAAAAAATTTGACCGTTTTTTGTTCCTCCGATAGTTATTTCTACAACTCAAAAAAATGAACATATTTAGGTTTCCAGGTTGAATAACCTTACATAACGTCTACAGGTTTTCCTAGATTTAAAAATCAGAATTTAACTCATCTTCACCGACCTTCAACTATGACTCTCAATTTTGAGCCCTTCTAATACTAACTGCGATTTTAAGTAAACGGAATATAAATTCCCGTTCCGACAAGCCGGCTCTGGATGCTGGAGTCGCCACACTTTTCCTCTAACAGTATGAAGATGGTAACCATTCATACCTGGAAGTAAACAGCACCCAAACCTTCTGTATCACAGACTTGTTCTAAATGTTGACAATCGACAACCAGCATCCACATTACAATATATACGTATCATTTAATGCCAAGCAAAGCGGTGCGTTAAAATTACACTGAATTCTTTACAAACAAATGCAACGGCGTGACCTCCTGACCACTCCAAGAATAAAAAAATTCTAGTTTTAGGACTGAGGGGACCTACTTTTCCCACTGATCACTTAAAACCATGGCCTTTCTTCTGACAGGCCCCAATTGGAATTCTTCCTAAGTCTCAGAAGGCAGGGCTGGGGGGGCCCTCAGAAGCCCTGTGCCCCAGCTCCACTTCGGACGCCGTCGTCTGGACCTGGTTCACAGCCGGTGCTCTCGCACTGGCTGCTCAGGTAGGTTGGTTACTCTGTGTCCTGAGGGCCAAGGCTGTCTTTCTTGGATACTCTCCCGTTTTGCTGGGGTGCACACTCAACCATCTTCTCAAGAAGGGTCCTTGGGAAGCTAACTTATCTAGTCCTCGTGCATCTCAGTATGTCTTTATTCTGCTGTCCTAACAAACAGTAGTTTGTCAGATACTGAACTGAGTCGGTTTACCTTCGGATCCCGTGGGCAATACCTAGGGCATCCAGTACCACTGATGAACACTTTGACGCCAGTCTGACGTTCCTTCACACATGGAGAACTTGTCTTTCTTCCTCTCTGAACATTTTTGCAATCTTACCTTCCTCCTTAAAGCACTGAAATTTCACAAAAACATACCCACGGGTGTCTTGTTTTTATTAATCATGCTGGATCTCGGTGGGTCCCTTTAATACAGAGACACATACCTCTCCTGCCTCTGGAAATTATCTTCCTTTACTTTTTTGATAATTTCCTCTCTTTCTTTTTCTCTAACTTCTATTAAGCCAAATACCAAACCTCACAGGTTAATTTCTCATGTCTCTGTTCTTGCATTTTGTTGGTCTTGGCTCTCCATTTTTGGGAAGATTACTTCACTTTATTCCCTCGTATTTTTTTACTGACATTTCCATTTCGGCAATTCTTTTTAAAAATGAATCTAATAGCCCTTTTATGTAATATCATTGCTTCTGCATCAGCCATTCTCCTCAAGGCCTACCTTTTTCTTTCATGTGTCAAGTGTCACACACTCGATGACCCGTGGGTCTGTATGTTCACTAGAGACGGGAACACAGGAGAACGGGAGTCGCTCTCCTCCACTCTTGCGTCACTGGGTATTTTAGGAAGGCCTCTTCTCTGACTGGAAATTCTGAGCTTATGTGTGACCAAGATAGGCTTTACTTGACATAGGCAGAAAAGAACCTGATCGGTGAGCAGCAGACCCCAAAGAAGGAGGAGGGCTTTGCAGTGGAACCAAACTCCCCATCAGAAGTCCTATTTTCTGAAGTCAGTCTCATATCTATGGAAGAATCGGCTTTTGCCCATTTTGCCTGACCACGCGCACCAGCGGCCTCTCCCTCCAGGAGTGCGCACACCTGCGGTGGGAGGGTGGGGTGTGGGGGACTGGGGTGGGCGACAATTGTACACCCAGCCCTTCGACTGTACCTCGTTTGGGGAAACCTCATGTCTAAGTTTCTAAGCTCTAAAACAGCTGCTGACTCTGAGCCCCTGCAGAGTACAATGCCTCCCACATCTGCACAGGCCCCCTGGCAATACACGCAGGCTAGCGCTTTGCAACCCGTCTCATCTCCCAAACCCCAAAAGCTTTGTTGAATCTCGTTGGTTGATGATCTCTCTCCCTTTGGTTTGCTATTTATTGGCGGATGGTTGGTTATACTTTTCGTCTCTTTTTGTTTTTAAACATTCTGTGCTTTCATTCTGATGAGGCTTTAAAATGGACAGAGAGCAATTAACAGTGCTCAGTGCCTGGTCTACCTTCTTGACCGGAAGCCTTCATCATTTTTAAGCTTATAACGGAAAGTTACAATGACACACAAAAATAGGACACCATAATGAAACGTCATGTGCTAATGACTAACTTTCCAGAATATTTTAAGCAAGTAACATTTGATAACTTGTGGCCTCTACAACAATAAACTCTATTGAGCCAAGTCCTCTGTGACCGACCTATAAGGATGAGAATTACACAATATGTAGAAAATGCTTTGTAAGAATGAGTGTGTTGTATAATTTGATTTTGTAATCGGGTCAAGAGTTCCTTGCAGTATCTGTTACATGGACTCTCACAGAAAAACTGCCCAGAAGGGGACACAGGACACAGTCAATCCTCTTCTGTAACAAGTAAGAGCGGCCCAGGAATCAGGTGTATGTGCTCATAGGTCTAGAGGCACATGAAGTCACCGGCTAGGGCAACCCCATCTTGTCCACCAAGTTAACAGCAATCGCCAGAACCCCCTCCCTCTTTTTAACATCTTACTCACAGGTAACTTAAAAGGTATATGCAATTTAATATAAATATTGCTTAGGCTAGACTGCAAACTTCACACAGATTGTAAAATAAAATGTGATTTTAGAAAAACCATGAGCCTGTGGCAGACTGCTTGAACACCCTATGCGCACGTGTTCCTTTTTAGGTGTGCTTTGGTGGGAAGTTTGAGAAACGCATGCTGGTCAGGAGCAAAACTAGATTTCCAGCCCCATCATCCGGGTCTCTCGACTCTAAGTCCTGAGAGCAGAACCGGAAGTGTCAGCTTAACCCACCGACGCATCACCAAGACCTAGATTCAGTAATGCAAACACTAGGAAGGTTCGCCAGCTTACAGATGTAAAACTCCACGGAGAAACGGACACTTACCTGGCACTTCACAGTTTACAAAGCCGTTGTTAAAAGGTGGCGAAGATAATCAACTTTGCAACAGCTTTGCATATGGATATTATCATCACTCTCATTTTACAAAGAAAGGAAAGCTCAGGGACCTAAGTAGCTGGCCATCATGAGCAACCTGCCACAGCTAGTAAATGACTTCAGCCCAGTCCCGTTTACGCCCAAACTTTCGCAGTGCAGCATGCAGCCGGTCTCCTGCCTTGACCATTCGCCCGTTCCCTTTGCGTGGCGTCTGGTTCTTGTTTGATGGCCGTAATAGGCAAGGAGAATAATCCAAGGTTTTCATATGTGTGCTTTCAGCTGCTTGCATTTTCCAATTCCTTTGGGCCTCACCTACTTGCCCTCGCAGTGCTCCCCAAGCGGAGAGTGGATGAGAAGCTACCGGTAGGCATGTGTGCCCTCCCTCCTTGGTCGTGGCTGCAACTAAAGAGAGCAGCACCTTCAACTTCCAGTTGGTGCCCAAACAAGCCTGTGTCTCACACTGGTTCACAGAGAAGAGGCAAGTGAAGGTCTCCACCTCCCCTTCCTGCTCTCTTCCCTACTCTGTGGAGGCTCCCCTCCTCCTCCTCGGGCCACTGCCCTAGAAGGACAGCAGTGTGGTACTGGCTGGTTCCGTCCCCTCCACCCAAATACCACACTCCTGCCCAGAAGCCCTGATCCTGGACTCACGGGTCAGTCCCGCCGTCCCCCAGCTTCAGCGACACGCTGTCCTGGTCTTCAGACATCGACGCCAGCTGACTCTGAGGACGCCCTCCAGGAAGGTAGGATGAGGATCAGACCAGAAACCAATGGAGCCAACCTCCCCTTAACAATATCACCATCAGGGTTTCCTCATGCAGAACACGGTTTCTTTCTCTTAGCACACACTACTTCACCAAGGTTTGAATTAAGTGGGGCTCCAGCACGATCCACAGGCCTCTCCATCCCGTGTAACAGTTCGATAATGAAAACATCCTCTTTGCTTACAGTCAACTCACCGACTTAATTCACTCCTGCACTGGGAAGGGTGCAAAACTCGAAGTGTCCGCAAACCTCACGAATGTGCAAAGAGCCCACACGTACACGTTCACGCTGAGAATAGGACACTTCATACGCCGACTGTTGTAAAACCCCAAGCTTCTATTTTTATGCAATTATACCCATTGCCACCAGGTCACAGTCTTCTTTTGAAGGCTGGGGCGCCTCTCCAGCGCAGGCACTGCTGCATTCTAGGTCTTGTGAAAACTCCACACTCGCTCCGTGGCGAGGAGTCTAGCTATATCCAAAGACATCGCGCATAATTCAACAGCTACGCCTGGGAATAAGACGGACCGTGACAGGAGACGCTCCCCTGGGCGTTCTTCCACCCGGGTCACCTTAGAGGTGACAGGACTCAGACAATACACTCTTCCCGAACGTCTGAGAAACTGTTCCCCCGAGCCACCTCGTAAGAGACGGCCTGGCCAGCGGAGTGGCTATCTGCCCAGACGGCCGAATGCAGAGGGCTGTGAGACGGTCGGACAGTGACCTGGTACTAACCCACGCAGTGACAGAGCTAAACAGAAACACAGCTTCCATTCCACTCGTTCATAACGACTGCAAAAAACACTCCGTTTCTTTTCAACACACAATTCTTCCAGCAATACCTTAGTTTTAGTTGGGCACCAACGCCTTCAATGATAACAGTATATTTTATTCTATGTGATGAATATTAAAATGTCATGCTTCCGGTTCAGTCACCTTGCAGGTTTAACCCTAAAACTGTCACTTATAATTACAAGAGGGAAAATGAAGTATTTATTGTACTTATTTTTTCAATTACATTATACAGAAATTAGGTGGAGGGAACACTTGACTTCAGCAGCCCCTTCACAACACACACCATCCAACAACTATCTGGCTTTAAATACTGGGGCACTGGGAAGAGTTCCTAAGAGTTTACATACAAGTCAGCAAACAAATCCCTTTCAGGTCTGCTCTCCAGACCTGTCCAAACCATGTCTTTAAACACTAAATTACAAGGGAAGCCAAGTGTCTGTCGGGCGGGGCCCACGGGCACGTGGAAGGGATCTGAGCCACAAGCGGCAGGAGCCACAAGGACACTTCCACTAAAAATAAAATTTCACTTCAGCCTAGTAAAGGTTATGCTTCATTAGCCGAGCCATGTTCTCATGAAGGTGATAAGCAACTAAAATGGACTCTGATTAGCACAAGAACAGGGGGGATTTCTGGAAGAATCTCAGAGAATCAACGAGGACTCTGGAAGGTGACAGGCAGTCACCAGGCAAACGCAACCAGCAACGACACAGTCAGACCCATGCTGGGGTGGGGGTGGGGGGGGTGCCTCTACTGGCCCCTGGAGAGTCCTGAGGAAGAGCCTCCCCCCGCTGCCCCACCCTGGAGTTCAAGGTTCCTATGGAGGTGGGGGGCAGGGAAGGGGGGAGGGGGAGCGAGCACCCTCTGGCTCCCTCCTTAGTGCAAACATGCCCAATGTTCTACTGGAAACTGGGGTGTTTTCAGGAAGGGGAATGGATACCAAGCAGCTGAAAGCAACAAATGTCTACTATCGACAATCAACGTCTAGCAATACTGAAATGTTTCTCAGTGTGAGTAAATCAATACATGTAAGCATATTCACACGGCCATGGCTCTCAAAGGACTCAAGCTAGAGGCTCCCTACAGGGCAGTAAAGGAATAAACACCTTCTGTTTGGGCTCTACCTAGAATTTTTGTCCAATTCAGATTGTGATCCATGTGAATAAAGAACCAATCTGGGACAGACTCAGGGGTAGCCTACCAAGTGCCATATGTAGTTAACTGTCAAATCAAACACTGTCGTTATTCACCCACGAAAATAGACTTGCGTACGATCCAAATAAATTTGCAAACTGATATTCATCACCGTGATATAGAAAACACGCTTGTCTCAATGCTTTTTAAAAGACCTAAATTTCATGAAGATTAAATATTATTATAGAAAACTCAATCTTTCCAACCAAAAAGGAAAGAGAAAGTAAATATTCTAACATGAACAAACTGCATAATGTATACACCGGAATTCATAGATCTAGAAAAACCTAATGTATAAATCGGATGTAAAAACACTAATGTATAAATTGAAATTCATAGATCAAGAAAAAGCTACATATTAACAGTTCAAAAAGGATATATGTACACATATATAAATCTTTATTAGAAGGATGTCTCAAAACACTTGTCTAAAACGATAACGCTTCTAAGTTCCCACCTCCAAATACTCAGTTCTACAGAACCCAGAAACCCACTTACATAGAGGGACTCGGGACTTAGCTGAAAGCACTTCTGTTTGTCTGCTGGAAATGATGCAAAAAGTAAATGTGAACTCACAGCAGCATCCGTCCAAACCCTATCATAAAATACTTTGCAACACATTAAATACAAAAGAGCGTGCTTCCAAATGGTGGCTGCGGTATGTGCATTCGTTCGCAGACACGTTACTGCGTGCAGCCGGCACTAACCTCCCCGAAGCTTCAATCGAGGCCTGACAGCTACCAGTTCCAGTTCGCACGGGGTAATTAGAGCAAATGGCGGCTGGGCTTAATGTTCTGCTATTTCTTTTCGTTCTGGAATGTAATCAACAAGATATTAAGATCGCTTCTGCTCAGCTTTTCTTTAATCTCCACGCTGACAGAAATAGACATTCAATCATCGGGCACCGAGCGACGAGGGCAGGTGCTCAGTCGGGTTCTCCCGACAGCCGTCCCCACAATCGAGGTCCTCACGCTTTCTGCAGGACGGCCATCTCTTCGGCGTCTGACAGGGAGACAGAACCTTCCCGGGGCCTCCGCTCCTCCGCACCTCCTAGGCTTCTGGACGTCTCCCGCACCAATGTGTGCGCATCAGGGTGACCTGCTCTCGCGGGTCCAGGAAGGAAGAGCCGCGGCGGCCGCCCCCGTGCCGTGCTACCGTAAAACCCGGTGCCCCCACACGGCTGTGGTGTGGCAGGACAACTCAAGGAGACGTGAGGATGGCGAGCGTGCGGCCCGGATTTCACAGGCCATGTGCCTGCGTTCTTCACGCATTGGAGTGTTAACTCTCCCGTCCTCACGGAGACTGTACAAACGTGTGTGTATTTAATCCCCTTACCCCCACACTTGCTGTGAGTGCTCTGTGCAGCCTCACTCCTTCCTGGGCCTCCAGACCGTCCCGTGACATCAGCACTGTCCCCACTCTGCAGTGAGACCGCCGGGACATCTCCGCCGTCCTCCCGGGTCGTCCCTCACCTCCCAACGCCGACGGCCCTCAGCTCAACACTCCCCGCACTTCATTCTATCATCAGATTTACTGCCATCAAACGCGACTCCGTATTTTATTTGTCAGTCCGCCTCCTCGAACTACAATCCGTGAAGGCAGAGGTCTGGTCTCTTGTTTCCTGCTCTATTTCTCCAGCCACTACAAGCACCGAATACACAATAAGTACTCAGTAAAACACTCGAACGACAGATGAATACATGTCACAGACTTGTCAATCAAAAAGAATACTGGAAAATCAGTTCAGAATCCTAGGCACACAGTATACCCTAAAGAAAAAGGAGAACAAAATTCTGAGTACATAACATTTGCACCTGAACCTCAACTAACTACGTCCGTTGACGTGGAGGTTGATGGACAGAATAAATGGTTGGTTGGGTCAGGCTCTGTGGCTGTTGGCAATGGAAATCAACACAAAAAAAGAAATGTACTAGGTTTCTGAGTGACTCCAAGAATTACCAGCAATGCTGAAGGATGACGTTCGAAAACACATAGGCAGCAAGACTACCCTAAACAGGAGGACAGCGCCCACACCAGAGGCCACCTCCAGTAAGAACTCTGCTGCCTGGGACTTGGACAAAGAGAACTCTGCTTGGACAAAAAGAACTCTGCTGCCTGGGACTTGGACAGCACCGGAAGGAACCCCCCATCCACTGTCCCAACCTCTGAGATCAGGTTTCAACACAAAATCTTGAGCAGAAACTTCAGCTAGCAGACACCCTCTCAGACCCATAGAGCAGGGACCCAGACTGGGAAGGGGGACCCGGACGCCCGGAAAGCCAAACAAAAGCAAAACAGGTTCACCACGACAGAGGTGTAAAACACACTTCCGTCGGTGGAACTAGCAAAGAGGAAGTTCTTCCTTGGAACGCGTCAGTCCCCCAGTATCTGCATTGCAAAGGCCTCTGCCATACTTGACTAGTAGTAGAGTAGTGACAAGTTCATTCTTGCACCGGGTGGGAGAATGAAAATCAATATTCTAAACTTCACGTGTTTGAATGGCCATTTCAAGTGGCATTAGAAATGCTACACCTACTTAAGGTTGCACAAGATAAAGGTACCACTAAAATATTTTAAACCCTCCCTGTCTTTGTAACTCAACAGAAACGTTTTTAAAGCATCAGAAATGACATGTGTGTCCATTCGTGAAGCGAATCATCAAAAAACTATCACACAGCGACCCAAATAACGGGGACGGGGAGGGGGTGACAGCTCCAGTTACACAGCAATCACTGACTCACAGAAATTCAGCTGTTCGCATTTAAGAAGAGTTTGAGCTCTTGGACTGACTCTCTTTCTACAGCTTTAATTTTGTGCAGCCACAAATTAAAGTCACTCCTGAATCTGACTCTACTTTCTTTTCTCTCTTCTAGGAAGTGTGAAAGGGCTGGCCAGGTACACTTGAGTTTAAGAAAGACAATCTGTTCCTTTCTTCTTCCGCCTCCTCAGGCTCCAGTGATGTGCACACAAAGCCCTCTCAAGGTCTGCAGAGCAGGGAAATGGTTTTGACACGCTCCCTGGAATCTCAAGAATGTATTCCCACGGGCACTGAAATAGGCCTAGTTTAAAACAAACTATACCAAGAAAAGCAACAGACGCAGAATACAAATGTGCTAAACACAAACAAACAAAGAACAAAAAACTAATCCAAAGAACATGTAAACATAATTTCGGGGTATGCCTCTTAAAACTCCTAGAAAATACAACATTAAAAAAACAAAAACAAAAACAAAAACAAAAACAAAAACAAAAACAAAAACCCGCTTGGCTTCATTCAAGGAACATTTACTAAAAACACCTACCATTTAGCACACAATGGGGCTGCAGCCAGCCCACCAAATGGACCAGTTCCTTCCCTGGGCACACACACACAGGGTGGCAGGGTGCGGGGACACATGGAGGGCAAGATCACACCAGCAGAGACACAATTTGTTAAATCAACTAAACAAGGCCATGTGACTGACGTGGCTCCAAAGCCCTGGGAGCCCATGTAAGCAAACCAAAACCTAAGCCTGTCAGTGTCTCAAGATTACAAAATCGGGGTGCCTGTGTGGCTCGGTTGGTTGAGCACCAACTTCGGCTCAGGTCGTGATCTCGTGGTTCGTGGGTTCGAGCCACATCACGCTCTGTGCTGACAGCTCGGAGCCTGGAGCCTGCTTCGGATTCTGTGTCTCCTTCTTTTTCGGCCCCTCCCCTGCTCGCTCGCGCTCTCTTGCACTCAGTCTCTCTCTCTCAAAAATAAAAATAAAACATTAAAAACAATCAAACTGCCGCCATTTATTCCTTCCATCAGCGCAATGCCATAATCGAATACTCGGGACTATTATCACACTTTATAGATTAGGAGCGAGAAGCACAGAGAAGCACGCAAGTCAGTTTCCCCAGGCCACAGAGCAAGGATTCAGCCCACTCCAGGGCCACGCTAGGTGAGGTCAGTGGTTTTACAATAGCTCATATTTTCTCCATCTCTTTCTGAAACACCGAACTAATTAATATATGACTGATTTCAAAGAAGCTCATTTTAACTCTCAGGCATTTTAATAACCACAGAGATTAATTTTAGAGGAGTCCTCTGATTATTCCCTATTTTTTTCAAGTACTGGCTTCTGGCTGTGAATGAACAGGGAACTTCCCTGATCATGTTTAAAGTTGGCCACAGTGAGGCAGAATTCAAAAATACACATATTAGGTGAATATTCTGAACTGCCTGAGCCGTGGATCCTGTCATGACATCAGGCAGAAGTTTGCTTAATAAAAACACTCGGCTTCCCTAAGATAACTGTTTCAACAGGCCAAACCTGCAAGTTGAACAGAGACCCCGTAACTTGTCATCTAACAGGGTGACCAGGACCATTTTCAGATACTTCTTCTGCCTCTGAAATGCTCATGACCAAGTGTAATTATTAACAGGTCAAGGAATAAATTAATTCCAGGGCACTGGAAATTATGTTCATGAAACGAACAGTGGCCTTGCTGACATAGCGTCACTATTTCTAGACAGCACACTTGAACATCAAATAAATCTCACATCGTGAACATGTGCCAAAAGCTAGTGACCTAGTTTCGTTAGGGTGGGAAAGGAATAGGCAATCTGTCCTTCGAGACCAGTACCAAAATAGCTTCCTAAAGCATAGCTTCGTGCTCTTAAAAAGTTGTAAATAATTTTTCCATGCAAGAGCACGAAAAATAGCTACAGTCAATATCCAATAATGAATTTCATTTGTGTAAGCCCGTAAGTTAAGGCTAGCTCTCACGATGCTCTATTTTCAAATCTTGGAAGAAATAAAGGATGAGGAGAATTACATAAGCAAGTATTTTCAACATCTAATAATGGCCACACCAGTAGACCAGCATTATTTTTGAGAAACTCCACAAAGATAATTTGCTAACTCTGACAATTCCAAAGGAAAATGCAAGTAACAAAACTGTTTTAAGTATATCACACCTACATGAAAATACAAAGAACTCCTGAACTAAATCTGGCACAGCAGACACTGGCAAGAGGCAAGAACAATTTCTTTTAGCAGAGACAGGGGAGGAAACGGGCGTGAAAGACATCAGGACTATGAAACACAGTTCCCGTGGGGTTTTCTTTCTGAAATAAAGAATGTGGAAAACAGGATAGAATTACCTCTCAGAATTCATTTTATAACAGCTACAAACTTTTTTTTTTAATTTTTTTTTTTTAATGTTTATTTATTTTTGAGACAGAGAGAGACAGGGCATGAGCGGGGGAGGGGCAGAGGGAGAGGGAGACACAGAATCTGAAACAGGCTCCAGGCTCTGAGCCATCAGCACAGAGCCCGATGCGGGGCTCGAACTCACAGACCGCAAGATCGTGACCTGAGCCGAAGTTGGATGCTTAACCGACTGAGCTACCCAGGCGCCCCCAAACTTTTTAATGTCTACATGACACTCACTTACAAAGCAACTCAAAGGTAGAAAATAAAAGGCTGCTTAAGATGTATTAGACAAGCGGCGCTCACCTGAACGAAGGGCTCATGATAATCACAACCGGGTACAATGGAATTCAAGGTAAAGACATTTCATGGGAAAACAAGGGCATGTCAATCCGATGGAGTGGTGGAAACCATAATGAAGATGTGTATGACCTCTCTGGGCCCCCCAAAACATGGAACTGAACTATATTCAAGAAAGCTGACAGGAAAATGAGAAATTGACAGAAGTACAATAGTAGTGGACACATTAACACACATCTCTTATTTTTATTTTTATTTTTTTTAGTGTTTATGTATTTTTTGAGAGAGAGAGAGAGAGTGTGAGTGGGGAAAGTACAGAGAGAGACGGAGACACAGAATCTGAAGCAGACTCAAGGGCCTGAGCTGTCAGCACAGAGCCTGACGCAGGGCTCAAAACCACAAGCCGTGAGATCATGACCTGAGCCAAAGTCGGCCGCTTAACCAACTGAGCCATCCAGGCGCCCTTAAGACACATCTATTAAATTTGACAGATAAAATACACAAAAACTAAAAATACATATATAATTAATAAAATACACTTTATAAAACCTCACCTATACTATACAAACAAAAAGAAATACACTTTCTTTTCGGGGCACCTGGTTGGCTCAGTTGGTTAAGCCTCCAACTTCAGCTCAGGTCATGATCTCTCGGTTCATGAGTTCAAGCCCAGTGTTGGGCTCTGTGCTGACAGCTCAGAGCCTGGAGACTGCCTGGGATTCTGTGTCTCCCTCTCTCCCTGCCCCTCCCCCTCTCACACTGTCTCTGTTCCTCTCTCTCTCAAAAATAAACATTAAAAAAAATTTTTTAAAAAAAGCTCTATATAAGATAAATATATCTGAAAATCTGGGTAACTATATTTCTCCAATAATGTCATTTATTAAAGGAAATATTTTTAAATGTCAAAATATATCAAGACACACAAAATTAGTACAAAATTTCAAAGACACGTTAATGCCATTATAATCTCAACCATTCCAGAAACTAGATTAATAAAGCTTCTAAATAATTTTAAGATACTAATATTTAACTGCTACCAAAATCTTGCAAGACAACATATGAAACAAAATTCCCAACTAATCTGATCTATGAAAATAGATGCAAAAAATTACCATTTCAAAGAATAATACACCATTGCCAGAATGGGTCGTTCCAAGAAAGCTAGAATCTTTCAACAACAGAAAATCTGCATATTTCAAGGACACCAAGAAAATTCAACATTATTAGCACGTCATAATATTTCCTCATAAGATTATGGATGTATAATCTCAAAGTAAAGACCAGGAGACTGCTTTATGGTGAAAACACCGAGAGCTTTTCTACCAGAATTATAAATAAGACAAGGAGAGATATCTAAATTCTACCATTAGATCAAAACCAGCGAGTTGCAGAAGAGAATGTGTAATATGATCATACTTTTAGGTAAAACAAATCTATGTATAGCCTGTATTAATACACTGGTAGATGCATTTTTAAATCTGAAATGACAGGCTTCAAACCATTGATCATGGTTACTTATGAGCTGAACACTGACTGAAGCAAAATCAAGTGACAGTACACAGCATCAGCAGCTGCTCTTAAGAAGTTCTATTACTGAAAGATTAATCCTGAAATTCCCCCAAAACTGGCTCCTATTATTATTTTGTATTTCTCATCACACGTTGTTAGTGTTTCTGTCTTCCTTTTTTAAAACCCAGCAATATTACTTTTGTATTCAGATGCTCTAGAAGGCAAATTTTCAAGTCACGCCACCACTTTCTGATTAACTGCGGTTACAACATTTCTTCCAGAAGACCTCCCAGGGTGACACAGGCCCTGCGGGAAGGGCGGCCCTGGTTCCCCCACTGGAAGGGTCATGGTGGAGAAGGCAGGCGATTTTCTAGCGGGGAGCCATCGGGAGAGAAACAACAGAAGGCAGAAGACCAGGGGAAGGAAGCGTAAGGCAATAAGCAGAACTGACCGCCGGCCACGGGCCACGCACGACAGGATCACACGGCAGCCGTACCACAAAAGGCGGCCGTGGCCGGTGGTTCACGGGGGTCCAAATACATATTCACAAAGTGCCACTGAGATGAAAAATTAGGCAAAATGCAAAGGCGAGACACTTGACTATAAAATCCCATTCTGGCTTGGCAATATGACCCTACAGGCACCAAAAAGCTGATCCAATACAGGCCAGTTTTACGCACAGAGAAGTCTGAATATTAACAGGACGGTCTTCAGCTCCGCCACAATGAGGACAGATGGCGCTCGCCTGGGTGACAAACAGCCTGTCTCCTTTGAAGAACTCACGGCAACGCCTTTTAGGACTGGTGCTCTTAAGATCTCACCTCTGGAGACAACAGACCTGGAAGTAATTTGGTGAGATGTCCGTGACGAAGAAACAGCGACCGTCTGGATGTATAGATTAAGAAGACTTTTCTGATTAAACCGTCAGTTGTTTCATAAAAAGAACACGCCAGGTTTCCAGGTCAAGACAGTGAACTACAGGGCCCTGAATGGCCTCTTCCGGGACGCATCGGATCTACGGCTAAACATAAACCACTTCCCTGTGAAGGACGCGCAGGAGCCAGCTGAGCAGCTCGTCCCCAAGGGGCCAAGGGGAAAAGCCCAGGTCGAAGCAGCAGGACAGGCTGGGACACTCCCCCCACAAACCCCAGCCCCATGGCAGCGTACAACCGGGAGTGAGCTCTCGACCCCGGGCTGCCCCCCCGAGGAACCAAGGGTTTGAACTTCACACTGGGCACCCCAGACTTTAAGACCTGCACCCTGACAGACAAAAGCACAAAACGTCCAGCTTTGAAAGTCATCAGGCTTCATGGCAGAAGACCCACAAGCTAGGGTGAACGGAGAGACGGACAGACAACCAGAAAGCGCCGGGTCTTCCTGTGGAAGGTCCATCCTGGGGGGCAGGCAGCTGATTCAGCACACACCCAGCGGCCTCTAATCCTCTTCAAAGACTAAGGGGCCACGGGCACCACCGATGCGCCCTCCCCCGTCTCTCTCCAGGTCACCGGCGTCCCCCAGAAACGAGCCTGTGCACACACATGGCGCCCCGATTGCTGGGGCCGACACCCCCGATCACGTGGCTCTGGTGGCAAGCCCCACGTTCCTGGGTTCCACGCGACCACAGCAGTGGAGGCGGCAGCCCGCAAGGCCCAGGATTCTGGTGACAGAGGCCCATCCGCTCATCTTCCCGGCTGTGGCGTGAGGGGCCACACGTCAAGGAGCCACTACACTCCCTGCCAGAGACAGAAACCGGCAGGTGCCACCTGCGAGCTCTGCATCTGTCCTGCCCCAGGTCACTGAGAAAGGACCTTGTGCACATCTGGAGCCCCCGCTTTTGTGGCTTCTGTCCAGACAGCCTGGGTAGGGAGGCCAGCTGGGCCATGTTAACAGGACCGACAGGACAACAGCAGTAAGAAACAGCTCTTGCCTGGCCATCGCCTCGGGGTTCAGAATTCAGGACGCGGATAGAAACACCCATCTCCCGGTCCTCCCGTGGGACGTCCGTTTGCAGACTTTAAAAGCTCCTGTAGCTTCCCGTCAGCCTGAATCCAGACGCTAAGATCCTCCCCTTGGGGACACTGACAGGACTCCCCACACCCTCAATTACCAGGAGCCAGGAGCCACTCAGAATGAAGCAAGATGCAAAGAAAAAACAAAGTTTTGAGAGCCAACCAAGAGCTAGGGCAGAGGTGAATGCCAAGGTGCATTTCCAAGAACCTTGGAAGAGGTTGGGAGAGGTGGCTGCTTCAGCTCATGCATAAAAAGCCAATACAGAGTCAAGGAAAATGAAGAACCACAGGGTATATTCCAAACAAAAAATGAAGAAGACACCTCATCCTCTTAAAAAGGCCTCCATGAACGGATACGAGTGATTTCAAAATCACGATCATAAAAATGCTCAGTGAAGACGGGAGAAGAATCCATGCACAAAGTGGCAGTTTTGACAAAGAAAATAGACGAAGGTACCAAATGGAAGTCACAGTGTTGAAAATCACAAGAGCTGAACTGTAAAATACAACAGAGGGGTTCAAGACAGATGATGAAGCAGAAGAAAAAAGCCGTGAACTCAAAGACAGACCAGTGGGACGCATACAATCAAAGCAAAAGGTCTGTGTGGGGGGGGGGGGGGGGGGCTGTGGATAAAAACACGTGAAGAAATCTTAAGAGATTCATCGGACAACAGGAAGAAAGCTAACAACCACATGATAGAGGTCCCAGGAGAACAGAGAAAGGGGCAGAAAACTTTTTGAAGACATAATGGCTGAAAATGTCCCAAACCTGGGGGATTAAGGGCCTGAGGTTCCAGGAAGTCCAGAGAGCTCCATGTGAGGAAAGGCCAAAGAAACCCACATCGAGACATAAAATTAAGGTGCCAAAAGTTAAAGACAAGGAGAGAACCTCAAGCAGCAAGACAAATACAACTCGTTGTAAACAGGGAACCTTCCACAAGCCTAGGAGCAGATTTTTCAGCAGAAACTCCACACCAGAACAGAGCGGGCGTGGTACGATCAACGTGCTCAAAGAAAGGCATCTCCAGCCGAGAAAACCGGGCAAACCGTCCTTCGGAACTGAAGGAGACAGCTTTGGAAAATCTCTAGACTGGCCTCACAGAAAAGTAAATGTTGAAGAAACTGCTTTAAGCTGAAATGAAAGGGTGCTGATTAGTAACAGGAAAATATACGAAAGTATAAATCTCCTCATAAAAGTAAATAAACAGCAAAATCCAGAACAACTTAATGTTGTAAAGGTGATGAGCTAATCACTTATATGACTAACATGAAGAAAAAAGTAGTAAAAGTAACTATAACTACAATTTTGTTAACAGATACACAAGATAAAAGGATGTAAAAATGTGACGTCAAAAACACTAAACATGGAGGGGGAATAAAAACGTAGGATGCGTTTGAACTTCAGCTGATGTTTATAAGTTCTTTCATGTGAGCTTCATGGTCACCACACACACACACACACACACACACACACACACACACACACACACACACAGCAGAAACACAAAAGATAAAGAGAAATGAAGCTACGTTCACCACTACAGAAAACCATCAAATCACAAAAGAAGAGAGCAAGGAGAAGGAAATAAAGGAATTACAAAATAGCAAGAAAACAGTTAACAAAGTGGCAGTAAATGTCCACGTATCAATAATTACTGTAAATGTAAAGCAACTAGATGTCCAATCAAAAGACCCAGAATGGCTGAATGAATTCAAACAAAACAAAACATATGCTGCCCACAAAAGACACTTCAGATCAGAGGACACGCACAGACAGAAAGTGAAGAGACAGGAAAAGGTATTTCACGCAAATGGAAACCAAAAGATGGGAGAAGTATATTTATATCAGACGAAATGAACTTTAAGACAAATATCATAACAAAAGACAAAGAAGGTCTTTATATTATGATAGTGGTCAATCCAACAAGACAATATCGCATTTGTAAATATTTATGGGCCCAACACGGAAGCACATACGTATATAAAGCAAAGATTAACAAACTTAACGGGGAGGGGGGCACTTGGGTGGCTCAGCCGGTGAGCGTCCGACTCTTGATTTCGGCTCAGGTCATGATCTCATAGTTGTGGGACTGAGCACCTGCATCGATCAGCTTGGCACAGAGCCTGCTTGGGATTCTCTCTCCCCCTCTCTCTGCCCCTTCCCTGCTCACACGCTCCCCCTCTCTCTCAATCTCTCTCTCTCTCTCTCAAAATAAGTGAATAAACATTACAAAAAAAAAAAACCAAAAAAAACAAAAACCTTAAAGGGAAAAACAGACACCCGTATAGCAGGAGGGTCCTTTGACACCTAACTACATCAATGGATAGATAATGAAGACAAAAAATCAATAATGAAACACTGCCTTAAATGACACATTAGACCAGATGGACTTAACAGTCATTTACAGAACATTCCATCCTACAGCAGGAACCTTCTTCTCAAGCGCACATGAAATATTCTCTGGGACAAATCATATGTTAAGCCACAAGAAAGGTCGATGAATGGGAGATGACAGAAATCAGATCAAGCATCTTTCCGACCACAATGGTATGGAATCAGCATTCACTTAAAGCAAACAACTGGAAAATTCATAAATATGGGGACGTTAAACCACACAAGCTGTGCTGAGCCACGGAGAGTGGGGGAAGACTGTGGGGTCACAGAGAGCGGGGGAAGACAGTGGGGCAAGGGGTCCTGAACTCACCTCCTGTCGTGGACACGCCGAGATAACCGCCACATATAAAGCAACACTCTCTGAAAACATTCTGAACACTAGCAGAACGGATCACTCACAGCCAAAAGCCACATCCAGAAGGGCAGGAAGGGCAGGGACAGAGCTGGGAACCGAGCCTCCAGCACGATGCCCCCCCGCGGGAGGGACAGCGCAGGCCAGGAGATCCTCCCTGAGGAGCCCGGGGATCGAGCCCCACGTTGCACCCCCCTGGCCCTGTGGACCTGCACCAAGAAGAGTCCCAGCACCGTGTGGCTTTAAAACCCAGCAGGGCTTCACCCCCAGGAAGGCCTGAGGACTACCGAGAACCAAAACTGCCTCCAAAGGGCCACCAGCTTCCTCCCGTGGTCTCAGAGCCAGCACAGAAGCAGTAGTCTGGAAACCGTCTGGGCTCTAAGGGAAGGAGATGTACTGACTGACTTCAGGGCGGGCACCAGGGGGCAGGAACCTGTGAGAAATCAGCCCACACCAGTCACAACTGCTGTTAACAAAAAGACAAGAAATGACAAGTGCTGGCAGTGATGTGAAAAGGGGAAACGCTCAGGTGCTATTGGTGAGAATGGAAATTGGTGGTACCTCTGTGGAAAACAGTATGGAGTTTCCTCAAAAAATTAAAAATAAAAATAACACGAGGGGCACCTGGGTGGCTCAGTCGGCTAGATGTCTGACTTGGGCTCTGGTCATGATCTCGCGGTTCATGGGTTCGAGCCCCGCGTCGGGCTCTGTGCTGACGGCTCGGAGCCTCGAGCTGCTTCGGAGGCTGTGTCTCCCTCTCTCTCTGCCCTTCCCCTGCTCACGCTCTGTCTGTCTCTCTCTCAAAAATAAACAAACATTAACAAAAAAATTTTTTAAAAAAACGTATAATATAGTAATTCTACTACTGGATATTTACCCAAAGAAAATAAAAAGATTAATTTGAAGAGATATATGCACTCTTATGTCTACTGCAGCATTATTTACAAAAGCCACGATATGGAAGCAACCCGTGTGTCCACCAAGAGGGGAATGGATCGATGGAATATTACTCAGTGCCAAAAAAGAATGAGATCTTGCCATCTGCTACAACATAGAGAGTCCTAGAGGGTGTAACTAGTAAGTTAGACAACGACAAACACCGTATGATTTCACTTACGTGTGGGATCTAAATACTAAAGCAATCAAGAGGAAAACCGAGACTCCTAAATACTGGAGATTAGCGCTTGCCAGAGAAGAACAGGTGGAGAATCAGCCAAAGGATTAAGAGGCACAAACTTCCGGCTTTAAGTAAGTCACAGGGAGGAAAAGTACAGCACAGGGAGCCCAGTAAATAATATTTGAGTAACTTAACATGGTGACACTGTAACTACACTCACCATGCTGAGCAGTTTGTAACATGTGTAACTGCAGAAACCACTGTATTATATACCTGAAATTAATACATTATATGTCAACTATACTTCAAATAAAAATGTGTGTGTGTGTGTGTGTGTGTGTGTGTGAGAGAGAGAGAATGTGTAGATATTGAAAAAGAAAAAGAATAATATAGAAAAAGAATCTATAGATTCTATAGAAAAAGAAAAGATATTTCTTTTTCAAAGAAAATAGAAATACAAAAATACCAAAACCTACGGGATGCAGCAAAATCCGTTATAAGAGAAAAGTTTATAGCAATAAATGTACCTCAAGAAACATGCAAAATGCCAAATAATCTAATCTTAAGGACCAAGAGAACAAACAAAGCCCTAAGTTAGAAGAAGGAAATAACAAAGATCCGAGTCAAAATAAGTGAAATAGAGACTAAAATTAAAAAGACAATAGAAAAGATCAACGCAACTGAGAGCTGGTTTTATGAAAATAAACCTTTAGTGAGACCCACAAGAAATAAAAGAGAAGGCTGAAATAAATGACATCAGAAATGAAAGAGATGATATAACAGATGCCACAGAAATACAAATATCATGAGACTACTACCAAAAATTATGAGTCAACAAACTGCACAACCCAGAAGAAATGGATAAATTTCTAGAAACATACAACCCGGCAAGACTGAACCAATAAAGAAACAGAAAATCTGAACAGACTAATTACTAGTAAGGACACTGAATGAGTCATCAATAACAGACAAACAAACAAAGATCCAGGACTATTTGACTTCACTGGTGAATTCTAGCAAACTTTTAAAGAAGCATTAATACCAGTCCTTCTCAGGCAAACCAAGAAAGAGAACTCTTAACTCTAGAGAAGAAACTTATGGTCATCAGAGGGGAGGTGGCTGGGGGAGGGGATTAAGGAGGGCACGTGTGATCAGACCTGGGTGATGCATGAAAGTGGTGATAACTATTTTGTGCACCTAAAACTAAAACTAAAACTAATATTATGTAGGTTAAGTAACTTGAATTTACACAAGAACTTTAAAAAAATACCAATCCTTCCCACACTCTTCCAAAAAATAAAAGAGAAAGGAACACTTCCAACTTCACTCGATGAGGCCAGCATCATCCTGATGACAAAATCAGACAAGGACATCACAAAGAAAACAAACCAGGCCAGGACCCCTGATGAACACAGATGCAAAAATCTTCAACAAAATATACCCAAACCGAATCCAACAACACATTAAAAGGACGTTCACCATGATCAAGTGGGCTGCATTCTAGGCACACAAGAACGGTTCAACAGCCACAAAACTATACGATACACCACATTAACAAAATGAAGGATAAAAATCACACAGCAGATGCAGAAAAAGCACATCACAAAATTCAACCTTCGTTCAAGATAAAAACTCTAAACAAAGTGGGTATAAAGGAAACATGACTTAAGAAAGGTCACATACACAGATACACCATACTCAATGGTGGAACACCGAAAATCTTCCCTTTACGTTCAGAAACAAGACAGCATTTGCCTCGTTCAGAAACACGTCACCTCTTGCTATACGGTACTGGAAGTCCTAACTGGAGCAATTAAAGGAAGAAAGCTAAAATGCATCCAAATCTAGAAGAAAGAAAACAAAGAAAAAAAGAACTAATAAAACTGTCACTATTGGGCGCCCGGGTGGCGCAGTCGGTTAAGCGTCCGACTTCAGCCAGGTCACGATCTCGCGGTCCGGGAGTTCGAGCCCCGCGTCGGGCTCTGGGCTGATGGCTCGGAGCCTGGAGCCTGTTTCCGATTCTGTGTCTCCCTCTCTCTCTGCCCCTCCCCCGTTCATGCTCTGTCTCTCTCTGTCCCAAAAATAAATAAACGTTGAAAAAAAAAATTTAAAAAAAAAAGACTTTTAAAAAACTGTCACTATTTACACATGATATATTGCATATGAAATATCGTAAGTAATCCACCATAGAAATGTTAGAACTAATAAGTGAATTCCGGGAAGCTGCAGGATATAAAAGCAATGTACAAAAATCAGCTGCATGTCTGCACAACAACAACTATCAGAAAGAGAAATTAAGAAAACGATCCATTTATAATTGGATCCAAAAGAATAAAATACTTGGAATAAATCTAACCAAAGAGGTGAAAGACCCGTCCACTAAAAAGTATCTGACATGAGTAAAAGGGACTGAAGACACAGAACAGATACAAAGATACTCTTGCTCATGGACTCAAAGCAACAACACTGTGAAGATGGCCATGTTACCCAAAGGAATCTACAGATCCAATGTAACCCCTGTCAAAATCCCAAGGGCATTTTTCACAGAAGTAGTACAAAGGCTCGCAAAATTTGACGAAACCACTGAAGACCCCAAATGGCCCAACCAATGCTGAGGAAGAAGAACCAAGCTGGAAGCATCATGTTTTCTGATTCCACATTTTCTTACAAAGCTTTAGTAATCAAAACAGTATGGTTTGGGCATAAAAAGACCTATATAGCAACAGAACAGAACAGAAAGCCCAGAAATAAATCTATGCATATATGGCCGATTAATTCGACAAAGGAGCCAAGAATATGCAATGGGGAAAGCACAGTCTCTTCGCAATGAATGGTGCTGGGAAAACTGACCACCCGTATGCAAAAGAATATACTGGTTTCTTACACCATACACGCAATCGAGACAAAATGGATTAAAGACGTGAAGAGAATATCTATAAACATAAATCTTTTAAAGGAAAAACACAGGCTGTAAGCTTCTTCACAACGGTCTCCACGGTGACTTTTGGATTTGACACAAAAAGCAAAGTTAACAACAGCAACACTAAACAGCATAACTACATCAAACTAAATCTTCGGGGGCGCCTGGGTGGCTCCGTGGATCAAGCGTCTTAATTTCAGCTCAGGTCATGGCCTCACAGTCATGGGATCGAGCCCCGCATCGGCGGGGGGTGGAGCCTGCTCGAGATTCTCTCCCTCTCTCTCCCTCTCCCTCTCTCCCCAACTAGCATGCGTGCATGCTCTCTTCTCAAAAGATAAAAAGTAAAAAACTAAATCTTCTGCATGGCAAAGGAAACCATCAACAAAATGAAAAGACAACCTACAGAACAGAAGAAAATATTTGAAAACCATGGAACTGATAAGGGACTAATAGCCCAAAATATATACAGAATTCACCCAACTCAACACCAAAAGAACAGATTACAAAATGAACCGAGGTTCTGAACAGACATTCTTGCAAGCAAGACAGACAGATGGCCAACAGGTCACACAAAGGTCGCACACGCAACATCACTCGTCATGAGGGGACTGCAAATGAAAGCCACAATGAGGTGTCACAATACACGGGTCAGAACGGCTAGTGTCAACAGGCCGGGACATGACAAGTGCCGGCGGGGGAGTGGGGACGAGGGAGCCCTGGTGCACGGCTGGTGGGAATGTGAAGTGGTCCAGCCACCGTGGAAAACACAACGGAGGTTTCTCAGGAGCGTCACAACAGAACTACCCTGCGGCCTAGCAACTCCACTCTGGGTTCTTCTCCGCAGGAAATGAAAACACCGTCTCGAGAAGAAACACACACGCTCACGTCCACTGCAGCATTGACTACAGCAGCCAAGACAAGCCAGCAACCGACGCGTCCACTGAGGGATGAATGGATAATGAAGCCCTGGATGGAATATTCTGTAACCACAAACAGGAGGAGAGCCTGCCATCTGCCACAACGCGGACGGACCCCGAGGGCACTACGCTAGGTAAAACATGTCAGACCAAGGAAGACAAACAGCGGATGATCTCACTTATATGAAGAAACTTGAAAAAAGAAAAAAACCACAAAATCATAAATACAGAAAACAGACTGGTGGTTGCCAGAAGTGAGGGTGGGGCCTGGGAGTAAAGGGCGGAGACGGTCAAAGGTACAAACTCCCAACTACAAAACGAATAAACCCTGAGGATATAACCAACTTTATGGTGACTGCAGTTAATAATACTGTGTTGACCACTTAAAAGTTGCTACAAGTAAATCATAAAAGCTCCCGCCAGAAGAAAAAACATTTTGTGACTGTGTGGTAGCAGATGCTAACTGTACGTACTGTGGTGACCATTTTACAACATATACATACAAAGAATCATAACGTTGTATCCCTGAAACTAGTAGTATTTATCTAATCGATAAAACATTAGATAAATAATAAGTAATACAATGAGTGGACGCATGCTTCCGTATTCATTCACGAAATCATGGCTCTTCCACTTCCGGCCATAGGGCAGCAGAGACTGGATTTACCTTCTGCCTGATACACCCGAAACTCAGTATTGAGGACGCTGGACATGAGGCAACATGGGACAGTGATGACTCAAGACCAAGCAAGGTGAGCCCGACTCCTGCACAAGCGTATGGTCCAGAAAGAGCTGCCAGGACGCAGAGCAGAGAGGTGGACCCCAAGCCAGCCCAGCGCCCTCTCAGTTAAAGAGGAGCCGTGAGCCCAGGGGGACACAGGTAACTAGTGTGCAGGACGGGGCGCAGACTCCAGAAATCTGGAGGGGGTCCCTCCTGAGTGTTCACCGGAGTACTGAGCACTACACGTGTGAAGAAACTCGGGAAAGACCCACCTAAAAGGGGGAGAGGGCCGAGGAGTTTGAGGCCGAGCAAAAGGACCACGACGAAAACTATTCTATTCGAAGGCACGCCATAATTCAAGTTGCCCACAACCAGGGATAAGGAGAAAAATCATAAGGCAGGTCTAGCAAAGAAACACACTGTTTCAAAAGAACAAAGAAAAGGATGACGGCAGATGCCCGTCAAGAAAACAACTTCAGCTAAGACGGTGGTGTTGCGACATCGCTCACATACGGAGAGATAAAAATAATACCAACCTGGAACTCTGCACCCAGCAAAAACACTTCCAAATACAGAGCGCAAGACTTTTCTAGATCTCCCAAAGCCGAAGGAGCCCAGCAGCAGCTGCTGCCATGCACACAGAACTGTTACGGGAACGTGGATATTGGTAATAAGTTCAAGTACGTGTCTACACAAAGGAAGAATCGGGAGAGGAAACCACCACAGGAGTAAATACGTGACATTTTCCTGATGACTTAAATCTCTTTTAAGAGTAATTGATTTTTTTTAACAAAATTAATCATGAAGCGTGGGGCGAAAGCACACGTAAAAGTTTAAGTGCATAACAACAAAGGCACAAAGAGCAGAGGAAAACAATAAAAGTACTTACTACTGCATTCTTGTGTATGAGATGTTTTATTCATGGGATGGTAGACTGTCCTAATGGAAGATATACAGTACCTGTCCTAAAGCAGTCGATGAAAAAAAATAAAGAATAATAGTGAATAAGTCAATAAAGGACATGAAATAGAATAAAAAAAACCCACTCAATTCCAAACAATGGCCAAGAAAAAGAAACAGAGGGGAACAAAAACAAGAAACAGAAAACAAGTAAGAAAATGAGAAAGATTTTTTTTAATGTTTATTTGAGAGAGAGAGAGAGAGAGAGAGAGAGAGAGAGAGAGAGAGAGAGAGAGAGAACGAGCGGGGGAGGGGCAGAGAGAGAGAGAGAGAGAGAGGGAGGCAGAATTCGAAGCAGGCTCTGTGCTGACCGCAGACAGCCCGATATGGGGCTTGAACTCAAGAACCATGAGATATGACTGGAGCCGGAGTCAGATACTCAACCGACTGAGCCGCTCAGGTGCCCAGAATATGAGAGATTTGTGTAGAACAGTATCAATAATCATATTAAAAGTAAACAGTCTGAATATTCCAACTGAAGGCAGTCATTGTGATGGATGGAAAAGCAGGACCCCACAATATGCTGCCTACCAGGAATGCATTTTAAGTAAAAAGACATAAATGCTTATGAATAAAAAGACAGGAAAGGACAGATTAGGCCGACACCAAACCAAAGTAAACTGGAGTAGTTACATAAACACCAGGCATAGTCCAATTCACAACAAAACGTATCGCCAGGGATAAAAAGGATTATTTTAAGATAATATAGAGAGCAATCCATCATAAGACATGACAAAACTAAATATTTCCAAACTTAGTAACAGAGTCTCAAAATACTTGAAGCAAATACTAATGGAACTGAAAAGAGAAACAGAAAAATTCACAATTATAGTTCATTCACATTTACAGAATGTTCTGCCAAACAACAGAACATAAAGTCTGGTAAGAAAAATTAACCACCTAAGGAAATAGTTAGATGGTATTCATGGGTCTGAGGAGACAATAAAGCCAAGGTCAAATCTCTACAAATTAACCTATAAATCGAATACAATGTTAACCCAAAAGTCCCAGCAGGATCTTTTTCTAGAAATTGGCCTGCTGATTCATATGGAAATGCAAAGGATCTAGAATGGGCAAAACAACTTTGACAAACAAAGAAGGGGACTAAAAATACCTATTTTTAAGATTTATTTTAATGCTACAGTAATCAAGATAGTACGGAATCGGTACCAAGATAGACAAACAGAGTAAGAGAACTGAAAAGAGCCCAGAAAGAAACATACACAGAGCGGACTTCTCACCTTTGACAAAGGTGCAAAGGCAAATCAGAGGAAAAGGACGTTCTTTTCAACAAATCCTGCTGGAGTAACCGGACGTCTATCAGTCCATACTTCACACCATCCACAAAAACTGACTGAAAATGGATCATATGTCTAACTGTAAACCAAAACTATAGAAGTTCTAGAACGAAACAGAAGAAAACCATCTGTGACTTTGGTTTAGGGAGAGATTTCATTGACACACCACCAAAATCACAAACCATGAAAGGAAAAGTCGATAAACTGAACTTATCAAAATTAAAATCTGTTCTTCGAAAGACCTGCTAAGAGACTAAAAAGTCAACTCACAGATGGAAAAAAATATTTGCAAAGCATCGACTGGATAAAGGACTCGTATCTGTAATACTACGAAGAAAACACAGTAATAATTTAAACCCCAGTAAAAAATGACCCAATTAAAAACAGGTAGAAGATCCAGGGACGCCTGGGTGGCTCAGTCAGTTTAGCGTCTGACTCTTGGTTTCAGCTCAGGTCATGATCTCATGGTTCGCTGACAGTGCGGAGCCTGCTTGCTTGAGATTCTCTCTCTCCCCCCTCTCTCTCTGCCCCTCCCCCACTCGCCCGCTCGCTATCTCTCTCTCTCTCTCTCTGTCTCAAACTTTTTAAAAAATGGGTAAAGGATTTGTACAAATACATCCCCCAAAAAGAGACAGAGCTAGATGGCAAGTAAGCACATGAAAAGATGCTCAACATCGTGAGACACCAGGGAAACGACATCCACAACAAGCCCACGCCAAGCCTCGGTGCGGACGCAGAAGAAAAGAGAACTCTCGTTACCGCTGGTGGGAATTCTCAGAGGTGCTGGTCACGCAGTAACAACAGAAACAGGCACTTATCATATAGAGCCATTCCGCTCGTAAGCACTTACCCAAGGTAGCTGGAAGCATATGCCCGCACAAGCTGCGACGCAAACACGCACAGTGGCTGTACTGATAAGACCCCCGAGCTGGAAATACTCCAAGTGTCTACCCACGTGAACAGCTTAGCAAACTGTGGTACACCCAGCCACTGCAGTATCATTCAGCAAGAAGAAGGAATTAAGTATTAGAACTCACTACAAAACGATAGCAAAATAATTACGCTGAATGTAAAAAGCGAGCAAAGATTACATAGCATATAACATTTCTGCAGGATTCCAGAAAATGAAAATTGACCTGTAGTGACAGACAGTGTGGTTCGGTGGCTGCGCGAAGAAACTTTAGGGGGTGATAGAGCTATAGATGTATTCATCATCCTGGCTGTTTATGGTTCCACGGGTGTCCACACGTCAAAGCTTACCAAGTTTTCTTGCTAGAAACACATGCAGTATATTGTACACCGATTATAACGTAGAGCTGCTGAAGGTATCTTAGAAAGAAGAAAAATTACAGCAAATCAGCACCGAGAACAACACAGACCATAATAAAGTGAGTGTGGGTCCAGCCAACGTGCCAGCCAGCGTCTGACGCACACAGAATCTCCTCACCTGTTCTCTCCGCGGCCACGCGGTACAGACGTCATCACCTTCATTCCACAACAGAAGAAACTGAGAAGCAACGTTCAAAAAGAAACGTGCCTAATGAAACACAATGCAGTGAGGGAGGTGGGGTTCGAGCCCAAAGACGCTCAGCCCAGGGCTTCTCCCTTGAACTACGACTCTGCCTACAGGCAGGGACAGCTGCTCATCAGCCATTCAACCATGAGCACCGCCGCTGAGTGGATAAAAGTGGGTGTAAGTGAAAAGAATATAATCGGACTCTACCGCCTGCTCAGGGACATGCACGGAGGGTGCCTGAATGCTCCACACCTTCTATTCCACTTTATGGGCATTACAGCTTTAAAAACTAGTCACCAGAATGAGTGTTTGGTGAAAAGCAAATTCAGGCTTTTTTTGTATTTAAAAAAAAATTTTTTTTAATGTTTATTTATTCTTGAAAGAGAGAGAGAGAGACAGAACACAAGTGGGGGAGGGGCAGAGAGAGAGGGAGACACGGAATCTGAAGCAGGCTCCAGGCTCCGAGCTGTCAGCACAGAGCCCGACACCGGGCTCGAACCCACGAAGTGTGAGATCATGACCTGAGCCGAAGTCTGACGCTCAACTGACTGAGCCACTTAGGCACCCCAGTTGTTTTTTTTCTACTGTTTATTTATGTATTGAGAGAAAGAGAGAGAGAGAGAGAGAGAGAGAGAGAAAGAGAGACAGACAGTGTGGGGGAGGGGCAGAGAGAGAGGGAAAGAGAACCACAGGCAGGCTCCGCGTTGCCAGCACAGAGCCCGATGTGGGCCTCAAACTCACCAATCTGTGGGATCATGACCTGAGCCGAAATCAAGAGTCAGATGCTTAACTGACTGAGCCACCCAGGCACCCTCACCTTCATTCTTAAAGGGCATTTTCTCCAAATACAGAATTCTGGGTTGACAATTCCTTCCTTTCAGCACTTCAGTGATGCTGTTCCACTGACTTCTGGACTGCATTGTTCTGATGAGAAATCTAGTTCATTCAAATCACTGGTTCCCTATAAATAATGTGCCATTTTCCTCTGACTTTCCAGGGTATTTTTTGTGGGTCGGTTGGTTTTTGGTCGGTGGTTTTAAGTGGCTTATCAATGTGTCTGGTCAGGGATCTCTTGCGGCTTATCTTGAGTGGGTTCGGGCACTTCTTAAATCCTTGTTTATGTCTCAGCAAATTTACGAAGTCTTCAGCCATTATTTCTTTAAACATTTTTCTTCTGAACCACAGTTTCTCCTTTCCTTTCAGACTCCTTGTGACACAAGTGTTAAACCCTTCAGTACTATCCTATAGGTTCCTGAGGTTCCTGAGGTTCAGGTCGTACAGACAAGGCTTTTTCGTTTCTGATACTCAGACGAAATACTTCCTACTGAGCCATCTTCAAGTTCATCTCTCCTTCTTCTGTCATCTCTACCTTGTATTCAGTCCATCCAGGGTGCTTCCTATTTTGGCTAATGTACTTTTCGGCCCTTTTCTTTCTTTTCTGAAACTTGCCATATTTCCATTTGCTCATGCGGTGCAAGGCCTACAATAAAGGCCCAGTAGCGTGTGCTTCCTAATATCTAGGGAAACCAGGTGAACCACAACGGCCTGACCACAGGCTCCCCTCCCCACTCTGTTCCCATGGGTTAATCCCCTAGACAAACAACTCTCCCCATCAAACAGACCAGGCATGATTCCTACTTATCCCTGGGGGGGTGGGTTCCAGTTCCCTGCCAGACCATGGAATCATTCAAACATCAGGGAGCCTGGGTGGCTCAGTCAGTACAGCATGTGATACTTAAGCTCAGGGTCATGAGTTTAAGCCCCACGTTGGGCATGGAGCCTACTTTTAAAAAAAGGAAAATTTATACATATATATGTATGTGTATATATATATATATATATATATATATATATACACACACATACACATATATATACACATATATACACACACATATACATATATACGTATATATACGTGTATATACCTATACGTATGTGTATATATGTATACACGTATATTTTATATATACATATATACATACACACACACACACACACACACACACGCATATATATAAAAAATTAAAAAACCAAGCCCATCACATCCTCCCATGGGACCCAGGGGACAGCCCACCCTCCTGTCCCTACACAGCCTGCCTCTCCCAGACATGCTGGATCACTCTGCTCCAGATCACACCCTCTTCGTGGCCCTGCGGGGTGCGTGCAGTGTCCCCCTACCCTGGCACGGGGAGCAGATGTGACTGAGGAACTGCTGTCGATCACATCTGTCTGGGGCCAGGTGTCAGGCGTCCGTCATCCCCAGAAACCTAGAACAGGAATCCCTCCTGCATCAACCAGGTGAACAGCAGGAGACTGAGACAGTTCACCCTTACTTCCCGGAGCATTTCTGCAGTAACTGCTTTTACATCCTTCTCCGAAAATTCTAGCTCCCGTCATCTTAGATGGCCACCTGTTGAATGTCTTCTCCCATGCAAGTTGAGACTTCGGGTTCTTCACATGCTGAGTAATTCTGGCCTGGACGTTTTTGTTTCAGCACTGAGTCAACGCTAAATGTTTCCAGACTGCACATTCCAAACTCCTGTGGACTGTGATTTCGGTGTTGCCGTGTTTGCGAGGACTTTGGCCAGTTTCAGATCTGGGCAGTGGCCCAACTCCTGGTTCAAATTCTCAGTATCTGGTCTGCTGTTTAGCATCAGAGACACACAGGCACAGTCCAGGGGTAAGTCGGGACTTGACAAACGACTTCACGGGATCCCCTCCTGAGGTCCTCTCTCTCAACCATCTCCTGGTGCTTTCTGGTACCCTGCACCCCCCTCTTTGGGACCGCCGTCCAGAACACTGGGGTTGTATTTACCTTTCACTTCCAACAACTACACGTACGTCCAAGGCCAAACACAGACAGGCAGACAAAAGACAGGCAGCGGGAACTTGCCCCACCCCCTTGAGACAACAGCTCTTGTGACTGAGGAAGGTTCTCTTCCCTCACAATTCCCGGTATTTGGGGTCCTGGAGGCCACCATGCTCACTACCAGGACACTGGTCTCCCGTTTCCCAAGCCTGAACTAGAGGGATTCTCCTGGAGTTCTCTCTGGCTGTGCCAACGTCCATTTCTGGGTTTTTTTTTTAGACCGGGGCAGTGGATGCCAGGAAAAAACTCAATTCACACTTTTATTTTCAGCCCAGACCACTCTCCTAAACTCCCCATTTGCACAACCAACTGCTTCA
Source organism: Felis catus (assembly GCF_018350175.1). Classification (NCBI taxonomy): domain Eukaryota; kingdom Metazoa; phylum Chordata; class Mammalia; order Carnivora; family Felidae; genus Felis; species Felis catus. The sequence continues at coordinate 4,307,407 of NC_058380.1, forward strand.
TTAATACCGCACTTGGACGTTTAATGATTATTTTTAACCAAACAATATTCCTCACTGTCTCTTCTGAACCTTCTCTTTCTACAGCTTTCCACATCTCAGCTGAAGGGGACTCCTTCACAGTCACTCTAGCCAGAATCCTTACGGTTCCTTCTTCATACTCCTCATCCGATCGGCCGGGAGATTCTCCAAATCGGAGCATGCAGACCACCGCAGTATCCTAGTCCCGGCCCCATAGCCTGTACCCAAACCACAGCTCCGGCCTCACACCTGGCCCCAGCGATGTGGACTCCCAACATAGTGCCCAGACAAATCTCTAAACGCCTAAGCGCGTGCCTCTCTGCTGATCAGCTGCTGCGGGCCCTTCTCACTCAGGGTGAAAGCGGGGACGGCTCCGTGTGGGCCCCGCGCTGCGTCTCTGTCGCGGTCCCGTCACTCTCCCCCATCTGCTGGCTGCAATGACACGATCCCCTGTCACTCTCCTCCCGTCTGCTGGCTGCAGTGACGGGGGAAGGTTGTGGGCGCTCCCGTCCCTGCCCTGTACCCCGTGTGTCTTTGTCTGAAACGCTCTTCCTCCTCTCTGTACGACTGACTGCCCCAATTCCTGGCAGTCTGATCTCCAACGTTACCTTCTCGGTCAGGCCTCTCCTGACCCCCTATTTCAAAGTGCAAGCCCCCACCCCTGTTTCTTCCTCTACAGCACCTGCGCTCCCGCCTAGTTCACGACCGACTGCCCGCCCGCCGCCCCTCTGCTGGAGTAGCACCCACCCGGCACGGCGATCTCTCCTTGTGCGCTCAGTGCCTGACCAGCGCGCAGCCCAACAAGTATGTGCTGTGGTGAGTGGAAGAACAGCCCCGAGCACAAGCCTGTGAGCGAAGCACACAGCGGGAGGGCAGAGGGCTAGGGAAGGGCTGAGGACCCCCTCGCAGGCCTCTACACTGACGATCACAGCTGACAGAATCCACGCCCGCTTCTCCAACTCACAGCTCCCGGCCGTGAACTGCCTTATTCCTGCTCGACTCCAACAATCTTCTAACAGGGCAGCTAGGACACTTGCACATCTTGGCTTCCCTGCCAGATTTCAGACGGAGAACTCGAAGGGAGCGCTGCTGAGTCACAGACACACGTATGCTTCTTCCACGGCGACCCAAAATGGTCTGTCAACAGCGTAAAGTCAACTTCCAAAACACTGTAATTAGAAGTGGTCACTGAATTACATTTTAAAGTAAAAAGAAATGAGCCTCTGCGGCCTAAGAAGCGTGTTAATAAACGTACTTGACTTCGGAGAGCAGAAGGGAGTGCCGGCCTGTGCAGAGGTCAGCTGGGAAGCGGTCCACTTCACGACACGGGTGAATGTGTCATTTATGTGTGTCATTACATGAGCCTCTTAAGAAAAACAGTCTTATTTTTGTTGTTACGCTTTTCTCCCTCCTGAAATAGTATGACCTTCTTAATCAGATTTGGCCCAGAAAGGTCTTTTGCTATTTATGAAAATCAAATTCACCCTCATAGGATAAAGATGACTCACCACGGAGGATATTCGGAAGAATAAGCTCACATTCTGATGTAAACTCCGAGAGGATTTCAACAAAGGTTACAAACAAAACTTTCCAAAATGACTACGGTGCTCAGGACAACACGCACGCAGGATCTAAAAATCCGCATTACTTCACAGACACACCTTAAATACGGTTCCTGGTAACCATGCCAAGAGACTGCCTTACTGGGAAACACAGCTTGCGGCCAGGCGACCAGTGATGTCCTCTACCCCTCGCCTGTTCCCAGGACTACTGAGTGCTCTAATTTCCTTCTCTCTTTTTTAATGTAGGGAATGGTCAATGCCAGTAGGAATTATTAAGCATTCTTTTCCTGAAAAGTTTCTAAGAAAAGAACGTTAGTCACCATGTGAACCAAACGATCAAAATTACTGTCACCCAAAGTGGGATAACCCAGTATCAAGTGCCATCAAATAAAATGAAAATGAAAAGCAGAGCATGGCCCGTTGAGTATTCTTGGCAAAATATTTTAACCTAGATCTAAAGTTGAGGAAATGACTCAGTCAAATCCAGAATGTGCAAATGTCAGTAACATAATCTGCCTAAATTCTTAAAAAAAAAAAAAAAAAAAAAAAAAAATCGTTATAAAAAACAAAGAAATGGAAGACTTGTCTAGATTTAAAAAACAAAACCACCCCCGCCCCCCCCCACCCCCGCCAATATATCCAACCAAATGCAACAGGTTTGACATTTAACTGGATCCTGAATTGAAAAAGCAAAGCCAGGGGCCCCTGGGTGGCTCAGTCAGTTAAGCATCCGACTTTGGCTCAGGTCATGATCTCACGGTTTGTGAGTTTGAGCGCCGCGTCGGGCTCTGTGCTGACAGCTCGGAGCCTGGAGCCTGCTTCCGATTCTGTGTCTCCCTCTCTCTCTGCTCTTCCCCCCTCATGCTCTGTCTCTCTGTCTCTCTCTCTCAAAAAATAAATAAAATGTTAAAAAATAAAACAAAATAAAACACGAATCAAAAATAGGCATGATGTAGGGAGCTTTAGTGACCGTAACGCGAACGCACAAGTGAACCAGTGCCTGCATCTGTTTCACGTGAACGTGAACGTGGCCGCCGTGGAGTTCTATGCTACACGGGCCATGCGATGCTGCACAGCCTTACAAGCCGAGCTACCAACCTGAAAGCTTCATTATATTAAGCAACTGAAATACATTCCCTCAGACTCAGGAGAAAAGAAAGAGACAGAAAGCTATCCTTTATAAACAGACAAGAAAATCTTCAAGCATTCTGACTTTTATGCCACACAAATTCATTTAATAAAAATTTTAGAAATACTTGTAACCATGAGGATACACAGTCCAAATCAAATCAAATTAGCAACAAGTGGGTCCTAATTCACGGGCCCCGACTGAGGAGGAGCCTAAGGAACTTGGGTGTGCCGGGAAAAAAACGCTCCTTTCTGACCCTCAAAAGACACAGATGTGTGTGAGTGCCGACGGAAGGCACCAATGCCACGGTGATCAGGCTTCCTGGGTCTAACCCATCCCAAGGGTGCTCTGGTGCAACCGTTCGACCTTCTTGGGGTCTGAACACAAAATATTTCCTCTCCAAGACACGACAGATAGAAAGGACGTTACCGAGTTCACCTTCCTCCCACCCTCTAACCAAAACATCAGACACCACCGTGTTGGTCTATAGGTGCTGCTGTAACAAACGATCACAAACTCGCTGGCTTCTAACCACAGAAACGGTCTTCCCTCACAGCTCTAGGGGACAGGAGTCTACATCCAGGCGCTGGCCTCCTCCGGACAGCTTGGAGGAAGGACATCCCGGCGTCCCGTGGCAGCCAGCGGTCCTGGGCTTTCTGCCCTCACAGGCGCCTCCCTCCCACCTCTGTCTCCAGGCGGCCCTCCCGCTCTCCTCTCTCTTCTCTTCTTGTAAGGACACTTGTTAGTGGTTTTTAGGTTCATTCAGATAATCCAGACCGAGGTCATCTCAAGATCCTTGTCTGCAAAGACCCCTTTTCCAAATAAGGTCACATTCACAGGTCCCACGCTGACCTGTCTCTGGGGGGTCGCCGCTCCCCTATAGTTACTATCTTTCTAGGGCTGGTTGGAGCCTAGTTAGCAATAAATGCATGCTTCTTAAAAGAACTTTAGAAACATATCATAGCATCCTTTCTCTAAATCTTTTATTTCCAGTATTAGTTATCTGATAATTCTTTTCAATTGGATCCATTTCCATATAAATCCTTTTGTGAGTGTTTTCATTAGTCACTGTGGAAAAGACTGGCCTGGTGGAACAGGTAGGTATTTAAATGCTACAAGAATAGCATTTTCATGGGTTACCGAGGTGGAAACCTTCTAGTGAGTCTGACACATTGACCTACTGGTCACCACTTTCACTGAATTGTGTTTTAATTCCTACTTATATACCTAATCAGTATACTCTTACACGCATAAGGTTAAACACACAGTTTTCATCTATTCAGGTACAAACATGACTACTCAAACGATGCTTTTAATTTTTACACCGTTACTGTTATCTCATTCACATACTGCTAAATCACCAACACGCACATCTCAAATGAGGTCTACATTCTCAGAGAGCGACTTCACGAGACAGGAACAGCTCCAAGTTCTCTCATCAGACAAAAGAACCAAAATTTCCAATTTACTGGGTGATGCGAGATTTCATTATCATTGTCGGAAAAATTACTTTCTTCAGTGAGTCTTCCAAAAGAAGCAGTTCACCTATCTTTTTCTGCAGTGACAGGAGAAACACCTTGGGGAGCCTGGGTGGCTCAGGCAGTTAAGCGTCCGACTCTTAAGCGTTCGGCTCAGGTCGTGATCTCACGGTTCGTGAGATGCGGCCCCGCGTCGGGCTCTGTGCTAAGCACGGAGGCTGCTTGGGATTCTCTCTCCCTCTCTCTCCCCCACTCTCTCGCTCTCTACCTCTCAAAATAAATAAACTTTACAAAAAAAGAAGAAACACCTCAGCTCCAAATTCAGGCCATCCACTGACCCCAACCTTTGCCCTGCTGCAGGGAAACTCAGAAAAGCTGGCACGAAGCCTGGGTATCCCCGCCGCCCCTCCGACGGGGTCTGTGCGGGCACCTCTCTGAGGGCACGTACGTTCATATACCCACACGAAGTTTCAAATTATCAGTGCAATCTCCAAGACTAATGTGACCGATGCAATAATTGAAAAATTAAGAAACTGTACAGAAAAGCACGGGAGACCCCGCAAGCAGACAGCAACGGCCAACACACCCACCATCTTCCCGTCTACCTAAGCTGAAAGAGCACATGGCGAACGGGGACTTCGCTACAAAAGCAAACGGTACGGTACAGCGTTAGTCCCTTTATCCAAAATGTTGCCTCTTCAATTAACGTATTTTGGCCTTATGCCCTGTTGTTGAGAAGAAATCAAGATGGGTGTGAACAATTCATACCTCCACCGGGAATAATTGCCAACTTTGTTTCAACCAAGCCCATTTTCGCAGAGGAAGCTGAAAAGGAAGGAAGAAAATTAAGTAACATCCGGATCATATATTCAAACATTATGACTTGAAGAAGTTAGTAAAATAAGCTACACATACTCTGTTTACTAATTAAACTCGTGTCACAAATCTTTTAAAAAGTCACTTCAGAAGGCATTTGGTTACGGAAATAGGTAAACACTCTAAATGATAAATATATTAAGAGGTTCACATAACCTTTTCTGTTAAAAATTGCTCAGCAGCGAATTAATTTTTGATGGAGAAAGGCCAGGGCTATGACTACATAATTTGACCGGATGCTGCCAAGTCACGTTTGAAGGCTTAGACCCCGCTAACGATTGAGGACGAGGAGAGAGGCTTCTGACAAGCAGGAACATTCTTCGGCTGCCTGAAGAGTCCTGGAAGCCAAACAGCTTAATACATCACACCAGATACGGCACCTTTTCAGGACCAAATCTCCAGTCACTTCTGACAAATGGTTTTACTGTTCTGACAGCCGGGCAGGGTTCCTCTTTCCGCATTTTGCTTTCACGACTACTTTAACACATCTTAGTTATTTATTATTTGCATATCCAAACATACTTGGACCACTTCCCTTATCCTAATTCCAAGAATCTGCACCCTTTCAGAAAAGGGTTTCACGGACTTTAGCTTCTCCATTTAAAACTCAGGATTTGAGACAATTAGGGATCTGAAGGGGAAAGTCCATGTGGACCAGCAGCTACCAACTCCAATCAACAGTCAAAACTTACTAAAAACATCATCATATTGACCCTACTTTCAACAGGCAGCTGCTTCAGAAGTGACAGGAGGAGCCAGGAGAGGTCGGTGACATATATCTGCTGCCTGTTTCGCCCGGTCCTTGGGCCTGGGGCCCCTGTCTGTCACCCCGAAGTGACCATCTGGCGGCAGCAGTCTCCAGGGCTCTGGCAGGACACCAGGCATGACGGCCCCGGCACGGGAGCGCCTGGGTTGGCGTCCCAGCTCGGTCACTGACCCCGGGCGCGCTGCGTCTCCTCTCTGGGCCCGAGCCTCCGCAGGGACCGAAGCACCCTTTGCACAGTGCCATTTGGCCGATTGAGCGACTTAATGCAGGTCAAGTGCGGAGACTAGTATGAGGGTCAACATTCAGCACTCGGTCAGCATTAATTGTTTTCCCTGTCATTTTCATGATCACCTCATCCAACCTTCAGGAGACCGAGCGAGAAGTGGACCTCAGGGAGGTGAAGCTGTCATGACGCAGCGAACCAGAGGTAAGTGCTGGGGCCGGGCACGTGCCGCACGTCAGCTCACCCGATCTCCACCACGGCCCCTGCCGGTCCCCCACTGTAGAGGAGCCGACGGCTCTGAGCGAGGCAGGCCCTGCGGTTCAAATTCAGGTCCGCCTGCCCAATTCCGGCTCTCCCCTCCCCGGCCGAGACTAACAAGAGACTGGACCAGACTGTTTCCTTAACTGGGAATCTTCAACACTCCCTTCAGCCCAATGGGTGACTTTTTCTAAATGCTCTACTCAACGAGAGGAAAAGAACAGAACGTATCACTTGGAATTATCTGAAGACAACCGCCAGGATTAATTCTCACCTGCTACACGTATGTCACATGCTAGGGCCAGCTCAAGGCCCCCCCCCAGAGCAAGTCCATCTATGGCTGCAATCGTCGGCACTGGAAGATTAGCTGAAATAGAAGGAAAGAGGTTACGTTTCTTCAGGAAGATGGTCGCCTTACAATGCAATCTATGTTACTCGTTTTTAACTGGGATACTGTCCAGAGAACTTTGCATCCCTTTTGCCTTTAACAAAAGAGTCATTTCCCTCATCATGGTTCTTCAAAACCATGCACTGACGTAGAGAGTTCCACCATATAGATATGCACTAATATCTTAACTCCTCCCATACTACAGAAATACTTTCCTAAATACTTGTTGTCGAATTAACACAGTCACAGTTCTGGCTGTAATCTTAGAGCCTGGAGTCTTTTATGAGATGCTCGGTTCATACACACTCCTATTCGAAATGACTTAGGTGTGACTGCGAAATTTCTAATCCTTCAAGAACTACCCCGGTACTCAGAATGACAGTCTCATTCAGCAGTAACATGCCTCTCCATTCAAATCGGCCAGGAGGAAGTCAAACTCTCACTCTTCGCAGACAGCATGATACTCTACGTGGAAAACCCAAAAGACTCCACCAAAAAACTGTCAGAACTGATAGACGGATTCAATAAAGTCGCAGGATATAAAATCAAAAAAGTACATAAATCTGTGGGATTTCTATACACCAATAACGAAGAAGCAAAAAAAGAGAAATCAAGGAATCGATCCCATTTACAAGTGCACCGAAAACCATAAAATACCTAGGAATAAACCCAACCAAAGGTGTAAAAGATCTGTACTCTGAAAACTACAGAAAGCTAATGAAAGAAACTGAAGAAGACACAAAGAAATGGAAAAACATTCCACGCTCACAGACTGGAAGAACAAATATCGTTAAAATGTCGATACTTCCCCAAGCAATCTACATATTCAATGCAATCCCTATCAAAACGACACCAGCAGTCTTCAGAGAGCTAGAACAAACAATTCTAAAACTAGTATGGAACCAGAAAAGACTATGAAGAGCCAAAGTAATGTTAAAACAGAAAACCAAAGCTAGTGGCATCACAATCCCAGACTTCCGGCTGTATTACAAAGCCGTAATCATCAAGACAGTATGGTACTGGCACAAAAACAGACACTCAGATCAATGGAACAAAATAGAGAACCCAGAAATGGACCCACAGATGCATGGCCAACTAATCTTTGTCAAAGCAGGAAAGAATGCCCAACAGAAAAAAAGATGGTCTCTTCAGCAAATGGTGTTGGGAAACTGCACAGTAACACGCAGAAGAATGAATCTAGACCAATGTCTTACACCATACACAAAAATAAACTGAAAGTGGATGGAAGACCTAAACGTAAGACAGGAAACCATCAAAATCCTCAAGGAGAAAGCAGGCAAAAACCTCTTTGCCCTTGGCCGCAGCAACTTCTTGCTAGACATGTCTCCAGAGGTAAGGGAAACCAAAGCAAAAATGAATCATTGGGCCCTCATCAAGATACAAACCTTCTGCATGGTGAAGGAAACAATCAACAAAACTAAAAGGCAACTGACGAATGGGAAAAGATACCTGCAAATGACATTATCAGATAAAGGGTTAGTTTCCAAAATCTATGAAAAACTTATCAAACTCCACACCCAAAAGGAAAGATTCCAGTGAAGAATTGGACAAAAGACATGAATAGACACTTTTTAAAAGAAGATATCCAGATGACTAACACATGATATCCAGACACATGAAAAGATGCTCAACTCACTCATCATCAGGGAAATACAAATCAAAACCACCATCAGATACCACCTCACACCTGTCAGAATGGCTAAAATTAACAGCTCAGGAACAACAGATGTTGGCGAGGATGTGGAGAAAGAGGAACCTTCTTGCACTGTTGATGTGAATGCAAACTGGTGCAGCCGCTCTGGAAGACAGTGTGGAGGTTCCTCAAAAAATTAAAAATAGAACTATCCTATGACCCAGCAATAGCACTGCTAGGGATTTACCCAAAGGATACAAAAATGTTGATTCAAAGGGGCACATACACCCCAATGTTTATAGCAGCACTGTTTCCAAAGCATGGAAAGAGCCCAAATGTTCATCAACTGATGAATGGATATTAAATAAGATGTGGTGTGTATATGTATATATACATACACACACACACATACACAATGTATATTACACACACATACATACATACACAACGGAATATTACTCAGCGATCAAAAAGAATGAAATCTTGCCATCTGCAATAACGTGGATGGAACTAGAGTGTATTATGCCAAGTGAAGGAAGTCAGAGAAAGATAAATATATGATTTCACTCATGTGTGGAATTTAAGAAACTAAACAGCTGAACATAAGGGAAGGGGAGGAAAAATAAAAAGAAAGAAGGAGGCAAACCATAAGAGACTCTTAAACACAGAGAACAAACTGAGGGTTGCTGGAGGGAGGGTGGGGGGATGGGCATCACTTGTGACGAGCACTGGGTTCTGTATGTAAGCAATGAATCACTAAGTTACATTTCTGAAATCATTATTACACTATGTCAACTAGCTTGGATTTAAGTAAAATTTTAAAAATAATTACACCATAAAGAAAACCAAACTCAGAAGCCTTTCACAGCAGGCAGTGGCTGTGTGAGTGCAGCCGGGGCACCGGGCACCTCTCCCGCCGAGGAGCGAGCACAACTGGGCAGCTAGGAGAGGACCAGCTCCACCAACGGGCACGCTCACACAGAAGAGGCTCTCAGTTCCGAGATCCTGCCCAGAAGCACAGCTGGGGAGCCGTCAGCCAGCCACAGAGCTCAAAACTAGGCTTTCTCTGGCCCCGAGTATTACTTTCAGGAGGCTTCTGTACAGAACTCTTTCATAACTGGTTCAAAAACTGACTGGTTAATTATTCTGCGAAGCAGACTCCTTATTAATTTTGACGATGGGAATGTGAAGCGAGGCCGGCCAAACTTCTTATGGTTTAGGCAGAACGTGGTACATCTCTTACTGCCCTGACGACGAATAAGAAATAATAATCCCATGTCCTGGCTGCTGCTACAGGGACAGTCATACCGTGACATGCAAACACAGCAACACTTATATACCTTAAACTTACATGATGTTATATAGCAATTCTACCTCAGTTTTTAAAAATAAATAAAACGTAAGGAAGCAAGGAAGTAAATAGACACACAGAGAGTACCATCCCTCAAAATCTCTCTTCCGCAGGTATTCTGAAATAGGAAATTCCAGTCAGAGAGGTTCATTCTCTGACTCCTTTTAAAATACACAAACTTGTTGAAGTCCACGGAGTGTTATTCACACATGGAGGAATTTATCGGCTTTATTTTAAGAGCAAAGGGTGACCAGGCCGGGACGGGGCCCATTCCCAGGCTGCCACGGAAGACCAGAGTGTTCCCGGGAGCGCAGGGACGGACGGGGCTGTGGAACAGGTGTGCTCCACCTGTCTGTACCTGTCTATGCATTCTGGGGGGAAGTGAGGGTGTGAGAGGCCAGGCTAGACTCACACGTGCTCCCCAGAGTGCACTTCACAGCACACTCGGTGACAAAAGAAACAGCCAGCCACGTCAGGGTCTACAGTCGGGAAATGAATTTAATGGAAAACCAGGATCCAGTTAATTTTGTCTGACAAAAAAAAAAAAAAAAACACAAACAAATAAACATCGATCAAGAATATAACAGAAAGCTAATCTGAGTGGCTCCAAGGTCACCTCAAGTCACGACAAGCCAAACGGAGTTTTTGCTACTCGGCCCTCAATCCTTTCTTCCTACAGGCCTCGGGTATTTCTAGATTCCTCTAGTCTCCCGCCTCCCCAGTCTCCCGTCTCTGCCATCAGAACCTTTCCCTGGGCCTCCTTCCGGCCTCGGCTCACGTCCTTCTAGGACCAGCTTCCCGAGGAAGGACAGTAAATGATGCCCCCACCGTCCCTCGCCCCCACCCCCCGCCCCCCGGTCTCTCCAAACCCGCTCTTGCTTTTGCTTGCCAGTGACACCGTGCGACTGTCCTGCAGCCAGTGGGCGCTATCCGGTCCCTATTAAACCTGCTGCCTCCGATGATCAGGCATTCGTGCTGGGCACTCCTCCGTGAGTTCCTCTCTTCGACTGCCTGGCGAGTCCCTGTCAACTTTCCTGTCTTTCCTTCACCTTCTGGTTATTCCTCAGCCTTCTTTCCCTCTCAACAGAAGCTCCCCAGGAGGTCTCATTCCCACCCGTAACCTTCACCACCTACAATACCAATGATGGCCAGATGTCCCTCTCAAACCCAAACTTCAGTCTCAACTGCATCTCTGTAAGCACCTGCCTGTTGGGACATCTCCACTTGAACGCTTTATCATGTTCAAGCCAGCCTGTCAATCCTTCTTCCAGATTCTCTTTCACACCTGGCAGTACTTCCATCCACCAACGTCCCCCAGACAGACACCCAGAAGTCGTCACGGAAGGCCTCCTTTCCACAGCTCACAAATCTCCAAGTCCCCCCCTTTCCTGTAGCCGGAGTTCTGGGTCCCCTCATTTCTCACCAGCGTACATCTGGGCCTGTGACTGGCTGGTCCCTTCCTGTGCATCTTCCCTATTTCTTGAAGTATAATCATTCTAAATGGCAAACGCCGTCATGCTACCCGCTTCAGAATTGTACAATGATTTGTTCCACACTCGGGATAAAAACGGAGAAAACAATTAGCATGGTACAGAAGACACCCGATAAACGAGGTTCTGTCCACCAGCCCGACCTCTTCTCCAGCCTCAGGCACATAGTCCACGTTCTGGCCCCAACCTACTTACAGCACCTGCAGAAGCTGTCCCAGCCATACCTGCAGACAAGCTGGCCTGTGCCCTGAACGCCCAGCCCACAACGACGGGCCGTGCCAGGCACTGCTCACAGCCCCTTCCTTTGCACTCCAGGGGACTCGGTACCCGCTTGTCCATCAGAGCACTTACCACCCTACCGCCCGCTCTGGAACGGACATTCACGTCGCACCGATGCCGGTCGATGACATTCTTCTTTCTACTCTGGGACCGCCTGTTCTGTCTCTAGCGCATGCCGCCCCGTAGTCTCCCTACTTGGCTTTTTTTCACCTCCTTCTTTCACTTAGTACTTTAAAGACATAACATGAAGACATGTAGCCCGAGGGAGCTCCACGGAAAAGAAAAGCTGCAAAGGTTCCTGACCAGGAGAGAGAAGAAGTGGCCGGGTCCCCTCCTGGCCACAAGAAAATGCCACATTTTGAAACATTTGCTTCTACCTGCGGGAAGCCGACTCGTCAGAGACAGAAACCACAAAGGTGAGTTTAAAGGAATCAAACCCCGGTCTGCAATATACGTACCACTGAGCTCCAGTTCCTGAGAATTCCAACTCCTAGCTAACGGAGGTTGTCTCAGAGTCTTTAGACACCCTCCCAAATTAGGAACAGATTCATATGCAAAGAGGAATTTTTCTTCTCATCAAACCGTGTGCTGAAAATGTAGACTGAGTACAGGGGTCGAAGGGATAAATTGCCCACAAATCCCAAAAGTCATATTCCACAACTTCACGAGCCCTGAAGCACAACAGGAAGCATACAGCAAGATTATGACTCCTGGCCATCTGTAACGTCCTCAACACCGCATCAGGGACGGCGGCCTCGGAAAGACTTGGCAAGGCTTTGCTCTACATTTTTATTAGTGAATATTCTCAAAGAAAGATCATCCTTAAAAATCACACGTAGCCAAAGAAAGTTAAAAAGCTGTCATTTTTTTGGAAGGATAAAATGTCATTAAGAAGAAAAAAAGAGGTAATGCAGGTAAAAACACAAACAAAACAGATTAGTCAACATACCCTCCCTCGAGTTGTTAAGAGGTGCCATAAACATTATGTTGAGAAAATAAAATGATGGGGGAGAGGGTGGAGCAACAGGCAGGTTTCTGGTTCCTCCTGACCTGGAGTACAGGTAAGAACTAAGGAGAAATAAATAAATGTGCTGACTGCGGATCCGGGGGGCGGGGGGTTGCTGAAATGAGTCTCGTGCTCATGTATTCTTAATTCTGAAGGTAGAGAATAAATACTTTCCCTACATGCTTATACTCTTTGGATACAATGCAAATTATTTTCGAATTTGATAGTTAAAAACCTCAGAAATTTTCTCAAGGGGCTGTAAGTTTTGAACATCACATCTTATGTGAAATATAGAAGATAAAATGACAAGAAACGTCAGGTCCTTATGCAAAACAAGAACGAGGAAAATAGAGTATTAGCACACTCAAATCATTAAACAGGTAAATTACCTGCTACTTTCAAAGGCTGATCAACATAAACTAGCATTATATAAAGCAGTCTATAAAATTTTTCCCACTAAAGAATTATTCAAGCAGAACAGCTTAATTAGCTTTCGATGAGTAACTGAATTTCAACCGTTTGATGAGATTATAAATTCTGAAGTTCTAGTGTGTCAACTACACTTCAATTAAAAAAACTTTTTTTAATTAAATTTTTAAAAAAATCTTCAATTTTACATAATCCTAATCTTTCCCTGAGAGACGTTTCTCTTAGCAGATTTTCTTCAGGAAAAGATGAGTCAGCCCCAAGCGCACACTAGTTTCACGGTTACCTCATACGCTTGTTTTTACATCCAGTACTTTTTCTGCTTGGGAGCACTTCATGATCTCAGTGGACTCGCCGAGACACTGCAGAAGGCCCAACTCCCCACCTCACAGAACTGAGCAGTACGGCAATGGCAGCGTGTGACGGCAGTGTGTGTCTGGACGACGCTGGACGGCCAGGAGCGGAGGCCCCGGCCAACTGCAAAGGCGAGACCCCGTGACCCGACGTGACGCAACCTACAGGCTCAGACGCTATTTTGAGTTCAGTACAGGAAACGGGCCAGGTGTGACAAAGAAGATAGCAATCCTTTGAAATGCTCCTAAAAATGTAATTAAAGCAAACAATTAAAGCTCTGCTATTTTAAGAGAAAAATAAAGGAGGTGCCCAGGAAGGCTCTGGCCTACCTCAGTGGCCCTCAGGAGGACACCCGATGACGGGGGCCACTCGAGTCGGGAGACCACAAATGAGGGGAAGGAGCAGCGAAGGCCTACTTTCAGCTCTGAGAGAGATAGCAGAGGTGATGGAAACTTCCAGATGTTTCCAGAAAAAAACAATCCGATTATGAAGGGAAAATGCTAGTGTCAGTCACGATTTTTAAATACGGTTCTTATATAAAACAGAGACATCAAATATTTCAAAAGAAATGCCCACATAATATACATGAAATCTGACTTTATTGAAATCATTCCAAAAAAAATTAAAGTCAAGGTTAACTGAAAATTATAATAAATTCCTACTATCACTAACTCCAACTCCAACTTTCACCTTCAGCCAAAAGTGCCCTCCCCCGTTCCCATCATCACATTTCCAAGGAACCACAGACACAAAACTGCTCCTGCCCAAGCCTGCAGGTGCTGGGCCTGTGTGCCCCACAGCGGGGGGGCAGGGGTCAGGGGGCTGTGTGCCCCACGGTGGGAGGGGGGCGGGGGGGGGGAGGCCTATACATGGGAGCCACCGTGCCCGGGCGTCAGGGAGCGCTCGCTGTACAATCTAAGGGAAGATCCTGGATGCTTCTAGGCCAACCTCTTATGTACCTGCCTTCGCCATTTCCCATCCAGCTACCTACAGATCTAGCAGGTGCGAGAAAGTGCTTACTCCATGCAGGCACTGTCTTAATCACCCGACAAATATTACTGAAGCCCCCGGCCAGCCTCATGACATCAGAACCGTTATGACCCTCACCACCAACGGGGACATGGAGCAGAGGAACTGCTGTTACTTGCGGGGAACGGCCACCGCTGGAGCACAGATGGCCTGACTCCAGGCATTTGCCCTTCACCAGTTCTCACGGCCTGCACCCCGAGCCCGTGGGGAAGGATTCTGCACTGCGAGGCCACCTTCCGTCCTTCCTCAAGGACCCGGGGACCAGGAAGCTGAAGGAAGGGAAATGCCGACACCCCGGCGAAGTCTGAGCAGCACACCTGCTCGGAGCCCTGTGAACTCCGGGAGCCCTAGAGCAACGTGCAGTCCACGCAGCCCGACCAAGGCAACCAAGGGCACCGGGTGCAAGGCAACGGTCAGCTGGCTGGAGCAGGACTCTGACCTGAGACTTCCCTGCAAACTTCCGACCCGGACCGTCCGAGAGCCTGACTGCAGGTTATCAGAGAAGGCCAGCACCAGATCACCCCTTCCTCCCCAAATTCCCAATCAAATAAAGCCGCCCCGGGGCAACACAGAGAAGAGAGAGCAGCAAGGTCAAGGCCCCCACACTCCCCGCCAGCCCCGTCTGGAAGATTGTACTCAACATAACCGGACAGGAACCTCCACTGTCCACCGCTACTCCGGGTGTTCACTGCGATGGAAAAGAAAAGAAAGACTTCTCGGCACGTGAAATGTTGCCTGACAAATGTAGTTTTTTCCATTTCTGATGAAAACCTAACTCTAGAAGTAGTCTACGTTTACCTGGTAGGAAAAAATAAGCCATTCCTGCCTTGCTTCGCAAAGTCTCAGGCCCTGTGTCCTTGCTTTGCAAAGCAGTGTGGCCCAACAGCATTAGCATCCCCTGGAAGCCTGTGGAAACGGAGAAGCCCAGGTCCCAGCCCACAACTACCCAACCAGCAGTTGCGCCGTTAACGAGAGCCACAAGCGGAGCTCTGGATACCCAGCTAACCCACAGGGAGCCTCACCAGCTCACCATCCCGCAGGATGGCCTGCCGACCCCTACGTGGACGGAGGAAGCACGGAGAAGCAAACTCTTTGGGTAAGACTCGTAACAGTAAAGGCGGTAAAGGCTTACACACAGACGTCTAGCAGCTGTATGTGGTACATCCACCGGCTAGGCAATAAAAAGGAACCAACTACTGACTGACCCGTGCGAAACATCGAAGACTCCAAAAATACGCTGAAAGACAACTGGCGAATGAATACATCCTGTGTTCCATTTATGAAAACGTCTGCAAATGGAAACTAGTCTCTAGTGATGGAAAACAGCTCAGTGGTTATGTGGGGACAGGCAGGGAAGGGGCAGGGGCAGGAGAAAGGGATCACTGGGGGCCATGAAGAAACTTCTGGGGGTGATGGCCATGTTCACCATCTTGATTTGTGGTGATGTTTCCACAGGTCAGAGTCAACACACTGTACGTGTTAACACGTGCAACTTACTATATGTTGGTTATTCCTCAACAGACCTCTTTGTTAAAAATCTAGGACGTGAACAATATGAAAATGATAAATCCAATGCAAGAAAGTATACTAGTTTCCTGATCTTTTATAAACAGGGGTCAATTATTCATGTTTCTATTTATATGGAGATAATTCAAATTTGACAAATCAGGTAACACGGATATGAGTCAATTTAAAATTATAAAGAAAACACTAAGAAACATGATGAGAAAAGTAAAAGGGAAGAATTTTGTTTTAATCGAAACACAACTGAGACACCATGTTATATTAGCTTCAGGTATATAACACAGCACTTCGACGACCCTGTCCGTCACTCAGTGCTCACCCGCTAAGTGCTCTCACCACCTGTCACCACACGATGTTACTGCGATATTACCGTTCCCTACGCTGTATGCTTCATCTCCACGACTCACTCACAACCCGAAGCTTGTACCTCTTGATCCCTTCATCTATTTTACCCACTCCCACCCTCCAACAACCTCAGTTTATTCTCGTATTTAATATTAAATATGTGTATTTAAGCATCCAGTTTTTTGCTTGTTTGTTCATTTGATTTTTTAGATTCCACATATAAGTGAAATCGTACGGCATTTATCTTTCTCCGTCTGACTTATCTCACATAGCATCACAGCCTGCATGTCTATTCATGTTGCTGCAAACGGCAAGACCTCCTTCTTTTCTATGGCTGAGTAATATTCGTGTGTGTCTGTGTGCGGGGGGGGGGGGTGCATATAGCATATACACACCACATCTTCTTTATCCATCCATCTACTGATGGACAATTGGGTTGTTTCCACGTCTTGGCTGGTGTGAATAATGTTGCAACAAACAGGGCGGCAGATATATTCATGTTTCTGTTTTCTTTGGGTAAATACCCAGTAGGGGGACTGCTGGATCATACGGTAGTTCTGTTTTCAACTTTTTGAGGAACCTCCACACTGTTTTCCATACTGGCTGCACTAATTTACAATCCCGCCAACAGTGCACAAGGA
Organism: Felis catus; assembly: GCF_018350175.1. NCBI lineage: Eukaryota > Metazoa > Chordata > Mammalia > Carnivora > Felidae > Felis > Felis catus. The sequence goes on from NC_058380.1 coordinate 4,324,204, forward strand.
TTTTTCACCACATCCTGACCAAAACCCATTACTTCTTGCCTCTTTCATACCAGCCGTTATGACACGTGTGCAGTGACATCTCATGGTGCTTTGATCGGCATTTCCCTGATGCTGAGCAGTGTGGGGCATCTTTTGGGCGTCTGTTGACCATCTGGGTGTCTTCTTTGGAACACTGTCTATTCAGACCTTCTGCCCATTTTCTAATCAGACTGCTTTTCTGGCGTTGGGTCACAGAAGTTATTCATATATTTTTGATATTAACTCCATATCAGACATATCAACTGCAAATATGTCCACCCATTCACTAGGTTGCCTTTTTGTTTTGTCAATGATTTCCTTTGCTGTGCAAAAGCTTTTTGTTTTGATATAATCCCAACAGTTTGCTTTTCCTCCTTTCCCTTGCCTGAGGAGACACACCCATGAATATGTTGTTCAGGGCAATGGGGAGGGAGGAATTTAAACTGGAAATATAACAGTTCTGGAACTGCTCATAGCAAGACGTCAACAGAACTTTCCAAAGGAAAGGATCAAGTACACTATGTAAAGTTATAATAAAAATAACCAGGTGGTCCAAAAAACAACCCTTTCCCATTATTAGAATAAACCCACAAATAGAACAAAAAACAAAAACTACATAGCATATTTAGTATGATTTTTAAACGTAAAGCCACCAAAATCAGAAGGCATAAAAAATCATGACAGACATAAACACCAAACATATCAATACATTTAAAGAAGATGTGATCAACTAGTAAGGAAAAGACTCCAAACGGATCACAGAGCAAAACCCAATTATAAGCAGAACACTAGAGAAACATCTAAAGCAAAAGAGAAAACAGAATTTATTTTTAATTTGAAGGACACGTATGGTATATCTCCGAGTCAAGTACAAAGAAAACATCTCATAATCTTACTAAGTAAAGGCAGCATTTTAAATGGGCAAAGAAGCAGCACTGTGTAAACTTGATGAAGGAGGAGGCCACAACAAAGATCTAGGAGCAATAAAGTATCTACGCACCAACACAGCAGCATCCGCGAAGCACAAACGCAATAGACAAATTCAAAACAGCACAAATATTACAGCCGTTCTCCGACCATTATGTAGTAATTGAACTAGAAAATTACAACAAAAATACTAGCTAGCCGGGGATAGAAAATAAAGACGGCCCGAAGGCACACTCTCTTTCCCACTTAGGAGCTCAGCAGAGAGTGGGGCCCCAGTGAGGATCTACCCAGCAGAAGCACAGGCTCCCGCCACCCACCTGCACAGGCAACCCTCCGACAAGGCCACTTTCCGACGGAGCGTGTCCAGTACAGAGGGCGGTACAGACGTTCTCCTCCTCCCCCAGGTGCTACCTATGTACAGCATGGCAGAAGCGGGTCCCATGCCCCTGTAACTCTGGCCCCCAATTCCTTCTACCCCAACAAATTTTTTATTTATTCAAGTGGATGAATGTTAAAAATACGAAATGGGCTCATCCTTAGCTCAGCTCCTCCTTCTTTCCCAGAACACGGGTTCTCCTCCATATGCCTACGTGCAAAGCACCCTGCTTTGCAGTGTTGTGCAATGTGGGTGCTGGGCCAACTGGTGCAGGAGGCAGCCGGTGCCCACCCAGCCTAGCTGTGACGGCGACGCCCACCCAACGTGGCAGATCCAAATAGGCCAATCCCCTCATCAACAGATCTAAGGCCACAAACTTCAACTGAGCTCACATCAGTAATTAAGGGAATAGTTTGCCCCTTTTTCTACATTTTATTTTTCAATTTATTTCAAACCTTAGAGAGAAGGAGGATTTCTATTTATTAAAGCTCCCTCAGATCCCATAATGATATGTATACTTTCTGCACTGCTGTTTGTCATAGTAAAAAACGAAAAACTACCTAAATGCCCATCAGAAAAAAACAATTATATGCATTATGGCATGTCTCTAGCGAATAATACAAGAAAACAATTTTTTAAAGTGCAGTGATAAAAAAATTCCACATTGGAGAAAACTAGACTCCAAATATTCCCAGAATTTTTCAAATACAATCTCTACCACTCAGCCGACGGATAACCAAGAAAACAAGACAGGGGACACCTGGGTGGCTCAGTGGGGTGAGCTTCCGTCTCTTGGATTTGGCTCAGGTCATGATCTCATATCAGGCTCTGTGCTGATAGTGCAGGGCCTGCTTGGGATTCTCTCTCCCTCTCTGCCCCTCCCCCAGCTCACAATCTCTCTCAAAACAAACATGAAAGAAAGGAAAGAAACGAAAGGGAAAGAGAAAGGGAAAGGGAAAGGGAAAGGGAAAGGGAAAGGGAAGGGGAAGGGGAAGGGGAGGAAAAAAGGGATACAAGATGTGGTAAGAACCAGTAGAAAGAAACCATAAGAAAATACCCATCCAAAATTGAGATCCACAATCTTCAAACACTGATTCTCATATCAAGACATGAAGCCAAGCATGACACTGTGAACTATAAAAAGGGACTTAGTAATTTCTAAAAGAACCGAAAAGTATTTAAATGAAACAAGAAAACCTCAATGTGTGCACCGAATTAGGTACAGCTTAGGAAAAATCAGTGAACCTGTCTGTGGTGACAGGACACCATTCAGAGAGGGGCGAGGAGGAACAGGCAGGTGGCCAGATGGAAGAGGGTGCGTACAGGTGCAGTGAGAACGTCTGATACGTGCCTCCATGGCAGAAAATATGGGAAACCAACACCCATCTTAATGAGTTTAAAAGAAAGCAGCAAATCTAACCAGAAGGAAAAAGGGTAATAAAAATGAGGGTGGAAGTTAATAAAACAGAAACAATAGAGGGGATTACTAAGGCCCAAAAGAGATTTCTGAAATGCACCACAAAAACTGCTAAGGCTCTTCAGGGACCGACCAAAGAAAACGGAAAGAGGACACCAGTAAGCAAAGCCAGGAGAAAAGAGGACAATCACTGTTGACTCTTCAGATAATTAAGCAGTAAGAGAATGTTATGAATGACATTATACCAATGCATTTGAAAGTCTCGATGAAATGGATGAATTCCTAGGGAATTATTAATTTCCAAAAATAAAATTCAACAATAGAAAACTTGTTTATGTGGTTATTTTCACATATATACTTGCATATAATGTATGTATCAATGCATGTATACAAATATATATTCACGCAAGGGCCAAGAAAAGGTCTAAAAATATTAAAGTAATTAAATATTAATTAAAATACTAAAGTCAGGGAATTAGCAATCATAACCTGGGTGGACAGAAAGATAATGGAAGAAAGCTGCTTTAAAAAGTTCCAAATTTTCACATTAAACACACATTCAGATACTCCTCATGGAATTAAAAGCTAACAAACAAAAAAGCCAAAAAAGAATTAAAGTGATTTCCCTTTTTGGTCTTGCAGAATTCTAGAATATTCCAGGGTAATATTTTAAAGTGACAGAGCTTGGTTGATAAGCGCATTTCTTTGGCTATATTTAGCAAAACAGTATAATTTCCACACGGCCATCCAAAATCATAACATGATTAACACCCAGTGAAAGTCAGCAAAGGCAGTCAAATCCCACAGACAGAAGGACAGAGATCCTAAGTCGCAAAGGGAAGTGCAGCTCTATTTGAAACTATGACACAATAGGCGGGGGATGTTAGCACTTCTGAGGAAAAACAACAGGCTCCTGGATACTGTCTCATTTTACTGTTTTCCATCATTCCTGGCCAAAGGATAAAGAAACTGGAAAGTGAGATCTGGAAGTTACCATTTGGAAAACTACTAAGTACATTCAACTAGAGCGTGCTGTCAGTCCTCCGCGTACCGTAATTTCGCACTTTCAATTTCTAGTTATTACATCAAACTGGGGGGGGGGGGGGCAGAAATGTAAACTACAGCTAGATTGCATCCAATTTAACAAAATTAACTCCTTATTTCAAAAATCTCCTTGGGGCGCCTGGGTGGCTCAGTCGGTTGAGCGTCCGACTTAGCTCAGGTCACAATCTCACAGTTCGTGAGTTTGAGCCCTGCATCGGGCTCTATGCTGACAGCTCAGAGCCTGGGGCCTGCTTTGAATACTGTGTCTCCCTTTCTCTCTGTTCCTCCCCCGTTCATGCTCTATCCTCTCTCTCCTTCAAAAATAAATTTTTAAAAAAACATTGAAAAAAAATTTTTTTTTAAATCTCCTTGACTTCAAACAAAGGAAAATGCATAATGAACACACACATTTCGGGTCAACCGGGCACACTGACAAATAATTCTGCAAACTTTAAAAATGTTCTTTACTAAACAATTCTTAACACATCTAAAATAAAAGTCAAGGGCGCCTGAGTGGCTCAGTCAGTTAAATGTCCGACTTCGGCTCAGGTCATGATCTCACGCTTTGTGAGTTTGGGTCCCTGCGTGGGGCTCTGTGTTGTCAGTGCAGAGCCTGGAGCCTGCTTAGGATCCCCCCTCCCCCTTTCTCTCTCTCTCTCTCTCTCTCTCTCTCTCTCTCTCTCTCTCTGCCCCTCTCTGCTCTCTCTCTCTCTCAAAAATAAACATTTAAAATAAATAATTAAATAAAAGTCAAATAATCAGGGGACAGCAAAAACATATACTAAGTGCATAATCTTTCAAATTGTATGTGATAACTCATTGTGGCACTAATTATTTTCAAAATAAGCTTTATTTCAGATCAAGTAAAACACAAATTAAGTATCTGAAAAAGCTCTGAACTGTCAAATGATGGTAAATTACCAAACTCTAACAAAAAAAATCAATCAATGGGGCACCTGGGTAGCTCAGTCTGTTGAGTGTCTGACTCTTGACTTCAGCTCAGGTCGTGATTTCAAGGTTGTGAGATCAAGCCCCACATCGGGCTCTGTGCTGAGCATGAAGCCTGCTTGGGATCCTCTCTTTTCCTCTCTCTCTGCCCCTCCCTGCTCATGCTCATGTGCGCGCTCTCTCTCTCTCTCTCTCTCTCTCTCTCTCTCTCTCTCTCTCTCACACACACACACACACACGCCACAGAAATAAACATTTTTTAAAAAATCAATCACCTCTGGATTTTTTTGTAAGTATCAGATGCTTCTAAATCAAATGCAAAGCTTAAAAGGAACATATCTGGAATTTATGCATACCCATTTGCATTCATTACTCAATCTCTCCATCTTAAAATGGGACGCCAGGGAGTTACAACTGGATTTATGTATACCTTTACAGGTATTTATTTATACCTTTACAGAGCACAGGCCTTAGTGTAATGGGTTATGTAATTAACAAGAACAGAACAATTAAACGCATGAAGTGACAAATACAACACTTTAACGTTTCATAAAATGTTATTCATATTTAAAGGCTCTGCATCTGACCTCAGAGAGTATTATGAAGCCATGATAAATCAGCCACTATGCTTCACAGAAATCTATATACTACTTTTGAGAAAAAACTTCCCAAACACTATCATTTATAGTTGTTTTTTTTTTTTTAAGAAATCAAATTATGGGAAGTTTTTATCCATAACCAAGGCAAGTTCCAGATAACTAGTTTTTTCTAGACGGACCTACACCAAAAAGCCCAACAGTAAGATAGGGGGCCTTTCACAATTGTCTAAGGAATGGATCCCTTTCGTCCTGGGCCAGCCCAGGAAGGGGCTGCCAGCAGCCCCAACACGCCTCTCCACAGGGGCCCTTGTCAACGACGCTGGCGACGGCTGTGCTGCAAAATGCAGTCGTCCGTGCTCTCCACTCACCCTCCCGGACAGGTCAGCAGCGCGTGATCGAGGCCCGTTTCTCGAAAGACTTTCTTCAGCGGGCTTTCGGAACGCTGTTTTCTTCCTACCTCCCTACCCGGCGGATCTCTCAGAGTCTCCTTTCTGGTTCTTTTTCATCCCGGTGTTGACACATCACAGGGCTTCAGACTCTTCTCTCTGCAGTAACTCCGTCAGGGCCTCGCCCGGCGTCAAGGCTTCATTCACGTAAGGTGAGTGTCCTGAGCACTCCCCGATTGACGTCGCAAGCCTAGAACACGTGCCCCAACTGCAAACTCCTATCTAGCTGCCTGCTCGACCGCACCACTTGGAGGTCCACTAGGCACCAACGCTCACGCTTCACACTGGGACTCCTGAGTTACTCCTCCCACAGCCGTCGAGCAAAGGGGCAGCTCTCCTATTTGATGAATCACAGTAAAACAGATAGATAGAGTCAGCTCTATCACCCTCGGTCAGATCCTACGAGCAATGTGAACCGGGGGACAAGAGAAACCCAGGCCAGGGCGGGCATGATTCCTGGGATCCGGGATAGAGGCGAACAGAAAGGGATTCTAGAGGACCCACTGTGGAGGAGACAGGAAGGTTCTCCTGTCTATACCAACGGACCCCATCACTTTACCTTTCCAATCATGGACCCACCAGCCAGCTGCCAAGCAAGATACCAGGTATACAGATGGAGAAAAACCCACCGTGTTCTCACAGCGGTAAGGGGCCACGGAAAGTATCGGATGGTTAAAGAAAGACTAGAATTCACATCTTCTGCCTCTACCTCAAGAGATTTCCAAACCGTATGCCTCCATAAACTGAGATCAAAACTATTCACAGAAGCTCACCACATATTGGTAACACATAAACTTGACTTTGTTGCAACAAAATTAACATCGCACGACAATGTCCTTGGGAAAATGTTAAGCTGAGCTCATGTTCTGACATCATCGTAAGAGCAAGTTTATATGATGAGATATAAGGTGCTTCCAGCTTAAGATTAAGATGGCAGAAAGATCACCCGGTTACCAAAACATTAAGGAGTCCTCTCAAGCACCAGGGGGCTCAGTCAGCTAAGCGTCTGCCTCTTGATTTCAGCTCAGGTCATGAGATCAAGCCCTGTGTTGGGCTCCGCACACTGAGCACAGAGCCTGCTTGCGATTCCCGCCCTCTCCACCTGCTTGCATGTTTTCTCTCACTCGCTCTCTCGGGGGAAAAATATTCTCTTGTACAAAATCAGCCGGGCTGGGGTGGGAAGAGTTTGGTTCTAGTAACAAGCCTCTGCCAAAGGGCAGCCAAGATAAAAATCTGGTATGAGTGCACTTCTATCATCCTATGATGGGTTCTTTTTTTCTTTTTAATTACTAGTGACTTATTTTGTAACGCGTTGAGTCAACTCTAAAACTCAGGTGTGCCTCAATTCTAAACTTCAAAAACATGCTAAGGAAAGTAAAATAAATGAGAAGCACTACTTGAGAAGAGGTTCATCCCATGAAGTTTACATAAGTGTTTTCATACAGAATTCTGCTCTTCTGTTGTACAAAAATATCTTCTATGTGTGTGAACCGAATTGACAGACTTTTCTGATAGAAAAGTGCATTTGAACAGTAGGCTTTCAATCACATGGAAAAAAGCTAATCAGAGAATTGGAAAACTTGCAAAATTAAACTGTTTCCTTCTATAACACTTTATACTATTATAAAGTCTTTAAAAAAGAGATGTTTGTTAAATGGATAAATTTTCATTTATTTATGTCTCTTTTACCATAATTACCTATATTTCAATGCAGATTCAGCTCTGCATTTACATAACTAAATTAAAGCTTTTGCAATTTTATTTCGTCAGAAAAAAAGGATAAGAAAGCTGGAAATGCCTGGCATTTTAAACAATTACTATGGAGTACCATTTACAAAAAATCCATATCACACCAGGTTCTGTAATTTAAAATTCTGGTGAAAACCTATTTTAAACATCTTTTTATCATCAGATGGCAATTCTTTGAGGCCTCAACTCGAGAAGTACATAGGCTTGCCCGCAGTTTCCACTTGAGAATTCCAAAATGTTTTCTAGCTCTTCACAAAATAGCATCTAATGGGACAAGACTGGCCACCAGGAGGGAATGAACACCTCTGCTCCCCACACTCCATATCCCTAATTTGCACGGCAGGAGTCCCAACCGTGGCATGAGCACTGTCACGAGTGAACGCGGCAAGGAGGTGTGGAGCACGCAGCTTGAGAAGGGGTGTAAGTTAAGGAACGGCAGCTTTTAGTAGATCCAGATAATCTCATGTCTGTGCATCTGTGATAACTTGCTCAGGCCTAAGATTTCAAAATAACCCGTTACCGCTGTCAACCTTAGGCACCCCACACCTGAAAAGGGGAGGGGGCCTGGAACAATGTCTGAGAACTCGCCGTTTCTTTAGAACAAAACATCTCAAAAAGAGCCATAAGACCTTTTTTTTTTTTTGGTCTGAAAAGAGCAACAGAACTAAATTTGTTCTAGGATTTTGGAATTACTTTTTAAGAAGAGGCTTTCTAAGAAGCTAGGAACAGTCAAGTAAGGCACTTAGTGACTCAGAATAAAATACAGAACTTCTTTCTGATCTCTAGTTTAATAACACAGAACAGCTTTCCCGTGAGTTCAGTACCTGTAAGTAAGTCCCTTACGGACTCTTTCATTAAAAACAAGCAGAGCACAGTAGTCAATGGTAGTCACCAGGGCCAGGAAGAAACTCCATGACCCTCGAGACCCCAGAGAAAGATCCCCCAGGGGTGGAAAATGCACACGTAACGGGGGCAGGAGGGCAAAGTGGTACGGGACAGCCACGAAACACACTGACTCGTACGGTTACTGATGACGCCACAGGGGCTGTGACAACCAGCTCACAAAATCCCTGGAATCTTAACCATCACCCAGAGTCTCTACAAACAGCCCCATGAGTGCAGTGCAGGGTCCTCACCCACCGCATCCACTCACCTCCAGCAGACAAGACCACTCCTCCCATGGAAACAATCACCCCTGGAAACCCTGCTCCACAGAAAATCAGCTATGTCAGGGGACCTAGTGGAGAGGGGCCAGCCAGAAAGCTGGAGGCCTATGTGAGGAATCTGGTCCAAAACCAAGGTCGTCTGACATTCAAAGGGTCGTCTTCTTCTCCTTTCCCTTGAAAACCCTTAAAAGTGGGAGTTATTTTCTAAGAATCTGGAATTCTGGCCTCGCTTTATTAAAAATAAGAATCAAGGAGGGAAACGCAGAAAATTATTTGAGAAATGCCATTAGAAATGTTTGCAGGATTCAAGATAGAGGAAGATTTTAAGAACTGTTTGATCTAATTTGGTAAATACAAAGAATGTATGTAGCATACACACATAATGAAGCATAATAATAAAAACTGCCTTAAAATCACCAAAGTAAGAACTAGGTCAGCACTAACACCCTACTGGCCAGGTGTTCTCACCTACTCTTCAACCTGCCTTCCCAAACCCAGAGGTGATCACTACCATGAATTCTTACGTTTATCATTCTCATATTTTTACTGTGTGGGTATGTGATTTCAGTATACACACATTTCTAAACTACATACTGTTTTCTATGCTTTTAGTTTTATAAAAAATAGATTATATTGTTTTAATTCATTGTTTCAAAGACTCATCCGTGTTGTTACACACGGAAGTGATTCATGTATGCTCAATGCTATCTACAGTACAACTGTACAAATATACCAAAACATTCATCCATTCTCCTACCCCTGAAATTTGGCTGTCTTCAGCTTTTTATTATTAACCATATGCTACTATAAACAGTCTTTTTCTTATATCCTGGTATAGGCTTCCCTAGGACATATATGCAAAATGCCTATAGACTAGCGTGGTTTCAAACTCCAACTAGTAATCCATTCATTGGGTCAAAATCAGGTATTGTTAAAAATAAAATAGTATAGGGGCGCCTGGGTGGCGCAGTCGGTTAAGCGTCCGACTTCAGCCAGGTCACGATCTCGCGGTCCGGGAGTTCGAGCCCCGCGTCGGGCTCTGGGCTGATGGCTCAGAGCCTGGAGCCTGTTTCCGATTCTGTGTCTCCCTCTCTCTCTGCCCCTCCCCCGTTCATGCTCTGTCTCTCTCTGTCCCAAAAATAAATAAACGTTGAAAAAAAAATTTAAATAAAAAAAAATAAAATAGTATAATACCCAAATACAGTGCACAAAGGAAGGTGACTATTTCATGAACCTTTGATGTCCACCCTATGTGTTCACTGGGCTAAACTGTATGTGTGTTTCTTACTATGGGTCTAGTAAAAACAGCGTTAAAGGCTTACCCTCTAGGTAAATGCCTCCTAAAAAAGTGAACTATCAAGTCTTATGGGAAGTGAATATTCAACTTTGTAAGACAATACCAAATTGTTTTCCTGAACAGTCACATCACTTTGTACTCTCATTAGTGAGTAAATCTGCCCAGTGACCCACTTCCTCCCTAACTGTCTGTAAGGTCAGGCATAAGAATATGTGGCTTATCTGACAGACGTGTGAAACACGATTCTCTGTTGTGTTGTCTTACAGACTCCCAGGCCGCATGCACGCGCGCATGTGCTGATTACACACACACACACACACACACACACACACACACACACACACACACACATCCTTGGGCAGTTATATGTTTCAAGTATTTTTTCCCACTTAACGCCTTTTCTACTTTTTTTACAGCACCTTTTAATGAACAAATTTTCTCAAGTTTAATAAGGTGGAATTTATAAACCTTTCCTTTTATGGGCTGTATTATATGTCTGACAAATTTTTTCACTCCACCAAGATCATAAAAGTTCATCTTCCTCCATGCATGTAGTCGAGTCTTTGCCGTCCCCAGTGAACACCTGCTCTCTCCTGTGGCAGTTCCCCTATTTATCCATGGCCTTCTGTAGTCGCTCCGGGGTCCATTTGTCTATCCCAAAGCCAGAAACATGCCATCTTAATTTACAAATCTTTAAACAAGGTCTTGAGTGCTGATAAAGCAAGGACCCTCACTTTCTTCTTTAGGAATGTTTGCCTATTTTGGGGCCTCATTATGCTCATCAGGTTCCTCACAAAATTAATGCTAAGAACGTAAGGGTAATTACTTTGCATCTGTATATTGAACCACTTGTGAGAATCATCTTGGGGCGCCCGGGGTGGCTCGGTAGGTTAAGTGTCTGACTCTGGCTCAGGTCATGAATTCACGATTCACAAGTTCGAGCCCTGCGTCAGGCTCTGTGCTGACAGCCCAGAGCCCAGAGCCTGCTTCCGATTCTGTGTCTCCCTCTTTCTCTGACCCTCTCCCACTCACTCTCGTGCGCTCTCTCTCTCTCTCTCTCTCTCTCTCTCTCTCAAAAATAAATAAACATTAAAAAAGCAATGGAATCATCTTCTTAATACTGAATCCTCCTATTCTAGGAGATAATGAGTCTCCATTTAATTTATTTAATGTCTTAGGATAAGTTTCATAATTTTTCCCTATGGCTTGTGTATATTGCTAAATCCATTTTTGTTCCTGTTGTAACAGTATATTTTCTTGACTGATATTTCCTGGATGCTACTGCTGTAAAGAAGTGTAACTGATTATTTTTAAATATGGATCTTACATTTGGCTATCTTGAGACACTCATTATTCCTAATAATTTGTTGATTCTTTTAGATTTTCAATGGAGACCATCATACCACGTGAGACAGGCAGTGTTATCTTTCTTCTCTGTGTCACTATTTTATTTCCATTTCCTGCCTTTCCACGCAGGCCAGGATTTTCAGAACACTGTTGAACAAAGCTGGTGACAGTGGGTCTTCTGTCATTTTCCTGGTTTTTGGAGACTTTTACTTTTTACTACTAAAAAACAGGCACTTTTCATCAAGCTAAGGAAGTTCCCTTCTATTTCTAGTCTGCCTTGACCTCCTTCTAAGACCAGACTTCACATCTCTCAAATTCTTTTCATCAATCTGCTGAGGAAAAACATCATTTTATTTTAACTGGCTAACGTCACAAATGAAATTTAATATTTTCAAATGGGAACCTCCTCCCCCTTGTATTCTTGGGAAAATCCAACTTGGTCTTTTTTTTTTTTTTTTTTTTTTTTTTTTCTTTTTTTAACCTACCGATTTCATCCATGTTCCTGATACGTGAGACTGGCCCGTCTCCTTTCCTCTATTGTTTCTATTTACATACGAAGGTCACGCTAATCAGAAATCATGAGTTTAGGAACAAACTCTCACTGTACTGTTCTGTGGAGGCGTCTGTATAAGACTGAAATGATCTGTTCCTTACAGGCTGGGGCAAGCATCTGCAAGCAAATCATTTAACACATAAAAGCTGGGCCTGGCACTTTCTCGGCGAAGAAACATTCAACTACTACTCGGTCCTTACTGGACTACTCCAGAATGTGACTACTTCTTGAGACAGAAATTTCACATTTATTGGCATAAAGATTCTCATAGTATTTTCTTATAAGCTTTATAATCTCTGCTGTATCTGCAACCACAACCCTCCTTTCACCTGTAACATCTACTGTTGAGTGTCCTTTGCCCCTTGCAGATTCTCCCTTCTGCAACTGCACTTCGATCCCCCTGATCTCAGATCCCCATTTCACTGCCTTCCTTCTACTCTGTTTGGACACAGAACTTTTTACAGTAATTCTCAGCTACTTATGGCCAGCAGTTTCCCCTTGCTAACATAGGCATTAAGGTTATGAATTCCCCCTCAAACTATTACTTTAATCAAATCTCAAAAATTTGGGCATACGGCAATTTTATATTCATTCAGTCTTAGTATTTTTTCCCATAATTCTTCTTTCTTTGAGTCATGAGTTACTTAATAGTCCTTTTTAAATTATCAATACATGGTTTTTAAATATCTATATTATGTGTATTTTTATTTCTAAGTTAACTGCATTTTGAACAGAGAACGTGGTCTCTATATATTAAACTTCTGAAATTTAACAGAGATTTTAGGGTCCAACACATGATCCATTCTTGTAAATGTTTCATATGTTGATGAGAAGCATGCATATTCTCCAATTTAGGGTTAAGAGTCTATTAAATCAACTTGATACAGTGTTCAAATCTTTATTTTTAACTTCTGTCTTTCGATCTCATGATTAATTGGGACAGATGGGACTGAACTCATCCACAATGATGAAGGATTTGCCAATTTATCCTGTGTATATCTAATATAACTTTACTCGTATATTTTTCGTTCTTTTTTTCTCAGCAAGATACGAGTTTAGTCTTATGAAAAACTTAACCTTAAACTTAACATGCTGTCTCTTACTAGTAATGGTTTTTGAAAAACGCTACAACAGATGTGGCTACTATTAATAATATACAGTTGACTTAAGTTTCTTAATCAAATCTGAACATCTATGTTTTTAACAACAAGTTTAGTCAACTGACATCAATGGTAATTACTGGACTTACTTCATCATCTTAATTTGTCCTGAGGTTGTGCCTCTTTTATCCTCTTTACACTCTGTTAGGATTTGATGAACTTCGTTTCAGTTTTCGTTTTGTTTATTTTTCTTACTCCACTCTCCATCCTCCAACTCATTTGTAAGTCTTATGGCTCCACATTCCTGCTCTCTGAATAATACTTCACACTCTCTAGCAAAGGATACAAAGACCTTAAAACCTTCAAATCTCCAAAATGTAAAAACCAAAAAGGCCTGAGCCAAACATGAAGGGAGTTGTCCAGATCAGAAATGCAAGTCAGTAGATTTCTTAAATATAAACAAAAAACAGTGGAAGACTAGAATTAATTCCAAAAAACAGGAGAAATAAAGAAGAAAAAGCCATCTGAGATGGATGACCAGATGAATAAATGGAAAGAAGGAAGGGAGGGAGGAAGAGAAGGAAGGAAATCAGACCCAGTGACTGTTTTAGTAAAACCTGTAAGCTAATATAGTTTGTATACTTTTAAACAGCTGGAAAAAAAAAAGAAACAAATTAAATATATTGTTTCATAACACATGGAAACTATACAAAATTTAAATTTCACAGCAAATATAATTTTACTGGAACAAAGAAACACATTTGTTTACATTTCGTCTGTGGCTGTTTCAGCACATGTAAAAGTTGAGTGCCTAGTACAAGGCAAGGATGTGTCTTCTCACTTGTTCTTTTCAACATCATACTAAAAGTCCTTACAAATGTTATTAAACAAACAAAAAAAAGGAAATAAAAGGTAATACAGATTGGGAAAGAAAACATAAAACTGTTTTTGCTTGCAAATGATATGACTGTCTACCATGCAGGAGATATGAAAGAATTAACAAAAAACTGCCCAAAACAAATACACAATTATACCAAGGTTGCAGGACACAGGGTAAACATACAAAAGTGAAACACTATTCCATATACCAACAATGAACAAGTGGAATTTGAAATTAAAAACACAATACCACTTATACTAACATGCCCCAAAATAAAATACTTAGGTATAAACCCAACAAAATATATGTAAGATCTCTGTGAGAAAAACTATAAAACTAATGTATGAAATCAAGTAACTAAATGGAGAGATAGTCCATGTTCATGGATAGAAAGACTCAATACTGTGAAGATGTCAGTTTTCCCCAATTCGATGTACACATTCAATGCAATCCCAATCAAAATCCCCACGTTATTTTGTGGCTATCAACAAACTGATTCTAAAGTTTATATGAAGAGGCAAAAGACCCAAAATAGCCAACACAATATTGAAGGAGAAAAACAAAGTTGTGGGACTGACACTACCCAATGTCTAGACTTACTATAAAGCTACAATAATCAAGACAATGCGGTTACTGGCAAAAGAACAGACAAATGGATCAAGGAACAGAACAGAAAGCCCAGACACAGCCACCCATAAATTAACCAATCTTCAATAAAGGGAAAAAGGCAATACATTGGAACACAGATAAATTTCCACAAATGGTGCTGAAATAGTAACATCCTCATGCAAAAGCAGGAATCTAGACAGACAGGCCTTATGCCCTTCACAAATGTTAGCGCAAAATGGATGACAGATCTAACTGTAAAGCACAAAATTATAAAATTCCTAGAAGATAACATAGGAGAAAAGCTAGATGACCTTGGGTATGGCCAACTACTTTTTAGGTATAACACCAAAGCACAATCCATGAAAAAAAAAATAAGATGGACTTTATTAAAGTGAAAAACTTAGGCTCTACAAAAAAATGTCAGGAGAAAAAGAATACAAACTACAAGCTGGGTGAAAATATTTACAAGATATTCTGATATCTGATAAAGAACTATTATCTAACATACAAAGAACTCTTAAACTAAGCTGTAAGAAATACAAACAAAATAAGAAATACAAACTATGCATTTTTGTAAACAAAAATAAGAAATACAAACTGGGTGGCTCAGTCGGTTAAGCATCCGACTTCGGCTCAGGTCATGATCTCACGGTCACGGTTCCTGGGTTCGAGCCCCGCATCAGGCTCTATGCTGGCAGCTCGGGGCGTGGAGCCTGCTTGTGTATCTCCCTCTCTCTCTGCCCCTCCCTCCCTCCCTCTCTCTCCTTCTCTCTCTCCTTCTCTCTCTCTCAAAAACAGACATTAAAAAAAGAAAGAAAAGAAAAGAAATACAAACAACTCAATCGGAAACTGGGCTAAAATCTTAACAGACACCTCACCATAGGTATACAGATAGGAAATAAGCATGTGAAAAGATGTTCTGCATCATATGTCATCACAGAAATACAAATTAAAACAACGAGATAACACTACAAACCTGTCAGAATGGCCAAAATATGGAACAATGACAACACCAAATGCTGACAAGGATACAGAGCAGCGGAAACTCTCAGCCACTGCCGCTGGGGACGCATCACAGTACACCCACTTGGGAAGAGAGTCAGGAAGGTTTTTATACAAAACTAAACACTCCTGCCATGTGATTCAGCATTTATGCTCCTTGGTATCTTCCTAAAAGACCTATGTCCACACAAAAACCGATACATAGATGTTTGCAGCAGCTTTATTCATAACTGTCAAAACTTGGAAGCAACCAAGCTGTCCTTCAGTAAGTAAATGGACAAATCAACTGTGGTCCATCCAGACAATGGAATACTGCTCAGCACTAGAAGCACATAAGATATCAAGGCATAAAAAGGGAGAAAACTTTAATATGTCTTACTAAGTGAAAGAAGCCCGTCTCAAAAGGCTCCATGCCGTATGATTCCAACAGTATGACATTCTGTAAGTGCAAAACTAGGGAGACGGAAAAACAGGTTGTCAGAAAGGAGAGAGGGGAGAACATACTGAGCACAGAGAAGCGTTAGGGCGCCAAAAGTACTCTGTGTGACACCAGAATGCTGGATCCACGTCATTATGGATATGTCCAAACCCACAGACTGGACAACACCAGTGACCCTCATATGAACTGTGAACTCTGGATGATTATGACGTATCAGCAGAGGCTCATGAGCTGTCATGAATGTACCGTATCGGTGAGGGATGCTGACAACAGGGGAGGCTGTGGGTATGTGGTGGCAGGGAGTATGAGAGAAATCTCTGTACCTTCCCCTCGATTTTGATGTGAACCTAAAACTGCTCTAGAAAAACAGTCGCTGGGGGAAAAAAAAAAAAAAATGTTGAGCAGCTGTGAAAGAAACCATCATGGCTCTGCAAAACCTAAGATATTATCTGTACCTTTAAGTCTGCCTGCCCTGGTTTAATATATTAAACGAGTAGATTAGATCAAAACACTTAGCTTCCATCTGCCCCTCAAAATCTCATTAAGCCACCACAAAGGACAACTTAAAATGTCATGTCCAGTGTAATGTTCTAACAAGAACCATCGCTCATAAATATTGGGGAACTCATGGGACAGAAAAATATAGACTGGATGAGAATCCAAAACGGAAATGCCACAGCTACAGTCAGTCACTGAGAAGAAAATGCCACTGCAAAAACAGGAACCAGTCTTCATTTTAAAAGTCCCAGAAAAATTCTAACTTCAAAATTAATAAAATGGAAAGAGGCTTGGAAGAAACATCAAGGTGATATTCACAACTGGCCCAGCCTCAGCCACTCCTCCTAGCATACACATAAAGTTAAAGACAGGGTCAGCTTCCACCTCCAAGACCGTGCTCTCTGACCAACATGGAAACCAAGTCCATGGTCTGCCTCAGGAGACCTGGGATCTGACCAGAGCAGCACAGGAGAGCCACCAGTGACGGCAGCACGGGATGAAAAACAAACACAATACACAAATATATTCTAAATTTTTTTTTCAACGTTTATTTATTTTTGGGACAGAGAGAGACAGAGCATGAACAGGGGAGGGGCAGAGAGAGAGGGAGACACACAATTGGAAACAGGCTCCAGGCTCTGAGCATCAGCCCAGAGCCCAACGCGGGGCTCGAACTCCCAGACCGCAAGATCGTGACCTGGCTGAAGTCGGACGCTTAACCGACTGCGCCACCCAGGCGCCCCCAAATATATCCTAAAACTTAGCTCCAAAAACAAACAAACATCCAAGTAAACAATAACAAAACCGCACAAGACCCCAAAAAGATATTACACGGTCAAGTTCCACTAACCTTTGAAATAACAGAGGACTTCCCTGTACAGCACAGAAAAGCTAAGGTCGTTCTGTGAAGTTCAACAACCTTGACATCAAACCAGAAAAGGGTGACACACAAAAAAAGAAGCAGAAGATCAATCTCATTTATGATGATAGCAAAACATATAAAAATGGAACCCAGCAGTGTATATCAAAAACCACTATAACCACTAACCACAACGACCAGGTAGGGTTTCTTCTAGTCATACAAGGCCAGTAGAGCATTATAAATTGTATGATTACATGATATAGGAGATAAATTCTAATATATACCAATTAAAGGTGATCCTTACACAACAGGTTTGAACTGTGCTGGTCCACTTATACATAGGTTCTTTTCAATAAATACAGTACAGTACTGTAATTGTATTTTCTCCTCCTTACAATTTCCTTAATAACATTTCATTTCCTCTAGCTTACTTTATTCTAAGAATATTATTATTACAGTAATATTAGGAATATTATTATTAAAGTATTACTACTTTGTTGTGAGAATATATATGTAACATACCGAATATGTGTTAATTGACCATGCTACCAGGAAGGCTTCTGGTCAACAGTAAGCTACTGTAGCTAAGTTCTGAGGGAGTCAAAAGTCATACACAGATTTTCTACCATGTTGGGGTCAACATCCCTAATCCCCACATTGTTGAAGGGTCAGCTGTATGAAAAAAAAGCATTTGACAAATTTTAACACCTATTCCTGATCAAAAGATAGCAACAAATTCCTAATAAGATGAAATGGAAGGAAACTCCCTGAACTTCATAATTACTGGCAAAATATTAAAAGCATTCATCAAAGTCAAATAAAGATAAGGATGAACACAGTCCAGCGACTGAATATTGTACCGCAGGGTTCAGCCAAGGTAAAAATACAGGGAAAATATGTAAGATTAAGAGGTTGGGAAAGTAAAGACAAAAACAGCATTACTTATAGATAATGAACTTTCATCTGGAAAGCACAAAAAAATTAACTGGGAAATATCAACAGCCAGTAAAAGTAATCATCAAGCTGGTAGGATATAAAATAAGCACTTAAAATTTAGTAACTTTCCTATAGAACTACAATAACCAGACTTCAACAGAAATAAGAGAAAAAGTGCCATTCAAAGGAATAAATGGTATAAAATAGAAAGAATAAACTGGGGGGTTGGGGGTGGAGGAAGACACGAGACCAAGCAAAACCAAAGCGGAAAAAACTTTCTTGAAGGACACTAGAAAACCAAATGACCCCTACACAGACAAAATGAAACCCATACACATACATCATGGATGGAAAAATTCAATACCATAAAAATGTTAATTCTTTCTGAATAAGACTTAGAGAAATCCCAATCACAGTCCCATGACAGTATTTTTCCTCCTTGTTTTAAAAATAATTCCAAATTCATTTGGAAGAACTGATGTGTAGCAATTACCAAAGAAACTCCTCAAGGAAAAAGGCAAAAGAAGAATGAAGAGAACTTAGTACCCTCTAGATATTAAAAGTTTTCCATTGAAATACTGGAATTGAATCAGGGGTGCACATTAGGAGACAACATCTGTAACACACTTAACAACAAAAGACTACTACAAAGTGGCTTTTAAATAAATAAGCATAGCTAATAATGCTACAGGAAAGAGGAGTATGGATGTGAAAAGGCATCTGCAGAAGGGAAGAGGCAGGTCTAATTTGAAAAGAAAGAACATCACACAAGCATCTGGGGAAAAGCAAATTAAAATGCTAAGATGTCCAAAAAAGTAATTAATTAAAACAAAATGAAATAAAATAAAATGCTAACATCTTTTTTTTTTGTTTTTTTTTTTTTTAACCTTGGCAAACTTAAAAGTAGCAACATTAAATGCTGGCAAATTATGAGGGAACAAGTTCTGTCATGTAATTGATGGGAATGTAAGTTATTACAATCTTTTTGGAATATAACGTGGTGAAAAGGATTAAAACTGTAAAAGAAACACATGATACTTAGAAGTGCAATCCCATGTTTGGGAATCTACCCTACAGATACATGTACTAACGCTCTCAAAGACTTAATACAAAGACATCCACTGCTTTGCTATAAATAACAAAAATGGAAAATAAAACCCCTACACATTAATAAAGTAATTTACAGTTTTGGATAATACAATGTTACGGACTACTACACCACAATATATTAAAAAGTGTTAATAATAAAGTTAATATGTACCAAGACACAAATATTACCCAGAAGTCTATAACTCTAAGAAAATGGTACGATCCTATTTATGTAAACAACAAAACAACTCTGGATCGATAAATGTGTGTCTATGCAATCATCTAGGAGATATTCTCTTTGTTTTCCAATAACTACCTTCCTATGCCACGTCATCATACATTGGAGGCATTTTTAATTACAAAATATTGTTCATTATTTGCCAAATCAAACACATTACATGCCGTTTTACAGCAACCGGCTACAGGTCCTGGTTATCTAATTACGTAAGTATTTTGGCCAAAGTGTACATATAAAGACAACGTGCAGCTTTCTCAATCTGACATTTGAGGTCATCTGCAGCATGCCAAAAGGAGTGTAGTTGAGCTTACCGATCTCATTAATCACCGCTCTTATTTTGGAGACAAAAGGACCGACTTCACTGGGATTCATCTTGACTCTCTCCTTAAGGTCGGCACCTGCAAAGTATTTTATTTACAAATACAATCGAGTTATACACAAAGTTTCAAGGCAATGAATTGAAAACTTACTTAAGATTCATCTGTCACTTGAATATCAACTTAAAGACCAGCATGAGGAGGAATAAAATGCCCGTTCACACATCTGCCATGTACTTCAAGCAGTGGTTCTCAAACTCTGCAGTCTCAGGGCCCTACGCTCTGAGAAGAGACCTACTTTAGATGATATCTACCGACAGTTACTCTATCAGAAACTAAAACTATGAAGTGTCCTAAATATTTATCCACTCCTTTAAGAATACAAATAGACCCATTCATATTGACATAAATGACTACAGACTGGGGCACTCCCTCCGCTCTTACAAAGACACTGGCAGTGTTCACCCTCCCCTTGTCTCTGCCCCATCAGGGTAAACGTCAACCCTGTGAAAAGGGCTAATCACTGTAAAAATCAGTCTGACTTCATGGATCCCCGCCCTGGTGACCGCAGATCATGTTTCAGAATCACTGGCATGAACGTATGAGCAAACTGACAATTTCATAATTATGAGCTTATCACAGAATCATACATTTGGAACAGAAAAAAATAAATGCGTAAGGGATCACTTACTCTGCGGCTCAACAAAGGCATTCTTCCTAATGATGTTAAACTATACGAGAAAAGGAAGGCCCCCATTTAAATGAACAAATACAAAACAAAGTAGAATTACAGCACAGAAGGTTTTCACTCAGCGACCGACTCTCTTATACATCCATTATAAAGTAATCATGACTGGATGTAGCACCAGTTCCCAGCCCAGGCTGCACATTCTGAGCCCATACACTTCCTGTGGGAGTGTGAACTACCATGCACACAGCACATGCCCTACAATCCATCACTTCTAGAAACCTCAAACATATGCCCAAGGAAAGAAGTACAGCAGCACCATTCAGTGCAACATGTATAAAATAACAAAAAAACTGGAATTAATCTCAATATCCATCAGCAGGATCTCTAATAAAAGATGTATTTTATATAACAGAATAATACATGTTCGGCATGAAAACCAAGAAATCAGAGCATGAATATGGATGAATCCGGATGTTGAAGAACATATAATTATGCAATTAATATAGAACATTAACATATATTACATTTATATATTTAACGATATAAATTATTATTATATATTTACAGAAAGACACAGGATAACCATTTGCGCAACTCTTTTTTTTTTTTTAATTTCTTAACGTTTATTTACTATTGAGAGACGGTGAGAGACAGAGCATGAGCACGGGAGGGACAGAGAGAAGGGGAGACACAGAATCCAAAGCAGCTCCAGGCTCCAGGCTGCCAGCACAGAGCCCGATGCGGGGCTCGAACTCACAAACGCGAGATCATGACCTGAGCCGAAGTCGGACGCTTAACCGACTGAGCCTCCCAGGCACCCCTGCATAACTCTTTTTAAAAGAATTGCTATTTAGGGGGGCGGCTGGCTAGCTCCGTTGGTGGAGCATGTGACTCTTGACCTCGGGGCCGTGAGTTCAAGCCCCACGTTGGGCGTACAGCTTACTTACGTACACATATACGTACACGAGTTAAAAACTAGTAAAGAATGCTACTTCGGGACATAAAATATGCATGGGAATGATAAATACCAAATTTGGTTGGTGGGGACCTCTGCAGGGACGGAGACGGAGGTGACTAGCAAAGGTCACAGAAGACTCCAATCTTGTTTGTAACACTGTATGATCTACGTTAGGTGGTGAGTATTCACGGTCAGCCTTTAAACATTTCTGTGTGCCTGATACACATGTTCATAACTGACTTTTTCCAGGAAAAATTAACATTTAGCATCAAGGAGAAATGTTTGCAGAGGCAAAACTCTAGACCAGTAGGATGTATTTGTCGGAAGAAAAAACCGTTCGACTCACTGCCGTTTAGCCCTGAGAACATAATTTACACGTTGCTCGGTGCCGGCTGGCTACTCCACATTGGCTAAGAAAAGCAGCCGAACCCAGTGCCGTGTCGGGGAGCGGAGCAGATGAGAGAAGGGCCGAGGCAGCGGAGAGGAGGGCGCCGATGGGGCACACAGGGGCTCTGCGTGAGGCGGTCCTGAAGGAGCCCCGGGGAACCGCATCGCGGGATCCACCAGATCCTCCAACGTCAGCGTGGGCTACACCACGAGGGGGCCCTCCGGCACACCGGCCGGCGGGGCAGTGGGGGCTCTCAGCGGCACCCACGCTTTGAAATTCACACCCAGCTCTCCGAGCCTGGGTGCGGAGGCCATGCCAGGAGCCAAGGGGACCTCGGCCAAGGGGAGCCAAGGGGACCTCCTCTGCACCCGTGGAGCCCATTCACGCACACGAGTCCCAGCAGGCAGAGCTGGGAGCCTCCGTCTGGTTACTGAGCACAGCCCTAACCCACACAACTGTGGGAGACTTCCCTGGGAGTCACAATTTGTTTCAGAAAGAATTACCTTTCTCCATGGGACATTAAACATCTGTGACCCAGAGACCACTTTTTGGTTTTGCTTTAGACACGTGCCCTGCAATCTCGAACGTTCAGAACCTAAAAGTACAGTTTCGCTTCTATCCCTCCAGATGACAAGTTCCTCGGTTGATCATATCCAGTTTTATCTGAGGGCTGGCGTGTCTCAGTGCTTTCACTTTTTAAATCCCCCAAGTCCATGACCGCTCACCTCAGCTGAGCCTCTGTGCTGCCGGGCAATCCTACTGTACCTCCCTACACCGTTCACTGTCGTGTTCATCTACAGCCCATTTCCTAACTCCTCTCTCTCCTTAAACCTCAAACCTCCTACCCAATCCTGACACCAGGTTACTAAGAAAGCAGAAGTATTCAGAAGAAAACCTTCACCCACACCCACCACCAAATCTAACCACCAGGATTAAGCCCTTACACACTGCCCTCCCTCCTTTCCTACAGATGACCTAACCCGTGACGAAGCACCCCGTGCACTAGATTCCACCCCTCCTGTCTGTTCAGGGCCATCACTCCAGCAGCTGTCCTCTTCCCGGCTGACATCACCAATAATATCCCTCTCTACAGAACCGTTCCCATCAGCTGCATTAACGCTGTAACACTGTTCATCTCAAAAAAGCAAAGAGAATTATGTAGACTTTCTCTGCCAGCTTTAAAGAAATAGCTTATTATCAGACGAATTCTTTCACGAAATCCTAGATAAAACACATTAAGACAGCTGTTTGAGGGCAACGCAGAACAACCAAGGCAGACAGAGTGTAAGTTTCTAAACAATCTCACGGGAATGGGGGGGGGGGGGGGGGAATCGGAGCTCAGGGCTTGCCAAAGAGGAACGCTGCAGTCTTTCACTTGGGACCTCTCAAAGTTAAATATAAAACAGAGTAAACACAAAGAAAACCATATGAAGACCAACTGCTAAAAACGAAAGACAAAAAAAAAAAGAAAATTAGAAGCTGCCAAAAAGAAGAAGACTGACAGCTGACTTCTCAACAGAAAATGAGTGATATCTCCAAAGTGGGGAAAGAAAATAACTACCCACCTAGAATTTCAAACTAAGCAAACCCATCCCCCAAACATGACACACACAGGCAATCTGTCACCAGCAGGCACACACTGACAGAAACACCACAGGGGCTTCTTCAGGCAGATTATGAGAGTAGAGTTTAAAATCTTATTTTAATTTTTTTTTACATTTATTTATTTATTTTTGAGAAACAGAGCGAGACAAAGCATGAGCGGGGGAGGGGCAGAGAGAGAAGGAGACACAGAGTCTGAAGCAGGCTCCAGGCTCTGAGCTGTTAGCACAGAGCCCGACGTGGGGCTCGAACCCACAAACTATGAGATCATGAGCCGAAGTCGGCTCAACCGACTGAGCCACCCAGGTGCCCCTATAATCTTATTTTATACAACTCCTGAGAAACATGCCTTAAAAGATAAGGACACAAAATGGCTAAAGTGAAAGGTTAAAAACCAGGCAAACACTAACCGAAAAGGAAGTGAAGTCATCGTTAATACCTGACAAAAGAGACCTCAGGGCAAAAAATACCATTCAAGCTAGAGGTTCACTTTATGATAATAAACATGATGACCCACTAAAAGCCATAGGAATTCTAAACTGGCATAAAATAAGACAGCCCCAAATGTATGAAGCAAAAACTGATGAGCCAAAAAGAAAAACTGACCCGTCTACAATCACGGTGGAGTCAGCAAACCCCCATGGCAATCAATAAACCAAGTAAGCAAACACCCTCGTTGAACATCCCTACCAAGAAATAGGAAATAAAAAAAAGAATTAATCCCCAAGTAGAAGAAAGAGCAAAAACTGGAACAAGAAAAAAAAAAGTTTTTATGTTTATTTATTTTGAGAGAGAGAGAAAGAGAACGTGTGCTCACAAGAACCCGTAGAGCAGGGACAGAGAGAAAAGGAAAGAGAGAACCCCAAGCAGACCCCACACAGTCAGCACAGAGCCCGACATGGGGCTCGATCCCACGAGCCATGAGATCACGATCGGAGCGGAGATCAAGACTCAGATGCTTAACCGACCTAGCCACCCAAGCAACCCTGGAGCAAAATTGTTTTGAGA
Source organism: Felis catus (assembly GCF_018350175.1). Lineage (NCBI taxonomy): Eukaryota > Metazoa > Chordata > Mammalia > Carnivora > Felidae > Felis > Felis catus. The sequence continues at coordinate 4,348,708 of NC_058380.1, forward strand.
AACAGAAAACAAACATGCAGGAGAGAAATATCAAAGAAATTGCTCATTTGGGGAAAAAAAAAAAAAACCTAAAACAAATGGTAGGACTTTTAGTGAGACTGATCATGGTGGGGGCGCCTGGGTGGCACAGTTGGTTAAGCATCCAACTTCAGCTCAGGTCATGATCTCATGGTTCGTGAGTTCGAGCCCCGTGTCACGCTCTGAGGTGACAGCTCCGAGCCTGGAGCCTGCTTCAAATTCTGTGCCTCCCTCTCTCTCTGCCCTTTCCCTTGCTCTCTCTCTCTCTCTCTCTCTCTCTCAAAAATAAGTAACATCAAAAAGCTTAAAAAATAAAATAAATAAAATAAAAAAAGCCTGATCATGGAAAAATCCAAGAAGGCACAAACCCCAACAGCAAGAATGAAAAGGAGAATACTACTAAGGCTTTTACAGACATTAAAACAACAAGAGTATTAGTAACAACCTTGGCCCAATACATTCAAAAAGGTACATGAAATGGACACATTTCGAGAAAAACACAACTTATTAAAACTGACAGAGAAAATCTGAAAACACAAACACATATTAAAGAAACTGAATATGTTTATTCAAAACTTTCCTGCAAGAAAACCACACGCCCCTGTGGCTCCAACAGTATATTCTCCCAAACATAATGAAAACAACTGGGGGCACCTGTCTGGCTCATTCAGTGCTGTGTGCGACTCTCGATCTCAGGGTTGTGAGTTCGAGCCCCACATTGGGTGTAGAGATTACTTTAAGAAAGTGAAAACCTAAATAAAAAAAATTTAACATCAATCCTACATTTACATGGAGAATTGCAAAACAAACACTGGATAAGAACATTATAAGAAAAAAACATGGCAGGCTAATCTTTCTCATAGCCTCAAAAATTCCTAAACAAAATATAAGTAAATCATACCTAGTAGTAACATAAATAAAATACAATATATCAAGACCCAGTTATATTCAGTGCAATACTGAAGACTGGTTTAATGTTAAGTGTTTTATTTTATTTTTTTTTTAATTAATAGCATAAAAGTGAAAATCATACAAACTTTCAGCAGGTGCAGAAAAAAGTAGTTAAAATTCACACTCATTCTTTTAACCTCTTGAGGTAGAACTGACATGAAGTAAAATTCAGTCATTTTAAGTACACAATTCAATAATTTTATTAAAGTTACAGAGCTGTACAGCCATCTAATTTTAGAACGTTTCCATTATCATAAAAAGACCCCTCACACTCACCTGCAGGCACTCCCCGTTCCCACCTCCACCCCCTAAAACTTTGCCTTCCACTATTTTCCTAAAACTTTGCCTTCTCTGCACATTTCACGTGAATAAACTCGTACAATACATGGTCTTCAACATGGCAAGCATAGTGTTTTTCACTATGAATTAGTATTTTTTTTTCTTTTCATTACTGAATAGTATCCCCTTGTAGGGACAGAGAAAACCTTTGTTTCTCTGGTCATCGGCTGGTGGACACTGGGGTCTTTCCACCTTTGGCTGTTAGGAAAAAATACTACCAAGAGCGTTCGCGTACAAGTTTTCGTGGATACAAACGTTCTTATTTGTCTTGGGTAGACACGAAGGAATGGAATTGCTGGGTCATATTGTAAATTTCTATTTAACTTAAAAAAAAACAACTGTCACTGTTTCTCCACAGTGGCTGCACCCCTTCACCTTCCATCAGCAATACGCAGGGGTCCCTGTTGCCCTTACAGGGTCACCAACACCAGTCTGCTCTTTTTTTATTACAGCATTTTGTGAAATGGTATCAATTACGGTTGTAAATCTGTATTTCCCTAATGACTAATGAGGTTAAGTATCTTTTCATGTGCTTGTTAGCCATTCATACAGGTCCTTGGTGAAATGTCATTTCAAATCTTTTGCTTATTTTTTTTTTTTTTTTGTACTGGATAATTTGTTTCCTTCTTATTGAGTTGTAAGAGTAATATCTTGGATATGAGTCCTTTCTCAGAAATATGATTTATAGGGACACCTGGGCGGCTCAGTCAGTTAAACGTCTGACTCCTGATTTTAGCTCAGGCCATAATCACAGTTTGTGGGTTCGAGTCCTGCACTGGGCTCCGTGTATGGAGCCTGCTTGGGATTCTCTCTCTCCTTGTGCCCCTCTCCTCACAACTGTCTCTCTCGAAATAAATAAATATTTAAAAGAAAGAAATATGATTTCCAAATATTTTCTCCCCATCCATGGCTTGTCTTTTTACTTTCTTGATGTTTTTTGAAGTTTTAATTTTAATGAAGTTCAATTTCTCAACTTTTTCATCACACGTGCTTTTGCTGTCATATCTAGTCAACAGTCATTCTTAAATAAAAGTTCATAGCAAACTAGGAAAAAAAAGAAAATCTTTTTTAATCTGAAGGGTAATTATAAAACATCTGTAACTAACATCACCTTTAAAGGCCAATTACTGTAAGCTTCCTCCCAGAGATCAAGAGTGAATCAAGGATGTCCTTTATCACTTCTAAAGACAGTCGCAGATGTACGAGTCAGTATAATAAGAAAACTTTTTAATTATAGATCAAAGGGAAAAAATGAAACTGTTGTTATCAGCAGATGGCTTAACCAAACGTGAAGAATAGCCAAAAGAATTTAGAAATCATGGAAACAAAAGAATTTAGTAAGGTTGCTGAATACAAGTTCAACATATAAAAATCAACTGTCTCTTTATAAACTCACGAAAGAAATTTGTGAAATTTTAAAAAAACACCATTTATAGTAACATTCAAAAATCAAGGAGCCAAGGAACACATCTAATAAAAGATGTAGAAGATCTTGACACAAAAAAACTAGAAAAATCTTCTGAGATAAATTAAAAACTAAATAAGTAGAGGAACATATCATGCTCATGTATTAGAAAACTTCGTACTGGGGCGCCTGGGTGGCTCAGTCGGTTGAGTGTCCGACTTTGGCTCAGGTCATGATCTCACGGTCCGTGAGTTCGAGCCCCGCGTCGGGCTCTGTGCTGACAGCTCAGAGCCTGGAGCCAGCTTCGGATTCTGTGTCTCCCTCTCTCTCTCCCCCTCCCCTGCTCATGCTCTGTGTCTGTCTCAAAAATAAATAAAAACATTAAAAAAAATTTTTTTTAAAGGAAAACTTCGTACTAAAATATGTAAATTCTCTCCAAATTAACAGAGTCACTGAAGTTCCAATCAAAATCCCCACATGTCTGGGAAACGACAAGTTGAAAATGCAAAGGGCCAATAAGTAAAGATACTTCTGAAGAAGAAAAAGTTGGAGGATTTACACTACAACAGAAAGATGCTATTATAAAGCTACTGTAATTAAGAAAATGTGATACTGCCTCAAAGATAAAGACCAATGCAACAAACAGCAAGTCCCAAAAAGACCCAGTTGATTTGTGACAGACACTTCAGGGACCAGATGGACTTTCTGATACATGGGGCTGGTGCCACTGAACGTTCGTGCGAGAAAAAAAGATTCCTGACCCTTCACACCACACACACACAAAGGAATCAATTCATGGTAAATTATACAGCCTAAATGTGAAAAGTAAAACGATCAGACTTCTAAATGAAAACTTAAAATACCTTCAGGGAGTCTGCATGGCTCAGTCGGTTAAGCATCTGACTCTGCATTTTGGCTCAGGTCGTGATCTCACGGTTCATGAGTTCAAGCCCCACATAAGGCTCCGTGCTGGCAGCGTGGAGCCTGCTTGGATTCTTTCTCTCCCTCTCTCTGCCCCTCCCCAGCTCCCTCTCTCTTTCAAATTAAATAAACTTTAAAAATATTTTTAATAATAAATAAATTAATTTAAAAAATAAAAATATCTTCAACACTTTGGTATACACACAAGTTTTAAAAGATTTCCCCGTAGACTCAGGAAAAAACTGGACTTCATTCAAATTAAAAACTTCTCAGGGTGCTTGGGTGGCGCAGTCGGTTAAGCATCCGACTTCGGCTCAGGTCATGGTCTTTCAGTTCTTGAGTTCAAGCCCCACGTCGGGCTCTGTGCTGACAGCTTGGAGTCTGGAGCTGCTTCAGATTCTGTGTCTCCCTCTCTCTCCGCCCCTCACCCTGTCACGCTCATCTCTCACCCTCTCCATCTCTCTCTCTCTCTCTCTCTCAAAAATGAATAAAACATTAAAAAAAAAAAACTACTGTTCATCAAAAGACATCATTAAGAAAATGAATATGCACATGAAAGAATGAAACACAAGTCCTCCACATAGAAAGCACTGAATAAATGTCAAAAAGAAAAAGATAACCCAAGAACAAAAAGCAGGCCAAAGATGCAAATACTTCACAAAAGAGGACGTCCAACTGGCTAATGAAGAGATGACAAGAAACACAACCGGATTAATTATCTAGAAAACGCAAATTAAAAACACAGACAGCTTTACAAGCAATCCATGGCTAAAGTGGTAGGGAAGGTAGAGAGCAGTGGCACTCTGACTTAATGCTGCTGGGAGTAGAAACTCGTAAAAATCACTTTAAAAATCCCCCCCCGCAGAGGTGTACGCCCACCGAGATGCAGGCTGCGTACAACACGGCGTGTTCACAGAAGCACGCTTCGGGACAGCTCAACCCTGGCGACACTCCGAAAGCCCATCGACAGCAGACACACAAATTGTGAGACATTCCCACAAGGAACAGGACTGTACTACCCACTCCCAGATGAACAGCGTAAACCAAATCCCACCAACACGGTGGGCGCCAAGTCAACCTCAAAAGAGTACACGCCGGGTAATTCCAGTCACATAAAGTTTGACAGTAAGCAAAACTAGTATTTGGTGATTAAACCAGAATGATCCCCAGTATGCTCGGGGGAAGGACGGTTCATGGACTGTGGCAGGGTGGTAAAGGTGACGTCCATTTCTTATGTCGGGTGGTGACTGCCCAGCCCAGTGCGTTTCACAGATCTGTATTACACTTGAGACTTGTACAGTTTTCTTCATATATTATAATTCAGTTAAAAAGTTTGTTTAAAACAAATTCCCAACTCCATACGTTCTACCTGCTCCAGCCACCACCAATTTCTCTCCTCTTTGTCAAAGCCAAACCCTTCAAAAGGTTTGCCCTTTCTGTCTCCTACCCTCGCCTCTTACACTAGGTCTTTCAAGCAGAGGAGACAAAGAGACAGTAAAAAAATAAAGAAATAACCACCAAAGGAAGTGGTAAACGTCTTGGGTGAAAAAAAGAACAGGAAAGTGTCGACCTAACGAGGGTGTGGACCACGCTACGGTATTAAACAGTGTGATCGTACTGGTGTTACTGAGAAAGTATAATAAATCAAGAAGATCTGCTTTTCATGTTACTGAAAATGCAGTATTTGGTTCTAAGTTACATATTTTTTTAAATTTATTTTTATTTTTTTATTTTTTTCTGTTCCCATTCCTTGTTTTATTTTTTATTTTTTTATATATAATTTGTTGTCAAATTGATTTCCATACAACATCCAGTGCTCATCCCAATAGGTAAGTTACATATTTTTAATCATATTATAGTGCTACTGCAGTTTCCGTTCTATTGCAAACTCCTTTCATCTAAATATATAGATAGGTAATACACCGAGTAGACAATGCATGGAGTTTATTATTAAACAATTTTGAGAAAGTACCTATTTACTTAAATACTGCCCCCTAAAATGTCCTCTCCTAATTGTTTTATATAAATTTTATATGAATTTTTTGCTTATTGTTTTATATAACTTCTGTCCTGTAAATATGCTTTAAGATTACTACACATTAAATTTCTACTTGTTTAGGGGCGCCTGGGTGGCTCAGTCAGTTGGGCGTCCGACTCCGGCTCAGGTCATGATCTCACGGCTCATGGGTTCGAGCCCCGCGTTGGGCTCTGTGCTGACAACTCGGAGCCTGGAGCCCGCTTCGGATTCTAGGTCTCCTCCTCTCTCGGCCCCGCCCCCACTTGTGCTGCGTCTCTCTGTGTCTCTCAAAAAATAAATGCAAAAAAAAAAAAAAAAAGTCTTTTTTAATAAATAAATTCCTACTTGTTTATATCTGCAGTGGACTCGTCCTGCGAGCCTTTACAGAAGTTATGAGAAACACTAATATTCTTTGTTTTGCATTTTAGGATGTTTAGCTTCCTTGGGCCTCAATAACCAAAGGACTGTAAAGCCCCTCAGTCTCTCTCAAAACTCCAACATGCTCCCCAACGAGTGGCACCATCCCTCTCGAGTGCTAAGGCTTTAAGTAAGCCAATGGTCTTCAACCTGTTTGGTTCCCAATACAGCCAAAAAGAGACATGTACACATTTCATCACGTGAGTTTAAGCAGCTGCAAAGACGGCAGTGCGCTTCAAAGCACCGGCATCCATCCCACAGGAGAACCTAGATCACCGTCAGCGTGTCCAGTGGAATCTACACCCCACAGGGATTGGATTCGCAGAAACCATCCGGGTCTAAAACACGCAAACAAACCCTTGCTTTACAGTAAGAAACTTTTTACTTACAGTTTCTTTAGGAACTGGTGTCTGCCCCACTTTCCTCTAATTATTTTTTCTGATGTAATTAGTGTGGATGTGTGAAACACTTCTACTGGTTACTGTCACATCTCTTTGCAACAAAATATGTACATGGACTGAGTTATTTTTTAGAACAATCTGGCTTTTTAAACGTGTTTTTGTTTGTTTGTTTACGAGAGGGGAGGGGGCAGAGGGAGAGCCCAGCACAGAGCCCGATGCTCACAACTGTGAGATCATGACCCAAGCCCACGTCCAGAGTCGGATCCTTAACGGATCGAGCCACCCAGGCGGCCCTCATATTTTTAAAAATCCCCTTTTTGGCAATGTGGAAGCTTTCTCCCCGTCTGGCGCGAGGCAGCAAAGTAAGATCAGCACTGACTTGTGCAACACAAGGGCAAGCAGGAAAGAACGACGGTAGAGAGTAACTGCGACCCACAGAGCAGCCTGAAAAGTTTCACGGAAGAGCACATACCAACCAGATCCGTGGTGAACTAGCTGTGCCTCCCGAGTGCCCAGAAATGCCCCCGCCGCAGTGTGGTGGCTCACCGTGTGGAGTCGCAGTCGCGACGGCGCAGTGGCTGGACCACAGGGATGGAGAAGACCATCTTCCCACCTGCGCACCCTGTCGGCGGCAGTGCGCCGTTCTACTCCATCACCTGTGCCCGGCACCGTTCCCCCCCCCCCTACGTTCTGCCCATCTAACGGAGAAGAAACGGCAGCTTGACGTTGCCTTGCCCTCCACGCCAAGAGACGCAACGCCTCACCATCTGCACGGCGTGGTCGTGCAGTGGTGGAAGCCGACATCTCCCAATTGCTCTAGCAGGCACGCGCCTGTGTCCATCCAGACGCCGCGGTCTTCCCCGCCCCCACTCCAAAAGGGCTCTCATTCCCCCCATTCAACCAAACATGGGCTCAACATGCCCACGGATGTGCAGGCAGCTCCACCTGTGTCCTCACCTCCACGCGGCACCGACAGAGCGGAGGCCCCCAGGGACCCCGGGAGGCTCCCTCTGACAGGAGTCGTCTTCTCCTTTCCTGCACGGCTCCCGGGTGGTGCTCGTGCCAAGGTCAGCCTGGAGGCACAAAGGGACCTAGGCAAGGATCTGGGTTTTTCTATTTCCTCAAAGAATGTACATGAGATTGGAATGCTCTGTTCCATAAATTTCTAGGTAGAACGTCTTCCTGCGGTCACCTGGCCAGGTGTTTTCATTGTTCTGGGATCAGCCAAGTTTTCTACTTCTTAAGTCAATTTTGGTTAAGTTTTATTTGCGATAATTTATCTATTTCACCTAAAATTTTCAAATTTGTTGGCATCAGTTATTCTTAACATTATCTTACCAGTTTAATGTCTGTGGAATTTATATATACCTGGGGTCTCTTTTTCCAATCTGAGTATCGTTTCTTTGTTCTCTCACCCTTGCTTTAATCTTGCCGGAAGTCTGACCATTTGAGTTTTCAAAGAGCCAGCTTTGGGCTTTATTATCCTCACTACTTACTATGCGTTTTCCGTGTCGTAAGTTTAGGCTCATGTTCAGTTCCTTCCTTCTGGCCTTCCTTTTTCCTCAGAGCGACATGTCCGTTTACCATGCCCAAACCCAAAACTTCCCTTCTACCTGGCGTCCCAGGCTCTCTGGCTTACTGGAAGGCTTCTCCCCTAAGGTGATGCCACTGTTGTCTCCCCTGCAGAATCGCGGTCAGCTCCAACACTCCACGCCCACCGTGGTAAGATCTCCATCTTCAGAAGGGCTCATCAACCCCTCATATACTTCCAACTATCATCACATTCCTATGAACTATTATGGAATAATTTCTTGAAAATCTGTTCATCTGTATTACTTTTAGAAGTTTTCTGTAGCGTCCCCTTCTTTTCTCTTTAATATTTCTCCTTGGGTAGTATAGTGTTATCCCTTCTTAGTGCTATTTAAGCCACCTTTGTGCCGAAGGCTCAAGACTTTTCTCCTCGGCCTGACTTCTTCCTGCGCCATCAGTGTTCTGTATGCAACCGTCCAATGGAGGCTTTCACTTGGATTCCTAACTGGCATCTCCAGATTCATGGGTCTAAAACAGAAGTCTTGATTTCTCTCCAACCATCGCTGCCCAAAACCTCCCCCTCCCCCAGGCCTTTCCGTCTCAATCCAGGGAACCTCTCTTCTCCTAACAGCTGAGGCAAAAACCTAGGAGGCATCTCTGATCTCTCTTGTCCCTTTATTCACACCCAATCAATCAGCAGTTCCTGTTGTCCTCCGTTCGGAATACAGCCCCAGGTTCTGCACCTGCTCCCGGGGAACCCCAGAGAACCCCTGCGCTGGGCCACCTGACTGCTACGTTAAAGCCCACACTCTTCAGAACTGCTGTGTTGTCATAGGGGATGCGACTTTGGGGGCTGCGTTTGGCTTTATGTGGGTCCTGTGTTGGCAGAAAAGCGGAAACCACTGGCCACGGGCAGAACCTTGGGAAGCAAGGAGTCTCCAAGGGCAGGCAGAGGAAGAGCTGTTTGCCAAAGAGAATGAGAAGCAGGAGATATACTACTAACTGAAAAAGTGCAAAGACCATGTATAGAATACTACTCGCCTAAAACAGAATGGAAGTAGCAACACAGGCACATCCTTAATTTTGCAAAAGAAACATGTGACGCATAAACTAGGAACTAATGAGATTCATTAACGCCCTCGAGAGTGGGAATGTGGTGGAAGGGGCTGGAGGGAGGAAGTGGCCAGTGACACTTCTGTGCACAGCTCTGACTTCTGAAATCACGCTGATATTTCACATATTCCAAGTAAAAGAAACAAGAGGAAACCTAACTTTATTTCCTAGGAATAAAGCATTAATTACACTGAACAAGAAGTAACACAAATAACTTTCAATAGTGTTTTTACTCTACACCCTCTAGTCTAAAGATATAAACACTCTAAATCTTAAACTCTAGTTAGAAAGTGTGTTTATCACCGTGGTATCGATCTAGCCACTGTGAAACTATTTTCTGCTATTACACACTTGAACAAATGAGTAGACACATTCCAGATAATGTAAGTGTAGAGATGAGCGTGAAGCCAATGGTGACGAACAGGAAATGGAGTTATCAGCATGCACTTGCGGCTTCGGATACAGAAGCACAAACAATGGTATGAGTGTACGTGTGTGTAACGTAAGGGTACTTTTCTACCCATGGATCTTAGCTCTATCTGGCGCAAGGGCCTTGAGTCAAAGAGCCCAAGGGACAATGAGCACAGGTGAGCACCCAGCTCTTGGCTCTTAAACACCATCCCCACCAAAGGGAACCGAAAACTGCCAGCTTTGACTATGCTGGACTAGCCCTTCAAATACATGAAACTTCTTTCAGATGCCGATCAGTAAGTAGTGACACAGTGAAGGGGAGGCCAGTGACTGCTCCAGCTTTCTAAGGACACTTTGCAGGATGGGGTGCAAGGCAGGGGGACCTGGACAGAGCAAGCAGACTGATCTGGCTGATAGAAGCAGATGGGAGTTCAGGCAGACTGGGTGGCTGATATTTACAGAAGAGGAAACCAGACAGGAAAGAGTCACTCAGAGAAAGCGCCCCAATAATCTGCACAGGTTCCCTCGAGCTTTAAGCTGAAATGCCCATTCACAGGCAATTATCAAGGAAAGAACTGTCCATGTTCCAACAGCAGGAACTGGAAACTGCACAGAACACCCCGGGCCCCCAGTAAAGACATCAGAAGCTTTTCAAAGAAACCTCGAAAGGGTCAGGCAGATCCTCCGGGAGAGCGGTCATCTGCTGCAACAAAACAAGAGTTTAAGAAAAACACCAAGTAGGGGCGGGCCCACCTGATGCAAACATTCACCAATCTCAGACATTTCAGAATTCAAGAGCAGAAAGTCACCAAAAGTTTATAGTCAGGAAGAGATAACAAGTGAAAGCACATGATACTATTACAAACGTTTTAATGAATACTTTATATCGGTATTTAGGGTATTTATCATGTTGCCTTTACTTTTATTTTAGAGAATGTGAAAATACTGACTACCGCCATCTCTCAAACCTTATTTTGCCCTGAACATCCCAAACTATTCAAATGGAAACTCTAATCAAGGGGTTTCCAGGAACCTGAACGTCAAGACCCTGTCAAGACCCTGACTGGTCGCAGCTGGGGAACCCAGCGCTCACCCAAACGACTGCATCGCTGCACATGACATTGGTACGAGAAGTACGCATTGTAGAGCCTTCTGCAGGATTGTTCGTCAACCACACAAGAGAAAAGGGCACTTTCACTGTATGTTTAGAGACACGGCCTCCACAGGCCAGGCATGTAGCATCTTCCCATGGAGCTCAATGGACCTCAGCCTGGCTTCTCTAGCCATAGGTGAGGGCCCAGGGCCCGGGGAACAGACTTGGACCAGCAAAGGGGAGAAAGAAATTGAGTCTGGACCAGGGCGGGGGAAGCTCACTATAGACTGCAGGCCGGTCTGCACCCAGTGTTTCTATGGCCCTCGAGCTAAAATTGGTCATTCCTTTTTTCTAAAGCTTTATAAAAATAAATGTTAAAAAACTGTCATATATTTGTGTGTGTGTGTGTATGTGTGTGCGCATGTATGTATATATATATACATATATATACACATATATATATACACATATATATATACATATATATATATACGCATATATATATATACATATATATATATATACACACACACACCTATGACAAAGACTATGAGAGGCCCAGAAAGCCTAAAATATCTGGCCCTTTACCGAAAACTTTGCTGAACCCTAGTCTAGACGAAGTCTGGCTCCCAAGGGAACCAACCCCTCAGAAACCAAGCTGGGGTGCTAAACGGCAGTAGCCAGAAGCAGACTCCTGAACACTCCATCTGTTTCTAAGTTTAAGCTCTGCCTTCCAGCTGCTGCAGCCGCACGGAGCCTCAGCCACGGTTACAAGTTCGATTACCCCCCAGCTCTCCGGTGCCCTCGTCCTCGCCAAGGGCGCGGGACCTCACTGGGCAGGGCTGGCGAGGGGCCTAAAGACAACGGCCCGGGCCAGCCTCCTCTGCAGGGGCCCGTTCTCCCCTCTCCCCAAGAGAGGCTCTGCTCCTCTGAGACGTGCCTGCAATTTAGAAAGGTCAGCTTAATAACAGAACTTGAACAAGTCACTATTCTTCCCCACAAGCCACCTACACATGGACTGTATCAAAATACAAGCTCACTTTACTTAACCATGACACTCTGCCAGTTTTACCTCCTCAACAACCACAATCTTTCAGTTCTTGGTCCCATAAGTTCAGTACCTTCGACGGTCCAGGCACCGTTCTGACAATGGGTCCCTGCCCTAATTCCAGGGAATCAGAGGGTCTGCAGAAGCGGCCCGATCACAAAATCACAAGTAAAAAAAATACGTTCTGGAACCGAAAAGCGCCAAGAAGAAGCTAAAATAGGAAACTGTGGCGGAGGGTGGGGGGAGCAGGGAGGGCTGCTTGGGCCAAAATGACAAGGGAACAGCTCCCTAAGGAGATGACATTTGTGCAGAGGTCTTTCCAAGCTAAGGGAACAGAGGGTCTGACAGGAGGAGTTCTGTGTAGCACAGGCCAAGGTGGGGCGGAGCAGAGGGAGAAAGAAGGTGGGAGATGGGGCAGCAGGGGGGAGTGGCCAGAGCGGCAAGACCGTATAGACTTGGTCTCAGTTCCCTACAAATAACTGCCAGCTCGGTGGCATCATCCTCCAGGTCTGGGTCGGAAGTGTAAGCCGGAGGCCGTCCACACTCCTGGGCTTGCGGCCCCTTCCCTGCACCTCTACAGCCTTCCCATCATCCTCTCTCCTCCTAGGTTCCAACCCTCCCGCCTCCCTCTTATACAGACTCTATCCTTACACTGGGCACACCAAATAACCCAGGGTGATCTGCCCCTACCGCCACATAAGGTCAGACGTATTCAGAGGTTCCAGGGGTTAGGGCATGGACAACTTTGGGGGGCTGTTATCCAGCCCACCACACACTTTCTTCCTGAGGATTACTTAAAACAGGACTGGGCTGTGTTGTGGGGGGACATGCTAACGTGCTACAGTGGGACAGGGGTGGACTCAGGGATGTATCAGCAGAGTACTACTAATACATACTTCCTATTTCTTCAAAGGAAATACTACCTATAGAGCCTAAAATATTACTTGGGAATTTTTTTTTAATGGAAATAGGGTTAGAAATGAATTAGCAACAGCCAAAAATTACTTCTTCAGAAAGGCCGTGGGTGCTCTTGAGTCCTTTTGAATGGCACCTCTGGCATGCTCAAATGAAAAACTTAAAATTAATTATAACATTAAGAGCTTATATTAGGAAAGAAAAAGGGTTTAAAAATCAATGAACTAAGCTTCCACCTTAAGAAGCTAGAAAATACGGAATAAATTAATACCAAAGCAAATAGAGGAAAGAAAAAAAAACAGAAACTCAAAGCCAGTTCTTTGAAAAGATCAACAAAAACAATAAATGTTTTATCAGAGTTTAAGAAAAAGACACAAATTATCAATATCAAAAGTGAAAGATATCACTGTAAGTTCAGTCGATATTAAAAAGATAATAAAGGAATATCATGAAATTATGCCAATAAATTTGAACACTGAGATAAAAACAGATAATTTCTTTACGACACAAACTACCCAAACTTAAGAAGAAACTGACAACTTGAACAGCCGTATGACCACTAAAGTGATTAAATTCACAGTTAAAAATCTTCTCACAGAGAAAATTGGACCAGATGACTCGGATTTTACCAAACAACTAAATAAGAAATAATACCAATTCTATTCAACCTTTTCCAGCAAAACAGAAGAAATGAAATTGGAACACTTCCCAATTCATTTGATGAGACCAGCAACACCCTCACACCAAAAACAGACACAGACACTACAAGAAAACTACCCCTCATCAATTTCCCTCCTAAACACAGTTGTAAAATTCCTGAACCGAATTGTAGCATACCAAATCCAGCAGTATATAAAAACAGGAACACATCATGACCAAGAAGGGTTCATTCCAGGAATACAAGGTTGTTTAATAGCTGAAAATCAATCGATAAGTACCCATTTTAAAACACTGGGAAAAAAGGTATCATCTTAATAGATGTAAAAGAAAGAGATCTGACAAAATTCAACACTTATTCATGATAAAAATAAAAAAAACCCCAACAAACTTGGCATAGAACTGTTTTCAACCCAATTAAAAGCAAATTTATGAAAATACTACAACACACATTATACTTATTGGTGAAAGACTGAATGCCTTCCCTCCCCAGCTGAGACAAGGCCAGGACGGACGTTCTCATCACCTTTATTCAGCACTGTAATGAAGGTCTCAACTGATGTAATTAAAAAAAAAAAAAAAAAGGCCAAAATACTAAAAAGGAAGAAGTAAAACTGGCTACAGATGACTATCTACATAGAAAAATCCCAAGGAATCTACAAAAAAAAAATGATTCGTAGAACTAAAAAGCGAGGTTAAGAAAGTTGCAGGATACATAGTTAATATATGAAAATCAACCGCATTTCCACATGCTAATAATAAAAAACCAGAAGTCTAAATAAAAAATGCCACTTACTGTAGCACCAAAAAACATGAAATACTTGGGAATAAATTTAACAAACATGTCCAAGACATGTACCCAGTAACTGACACTGAACAGCATAGACAGCCTTGGGTATAAATCACATGTATATGGTCAATTGATTTTTTAGGAAGGTCCTAAGTTAATTCAATGGAGGAAAAGTTAACCTTTTCAATAAATGGTGCTAGAAGAATTGGATATGCACATGCAAAAAAGTTGTGTTTTTTTTTTTTTTTTTAACCCTGTGGTATAATACAAAATATATTTGGTCTTTTTCACAGGATCCTGGCACAGAGCTCTAAAAATCCTTGAAATATCCTGAGTGATAGAAGTGTTTTTATTTTTATTCATAATGAGCCCCTCTCAACAACACCTGAGTTTATGCTAATGAGGTGACTGTTGGAAGGCCTCTGAATGGCTTCCGGATGGAGGCTGGTCACCAGAAAGACCAAGCCATAGTTAGAGGGTTGGGATTCTCAGCCCCACCCCTCAACCTGTGGGGAAGGGAAGGGGCCAGAGATTGAGTTCAATCACCAAAGGCCAAGGTTTTAATCAATCATGGCTATGTAATGGAACCTCCATAGAAACCCATAAACAATGGGGTTCAGGGAGCTTTCATACTATTGAACACATGTGTTAGGAGGGTGGCAGGCCCAAAAGGGGACATATTCTCAACACCAAATTAGGGGGTGAGGGGAGGGTCTCCACACCAATTCTCCAATTAGCTATACCAACTGAGTGTCCAACAATTTAATTCAATCTTGATGCTAACTCGACATTAGTACAGACCCTATAGGTTAAGGGCTCAGTCCCACGAGACTGCTTTCACATCACATGCCAGTCACTAGTCCCAGGAAGCACCCAAAATTTTAACTGACAAGCTATGAATTCAAAGGTCTCCAAAAACTCCTCCTCAGGTTCACTAATTCACTAGGATGATCCACAGAACTCAGGAAAACCCTTTACTTACATTTACCAGTTGATTGAAAAGGATACACCTCAGGAAGAGCCCAACAGAAGAGATATACAGAGCAGGGTACAAGGAAGGGGAAACATGGAGCTTCCATGCCCTCTCTGGGTACACCACCTTGCCAAAACATCGATGTGTTCACCAACCTGGAAACTCCCCATTGTTTATGGGGTATTATAGAGTTTTCATTACATAGGTACAATTGATTCAATCATTGGCCTTTGGTGATTGAACTCAATCTCCAGTTCCTCTCCCCTCTCCAGAGACTGGGGGGAGTAGGACTGAAAGTTCTAACCCTCTAATCCCATGATTGATCTTCCTGGCAACCAGCCCATACCCTAAAGCTATCTAGGACCCCTGGAACTCCAGACTTGAATCAACTCTTTAGTATACGAAAGGCACTCTTCCCACTCAGGAAATTCCCTGGGTTTTAGGAGTTCTGTGCCAGCAATCTGGGGCAAAGACCAAATGCATATTTTATTATACCACAATACCTAAATCTACATCTTGCAACATAAACGAAAATTAACTCAATGCATCAAAGGTCTAAATGTAAAATATAACAACTAAAAAAAGTTCTAGAAGACAACATAGTTTGAGAAAGTCTTTGTGCTGTGGAGGAAGAAAATATTTCTTAGTTCACAAAATAAGTACAAGCTCCATAAAATACAAATGGATAAATAAAACTTCAAATAAAAACTTTAGTTCTTCATAACAAACTGTTAAGAAAAAGGCAAGTTATAGAGTAGCAGAAAATACTTGCAAAACATACATGGGATAAAGGCCTGGTAGCAGGGATATGTAAAGAAGTCTACAACTCAGTAACAAGACATTCTGATAAAAACAAGGGGAAAAGATCTAGCTGAACACTTCACCAAAAACAAAAACAAACAAACAAAATACATGTGACAAAAAAGCACCAGAAAAGATGCTCACAACCATTAGCCATTACACAAAGTCAAACTAAAACCACAGTGACATATAACCACATGCCCATTACGATGCCTAAAATTAAACTTAAAACGGACAGCATCAAGCGCTGGCGGGGACGTGGAGCACCCAGAAGTCTCATACATTACTGGTGGGAATGCAAAGTGGCAGTCACTCTAGGAGACAGTTGGCAGTTTCTTACAAAATGAAACACAGGTATGAACTAGGAGACAGTTGGCAGTTTCTCACAAAGTGAAACACAGGTATGAAAACCCAATAATTCTACTCCCAAGTATTTATCCAAGAGAAATAAAAACTGTTCCCATAAAAAGACTTGTATGTGAATGTTCACAGAAGCAGTACTCACAAAAGCCAAACTACTGGAAAAACCCACAAGTAGATAAACCGTGGGCTATGCATACAACGGATCACTCAGCACATACAATGAACACGCCGCACTGAAACAAGACTACTGCAACACATCACACAGTGAACCTCAAAGCATTATGCTAAGTGAGGAAACCAAAAGCAACCATCACCTAGAGTAGGACTCCATTTAGGAGACACTGTTTGGGTTTTTTTTTTAAGTTTCATTAAAACTTAAATGTCTACACCCAGCATGAGGCTGAACTCATGACCCTGAGGTCAAGAGTCACATGCTCTTCCTACTGAGCCAAGCCGGGCGCCCCAGAAGACATTTGAGAAGAGGCAAAACTATCAGAAGAGCAAGGGAAAGAGGGGTCGAAGGGGTCAGAGTTGGGGAAGACACTAACAACAAACGGGCACGAGGAAGATTTTTAAGTGATGAACATCCTCAAGAGACCATACTATGACCATGGTCTAAATATCTGCCAACACTCAGCAGCTATATACTTAGAATCAGAACTATTTTTTTTTGAAGTTTTTATTTTATGTAAGTAATCTCGACGTCCAAAGTGGGGCTCAAACTCACAATCCCAAGATGAAGAGTCACACGCTCCACTGACTGAGCCAGCCAGGGGCCCCTAGAATTGGCACTTTATTGCAAGTAATTCCGTATCTCAATAAAATAGATTATTTTAATTCAAAAAAACTGCTAGATAACAACAGAACCCTATGCTACACTATTAGGAATCTGTGGGCATCTACCCTTTTACTTTATTTATCAAACTTCCTAGGGGACTGACATTTAAGCACATAAATACAACTTAGCCTGATATTCTGAAACAGGATCAAACGGAGAACTTCACTAGTCAGAGGCCCCACATGACATCTGTCTCCGCTTGAACAATACGCACAACATTCAATAAAGCATGTTGACAGTTTTAGTGAGAAGTTTGTAGTCAAATCATAATTTAGTAGAATTCAAAAGCAGAAGCAAAACTACCTTTACTTAAAAAAAAAAAATCCCACACTAGTATGTATAATTCAGCGAAACACTCAATTTAGAGTTCTACATACAAGATCAATTACCAAGAATTGTTATAATCTATTTTAGTAATTTCAAAGGAAAAAAGAATCCTTAAATCCTTATTCTCAGTAATTTCTCATAAAATCTCATTTCAAAAATTTGATGGTAAAACCAATACACATGTCCTTTAGTACCTAGTGTTAGAACACCAGAACAAAGATAAATGGCGAGGGTTACACATTCACATCAACTTCCGTACCCAAAGAACTTTTTCACAATTTCATTAGAGGCAATATATTAAAATTGTGAAACAGAAGTATTTCCGCTTTCCTTTGTGCGTGTATGTGTGTAAGAAACGTATGTGTGTAAGATAAACATTTTAAATGAACGGGGTGCCTGAGTGGCTAGGCCAGTTAGGCGTCCAACTTCGGCTCCGGTCATGATCTCGTGGTTCACAGGTTGGAGCCCCGCGTCGGGCTCTGTGCTGACAGCTCAGAGCCTGGAGCCTGCTTCCAATTCTGTGTCTCCCTCTCTCTCCGCCCCTCCCACGCTCGCTCTCTCTCTCTCAAAAATAAAATAAAAACATTAAAAAATATTTTTTTTCCATTTTAAATGAACAAATAATATGTAGACTGTGCAGGGAAGACAGCACACAGTTTGGCCGATCTCTGATGTAATCTACACAGCCCGGGCTTCACATGAACTTGGACTATCAAGATGACAGGTCTCAGTATTCTAAGAGAAGAACGGGTGAGCTGTGAACCCAGAAGCGGGGTGTCTAACCCACAAGGAAGCGTACGCTTCAGTGATTCCCAAGCTGGAGTCGTGCTGAGGATATGGCATGGTATCTGAAAACACGTATGTACCGGAAACAGCGTGCACAGCCAAGATACTCACACTTTTTCCTCTTATCTAGATGCCATTGTGAATAACAGAAGATTCACTTAAAAACACTGCTAAACCCAGAGTGGCATCACAGAACTTCTCAATCAACGTAGCACCACTATGATGCCTGTGTACACGAAATGTTCAGAATTTAAAAGAGAGACCTCATGCTCCAAAGGATTAGAAGTCACTGGTATGGTCAAAACGCCAACCACCACCTGCCCTAGGGGTCAGGAGTAGTTCCAGCTGAGCCACCACCTTCAACCAGGCCCTTAACCTCACAGGGATTCTGTACAATGAAGGCATCTGACTTGTTCTGTAAAGTCCTCTTATTCTAAAAATGTTCCAGTAACAGTATTGTTATTGTTGTAACAATAATTCAGAAACTCAGTTAATGGCACAATTTCAGGAGCCAAAACCAAAACATACTAACATACCCGGTGATTTCTTTTTCCAAATTTACTTACTTTATATATATTTGTTTGCTTGATATGACTCGCTACCGTAAGATCATTATTTTACAGACAGCGTGGCGGTGGCGACAAGAACACAGGGCTCCTAGGCCACCATCTCACCAGAGCCGCGTGCACAGCTCCAGTCTAACGGCCTGACACCCTACACACGCCGCTCCCTCTCTCAACACGCGCTTCCCACGGGCTACCACAGTCCCCAGGTCACTTTAAATAGTGCCTCCTTGTATCAGTGTGCATATCTGCCTGCAACTGTACAGTGAAATACTGGAAGGATTGAAAAGAATCTAATAAAAATTCATATTTTTATTAGGAGAAGAATGAGCAGGGGGTAAGGGTGGGACTTTTCTCTTTGTATACATTTCATACATTTTGTATGCATTTTGACCTACCGCCTATCTTTTTTAAATAAAACTTTATTTTAAAAATTGGAATGTAAGTGAAATACGGTTATTGAGTTTAAAACAGTCTATTTAAAGGGGAAGTCAGAAATCACTCCATCCAACCTCCAGGGCACCTAGGGATTGCTTTCATGGTGCTTACTCATCTGCTTTCTGGCGTATTAGGAAAAGGACGTAAAAAGAATGAGCAGAAGTCAGGGGCCAGAGACACGATCAGGGCACAGGGGGCGGTGGAAGACAACTCAGAGAAGCCGCACACCATCCAGCGGCCCCTGACTCACGGGGGAAAAGGCGGGTTAATCTCAGCAAGTACAAGCTGAGTCCCCCTTCCGGCCCAGTTCCCCAAGCACAACGATGACCTTCAAAGAAGAAAAAAAAGGAGTTCCTGTCCTCAAGAAATCGGAGGCAAGACCACTTCATAAGCCTTAGGTTTTGGGAAACAAACACATGCCCCTGGGATACAGATGGATGGAGAAGAGAACAGAAACCTCCAAGGGGGAAAAAGGGGAGGGAGACAGAGGGACTGGGTGGCAAGGCGGGGGGGGGGCTAAGAGAATAATCAGTAAACGAGGATACTGTTTTCAAGCATTTTGTTTTAGAATGTTACTACTCCAGAACAGAAATTAAACCTCTCATTTTTGAAAGTCTGTATTCTTCAACAATAATAAATGAGGCCTGACTAAATTCAGACTTTTATATTGGTGATAAAACCAGGATAAATTTAAGCATTCATTTTAACTATGCAAAAACATTTTACTTATCTGGACTTATAATTATCGTCCATATTAATAATGACATATCATTACCATAATGACATAATAACATATTAATAATGACAGACCTATCTCTCAAATATATGTAGGGAAAAAAACATTTCAGAGAAATCTGAACGAATGGCTCCACTATATACACTGAGTTACTAAAATAAATGACTTGCCCCAATTTCTCCTACAATTCAAACACTGGTTTTTGGGTTTTGTTTTGGTTTTTTTTTTTAACAAATACAGTAAAAGGGGCGACTGGGTGTCTCAGTTGGTTAAGCGCCCAACTCGATTCCAGCTCAGGTCACGATCTCATGGTTCATGAGACAGAGCCCCCACATCAGTCTCTGCACTGATAGCCCAGACCCTGCGTAGGATTCTCTCTCTCTCCATCCCTCTCCCTCTGCCCCTTCCCTGAACACTCGCTTGCTCTCTCAAAATAAACTTAAAAAAATGAGTGACAAATCTCATGAGTTAAAATATATAGATTATCCTGATCATGCAAAAGTTACAAAGCACATACAGCAAAGAAAATAAGTCTGATTAACCCTTAAAAAAACAGTATTCGGGGTGCCTGGGTGGCGCAGTCGGTTGAGCGTCCGACTTCAGCCAGGTCACGATCTCGCAGTCCATGAGTTCGAGCCCTGCATCAGGCTCTGGGCTGATGGCTCGGAGCCTGGAGCCTGTTTCCGATTCTGTGTCTCCCTCTCTCTCTGCCCCTCCCCCGTTCATGCTCTGTCTCTCTCTGTCCCAAAAATAAATAAAAAACATTGGAAAAAAAAAAAAAAACAGTATTCAAGGCTAACTTGTTAATCTGGCAAGAAGCATTTGGTATATGATTTTGTATGTCCCCAAAAAGTCGACCTATAAAAAGAGCTGCAAACTGTACTAAACGTTAAGCCTTTTCCAAAGAATATTAATGACGTGAAGCAAACCAAATGGGCAGCAAAGGAACAGGTAAAATACGAAGAAATCTACCAGCAGTCACAGTGTTACAGTGACCAGGCCCATTACCAGGAGACGGTAACACCACTTCCCTCCTGCCTTCACCCTGTCACTGTCACCGCTCAAACGTTCCTACCACTGCGCCTTCCTCGGAGGCCCCCAGACCACTCTGCGTCCCTCTTCCCAACGAGGCCCCGGCAGTCCTCAGAAGTCCTAAGTGCGGGGACAGCCATCGCCACGTGTGAGCCTCAGTCACCTGGAGACATATTCACCTGGTCCTAGACTCACAGATAACGAGGGTCCTAACTGTCTCAGGGCGAGTCCTCCACATTTGGTTGATTGTACGCGAAGCCCTCATGAAAACAAGCAGCTCTGGCGCAGCGGCCACCGCGTTCGGGGGTGGGGGGGGGGGGGAGACAGCTTCCCCCACCCTCCCCTCCCCGGCAGACAGTGCTCCCTGCGGTGACGGGGTGAAGACGGCTAGAACGCCCTCACCCAGGCCCTCACCCAGGCAGCTCGGGAAAACCATCCCCCTCCCACCCCTGCCACTACCCAAGTGCAGTCAAACTAACGTCGTCAGGCGTCCCGCGTTCCACCGAAAGCCACAACAGAACTCATTTACACGGAATGTTTCCTCAATACCACAAAGTTCTGCAGTACTTTAAGGTGGAAGCCACAGAGGCTGAAGCCCGAACGCCTGAGGACTCTTAAGAACGAAACTGATGAGCACTGGCCACAACAAAGACACCTCCCGAAACTTGTCGTCTGAAGTAGTGTCGTGTTCCCAGCATCGTGCTGGGGGTACTCGACGGGTTCGGTACTTGCTGAATGAATGAAGCACCGTAGGTCATTCCCTCAAATGCTTAATTATCTGCAGGGGATTATCTCATTTCTATTTTTACTGGAAAAAAAAAAAAATGTTTATGCTTCAGCCAACTTCTGCGTTCATCTGCTTGTTGGTAAACGACGATGATACTGCGTGTTATCAGCATTTGCCTTAATCGTCTGCAGCTTTTACTAGTTTTACTAACTGGAAAAGATTCATTCAATCTCAGGGCGTAGAAATAATTACAAACACGAAAAATGCAGGACGACTTAGTCTTTAGCTGTTGGTAATACAGTACAACCGGGGGGAAAAATTCTTCATACCTTTTGCTGCGGTGGATGCCAATTTAAAAATACAATCCATGGACACATACTTAAGTAGGTGCTACTTCAAACACCCTTCAAAGCACATGTCTGCATTTAACACTCTTTACTGAGGTGGCTTCTGCTACTCAAAGCATTTTTTGAGCAACAAATACAGGGCACACGGTTGTAGGGAGGAGACTCAACTTTTCCCTCCCAGCTGATCTTTCATAAGCACCGTGCATTATTATAAATACTTTAATGGCTCAAATTATGTTTTCAACTTCCCCAACAATCAACATGTTGCCAAAGTTTCTCAACTAATACAGACAAAGCATTTTTTCTCTTGTATAACAGTAAAAACAAAGAAATTGTCGGTAATGCGACTCAAATCACAGAACGCTTTTTAAAGGAAAACAGGTGATCACTGAGGGAAAGTCAATTTCATAATAAGATTTATTTACATACCAGCACAGAATATCCCTGGAACTTCGCTCCTGACTATTATGGTCCGTACTTTCTTATCAGATTTCAAAGCATCCACAGCTTTTGAGAGCTAAACAGATACAGGGAGGGCAAGGAGAAACAAAGAGGAAAAATCACTTTCAGGTTGACGTCAACACTGCATCTTAATATTAGAAGCAAACAGTTTAATGTTTACACTCACCATTTTTACCAGATTTTTACTGAATGAGTTTTTGGCATAAGCTCTGTTTATTCCAAGCACCACAATTCCTAGTCAAGAAAAAAAGGCACACCGGAGTTAGTGAACTCGCAGGGCACAGACTCCCACACACACAGCTAGTGGACTTGGGACTTAGGAAATCTGCCCCTTCCTTGAGGGTCACACCAAGAGCTCCGTCCTGATTTTTGTGTTTACCCTCCTTTTCAAGATAAGCACATTTTTGAAGACTGTGGTAGATGTACGTAACCTGTAAAATCTGTCTAGTAATCAATGCCCACCTCTTCTGCCTGTTAGAGGAGAACTTTACAACATCGTGATGCTTTCAATTCATCCCTTCCTAAGCACCACCAAGATAATCCGCACATTGTACTAAATTCACTCATGGGTGAGAAGAATCCTCCGCTAGAGAACACTGTCTAAAATATGGTTTCATCACCTTCAAGTACACGCAGAAGAAACAGCTGACAAACCCTTATCACAGGCAAGCCCTGCAGATCAGCTTTTCGGCTCGTCAGTATCTTCACTCACACTGTCTGTCATCCCGTCCTCAGTATCTCCATCCCAGGTTCTCTCCTGACTCTGTCCCCCACACTCAACCTGAAGGCTCGCGTCCACTTACAAGTCCAACCAGTGATTCAGCCTCAGTCTAGAAAAGCAGAGTTCACTCCCCAGGAAGTTGCGCTCTCCCTCCTGAGGTTCCTGACTCAGACCAGCCTCCCATTCCAACTGCTTCAGTCTGATCAATTTCCCAAGAACAATTATGCATAGAATCCACCCCCTGCTTAAAATCCTTTATGTATTTGCTTCCGAAACATTTGCGTTCAGAGCCCTACAGAGCCTGTACTTGACCTTACCTGTCCCCGGAGTGAGCACAAAGGTTCCCTGTGTAACAGGAATGACTTCCACCTCTTTGGGGGTGGGGGGGTGGGGGGTATGACCCTTATTTGTTACTAAGTTGCACTGAAGACAACAACACGTACACATGTCTTCTCTATGCAAGACATTGTGCAAACCTACTTTGCAAAGAAAGTGCAAAGATAAACTTCACTCACAGAATAAATTTTCAAGAATTCTAAATGCTCTCAGCATGGAGAAAATCAGAAAGAACCTGGATGTGGGGCAGGCTCTGCATTAAACCCCGGACTGACCTCGGGTAGGCCCCCCACTCAAGGACAAGAGCCGTCACTAACTGAGCACTTGCTGACACTGTTCCCAGGGCCTTATGTTTATCGAGTCACGTGATGCCCACACAACCCAAGAGGTAGACACTACTTTCATCCTAGTGGAGAGAAGGAAGAAACTGGGCCTCGGGGAAGCTAGACCGCCAACCACCTCCACAGCTGAATGAAGGACGCGGCTACAGCATTCAAGCTTCCACTTCCTCACGAACAAAACCCACTGGGTAAGACTAGACGCGTCATTTATTCAGCTGTGTCGAATAGACATTACGGTGCTCAGCCCTCAGGGAACTCGAGTCTAGGAAGGGACGACAAACGATAAAAAACGTACAATTCGAAATGCTTTACATGCTGTAAATGGTGCTCCAGTAACTTCTAACCAGAACCGTTAAGATACGAGGGCTGCAGTCCAGCCAAGAGAGAACAGGTTTAACTGAGGTCAACAGAGTCAGGACAGGAAGCAAGAGGGTTCAAGAAGTAGAATTTCAGTGAGTTAGTGATTGGCCGGACTGAGAACTGACCACACCGGAACGTGTTAGGAGCGTCTACGAGGTTTTCACTTCAGCTGTTGGATGACAGACGACATTTCAAGACAGAACCATAAAAAAACAAGAACCAAGGCGAGGGTGGAAAGGGCGAGAGTTCACGAATTTGGTTTTGAATTCAAGTGAATCTGACGTGCCTTTGAGATATCCACGTAGGTATCAACTCTAAGGGTACACAGAGGCTAAGAACGCAGGCTCTGAGGTCTGGTTGCTAGCGCTGAACTCCCAGGCCAATGCTTACTAGCTGTGTGACCTTGGGCAAGTTACTTAACTAACCCCCCTGACCTTCAGTTTCTTACTCTGTTGAGATACGAATGGTTCCCAACTCTGTGGGACTGGTGTGAGTGAGCATCAGTGATAAAACAGACGTAGTTTACAACGTAAGCGTTCAATGATTATTGTTCCTCCTAACACGCTTTGATGCAGTAGAGTATTACCATGATCTGTTGATATGGAAGCTTCTAGAAAATGTATTTCCATACAGAAATAAAGAGTGGTGTGCTACAGCTTTGGTCATGGTTGATATTGAACATAAATGAGATCGGAGAGTATCTTCTGCTGGTGCTGATCTACATAAATGGGTCACACATATTTCCTTTATCTTCTTAATTCAGCCATAAAGAACTTTATCAAGATATTCTTTTTAATGAACAACATTCTATGAAATGAATTTCCATTATTTAGTTTCATTTGATGAGCATTTAAACTGTTCCTGAATTTTCCTTAAAAAAAGAAAAGAAAAGCAATAAAATAAAACAAACCATTCCTAAACTGTCCTAAGTCCTACAATCCTGAATTTTCCTAAATCCTACAATGCTGCAATAAACATTCTTCAAGGTTTCCTTTCCACAGGTGTGTAAGTATTTCTGACAAGTATCAAGAAGTAGAAAGTCTAGGTGTGCATTCTTAATTTTAACAGATACTCCTAAAAAATATCGTCCCTATTAACTGCCTGGCCAAAGCACTAATACCAGTTTGTTCACAACAGCAGACCTCAATGGGATGAAAAACCTCTTAGAAGACATTTGGAAAATGTAAAGGAGCATCTTGAAACTGTGACCAGGTGGAATCCAGGGTTGGCAGGGCCTGAAGTTTATAAAATTTAAGGAGCCCCTGTAAGTAAAAGAATACAAAATTACACACACGGAATTAGGGACAGATGTAAATATTGAAACCTTCAGAATTTTAAAAACTTGAGAAATAGTACATTTTCTTTCCAATTACATATCTGAACTACACAAGGTCACGTCCTTCCCTCTGTATATGAATTTTTGTACGTATCAATAATTTGAAAAAATATACAAAACCAATCAAATGGAATTGGAAAGAGGAAAATGGAATTGGAATTAACCCCAAAGAGTCAAAACAATCTTGAAAAAGAAAAACTAAGTTTGAAGTCTTAGTTGAAGGACTTAATCAGGACACTTCCTAATTTCAAAACTTACTACAAAGCTACAGAAAAAAACCAAAACAAAACCAAAAACAAAAACACCAGTGTGCTACTGGCGTGAGAACAGACATACAGACCAACGGAATTGAACCGAGTCCACAAATAAACACCTACGCTTATGGTCACCTGGCTTGTGGAAAAGGCAATGCTAAAAGAACAGTCTTTTCAACAAATAGCAGTGGGACAACTAGGTATTAGTCCGCAAAAGAATGAAATTGGACCCGGTCCTCACACCACGTGTAAAAATTATCTCAAAACAGATCTGAGACATAGTGTGAGAGCTAAAACTGTGGCTCTCTCAGAAGGAAACACAGTTCCACATCTTCAGGACCTTGGGCCAGGCAACAGTGTCTTAAATAGGACAACAAAACCACAAGCAACAGAACAGATAAATCATAATTCATCAAAACTATCAAGAAACAGTGAAAAAAAAAAACGCGCAGAATAGAAAATATTTGCAGATCATACATCTGACACGGGGTTAATATCCAGATTATAAAACAATTTTTACTACCCACCACAAAAAGATAAACGAATGGGCAAAAGGTTTAAATGCGGATTTCTAAGGGATATACACAAATGCCCAACAAGCAACATCATTTGTCATTAGGGAAAAGCAAATCAAAACCACAACGAGGCATCGCTTCACCACCAGCAGGTCGGCCACGATGGAAAACCGTGGAAACAAGTGCTGGCGAGGGTGTGGGGAAACAGGACCCCTGGGGCACTGCTGGTGACACCTGAAAATGGTGCAGCTGCTGTGGGAAACCCCGTGGCAGATCCTCCAAAAACGACACACGGCCCGTTGATTCTACTCCTAGGTATCCACCCAAGAGAAAGGAGCACATATGTTCAAACAAATGGCTATACACTGGTGTTCAGCAGGATTCTTCATATCTAAAAAGTAGAAACAAAATGTGGCATATCCATTCAATGGAATAAAAAATAAGAACGGTGGATAAGACTACCATTCACAGCAAGAATGCAAGAAATGGTTACTGTCTTGAAAACAAAGGGGTGGTACCCTCCCACGGTGCTTTTATTGTTTAATTTTACCACCATGTGCATATATTTTTACTTTAGAAGTTTTGTAAACTTCAATAACTTAGCTATTGTTACTAAACAGGACATGTAATTACAGGACATGTAATACACAAAGTACTGAAAACCAGTGACAGAAAGAATATCTCCGATAAACCACATACAAACCTAGCTTCTTCCAAATATACCATTAAAAAGTGAAAAAAATAGGGGCGCCTGGGTGGCTCCGTCGGTTAAGCGTCCGACTTCAGCTCAGGTCATGATCTCACGGTTCCTGAGTTCCAGCCCCGCATCGGGCTCTGTGCTGACAGCTCGGAGCCAGAAGCCTGCTTCAGATTCTGTGTCTCCCTCTCTCTCTCTACCCCTCCCCTGCGCACACTCTCTCTTTCTCTTTCTCTCTCTCTCAGAAATAAAACATTTTTTTAAGTGAAAAAAAACAATTTTTTACGAATCATTTATCTGATAAGGGACTTGTATCCATAATATATTAAAAACTCTTACAATTCAACAATAAAAAGACAAAAAACCCAGGTAAAAAAAAAAATGGGCAAAGATTTGAGATGTTTCTGTAAAGAAGATACACACGTGGCCAAAAAACACATGAAAAGATATGCAACATCATGCACCATTAGGGAACTCCAAAACAAAGCCACAAGGAAATATCACTTCCAATGCACCAGGAGGACTACAATCAAAAAGCACAATGACCACACGTATTGACCAGGATGTACCGAAAGGGGAGTCCTGAGGCCTTGCTGGTGGGAATGCGAAATGCCGCAGCCACGCTGGAAAAGTCTGGTAGTTCATCCATATGCTAATCACGGAATTACCAGAGAACCCAGCAATTCCACCGTATGGAAATGAAACGTCCACAAAACTGTACATGAATTTTCTAAGCAACGTTGTCCACAATACCCCAAAAGTGGAAACAACCGAAATGTGTATGAATGATGCATAAACAAATTGTGGTCTGATCTACCCAAAAAATGGAATGTCATCGAACCATAAAAAGAGATGAGGTAACAATACGTGCTACCGCAGGGATGCACCTTGAAAACATAATGCTCAGTGGAAAAGTCCACAAAAAACCATAAATTATTTCCCCATATGAAATGTCCAACATACACAAAGCTACTGAGAGAGAAAATAGACAAATGGGTCCTATTCTGGGGGGACACAGGGTATGAGAATGGGGAGTCGTGGCTAAAGAAAACAGGGCTTCTCTCTGGACTGATAAAAATGTTGCAAAATTGGATTGTGGGGATGTTTGCACAACTCTCTACACACACTGAAACTAACTGTACACTCTGAATTTTGTGGTATGGGACTATGGGTCAGTAAAGATTTAAAAATATATACATCTTAATATACATGTTTATCAACATAATTCCCAGCCATAAAACGTATGAAAATATGTTGTTAGAAACATGAGAAAAATACATGACGGAAATCAATCTGCTGAAAATGAAAAGTAAGTAGATGTCGGAAGACCAGCCAGCCGACCCGGCGACAGTCCGCCTGGGAGACGGTGCTGGCTCGGACAAGAGCCGTGTTGGTAAGGAAGCACGTGGAGGAAAGTGGAAAGGTTTCAAAGACACTCAGGAAGTCTTGATAACCTGCATATGAACGGTAAGGAGCAGGCATCAAGGATGCCTTGCATGACACAGTTGCTTATTTGTTCTATTTCTGCCAGAAGTTTTTCCAACGCGGTTCACAAAGATGATCTCTGAAATGGGTCACAATGGGGGCCCCTGGGTGGCTCAGTCGGTTAAGCGTCCGACTTGGGCTCAGGTCATGGTCTTACCGTTCTTGTGTTCAAGCCCCCGCAAGGAGCTCTGTGCTGACAGCTCAGAGCCTGGAGCCTGCTTCAGATTCTGTGTGTCCCTCTCTCTCTGCCCCTCCCCTGCTCCCGCTGTCTGTCTCTGTCTGTCTCTGTCTGTCTCTGTCTCTCAAAAATAAACATTAAAAAAAAAACTTGAAATGGGTCACAATTATGAATAGAAGCTTGCCAGACTGGGAGAAGTTTAGAAAGGGGAAGAGAGAAGTTATTTCATCCCAGGAGGTGCATGCAAAAGCAGAAAGAAAGGAGCGGGAAAAGTCAAAGCTTAGACGCAGCTAAAGGCAGACTGGAGAGGAGCCTGCAGGCAACTGGGAGCCACTAGAAGTCTCTAATGGAGCAGAGCAGTCATCCTTGGCCTAGAAAACAGGAACCCCAGGCACCAGTGTGAACAATAAACGGGGAAGGAGAATGACTGGCAGGAGCCGGCCTAAGGAGATGCCTTCGTAGACCAGGGCGAGGACTGATGTTCTAGAACTCCTGGTGCCCCGGACAACAGTACAAGAAATCACTGCTAAGGAAACGTGATTATATAACCACGCTTCCCCAACAAACATAGAACCCAGACAGCAGAGGAGTGCTAATATAGCTCACATATTCTGCACTCACTCCCCGCCACCAGCCTCAAGAGGGCAAAGGACAATTTGCGGCTCCTCGTGTCAGAGGCTGCTGAGAGCCTCCAAGAGAAGCAAAGGCATCGGGAGACTCCTCGACCTGCGGATTCCTTGACCTCATGTTTCTCTTTGCACTGCTTATTCACCAGTAAAGCACAGCATTTATCATGTTAGCCAAGCCTGAGTGGTCATCCCTGCCAACTTTCAAAGGAAGCGGGGTCCATTTTCTTAAGAAGCCATGATTTCCTAATAGTGGATCTTTACACTTTGGGTAACTGTAAACATCTGAATTTCTTGAATTGTCTCATATGCTTTGATTTCTTCTCCTTAATCCCGTTGATCCTAACTTAAGGACTTTCCAGTCATTTTGTGAAAGTTTACTTTCAACTTGCATTCATTTAAGTCATATATGATGAAGTTTTGGGGTGATGGGGGTTTGTGGGGTCCAGAGATGACAGCCAAGAAAGAATTCTTGAAGACATCTTTGGTGCAAAAAGGTGATTTTATTAAAGCATGGGGACAGAACCCATGGGCAGAAAGAGCTGCACTGGGGTCCTGATGGGTAACTCACTATACACCCTCAGGTTGGGAGGGGGTCAGGGATAGAGTAAGTCTCTTAAAGGATTTTGGAAGCGAGGTTTCCAGGACCTTGAGGGGCTAGCTGTTGCTAGGGAAACGCCATTTATTACTATTCAATAAAACCTCAGTCATGAGACCTTTCGGTCATGAGACCTCTTTGGGGCGGGGGGTATAGGCTGGGAGTATGATTGCCAGCGTACATCTTGGGGCAGTTGAGATAAAGGAAGTAGACTTACAGGATCCCCGAGGTTGGGATAATGTTAAGCTAAGGTTCTCTTTTGCCCCTAGCAAAGGGTAGAGGGAGGTCACTCTGCTGGTTTCAAGGACTTGTCAATGGGCCATAGGCAGTAAGGGAATTTCATTTTTCATTTGCCTTAGTTTCCCTCATCACCATGGCAAGCACTTAAACCCCTTCCCTTCATTCTTCGGTAGCTGGGAGTGTCCAAGGAGTATCACACAGATCCCACCCGGGGTGGGGACAGGGGGGTGCTACCTTGGGCTTTGCCCCTCCGTCTGCCTCATGCTCCCCCATCACACAGACGATACAGAACTGGGCGCACCTTACTGGCGGAATGGACAACCTCTGTATCTAATGTACTGCAGGTACACCTAACATAACTGAAATGCCAGTAAGATCCAAAAACTTACCCAAAAATGCTCTAATCGTCCCAGCCCCGATCTACTTTCCAGCCGAATTTCTCAATATTCTGCCTGTCCTTACACTACGGCCCCACGTGCCCTACGTTATTTCCCCCCAAAAAAGCACAACACGTTCAGTTCCACGTCTTTGAACGTGCTCTGGTCGCTGGAGTAAGAAACAACAAATGAAATAACTCATCATACTCCACCATGAGCATCCACTGTGAGCTAGACACTTAGTAGGCAATCTGTATTAGCATCCTAATCTAATCTTCGCAGCCACCATACAACATTGGTATTATTTTTCCTATTATAAGCACATGAAAGTTGAGGCACAGAGAGAGTTTGCCTAAGAACCCGCACTACTCCCAAATTCTATTGCCTAGTAAGGAATGGCTGGGAACCCAGTTCATCTGGAAAACCCTAACTCGATGCTCAGAATCCCCCTGTCAAGTCCTCCAATCCGCAAACATTACTGATCACAAGCCTCTTGGGGGTATTCCAGCCATTCAGCTCTCCCCAAATTCAAAGTCAGCAAAGCCTTTGGGTCAGCAGTATCTCCCTCACTCAGCTGGAAGATACTAACAGCAATCATGACTTAACTCCTTTTGCGCGTCTGCTTAACAGATGATAGGTGCTCGATAACTACACGTCGAAATAAATGGTCCCCTGGCAAGCCGCTATTCCACCTTTCGCGACCCAAGTGGGCAAGGGAAAGGAACCGAGCTCAGGCAGACAGTTCCGTCCTTCCCAGCCCTTCCCCGCCCCCCCCTCCCCCCGCGGTACTGTATGGCCAATGCATCTGTCCACTCCGCCGCAGGTAGCTCAAGGGCAAGACCAGTTATCACCCACACCTGGGACCCCAGGGCTTAGCGCCGTACCCGGAACACAAAAACATGCCCGAAAATTGTTTAAGGGAATCGGAATCCAGTCCCCCACACTAACTTTCTAAAACAAACTAGGGGAGAACCTGCTGCGGCTGAACAGCTTTACACGTGAGGCTCTTCAGAATGAAGTGCATTCTCACTGCAGCTCCTGAAACTCTCCCCGCCACCCCCCCCCCGCCACCACCTCCACCCCCGATATCTGAGTTGACAGATTACACAGCCAGCACAAAACCTGGAAGCAAATATCACACACCCGGTTTATTGACCTTGGCTCGTCTAGAGATGAGGGCGCAAGCTGCATTTCTGTCTTCGGCGCTGAGTGGGGCCACTTTTACAGGTAAGCTGCTCCGGAGCACACCTTTAGGCACTGAAAGCACTACCTGGGTGCAAAGCTGGGGTGGGGGAGGGGAGGGGTCTCGACCGGGGCCGCGCAACAGACGCTGACGTCAGCCCGGACGCTTGACCTTGCGACCCCTTCCCAGGACCCGCGGCCGCCAGCGCCGCGCCCCTCACCTCGGTTCTCCTCCTCCAGGTACCGCACCCGCAGCTCGTCCTCCGTCTTCACCTCAGAGCTGTAGCCCCTCCGCGGGGCTGAGCCCCCGGCCACGGGCGCCCAGCCCCGGGCCCACATCGCCGGGCCGACCCGCGGGCCCGTCAAGGAGCCGGGCAGCCTCCACCCGGGGCCGAGCCGCGCACAGCAAGCGGCCACCAAGCGAGCGCGGCCGGCCTGCAAGGCGCCCAAGGCCCCAGGCGCCGCCGCCGCCGCCGCCGCCATCTTGTATGTTTACGGCGTGGGCCCGCGGCTGCCGCCCCGCCCCCGCCGCGCGCTCGCCGCCGCGCGCACGCCGGGCACGCCCACGTCCCGCCCCCCGGAGCCTCTCTCCGGTGCCCGTCCGCGCCCTAGGCCCCGCCCCCTCACCGCCTCGCCCCGCCCAGACCGGATGACAGAGCGTCGGGAGCCTCTGGCCCGGGCCTCCCCAGGCTGGCGCGCGCGGTAAAGGCTCATCCAGCAAAGGCAGGAAGAAGTAGTTTTCCCAGGCTTGGAACGGTTTAGGAGACAGTGTTCCATAAGAACTCCACGCTCTCCCCGGCCTACGCCCTGGGGTCCCAGCTTAGCTGCAAAGGTGAGCTGAAATGTTTGAGCTCCCGTTTGGCTGGCTGGGTAGCAGCTCTGCGCCGGACTCCCGTTCACCCATGTATGTAAGAGGCACAGGTCATCCGTTAAACGTGCCCGTGAACATCCTCAGGGCATGCTGCGCGGAGTTCAGGAAGGGGGTGGGAACAGCAGGTGGACTGGCCTGCCCGGAGTCCAGAGTCCTGGTAAGGCACCGTGGTCTTGACAAAATGGGCTCAAGCCAAACCATCTGCTGAGGCGGGACTGAGAGCATATGGCTGTCCCCTCGGCCTCAAACGCAGAATGTCAATTCCTTGTGTAGGTGTTCATCAGAGGAGTTTGAAATGTTCTCCTGCCTGGTTTCTCTCCGATCTCAGCCAAGACAAGGTGTGCTTAGGAGGACTGTTTGAAAAGTATGCTGCTATGAGCATACTCCCACTGCCACGCACATTTCTGCCGTAGGTCGACCACACGTTTGGATCCTGAGCAAAACCTTCTTCCACGTTGTACCTTCAGCTCTGCCCAAAGTGGAAAGAAAAAGCCAGCTGGGTCCCATGAGTGCATCTGATGTGCGGCTGCTGTTGAGGGCACCTTTTATTCTACTTCTGTAAAGTGCCACTTCTGAAATTTCTCTTGAAGCAGAGGACAAGGAAAAACTTTGCTTCTTCTTATATCTTTCCCCTTTCCTTTCCTTGTTTTTGGTTTTTTTTCAGGAATACCTTGATCAATGTATTTGATTTTTCATGTATGTGTAAAAGTTATGTATGATTTTAAAATGTATATCTGACAGTCCTTTTGGTAAGCATAAAAAATCCTAAGTGATAAAAAGTTCATCTTTCCCCTTTTCTGATACTCATGTTCACTTTGGTGCTAAGAAACTCTGGAATTTTATTTATAGCTCAGCTGTTGGGATTACTGTACAATCTAAATTATTGTACACTTTTATTAGATGCTAATTACTTTGATATCTTTATGTTGGCTCATCAACAGATTATAAATTCAAATACAGGTGTTCCAGAACACCTGACATAATGCTATTTAAAATAATATAATCTTGGGGCGCCTGGGTGGCTCAGTCGGTTGAGCGTCTGACTCTTGATATCAGCTCAGATGGTGATCTCTCCTGAGATCGAGTCCTGCGTCAGGCTCTGCACTGACCACGTGGAGCCTGCTTGGAATTCTCTCTCTCCCTGTCTCTCTGCCCCTCCCCTGCTCTTGCTCTCTCTCAAAATAAATAAATAAATAAACTTTAAAGTAATACAAACTTCCAGTTGTAAAACAGATAAGTCACAGAAAGTGCAGGGCAGGGATAATAGTCAATAATACTGTAGTAACATTGTATAGCAACAGATGGTAACTACACTTACTGTGGTGATCTTTTGTGATTCATATAATTGTGATTTTGTGATTCATATAATTGCCAAATAACTATGTTTTACACCTGTGTAAACATAGGTGCAAACATATGTAAACATATGTAAATATAACTATGTTTCACATTTTTTAAAAGACAGATAAAAAACATTTAATTGAGTGCTATGATGCTAAATAAAATATTATTAAAGAAAGAAGCAAGTAGGGGCACCTGGATGGCTCAGTCGGTTAAGTGTCCAACCTCAGCTCAGGTCATGATCTCGCAGTTTGTGGGTTCGAGCCCCGCGTCAGGCTCTGTGCTGACAGCTTAGAGCCTGGAGCCTGCTTCAGTTTCCGTCTCCCTCTCTCTGCCTCTCTCCCACTCACGCGTGTTCTCTCTCTCTCTCTCTGTCTCAAAAATAAATAAACATTAAAAAATTGTTTAAAAAGAAGCATGTAGATGAGAACTACTGTTTGGTTGCTTTAAAGAGCTATGTAATCTCTCTTTTGCCCCAATAATTGAATCTAATTACAGTGATCGTCTAGAAGATTTTATTGTAGAACCAGGAATGTTACACACTGAAATTACCACACTGCACAGCGTAGGGAATAATAGTCGCTGGTTCTGGAGGAGGGTTGTGTGGTGACATATGGCAGCTATACTGTGGTGAGCAGGGCATAAGGTATAGAAGGCAACATAGAGACTCTAGCTCCTTCCTGAACAGTTGTGACTGGTTCTTACTGAAAGCAGTCGTAAGCATGTCCCAGTCTGTGAGGATTGGTTCTTCAAAGCTGATGCAAATAACAGATATCACCATGACCATTACAACATGTCAAGTCAGACGCACTCGGCTTTGGATCCGATCTCAATAATTGCTTCACAAGTTACTTAAAGACTCTATGCTTCCATTTCTCCATTTGTAATGCAGCTAGTATGATATCTGTTTCCACTCACGAGTTCTTTAACTCCAATTTCTTCATCTATAAAATGGGAGGGATTGTGCCCATGTTTTATAGGCTTGATGAAATCAGCATACAAAATCTTTGGCATGAGGAAATGAGAAGAGATTAGATACTATTAACTACCACTTATCAGCTTCCTTCTTAGTCCACTTCAGACATTTAGATACGTTATTTTACTTAATGTCCAGACAACTTTGAAGTTGGTATTATTACCCCCATTTTGCAGATGAGGGCACTGAGATCAAGTTACTTAATCAAACTCTGCTGCTAGTATGTCGCGAAGCCCGAATTTGAACCTTGATGTATCTGACTCCGATCCCCGTGTTCTTAATCACCGTTTGCACAGTCTCTCCCTAAATGTTAAGGCGGCCAATGAAATTTAATTCCCTTTTGTTCCTTTCTCTTTTTCAGTAAAAGATGTGCACCAGGAGCAGAGTAGGAGCCAGGCACAAGAAGCATCAGTGTGGGAGAGGAAGGTAGGGCCGGAGTTTTGGGTATCCGGTTACTATTACTTCCCATCTGTCCATAGGATTGGCCTCCTGGCCTCCAGCAAGCTCGCGGCTGACAGTCGTTTTGATTTGCCACATCCTTGACATTTTTCTAAGGCTTACTTCTATGTAATATGAAATGGGTATGATTCAGAGTGGCCAACCCTGAGCTCTTAGAATACAGCCAGGCCTGAATGGCAGAAGCCACCCCTCGTAGAACACAGCTCTGTTGCACAAAACACGCAGGAGAACGTAGGTGTCCCTGGTAAAATGGACACTTGCCGACATGTTACCAACCACGGGTGGAGAGACAAACTAGTCCAGCAAAAGCTATGTGAGGAACAAAGCGGAACTCTGGACTTTTGGAAAACGAGACTATATTTTAAAACTATCTTGCCTGAGGGGCGCGTGGGTGGCTCAGTCCATTGAGTCCCCGACTTCAGCTCAGGTCATGATCTCACAGTTCATGAGTTCGAGCCCCGTGTCGGGCGCTGTGCTGACAGCACAGAGCCTACTTCACATCCTCCGTCCCCCTCTGTCTCTCTGGCCCTCCCCCGCTTGCGCTCGCTCAAAACTAAGTGAAGTGTTACAAAGAAAAACTATCTTGCCCCAAGCAATTGACAAGCGAGTAGTATATTAGCGGAAAGGCTGGGCCACTGTATCAGAGACCCCATGAATGTGATGGCTTAGACAAGAATGTTAGCAGGCCGGACACGTAGGATGGCTTTGCCGCCTTCAACATGGGGCCTTCGTCTCTAGGTGTGAAGTGGCTGCTCCCTGGGCCCAGCAAGGCAGACAACATGAGGGGACATCCCAGCTCTAGAGTTGGCACCTGTCCCTTTTACCCCTTTCCGCAGGTCACACCTGGCAGCAAAATGGGCCTAAAAAAACATCCTCGTGCGGGCCAACCATGTACCCAGCTACAATTGTATTACTGGGTACAAAGGGGATTACAGATAGTCAGGAACACAGTCTGACACAGGGTTTTTGAACTTATATTTTTAAGCCAAAATTTTGGTGAATCCTGAGCTAAAGGTTCACAAGCCCTTAAAATGTGAAAGGTTTCACAAGAAACAGTTGGAACTGTGAACTGAAGACCTCTTTCAACACAAGCTCCCTGGGAATGATTGCTATTATATCTTCAGGATTGAAGATACAATATAAAAGATAGGTATAAGAAAGTGTGTATAGGGGCGCCTGGGTGGCTCAAACGTCTGACTTCAGCTCAGGTCATGATCTCACAGTTTGTGGGTTCGAGACCCACGTCGGGCTCGGTGCTGACAGCTCGGAGCCTGGAGCCCGCTTCGGATTCTGTGTCTCCTTCTGTCTCTGCCCCTCCCCCACTCGTGCTCTGTCTCTCTCTGTCTCTCAAAAGTGAACAAACGTTAAAAAAAAGTTTTTTTCAAAGAAACTGTGTATACCCTGTTAAATCTTAATGACCTACCTACACAGTAACACACAGGTACACTTGTAATCTACATGTTCTATGATATAAAACTATGAGAAGATGATAGAAAGAATATGTATACGATTGTGTTCAAGGTCACATGGTTGTGTTAATTTTAATGTAAAGCTCTTTAAGTACTAAATAGGGTTTTAAGTATTTATAACTTTAAGGCACAAGAAATGGTCACGGTACATTCAAAGAGGGGTGCAAAATTTTACGCATGCTTTAGTACCAAAATAAAAATCACAACAGCCCCTCTGAATTTCTTTGGGCCTCTTTTTAATGCTTTTAGATAGTCTTGTTTTTCAAGGGTTCTCTAAGTCTCCAGAGTGGATTTCCTCCAGAAGCTCTCCCTTTCCCACCTACCCTGAATACTCACCTCCAAGAGGGAATGATTGAATGGCAAACTCAGTAAGCCCCATGCCCCAAGTCTTGGAAGGTTCCAGTAAGCCTCACCCGAGGACATTGTCCCCACAGAAACAGTAATGGTAGGGGACACCCTCTGAGAAGGCCTCTTGACCAGACACTGCGCTCCACACCCTACCAAGATTTTGCAGGTTCCACTCATAAGTACCAACAATGACCACATGTGCCTATGAGCTCCCTCCACCTACGAGGCAAAAGATAGGTGTTGCACAAACAGGGAAACTGAGGCTTTAAATTGCTGAGAGTTACATAGCTATACGTTACAGAGCGAAGCCTCAAATAATCGACTCTAGAATCCGAATTATTCGTTGTTACCTGGTATCATCTGCTTTTCTCAAGTGATCCTCAGGGCTCTGCCCTCCCCTTCCCACCCCGCACTGCCAGCTGTGGGGAACTTGACCAAACTCCTCTGTTATCCTCCTCTATGGAAAGCTTACCCTCTGCATTAGACCCTCTGTGGTCATAATTTCCCAGATACTGCCTCTTCCTCCTGCCAATCCCTTAGTGGCCATTTTCGTGTGACTCATACACACAAACATACGTGCACATGTACACTAGGCTCTGAAGACACAGGCCACCATGTAGGCTGGGAGGGATGGGGACATTGGGGGATGATCAAGTATACGTGGCTTCTTTGGGGGTGATGGAGATGTTCTAAAATTGAATGGCGATGGTTGCGTAACTGTAAGAATATCCTAAAAACCATTCAATTGTACATTCTATTTGTTTAATTTACGTATGTATTTTGAGAGAGAGAGAGCGCAGGCGAGGGGCATAGAGAGAGGGAGGGAGAGAATCCCAAGCAGGCTTGGAGCCGTCAGCACAGAGCCTGACGTGGGGCGTGAACCCACAAACCGTGAGATTGTGGCCTTACCCGAAACCAAGAGTCAGACATTTAACTGACTGAGCCACCCACGTGCCCCTGGATTGTACATTTTAAATGGATGAATTGTATGGTATGAGAATTATGTCTTAATAAAAAGAGGATATGGATTATGGCTTCTTCAATAGACGGCTGATTCCGTATCTGAGACAGAGAAAACACAAGGCAAGCCCAGAATATCTTATTGTGCGAGAATACAGTGAGATGCTCAAAGAATGGCAGAGGTGAGAAAGGACACAGACTGAAAGCGATCCTTCTGGCCAGATCTGGGACAAGTGGAGCTTCAGTATGAATAATGCCAGCAATGGATACTAACATTTAGATTTTTTTTTTCTTAAGTCAGTGGACAATTGAGTAAATGGTGGAGGCCAGTTTCTCTCTGCTGGAGTGGGAGAACACAGATAAGCCAGTGGGGCAGGCAGGTGGGGGGGGGGGGGAAGGGGGGGCTGCTGCTAGGATCACCCATGTGATAAAGGAATGGCATTGGAAACATCAGTGTAAACTCACATTTAGCTCAGTATAGATGCAGATGATTACAATAGAAATATTTAGGTACGTGTGTATACATTGGTTAGTATGTACACATATATGTCCTTGCTCTCAGCTAAGATGACCCCGAAGCAATGGCAGCTCAGTAGCAATGAGCACACTTAGTGCCCAGATCTTGGCTTCTAATACCATTCTTCGGTAAAAGTGCTCCTTGGAGAAATGGCTGGTTTTAGGATGGGTCATTATAGAACATTTACAAGATGAGCCTGAAGGATGTTGTAGAGCCAGAAAGTACGAAAGTGCTAAACAAAACAAAACAAAAACCCACAATCATGGGAATATGTCAAAGAGACTCAAAAACCAAGTGAAAGACCTCCCCGATGGCCAGATGCGGAACAAGTTGAAACAAAATAAATAAATAAAGGAGTGTAGGATTATAAACCAAAGCGGAAAATAAGTATTCATAAATCCCATTGATCTAAATAAATGCTTGAATAAACAAATGGGAAAGAAGAGACAAATCTCCAACGCAGAATTCCAAATAACTTACGTAGACACTCTGCCCCCGGGGAGGAGGAGCGTAACC
This sequence comes from Felis catus, assembly GCF_018350175.1. Classification (NCBI taxonomy): domain Eukaryota; kingdom Metazoa; phylum Chordata; class Mammalia; order Carnivora; family Felidae; genus Felis; species Felis catus. Next base: position 4,387,830 of record NC_058380.1, read on the forward strand.
ACTATTTAAACGTGGGCTGCACACTTCCTCTCCATTCTGCTGTTAAACCCATCCAGTGAATTTTTTAAACTGCAGAGCTGCAGATTGCTGAGATTTCTTAATCAATCACTTATTCTGAGCACATTTCCATTTAAAATTTTGAGCATATTTATAATAGCTGCTTGTCTGCTAATTCATTTAATTTATTTTTTAATTTACATCCAAGTTAGCCTATGGTGCAACAATGATTTCAGGAGTAAATTCCTTAATGCTCCTTACCCATTTAGCCCATCCCCACAACCCCTTTAGTAACCCTCTGTTTCTTCTCCACATTTAAGACTCTCTTATGTTTTGTCCCCATCTTTGTTTTTATATTACTTGTCTGCTAATTCAAACATCTGGATCATCTTGAGGTCTGTCTCCGTAGTTTACATTTTCACTTGTGCAGAAGCTCTGGAAAGTATGGTTTGCAGGCTCCTGAAGTTCCTCAGGATGCTTTCTGGGGGACTGCAAGGTCAACACCATTTTCATAATAATACTAAGATGTTATCTGTCTCAATGTGTTGACGTTGGCATTGATGGTGCAAAAGCAGTTGTCCATAAGACCACTGGCACGTTAGCATGAATCAAGGCAGCAGCACTAAACTGTACAATTGGCTAGTTACTTAAGAATTTCTTTGATGGGGCACCTGAGTCACTCAGTTGCTTGATTGTCTGACTTCAGCTCAGGTTATGATCTCGCAGCTTATGAGTTCGAGCCCCACATCAGGCTCTGTGCTGACAGCACAGAGCCCACTTCAGATCCTCTGTCCCCCTCCTTGCACCCCTCTCTCAAAAACTAAATAAATATTTAAAAAAAGAACTTTTTTGATAAAGCCAGATAAACTATTAGTTTCTTTAAATCTCAACCTTTGAGTACACATCTTTTTAGTATTCCTTGTCACAAGATGTGACTCATGCATGAGTCACTTTTGCGGCACAATGAAGCAGATAGAAAAAGTACTTATGTGGTTGGTTCAGCAGAACTAGCTGACTCTTTCATGAAACATCATTTCTAATTGAAAGAACGATAGGTTGTGGCATCTGGGTGGCTCAGTCGGTTAAGCATCTGACTCCTGATTTCTGCTCATGTCATGATCCCACAGCTTGTGGGTTTGAACCCCCCATCAGGCTCTGCTCTGTCAGTGCAGAGCATACTTGGGATTCTCTCTCTCCCTCGCTCTCTGCCCCTTCCCCACAGTGCTCTCTCTCAAAATAAATAAATAAACATTAAAAAAAGAAAAGAACAATAGGCAGTCCCACTGTTCTCTCAAAATTTAGCATTTGATAGATATTTTCTAAAAAAAGAAAGTCATGTGAGTGTATAACTTCAAAGAAAGTGACAATATTTTTTGCCCACAATAAAATTTGAAATTTCAAGTGAAAACTGGAATTTTGAAAAACTTGTATCCACTATCATGAGCATTAGAGTTTCCTGATATGTAAAGATTTGCCTGATGAGATCAGTAATGATATTAGTGAGTTATTTTTTTTTAATATTGAACAATGAAGTGTGCCAATATTTGAAAGATCTACATAACTCAATGAGTCAGTATTTTATAAATGGCCAAAGCTAATGTTGTAAACTGTGCATGAATAAAAGATCCCCATTAAAAGTGCAGTATAAAATAATGGATTTTAATAGAATAGAATGTGAAATACAGCAGCCTATAATACAGCTTCAAATTCCACACTGCAACAAACATTTAAGAAACTAGCACTTGTCAAACGTTAGCATAGTATAAAAGAATATCCACAATTATCTGGAAAGGCTATTAAAATATTTCTATCTTGGGGCGCCTGGGTGGCTCAGTCGGTTAAGCGGCCGACCTCAGCTCAGGTCACGATCTCGCGGTCCGTGAGTTCGAGCCCCGCGTCGGGCTCTGGGCTGATGGCTCAGAGCCTGGAGCCTGTTTCCGATTCTGTGTCTCCCTCTCTCTCTGCCCCTCCCCCGTTCATGCTCTGTCTCTCTCTGTCTCAAAAATAAATAAACATTAAAAAAAATTTTTTTTTTAAATAATAAATAAATAAATAAATAAGTAAACTTTAAAATATGTATATTGCAGAAACTAAGGTCACTTTTTCAGTAACAGCATAGCAAGAGCATGCCCTCTGGATTCAAACTATCTAAGTTTCACCAGCAGCGATCCCTCTTGTTAGCAGTGCAAGCTTGAGCAATGGACCTTCATCTGTAAGATGGGGAAAATAGTATTATTCCCTCTCTACAGTTGTTTGAGGATTAAGTGAGATTACATGTATAAAGCACCGAGTGCTTTATGTTACAAACATTCTGTAAGTATTAGCTGTGATTATTATTACTTTTAAGACACAGTTTCTTTAGCATTGAGCTATGATCTCTAAGACAGTATACATTGAGGTAGGATAAAAAATATTAGGACTTCTGCTTATATCTTACCCCTTGCCATAACTTTTATTTGTGCGTGTTTATGTGCACACGCATGGAATTATATGCTTAAAATTTTTTGCCCTCTTCCTGATAGCATGTGTGATTAAAAAAAAAAAAAATTAGAGACTATTGGCTCAGAGATTTAATCAAAACCCAGAAGCATACTTATACTCTCCAAGAAGCATTTTCATTCTCAAAATGAAGCTTCTTTCATTGGAGACCACAAAATATCTTTAAATCATTAATTAATTATTTTAAGTTTGCCCACCTGTCCTGGGGGATGGGAACATGCCCACTTTGGACTGTGGTCCAAAAAGCCAGTGTGCTACATTTATCTGCAACCCCAGCAGTCAATGAAAGTTCCTTTGTCAAATCCCCAGATCGAGAACAGCGTGTTGCCTGGGATACTTAGTTTATATTAAGCAACCAAATTTATAAATAATTCAGGAAATGAGACAGGCCTTGTTTGAATAAGCAACATTCCTATAGACGTGCCCAATAGCAAAACTATGTATGTCATCTCATCTAAAGTCACCTGACAATCATATATCTGCAAATTAGAAAGCCCAGTTAAGTTAAATGGGGGCTTGGGAGACATGGAAGGAAGACCTGACTTTTAATCCCCAGTCATCAACAACAGCGCAAGCCTCTGTATTTCCCCACACATTTGTCACATGTTATGTCTGCAATTGGCTGCCACTCAGGAGGTGGATGCAGGGTACGCACCACGCTGGAGACTTTGTCTTTTTTCTACAAACAGGTCGTGGTAGTAGTTAGGAGAAAGGAGAGACAATGTCAAAGTTTCGCTGGGGGGTAATCATCACGTTGAAAGAGAAAGAGAAGGAGAAAGTCCCCCAATATCCTACTCATCACACCGATTGCTTTTTAAACAACTGAGATGTCTCCTTCAAGTACTAGATGCATTGGGGTGTAGAGCCCAAGGGCCAGACAGCCCAGTCTGGAATCCTTGTGATTGATGGCAGTGTATCATAACCCAGCAAATGTCCTGGAATCTTCTGGCCTTTAGAGCCCAAAGTCATTTTCAGCCCCAAAGAGAAAGGCAATTTTATCTCCTATTAAATATGAGAGTAAGAACATGTATTTTTAACAGACACATCCCTGTAATGCTGCTGGTGCGTGGGTTAGTTGGGGATGATGTAACCCAGAGACACATACCGAGTTTCGTTATTTGGGGTCAAACACTCTTCTTTTTCAAGTCTGTAGGCCAGGATTGATTTCTAAATTATGTCGAAGAATGTCTCTGGCTCTTTGGGACCAACACCTGATTACTGCTAGATTGTAAGATCCAGGAGCATCGTCCCTTGTACCTCATACAGGCCATAGTATCCCAGGTCCTCTGTAGTGCCCGAGACAAATTAGATGCTTGAAAATATTTGTTCTTCTTGTTGAACAAATGAAAATAAGGTCTGTGGCTTCCCATGAAGTCAGAACTAGGCTGAACCCCATGCGCCCCAAATTACTTAATTTTAGTAGTATCTCAAGACCCAACATTTTGCTTTAAACTTTTTTTAAATTTTTTTTTATTTATTTTTGAGAGAGAAAGAGAGACAGAGCACAAGTGGGGGAGAGGCAGAGAGAGGGGGAGACACAGAATCGGAAGCAGGCTCCAGGCTGCGAGCTGTCAGCACAGAGCCTGACGCGGGGCTCGAACCCGTGAACCGCGAGATCGTGACTTGAGCCGGAGTCGGACACTAAACCGACTGAGCCACCCAGGCACACCCCCCACACAACAATAGGCTTTTAAGCTAGAATTGTAGAGTATATAGTGTTGATCTGTTACTGTTGTAATAATTCTCACAGTATAAATACATTATTGTTTCTTTAATTATAGCATTTTTTAAACATTTCATTCTTCAGTGGGGTCCATGAATAAAATGACAATATTTAAAGATATTTTTAGATGTCTGAGATATGTACACATTCTAGGCTGTTTTTTAGTTAAAAGATTATTTCAACTTTTTACCTTAAATATCACAGATTGCGGTACCTATAAGTGTGTGTGACAGACTTAAATGCTATGATCAGTGTATTCTTCTGCAAGCAATGTGGTATTCATTTAATAATGTGAACTTTCAGAATAAGATTGAGTTGCCCAGGAAGTTCTGCTACAATTTTGTTGCTAAAAATGTAACAGCTAATCACCTGGACATTGTGTGTGCAGTCAGAACACAGGGCTCTCGTACCCAGGTACAGAGCTCCAAGAGCTTGGAACACCACTTGTATCATTGATACTATGAATGGTTTTCCACTTTCAAGTATTGGGTGAGTTTGCAGAACTGATGGGCAATTCACACCTTATGCCGGTGGTTCTCAGCCCCTAGCAGAACAATAGAATTACCTAGGAAGCTTAACTAAGAATGATGATAATAATACACATGTCTATGCAGTCATCTCTTCCCTAACAGAGTACTGGATATCCTAATTTTGTCCCTTGGGAGGGCTGTTTGGCATCTGTTTGGTATCATTTTACATTGGGAAGTCTCTTTGGTATCTGGTACCATTTTGTATTGAGGTTCTTTTTTTCCCCCCACTTCTAGAAACCCTATTTCTGCTGTGTAGTTTATGAAGCCACCTGAAAATGATAAGTCTGAATAGCTCTGATTAGTCCTTGGTATTTAATCAGAATGGAGAAGAGTGGAACCCTCCATTTGGGTATATTGAATCAATGATGGTCCAGAGGGAAGGAAGTTATGTTCAGTAAGGATATTGACAAATGCCCAGGACCTTTGGTTTCTTTTGTAGAGTATGTATTATAGTTGCCACCAAATTAAAAAGGTTTCATATCTAAGAACAAACGTCAGTTCTTGAACAGTTTTGCCTCAATCATTATACACAAACCCAAGTATCTTCTGTTGAACTGGAAAAGCAAACAATAATTGAAACACTCATGTTGATGACATTTTAACACCATGTAATTAATCACTTTCTCTTTTTTGAGCTGCCAGTTTTGTTTTCACTGTAGACCTAGATCAGGGAAGGGCAATATCAAAAGAGTCATCAAACATTTAATCCCATCAAGATATGAACATATGTCAGAGTTTTCTAAAGATAAGAAATTATTAAAACCAGAAAAGCAAGGTTTAAACTAAGCATACTGGTAAGTAAATATAGCTTTTTAGAAATGAGGAACTTTTGTTTAAAATGATTCAAGATGGGGCTCCTGCCGGCTCAGTCCGTTAAGTATCCCACTCTTAATTTTAGCTCAGGTCCTGAGCTTACTACGGTCCATGGGTTCAAGCCCCGCGTCAGGCTCTGCTCTGACAGTGTGGAGCCTGCTTGGGATTCTCTCTCTCCCTCTCTCTCTGCTCCTCCCCCACTTGTGCTCTCTCTGTCTCAAAATAAATAAATAAATGTAAAATAATAACAATAATAGAAATAAAATAAAATAATTCAAGAAATCAGTGCTACAAACAGAACAGCCTCCTGAAACTCTGCTCTTCAGTAGATAAGAGTTAACTGTGGGGTTGTGTCTTCCGCTGGAGACAAAGGACTCTTTTGTTGTTTCCTGTTTTCTTTAGAGCACACTGTATATTCAAAGATCAAAGTAATATTTATCTGAACTGTTTGTTCTCATTATCATTCATAAGCTTTTTCAGTCAAACACATTTTAATGTGCATGTTTATTTATTTAAATACACACAAATGTACATATGTGTGGTTAGATAACAATTTAAAGTCTTAATTTCAGCCTTTTAAAACAAATTAACAGTAGCAAATGTAGGGCAACAGGCAGTATATATCCCACCTACATTTACCATCTTAATTGGAACTTCACCAAAAGCAAGTATGTATTAATAGAGTGATCAATCATTTTTGTAATCTGTATGCATTTTAATCACCAAAGATTTCAGATGACAATGTTATTTATTAACTTAATATTAGTCCCAGGGGTTAAAATCAAAAGATCTCAAGAATTATATCTAAAGTGTCACATAATCCTCAACTTTAAAAACAAAGAGGTGATGTTTAAAAGTCATATGCAGAGGGGCACCTGGGTGGCTCATTCAGTTAAGTGCCCAGCTCTTGGTCTCCACTCAAGTCATGATCTCACAGTTCATGAGATCGAGCCCCACATCAGGCTCCGTGCTCACAGTATGGAGCCTGCTTGTGATCTTCTCCCTCCCTCTCTTTCTCTGCCCCTCCCCCACTTGCTCTCCATCTCTCAAAATTAATAAATTTTAAAAAATAGTTTAAAAAATCACATGCAGATAGCAGAAGTGAAATAACCATGTTAAAACCATTTGCATTATTTTTTGGAGTTTACAAAAACCCATTGTTTTTATAAAACAGGAGTTATTTCTTAATTTAGTTAAATGCACGTTTGTGTTTTCATGCCTGAAAATATCGTATGTAAAGAATAATTTATCTGACCCACAAAACCAACAGAGGATATTCATAAGGTTTAAAATAATGAGGTTAGGGGCACCTAACTGGCTCAGTTGGTTAAATGCCGACTCTGGATTTCTGCTCAGGCTGTGATCTCATGGTTTGTGAGTTCCAGCCCCGCATCGGGCTTTGTGCTGTCAGCGAGGAGCCTCCTTGGGATTCATTCTCTCTCTCTCTCTGTCTCTCTCTCTCTCTCTCTCTCTCTCTGCCCCTCCCCTCTTTGTGCTTACTCTCTTGCTGTCAAAAATGAATAAACTTTAAAAACGTAAAGTAATGAGGTCAGAGAGAAGATACACAGCCCTTTTTTAACTCAGAATTGCCACACTGATATAATTTGCCCAAGAATTCAGGTAAAACAGCAATATTTCTCCTGCAACTTTTAATACAATTTATATACCTCTGCACTTACCAACAACATTTTTGAACTTGTTTAACTTACATCTAATAGTATTGATTTTTGAAAGAACTTTTTCTGCATTTTGGGCGGTCCAGGTATGCAGACGCTTCATCATTGTGACAGATTTCCTCTTGGCCAGTTTCCTAAGAGAGGGAGTTATGTTGAAACACCAGCACCCTTAAAACCTTAGGAGTTTATTTTGTTAGGCAACCTATTTTGTTGTTGTTGTTGTTGTTGTTGTTGTTGTTGTTGTTGTTGTTGTCATGCTTGGATCGAGGTTCTATTTATTTTTTAAGCTTTATTTATTATTTATTACTGAAGTGTCGTTGATGTACAATGTTATATTAGCTTCAGGTGTACGACGTACTGATTGTACAATTCTCTCCATTATTCAGTACTCCTCATGATGAATGTAGGTACCCCTGCCACCACATAAGGTTATTACAATCTTATTGATTCTACTCCCGATGCTGTACTTTTCGTCTCTGTGACTTACTTAGTTTACAACCGGAAGTTTGTGCCTCTTAATCCCCTTCACCTGTTTCACCCATCCCTCCGCCCACCTCCCCTCTGGCAGCCACCAGTTTGTCCTCTGTATTTCAGAGTCTGTTTGTTGTTTCATTTGCTTGTTTGTTCACTTGTTTACTTTTTATTTTTTTAATTTTTTAATGTTTATTTTTGAGAGACACAGAGAAAGAACGCAAGTAGGAGAGGCGGAGAGAGAGGGAGACACAGAATCCGAAGCAGGCTCCAGGCTCCGAGCTGTCAGCACAGAGCCCAACACGGGGCTCAAACCCACGAACCGTGAGATCATGACCTGAGCCAAAGTCAGACGCTTAACCCACTGAGCCACCCAGGCGCCCCTGTTTTGTTTTTTAGATTGCACATTTAAGTGAAATCATACGGTATTGTCTTTCTCTGACCTATTTCACTTGGCATAATACCATCTGGGTTCATCCATGTTGTTGCAAATGGCAAGCTTCCATTCTTTTTATGGCTAAGTACTATTCCGCTGTGTGTGTGTGTGTGTGTGTGTGTGTGTGTGTGTGTGTGTGTACCACCTCTTTATTCATTCATCTATTGAAAGACATTTGATTGCTTCCATATTTCGGCTATTGTAAATAATGTTGCAACAAGCATAAGGTTGCATACATCTTTTTGAATTAATGTTTTTGTGTTCTTCGAGTAAATGGCCAGTAGTGGAATTACTGGATCCTAGGATATTTCCACTTTTAGTTTTTTTTAAGTTTATCTATTTATTTTTGAGTGAGAACCAGCATGCACACAAGCAGGGGAGGGGCAGAGAGGGAGGATCCCAAGCAGACTCAAACCCACAAACCATGAGATCATGACCTGAGCCAAAATCAAGAGTCAGGCACTTAATTGACTGAGCCCCCCCAGCGCCCCCTCTGTTTTTAATTTTTTAACAAACCTCCATACTGTTTTCCACAGTGGCTGCACTGGTTCACATTCCTATTTTTAATTGATGCTTCTTAACTCTCTCTAGGCCGAATGAGTCCAAGGAACGTCCTGTACTTCCCACTTGGAGAGAAGGGGGAGCAGAAGCCCCCCCAGGGGCACGAGCCAGGTCAGCTGCTGTCACTGGAGAGACATGGCTGGGCAGCTGGCATCACAGGTCTGGCAGAACAGCAGCCGCTAACCCCCAGTTTGTATCCGTGGCAGTGCTCCTTCGCTCTGTGTAATGTCTGCCCGTAACCCATCCACCATCACTGGCTCCGTTTACCTCCTCTCATAACCGCATCTCTCCCCTGTCGGATGAAAGGCTCACTCCCTTGGATAGCTGTTAAAATGGCTTCCTTGTTAAGGGAATGTGTCTTTGTTTAGCCCTTATTATCAAAGGATTTTTTCCTTGATGTTCTAAAGTTTCAGGAACACAGTTCGCCACTTCCGTGACATAATGTGTTCTTGTCCCACTGGTGCACTGCCGTCTGAGTTACGTCGCCCATGACCTATTACATAGCTCCAGATGGTTGCTTTAAGATACGAATCGAGCCATATCCCACCCATCGCTTGGAAATGTTGTGATCTTTAGTTGTATTGCTCTACCCTATTGCCAACAACTTGTCAGTTTATTTTGTTTGTTTTTAGTTTTTGAGAGAGGAGAGATAGCGAGTGCGAGCTCAGGGAGGGGCCAAGGAAGAGAAAGAGAATCTTAAGCAGGGTCCATACTCAGCACAGAGCCCGACACGGGGCTCCATCCCATGACACTTAGATCATGAACTGAGCTGAAACCAAGAGTCGGACACTCAACCGAGTGAGCCCCCCAGGCACCCCAACTTCTCAGATTATAGTCTGTCAATTTGCAGACCAAATTTTTTTTATTTATTTTTTTTTATGAAATTTATTGGCAAATTCGTTTCCATACAACACCCAGGGCTCATCCCAACAGGTGCCCTCCTCAATGCCCATCGCCCACCCCCCATCAACCCTCAGTTTATTCTCAGTTTTTAAGAGTCTCTTATGGTTTGGCTCCCTTCCTCTCTAACTTTTTTTTTCCTTCCCCTCCCCCATGGTCTTCTGTTAAGTTTCTCGGGATCCACATAAGAGTGAAAACATATGGTATCTGTTTTTCTCTGTATGGCTTATTTCACTTAGCACAACACTCTCCAGTTCCATCCACGTTGCTGCAAAAGGCCATATTTCATTCTTTCTCATTGGCACATAGTATTCCATTGTGTATATAAACCACAATTTATCCATTCATCAGTTGATGGACATTTAGGCTCTTTCCATAATTTGGCTATTGTTGAGACTGCTGCTCTAAACATTGGGGTACAAGTGCCCCTGTGCATCAGCACTCCTGTGTCCCTTGGGTAAATTCCTAGCAGTGCTATTGCTGGGTCATAGGGTAGATCTATTTTTAATTTTTTGAGGAACCTCCACACCGTTTTCCAGAGTGGCTTGCAGACGAAATTTTGGTATTGTTTAGGACTCCGTGTAAAATACGTTGTAATTATGTTTTCAGCTGTAGCTTGGAATGGAGCCAACTTGTTATCTCCCCAATCTTTGGTTGACCGTGGTCTTGTAGCGGCAGGTATCCGGCAGGCAACCCGGGTGTCAGCACAGCACCAAGACAGGGATGCCCCAGGGCCCAGGGGCATCCCCTCCAGCTCCCCGCCTCCCCCATCCAAGTTTGTCACCGCCAGCAAGCCCCCTCCTGGGGAAGTTGTGTCTTCCCACAGGAATGGCGTGACACAGGTTCTGGGTCAGCCTGCTCTGTGCTGTACCTCTTTGTTTTATAGGGGACTTGGGTCCCCCCAAGTCTGGTTAGTTAGTATTTTCCAGGTTGTTGTAACACTCAACACACTGTCAGAGCACACACACGTGTGTGTGTATGTGCATGCATGAAATTGGTGTCTATTTAGATCCAGACTGGAACACACTTTTCGCCCCAAAGCCTGCTTGCCCACATGAAGCAGGGGTAAGAAAACATGGTTATCAAAAATAGCAACTTCAAAAGGATGGGACAGTGGGAGAGAGTGAAGGGCTGCGTAGCTCGCTCACAGGCCATTTTGCTGCTGTGAGGGTGCTCATTCTAGGTTCCTGGGTCTTTCCACAATCTCACAGAGGGGTTGCCGGAGGCGAGAACACATATCCCCAACACCTTAATGCACCATTGGCTTTGCGTGGTCGTCTTGTCTTGGGATGCTCATTCTAGGTTCCTGGGTCTTTCCACAACCTCACAGAGGGGTGGCCGGAGGCGAGAACACGTATCCCCAACACCTTTATGCACCATTGGCTTTGCATGGTCGTCTTGTCTTGTCAGAAAGAGAGCCATTATTTTTATGTTTCCTGTACAACATCTGGTCCTAAAACCCTCTTCGGATGATGTCCAAAAGTTCTTTTGCTCTTTGGCTGTTCAGATCTTTTTTCCCCCTCAGCCACTTTCCATACTTTTTCTTCCAGGTCTGTAATAAGTGACAGAGTTTTGGTTTTCGTTCATTTGTTTGTTTTTATGATCAGTCAGTCCCCAAAGTTTCCCAAGAAAGAGGGGGAAAAAAGGAATTAGAAGGAGCCACTACAACCCTATTAGGATGATTAAAATAAAAACCCCAACGACACCAAGTGCTGACAAGGATGTGAGACAGCAGGAACCCCATGCATCCTGGGGGTGCAGGATGGAGCACAGCCCCCAGGAGGGGGCTCAATAGTGTCCCCAGAGTTCAGCATACACTTAGTGGATGCCTGGGAGTCCCACTGCTGGGATTTGAGCCTCGAGAAATAAAACATTCTGTTCACACAGAAACTTGTAGAAGCTTTAGCCGTAATTGTCAAACACTGGACACCGCCCAGTGTCCTTTGGCACAAGAGAGGACGAGCGACCATTCCACGGGGTTATGCCCGGCAGCGAGAAGGGACTCGCAACTGACACGTTTGGCACCCAGGGTCCACGTCGGGGGCCTGGCGCCCAGAGAAAGAAGCCTGGCTGCGGGCGTCAAGGGTGACGTGATTCCCTTTGTCAGACAGTCTTGGAAAGACAAAACTACAGTGACCAAGTGGCTCAGAGCAAGATCTGTTTTTTCTCTCGCTCTGTTAAGTCATTATGTTTTCCTAAGATTTGTTCAAACTCTTCACTTCTTTTGTCTCACCTGGTAGAAGTTCCTCGGTTTTGTGATCGGTGACAGGACCACGAGCAGTATTTTTGGGTCTGCGGGTCATACTCTGTGCCCTCGACCATGGCGATCCTCTTTCTGCCCCCAGGCAGAGTCGGGGGAAGGTGGGTTAGGCAGGAGCCATCTGGGGTCAGCCCCCAGGCCCTGCTCCGGCTGACTTCGGGCTTGCCCACACTCCTCACAGCTCACCAACCCCGGGGACATCTCCTTCGCCTTTGGGTTTTCTGGGTTGTCTTTTCTCTTTAGATTTGACCAGGCTTCCATTGAATTTTTGGCCTGGATTTATTTCCTAATCTCTTGCTTAAAGCCTTCCTAATTGTAAAAACTCATAAGTTTTCCCAGTCTCCTAGGTTGCAGGTCTTCCTTTTAAGTATTCCTTTCATGCCAGAGAGCATTTCTGCAGTGTAACCTGGTTTTTCCCGTGCACTTAGTTGGGGTTCATCCCATAGTCATCGCCTGCTGGACACCACCAGTCAGGTGGTCCAGGCAAGCGGTCCTGGACATCCCAGCACAGAAGGACAAATTAAGCCGCTCCAAGCACTTAGATCATTAAGTCAGTTAAGACACACAGGGAGGAGCAAAGGGAAACAAATAGGGTTCACTAATGGTCTCAGGGCTGGGTGTAAGCAGGTGGGTGGGGATTCACTCCCTGAATCCTCGATTCGCTGTGTTAATGTCACCTGTGTGTCTGTCTGTCTTTGCTGCGTGAACCATGCCTGCCTTGTTGTCACAAGGGCCAGATGGACGTTTGAACAAGGAGACCCAATCCGGAGAGGTGCCCGCAGCCAGGCACCCCCGTCCCCATCACTGTTGCCAGCCAGCTCACTATTGTGAGCAGCTCCACAGCTCAGGGTTCCATTTGCATGTCTTGGACTGAGGACACAGAGGGCCAGACAGGGTGGTCGAATGAAAACCTCGTGAATATTTAGAGTCACGAACTGCAGGTACCTCTTAGTCTTTCCGTTCCCTCTCTGTCTGTGTTTAACACACACATGCTCTGCTTGCGAACTTATTTTTAACACATCCTAGGAATGCTGCCGATGGCTTTCGTTCTACTTGCGGATACCTATCCGACTTAACACCTTTCCCCTTGTCTTGTTTTCTCGTCTTCTATAGCACTGTTGGCTAGTAACAAATAAGACCAAAAATAAAAAATGCCCTATGCTACCCCCCCACCCAACCTGTTGAGGAAAGGGTGTGGGCGTGGGAGAGTCAACATCCATGTTGGTGTTTTCAAGGGTTTTCCTCTCTCCCTCTGATCCCTGGCGTTAGGGCCATTAGCCCTGGCTGTTAGCAAACGGGGTTTTCCTTCTGCAGCCAAATGGACCTCCCGGTACCAGGCTCCAGAACAAGACCCACTTCCTCAGTCACCGACAGAACTGAACAGCTACCGGAGCTGTCCTAACTGTTGGCCTCCCCATCTTTGGGGGACCTGGTCCCCTACGGCCCAAGGCATGGAGGAGTGGAGAAGGCCCACTTCTGCAGATAGGTACCCCCCCAAAGAGAGACAGGAAAGGGAGGGGCCAAGCCACTGACCCTTACATCCCTTGCCCCAAATGACCAGCCAGACTCTTCTTACTGTAAAGTGAAAATTCAGAAAACCACAAAAGACGAATATATGACGTAAGGGCATTGTTGTTAGATATATACTGGAAAGCACTAACCAAGTCAAGAAACCGAGAGTGGCCATCCAACCTGGAAGCTTCTTCTGTACGTCCCCTGCCACCTTCAGTAGCCATTGCAGTAACAGAACCACCGTCCTGACTTTGATGATAATCAGTCATATGAGCCCTTTTTTCCTCCATGGGGCAAGGAGAGAGTAGAAGGGGCCCAGAGTGTCACTCCAGTGAGATCCTTCCACGTGGAAACCAAAAGAGTGACGTAAGGAAGTGTTTGCTCCCAGCCTCTGGCCCTTAGCCACCAGGGAATCTTCTCAAAGTATATTATTCCTGGGTGGTATCTTGTTGGTTACTATGTCTATTTAAGTATTGAATTTATTGCCTTAAAATAGCACTAAAGTCCCAATTTCTGACACTTAAAATAGCCCCAGCTTTCTTTGTAAGAGTTGTAAACAGTCTTATCTCTATAAATGTATATTTACCATACACTGAGTTCTCCCCCCTTCTGGCCCTGGGTCTCCTCAAGGTGCTCCGTACCTACTCAGTCCTTATATGGGCTACTATTTGGCAAATGCTCTGGGATGGGAAGATGACATTTATTTGCTTTCACCCTCAAAGTCACCATCTTCTTAAAAATGTTTTCCTTGGCAGTGTATCTACACAAGAAACAAAATTAATACAATCGAGAAAGAAATTTAAGCTCAAAGAAAAAGCAAATAGATCTAAAATCAGCTGCCTATCATATATGTTTGTATGCATTTAGAAATAATCGGATACATACCTAAATTACTTAATCTTTATAGTTTAGAAGTGGAAAGCCGCTCAGAGGCTGTGTCATCTAAACTCTTCATTTTTATGGGGGAAGGAAAGTGAAATCCAGAGAACCTGATTCTTGTCAATCAGAATCAATGTTACAAATAGTACCGAGTTCTGACTCTTTCCACTGTATCAAAATAGTTCCGCCGACAGTAGAGTTGGCTTCAGCACCACAAAGAAGACGTTAATATGCCGAAGTCTCGATGCGATGCCAGCGAGATAGAGACTCATTTTCAAAGCAGATCGTTTCTTGAATCTTTTATTGTGAAAATATTGTATTGTAAAAAATTGTATTGATTTTATCGTAAAATCAACCTGCCACCCAGCTTCAATACTTGTTAACTGTATCAGTCAGGAAAGGCTGTGTTATACCTCAGTAACAAACAACCTCAGTGGCCTTACAGCAGTTTTTTTTTTAATATTTTTTTATTTACATTTATTTATTTTAGAGAGAGAGAGAGAGAGCGGGGAAGGGGCAGAGAGCAAGGGAGCCGCAGAATCCAAAGCAGGCTCCAGGCTCTGAGCTGTCAGCACAGAGAACTCATGAAGCCAGAGAACATGAAATGAGCCCAAGTCGGAGGCTTACCCAACTGAGCCACCCAGGTGCCCCATAGCAGTTTTTATTTTTTATTTTATTTTTTTTTTATTTTTTTTTCAACATTTATTTATTTTTGGGACAGAGAGAGACAGAGCATGAACGGGGAAGGGGCAGAGAGAGAGAGGGAGACACAGAATCGGAAACAGGCTCCAGGCTCTGAGCCATCAGCCCAGAGCCTGACGCGGGGCTCGAACTCACAGACCGCGAGATCGTGACCTGGCTGAAGTCGGACACTTAACCGACTGCGCCACCCAGGCTCCCCCCCACAGCAGTTTTTAAAGCAACAAAATGTATTGCTCTGTGTCCAGCATAGGTCAGCAGGAAGGCAAGGGTCTTTGCGTGCGGACCCGGGTTGACAGAGGCTCCAACATCAAGGCAAGAGACTTCTGAGTGCTCCATGGTGCAGGCCCAGAGCAGGCTGAGAGCCAGTGCAGACAAGCAGATGCTGCCCTTGAAGTTCCTCATTACTTCTGCTCATGCTCCATTGGCAGATCTGATGACCTGTCCGTTAGGGTACTGACTTCAAGAACATGGCAGAGTGTACCCCCACCCCCCGCCCAGGCCATCAGAAAGGAGGGGGGACCAGATGTTGGTGAACATTAGTAATGTCTAATTCTGTTCTGTTTGTTTCATTGATTTGTGTGTGTGAAACATTTTAAACCCCTAAATATTGTGTCGTGTATCTCTTTAAAAGACAGACATCCCTCTCCCACATTTTTTCTACCGTATTTGCAATGTGAGTTATAGACATTATAACAGTTCACCTCTAAATGCTTCACCAGTATGCCTTTCTTTAAAAAAAAAATAAATAAACTTCTAGGGGGGTGCCTGGGTGGCTCAGTCTGTTAAGCGTCTGACTTCAACTCAGGTCATGATCTCATGGTTCATGAGTTCAAGCCCCATGTCAGGCTCTGTGCTGACAGCTCAGAGCCTGGAGCCTTCTTCGGATTCTGTGTATGTGTGTGTGTGTCTCTCTCTACCCCTCCCCAGCTCTCTCTCTCAAAAATAAAAATAAATATTAAAATAAAAAAGAAACTTTTAGGGCCATTTGGGTGGCTCAGTTGGTTAAGTGTCTGACTTTGCCTCGGGCCTCATGGTTCGTGAGTTCGAGCCCCATGTTGGGCTCTGCTCTGACAGTGCAAAGCCTGCTTGGGATTCTCTCTCTCCCTCTCTCTCTGTCCTCCCCCACTCACGTGTTCTCTCTCTCAAAGATAAATAAACATTTCAAAAATGGAACTTTTACTTTATAGTCACATGATCACCATCATACCTGACCAAATGAATAATGCCCCAGTATCTCCAATGTCAAGTCCTAGTTCACCTTTCCAGCTGTCTCACGGTTGTCTCAGGACTTGCTTTTTTGTGTCCACACCAGGCCCCAGTTAAGGACTGTGCACCGCATTACTATGCCTAGTGTAATCTCTCTTAATAAAACATAGTCCCCTGCTGTGCGTGCCCGAGCCTTGTTACACGACCCTGACTTTCTGAAGGCACAGTTATACTATGTACTGAATGCGGTCCTAAGTGTCAGGGTCCCACCTCCTGATTTTACCTGTCTCCTTTATCCTGGGTTTGTCCGTAACTCCGAAGGCAGACAGAAAGGCTTCATTCAACTCAGGCTAACCCTGTGGGACGAGGACGCTTCCTAGGTGCTGGTGTAAAGTCCACAAGGCTCCAGGAAGGCGGAGCCGTGGTCTGATTGCCCACTGTCGGTGCCGCTAACGCTGATCACACGTGGTTCTTCCACGCGGGCTGCCTGTGCCCCTGCCAGCAACCAGGGGTCTGGGCAGTGATATTTTGGCACATGTCAGTTCCCCGCCGAGCCTCGAAGAAAAACATTTTAAGAAGCAATAGCCGTTTCCACTTGGAACTCTCCCCGGCAGTGACATTGCAAATAAATGTAGAGACGCAACGAAAAGCAACAAGGCAGTGTAGAAAATCTGCTGTTTGAAAGTCTGAAGTTGGCAAGGGGGGCGTCCAAGTCCTAGTTAAAATGCCTGTCCTTCCAGGATTCTCCTGTGGTTGTGCCCCGGGGTCTGTGACACCAGGGCTTCTGGGTGTTGCTCCTCCCTCTTCAGCTTCTCCTTACAGATGCCTTCCTGCTCCTAAGTAGGGATGCTGTCCTAGGTGCCGTCCTCTCTGCCCCTGACATGCCCTCTTGGGCTGATGTCACCCGCATCCACGGCCTCAGCTGCAGTCCGTATGCCGTGACTCATAAATCTCAGTCTATTGGTTAGAACCAGTAGGATGTGTATGTACTTAGAGATACATGCACGTGTATCGATGCATGACATGTACACAGTATCTCATATATGGGAGGGAGGGATTGAGAGAGAGAGAGAGAGAGATTTATTATAAGGACTGGCTCATGCAATTATAGGCAAGTCCTAAGATCTGCTGTGTGCAAGCTGGAGCCCCAGGGGCCTCTGGGGTGCATTCCAGCCCAAGTCCAAAGGCCTGAGAATCCGGGGAGCTGATGGCAGAATTCCCAGCCCGAGGGCAGGAGGGCGTATCCCAGTGCAAGCAGCCGGACGGACAGAGAGCAAATTCTCCCTTCCTTTTTTTGTTCTGTTCAGGCTGAGGCCCACCCACACTGCGGAGGGGGCAATCTGCTTTATCCGGTCCACGTACCCAAACGTGAACCTCTGCGGAAACGCCCTCGCGGACACACTCAGAAATACCGTCTACCCAGCGCCTGGGTGCCCTGGGACCCAGCAAGTTGATGCGTAAAGTTCAGCACCACACGCAGTACTCCTGACCGCTCGGCTAATGTGGCGGCGCCTCCGTCCTCAACGGGTTGGAAACAACGTCGGCTTGCAAAGCTTAACTCACTCTCCCCTCCGATCTTTCCAGGAATACTCCTTAACATTGTGTACAACTGTGCAGCCATTTCTCTCGCGCTGCTTGCTGCCGTTAGGGAAAACACGGACGAGAAGTCCCTCCTGCATGCTAAACTTGGCCTCATCTGATCATCCGAGCAGCTCTTCTCGGTCTCTTGGGTGACCATCTCCTCCTTCCTCACACCTGGCGTGGAGGTGACAGGTGTCTAGAAGTCATGGAAGAAGAAAGTGTGAGGGTGGCTGGGGCAGGTTCTCTGCTCCCCCGCGGCTTCTGCCGTGTTTTGTCGGGTTCCCCACGGACCTCCTAAGCTCCTTCTTGGAGGAAAAAGAAACAGGATTGAGCACGAAACGACATGTCATTATTTCAGGGGGCAGCCACGCCTGGATGACTCTACGTGGCTGTAGGCTACCCCATCTCCTCTAAAATATAATGAAATTGAAGGGAAAAAAAGGCTAAACACCCCAAAACCTGAAGAGAAAGGTGATCAGGGTGTCAAAGGTCAAAGGTATGCAGTGGCACGCTTAATGCATTTTCGTATCTTCTCAGTATCTTTCTCACTGAAAAATCTGATGACGAGTTGGCCAGTTTTTGTTTTAAATAAAACAGATTTGAGGCAGAGGCCATCTATCTTACCTGTGCCTTGCTCCCCCACAAAGAAAACATCTTAGCAATTTCTATATGAAGGTACAATTTCTTACCCAGTCTAGAGCATCTCTTCTTAAACATTATGACCTCATGCAGAATGTTTTACATGTATCTATTCAGACTTTAATAAAAACAGCCCCCACTTATTCAGTATGACCTTTATTTAATTTTTTTTTTCATTTTAAAGAGAGAGAGCATGAGCAGGGGAGAAGGGCAGAGGGAGAAAGAGAGAATCTTAAGCAGGCTCCACGCCCCACTGGGAGCCTGATGCAGGGCTGGATCCCGTGACCCTGGGATCACGGCCTGAACCAAAATCAAGAGTCGGACACTTAACCAACTGAGCCACCCAGTGATTATTTAAGTTCTCAGGCACCCCCCAAAACCTTGTGAAGTATGTCTGTGATCATAATAAGAGCGGCCAGGCACTTTGCTAAGTGTTGAATGTAATTCTCTTTGCAACCGATGCATCTTTGTATTTTAATCATCACTTTTGATAAGGAAGTGGAAACCTGGATAGTTACAAGGGAAACTTACCCAGTGTCCTGTAGCTAGTAAGAGCTCCTGATGAGCCGAATGGTTCTGCTTCCACTTTTTCAACCTGTTTAGTGGCTGTTTTCCAAGAGGATGGCGTTCTGTGGGCGCTGTTCCCACTTCGTGTGAGAGCATCTCTGTGTCTCTCTGTGCATTTGGGATCTGTGCTCACTCTCTCCCTGGGTCTTTATCAAAGCCATCGGCCATGTCTTTATTTCTTTGGGTTTTGCGGCTTCATATCCTATGTCTCTGCGTTTCGCTGCAGTAAATGTTCAGAATGTAAAACAAAACCATAGATTTTGCCACGTGACACATTTCTGGAGCAGGGTGTTATGGTCCCTATTGTTTTAACATCAAATTAAAAAAATTTTTTTTAATGTTTATTTATTTTTGAAGGAGAGAGAGAGAGACAGAGCATGAGCAGGGGAGGGGTAGAGAGAGAGGGGGAGACACAGAATCCGAAGCGGGCTCCAGGCTCTGAGCTGTCAGCACAGAGCCCGCCGCGGGGCTCGAACTCATGGGCCGCAAGATTATGACCTGACCTGAAGTCAGACCCTTAACTGACTGAGCCACCCAGGCGCCCCTTAGCATCAAATTTATATTTAAAACTAAGTTTTAGGGGTGCCTGTGTAGCTCAGCTGGTTAAGCGTCCAACTTCAGCTCAGGTCATGATCTCGCAGTCCGTGAGTTCAAGCCCTGCATCGGGGCCCTGTGCTGACAGCTCGGAGCCTGAAGCCTGCTTCGGATTCTGTCTCTCTCTCTCTGCCCCTCCCCATTCGCACTCTCTCTCCTCTCTCTCAAAAATAAATAAACATTAAAAACAATAATAAAACTAAGTTTTATTTTTCATTACTTAGAGACTCTTTTCCTGAAATATTTCTGAAAAAAATTTAAATCTACAAAAAACTTGAAAGAAGAGTACAGCAAACACGTGTATATACCTTTTACCAATTTGTTAACTGGTAAAAACTATGTTTGTTACCAGTAACTGGTGAAAGGTAACCTCACCAGTTGTTTTTCGAAGGGACTTGCAGACATCATGATATTTTACTCCCACATGTTTAAATATGTATGTCTGAAGAATAAGGAAATTGTTCTGTGTAATACCTTTATCACACCTAATACCTGATAAGTGTTCTGCAAAGTCACCTATACTTAGAATTTCCCGGTAGGTCTTCCGTAACTTTTTTTCTATGTAAAATTCACACCTTGCGCTTGGTTAGGCTGGTTGTAATCTGAAGCAGTCCCCACTTCTTCTTTTCCTTCTAAAAACATTCGCTTTTTTGAAGAGCCCAGCGGGCCAGGTGTCCTGCAGAATGTTTGGATCCCAGGTTTCCCCGGCTGTCTCCTCATAGTTGGGCGAGGCTGTGCATGTACGCGTGCACCCTTCCTTCATCGGGACTGCTGTCTGCGGACCGCTTTCACTTCGAGAAGGGCCATTCCGGTCTGCCCCGCTGTGGCTGCTGTGGCTGTTTGATCGCTGCATTCTGCGGCTCTATATTTGCTTGCGTCTCGTAGCTGCTAGATTGGCGTTCCTTTGACGGTTGTTACAAACACCAGGATGGAAAGACAACAAGACAGCAGGTGTCCTAACGGGACAGAGACACACGGCAAGTCCGGCTCTGCCGTGAGACTGAGGCTCTGGGCGGGGGTCTCCTACCCAGAGGCCGTGTCTGCCGCCTCCCGCCAGGCCAGGGGGACACCAAGCAAATGATGAGTAGGGACAGTGGAGGTGAGGAAGAGATCTTGAGGGTGCGGGGTCCGCTGCTCCTGCCCACGGCACTGTCCCCTCTGTGATGCCTCTTTGAGGTGGCAGTGACCAGAACGGCGGGAAGATGCCCCTGAGATCTGCGGATATGTCCATCCTTAGGAGATACTGACAAATAGTTTTTGAATTCATTATGTCAACTTACATTCCTACCAACAGCGTCTGAACGTTCCACTTGCTCGATATCTTTGTCAACATTTGGTATTTTCAGCCTTTTGATTTTAGGCCTTCTGGTGGGTGGATGGTGGATTTCACTGTGGTTTTGATTTGCATTTTGTTGATAACCAAGAACGTTGGGCTCTTGTTCATAGGCTTACTAGCCCTTTGGATATCCTCTGTGGTGAAGCGCGCCCCTTTACGTACGGATTGGTAGGAGTTTTTAGTATAATCTGATCATGACTCTCGGGTTGGTTATAGGCGCTGGTAGAGATCTTCCAGCCTGTGGTGTATTTTGATGACTAAAAGTCCCTAAAGTCAGCGTGGTCTGATTCCTGGGGAGCTCTTCTTCTTCTGGGTGGAGGAGCACCCTTGCTGTTTCCTGGCCCTCCCCCATGGGCTCGGTGGCCCCACGTGACTATGTCACGGCAGAGAAGAGCATTGTGGACACCTTTCCTTCTGTCAGGAGAGAGAGATCTTTGTTGGAAGCCACAGCTGACTTCCCTTATATCTCGCTGAAAAACGGGGGTCACATCTCCTTCCTTCGCTGCAAGGGAGGCTAGAAAAGCGGACATCTGTCTTGTTCCTAAGCTCTCTGTTGTGAGGGCAGCAAGAGGACAGCGCACCGGGGAGAGCCGTCAGGTGGCCAACGAGCGAGGTCTGCTCAAGAAAGACGTCGGGCGCTGGGACTTCCTGCTGTCACCAGCAAGAGGAAGGTGCATTATGCACCCCTCCTCCCACTGACATGTGTTGATGATATATAATGTTGAGCCGTTAAATCTACCTCCACTGAAAGATATCACGAAGCTGAGATATGACGAAGGATTTCTGATAAAAGTGAGGTGGGTGTGAAAATACCTCCATGTGGACTCCCATATTTGCATGTGCCTTAGTGTCAGTTCTCATATACAGGCATTATTATTATTATTATTATTATTATTATTATTATTATTCCAAGTCTATTTATTTTAAGAGAGAGACAGCAGGAGAGGATCAGACAGAGAGAGAGAATGGATCCCAAGCAGACTCCACATTGTCTGCACAGAGCCCAGCATGGGGCTCAATCCCACCGACTACAAGACCATGACCTGAGCCAAAATCAAGAGTTGGGCGCTTAACTGAGCCACCGAGGCGCCCCTGCAGGCATTTTGAACATGGAAAAATACATCCTACTGAACTGCTTACCACTGGTCATCTGATGAGGATCAGATGGGAGAAGTGGAAACTTTAAAGTTTTCTTTCTATACTTCTATACTATGTTCCTTTTATATTTTTATCACTTGAAAAATACCGTAGACCCATCTTTATCTATTTGAGGTGCATTGGAGTCAATTCCCACTTACCAGGGGTGCTGCGCCTTGGTTCGCCATTGTCAGTTTAATGGTGCCTGCATTTCTGAAGTGACTGACTGTTGGAAAGCACTGGAAACCCTAACAATTGGCCGCATTTGTGGAGTGGATAAACCATGAAGGAGGTACTTTTGCTTTATAAAAACTCCACCAACTACTTACTATGCTAAGTTACATGAGTCACTCATGGGCTGAATTGTGTCCTTTCAAGATGTGTATGTGGAAGCCCTAACCCCCCATACCTCAGAAAGGAGGCAGACTCTTTGCAGAGGCAGAGAGAGAGGGAGGGAGACACAGAAACCGAAGCAGGCTCCGGGCTCTGAGCTGTCAGCACAGAGCCTGACACCGGGCTCGAACCCACAAGCCGTGAAATCATGACCTGTGCCTAAGTCGGGTATTCAACCGACTGAGCCACCCGGGTGCCCCCAAGGAGAAACCAACCTTGACCTCAAACTTCCAGTGTCCAGAACTAAGAAAAATAAGTGTCTGTGGTTTAAGCTGCCCGGCTGTGGTGCTTTGTGGTGGCCACCTTAACATGCTAACACAGTCGCCTGATACTCTATACGCTATGCCCTTTTTCTTCCTTCTCCTCCCGTCTTATTGAGGCGTCACTGGCAAAACCATGACATGAAGTGCATGATGTGATGATGTGATGTATGTGCACGTTGGGAGAGGATCCCCCAATGAGTTATCATATCCTTCACCTCACACGTTTACCTTTTGTTTGGGGAGACCCTGTAAGCTCTCCCGTCACAGCCAATTTCAGCTCTACACTGTCATCATCTGTAGTCATCGTGACTTATGTCAGATCCTCAGACCTCAGGCATCCCAGAGCTGGAGTGCGTGTCCTGTTTCCAGACTCTTCCTGCCTATCCCACCCGCGGCCCCTGACAGCCACCATTCTGCTCTCTGTTTCTAAGCATTCCGCTCGGGTACGTCTTCACGCCTGTGGGCACTCAATTACACCTAAGCCTTTGTTTGGTGTGTCAGCCTTAACTTTCCAAAGTTCTTCCATAATTCTCTCCTCTTCGTCAGCAGGATAATTCAGTGAAGTGAGGTAAGTCAGGTATTCTCGCCTTACAGATATGGAAACTAATTCTAATTCTGGGCGGGGCCTGAGATTCTGTGTTTCTAGAAGCCTCTGTGTCAGGTTCTCAGCGCTGGAGCTCAGACCACACCTTGACTAGCGAAGCTGAGTCTACGCGGCAAGAAACCAGAAGACTGGCTTGGATCCCATCTGTATTTTTAAAAGCTAACCGGAGGGGCGCCTGGGTGGCTCAGTCGGTTGAGCATCTGACTTCCGCTCAGGTCATGATCTCGCCACTCGGAGTCCAAGCCCCGCATCCGGCTCTGTGCTGACAGCACAGAGCCTGGAGCCTGCTTCAGATTCTGTGTCATCCTCTCTCTCCGTACCTTCCCCACTCATGCTCTGTCTCTCTCTGTCTCTGGAAAATGAATAAATGTTAAAAAATTTAAAAATAAATAAAATAAAAGTTAACCGGAAACCCGCATGTGAAATTGGCGGGAAGCGAGATGCTCCTACAGTGAATCACACAACAAACGCTCGGCGGATACAGATCCTACGGGTTGTGCAAGATTACTCCAACTTGGCTTTCCGATCCTCTGACTCATCTCAGGAGCGCCTCAAATCACAAGAACACCTCAAAGATTCAAAATTCGGGACGCCTCAAACATTCACAACTCCCGTGTTTTTGTGGCTGCACTCTTCGAATTTACTCTGGGTATCTCTTCCCGACTTAACCTTTAGTCTTAGTATAGACATGGAATATTGGTGGAATTCTTCTAAGTAACTAGTATGTGTCAAGAAACAGAGTATCTACTGCCAAAAATAAAATGGCTTAAAAATAGTGCAAATCGAACCAGCAGGAGTTGATTTCCTGCCATCGCTTCTCAGGGACTCGAGCAATGATTGAGTCCCGTACGCAGAGAACAGATTGTTCCACACGAGGCCTTTGGAAGTTAACTTCAAAGCAGATGTTCTGGAAGCTTCTGTGACCATTACAGACAAGCTGTTCTCATTTTATAGAAAAACAAATACGTAATAATAAATTATCATACTTACTTTAATGGCTTAATGAGGATTCATTAAGAAACATTCATAAAAGGGGATAAGAAGTTTAGAAGCGTACCTTTTAAAATAATATTTTTAGGGGCGCCTGGGTGGCTCAATTGGTTAAGCATCCAACTTTGGCTCAGGTCGTGATCTCATGGTTCGTGGGTTCTGGCCCTGTGTGGGGCTCGGTGCTGACAGCTCGGAGCCTGGAGCCTGAAGCCTGCTTCGGACACTGCGTCTCCCTCTCTCTGCCCCTCCCCATCTAGCGCTCTGTCTCCCTCTCTCTCTCAAAAATAAACATTAAAAATTTTTTTTAATTTTTTAAATAATGTTTTTATTCCATTGGAAGCCCAAGACATAGTGAATGGTAGCAATTGGTGAATCTTACAAATAAATACCGTAAAAATATTGGACAGGATTCATTCAAGCCGGAACCCAAAGCGGAAAATAGCAAAATAGAATGACTTCGGGCTCAGTAGTAATTTTAAAGAAGCTCTAAGTTCAGAGGCCAGATGGTATTCCTTAAAAGACTGATCCAGAGATGTTCCCCACAAAAACTTTAACAGGTGATGGTTTCCCCAAAGCCTATTTGAACACCAGCCCTCAGAGGACTTACTGCCTTTAGAAGGGGCTCTTATATCCCATACAGGGGTGTCTGGTTCCTGGAATAAGCACAGGTCCTCATGGGTTCGGAGCCCAGCTTCCTGTGTCATTAGACTCTGCTGGGTGGTGTGCAGGGTAAGCTTTCCCTGACCGCTGGAAGGCACGCAAGCCAACCTGTGACTCTCCTGCCCGCTTTTCTAAGAGGCGAGTCTTGAGACACCTTAGGAAACCCAGGCTCCATGCCAATATAGCAGAGGTGTGCAAAATAGTTCAGAACTGGAAAATATCAATAATGCTGTATCACCTACTCAATTCCAGGCTGGTGAAAAGAGATAGGGGGAAGAATACATTTAAGGATGTGGATGTATCTTTAAAATTCAGAAACATCTAAGAGCTTTGAGCTGAGGTCCTAAAATACACCTTTCAAAAAATTTAAAAAAGAGATTTCTGGGGCGCTTGGGTGGCTCAGTCTGTTAAGCCTGACTCTTGATTTTGGCTCAGATCATGATCTCACAGTCTGTGGGTCCGAGCCCCACATCGGGCTCCACACTGACAATGCAGAGCCTGCCTGGGATTCTCTCTCTGTCTGCCCATCCCCTGCTCTTTGTCAAAAATAAATAAACTTAAAAAAAAAAAAAAAGGCTCCCAATCAGTTCATCAAATGTACAAAGAGCTATTACCCCACAGCCTCTGAGCCCCTCACACAGAGCTGTGGTCATAAGTGGGGTCCTAATGCCCAGGATATTTACAATATTATCCTCTGCGATATGAGAACAATACTGGAAATTCTTTTGATATTTATTTTTCCAAAAATGAGATATTAACCTTTACTAATGTTTAATGTTTTAAATGACTTTAGTATATGCATCCTCTCTCTCTCTCTCTCTCTCTCTCTCTCTCTCTCTCTCTCAGGACTGATGGGTGGATGAGAAGATAAATGGATGGATGGACCCATTTTTTTAAAAGCTAGTAACTGTGGGATAAACTAGCAAAAGTTGCAACTCTCTGGTCTAAAAAAACTAGGACCATTTTGTTTTGCATTTTCAGAGCCCGGTCAGGTCACTCAAGTTATTCTTAGCTGTCCTTAAAGGGTACAATTTCAGAGGACAGAGTTTTATCTTTATGTTTTCAAAACAAAATTTATTTTTTAAATTGAGACGTGATCGACTTACAAGAGTGCGTGTGTTTTAGGCATACACCACGAAAACTAACTTTTGGATTGAAAGACCGAGGGACACCAGTAATACAGAACAGATGCATTTTGATCTGCAAAACGGTTGTCCTGAAAACTTTGTTCTAATGTTCTTGTATCAGAACTTACTTCGAATAACGCTACTTGAATGGTGACCACCTGTTTCCGCTGGAAGAAAGACAAATAGTACAAGACAGCACATGGCTGAGGCCGGGCAGCTACACGCGGTAGAAATTCAAAGGGAGAAGAACACCCAGGTCGGGGGGAGGGAGGATATCTTCACAGAGTGAGGACGGGCAGAAAAGCCCGAAACCAAGAGAAAGAGGAGCAGGGCGCTGACTCCCAGCAGCTGCCTCTTCCCTCCCCCGGCCTCCCATGGGTCCCTGAAGCTTCCTCATGGGACACCGGGGCTCCAGGGAAAACAGCAGACGTCAGTGGTACAAAGCTGTGGCTTCGTACGGCTTTGACTGTGTCCTACAGGAAGACCCATTCTACACTGTGAGCAGAAACCTACATAAGGTTAAATGTTCACCGAGCCACAGCCACACGTGTACATACAGCACGTGGCTCGTCTCTGTCAAGTTCGCACCACGCTCCCTTGCGGCTGCAGCCCCCGGTTCGGAACTCACAGGTGAAGAAAGGAGGGGTGTCTGCAAATTTGGTGTCCGCTAAAATGATGAGCGCCTCGAGTTCCAGGCAAGGGAGACTGGCCATTATTATTTATTAACGGGAGGGTCTACTGAGGGCGAGCGACGCGACTCGATGTGGGTTTTAAGTGCTCACTCTGCAGCAGAAAAACCAACGTGAACAGACCCAACATGAGACACGAGGCAATCAGGCCCAAACGAAGGGGACAAAATACTTACTGTGCTTCTTCCCCTTCCTCTCTGAGTTCTGCCTTGCGAGGCACCTCTAGTTAAGGCGGGGGTACACCGTGGTTAGCAGCAGGGCTTTCGGACACCACATCCCTGCCCCCACCTGCCTGCTCAGTGAGCTTGGGCAGGTGTGATGGTTACTTTCATGTGTCAGCTTGATCGAGCGTGTTTCCGGGCGTGTCTGTGAGGACATTTCGGGGCACGGTTAGCATTTGAATCAGAGGACCTAGAGAGGCCGATACCCTCCCCAGCGTGGTGGGCCTCGTCCGATCCGGCGAGGGCGTGAATAGAACAAAAAGGTGGAGGAAGGGAGAATTCCCCCTCTGCCTGACTGCCAGGGCTGGAACACCACATCTCACTGGGTAAACACCACTGGCTCACCTGGTCCTCCAGCCTTCAGACTTGGACTGAGTCATACAACTGGCTTGACTTCTCTGGGCCTCCATTTTGCAAACAGATTGTGGGACTTGTCAGCCCCCATAATTGCATGAGGCAATTACTCATAATAAATCTCAGTCTCCCTCCGCATATCTCTATGTATAAATATCCTCCTATCCCGTGCTTCCGTTTCTCTGGGGAACGCTAATACAGCGCAGTGACTTTACATTTGCATCACGGACGGAGGAAGAGCTCCGCAAGGCGTAGCCACTGTTAGTGGCACTGGGCAGAAGCCCAGAGCACCGCGAAGCCCGTGCCCATGCGCTCACTGGAGGGTGCAGCCGCGTCCCGCCGCACTCCTGAGGCAAAACGATTCCCCGGAGTCCAGGCAGAATACTCCGGCCTCCCACAGGCCGCCTCTGCTGCCTTTACAGACCAGCCACGCATCCCTCCCAGATTCATCCTGGCCTCCCTCAAATCTTCACCTCACCCCGCGCCTCCGCGCTCCTGCCCTTCCCCATCTTTCAGCAGCGGGTGGTCATGGGACCACGTTGCCCCGGGCCGGCCAGCAGGCTCCTGTCCCTGTCCTATGCCTGGTGGCTGTGGTGGAGACTCCCACAGCTTCCTCCCTATCCAGCCCTACCCGATAACCATCTTTCTGGGAACTGTTAGGAACTACGGTGGTCCGAGCCTTCCCATCCTTGCTTTTGGAGAACCGTTAAAGATTTATTCGGTGTATAAGCATTTTGTATCATTTTTTGGAACTTCGGGAGTGGGAAGTTCCCATGCCACACGCCATGAAACAGAAGTGTCACAGTGCAAACACACTCGGTTTCTTTGGTTCCTAGTGAGTGTGGAATTCCTTGTTTCTGCCATTGTTTTATTTTTTTTTTAATTTTTTTTTTTTACATTTATTTATTTTTGGGTGGGAGAGAGAGAGAGAGAGAGAGAGAGAGAGAGAGACACGGTGCGAGTGGCAGAGGAGCGGAGAGGGAGGAAGACACAGAATCTGAAGGGGGCTCCAGGCTCTGAGCTGTCAGCACAGAGTCTAAGGCGGGGCTCGAACCCACGAACCGTGAGATCGTGACCTGAGCCGAAGTCGGACACTTAACAGACTGCGTGCCCCTGCCATTCTTTAACATTCTAGACATCGTCCCATCCATATCTTAGACGCTTGAAATCATAAGGAGGAAGAAGGCCTCCGCGTTTAAATCCAAGTATTCTCCATGACAACTGACAGGAGCACTTCACCCGGAAGATGCTACGGCCTCAGGCAGGCCCCTTTGCTTCTCACAAATGCCTTCTCCTTCCTTGAAATGACTCGAGTTTACCTTTTCTTTTTAAATATATATGTTGTTTTCTGTTTATTTAAGTAAACTCTACCCCCATCACAGGGCTCAAACTCACGACCCCGCAGATCAAGAGTCGCACGCCCTGTGGACTGAGCCACCAGGTCGATCTTTCTTGCTATCATCTGCTTGTTCTTAATCCCCTTGTAGTACCACACACTATAGAAGGTTCACCTCTTTTCGGGGCAGTTTCTCAGGGTTTCTTAATACCTTCTACTCTGTGGCCTTGAGATTGGCCACGTCCGCTAGGTGCCTCTGGAGTGTTTACTCCTGCCACCCCTAGCGACATCCACCCAGGTGTGACACGACCATTGTCTTCACGCCTGGACACCGTTTGTATGGACACAACCCAACATCCCCTGGGAGCTGACTTCATAAGCTGGAGGGAACCAAAGCTTCCCCCCCTCTCCCCACAATATGTATTTATTGTATTGCTTTTCTCCCAACTGTGAACGTGGACGGCATTACTTGTGTTTTCATTTAACATGGGAATCTGACTTCACACTTTATCCCTATTGTAATCCACGTTAGGTTCGTTTCACCCGTTCCAGGCCGTCAGGTGCTTTGGGATCCCAAGAGCCACGTAATAGTTTAGTGCTCTTCTGTGCTTTGGAAATGAGATGGGCTTGCCTCTGGGCCTCACCCAGCCACGGATAAAATACGAAGACAGAAGGCCAAGGGCTAATCCTCCAAGCAACCACACTCCTCTAAGAGCCAGGGCATTTAAGAGAGAAAACTGGTCTCTGTGGCCAAAAGGACAGTGTGGATAGCATGTATGTGCGTTATTAGCATTGCCTATAATTCAAAGGGCCACTTTTGTTTTAATGTTTATTTTTGAGAGCGAGAGACAGAGTGTGAACGGGGAGGGGCAGAGAGAGAGGGAGACCCAGAATCCAAAGCAGGCTCCAGGCTCCGAGCTGTCGGGCTCACAGAGCCCGACGCGGGGCTCGAACTCACAGACCGCCACATCATGACCTGAGCCGAAGTCGGACGCTTCATCGACTGAGCACTCCAGGCGCCCCCAAAGGGCCACTTTTAAGAATCTAAGGGAGGCAGCTTTGACTCAAACCAGGCAGCCAAAGCGACTGCTAGCACGGACGCTGGTCGGGCCCCTCCCTGCAGAATGAGGGTTAAGTCACTCCGCACATGCTCTGTGATGCCTCAGGCCCCTCCACCCATGCAGAACAGGAAGGAGGTCGGTGTGGAAAGAGCTGGGTCTGCAGAGGGCTTTCGTGAGGACAGTAGCTTTGGAGAAAGCCGGGTTTGACCGGCATCCGCCCAGCCCCTCATGCGCCCCCCCACCCCCACCCCCAGAGACCAGCCCCACCGCACAACAGCAGACGTCTGGTCCGCACTTACTTCTACAGGCGACTGCGGATCCTGGACAATTCATCAGTAATGCTCTTATCATCAATTTTCTCAGAATGACGCTTCCTTCTGGCCTTCTACGTTAGAGGCTACTATTTATATTCCTCGCTGGCAAACCGTAAAAATATCAAGTCACTGTGTATGCTTAGGCTATACATGCTGAAATAGGACAACTGATGTATTCTCTGGAATTCTGGCAACTACGTAAAAATGGGATTTCACGAACTTAACCCCTAGACTATTGTGCTCTAGAACTGTTAAGATTTAGAATCACACAGAAGTGACTTCATCCTTAATCTTCACACCCTCTTTCAAAAGAACCTTTAATAAGGTGGGTCAGTGACTCAACTCTCCGCACGAATGTGTCAAAAAGGAGATGACCCAGGAGGCTGATAGCCTGATGCCAGCCAACTTGGGATTTTTCTACTCAAAAAAAAAAAAAAAAAACAAAAAAAAACACAGAGAGGGAGAAAATGTAAGCTTGAAGAAAAATAGATAATGGGGAGTAATTTAGTAAATTAGTCTCAAATGCGAGAAAATTGTTACTGCTTCCCTCTCCTTGGAAAGTTTCCAAACTTATGATCGCCTGGGCCAAACTAGAAGACAAACAAAGTACGCGCTGAACACACATTTCGGTTTTCCCCAAGTCAGGGGAGAAACCCCCGCCCCGCCCCCCCAGTGAGTAAAATGAAGAAGATTTTCATATCCACTCCTGCAACTTAAGTTGCCTTCTCTTTTCCGGAAAGTCAAGTGCAAGGGAGCAGAAGCTCTGTCTTTGTCTTTGTCACCAATCCTTTATTGAAACTGGTAACCGACACACTTTATAACAGAACAACAAAAATAATGTTCAATATGTACAGCCTTTGCGACAGACTATTTGACTATACACAAGGCAGAGTGATAACACAATCTAATCTCCGTAATAACCTGTGCACAGAAAGACACCCAGCAGACAGCATGTGGACACATACAGTGGAATGACATCACGGGTCCAGTGAAACTCCCGCCTAATACAAAACGTACTCCTCTATTGCAAATGACGGCTTTCTAAACACCCAGAGCGTTTCAGTAGTAGTCTACCCCGAGTCCGAGGCGGAGATCTGGTGTGTGGCTATGAGTCTCTTCAGTGACACCACCTCTGCAGACAAGTTTGCTATCATCCCCTGCTTCAGAAACAAATTCTCCGGGTCAGAGACTTGGTAACCGCCGTCCTTCATTTCTACAACTCCCGTTTTGAAGCTGTTCTGAGTTTTGCCGTTCAGTTCTTTTTGATGCCAGTGTTCCGATTTGAGAGACCAATCCTGGATGTTAGTCACCTGCACTGAGAAAGGGGGGAGGGAAGAGTGTACCATACTCGGGGCGCTATGCTTCTCCAGTTCGAAATGCCTCTTCGGCGTCCCGTCCACGGGCGAGGACGGCTTTTGCGTGGCCTCAAACTCGTGATCGAAGGCTTCGACTTTGATCTGCATGGCTTTGGCTTTGATGCGAAGCTTGTGCGGCAAGGCCGAGGAGTTCACTTCCGGAACTTTCACCACGGTGGCGTGCACGCGCTGAAGCTCCACGGGAGAGTGGATGGGGCCCTTGGGGACCTGCTGCTCGTCTTCTCCATCCGAGGACTTCCCCACCGCGCCGTCCTCGGTCTCCGACGTCCTGGGGGAGTTGCTGGAGGACCGGGCGGCCTGCAGCAGAGGCGGGGAGTGGGAGTAGCCGGGGAAGGCGGTCCCCATGAGGTTCCGGTACACGGAGGCCCGGTAGGCGCCCCGCTCGTCGCCAGGCTCCCTGGCGTAGCTCTCCAGCTCCACCGGCTCTTGCTTGATGGCCTGGAACTTGCCGTCGGGGCTCCCGCAGCCACCCCGCGCGGCCCCGTCCTGCGCGTGCTCCAGCGAGGACACCTCGGAGACGTCGGACAGGGAGGCCTGCGGGGAGTGCTTGATGACCGAGATGCAGCCGCTCGTCACCATCGCGGGCTCGTGCTCGTCCGCGAAGGGGCCGGCGCTGGACTTGGCCGCCTGGTAGTCTTGAAAGTACACAGCCGTGGAATGGCTGAGCTTCTGGATCTCCTGGGCGTACGCCGCAGAGCTGATCAAGCCAAACTTCAGCTTGAGGGAGAGCAGCTCGGCCTTCAGGGTGGCGTTCTCCTCGCCCAGCGCGATCAGCTTGTTCTCCAGGACCAGGTCGTTGAGCCGCCGCTTCTCCCGGGAGCGCTTGGCCGCTTCGTTGTTCTTCCGCCGCTTCTCCCAGTACATGGCGTCCTTCTTGTCGTCGGGGATGAACTCCCGCTTCCGCCGGCACGCCGAGGACTTGCTCTTCCCCACGCTGCCCTCGCCCAGCAGCAGCTCCTCGCCGGCCGTCAGCTCCTCGGAGACGTCGGCCAGGGCCGGGCCGAGCACCGTCATCTTGTCCGCGCCGCTCCCGGCGTCCAGGGACGCCTGCTCCTTCTTCACCGTCTGCATCTTCCTCAGCTGCATCCGAGTCACGCGCGAGCGATTCCCCGCGACTCACCACCTGCGCTCTGACAGCGGCGGCGGGAGAGCCATCAACAGGCTTCCTCCTTCCGGTCCGCGGGGCGAGACGGGTCTCTCCGGCTCGGCGGTCTGTCCCCGGGGCGACCTGCAACACAGCGAAGGAAGAGTCACCCGTCTGGCAAATGCTTATCGCCCACCGCGCACCGGGAACCGCGCTACGCACGCAGGGCCCACGGGTCTGCTCTGCGCCAGAGACCCAGCTCTCTCCCGGGGCGCCTGGGGGCCCAGTCGGTTGGGCGTCCGACTTCGGCTCGGGTCACGATCTCGCGGTTCGCGGGTTCGAGCCCCGCGTCGGGATCCGTGCTGACCGCTTGGGGCCTGGAGCCCGCTTCGGATTCTGTGCCTCCCTCTCTCTCTCTCTCTGCCCCTCCCTCGCTCATACTCCGTCTCTCTCTCTCAAAAATAAATATTAAAAAAAAAAGACACAGCTCTTTCCTTCAAAGAGTCTGCCATCCAGAAAAGGAAATAGGTAAGTAGTACAGGACAGGACCCCCCCCCCCCCCCCCCGCTCCCTGGGACCTCTCAGCGGAGTGCCACGTGGCCCAGGAAGAGGGGTGCAGCAACGCGCGTGCCCAGGGAGAAACAGAGGCAGGCTGTTTCAGCAGCAGAAGCGTGGGGCCGGCGCGCAGACAGGGGCCTCCCAGGAGGGAAGGACAGATGGCCTCTGGGGGGGTTAAGTTTTTGGTGCTCCTGAATAATTTCAGATGACATCTCTATTATCACCGCAAGGCAAGCAAGACCACCTCTTTCTTCCAAGGAACCTTCCCAGGTGAGCTCCGATATCCGGAAACAAATTCTGCAATCACACGGAACAAAATATATAACGGGTGCCAAATTTGTTTCCGTGAAAATGAAAACAGAAGCCACCCAAACCGACTGACTTGAAGTTGTCTCGACCTGACTCTCAACGGGGACACACCCCTGACTGCCTGCTGGGCTCGTGTCCACAGCTCATCGTGCCAGGTGGCCCAGGATTCTTCCCAACGAAGCCACCTCTCCTGGTACATCTGCGCTCCACCATTAGATAGATATGTTCTTTTTTTCTGGTTCCTTCGAATTGATTCGTCAAACCTCCACTTTAGATTGAAGCATCCTAAGTGCTTTTTTTTTTTATTTTTGGTCCCGAAAAGTCTGCCACAATAGATTTCATTTAGACAGTAGTTTGGGACGAAAATAAACAGTTACTATTCAAAGGGTTTTGTTTTTTTTTTTTAAGTACAGTGCATTCCTGAAACTTGAAGTTATTTTAAACCTAGAGAATATAATTATGGAAAGAATTTCTTTCCATTTTACTAATGAGTTTCAAACAAAATATATGAAAAAAAAAATAAACCCTCAAAAATAGAACCATCAGCTGGCTTCCTTTTCCACTGATGAGATATTTGTAATCTGAATTTGGCTTGACATGAGGTAATAAACCCATATTAGGTTCCAGTAACAATCTTTTTGTGGTGGTTTTTGGATCTGTGTTTCTAGACGGGGCTTCTCTGCCTAATTTCCCAGTAGGCAATACTTTCATAAAGGAGATATGGAGAGACAACCGTTCATTCAGCACTATCTGTATGGCACGCTCCCTTGCCACATTAAAAACCCTGACTGTTCTTGCTTACGTCACTCTCTCTTTTTTGTACATAGTATTGTGATGACTAATGAAATGAAGTCTAATTCTATCAGCTGGAAAAGAGTGCCAGCTTCTTGTGTCTTTTCCAGAAGGAACAGAAGAAATGATGTAATGATTTCAGGATCATAAAGAAGGTTTACTGCCATGTTTTTTTGTGTTTTTTTGTTGTTGTTGTTGTTGTTTTTTGTCCATCAAACTGAGCCAACATGCAAACGGTCGGTTGCGATGTAGTGAAACCCGTGATTAAGAATACCAGGTTTCTGTTTGTTTTTGATAATACGGCGTTAGCAGGGAACAAAGACACGGAGTGTGCACAGTGGGCAGGGATGTTGTAGAAAGGGAAATCTTTTCTGGTTATCTCTTCGCAGAACAACACTGCTTTCTGTAGTTCCGCTCAGGTTTCATCTTCTGACGTGAAAACCCACGTTTCCTCTACATACTGGGTGGGCTCTTCCCTGCTACGAGAGACTTCTGATCCCCAGCTCGGTTAGGTCTCTACCAAGTGTGGAGGCAAAGAGTCAGAGTTCCAGCAGCAGGGGACAAGTGCATCGATCTTTTCTGGGGAGCCCTTCAAACCACCACCGGATCCTCAGGTCCTACTGGTGTTTTGTTTTGTTTTGTTTTGAGCCATCAGATAGTTCCTTTCAAGGATATCTTTTTTCTACTGGAGACTCACTCTCTCTGTGCATTTAAAAAAGTTTTCTTTTAATGTTTATTATTTATTTTTGAGAGAGAGGTAGAGAGACAGGGTGTGAACAGGGGAGGGGCAGAGAGAGACACAGAATCTGAAGCAGGCTCCAGGCTCCCAGCTGTCAGCACAGAGACCCACATGGGACTTGAACTCACGGACCAGGAGATCATGACCTGAATGGAAGTTGGATGCTCAACCGACTGAGCCCCGCCCCCAGGTGCCCCTTTCCCATGCATTTTAAAATGTGTCCCTTGTTTTTTTTTTTTTTAAAAGAAGTCACATTCCTTTTACATGTGCCTCCCCAATGAGTTTTCACAGCTAGGCTTTTGAAATGCCACACCTTTCTGTCTTCGTTACTCTTCCTAAACTTGTCCTTATTTCATTGTTTCCAATCTTCCAGTGGGTTGGGACGTTTTTAGCCTCCTGGTCCAAAGGCTGCCCATGCCATGAGTGTGGGTGAGTGGGGCAGGCAGCCCTCACTGTGCGAAGGACACTGTCCCACCTCCGTTTAACGCAAGTACCCCCCCCCCCCCCGCCTTGTCTTAACTTCTCTTTCACCCCCTGCTTCTCACCGTCTACGTGCTTGATGTCCACTCTGGCATCTCTACAACTTTGTCGGCACGTTCAACACCTACAGAAATGCTCATTTCTTTTTACTTAATCTTCTTCCGATTTGAGATGTACTACGTGTACTAGAATCTGGGCATCTCCCCTCATCTGCAAGTATAAATTGTCTCTCTGACTCCATTGGCAAATGACCGCCTGCTACCTTAGAGTACTTTCTGCAGTATTTTTTACCGAATAACCTTGCAGTGTTGGAAAGAGTTGATCATAAGTGTGAGAAAACGCAGGGGCGCCTGGGTGGCTCAGTCGGTTAAGTGTCCGACTCCAGCTCAGGTCATGATCTCGGGGCTCGTGAATTCAAGCTCTGGGGCTCTATGCTGACAGCTCGGAGCCCGGAGCCTGCTTCGGATTCTGTGCCTCCCTCTCTCTCTGCCCCTGCCCCACTCATGCTGTCTGTCTGTCTGTCTCTCTCTCTCTCTCTCTCCCTCTCAAAGTATACATTAAAAAAATTTTTTTAGTAAGTGTGAGATAATGCAGGCAGAGGTGCTGATGTTGTATACCGTATCTCAATACAGGTTTGTTTTATGTGTCCAAATCCTCTGCAAAATTTTTCAGGGTCCGAAGTAGTACCTTTGTATCCTAGCAACAAAGTGAATGTATAGGTGCCCAACATTTGATTGACAGTCACTCACCTGCCTTGTCTAAGAAAGTTTTGTATCTAAACAACTTTCTCATGTTTTTTTTCACTGAAGATGATTATGTAAATCCTAAAAAAAAGACATCTTACTTACTCCCAGAGAGCTTCTCTTTTTCATTAACTGATTTATTCGGCACACACGGAGCACCAACTGTGTGGACCAGGCACGGAGCCAGACTGGAGGGAGGGGAAAAACAAACTCTCAAGAATCAAGGAGCTCCTCGTCTCCCGAGCGAGCCAGACCGGCGATCACAGGGCTGAAGGAGGCGTGCTCGAGGGGTGCCGTGACCGCGGGGGGCCTGGTGCACACAGCACATCATTTCTAGCCCGCTTTTTTTCTTGGTAGGGTGGTGATAACACGAGCCACCGTGACAGGTGCCACCCACTAAACTACGCAGCAGGCACCAGGAGCCTCTCGTATTTCTGTTACCCTCACAATGACCATTTTGGGAAGAGAAAACAAAGGCTCAGAGAAGTTAAGTGACTTGCCCAGTGTCCCACAGCTATTAAGTAGCAGGGCTCAGCCCAGATGCGGGTCCTGTTCCCCCACCAGCACCCTCTCCGACACCTGCACGGGGCCGCTCTGTGCACCTACGGTTCCTGTTCTGCATCACTCCCACTCTTGAGACATACACACCCGTTTGCTGAGTTACGTTGGGGGCAGAAAGCCACTATTAGATGCTGCCAGAACTTCCCTTAAGACAACAAAGGTACCCCCGGGAACTTTTCTCCAGCTTCTTTGGAGTTGTTTCCTATCTGGAGAGTATTTCACGAATTGAGAAAACATTCTAAACTTTCATCTCTGCTAAAAGGTTAATCTCCTGACCTTCCTATAGGCTAACATAGGGAAAAAGAAAAATTATAGTAGGGGCATTGTCGCCTACGAGGTTTTTTGTTTTGGGGGTTTTTTTGGTACTAAACCAAAGTGTGTCCGTTTTCAACATGGAGGGGAGGCGCGTAGTTAGAACACAGAGAGACTGAGTGACTTTCCCAAAGTCACACAGCACTGAAGGGCAGAGGCAGGCCTTAGACTGTCTTTACGCCCCTGGATGATGAGTGTAAAGGATGCTCGACTACGAGCCTTCTAGCACATCAGCACACATGCTCAGCTAATGGTTTCATTTCAAACTCCACTGTTTTCCCTCAGGACTGACTGAACACCGACTTGGCCTCTGCATCGTGTTTTCAGACCGCCACGAGCGTGCGCCTCGATTTCCTTTCTCTAGTGACCGCCCCCAGCTGCCAGTTCTGTGACACTCGCATGCCCGGAGCGGTCAGCTTCAACACACCCACCGGGTAATCGGACTGCTGCATGAAAACACGAGTGAAAAGGGACACTGAAGGGCAGGAGACGCCGCATTGCAGTTGACACACACCGTCCCATCCCTGGGACGAACGTGCCGTCTCTGGTTAAGGCTTCTTAACATCACGCTATCCACTATGGGCGGGAGTTCTGTTTTGTGAACGCAGAGTTTCAACGTCTGTTCCAGTCAGGTGACCTAAACGTTGTTTTAAATTAAGACGAAAGTCTGGTTTAAGAAATTCTCCAAAAGAATAAAAGTTCCCAACGTGAAGTTCTGCACCTCATGCTTCCTCAAGGAGTGACATCGTCACCCATGTTTACCATGACAGACCTGTACCTTCCCTGGTCCCCAGCGCACCTGTCACAAAAATCATAGATGGGACGCCTGGGGGCTCTGTCCGGTAAGCATCTAACTCTTGATTTCAGCTCTGGTCGATGATCTCCCAGTGCGTGGGATCGAGCCCCGCGTCGGGCTCAGGTCAATGATCTCCCAGTGCGTGGGATCGAGCCCCACGTCGGGCTCAGGTCAATGATCTCCCAGTGCGTGGGATCGAGCCCCGCGTCGGGCTCAGGTCAATGATCTCCCAGTGCGTGGGATCGAGCCCCGCGTCGGGCTCAGGTCAATGATCTCCCAGTGCGTGGGATCGAGCCCAGCGTCGGGCTCAGGTCAATGATCTCCCAGTGCGTGGGATCGAGCCCCGCGTCGGGCTCAGGTCAATGATCTCCCAGTGCGTGGGATCGAGCCCAGCGTCGGGCTCAGGTCAATGATCTCCCAGTGCGTGGGATCGAGCCCCGCGTCAAGCGGGCACTTCTGACCTCGCAGAGCCTGCTTGGGGTTCTCCCTCTCTTTCTGCCCCTCTCCCCCACTCTCTTTCTCTCTCTCAAAATGAATACATAGACTTAAAAAAAGAAAAGGAAAATCATGGTTGACAATTCAAGCTCTTTACAAAACAAGAAGGAAAATTTTGTTTCAAGCATCTAAAATCTTACCAGTAGTGTGGCCACTACGATCGACCTCGACACATTTTGTCATTAATGATCTCTTTAAAGGGGAAGTCTTACTGCAAACTGCTTGCATTAAACATCTTGACTTAAAAATTCTGTCAATGCAAGATGAAATACTATTTAATGGGCTCCCCATTTCGGAAGCATTTTTTATAGAATTACCTCATTTTCCTGCACTCTCTGGATGTGCCATGTACTCCCTCAGAGTTGTAGCAGAGATGACATTAAAGAAAAAAATTATTTCATGTTAAATTGTAAACGGTCTCTCCACGAAGCAGACAGCTGCTTGTTTTTAAGATGAGTGCCATTTCAGTGAAAAAGTAAATGAATAAAGCTAACCAATTCACAGCCCTTTAAACTGTTAAAACTAGCAACACGTTAACCTTCATTTCTTGCTGTGGGTGGGACAGAGTCCAGGACATGATTGTTTCAATAAAATGCTTTACTTCTTTCCCTGGCTAAGAATAAAATCCAGTACTTAAGAGCAGAGATAGAACAGGAAAAGAATACACACATGCAATCACAGGGCTGTGGTGGTGGGGGGGGGGGGGGCAGGGAGAACTCAGGAGGCATTGAACTTGCAAGGGGATTTGCTAATCCGGCTGAAAACAAAGGCTTTTTTTTTTTTTGTAAAGTAATCTCCATAACCAACATGGGATCTCAGGACCCCGAGATCAAGAGTTGTATGCTCTACTGACTGAACCACCCAGGCTCCCCAAAGACTTTTTTTAAAAAGATATTTATTTACTTTTAATTATTTTTAGCGTTTATTTATTCTTGAGAGACAGAGAGAGAGAAAAAAACAGAGTATAAGCAGGGGAGGGGCAGAGAGAGAGAGGGAGACACAGAATCCAAAGCAGGCTCCAGGCTCTGAGCTGTCAGCACAGAGCAGGACGCAGGGTTCGAACTCACAAACTGCGAGATTATGACCTCAGCTGAAGTCGGATGCTCAACGGATTGAGCCACCCAGGCACCGCATCGCTTTTTTTTTTTTTTTTTTAATAAAACTATGTTAAGCCTTTCTAATTGCCAATGAAGTGCCTCCCATTCAATAATACAATTCTGTCTCTAGTAACACAGGCTTGAACCCTAACATTAGAGAGAAGTGTGTACTTGACCCAGATACAGGCACACACATAAAGTGATTCTCACACTTCACCAAAATCTGTCCTATCATAGCAACAAATTAACCTACTTTTTCTATTTGGGCGCCTCTGTAAATAAATGTGTCAAAACCTGATGGAGTTTACGAGTTTTTACCATACGTGGAAATATTTCAAGTTGCTTGCTCTCTCATCCTCAACAAAGGACTACTTAAAAATCAGATTTAATCGGAATAAATAGGACAGTGCTGCATTTTGTGATAGCAGAGCTGAAATATGAAATAGTACAGCTTGACACTCTTATAAAAGAAGACGTGTTTGTAGCTTAGCGCACAATAGAAATACTCCGAAGACCGTGTGCAGAGATGCTAACATGTACAAACAACCGAACGGCCTGGGGAAATACAGACCAAAGGCTCTCACTGAAGAGGGAGAGGAATCTGGGGGGGCGGGGGGGGGGGAGGGCAGGGAGTGGAACGGTAGAACATTTTTCAAAAGCCGCAGTCACTTCGAAAGGGGGACATTCGTTTCCTTGATACTTCCAAAGATAATGGATGGGTCCAACGAGTAATCTGAAATCCTAAGGGACACCGGCAATCGGCAATCGCGAGGTAACCCCCTTATAGGAAATTCTGCCATGGGCACGCCACCGCAGAGCACGTGCGGGATGAATAATGATAGCAGAGAAAGTTCTTGAATGTCTGGAATCACACTGAAGTTCCCCTCAGCTTGACTTGTCAATTTCTTCTATTTAATTTCACTTTCTTTGACAGTGGGCAAGATGATTACAAACGTATGGATAGGGCAGATTTTTTTTTTTTTTTAAGTGTTTCGGTGTTTACCTGAAGGCTATTTAATTGCAGTTTCAGATTCTTTTTAAGAGTTAACTGATAAAAGCCACCGTGTTCTGATAACCAAGAGCCTTATAATACAAAGATCATTCTGACTCCAAAGAAACGGAGTCCTCAAAACAGATTATTATGAATGGCATCTAGAAAATCCCTACTAAACTTTCTCATCATAAAAACAAGCATAAGCTCTCTAATTAAAACCGTATGAAAAACAGCAATTTTTTTGACGCAGTATTTTTTTTTTAACGACAGGAAAAGTATTTGCAAAGAAATTTGAGAGGTAATTGGGGGTAGTGGTAATACAGATTCATTTTGAAACTGAAAAGCTCTTATGTAATGTCTGTGATCAAAGGTCAACATCTTTCGACATTCTCCACGAGTCCGATCTGGATAAAAAGCAACTCAAATATAATTTAGGAAAATAACAAGATATCAAACAATGTGTTAATGCTGTGAAATACTGGCATACCTTACAAAACCCAGAAATGCATATTAAAGGAAACTTCAATTACATTGTTTCTGTCATATTTTGAACCGAATCCCAAGTTGCTCTCATTCCCTCAATACAAATTAAAAATAAACAACTCCTCACAGCATCACTGCCATCTGGATTACAATGGAAATAATGAAGTATGTGTGATTTTAGCTCGGGTAAAAATAAAGCCGAGGCAATATGACTGCACCTTTTCCATCCCATGCTCCGATCACGTTCACGTCTCGGAACTGACTATGGACCCAGGCAAGGTCAACTAGAAATATCCACTGGGCTGGTGAGTCAGGCAGTTGCTCAACACGGGTAAGCGCTCTAACAAAGGGTTTTTAATTTTCAGGCTGTTGCATCACACCGATGTTATAATTGCCCTTCGCAAAGATAAGCCCTTAACACAGAAAAGGAAATTGTTTCAAAAGCTGCAGTGAGCTTGCACTCATGCGCTGGGGAGGGGGAGAGACAG
Source organism: Felis catus (assembly GCF_018350175.1). Lineage (NCBI taxonomy): Eukaryota > Metazoa > Chordata > Mammalia > Carnivora > Felidae > Felis > Felis catus. The sequence continues at coordinate 4,429,168 of NC_058380.1, forward strand.
CCCGTTTTCGGGCCGGTGGTCGGGCTCTGTGCCTCCAGTCCCTCACCTATAAAATGGGGACGGTGACGGAACACAGCACAGTGGCCAGGCACACGCAGGGCTAGGGTCTAGGGAGGATTAGCTCTTAATTTCATTTCTGAAGGATGAGCAGCATCGAGGCAACCAGGGTGATGAGTCCCAGGCTGTGTCAGCCTCTCGTGATTCTTAGGGAAGCACTGCCCCATGTCGATCGGACGAAATCTTCTCTTAATTAATCAAAAGGGCTGAACGTGACCGGCTTCACGGAGCACGGCCTCGGTTTCCAACCACCCAGGCTGCACCCAGTCCTTCCCAGACGTGTCATCTGTGGGGTCCCACGAGCCGCGGCTGGTCTCGGACCATACGAGTTTGCAAGTGGACGATCCAGGCCAAGGGAAACCGTCACAGAGAGGTGAAGGGAACTGGAAAAGGCCGCGCTGTGTGGCACTCTTTACATCATTCCTGCCCTCCCCCCATCGCACCCCTGTGTTCCTTCTAACACTTCCCCAAAATATTAACCCAGTGACTTGGGTGGTTGTACAGTACGTCAAGAACTCCCTTCAAACTTAAATCACCGTGGAACGCAATGGCACAATTTTGGTGGAGGGTTGGGGGGGGGGGGGCGGTTGTTAGAACAAAAACATATTCCAAGAAGGATCTTCACCTACAGGCTTCACTCAAACTTCCATCCTTACTATCACTGGACAGAGACTTAGGCAGAGGAAAAAAATCAAGGTGAGCATCTTTATTAAAAAACAAAACAACCCGGTTTCTGGTCAACTACACGAGGAAAGCTGAGCTCCTCACAACTACCCAGCTGGACAGGTTGTGTGTGCTCGGTTTACCGGGGACACCAGTGGAGATCCCAGCACCTCCCAAACCCCAGGTTGGGGCTTGGACCCGGCTCTTCGGGGCCTGAGCTCTTAGCGCTTCGCCAAAGCTGGCCCCGACCCATTGACAGCGGCCTTGGAGCTCAGGAGAGAAACCGACTGGGGGCAGGGATGCGGCACGTGACCCCACAGAAGAAACTTTCCAACGGAGTGGACTGCCGGCGAACACCTGTGATGTGGTCGTGGCTTCACTGCGAACCAGTTGAGCTCACTCTCTTGAAGTCTCTACGCCAGGATGAAAGTACTGTAGTCTTACAGTAGGACGGCGGCGTCTACGTGGGCGTTTTGATTTCTACTTTATTTTGAACTCGGGGGATTCAAGTTCTTTCTACTCTAGCCTCTGACCGCAAGAAGTAAAGGTTCAAAAAAAAAAAAAAGAAAGAAAGAAAGAAAGAAAAATGCATCCACTCGACTAGCCACAGTCAAGCTGGGGCGCTCCTTCCCATCGCCACCGTCAATGCTGGAGCGCCCCCACCCCCAGTGCCTGTGGTCTGTTGACATTTGGAGGTTTTCTCGGTCTTTCTCACTTCACCAATCCAGAAGCACTTGGCTCCGGCTCCAAAATACAATGAAGCTGCAGGAACAAAGGTGTCCGCGGTGCTCAGCAGCTCACCGGGGAAGAGCAGGAGGCAGGCCGCCAGAGCTGCCCCGTGGCCCGCCTGGCCTCTCCTCGCGCCTCGCCCCGGGTGCCTCTCGCTCCTCCCCAGCTCCCCTCCCCACCCTGCCCGGCTCCTCTCCGCTCCCCTCCCTCCGCCCGGCGAAGCCTGGGCGCACCCGCACTCCGCAGCCCAGGTCCCCCCGCGCCCCCAGCGCGGCGCCTCACCGGGACCCGCCCCCACCGGGTGGGCGGCGCAGCGGGGCCTCGGCTCTGCCAGGACCCCCTCGCCAGAACAAAGGAATGTGGGGAGGGGGCGCGGAGGCGCGCAGGCCGCGGAGCGGCTCCCGCCCAAGCGCCGCCTAGGGCGCTCCGGGGTCCCGACCCTAGCCTCCCACGCGCCACCCCCGCATCCTAGCCCCCAGCCCCGGTCCCCCGCGGGCCCGCAGGCGGGAGGGGCGCGCCCCTGGAAGTCGCGATCGGAAGGTGGCGCTACGCGGTCCCCAGCAGGCCCGGGGCTCCCAGCCCAACCTCCAAAGTAGGTCGGGGTCTGACACCGGGGCGGGGGTGGGGGGTGGGGTGCTGGAGCGCTATCAGCTTCTTGGAAAGCAACTGCAATTATCTGGGGTAATGTAATTCATTCCGGGGATGAATCTCTGGAACGCGCCCCCCCCCAAAAAAAAACCCCAAACCCTGCTCTTTAATTATTTAAATGTTACGTCAGGGAAAAAAAATCTGACATAGACACCACCATATAAATATATTCACACATAATTACACTACGTCAGAGTGCCGGAGGAAATTCAAAATCTGGGTACATTATATATTCATATATCCTCACTCGAATAAAAACTAGGGTATCTACACGAAAATGCAATCTACTAACCTATATCTGTTTCCCATAAATCATATCTGGTCTGGAGGGGCGGAAAAAAAAACACGATGTGAAATAAATACTTGTGACCTCATTCGCTGTTGTTATTTACAAAAGCCAGGGCCAGAGATGACGCTTGGCCATCCCCTGCTGTTCCCAGGGAACGCAGCACTTTCCTAAAGTGTCCTTTATAAAGATAAATGGGAACCAGCATCCAGCAAATCACCGCGCTCGGCGAAATGCCTTCCTAAAAATACAATCTTATCAAAGGTCTCCGAAGGCGTGAAGTTGAAACTACAGCAAATGGCCTTGAACTTGTATTTGCACACAGCCCTGGAGAAAACACCAGAAATAGCATTGCAAGGCCACAATTGTTAAAATGTGATAGGGCTAAATTTAGAAGAACTCTCATTTCATTTAGGGCAAAAGACACACATTCAGCGGCGGGAGCTAACGCAATGCCTTACCCGGTTGTCTACTTCCCTGTTTAAAATATCCTCAAAAAAAAAAAAAAAAAACTGTGACAGTGACATTTTAAAGGCTGACATTGTCCTACTTTCTTTGTAGCAAGATTATAAAATCACGTAATTAGCTCCCGCTTCCTATGCTGCCTGCCAGCAAATTCGGCAGTTACATAATGCAACATTTCCAGGAAACTATTATGTGATCTGTCTCGTCGTGTCTGAAAAAGCAATGACAATAAGGTGAGAAACAGGGCTGATGGAGTGGAACGCATTAAAAGCACGGAGGTACGGAGGTCAAGACCACAATGGTTCGCCCCAGATTTAAAAATAATAGCTCGCAACAGCTACGGGGCAAACCCCGGGAGTATCCAAGATCAGAATACAACCCGAGGGGTTCTTCGCGTTTTGCAGGAGGCGTGTGTACAAAATCTCCGTCTTTATCCGGGACGTGCCAATAACGACCTCCTGTCCAACGCCGCGCCACAATTTCCAAATCATCGCACACGTACGCGCACATTCCCACATCAGCCCCGTAACCCGAGCCAATATTTCACCGTGGGCAGATTATGCAATCCGGGCAAGGACGAATCCTACAACCTTCTCGGGCGCTGGTAAGACACGCTGACGACAAACGGGCTGGAAGACGTCCGTGCAGACACAGCCCCCGACACAAACAGACGCGGCGCACGCATTCTCCGAATGCCGTCACGGTTCACGCGAGCTGCGCTCTTTCCCAGCAAGAAGATCAAGGCTCGTCCCATTTACTCGGCACCCCCCTCCGCCCCCCCCCACCCCCCGCACACACCCCCGCCGCCAGCCCCGCAGAAGGGACGAGAAAGGAGGCAGCGAGCGCTGCCCTCCCCGCTCGAGATGGCTCAGCCTCCCCGGCGCGCCTCTCCACCAAAACATCAATTTTCCTGAAATCAGGAGACATTATGCAACAGCGGCGCGGGGGGGAGAGCCAGCCGGCCCGGACTACGTGCCGGCGCCAGGGCGCTGCAATCAAAGCGGCCACCTTCAGGTGGCGAGTCCCCTCCCGGCAAAGCAGCAAAAGTTTATGTCATGAACGCCCCGCGCACACCCGCCGCCGCCGGCCAGCCCCGCGCGCAGCCCGGGCCGCGCGCCCCCGGCAGCGGGCGGGGAGCTGGGGAGCCGGGGCGCGGGGCGCCGGGCCGGGCCGGCGGTGGGCGGAGCGCTTACCGTGTTCCTGCTCCCGGGACGGCGAGCGCCCGGGCGGCGGGGCGGGCGGGAGCGCGGGGGGGGCGGGGGGCCCGGGGCGCGCGGGGCGCGGGCCGGGGCTCCGGGGCGGCGGGCGGGCGGCGGCGAGGGCGCGGCGCGGGAGGCGGGCGGCGCGCCGGGTCCGCGGGCGCCGTGGCCGCGCCGGGAGATGTGTGTTAGTAGGTCAGTTCCGAGCGCCGCGCTACGTCGCCGCCCGCCAGCCTCGCGGTGACGGGCGGCCGCGGCCCCAATCGCCGCGCCCGCACCCGCCCCCGGCCCGCCGCCAATGGCCGCGGCCGGCGGGGGCGGGCTCTCCGCGGCCCCGCCCCCTCCCGGCCCGCCCCCACCCCCTCCCCTCCCCTCCTCTTCTCTCCCCTCCCCTCCCCGCGCCCGCTCCCCCGCCCCGCCGCCCGCGTCCCTCCCCGGGCCGGGGCCAGCGCCACCGCCACCGCCCGAGCGCCCGCGAGGACCCGCGCCCCGCGCCCGGCTCCGGGGCTGCGCCACGGCCGGCGCTTCTGGGGAGGGGGGGGCCGAGCTGGGGAGGGGCCCGCCCAGCCGTCCAGCTCTCCCACCGCTGCCTGCGCCCCCCGGCGATCCGCGCTCACTCACAGCGGCGCTTTTTGTCTCCCCGAGCACGCAGCGGCCCGGCTACCTGTTGCCCACCCAGCACCGGGCCGGGGGGCCGCGGGCGTGGCGCGGACCGCCGCCCGCCCCTCCCCGCACACCCCCGGGAGGACCCCTCCTCCTGGGGGCGGGTGGGGAGGGGGGGGCGGCGCTGGCGAGCCGCCAGCGCTCGGGGCGGGCCGCCGCGGGGAGGGGGGGCCGCCGGCCGGCCGGAGCCCCGCGGGGGCGCTGCGTAGGCGGCGGCGACAATGCCCCCGCGCGTCTCTCCCGGGAGCGCGACGGACCGCGGCCGGGAGAGAAAGCGCCGCGCGCAGACACCGCCCCCTGCGCAATTAGGGCGCAGATGACGGAGGCGAAGTTGTTGCGTAAGACGCCTGGGGAACGAGGCTCGCCGAGGTCCGGCTGCCCTCGGCCGCGCCGAGTGGTGGCCAACGCGGGTGCGCCCTGCCGGCTGGCGGGCCGGCGTGCGCCGCTGGGGCCGGGCTCGGCCGCGCGGGGAGTCTTCCTGTGATCCCGGCGCCGGCGGCTCGTTCGGGGCATCTCTGCCCCTAATCGGACGCGGTCGTCTTCTCCCCCAGATTCCCGGGCTACGTAAGGGACGCGAGGAAATGGGGGAAATGGCACCTCGCGACGCGTTCCCCAGGCATCGCGCTGAGGGCTGTAAAGGCACGTGGCACACACACACACAGCGCGTCTACAGAATGAGAGAGAGAGAGAGACAGAGAGAGAGTCTGCCTTTGCGAAGGGAGCCATATTCCTTACAGTGGCGCACAGACTTGCCAAATACGGGATGTGGCAGGTGGGGAAGGACCTCAGGCCCTACTTGGACTATGCGGGAGCTGGGCTGAATGCCTTCGGTGACTTCCCATTCTTTTCCCTAGGACACATTTCTTCAAGAAGAAAAATTTGAACCAAACCCCAAAGTAAAGAAAGAGAAGAGTAGACTGAACCCCCAGCCCCACCCCGCCACCAGGCTAACATCACTGGTGCCCATCATCAAGCGTAAATCTGCTTGATAAGTTGTCTCTTCTACCTTCCCCGTTCTCCTATTACACAGTTACAAACACCCAAAGGGGGATGCTGAAAAATGCGTATCACCTATCACTTGGTGTTTGGAAAGCCTCACATTTCAAACTATTCTCCAAGGACAATGTTGTGGTTCAGAACACATGCTTGTTCACAACTCATCTGGTAAAGTGTACGTTTACCAACAAGGCCCTGACTATTTAGACATGCAAAGTGGGTTTTAACATCTTCCCCAAGTCCTCTGCCCGGGTGCGCACCAATTCAAGAAGCTCTTCTGTCTGTGGCTTTTGAGCCTGTCCCCTCTAGTCGACATTCATTCCAAAGAGTTGACTCTGCTGATGAAAATGAGGCTTGATTTTGGTTTGTCATTTCCACTTTTCTCATTTGTTATTATTCCGTTCCTTTTTCCAAACCCGCGCAATGCCCGTTAGAGTTTGAAAACCTCCCTTAGATGAAAGTAAAACCAAATCCCTACGCCGGTTGCCTTTTCTGGGTTAGAAGCGCGCTGGTTCCTAGAAATCCAGAACCACTCTACATTACCTCCGCTCCCCCACACCTACAGCATGTTCTCCACGTTGTTCTTCTTTTTGAATAATTGCATAGACTCCCAAAGCTGTCGTAGAATGAGTGGTAAATGGTCTTAGTAGAAGGACGACGTGAAATTCAAGAAAGGTAGAAAACATGCTTGGAGTCACTCAGAAATGATGGGGGTGGGGATTTCTCTGAACTCGGAAACTGGTTCTTTATGCCGAATTTTGAAACCTGAGGCTCCTTTAATTACTTGGGGGTATTTCTAGATTGTGCCTGTATCATTTACGCGCATCAGTTTTGGTCCCCACCCTACTTGGAAATCAGATGAAGTGTAAAAGATGTCTGAGATACCAGCTTAGAAAATAACTCTTTAGCTCCTCCTGGTGATTGGGAAACCGCTGAACAATACGCAGAGGGCTCTGTCCCCATTACCCAAGAGGTGGTGTGTCCAATAGGTGCTAGAACTTTCACCGAATAGGCAGGCACTTGCAGGTGAACACAAGTAAACGGAGCATAAAACCTGAGACATTGGAAACAAATTGCCGCAGGTGGGAGGCTTCTAGGAAGACGTCAGCATGGGCCTGACTTTAGAACAGGGCTGTGACCAGGTCTCTGGGAGGAGAAGGAAGGCAGTTCTGGTTGAAGTCTGAGGTCAAAACTTCCTTATTCTCCGTCTCTCTCGGAAATTGGGGTGGGGGGGGGTCCCGGGGGGAGGAGGCAGGGTCTGTGATAGGGGCTACGGGCAGCAGACCGTTGACCACACTCAGCCATATCTGATTACGCTCCCAATATCCTTTGTGGTTGAGCCAATACAAGGAGAGCAGAATGACCACGAATGTGGCCTCTCCTTCCTAAGATGGAAAACTCCTTTGTGGAACATTCCAGCCAGACGATACCTAAGGGGCCACGTGTGTCCAGAGGTCCTTTCTCGGGGCCTCTTCGGGCACAGGTGGCTGCAACCTCAGATACCTAGTGAGAATTCAGTTAGGTGCATGTGGCCCGCGGCAGCCAGAGAGCCACAAATTGCATTTCAGCTCTCATGGGTTGTTGCGGCACAGGACAATTACAGGGGTCCCAGGACAATTACAGGGGCCCCAGGCTCCAGTTTTTCAAAAGCAAGTGGACATTTAGATTTTTTTTTTTTTTTTTTGGCAAAATATCCTGATTTTTCCAGTGTTGTGAGGCCACTGGTTAAAAAAAGAAAAGATCCTGTGGCTTGGCGGGCTGGAGACCAGACAGGCTGTGCCCTCTGACCGAGAAGTTCCATGGAGATGCCCAGGGAAGGTGCCATCGGAGGCTGGAAGGCAGGCTCCCCGCCGGGAGACCCAGCTTGGACAGCTCCCGTGTGTCTGTTCTAGATCCTGAGTTCTGGATTTCTTTGCAGGAAACCTTCCGTAGCTTAAAACACTTTGGCCACCACTGGGGCCCCAGAGCCCAGGGCCACAGTCTTCCAACCATGCTATGCCTCCTGAGGGTCTGGCGCCCACTTTTTTAGCCCTCACGAACACAAGGGAAGACCACTTCTAGGAATTCGTAAGTTCTAGTTTTATTTTGTTTTCAGGTTGGGGTTTAAATAGGGAGCTAGCGTGGCACCGATTGGCATGGCTCGTCACCCGCAGGAGGCCTGCCCACACCCGTCAGTATGCAATTTATGCTGGTATTTTGCTTTGACCTAATGAGTCATTGAATGTTTAGGCAGAAACTTCCTGGAATGGTATTTCTTTCTTTCATGCCTGCTCTCTTTGTTTTCTCTGTACGCTTGATGCAATTTCCAATCACTGGGCTCACTCCTATGCCTTCTTTTTCCACCTGCTCCTGTGTGTTGACTTTTCTTCTTCTTGTGTATTTTCTTCTCACTTACCCGATGCGTTCTTAGGTTTCCCATCGGCCTTTCCCCAATCATCGAGTCCTCACGACTCTTCTGGATTCCTTCCTCTACCAAGCTCCCACCTCCCCTTCCTGCCCCCCACCCCCGCCCATATCCCAGCCACAACCCAGACATTGCGAGGGTTTAAAATTTCCACACCGCCTTCCCCAGCTCCTGCCACACGGTTCCATCAGCAGGCATTCCATTAGCATGCTTGGCCTTATTATTCAAAAACTAGTTTTTGTGGGAAATTGGGTAACAGAAGATAGCCAAATGACACTCCCCGTAGAAGCACGGGCTTTAAAGTATGAGAAGTTGAAATGTTTCCTGTTAAATGACTGTTGCTCAAGCTAAGAAAGAAATTAGATCTCCACACGGACTGCATGGCTTCGCCAGACAAAAGCAGCTGATGGCCTGAATACATTTCAAAGCATTTCCAGAAGACCCAGCAAAAGGCCAGAAAGAGGTGGTTTTGCAAAAGAAGATGTTGCAAGTGCAGCATCACAAAAACCGAAACGTGTCTTTAAATTTGGCCGCCACCGACGGCCTTCGTTTCAGCTAGCATTTTCGTTCGTTCAGATTAAATGGCATATGTGAGCAAAGGTGTCAAAATAAAAGAAACTCACAAAAAGGCGGGTGGCGGGGGGAGATACACTAAAAATGGTCAAGACTTCAGAAGGGGCCAACTATGTTCATTGCAAAATCTTGAGTGATGGGGCAAGGCCTGTGGTAGCTGTTAGCTGGCCACGGGGACACGGCAGGGTGACCAGAGTGTGAAATATAAAATTGTGAAATGTGTTCTAACAAAAAAGCATTTTACTAAGAATTAGAGGTGACACACCCACACTGCTAGGCAGCTCCAGTCCCCGAGGCAAACCTTATCTAGACATTTCTGTGAAGTCCTGCACAGGGCATCCGTTGGAAAGAGCCATGGGGGCAACCCAGGAGGCTGGGGTTCTCGTGCCTTCGTTACCACCACCGCCGCCCCCCCCCCCACCCCCGCCCCGACTCACGAAGGGAATCGTTTCATCTGTCTGGACTTCATTTCTTCATCGGAGCCCCGTGGGGGCTGAGGCAGACCCCGCAGGGTTGCCCTGGGGTGATTCTTCAGAAACAGCCGCGCAGAAAAAGAAAGCTGCAAATTTGACATTTACAGAGAAGCAGGTCCCGGTTGAAGCCGGCTCACCCATAACCCTCGCCCTGCCTAATTACAACACGCGGGGAGGAAATTACACCGTGAAATGCACACGGACGGCCCGAGAGACAGAAATGGTCTTCCCTCGGGGTGGTTTATTTCAGCAAGAGACGAAAATGAACGCTATCAGTTTGGTAACTGCACTAAGAAGCCCGGAAATTGGGTGCCTGACCGCATTTCTGGTCTTCTGAGAAACTTCCAGACTCTGAGCGCCTGAGCAGAGAAGTGCCTAAGATTATTGTTCAGCTCCTGCATGTGATGATCGTCTCAGGCAGGCCACGCATCTGTGTGGAGGGCTGCCACGTAGGTATGCCGTCCAGATGCCGCCAAAGCAGAGTCTCAGGCGTGTCACCCAGGCAAATGGGCTGGAGAGGCGGGGGGGAGGAGCAGGCCATGGTGTGTCCACATCCCAGCTTCGCTGCTCACGAGCTCTGCAGACAGGACAAGTTACCTCCCTTAACTTCTCTCTGCCTCCGTTTCCCCTTCCGGCAACCATTGATAATAATAGCACCAATCTCAGGGCGTCTGGGTGGCTCAGTGTGTTGAGCATCCGACTCTTGATTTCGGCTCAGGTCAGGATCTCACGGGTTGTGAGTTGGAGCCCCACGTCAGGCTCTGTGCTGGCAGTGCAGAGCCTGCTTGGGATTCTCTCCCTCTCTCTCTCTCCCTATCCCTCTCTCCCTCCCTCTCTCTCCGTCTCTCTCTTTCTCAAAATAAATAAATAAATTTAAGAAATAATGACGTCCGTCTCAACAAGTTGTTCCAAGGTTAAGATGAGCTAAGAGCTACTAACTGCTCGGGAAAGCACCTGGGCTGAGACAGTGAGATGTGTTCGGTATTATTATCAACCCAATGAAAAATCAACCCGCACGAGGGAAACGATATCATTAACCCAAAGAGTGGGCGTGGGTGTCGTTGGGTGTGTGTACCTGAGTGTGTGTCCCTGTGAATTGGTGTGGACAATGAATTGCGTCACAGTGTCAGTGCGATAGACCCAGTGAGTGCTTACGTCTCCAAGAAAGCACAGCAGAGGTAGCTGGGGACAAAAGTTCAGTGTGTGAGGTTCTGTGGTGAGAGAGAGCAGGTGGGAAGGCTGACCAGGCCGCAGGACTCCGCGCAGCCGCACCAGCAAGGCTTGCGCATTATTCGGGCAGGGAGGAGCACGGCTGCTTTGGGGAACGTGGTCTGCAGAAGCGACGTGCTGTTTTCAACGTGTTTTTATGCAAAATGTCACATGTGAAGCATCAGCGTGGGGGAAGTGGCTGAAGGCCTGGACCCCCGTACTAGATGACACTAGGGCCCCCATTCTAGATGACCCTAGCACCCCCATACTAGATGACCCTAGCACCCCCGTACTAGATGACCCTAGGACCCCCGTACTAGATGGCCCTAGGACCCCCATTCTAGATGACCCTAGGACCCCCATTCTAGATTACCCTAGGACCCCCGTTCTAGATGGCCCTAGGACCCCCGTTCTAGATGGCCCTAGGACCCCCGTTCTAGATGACCCTAGGACCCCCGTACTAGATGGCCCTAGGACCCCCGTTCTAGATGACCCTAGGACCCCCGTTCTAGATGACCCTAGGACCCCCGTTCTAGATGGCCCTAGGACCCCCATACTAGATGACCCTAGGACCCCCGTTCTAGATGACCCTAGGACCCCCGTTCTAGATGGCCCTAGGACCCCCATACTAGATGACCCTAGGACCCCCGTTCGAGATGGCCCTAGGACCCCCACACTAGATGACCCTAGGACCCCCGTTCGAGATGACCTTAGGTAAGTCATCGAGACTCTGGCGCCTCAGTTTTTCCATCTGGGAAATAGTACAACGGTGATATTGTATGTAACTGCAGTGTTGTTTAGAGGGTAGGAGTGAGCTGACCTATGGAAAGCACTGGCCACTAGGCCCTGCTCAGGACAGAAGCCTCCCTTCAGGTCAGAGAACTTCAAGATAAGTTCCCTGCCGTGGTCTTCTCGTCTACACGCTGGCTTTCTGGCCCCAGAGTAGCAGAGGCCCTCAGCCCTCACTCAGGCCTCCTCGGCTCTCAGATAGCCAGACCTGGCTATGGTTCTGAAGGAGACAGACCCACGGAGGACGTTTTGCTCAGGGCCACACAGCAGAAGCAGCAAGCTGGGAGGGGGGAGCCGGACGAACTCAGATGGGGGAAAACGGAACCCGGTTACTCATACAGGTGTGAAGAGCTGAGGTGGGGGGGCATGGGAAGGAGAGAACGTGGAGGACGACGTGGTCCCAGAGGACGGGCCTCCCCAAGCCATTGCCAGCGGGCAGGAAGGGGGCAGAGACACACGGGGCGGGGCCAGGTGATCATGGTCACGTGCAGTGACAAGGTGGTGACACATGCCACACGATCTGGGACTTTGAGACTTTGAGACGTGGGCTTCCTGCTCCTCCCCACCCCCCGGATGCTCCTGCTTTGTGGCAGGGGAGGGGGCAGTGTGACTCCTGAAAGGTGGGTGAGTGCTGGTGCCACGGTCCCCAGGGAGGGCCCCCCCACCCCCACCCCACCGCTGCCCTGGGGACAGATGCCTGCCCGGAGCTTGCTGGACTCACCGGGAGATGTGAGGGCGAACTCTTGGTGTAAAAGTTGGTTTACTTTCCCAGGGCTGAAGATTCCTTGAGAGAGGAGCCGACGTGCAAGGATTCGGGGCCAGGCTCTGCGTGTGCCGTTGGCGCGCTCTGGTTCTGCTCGGGGCTCCTCTAGCAGGTACTTCCAGAACGACCCCCCTCCTCCGCTCCCCACCGTGCCCACGCGGCTCCAAGGCCTTGCGCCCTCCTGCAGTGAAGGGTGGGGGTGTTGGGACCTGGAGTCAGGCCCGAGCTGCCCACGTTGGAAGCCGGGGGCGGGGGACAGCTCGGCTGGGCACCAAGGGCGCGGAGCCGGGCTGGCCGGGTGGAACCGGGTGGAACCGAAGCCGAGACCCTCGTGGCCAAGGCCTCCAGGCGGCGTCCTTCCTCGGGCTGTGCCGCACCTCGGCCCTTTTGCTTGCCGCCATCTGTGCGGTGGTGCCCAACGCAGGACTGGCGCTGCCCGCTGCCCGTGCCACACAGGACCCTTCTCCTAAAGCGCAAGAAGGTAACCTCTTCCCGCGTGGAACCCGCCCCTGCCCGAGTCCCGCGTGCGCTCCTCCCCAGCTGCCTGGGCCTCAGCCGCCCCAGGCCGCGGCTGCTTGCCACGTGGAGAGCGCGGCCAGGCCCCGCGCAGGGCACCTCCCCGCCCCGGGCAGCCCCGTGTGGCTGGCTTCATCCCGCTTCCTGGCTGTGCCAGATGGGACCCAGCAGGCCCCGCAGACACCCCGATGCCTCCATCACCCAGAAACGCGGCAGGGCGCAGACGCGGAGGGCCCCGCCTTTCCCCGAGGCCGCTGGTGGGGGTGCGGCGGCGGGTAGCAGGACCCCCAAGTGCAGGGGGCGGTCCACCGCCAGGTCGGCTGGGAGCAGGAAGAGGCTGGACCTGGGTGAGCTGCGCCCTATCACTGAGCAGGGAGGGCCTGTGGGCTTGGGAAGCTGGGGTCAGCTCGCTCACACAACCCCTGCTTGACTTTCCCGACCTCTCTGCCTGCCTCTCCTTTGGCCCACTCTTGGGATTGTACCTCCCGAGAAAGCCTCTCAGCACATGCACTTTGAACTAGGAATCCCACATAGCCGGTGTTTCTTCTTTCTTCTAGAAACCGTAGAAGGTATTCCCCCAAATAGGTTCCTGATGGGATGTGCCTCACGGAAATGAGCAAAGGGACAAGAGGTGAGTGTTTGAGCCCCGCCCAGAAACTGGTGCCCACGGTTCTTGTCTCTGGCAGACCACCTCCGACCTGGAGAGCGCCTTCTACACATTCCAGCAACATCGTTTAGTTTCTAAATGAGACTAAAGTTTCTTGGGAAAGCATGTGGGAAGACACTTTTGGGGGGGGGGGTTGAGATGCATTTGTTAACTTTACTGGAGAGGAGTCGGATACATGGATATCTGTTGGTGATAAAGGGGAACATTTTGAAGAGTAGATTAGAAAGGAGGACTTTCTTGTTACTGAAAAGTATCTGCTTCGACCACTGACTATTTGAAGAGCATTCTTTTCCCGGACAAATGTAATCATTTACTTAGCAGGGGAACAAGAAAGCCTTTGTATTTCAATAGGAAAGTCACCAAGGACACCCATTATTTTTGACATCAAAACTGAGCGACGAGGCAGGAAATATCCAGATTATCATGATGACAGGGAAGATGTGATCCAATATGTTCGTTTGCTTGAAGGAGGCAGGACAACATGAGAATTCAGCAGCGTGGCTGCACAGGATTTAGAATTTGTAATTTATTTATAAACAGTGGCTTTCCTGCATCCGGGAGGCAGGTGGAACCGAGCGATGCCACATGACCCAAACTCCGTGTTCCTCTGCTTCCCCACGTGTGAACTGGGTGCTGATCCCGCTGCCCTCAGAGGTTCCAGGGAGTCACTACAGTTTGACTCCCTCAGTACCCAATCCCAGGCTCATCCCTCCAGCCTCCCTGTTTTTTTTTGGATTTGCGAGGGTCCATACTTTCACAGACTTCCTTGGAGGTAGGGTGGCTATTTGACGTGAGTCTGGCCAGAGAGATGGACAAACTCATAGATGTCTCCTGGGTTCCTTTCTTCCTGCCTTAAAGATGGGTGTGGTCCTGGAACTGTGGCACCCGTCTGGCAAGGAGAGAAGAGGTCAATGTCGGCAACGGCTTACCTCGTCTCTGAGCTTCTCGAGTGTGCAGAAGACAGATCCGGGTTCGCTTAAGCTACAGCTGGGTGAGTATTTTGTGACCGACGGGTTTTCATTTGTGTCTGAATAACATGGAAAGCATAACGTAACGTGTCTGGTGCCTAAAGGAGGCTTAATAAATGTCAGCACTTGTTTTTACATTTTAAAATATTATATTTAAATATATTTGAAATACGGTTCGGAAAAGTGTCTGATTCCTAATAAAAAAAACTATTAAATAATTCATGCTGTATCTAACAAAAACAAGTACAAGCTGACCTACGTAAAGAAAACTATTAAACGCTGAATAATGACATAAAAGGAGACACATAAGTAAAGAGATTGAGCACATTTCTGGACTAAAAGAGACAATATTATAGAGATGACAGTCATCCCCAAATTAACCAATAAAGATTATCCCACTTAGTCAAAATTCCAGTGGGTATTTTGAGGGAGTTGAAAAGTTGATTCTCCTTTTCCGTTGGAAGGATAAATATCCCAAAGTAACTGAATTGGCCTTGAAAATAAATAATAAATCTGGTGAATTTATTCAATTCATCCAACCAGATGTTAGAGCTACACTAATTAAAACAATGTGGCATCATTGAAAGAAAAACCGATCAATGAAATGGCGTTGAAATTCTAGAAATAGATTCGCATATAAATATAAAACCATATATGATAAATGATAAGTGTGATCATTTACATCAAAGAGCGTATCAGTCAGGGTTGAGCCCAGGAAATAGGTCGCTTTAGGTATTTTGGACAGAATGTGATTTAAAATAGGGAATTAGATATTTTCTTTTTTTTTTTTTTAATTTTTTACATGTTTATTTATTTTTGAGACAGAGAGAGAGAGAGAGAGAGAGACAGAGCACGAGGAGGGGAGGGGCAGAGAGAGAGGGAGACACAGAATCTGAAGCAGGCTCCAGGCTCTGAGCTGTCAGCACAGAGCCTGACGCGGGGCTCGAACCCACAAACTGTGAAATCATGACCTGACCCCGAGATCATGACCTGAGCCGAAATCGGACACTTAACTGATTGAGCCACCCAGGGGCCCCAAGGGAATCAGATATTTATTTTCACCGCCATTGGGAGTACGGAGCACATCCTAGGCTGGATCTCCTGAAATGACTCAGCCTACATAGAACAGATTCAATGAGGGACCTCTGGATCTAACCTAGACATTGTTGCTGAAGCTATGCCAGAAACAAGAAACCAAGCCAGATATAAGAAACAACAGCCTCTCACATTCAGGGAATTGGACCATGGGGTCCAAGGCTGTGGTCTGGGCATAGAAGTCCCGTTAAGAAGCTGTCCCTACCGCCATTGCTTCTTGACCTCCAGGAAGCTGGCGGATGGACACTGGAGCACCATGCCAGGAAGCTTCATGGTTTTGGAGTCCATTTGCCAGTGGCAAGGTTCAAGAGACTTGGGAAGACAGTTCACTCCTTCCTTCCAGAATCTCTTGCGAGTACATGTAAATGATGCTAGAACATTTGCTTCCAGAACCTCAGTTTCAGGGGAGTCTGGAAGTGTTTCCTCTAGCTTTCAGTGTCCCCAAGTAGAAGCCAGATAACATGAGGGTTGAGAGAATTGATCCAAAGCGTCTGCTCATAAGGGAAAAGAGCATCACATCGGGGTCATTCATCAGGTCCCCACCGCGCCCCAAACATAAAAACATTCCCAAGTGATCACCGCGTTCCAAACATAAAAATATTTCCTTGCGATTGAAGATTGAGGTGTTGATGGATGCCTGGGTGGCTCAGTTGGTTAAGCGTCTGTCTGACTCTGGATTTAGGCTCAGGTCATGATCTCTCGGTTCATGAGATCGAGCCCCTAGTTGGGCTCTGTGCTGACAGCCTGGAGCCTCCTTGGGATTCTCTCTCTCTCCCTCTCTCTCTGCTCCTCCCCTGCTTGTGCTCATATGCTCTCTCTTTCTCTCTCTCTCAAAATAAATAAATGAATTTTTAAAAAGATTTAAGTGTTGAAATTACACATAAAATGACTAAAAGACCTATGGGAGAACAGATCTATCACCTTGGGGCCAGGTGTAACATGAAATCCGGAGGCTATGGAAGAGAAGATAAATATATTTAACTGAGTACAAATCACGCTGCTCTGGTTTGCTAACAGATACCCTACACCAAGTTAAAAGACAAAAAGGGGGAAATAGCTATCATTTTTCTTCTGGACAAAGGGTTAATATTTTTAATCTGTTAGAGTTCTTACAAATCCACAGAAAAAGATCAACAGCCAATAGTGAAATAGGCAAAGGACAGGAATGACTAGTTTTTTTAAAACCTCAAGTGCAGATCCCTTTGAAGCATATGGAAACATGAGTAGCTTCGTTAATAATAAATACATGAAATTACAATGAGAATTTTTTACTTCGCCAACTGGCAACGTGCCGGAGAGTGATAACATCTACAGTTGGCAGGAGTGGTATGGAAATGGGGTGCAAATGGCTGCAAACTCTAAAAGTGAGTCTGGCTGTATGTGTCAGATGCTGACAGTCCCCGCCTTTTAACCTGCAACACGCTTCCTAGAATTTGTCTCGCGGAACAACGCTACCCTTCTCAGAATCTGCCCCACAGAAATACTCACGCAAGTGAGCGAAGACGCATTTGGCAGGCTCGTTGACAGAGTGTTACCTGGACGGGGGAAGCCTGGCCACAGCTCTCAGTGCCCATCCAGGGGCCATTACTCAAATAAATGATGATGCATCCACTCAATGGGTTACTAGGCAGCAGTTAAAAAGAAGCAGGTCTAGGGGCTCCTGGGGGACTCAGTCGCTTAAGCGGCTGGCTCTTAGTTTCGGCTCAGGTCGTGATCTCACGGTGTCATGGGTTAGAGCCCCACGTCGGGCTCCTCCGTGCTGACGGTGCAGAGGCTGCTTGGGATTCTCTGTCTCCCTCCCCCTCCGCCCCTCCCCCACTCACGCTGTCTCTGTCTCTCTCAAAATAACTAAATAGACTTAACAATAATAATAATAAAAAGAAGCAGCTCTATTTCTATGGACATTGAAAGATAGCAACAATATAGCAAGCTGGAAATAGATCTAAGTAGGGAACACGATCCCCTTGTTTCTAAAGACAAAAATGTGGACTGTATGTGCAGCAGGTCTGGAGACGTGCAAACCCAGTTGCTTGGGTGGGGGGGGGCGGTCACCTCGGGGCTACAGGAGTAGAGCTTCCTGTGGGCAGAACTTTCATATTTTACCACCTGTACGTCTTCGAGGTTTAACATCACGAAAAGACTTGAAGATCCATAAAGAACGAAACCCCCAATTCAGCCAGGGAACCTAGAAGCGTGGCGTCTAGGTGACTGACACCCCCGTTAAAGTCAAAAGGTGCTTGGAGCTCACTTGACAGATGTGGAAATTAGGACTCGCACTTCTGTTGCTCCCAAGGCCACGTGGAAGGAATTGCATTATTCCTGAGGCCACGATTTCCGAATTCTAAAGCCAGAAGCAGAGACTGCCCTGGCATTTTAAGGTTGCATGGCACCTTCTACTCCTGGCTTATGGGGATTAACTTCCCTGCCAAGGTGGCTGGGTATGTGGGACCAGCATCTCCCAGGCAACCTTGGGGTGGGCTGTGTGCAGAATATCTCTTCGGATTAGCACCTGCAGTTACTGCCTCCAACTCTTACTATCTGCTTCTTGCCTGCCCAATCTGCATATTATTATTATTATTATTATTATTATTATTATTTTATTTATTTATTTATTTTTTTTGCTTAAACTTGGTCACCTTATCTTATCGTGGCTTGCTGCTTGCCTGTGCAAGCTGTGGTAATTGGCCTATTTCGGTAATTTCCTGAATACAATCGTAGATGTTACAATGCTTCAAAATTTCCTACGAAATTTTGTACTTGAACCTACGTTTTCAACCCAGCCTCTTTTGTAAATCTATCCTTTGGTTCTTTGTAACAGATGATTCAGTACCCAAGATGCTTCAGTTAAAAAAAAAAAAAATCATTTCTTTCAAACTTGTCAGAATGGCCGAATCCTGGGTGTGAACAGAGGCAAGAGTCTGTGATTGAGAGTGTGCGTCCACAGCTTGCTGTGCGACCTTGGGCAAATCACTTGACGTCTCTGGGCCTCAGTTGCTCCATATGTAAGTTCGATGTGAGCGCCTATTACCTTGAATAAGACGATATTGTGGTAATTTTTGCCCAATTATCCGATCAGTAAAGCATTTGACAAGCCTGACCTGATTAACAGGTTACGGAGAGCCTTCTAGCTGTCGGGGGATGGGTGGATGGTAGAGGGGCCCAGGGAGAAAATGGCAGCCCCTGAAACCCGTCCCATTCCATCCTCACTGACTGGGCCCCAGCCAGCTTCCCCTCCGCGTGACCCTGTCCCAACCTGCCCGTTCCACACACAGGACGATGCTGCTTCACGAAGCTTCTCTGCCTTGGCGGCTTCTCAGCACACTCAGGGGAGAAGCCACATGCTAACCGTGGTCCATGGGGGTCTACGAAGCCCACCCACTTCTGTCTCTTCGTCTCACACCTCTCTTCTTGTTCCCAAGGTGCCACAAACAGCTAATCTTCCTTCGGTTTTGTTTTGTTTTGCTTTTTACTATGTTACTCTGTCTCCCACCCCAGGGCCTTTGCCTATGCTGTTTCCGCTACCCAATGTTTGGTCCGGCCTTCTTTCTCTTTCATTAGATCCAGCTTCCGTATCATCCCCAATAAGAGACGGGGGTGTGCAGCCCACATCCTTTCCCTTTTGTACTTCTTGGGGTGGTAGCACCCCAAATTCCCTCTGTGGAAGCATCCCTCCCACACGCCACGGAGCTCACACGGGGAAGCCACACCAGGCCCAACAAATAGAAAGCTGTGAAAGTCTTTCCTTTAGTTTTCCCTGGGGAAGAGCCCTTCAGGCCTCCTAGCAATGGGGCGGGAATAGTGGCATCGTGGCCACACAGGCGGGGCACTGAGGAATAAATGTGACCTTGTGCCCAGGCTTCCAGTAGCTCCTCACACACCCACACCTTCCGGTAACTGATCCCGAGCCTCCTGGACCTGCACATGGAAACTGAGCCCCTTTCGACGGATCTGGCACCTGCAGGCCCCTGTGGGGCGGCCGCCTCCGCTCCGCAAGGCCAGCCCCTCTCAACGTTCAGTTTGCCCTCAGCCTCCAGTGGGTGGTTCCTCTCCCGCCCCCTTTGTCCTTCTTGCCATTTCCCTGGAGGTGGAGAGAGGAGAAGAGCCGACTTAAGGAGAATGGCTGCCCATCACCACGTCCAGCCACAGGTCGCTCCCCCAGAAGCGCTCGGTCTTCTCCTCTCGGGAGGTGACCACAACCTCTTCCCGCTGTCCTCAGACCTCCTCCCTCATCCCCTCCCTGCTCAGACCCAGGAAGTGACCTCATGTGCTCCAGTCTCCAGAGGAAAGACCAATAACCACCCTCCATTTCCGGCCACTTGCTGCAAGCCAGGGACACCAACTCTGCTTAATCTACGTGGGAAGGATTTTACTGAAAGGATGTTGAGTAGCTCACGGGTTCTACAGCGAGACTGCAGGGCAACAGTTCATCTTAGAGGAGCCAAAACCAATGCCTGCTCAAGGGACAGAGATGGCACCGACTCTGGGCACAGACACTGCTGTTTCCATCACTAACCCTTCCGGTCCTGGGTCTCGGACACTTCTGCTGAAATCACAGACGATGCATCGTTACCACGCCCACCAGAATGCTGTCGCTATAGTACCTGCTTCTTTTTTTTTTTTTAATTTTTTTTACGTTTATTTTATTTTTGAGACAGAGAGAGAGCATGAACAGGGGAGGGTCAGAGAGAGAGGGAGACACAGAATCTGAAACAGGCTCCAGGCTCCGAGCTGTCAGCACAGAGCCCGACGCGGGGCTCGAACTCACAGACCAGGAGATCATGACCTGAGCCGAAGTCGGTCGCCCAACCGACTGAGCCACCCAGGCGCCCCAGTACCTGCTTCTTTTTATGTCTGGTTTACAACCCAGAACAGAGGATGGGGTTGGGGGAGGGGGGTAGGGAAACTACTGCATTAAATTTTTTTTAAATCTTTATTGTGTATCTTTGAAAGAAACAGACAGAGCATACATAGGGGAGGGTTAGAGAGAGAGGGAGACACCGGATCTGGAGCTGGCTCCAGGCTCTGAGCTGTCAGCACAGAGCCCGATGCGGGGCTCGAAGTCACGGACCATGAGATCATGGCCTGAGCCGAAGTCGGCCGCTTAACTGACTGAGCCACCCAGGCGCCCCAAGTATCCAACGGTTTTGGCTTCAGGAATGGGAGTCCTCGTTCTCCATCACAAGACGGTGGATGCCTCAAGCCTAGAAATGAGGTTCTGATGCCAAGTGGCCAAAAACGAATCGACAGTGTCCACCCTCCACCCCACTGTCTGCTCCACACACGCTTACGCTTCTTCAAAAATGTCCCTGTCTAACGTAGTGCAAATCTCCCTCATAAAACAAAGCCTGTTCGAGAGCTGTCCAGAATCTTCTCTTTTCTGAGAACCAGGATCTCTGTATCATGACCATTTGTCCCTTGGTGCTAAAACGATCACCTCTCCACATTTTGTAATCTAAGGACCCGATAGCAGTCATAGCTCAATAAAATGGAAAGACAAAAGTTCTTCTTAATGATGTAGAAGAAAAAAGGGAGAGATTATTTCAGATAATTTTCCTTCTACTTGAAGCGGTGAGGACGGAAATACAGGGAGCTTTTGTGGCTGTTGTTTTGTGACCGTCCTGTAGCTCTACTAAGCAAATCTAGCAAGTAGCGTCTTAAATTCTTGTTCCCTCTGTCTCCTAACATCCCTCAGTGTACCCTTTCTGCTGTGGGGTGCGTATGGATGAGGAGCCACAAAGAGGTGGTTTTGACTGGCAGAGTCTAGTTCACGTGCCTGAGCCCCAGCTACAGGAGGCTAGAAAATAAATACACGAGTTTTCAACATCTGTGACAGGAGGCAGACTCTGTTGTCCAAGAGAGGAAGAGGTTTCGCTGCCGTGTGACCATGAAGAATGGCAAATACTCACCCTGTCCCCCGTATGTACTCAGTTACTGATTCTACCTGTAGAAGGTCCAGAATCAATTTCCTACTTAATTCTACCTCCTAAACCTCTCTCTTCTTCACAGCGTTTCTGACATACAATTCACCTGCCATAAAATCTACCCATTTAAAGCGCACGATTCAGGGCTCCCGGGTGGCTTAGGCGGCTAAGCAACCAGCTCTCGGTTTCAGCTCAGGTTGTGATCTCCCGGTTTGTGAGTTCCAGCCTCGCGTGGGGCTCTGCGCTGACAATGCAGAGCCTACTTGGGGTTTTCTCTCCTTCTCTCTCTGCCCCGCCCCAGCTCGTGCTGTCTCTCTCAAAAATAAATAAATAAATAAATAAATAAATAAATAAATAGTACACTTCAGTGTTTTTGGCATATTACATGATGAATGTTTGTAAATTGGGGTAAAACACATAACATAATAAGACTTGCCATTTTAACCATGTTAAGTATACCATTCAGTAGCATCAATTGCATTCATAATGCCGTCCAACCGTCACCCCCATTTCCGAACAGAATCTCTGTCATCATAAGTGATCACGCTCTTTTTCCCCTTCCCTTAGCTCCTGATCACCTCTCCTCTACTTTCTGTGTCTATGAATTTCCCTATCCCAGAGATTTCCTATAAGTAGAATCATACAATATCTGTCTTTTTGTGTCTGGCTGGTTTTTGTGTCTCATTTAGTGTAGGCCATCCATGGTAGCGTGTGCCTCAGAACTTCATTCATTTATGGCTGAATAATATTCCACTGCGTGGAGAGATCCCACTTTGTTCATCCGTTCATCTGTGGATGGACGCTTGAGTTGCCCCACCTTTTGGTTATTGTGAACACTGCGTACACATATTTGTTGGGGTCCCAGCTCTCAGTTCCTTGGGGTATACGCCTAAGAGTGCAAATGCTCGTTCATATGGTAATTCAATGTTTAGCTATTAAAGATAGCTAAAATATGAGAAACGCAGCAAATCGTTTTCCATTAAGGCTGCACCATTTTATGTTTCCACCAGCAATGTGCAAAGGTTCCAATATCTCCACATCCTTGCCATTTTCCATTTTTTTTTTGTGATAGCCTTCCTATTAGGCGTGAAGTGATACCTCATTGTGCTTTTGATTAGCACTTCCCTAATGATTAGTGATATTGAGCACCTCTTCACGTATGTATCCTTGTGTATATCTTCTTTGAAGAAATATTTTATTCAAGTCCTCTGGCCATTTGTTAAATTGAGTTGTTTGTCTTTTTGTTGTTGAGTTGTAAGAATTCTTTATATTTTGTGGATACTGGGCCATTGTCAGATATACGGTTTTCAAATTATTTTCTCCATTGTGTGGGTTGCTTTCTCATTATCTTAATGTCCTTTGATGCACAGAAATTTTAAAATGTGACGAAGGGCAAGTTGTCTATTTTTTCACGGTTGTTACTGTTGCTTTTGGTGTTATATCTAGGAATTCATTGCCAAATCCAAGATCTTAAAGATTTACCCCTCTGCTTTTTCTAAGAGTTTTATGATCTTAGCTCTTACATTTAGAACACTGATCCATTTTTAGTTAACTTTTGTTTAATTTTGTATATGGTGTGAAGTAGACGGTCTAACTTCATTCTTTTGTACCATCTGTTGAAAAACTATTCTTTCCCCATTAAATGCACTTGGCTCCTTTGCAAAACCCAATTGGCCAGCGATGTATGAGCTCATTTCTGAACTGTCAATTCTGTCCTCCTTATCTTATGTCTATTCTCATGAGTATCACATTGTTTTGATTACTATAGCTTTTGTATTAAATTTTAAAACCAGGCAGTGTGAATTCTCTAACTTCGGTCTTCTGTTTTCAAGACTGCTTTGGCTATTTGAGGTCCCTTGTAATTCCATATAAATTTGAAGATTGGATTTTTTAGTTCTGCGAAAAAAAGAGCCATTGGAATTTTGATAACAAGCATTGAATCTGTGGATCTGTTTGGTTAGTATCTTTATACTATTAAGTCTTTGTATCCATGAGCATGAGATGCCTTTCCATTTGCATACGTCTTAATTTCTTTCAGCAGTGTTTTGTAATTTTCAGTGCTCAAATGTTTCACATCATAGGTTATATTTATTTTCAGGTATTTATTTTTGGAGATGCTGTTTTTCCTTAATTGCTTTTCAATGTCCTTTTCTGATTATTTATTGTGGGTGTGTAAAAATACAACTGATTTTTGTATGTTGATCTTGCTCCCTGGAGCTTTGTTGAATTCGTTTATTACTTCCAGTAGCCTTTTTTTTTTTTTTTTTTTTTTGGTGGATTCTCTGGGGTTTTCTCTATGTAGAATTATATCTGCAAACAGAGGTATTTCACCTCCTCTTTTCCAATTTGGGCACGTTTTGTTTCTTTGTTTTATTTAATGGCTCTGGATAGGACAACGCTGAGTAACAGTGGTGAAAGTGGGCACCCTTGCTTCATTTCTGATCTTAGCAGGTGGTTTTAAGTCTTTCTTTTATGATATTAGCTGTAGGTTTTTCATAAATGCCCTTTATCATGTTAAGGAAATTCCTTCTATTCCTAGCTTTCTGAGAGTTATTTTTTAATCATGAAAGTATGTTGGATATTGTCAAATGACTATTCTGCATCAAATGAGATGGTCATATGGATTTTTTCTTTCATTGCATTAATGTGATATATTACATTCATTGATTTTCTTATGTTATATCACCCTTGCATTCCTGGTATAATCCCACTGGTCACAGAATATAATCCTTTCAATGTGCTGCCGGACTCAGTTTGCTAATGTTTTGTTGAGGCTTTTGCATTTCTATTCATAAAGGATATTGATCTGAAATTTTCTTTCCTGATGACGTCTTTATCTAGCCTTGGAACCAGGATAATGCTAGTCTCATAGAATGAGTTAAGAAGTGTTCCTTCATCTTTATTTGAAAAGTTTGAGAATTGGATTAATGCTTCTTTAAATATTAGTGGAATTCACCAGTGACGCCATCTTGTCCGGGACTTTTCTTTGTTGGAAGGTGTTTGATTACTGTTTCAGTCTCCACTTATTGTAGGCCTGTTGAGATTTTCTATTTCCTTTTAAGTCAGTTTAGGTAATTTGTGTTTCTGGGTATTGGTCCATTTTATCTGTATTATCTGATTTGTTGTTATACAATTGCTCATAGAATTCTTTAATGATCCTTCTTATTTTTCTATGGTCAGTAGTAATGTCCCCATTTTCATTACCAATTTTAGTTATTTGCATATTCTCTCTTTTTTCCTTTGTCAGTCTAGCTAAAGTTTGTCAATTCTGTTGGTCTTTTCAAAGAACCAACTTTTGGCTTTTGGGTTCATTGATTTTTTTCTATATATTTTTTGTATTTTCTATTTTATTTATCTTTGCTATTAATGTTATTATTTCCTTCCTCTTATTATTTTTAAGTTTAATTCACTGTTTCCACCCCATCCCCATGTCCCAAGGATGCAAATTAGGTTATTGTTCTGAGATCTTTCTTTCTTTTTTTTTTAAAGATTCATTTTTAAGTAATCTCCACACTGAACATGGGGTTCAAACTCATAACCCCAAGATTAATAGCTCTATGCTCTCCCAACAAGCGAGCCAGACGCCCCAGATCTTTCTTATTTTTTTAATTTTTTAACAGCTATAAATTTCTCTCTGAGCCCTGTGTTTGATGCATATCCCATAAGTTTGGGCATATTGTGTTTTCATTTCACTTGCCTCTAATTATCTAATTTCCTTTGTGATTTCTTTGACCCATTGGTGGTATCAGAATGTTTTGTTTAATTTCCACATATTTGTGAATTCTCCAGTTTTCCTTCTCATTGATTTCTAGCTTCATTTCACCGTTGTCGAAGATGCTTTATATGATTTCAAGATTTTAAAATGTATTGATACTTGTTAGTGTCATATAGTGTATCCTAGAGAATATTCCATGTGTCCTTGAGAAGAACACGTATCCTTTTGTTGTTAGGTTGAGTGTTCTCCGTACCAGCTAGTTTACAGAGGTTGGGTCTAGCTCGCTTATAGTGTTGTTCCGGCCTCTGTATCCTTATTCGTCTTTTGTCTAATATTCTATCCGTTACCGAAAGTAGAGTATGGAAGTCTCCAAATACTGTTGTGGCACTGTTCATCGCCTCAACTCTGTCAATACCAAAGAGCTCTTGAATCCACCCTTACCACCAAACTTGTTCCTGTTCCGCCCTATTGGCATCTGACTGGCCTCATCCTTACTCTGATTGAATGTGTTCTCCACACAGCAGCCAAAGTGGTCTTTTTGAAATCAAACACTCATCCCAACACTTCCCACCCTAACACCATTTTCCCTAGCTCTCCATTGGGCTCAGAAGAAATTCAAAATCTTTAGTGTCGTTTCAAAGCCCACCATGACTTGGCCTTGCTTCCTATCTCTAGTTTCGTCTTCTTCCTTCCTTCCTTCCTTACACTGCCTTCTTACTTCCAGTTCCAGACATGATGAGTGTTTTGTGCTTCCACTTGCACCACTCCCGCTCTAACCTTCTGTGATTTTTTGGTGCTGCCGAGGACTGCCCCTCATTCTGCACCTCTACCTCTCGTAGAGAATTCCTGTTGATCACTTGAGTGTCAGTTAAGCTAGCAAATCCTCCAGGAAGCATATGCTGACTTCCTTATGCAAAATCAGGTGCCCCTTCCCCCCTTTTTTTCAGAATTCCACCCATGTGCTTTGACATGTATCACAGTACTTAATACCGCATATTGGGATGACTTCTTGGTGTGTTGGTCTACACCACTAGAGCCTCTAGCATTGTGTCTGGCACAGAATAGCTGTGTTGGGTGAGTCAAGCCACATATGATCGTGAATATCTGCATGTTCTTATTGGCTATGGCAAGAATACAAGACCTCGGCCACTGTTTATCTGGGCCACTTACAGTGAGTAATCCTGAGAGATGAGGTAGCATCTCCTCCCAGATAAAGAGCAGGTCTCTTTTCACTTACTGGAATAGCGATGACTCTCCTAAGCTCTGTGTGTTCCTGTTTTGTAACACAACTCCGGCACATACAGGCATCCATTCTGGATCCTTTGTGTTGGCCTTGCGGAATTGGAGGTGGGGGTATAGGAAACCCATGTACACCTGCCGCTTTTGCCATCGATAATGAAGTCTGTTATCTCTGATCCCGGAATCTCATGTCTTCTGTTAGCATGCACACAAAATGCCAACAGGCTAACTTATTAGCTAAACTAGAATCCTAGACTCTTCACTGACCTTGACAACACGAAGAGATAGTTATTAGCTTTCAGAACAAGACCTGGAATTGACACCTGTATTAGTTTGCTAGGGCTGTTTTAACAAAGCATTACACACCGGGGGCTTATACAACAGAAACTTATTTCTCCACAGTTCTGGAGGCTAGATAGATGAGATGAAGGTGTTGGAAGGTTTGAAATCTTCTGAGGCTTTGAGGGAAAATATGTTCCAGGCCTCCCTCCTTGGCTTGCAGATGGCCATCTTCTTCCTGTGTCTTCACATCACCCTCCCTCTGTACACATCTATGTCCAGATTTCTTCTTCTTATAAGGACCGCAGTCGTACTGGAATAGGGCCCACCTTAATGACCTCATTATAACTTCAGTACCTCTGTTAAGACCCTATCTCCAAATACGGTCACATTCCGACACTGACATATGAATTTGGGGAGGAACACAATTCTGCCCATAAAAACACCATAAACAAAAGCAGAATACAGACATTCATCAGGTTTTACAGCATAACCTCCCCCCTCCTTTTTTGTTGTATGTAATGAATCATCAACAAAAAATAATTATAAAACGAAACTTCAAGATGTCAAAGCTCTTTTGGAAAGATACAAACTTGATTTTTCCCTAGGTATTTCAAAACTTGTTCTTAAATCCTTGAAACTTGGCACTTTCTTCAAGTGGTTACACTAATAAGTCATTTTGACCATCTGAAACTGCATTTTGGAGCTAAGATATTTCTGACGTTACACTAAAGCAATTATTTATTACACATATTAATTTAAAATTGTCTATGAAATTAAAGCATAGGAATAAAGAACACTTTGTGTTGGTAGATATTTATCTAACCAAGAGAAACAATAGAATTAAAACATTATAAGTAATCACAATGTGACGACAGTCTACATTGACCTGGGATTTTTGCTTTTAGCTTGTAATATCTCATGTCTTGTTTTATTATTTATTATTAATTATGATTTGTTATTGTGTGGAATTCAACATCAGCCTTTGATGTTAAATAGAGATTTCACTTGTATTTGAGGAATACAAGTGAAGAATACAACAGCTAAAATAACTCAGAATGTTTGTTCCCCAAGTACAAACAAAACAGTGGGAATAGAGAAAATATTTCTTTTCCATGGAAGTCATCTTTTAGGAAGGCTTTTAATCCCAAAAATATTTGGTTTGTTTGTTTGTTTACCAAAAAATGGGGTTTTGTCTCTGAAGACATCCTATAGAAGAAACATAGTCTTCTTCTTTTTAATTTTTTTTAACATTTATTTATTTTTGAGAGAGAGAGAGAGAGAGAGAGAGAGAGAGAGAGAGAGAGAGAGAGAGACAGTGTGAGCGGGGAAGGGACAGGGAGAGAGAGGGAGACAACACAGAATCCGAAGCAGGCTCCAGGCTCTGAGCCATCAGCACAGAGCCCGATGCGGGGCTCAAACTCGTGAACCGCGAGACCATGACCTGAGCTTCCGCAAGTCGGACACTTAACTGACTGAGCCACCCAGGCACCCGAACCGCAGTCTTGATCATGCGTGAGATCCATACGTTTCCTTACAGATTGGGCCATAATTGAATTACCCCCAAAATGATCCTCAAATCTTATTTTTAAAAACACCTCCGTAAGAACCACCAGAATTCCTCTCGGTAAGTGGAACTCATTCTTCTGCTCCATTCAGTCTTTCCACACACGTTAACTGAATGTCTGCCACGGATGAAGCCTCACGCGCATTGCTAGGGTTGCGGTGGTGAGCATGGTGTATACGTTTCTGTGAGGAAGTTTTGCCCTTTCTCCTAATTTTATTTATCGAATGAATTGTATCAGTATGGACTTGCAGATACGTATTTTATTCTCTTCAACACTCTCAACATTTATTTTCTGGCTTGTTTTGCTCCACCCTCTACCAGTAGATCTCCTTCAGGTTGGTTCCTGTGTCCTTCTGATAAGCCTAATTCTTTTTTTTTTTTTTTTTAATCTTTTTCGAGATTCATTTGGAACCTTTTAGCCACCAGGGGCTTTGTTGTTGCTTCATTTTACACAGCATTTTTAACCTTCTTTAAAAAACACTGTCACTTTGTTTAAAAAGGTTTAAAACATTCTTTTTTTCATTTTGTTTATTTTTGAGAGAGAGACAGAGCATGAACAGGGGAGGGACGGAGAGAGGGAGACACAGAATCCGAAGCAGGCTCCGGGCTCTGAGCCGTCAGCACAGAGCCCGACGCGGGGTTTGAACTCACAAACCGTGAGGTCGTGACCTGAGCCGAAGTCGGATGCTTAACCGACTGAGCCACCCAGGCGCCCCTAAAATGATTTTCTGAGATAACACGGGCTACTTTACACGTAATGAACTTCACTTGTTTAAATGGTATCGTTCGAAACATTTTGACGGTGGACGCATCCGTGAGACCATCCCTGCCTTCAAATTAAGAAACGTGTATACCAGCCCCAGAAGTTCTCTGTGCCCCTACCTGCCCTCGCCCCGTATCCAGTGAGAAGTACCAGGCTACTCTCTGTTGCTGCGCATTCATTCATATTTTCTAAAATTTATGTAAAGAAAACCACACCACTTTCTTTCTGGCTTCTTTCATCAGCATCATTATTTTGAGATTGAGCCATGTTGTTGTGCCTATCGATAGCTCATTCCTTGTACTGCTGGGTAGTGTTACTCTGCCTTGTGTGTTAAATCATTCACCTGCTGACGGACGTGTGGGCTATTGCCTGGTTTGGGTTATTACTGATGTTCTTTTGTAGGCTTCTGTGTGGACAGGAAGATGTTAGTAAGGGTGATGGGGAAGGTAGAGAGATTGGGGCTGTATATGTTCCTTTGTTCACTAAACGTTTTAGAAAGAGGATGTCTGAGCCAGGAGCACCCCTGAGTGGAGTTTGAGGCGTGCACTTAGATGAAGATAGTTTGAGAAGTAATCCCTGGAACAGGAGTGAAGGCCCGGGGTGAGGTATACAGGAAAGAAGGTAAAGTCAATATAAGGTGCTTTGCTGGGGTTGCCACTTTAAGCAAGGAACCTTTATTCTTTTTTTTCTTTTTTTTAATGTTTGTTTATTTTTGTTTTTTGTGTGTGTTTTTTTTATTTTTTCAATGTTTTATTTATTTTTGAGGCAGAAAGTGACAAAGCATGAGCAGGGAAGGGGCAGGGAGAGAGAGGAAGACACAGAATCTGAAGCAGGCCCCAGGCTCTGAGCCGTCAGCACAGAGCCCGACGCGGGGCTCGAACTCACAAACCGTGAGATCATGACCTGCGCCGAAGTCGGACGCTTAACCGACTGAGCCCCCCAAGCGCCTCTGTTTGTCTATTTTTGAAAGAGAGAGCGAGAGAGAGCTGGGAGGGGCAGAAAGAACAGGAGACAGAGGATCCCAAGTGGGCTCTGTGTTGACTGCAGATAGCCCAATGTGGGGCTCAAACTCGCGAATCATGAGATCATGACCTGAGCCAAAGTCAGACGCTTAACTGGCTGAGCACCGCCTCCCCCCCCTCCCCCCCCCGGTGCCCTAGGAAGCTTGGTTCTTAACGGACACTTCATGAAGCCAGAATTATCCACCTGAAGGGCAGGAGGCGGGAATGTCTAGCCACCAGATCCTACTCCTTATCGTTCAAGGGCTTTCCCTGGAGGAATTACTCCATGCTTCTGTGCCGTGCCTGTGCAAGAACCTAGCAAACACCACTCAATTCTAGTTATGAAATAGAGAAGTAAAAAAAAAAAAAAAAAAAAAAAAAGAGCATCTGGCTGATTATGCATGGCATATGGTGTGAGTACATTGGGCACCCTCTGAAAAGCATCATAAATCCAAAAGTACTATTTTACTTATATCCTGAAAACTGCAAAAATACCTCACCCATCCTAAGCATATGGGCAATATAGGAAGATTTAGAATGGAAATGAAATGTTAACACTGCATAAGAGCAATGAGTAAACTGATTTCATCATCTTCCCGCCTGGGAACTTCCGCGTGCTGTGCCCTCCAAGCCTGTAATCGGTGCTATGTGTGTGGTTTCTTGTGTATCCTGGGTACAGACTCACTCCTGGTCACCGATTTGTGGAAGATTTACTCAGCGATGCTTACGGGGAAGAATTTGTTAAGCTACGTCGTCTTCAGAGCGACAAAGGGATTCAGTTACCGTGTCAGTACCGCACTTTTAATTTTTCCAACTGATACACAGAAAAACAAAATCACACCCTCAGGAAAATGAAGTGTAGTTTGACCTTATAAGCTTTGTAAACTAAACGTGAAATACAGGTAAAAAGCCAAGATACGATAAAACAGAACGCGAAAGTAGTAAAACAGGAAGAAAATGGGTCGATGATTAAAACTCACAGGATAATCGTGCCAGTTTCCTAAGGTTCCCACAACAGATCACCACGGATATGGTGGCTCACACAATAGAAATTCATCCTCCCACAATTTAGGAGGCCAGGAGTCTGAAATCAAGAGCTCCTGGTGGCCGTGCTCCCTCGGGAGGCTCTAAGGGAGGACCCGTCCTGCCTCTTGAGCTCCCGGTGGCTGTCACTGGTCCTCCACTGGTCCCTTCAGTGTCTACCCCCATCTCCTCCATCCTCACTTTGCCTTCTCTTCTGTGCCTCAGTCTCCCCTCTTCTGTCTTAAACCACCTTCTGCCTTTCTCCTGTGACCCTTCTCATTGGGTTTCGGGTCCACACAGATGATCCCGGATGATCTTCTCATCTCAACGTGCTTAATTACATCTGCAAAGACTCTTTTTCCAAATAAAGTGACATCCATAGGTTCTTGGGATTAAGATATAAGCATATCTTCGTGGAGTCACCATTCAACCCGGTACAGTCATTGTTTGAAAAAAGCCATAAAATAGGCATATCCTGGACAAGTCTGATCAGGAAAAAAAATAAAATAAAAGAAGGCACAACCAAAGAACAATAGGATAAGAAAAGTGTGTCATTATAGGTTATAGATACGGAGGATATTTAAAATTACAGGTGGGGGCTCAGTCGGTTAAGTGTCTGACTCTTGACTTCGGCTCAGGTCATGATCTCATGGTTCGTGAGTTCGAGCCCCACGTTGGGCTCTGCACTGGCAGTGTGGAGCCTGCCTGCTTGGGCTTCTCTCTCTCTTCCTCTCTCTACCCCTCCCCTGCTCTCTGTCTCTCTCTCTTTCCCTCTCTCTTATAAATAAATAAATAAACTTAAAACATTCTCTTTGAAATAAAATAAAATTACAGGATAAGAAAATGCAAGGCTGTGTACCGATACGTTTAAAAAGTTAAAGGATACTGACAATTTTCTAAAATGCTCAAGTTTGCCAAATTTGGCTCAAAAGGTCTTAGTATGACTAAGTAGACCATGCGTTAAAAGAACATTTGATATGGTAGTCAAATATCTTCTAGAGTAGATAGTCGAATGGTTTTAGAGATGAGTTCTACCAAACCTTCAAAGAACAGAAAAATTTTATCCTCTATTTCCAATACAAAAAAAAAAAAAGATTGTGTTCATTTTCTTGAGCTGCCATCACAAAATAACACAGGCTCGTTGATTTAACAACCAGAAGTTTATTTTCTCATCATTCTAGAAGTGAGAAGTCCAAGATCAAGCCTCCAAAAAAAAATTCAGTTCCTGATGAGACCTGGCTGGCAGATAACCTCTTTCTTCCTTGTCTTCACTTGGCTTTTTCTCTGTGGGTACATGCAGAAACTGAGAGAGAAAGTTCTAGTGTCTCTTCCTCTTCTTATAAGGACACCAGTCCTATCCCACTGGAAACCGCCCCCTTATACCTCATGTAAACCTGATTACCTCCTTAAAGGCCCTGTCTCCAGATATAGTCACATGGTGGGGGGGGGCTTCAACATATAAATTTGGGGGGGTGGGACACAGTTCACTTTTTTTATGTTTATTTATTTTGGGGGGGGGAGGGGCAGAGAAAGAGGGAGACACGGAATCCAAAGCAGGTTCCAACCTCTGTGCTGACAGCTCAGTTTCAAACCCGTGACCCGCAAGATCATGACCTGAGCCGAACTCGTACGCTCAACCGACCGAGCCACCCCGGGCGCCCCCCAAACAGTTCACTTCTTAACAAAGATAAAAAAGTAAATAACTGAGCTTATGACAGCAGCATAAATCTGATATCAAAACAGGAAAAGAACATCAGAAATAAAATTCTGTAAGTCAGTGCTGCTTGCCTGTCAGCGTAGATGGAAGTCCTTAGAATATAAAAAAAAGGAATTAACAGAAGGAGCGGGGAACGTTTCAAAAATAGAAAAATGCCAGTCAATGTTTTCAATACAGATGCTATTCAAAGCCAAAATCTTATTATCTTCAATTTGACACTAATGATAAAAGAATAGGTGTGCTTTGGAAAAATTAGTCGTAGCAGGAAGCAGCTTAAGCCTGCAAGGGAAGGTAAGGGCTGGCAGCAACATTGGCCGTGCTCTGATGAAAGTCAGACACAAAACTGGCCTGTCCCTACTCCTCCTCAACATTATGCTGGAGATTTGAGCCAACGCAATAACCAACCAGAGCAGGTGTGAGCATCGGCGAGGAAGACCTAACAATATGACTTTTCCAGTGACGTGATTTCCGCCTAAGAAAAAGTGCACTGACAGATAAACTATTAGTTTCAATAAGTTACTTCAAGCAGATTGTCAGACACAAGATAAATACACACAATCAATAGCATGATTGCCTAGGTGGCAATAATCCACGACAGAGCCGTAGAAGAAAAACATGATCAACCGTAGCAAAATTTTAATATCCGCAAGAATCAACCTAACACAGTAAGGGAAAGATCTACGCAGAGAAAGCTGTAAAATATTACCGAGTGAGCTAGAAGACAATTTAATAAGTGAGAAAGTTCATTCCCAAAGTTCATTTCTGAGTGCAATGAATAACAATCACGATCTCAACCAATGTTTTCTTGGAAATTGACTATCTGATTCTAAAATTCATATGGAACCATAAATGTGCATGAACACCCAAAATACTGTTAAACAGGGAGATGGGGATTCTATACAGATGTAAAAATATTACAAATTTGCTGCACCAGACACTGTTGGCAGTCTATCTGATGTCCGTTCTCTCTTCTTATTTACTAAGACCATCCTAAATTTATTTGGAGTGGTAGTATTTTCCATTTCCCAATCTCCTCTGCTCTTGAAGTGGCCCTGTGACATAGTTTGGGTCAATCGGATTTAAGTAAAGTTTGCCACCTGAGGCTTTGGGGAGAAGTATAGTTTTCCTGACAAAGAGGGACATATTCAGATTAGATACTGACAGAGTTTGTCCCTTTGCCTTGTCCCCTCCACCTTTATTCTGTCTACGATATGGGGTTCCTCAGCCAGCTGGCAGCCATGAGGGCCAAAACCTCAGGTGACAAGTGGCCGCGTCAGCAGCAAGAATGGTTCTGGGTCATGGATGCCATCTTGGATTTGCCGTGCGTGACCTGGACCGTCCAGCTCTGGCATTTTCATTACATGAGAACAATGAACTCCAGTTAAGCCGCTGTTAATCAGAATTTTGTAACACGCAGTCAAACGCAGTGCTAACTGATACAAAACACAAGGAGCCATTAATATTGACAGAGGGATAGACAAATCCATCTGCCAAAGAAAATACGAAATCCTAAGTCAGACCCAAAGAAGTTTGGGATTTTGCATAATATAACTACAAACTGCATGTCAAATTGAGGGAAAAAAGCAACGGGCTTAAGAATAAATTGTAACTGGCTACCCATGAGAAAAAATTGAGATATTTACCAGATACTAGTGCAAAAGAAAAGAGGCTGTGAGTGGTAGGGAGACTTGACATCCTGGCTCGCTCAGGACAGTCCTATCTTGCTCTTGTTGGTGACGTGGGAATATCAGCAGCTCTCCATGTCAGCTCTCCATGTCAAGCCGTACAGGTGACCTGTACGGCCACCCTCAGGTGTGAAAAGAGATTGAGCCGCTACTGAGCACTGCCTGGTCCAGGGCTCGTATGCACCTGGTGCCGGGCGCATAAACCCTGATATGGCTTTTAATTAGTTACAGACACAAGCTGCTTACTGGCAGGGGGAGGGGCCTGAATATCCCCACTCTCTCTGTAGGGCGGGGGGCTAGAATCATTAATATCACATCTGCTTCTAGACGTAGGGCCCCACAAGACTTAGGGAGCACGGAGGACATTTTGAGAAAATACAGAATCAAAACGAAGTTCCAAACCAAAATTCTAAAGCACATTAGGAAATCGAATAATGGACCCAACAAAAATTTCGAAAATAATTAAATCCCTGTGAAATTACTTTTTTTTAGTAGACCCTTTAAGGAATTTTAAAAAGTATGTCAGAATCCTTAAAGATATAAATGAAAGAGTAGTATCTATCAAAAAGGAACAAGACATTGTAAAACACAAAGCCAGGAATGAAACAGTAAGTCTT
The DNA here is from genome assembly GCF_018350175.1 of Felis catus. Lineage (NCBI taxonomy): Eukaryota > Metazoa > Chordata > Mammalia > Carnivora > Felidae > Felis > Felis catus. The sequence goes on from NC_058380.1 coordinate 4,463,858, forward strand.
TAAATTAATTAGAAATCTGGGAAACAAGATATATAGTCTTCTTAAAAAGTAGTAGACTTTATTTTTTTATATTAAAAAAATTTCTTTAATGTTTATTTATTTTTGAGAGAGAGAGTGTGAGCAGGGGAGGAACAGAGAGAGAGGGAGGCATAGAATCCAAAGCAGGCTCCGGGCTCTTAGCTGTCAGCACAGAGCCCAACGAGGGGCTTGAACCCACGCACTGTGAGATCATGACCTGAGCCAAAATCAGACACTCAACCAACTAAGCCACCCAGGCACCCCTAGACTTTATTTTTTAGAGAATATTGACGTTTACAGAAAAAAGGAGCAGAAAGTACCCAAATATCTCACACACCTATTACCTTCTGTCCACCCTGTTATTAAAGTCTTGCATTAGTGTGGTGCATTTGCTACAACTGAACTAACATACATATTAGTTGAAGTCTCTAGTTTATATTAGGTTTCACTCTTCGTGTTGTACATTTTGTGGGTTTTGACAAATGTATAATGTCATCTATGTACCATTACAATACCTGACAGAACAGTTTCACTGCCCTAAAAGTCAGATCTGTAATTTTGAAATACAGGAAGAACTTGAATAGGCAACATCTTACACTGAACACATAGGAAAGTGGTAAATTAGAGATAACAGTAGAGAATTCCTTCTGTATACCCAACAGAGAGACAAGTATTTTCAGTACACAAAAAGAAAGTTAAGGAACATCGAATGGTCCAGCTTACACCTCTAGGAAGGAGCTCCACGCGAAGGGAGTCAAAGCAATGGGGAAGAAGAATTAATATTTGAAAACTTAAAGTCTAAGAATTTCCCAGAAACTGAGGAGAGACCTAGGTGCTTAGCCCAGAAGGTGCACTGAGCACTAAGTGGAATAAACGAAATAAACACCACCTAGATACAGAGTGAAATCTAAAGCTTCAGGGATGTAAAGATGAATGTCTAAAACTATTGGGAAAAAAACCAAAGACTACTTACAAGGGAATAGTGCTTAGGCTAAAAACAGTTGACAAGCTAGATGTCAGAAAATAATGAAATAATGTCTTCAAACGGGCGAAAGACGTGTCAAGGCAAAATGAAGAGGCATCTCTCAGAGATGTTGCAGGCTTGGGTCTGGACCACCACCGCGAAATGCCTCTTGAGGCTTCTTCTCTGGCAAATGCGTTCTTTACAAGTGTGCCGTGTGACTTCCAAATATTGGGGACTGTCCAGATTTCCTTTTGCTGTCATTTACTGGTTTAATTCCAATGTGGTCTGAGAAGGGCCCCGGAGGTGTGCTATCTGGCGGATGTCCATGTGTGTCCTGCTGTTGGGTAGAGTCTGTGTAAGGGTGAGTTAGATCTGGTCGATTAATAGCGCTGCTCTAATCGTCTATGTCCTTAATGATTTTCCGCTCAGTCTGTCAAGTGTTGAAGAAGGAGTGTTGTCATCTGCAACTCACAGTAGAACACTCCTTCTTTCTTTCTGTCAGTTCTGCCTCCCGTGTTCTGATGGTCCGTTGTCAGGTTCGTGCCCGTTTAGGATTGCCATGTTGTTTTGGAGAATTGACCCCTTTATAACTATGTCATGCCCCTCTCTCACCCTGATAATTCTGTCTGGTTTTTCTGAAATTCCCTTCCATGAGCGTTAGTGAGGTATCACTTTCCCCGTTCTTGACTTCTCATTTCTCTATGTAAACAGCTCAAGAGGGGGCATCTGGGGGGCTTAGTCGGTTAAGCATCCGACTCTTGGTTTTGGCTCAGGTCATGATCTCACGGTTCGTGGGATTGAGCCCCACATCGGGCTCTGTGGTGTCAGCATGCAGCCTGCTTGGGATTCTCTCTCTCCCTCTCTCTCTGTCCCTTCCCTGCTCTCTGTCTTTCTCTCAATAAATCAATAGACGTTAAATGGCACAGAGTTGTTTTTTGTATCATCTCTAACACTTTCTGTCTTCTAACTAGCGTACTTACCCCATCCTCATTTAAGGTGGTAGCGACGTAGTTGAATTAATATCCATCACTTTGTTGCATTACATTTGCTGGTTTTGTTGTTCATGCCCCCACTTTCTTCTCTATTTTTATTTTTAATTCTTATTTATTTATTTATTTATTTATGAGAGAGAGAGCACACAAGTGAGCACGGGGCACAGAGAGAAAGGAAGAGAGAGAGTGTGGAGCCCAAAGCAGGGCTCGAGCTCACCCGTCGTGGGGCTCAAGCTCAGGAACTGTCAGATCATACCCGCACCGAAGTTGATGCTTAACCGACTGAGCCACCCAGACAACCCTCTTCTCTGGTTTTAACTGAGCTTTTTACATAATCTCATTTTCTCTCCTCTCTTAGCACATCAGTTATAGCTTGAAATTAATTAATTAATTTATTTATTTATTTATTTTTAGAGGTGGCCCCACAGTTAACAATATACATTTAAAACTAAGGGAAGTCTACCTTCAGTAACGCTGTTCCCCTTCACGGGTACACAGGGACCTCCCCACGGAGGATTTCCAATTGCTTCCTCCCTTCCCCTGTGACACTGAGGCTGTTCCCTTCACTTAGCCAGGTGCCGTGACAACCCAGGACTTTACACAGTTTTCTCTTAGATCCATTAGGAATCATAAATATAAACAAAGTTATGTTACTGTCATTCATTCTTTTCTGATGCACTTGCACTCTTTATTTACATTCAGCCTTCCGAATATAAGAATTATATCATTTTCTTCTGCCTGAAGAACTTCCTATAGTATTTTTTGCAGGGCCAGTTGAGTAGTGATGAGCTTTCTCTTTCTCCTGCAAAGTCTTTAACTCTCGTTCAATTTGAAGGCTCGTTTCACTGGGTATAAAATTCTGGGCTGGTGGGCACTTTCTTGTGGCATCTGGAATATTTCACTGCTCCCAATTCCGGGTTCTGATGAGAAGGGTTTTATCTTCTGTGAAATAATTCTTATCCTTGCTTCTCTGCAGGTGAGATGTATCTTTCTTTGGATTTTTTCACGATTTCCCTGTCTTTGGTTTTCTAGGTTTGAATAGGACATGCCCAGGTGTGGTTTTATTCATATTTATTGTACTTGGTGTTGTTTGAACGTTTTGCATCTGTGGTTTGGTGTCTGTCATCAATTTTGGAAGGAGTGTTGACAATTACTACTCTTGGTAATTACTACTTTATACATTTCTTCTGCACTGTGCTTTCTTCCTTCTTTTGGGATTCCAAATACACATTTATTATACCTTCCGATATTATCCTGAAGTTCTTCGGTTTTATTATTGTTTTAATTCTTTCTTCCCTTTGCTTTTCAGTTTGTGGAGTTTCTATTAACCTGTCTTCACTGAGCATGACTCTGTCCTCGCCACACTAAGTAAGCCCTTCGGAGACGTTCTTCATTTCTGCCGGGGTAATTTTTTTTTTTATTGATAACACTTCATTTTGATACTTTCTTAGTTTCATCTCTCTGCTTGCATTACCCACCTGCCCTCACATGGTGTCTGTTTTTCCATCAGAGCCCTTGACATATGAATCATACTCTTTTCAATCCTGTGTGATCATTTCGATTTCTAGGTCATATCTGAGTCTGGCCCTGACACTTGCTTGGTCTCCTCACACTGTGTTTTTATTTCCTCTTGGCTTGCCTTCTGATATTCCGTGAGAAGCCTCGCACGCAATAGGAATGGAGGTAGGTGGGCTCTAGCACGAGGAGTTGTGTTAATCCGGGCAGAAGCTGAATAGCGTTTAGTGTTTGCTCTGACTGTTGGTGCCACAGGCTTCAGATTCCTCCAGTGTCCTTGTTTTTATCTCCCCTGCTCACTTTGGGCTTCACTAAGTACTCTTTCTCAGAGAGAATCCACATCTCACAGCACTTTCCATTGGAGCCCACTGGTATACTGGAGTCCTGCTGGTGTGCTGGTGGTGTATCTGTGTGTGCGTGTGTGTGTATACGTGTGTGGTGGTGTGTGTGTGTATATATATATATATATATATATATATATATATATATATGGATATGTGTGTGGTATGTGTGCATATGTTTAGGGGTGTGGGGGTGTATGTCTGTGGTACGTGTATGTATAGGTGTGTGTGTGTGTGTGTGTGTGCACAAGTTGTGGCGCGTGACTAGCGTGTGTGTGAGTATTCTACAGTCGCCTGCTTGAACCTCGGTCTAAGTTGGCCTGTGTCTCTGTGCGGTGACCCTCACCAGGGTCTCCCCCACGGACCAGCTGTCTTGTCTCCCGGTCCCGCTTCCTTGCCTGGCCGCCACACCCCTCGCCTGTCCCCTGAAGTGCTACCCTCGCTGTGGAGGGGCAGGAGGGCTGCAGGGGCTGCAGGGAAGGAGAGAAAGGCCAGGCAGAGGCTCCGTGAAGTCTTGCCCCGGAACAGGCTGGGGCGTCTTTCCCCGTGAGGGCTCCTCCCTCCCTGCCCTCAGCACAGGGACATCCTGTTCCCGTGAGAAAGACGAGGACCTGCTGGGCTTCCTGCGGGGGAGCCCTTGAAAGTGGGCCCTGAGGCCGCAGCCCCCCATGCTTCTCGCTCAGCCCACGTGCCCCCTGGGGACTCATCACACCTTCCATCTGGGTTTTCTCACCATTGTTGGGCTCCTGCGGCTCCCGCGTCAGGAGCAGGATCTGGGCTGTGACGCTTCACACCTGCCTCTTCCCAGATTGGGGGGGGCCACCCTGCCACCTCAAATCTCTGACGGGCCCAAGCTTTTCCTCGTCGTGAGGATGAACGTGTGGGTCTCCAAGCCTTCCCGTAAATAATGTCCACACACTATTATTTTTTTTATCATCTTACCACTCTTTCATGATGAAAACTGGAAAACACTTCTTAAATTAGAAAAGCCTAATGACCCTTCAGACGCCCCCCCTCCTCAAGGTACGTCCTGCTTCCTGGAACCGTCTCCCCCGGGCCGGTCCTGCCGCAGCCCGTCCCACAGCCCACGGTGTGCCAGGGTGCACAGAGGCCGCTTACGGCAGTGTGCAGGGAGCGGACTCATGCCCGATGGACATCACCGTGAGAAAGACCCCAGCTTCAACCATTATCAGTATTCCTGCCAGGGCGCCTGGGCGGCTCCGTCGGTTGAGCGTCCGACTTCAGCTCAGGTCATGACCTCACGGTTCACGAGTTCCAGCCCCACATCGAGCTCTGTGCTGACCAGGTGGAGTCTGCTTGGGATTCTCCTTCTCTCTCTCTCTCTCTCTCTCTCTCTCTCTCTCTCTCTCTCTCAAAATAAATAAATAAACTTAAAAACATCATTACTTTTTAGGTATTATGCAATTTTGATTTGAATACCTCTTGGAGACGGAATTTGTTTTCTCGTATGATAGAAAATTAAACATTTTCAATGCTTGAGTTTTTCTGGCTGCTAATTTGCTTGTATTTCTCCTCAGTGCATATTGCTTTGAAACTGTTATCCGAATTATTTCTACTTCACAGAATTTTTTCTAAAGTTTTATTTAGGGCTTTATATATAATCCGTAAATATTTCAGAAGCAATTCAAGGTAAACCGTATTCTCCACCCCCACCTCCCGCACCCCCTGGCTTGGTGTTGAGATCAGTTCGATTTGCCTTTTTCAGAGTGCCATTCAGATTTTCCATATCATTTTTCTTTCAAAGTGTGGTCTGCGTGTCAGAAGCACCCGGAGAGCATATTAACTTCAGATTCCTGAGCCGTGCTCCTGACCTACAGGGCTAGAATCTTCCGAACAGCATTCTTCGAAGCATCCCCTATCATTCTGGTGCACGCTGCAGGCCCAAAATCATTTGCTACATTCTTCATCTTTTTCTCTACTTGAAAACACTTTTCTCAGTTGTTGACAGGTGGGTCGTGTCCTACTGCTGTTGTGTTTCCGCGTCTCCCCCTGCTTTCCTCCTTTTTGGCTTTGTGAACTTTGATACTAGAGTACTTGGGAGGTAAAAAATTGATGAGGGCTCATGTGTACGGTAGCCTGTGTTGTTACAAAGGGAGCCTTGCCTCAGGTTAAATCTTCTCTGTTGTTACCATTGGTACCTTGCTTTCTTCTAATTGTGCTTGCCGGGTATCTTTGCCTGTCTTTTGTAACTTCTTGTGTTCTGCGTTGTTTTCTCTTTGTCGGTTGAAAAAAAAAACCTTTTTAATGTTCGTTCAAAAAAAAACCTTTTTAATGATTAATTATTTTTGAGAGAGAGAGAGCGAGCGAGCATGAGCAGGGGAGGGGCAGAGAGAGGGACACACAGAATCGGAAGCAGGCTCCAGGCTCCGAGCTGTCAGCACAGAGCCCGACGCGGGGCTCGAACCCATGAACCGTGAGATCATGACCTGAGCCGAAGTCGGATGCTCAACCGACTGAGCCCCCCAGGTGCCCCTCTTTGTCATTTGTTTTTATACGCAGCTTCCAGAAGGGTTTTGATTCAATCTGAAAATCATTTTTCCTTGTAATAAAGCAGTTTGTCCGTGACTGGATATTACAGATATATTTGCCTTTAACTCTTCACCTCATTACTCTTCGTGTCTTCTACGTTTTTTTTTGTTTTTTTGTTTTTTTTGCTCTCCTTATCTCTTGCTACATGGCTTCTCTTTTTGAGTGTGTCAGTAGTTTCCTTTTGATAATTTGGAAGATTTACAGTCAATTTCGTTTCTTCTAGGATTAGCCTTACAACTTTTAATAACTTACCGAAACCATTGTTTTTTTTACACTTACGACTTTAACAATATCTATCGATTCCCCGCAAGGAAACGAACAGTTCCCCTACCTCCTAATCTTTATGTTATCATAGTATATTCTTCACGTGGTTGCTGTTATCTTGGAATGTACGTGCTCCATTCGAGGTCTCTCCCCCGAGCTCTGGACCTGGCCAGCCGACTGCCTCCTTGATATTAACTACCGGGGGTCTGGATAAGCATCTTGAGCTTGTTGAGCCAGAACCAAATTGGGATCCCTGCCGCCCGGACACCCTCCTTCCATGTTCTTCCACACTTTGGGAAAGAGCTCACTCTCTACCTCTTTGTCAAAGCCAAACACTGTGGTGTCATCCCTGGTTCCTCCTTTGTCTGCGTCCAGAAAATTGAATCCAACGTTCCTTCTCCGAAATATACTTGGGTCCCTTTCTCTCTCTCCTCTCGCCAAACTCCCCCGTCCATGGCACCTGCACCTCCCAACCTTTCTAACCACTGTCCCCCCCCCCCCGCCGCCGGCATGCGCTTACCCTCCAAAGCCCATCTATTCCCAGCACAGAGAGGGGCCAGAGCCATCCTGCGTGAGACCCTTTGCTGATCTGATCATTCTCAGAATGAGACTCCTCCCTACTGCCTACAAGGCAGGCCTCTGCCGTGGCGGCCAGACCCAGACCCCAGCCCGGGCCGCCCCCTTTTATCTGCGTGCTTCTGCACGATTCCTGACAGTGCACCTCTCTGGAGAGCATCTCTCTTTGCACGAGGACCATATGGTCATCTTCGCCCCTGACTATCTTTCCCACAAACTCACACCCCCGTCACCCCCTTCATCCCGGTCTCGCCACATTTGCCTTTGTTCTTTCGCTCAGGCTTGTGAGTCCTTCCCCACCCGGCACCTTCACACCTGTTCTGGAACGTTCTTCCCCCACATCCACACGAGGTTGCTCCTATCCCCCTTCAGATCTAGGTCGAATGTTACCTCCTCAGAGACGTCTTCCTTGATGCTGGAATCCGAAGTAAGCTCTGCTCCCCACTGCTCCTGGTACGTCTGTCCCTTCATCGTTGTCTTTGTCATGGTGACACCAAGTCACCGTGGCCTCAGTTATGTGCCGTCTGCTGCCCCCACGGAGCACAGCCTGCGGGAGGACCTGGCCTTTTCTTCACGACTGCCTATCCCAGACCACACGCTGTGCCTGCTTCCCAGAGTGTACTCAAAAAAATACTTGGTGAATGAATGAATATATTTAATTGACTTTTGTTTTTCTAATTTATCTGATCTGGGTGGCATGTAACAGCTCCCAGCAGAAGTGGAGAAAATTGTTCGCTCTACACTTTCTCCATCTGTCCCGTCTCGATGACTTCTTCTCACTTATATTCCTGTTTGCGTTTCCCGCAGTTTCTAACATTTGCCTTCCACTGGATGCCCACAGTCTCCCTGCCCTGGGACGCTTAGTCCCACCTTTAAATGATCACACGTCGTTCCCACTGCCCCTGGACCCCCGGGTTCCTACCCTCACTGACCTCTGGTTGCCCACACCCCCTGACCTGTTCCACCCACATCCCCCCCACCCCCTGCCTTTCACGTGCCAGGTCACCTGCTTTCATGACACTTTTTACGGGTGACTGTCCCCCTCTACGGCAAAACCATCAGTACCTTGAGAACAGATGCCATGCTCAGTCTTTCCCGTGTCCACCCCAGTGTCTAGGAAATGGTCCAGGACATCGTACATCTGCAGAAAGCCAGCCCCTGCCCGAAGCCCCCCCACCCTCCCGCCCCGGAATGGCTGGCACCCGCCCCCGAGCAGAGGAATGCTCGCTGAGTCCCAGCCGGACCCCGGCTGAGAGACGACCGGGAGTGTGCAAGCCATGTGCTCCTGGCGTGGGTGACGAACGCCTGTGCGCTCAGCGGAGCTCTGCCTCCTTCTCACTGTGGGGTCAGGGCTGTGGGGTCAGGCTGCCTAATTCCAGTTGTGCTGGTAGGAAAATCAAGTGAGATGCTTGAGGGTAAACGACCAAGATGGGAGCAACTGATGGCCGTAATCACATGCCGGTGACCCAGGGTGTCCAGGGGGTCACTGTCATGACTTCACGTGTGCACGGGAGCAAATCCGGTGGTGCCTGGGCCAGGTCGGCCATCAAGCGAGTGGCGAGGGGCAGCCCTTTGAGGGTCTCCTCCAGATGCCCTTGTGCCCTTGCAGGAACGATGAACCCCTTTACAGTTACCTTTGGGGGGGAACCCCCGAGGATAAGCCTGTGCCGTGTTTGAAAGTAACCCTTTTGTGCACCAAACGATCGATCAGATGATTTTTGTTGACAGATAAACATGTTTTCGTTATGGTGGCACCAGTAATCTCTGTGTCCCCTCTTGGGACAACGAAAAAGATCACACACCATGTGGCATCACGCGTAAAGGGCATCCGTTTTCCCGAATTACGGTCACCTTTTATATCAGAACCCCCCGGGTGTAATTGCTAAATGAGAGAAGGAAGTTTTCTCCTTTTAAATCCAGCCTTTCTTAACGAACGCCACACACCTTCCTGTTTGGCAAATATGTGATTACCCTTTCGTTTCGTTTTGTTCCTTAAAGGTACCTTTTCGCCCCTGAATTCAAAGGGGACTCATTCTCGCTCTCCAAGCACACAGTGAAAGGAGCATCCTATTGCTGAGCCCATCTGCTTTATTATTCGGGGTTTTCTTCTTTCAGCCTTTTCTATGGCGCCGTTTTTGTACACGTATTCTACTGCCGTGTGGCACGTTACCCGTCACACGTGCAGAAGGGATGTGGCCTCACGGCTCTGTAGGTCTGAAGTCCACAGGGCGGACTGGGGCTCTGCTCAGGGGCTCCCAGGCTGGCGTCCAGCTGTCCTCAGGAAGGGGCTCTTCTCTGGAGGCCCTGGGCAAGAATCCACTTGCAAACACATTCAGGTCCTTGGCCAAATTCAGTTGGTCACGTGTGTAGGGCCGAGGGCCCCATTTCTTTGCCATTGTCAGCAACGGCCTCTCTTCGGTCCTTACCTTACCCTGTCTTCTTTCCTCCTCGCTGGACCTTCAAATGTCTCTGACTTCCTCTCCGCACCGAGCTGAAAGACGCTCCTTTCAAAGGGTCCCCGGGGATGCCCTTTCCCTATCAGGGTGCCGTGTCTATGGCATCACAGAGCCACCGAGTGGCACCTCGCCCTCCCTGAGCAGTCCAGGTGGAATCTTGGGGGACGTGCTTAGAATTCTGCCGACCACATGTCTGCGTATTTTAAAGCATTTTACCTTTGAAACTTGAATTTGGCATCGTATGCAATTTAGAAACAGAATCGAGACTGGTACCGTTGGGTAAGCTTTTCACTTAACCCTACACGGGAACGTTTTCTCTCCCATCCAGTGTTCTGGAATGTGATGTTTTAGGACTGCAGAGCATTAGAGGTACACAATCTATTTTGATCATGCCTACGTTACTGGCGTTTGCCTTGTCTCAAACTTTTCTGTCTCGTATGTCACGCAGCAGTGAACAGAATTCTGTACACGTGTCCCGTAAATTCTCGGGTGTGAATGGCTCAGGGGGGCGGGGGTAAGTGTCTCGTGGCTGCCGAGACTTACTGCCACACTGGCCCCGGAAGAGCCCCACCCACCCGCACTCTGACCCCGGGTGTGTGAATGTGCTCACTGCCATGTGGCCTTGCTAACCTCAGGACGACCCCCTTTGTCTAGACAGGATCACAGCAATTTGAGACTGTGACCCTCTGACCCAGCTAACCTTTTCACACCCATGGCTCGGGACTCTGGCGGTCCCCAGCATTTCTTGTCCCCTGCGCGTTTTCAGTTAGGGGACGCCAAACACAGCAAGGGTCTTGTCACCCATCAATGGTGGCCCATCAAGGGTGGACCCATGATGAGTTGCAGGGTCATCGGAGTCCTTCCCACTGACGGGCCTCGGCAGTCCCCAGCCGTGACCCGATGCTGCGACTTCAGCCTCTACTCAATATGCATTTCCATGGTCCTGAAGAATGTGGCTGCTTAAGTCTCTTGGCTTCACTCCTCGTCAAACTGTCGTCCTCAGCCCTTGTTGGAATGATTTTTTTACTCTTTTTGCTGTTTCCACGGTACCCGGTGAAATGGTTGTGTTTTCCTATGCATCATCTGAAGCCCTGAGTCCACCTTTAGGGGAGGAGGGAGTGATGTCAGACCCAGGACAAGAGTGGGCGTGAACTTAGCCACCCAGCTTGGCCGTCTGGTCCTGCGTGTCCAGGCGCGGGCTGCCCTCACCACCGGGAGAGTGCGGTCAGGTCAGCGCAGACCCTCCCGTGACGGCCAAGTCCATGCCTGCCCAATGGCCGCCTGGCACCCCTCCCATCGGGGACCCTGTCTCAGAAGATAATAAGATGCATCGGTACTGACGTGGCTTCCATAGGGGACCTGACTCTGCAAGGGTGGTCTCCAATGACGATCGTCTCATGGAGGGGTGGCGTGGCCAGTGAGATGCAGCCACATGCTGAGAATGTGACCCTCATTAGGACAGCAGAGGGTACCTGGGCGAAGCTGCCGAGCAGGGTGGCTCCAGGAAGATTTCCAAGTTGTTGTCACTTGCTGCCTGTCACAGTGGTGATCTTTCTGGAGCCTCTGGAGAGGTAGCCTTGCTCTCCCCTAGCCCAGGTCCCCTGAATGAACCTCGAATTGTAGACTTTTCTAGATCACAGGCTTTCTATGGGAGCCACTAAAATCAGAGACAGCGAACTGCTTGGTGTGTGCGTAGTCAGCCTGTGAAGGAGACCTCTCGTCTGACAGAAGACTTTAGTCCTGGCAGCGAGAAGACCCATGTTTCCCCTACATGCTGTTGACTGAAGCTACCCAGGACCCAACACCATACACAACGTGGCTTTATGAGCCTCTTCTGAGATTCCTGCTCATGTGGTTCCAAGTCATTTAAGTCAAACCAACACCCACCGGGGCGCCCGGGTGGCTCAGTTGGTTAAGCCTCCAACTTTGACTCAGGTCATGATCTTGCAGTTCGTGGGTTCTAGCCCCACGTCGGGTCTGTGCTGACAGCTCGGAGCCTGGAGCCAGCTTCGGATTCTGTGTCTCCCTCTCTCTCTCTGCCCCTCCCCTGCTTGCTCTCTGTCTCTCTCTCAAAAATAAACATTAAACACAAAATTTAAAAAAAAAAAGCTACCAAATTTGGTCTTTCTAATGGAAACGTTTTGTACGTTTTCAGTTTGGGACCCACGGCCCGACTTCATGGAGTCAACACAAAGGACCCCCACGTATTCACCTCTGAGGGGCGTGGCCGTTAGGTCCGGGGCTTACCAGAGTGTGAGTTGATCGCACAACACAACACAATACACAAGGACACAGGGAGTTAACAATATCAACGGCATTATCGATTGCTGTTCAGATATGTTATGCCCCTTTTGACAACTCCAGGCTTGTTTCATGCAAATAAAATATAGAAGATCACAGGGTGGACAGGAGCAGACTTACTGCTGGGGGTATGTCTCCACATGCAGATTTGAGGGGATGTTCAGGCCCCTTTGAGGACTCCTGCGGAGTGGGGGGGGCAGGTAAACAGGCGTCTCTTCACAGGTGGCCCTGCGCAAAGGCATACGGTGCTGAGATCGCTCCTGGACACCAGAAATGAATCCACGAGTGGAACGGTTCCTGTTTTTACGGTGAGTTACATTCCTGCATTGCAAGAAGGCAGATTTTCCTTGATGCGTGATTTCGTAAACCTAGTACGCAATCTAGAATCAAGCAAAGACGGGTAGTTGTTCTTTTTGCAAACACGTGGCAATGGGGCTCCGTACCACACCACGTCCTGGACGTCTGTGTGTGTGCTTTCGTGGTGGGCGCCGTTGCTCAAAACCCGCTTTGGATCTTTGCACGGACACCCGCTTCAGAGCCGGCTTATTGGTCAGAGAAGCAGACTGGTGCCCTTGAACACGGCCTGAGGACAGTCCAAAGCCCCAGAGTCGGCCTCTCAGCTTCTGCCTTTCTCCACATCTCTTCCTTCTTCCTCAAGAGTCAGGAAAAAGCCCTCGATTCCCGGAGGCAGGTTGTGTGGCTGCCCCACCCCCCCGCCCCCGGCGTCAGAGATCAGAGCGGCCGAGCGGAGGCGAGGGCAGAGGGGTGATGGCCTGGGCCGAGGCCACGGCCAGGTGAGAGCTGGGAGGAATCGCGGAAGCCATCGCTGCCCTCTCCGCGGCTAAGAAGGGGCTTCTCAGAGGCACCGTGCGTTCCCTCCCCAAACCTCGCGAAACCAGCCACGGGGGCCACTCTGATCATCTGGCGGGACCCCGAGGCACCGAGAAGTCAGGAACAGCCGCCTTCATGCTTCAGGAAGTGGAAGTCATGGCCTTCTGCCATTTCAGACAGCTTTGCTCGTGCCGTTTCCTCAAGCAAGCATTTCCTGGCCACCTCCCCGGCCCTCCTGCCATCAGGACTGGTGAAGTTGACCCTGACTCTCGGAACCACGTGGTCCCCGGTCACCACTGCCGTGTTGTGATCGTTCGCTTGGCCTCTGCTCTCTCCCGGATGGTCAGATGGTCGTTAAAGGCAGCACAGCTTGACCGCAAAGAATTTAGACCCAAAGCCACACTGCCTAGGTCTGGACACCTGCTCCACCGCCTGGTAATGGTGAGACAGGGGACACATTGCTTACCTTCTCTGTGCCTCTGGTTCTTACTCTGCAAAATGGGACTAACAATGGTACCGACTCACACCGTCATTGTGGGATTCAATGAGCAGGCATTTGGAAGGGACTTAAATCAGGTCGTGGTGCAGAGAAAGTATCAGATGGGTGTGAAGCAGATTGTGTGTGTGTGTGTGTGTGTGTGTGTGTGTGTGACACAGTGAAGCAACACAATGGGGACCGAGTCTGTACATTTGGTGCTTTGTCCCCAGGGTCGAGAGTATCAAACACAGCACCTGCTATAGTCTATGCTCAATAAATAGTGTTGAATGTTGACTATCACTGTACTCGGGTAGGTTTCATAGCAAAAGCTATGTGTTTACCTGCTATATTTACCCTGCTTCTCTGAAATGTCAAAATTTCCCTAACCATAGTGCTTAAAATGACAAAATTTCCCTAACTCCGAAGCTTAAAGCTACAGCAGATGATTGGTATTCAAAGTGCATGTGGAATGTTATTCAGCGGAAACGGGGAAGGAGCCACCAAGATGTGAAAAGACACGGAGAATCCTGAAGTACACATTGCTGAGTGAAGCAAGGCGGTCTCAGAAGGCTCCCCACGGCATGATTTCGACTCTTTGACATTCCGGAAGAGCCGAAACTATGGGGATAGTACAAAACTCAGGTGATGCTGGGGATTAGGGAGGAGGGAGGAATGAACAGGCAGAGCACAGAGGATTTTTAGGGCAGCGAATCTGCTCCGTGTGATACCGTAATGGTGGACACGTGGTATTTACACATTTGGCAAAGCCCGTAGAACTGAAAAACACAGCGTTAGCCCTAATAAACTGTGGCCTTTAGTTAATAATAACGTATCAACATCAGTTCATCAATAATAATAAACGTACCACACTAATGCAAGATGTTAGCGGCAGGATCTGTGGCCGCGAGACAGAGGGTACACGGGGAGCTCTCTGAACTCTCCGTAAAGATTTCCCCTAAACCCAGAACTGCTCTACAAAATCTGCAAGGTAGAATTTTAAGAAGCGTACAGGGACCCCACCCGCATCTCCCAACAGAGGAGAAAATGACAGGCGTTCACACTCGTGAAGTCCCAATGGTGTGCTCAGCACTTTCTCCTGATCTCATTTAACCCCCACAATAATTGCAGTAGGCAGGATGCTCATCAAGTAGAAACCGAAAGACAGACACATCGTGAGCGTATCTTCTGATTTTTTTTTTTTCCCAATCAGGAGGGGACCGTTTTCTTCATTTGACCACTTCTTCTCCACTGTGAAACACAATATTCATCTAATTTGGCTGACTTGCCCATTAGTTGGCATTAAGTTCCTTTCGTACCACTCCTAGGACGCTTTTGCTTTTTAAACACATTTAAAAAGAACGACTTATTTTATTTTTTTAAGTTCATTTATGTTGAGATAGAGCTTGGGCGGGGCGGAGAGAGAGGGAGAGAGAATCCCAAGCAGGCTCCGCGCTGTCAGCTCAGAGCCCAACGTGGGGCTCGAGCCCACAAACCGTGAGATCGTGACCTGAGCCTAAATCGAGGGTCGGACGCTTAACCAGCTGGGCTACCCGGGTGCCCCTAAAGAGAACAGTTTAAAGGAAAGAGATCAAAGTAATTTCTTCACAAAACATTCCAAGAGCACCATGGAAGACTGAGGGAGTGTTCACAGGGACTGTATTCCAAGTGAGTAGAATATTCTAGATGCTGAGAAAGCAACTCGAGGCTGTTTTATCCTAGAAAAGAAAAAATAAAATATTGCTAAATGTATCCTTCTTCCTCTTCTATCTCCTCACACCTGTTCTGTTTCTCTCTTTTTAGGGTAAAATCCAATTTAATTACAGTGTCCCCAGTCATGCATGAAATATGGATTGAGTGCACCTACTGTGCACCAAGCAGGACACTAAACACAGGGTGCAGAGCAGGGGTGAGCGGCTCGCGGGTCTCCCCCTCCAGCCTCTGCACCTCGGGTTACACACAGTCTATTTGCCTGCCTCCCCAGCCTCCCTCGAGGGCAGGCTACCTCTGAGTCTGAATAAATGCCCGATAAAACACATCGTCATCAGGTAGTAGAAATCTGTGACACATTAGAAGTGACCTTCCAACCTGCTCTTGCCTATATATATATATATATATATATATATATATATATATTAGCGTTAGTTTATTTTTGAGAGAAAGAGACAGAGTACGAGCAAGGGAGGGGCAGACAGAGAGGGAGACACAGAATCCAAAGCAGGTTCCAGGCTCCGAGCCCTCAGCACAGAGCCCGACGCGGGGCTTGAACCCACGAACCGTGAGATCATGACCTGAGCGGAAGTCGGACGCTCAACCGACTGAGCCACCCAGGTGGCTGGGTCACCAACCTGCTCTCACTGTTAGGAGACCTGTCCCTTGGAGTAGGACTGGTGGCCGAGAGCTCTCCCTTGTGGGTGTTTCTGGCGGGGGGTACATTTTCCTTTCTTGGATGATCGGTGGTGGGTGCTCAGTGACAACCAATCACTGCTGCCTTTTGGTCCCTTTAAATTTCCAAACTTTTCATCACGTTGAGTGCTCGCTTGTTCTCAGAACCCAGAGTTGTCTGGGGGCTGTGATTCTGGACGTCCACGTCTTCCCTGATCTGACTTCGCGAAGTCTTATCTCTGTCTCCCCTGCCGGGGTCGATGAGGCTCCGCAGGGAGGGGACAGCTCGCTTCCTGCCCACGCGTACCGCCCTCCCCAGCTTCTCCTCAGCACTTTTTCTTTTGAAATGCCATCTATTGTCAGTTGTTGTGTAAGGCTTCCTGTCGGCGGGGCTGTTGTTTAAATAAGGCATTCCTGAAAATTACCTTATCCCGACTGGGTTGTTTCACTTTCCGGATGGAGGAACTCGGACATTTGAAGAGATCATCCGAGGGGTGAGGTCACTGGCCTGCTTGCAAAAACCGTGTCAATTTTCGAGTTTGCCTGAAACGTTCTGCCCGGGGCGGGTCATTGCTCTGTGATGGAGCGTGTCAGTCTCTGTGCTTATCAAAAGGCGTTGTGGTTGACAGAAAGGCTTGAACGCGCCCCGACAGGGCGGGCAGGGTCCTTCAAACGGATGCAAAGGGCGGACGATGTCCACCCAGGGCAGGCAGAACACGCCCTGACCGCAAGTCCCCCCAAGGACAGCGAGCTGGGTGACACCAGCTGGTTGAGAGGACCCCATCAGGAGCTTCCCGAAGCTCCCTGTGGCCTCCCCTTGGACCCTCCCTACCTTTCCAGAGACCGGCTATGAGCTTGCCTGGTCTCTGGGTGCAAGATACTATAAAACCTGTCCACTCCCAAGTTCTTCCCAGCTGCACCACCCGCCCACCCGCAGGGGCGGGGTGGGGAGGGGGCGGCAGGGGGCGGCAGGCGCTTCCGAAATCCGTCCTGACCGGGGCTAAATATTCACGCAGAGTCAACTCGGCCGAACTGATGTTTCTTTCTTTCCCTTGAAAACATTTCTTGCATCTGAGACAGAAAACAAAACAGAGGCCCATCCCTCCTCTGACAGTAACCACTTGAACCCGAATGTATCGATTAAGCCAGTAGTTGGGACACTTTCTGGTTGCAGATCCCTTTATGATCCTGTAAAGCGCTGAGGACCCCAAAGAGCTTTGATCATTTGTTTACAGGTGCGCACTGCACTAGATATTAAACCTGAGTTGCTGGGGTTTTTTTAAATTACTTTTTTAATGTTTATTTATCTTTGAGAGAGAGAGAGAGAGAGAGACAGAATCCGAAACAGGCTCCAGGCTCTGAGCTGTCAGCACAGAGCCCGACGCGGGGCCCGAACCCACGAACCGTGAGATCATGACCTGAGCTGAAGTTGGGCGCTTAAGCGACTGAGCCACCCGGGCACCCCTTGGCTGTTTTTTTAAAGTTTGCTTTAGTATAAAAGTGCATCGATCCTGTCTGCTCCTCTCCTTGTGAGCATGGATGCACCCTGCGCGTTATGCCAAATAACATCTTCAAATCACAGCGATGCCCCCCACAGGCAGAGGTCTTAGTTTTCTGTTTCCAGTTGTGATCTGTGGTTCCAGCGCCCTGGAACCAAAGCCTGCATGTTCAAACGTCTTCCTGACCGCCATCACTCATGAACAGAGAGGGAAATCTCACCTGCCCCTCAAGGGGACACGAAAGAATTCACGACAACAGCACCGTCGAGCGGTGGCAGTCAACGTGGTAACACAAACCCCGAAACCTGTCTAGCTGTTTACTGAGAAAGCTTGTCGACTCCCTGTGTAATTGGTCATATCGCCATCCAATTGTGTGGGCACCGACTGAACTACCCTTCCCCCCATGGGACTGCCTGTGCATGGACTTCTTGGCTGTAAATCACTTGACCATAAATGTAGACATTATGTCCTGACATCCCCTTCCCTTCCATTGATCCTTACACCGGTCCCGCAGTCTTTCTCTCCACCGTTGCGTTCATTTGTATGCTTGACTTCTTATGAGTCACTGCACCAACATACCTTAGGACTCATGCAATGATAGCTCGGGGATTACAGTTCAACACCCTGAATGAGCAGGGCTTCTTTGTCTGTGGCTGGAGAAGCCCATTCAGAGTTCAAGTCATTTACAAATGTGTTCTAACTCCTGCTTTCTTTTTTTTTTTTTCAATTTTTTTTTTAACATTTATTTATGTTTTGAGAGACAGAGACGGAGCATGAACTGGGAAGGGGACGGAGAGAGAGGGGGAGTCACAGATTCCGAGGCAGGCTCCAGGCTCCGAGCTGTCAGCACAGAGCCTGACCCGGGGCTCGAACCCATGAACCGTGAGATCAAGACCTGATCCCAAGTCGGCCGCCTCACCGACTGAGCCAGGCTCCCCTAACTCTTGCTTTCTTTACACAGGCTTCTTGTGTCTCCTTTTCTGTGCGTGCGCGGCCTCAAGTTCAGCCGGAGATGGAGGGGATGCTAGGGAGCCGTCCGTGCTCTTCTGAGTGCGCACGCAGCCGTGGGCATGTGCGAAGCCTTTCAGGCCAGCAGAAGCATGTGGGAGCTTGCCAAGGTCCACTGTGGCTGCCTCATGCCTTGTATTTCCCCGGTTAAATTTCTGCTTAGTCGGCCAGTCACCTGCCCACCCCACCTCCCACCCCCACCGGAGTCACAGCCTCAGGCTAACTGGAGTGTTGGTTTTCTCATTCCTTCGCCCCTGGGAGTGCCCCAGGGAGTGTTCCACTCTCTGCTCCCGATCGTGCCATCACCCTCTGGTAGCAAAAGTTTTCATGCCCCGATAGAGGCGCTGCAATGACAGAGCTGAGGGTTGGGGACAGGACCAGTCCCGGGCAAAAGTGCCACATTCTCTCACTGCTAACGCTCAAGGTTCGGTGGTTTTACTGAATACACCTCCCTCAATTTGTTGTATGCCTTTGGTTGATTTATAGAGTCTCGGAATGGTGATTTTTGGCCATTTTTTTCTAGTTTTCTTCTCCTTCTCCCCCTCCTCCTCCTCCTCCTTCCTCTTCTTCTTCTTCGACAGCGCAGGGTAAGATTCACCAAGCTCTTCTCACTGCCCACATGGAAGTCCTGCCCCCAGTAATCTGTTCTAACAAGCCCTTCATGTTTTTCTGATGTCCGCTAAAGTTTGCGAACCTGTGCCAGAGATGAACTACCCTGTTGCTGTCTACAACCAAGGTTTCAACTTGGGCAGTAGACTAGCCACTCTCCCGCGAGCCCGCTTCCATTGGAAGGCCATCCCACCAGTTTTCCATCTGCCATGCTCTTCCCCTAGCTGTTGACGTGGCTCACTTGTTCACCTCCTTCAAAGCCTGCTCAAATCTCCTCCCTCTCTTACCACTTTATATGAAAGTGTAAGGTTTCTTATTTATTATGCGTATAATTTCTGTGTGCTCCTCTGTACTGGACGTGTTGCTCCAGAAGGCAGACGTCCTTGTCAGTTGGTTCCCTGACTATCCCCGGTGCCTGAAATAGCCTCCGGAATACAATAAATCATTGCTGAATGAATGCATACAGTACCAAGAAGGGTGCCACGGGAAGTCACATTGGGCTATTTTCTGAAAGTTAGCGCAAAAGAAAAGGTTCAATTATTTCCCCAAGAATGGGATATTGTTTGAGTTTGGGCTTCTCGACTGGGTCTTGGCAAAGTTAGGAAGGAGAAAGAGAGGGGGCCGCAGATTACTTTCAAGCGCACCGTACCTCTGCAGGCAGGAATCTGTTTGGATTTATTGTGCTCTTGGAGGCTGGTAACGCCAGACTTTCTTCTTCTGTGATGCAGTCAGCATCTGGTCATAGGAAGAGAATACCTGGGGACGGCATCATCCCATCCTGAGGCCTTTCCTGTTGCCACTTCCGAGGAAGGCACTGGTGATTCTGGAGAGAAAGGCACAGCCCCTTCTTGAGAGGCTTTCTTCGCTCTACTGGCTTCTGGCACGTGAATGTCACCACCATGATATCTGAGCCGGGGAGAGCCGCGTGACGGGATTGTGTCCCCATGACCAGCACACGTCTCCATGGTGCTCAGTGTTTTTTCTCTATCCACCTTTTTCCGTTCCGTCTGGAAAGCTTGGATATTAAATCCTGTGTCATTTTATAGGCCACTCCTTAATTTTTTTTCCATGAATAGCAAATAGTCTGTTTATTTTTTTCACTCGTGCCACTCTGAAACCACCACCAACATCAGCAGCTGACCAATATAAAAAGTGAAAGAACAAAAGACAGACCAAAGTTGTTTTTTTTTTTTTAACTTCTTGTTTTGAAATAAGAATAGACTCACAAGAAGTTGTAAAAAATAGTATAGGCAGGTCCTCTACACATGTCTGCCAGCTTCTCCCCAATGGTCACAGCATACATAATGCGACTACGTGGTCAGACCCAGGAAACTGACATTGACACCACATAATAGTAAGATACTTAAGAGTAAATTTAACCAAGGAGGTGACATGTCTCCACTCTGAAAACCACAAAACATTGACGAAAGAAGGAAGAAGACACAAATAAGTGGAAAGGCATCCTGTATTCATGGACTGGAAGAGTTGGTATTGCTTCACCGTTGATACTGACATCTATAGATTCAATGCAATCCTGATCTGTATTCCAATGACACTCTTTACCGAGGTAGAAAAAACAATCCTAAAATTTACATGGAACCGCAGAAGACCCCAAAGAACCAAAGCGATCGTGAGAAAGAAGAAGAAGGCAGAAAGCATCACATTTTCTGATTCTAAGTTATCCGATAAGGCTATAGTAATCCCAACTGTGTTACTGGCATGAAAACAGACAACTAGACCAATGGAACAGAATTGAGAGCCCATAAATAAACCTGAATACATATGGTCAACTAATATTTGACAAGGGAGCTGAGAATACTTAATGGGGGGAAAAGATAGTTTCTTTAATAAATGGTGCTGGGGAAATTGGATATTCACATGAAAAAGAATGAAACGAGACCCCTATCTTACACATTCACAAAAATTAACTCAAAATGGATTAAAGACTTCAATGTCAGGCCTGAAACAAAAAATTCCTAGAAGAAAATACAGGGAAAAAAACCTCTGTAACATGGGTCTTGGCGATGATTTTAAAGCACAAGCATCAAAATAAAAAATAAGCAAGTGGGGCTACATCACTACAAAGCTTCTGGGCAGTAATAGAAACCATCGACAAAGTGAAAAGATATTCTACAGAATGGGAAAATACATTTACAAACCATATATCTGATAAGGGGTCAACATCCAAAATATATAAAGAACTCATCCAGGGGCGCCTGGGTGGCTCAGTCAGTTAAGCATCTGACTTCAGCTCAGGTCATGATCTCGTGGTTTGTGAGTTCGAGCCCCGCGTCGGGCTCTGTGCTATCATGTCAGCCTGCTTCAGATCCTCAAGGAGCCGAATAGATAGTTTTCCAAATAAGATATACACATGGCCAGCGTGTGTGTGAAATGATGCTCCGTATCGCCAGTCGTTAGGAAGATGCAAGTCGAAACCGCAAAATCACACCTGTTAGCATGGCCATCATCACAAAGACACAAGACAACAGGTGCCAGCAAGGGTGTGGAGACAAGGGAGTCCTTGTGCGCTGTTGGTGGAATGTAAATGGGTGCAGCCACTGTCAGAAACAGTATGGAGGATCCTCAAAAAATTAAAAATAGAACTACCATATGATCCAGCAATTCCTCTTCTGGGAATATATCCAAAGGAGACAAAAACACTAACTCAAAAAGATATCTGCACCCCCATGTTCATAGCAACGTTGTTCACAATGGCCAAGACATGGAGGAAACCACCTAAGTGTCCAGTGGAAGAAAGGATAAAGAAAACAGAGTAGATATGCACGTTCTAGAATATCATTCAGCCGTAAGGAGAGGAAGTATTGTCATTTGCAACAACACGGATGGACCTTGAAGCCGTTACGCGAAATGAAGTAAGTCAGACAAAGACAGATACCGTATGATCCTGCTTACATTCGGAAGCTAAACACAAAAACCAAAAAACCAAACTCATAGAAGAGGGCAGAATTGTGGTTCCCAGAGGCAGGGATGGGGTGGAGGAGACATCGGAGGCAGGTGGTCAAAGGGTACAATCTGTGGTCACAAGAGAAACAGGAACCAGGGGTGGGCTGTGCCACGTGACGCGTCCAGCCAGCACGGCCGAGCGATGTAGAGGACAGTAGGTCCTAAGTGTTGTCATCGCAAGGGGAAGGATTTTTCTTTCTTTTAAATTTCTTTTTTAAAGTTTATTTTATTTATTTTTGAGAGAGAGGGAGAGAGAGAGCAGGGGAGGGACAGAGAGAGAGAGAGAGAGAGAGAGAAAGAGAGAGAGAGAATCCCAAGCAGGCTCCACCGAGCAGCAGCACCGAGCACGAGGCAGACTTGAACTCATGAAACGTGAGATCATGACCTAACCTGAAACCAAGAGTCGGACGCTGAACCGACTGAATCACCCAGGCGCTTCTAAATTTTTTTATTGTATCTATGAGATGATGGATGTTAATGAAAAGTACTGTGGTGGTCATTTCACAATATCTGTGAGTCAAACCTTCCTGACCTCGTAGTGATGTATGTCATTTGTATCAGTAAAACTGGGGGGAAAACAGGTCAGGTTTTACGTGCACTTATCTAAAGAAACGCTTTAAGTGATAAAAGAGTCAAATTCTAGAAAATATTGGCTTTAGGTTTTATGTTTTCATTTTTGCGATATCCATGATCTGATTAAGTGATAAGTGGGTCAGTCGGTGAAGCGTCTGACTCTTGGTTTTGGCCCAGGTCATGATCTCATGGTTCGTGAGTTCGAACCCTGTGTCAGGCTCTGCACAGACAATGCGACGTCCTCTTGGGATTCTCTCTCTTTCCCTCCCCCACTTGTGCTCTCTCTCTCTCTCTCTCTCTCTCTCTCTCAAAATGAGTACATTTTAAAAAAATTTTTTAAAAATTCAAAGGACATTGGGGTGACCCTTTTGCTTTCGTAAGGTCACATTTACAGGTTCTGGGAATTAGGACCTGGTATCTTTGGAGACCGCTGTTCAGTCCGCCATGTGAGGTACATTCAGGAATCAAATGAGGAAAGACTTTGCTGCCTATGCAGCTGTGGGTTTCGTCCTTGGAACAGGCTCTCGCTTTAGTTGCACCAGAAACATTTTCCACATCCTAAAGAGAAGCGAGAACTTGGTAGCTTTGTGAAACATCCAGGTGTGATTTCTGGACCACACACGGCTTCCTTCTCCTTCGCGGACAGAGTTAACTGTGTCTTCATTTACAAACCGGCACTGAATCCGGCTTGAGTCACCGGTATTGTTCTTCCATTGTAAACTGGCCGTTTTGCTAGCGAAAGTCCAGAAAAATCTCCGGGCGCGTGGGCTGATCCCAAGCTGGCATTTTTAGACGCTTGATAAGAGTCACAGAAGAAAGCAGGGAGACACTGTGCTCCATTACCCGCTCCGCCCGCACCTCTCCCCCACAATCCGCTATGAATCACGCTGGATTAACAACACGTCGGAGACAAAGACACTGAATTACATATTAGCATTGCCTGCAAAGACGTTGCATTGAATGTCCTCGGCGAAGTTCCTTGGGAGAAGTCTCAGCTTGTGAACCAATCTGCATGTAACAAAATGCGAGCAAGGGTCAGAGAGAAACAAAGAATGTTTTTGTGACTTACTGCAGTCAGCACAGAGTTTATGTGGCAGATGTTCATCCTGCCACGCAATGTGGATGACTTCATACGTGGGGGGGAAGGCTGTTCACCACTGGCTTCCTGCCCTCCAGGACGACATCATCGCCACTCCTTGACGGCAGTTTTTATGAGCAGTGTGGAACGCTGTGAACAGAGCCCCGACCGGTTGTGTTTTTAAGCAGTCCTGTTGCTCTAAGGCAATCCCCAGTGGATTCTGTTTGTGTGTTCCGAATCCACATTCTGATGCGTGAGAGAAGAAAATGAAGTCTGTGTTTACATTTTAATTCACGTTTTAAGTACCTTTCCCTTTATGCTGTGTCTCCTGTAATTGGTGTTGTTACTTTTGTACTAATTCAAATAGAGCAAATCTACAAGTGTGTGAAATGCTAAAGTAAAAAAAAAAAAAAAATTTTTTTAAATAAAATGTAACCAGCTGGTAAAAACTTATTTCAGGATTCTGGTCCAAGTTCATGTCCCTCCCTCGTGGCCAGCTTAAAGCAACAAAAATAATGAGCAATAAAGAAGAAAATACCAACAAAGGGTGGCTGCCAGATATAACAAATTTGGGGCCGGACTGAGACATGACACCCAAAGGCGTAAGCGACCCCCCACAGCTCTTTTCCATGAAAGGTTTTCTATAAAAGGGGTAACACAGCCCCAAGGGGTCCAACCCGAGGTCCTGGCCCGAGGCATCCACGCTGGGCACTGCAGGTGAGTCAGTGTGGGCAGGCAAGCACCAAGAGGATGTGGAGTCGTGAGAGAATCCTCCCAAAGGCCACCTGAGTTGGGGCACCTGGGCGGCTCAGTCAATTAAGCGTCCGACTCTTGATTTCAGCTCAGTTGCGATCTCGTGGTTCGTGGGATAGAGCCCCGTGTCGTCTCCGCGAGCCCCGTGACAGTGACAGTGACACCTTGAGCCCGTTGGAAGGAAAGGGGAGGACGTGTGGTTGGCAGGGGGGACGCACTCTGTCCGTCTTGGATCCTCCCCGAAGCAATGTCCAGGATGTGCCACAGACTCCTTGCGGGAAATAGCGCTGACACTCTAAATAACTCAAGCAGCTTCCTTCGCTCGGCTGCACATTCTGGTTCCCTCGAAAGCACCCCCAACCCCGCGTGGACTCGTCAGCCCTTGCCAGTACTGCTGACCAGGTCCTGTGATTCGGTGGGCACAGCCGCCTTCCTCCCGTTCGGGTCCGGCAATGCCAGGCTGTTGGTGCTTAGCCTGAGCCAGAGCTCTCGGCCTGGGAGCCAGTGGGGAAGGTGGGTGTGAGCCCCGGGGGAGGCACGCGGGGTTCGTGGGAGACGGGACCGTGACGCATCTTCGACAAGAGACGCAGGCCAGCCCTCAACGGGCAGGGGAGAGCCCCTCGCGTGGGCTCAGAGCTGGGGGACAATCGGGAGGGTCGCTATTTGGGAAGCGTGCCCCCCATGACCCCGTCCTGCACATCAGGGCCTTGACTACGTGCGGCCTGTGCTCTCTCGCCGCGAAGCCCGGCCCTGACGCCTGGCCTTCTCGGTCCTTCCACTACAGGCGATGAGAACCTCTTCACACGCGACGAAGGAAGTCTCTGACTTCTCGCTTAGCTTTTAGTTGCAAACTGGTTTATCTCAGCCTTCTGTTCTCTTTCCCAAAGGCCAGTCGACCCAATTCCGTGTTCCCCATAGTTACTGTTTCCCCCACTTTTCTCAAACCCCTGCTACACCCTTGATGCCAGCTTTGCCCACAGCTCCTCCCCGTGCCCCCCTGTCTGTGCCCGCCTGCCCTGGTGACGCGGGCTTCGTTGCTGGCCGGCCAGAGCGTGATCCAGCGGGAGACTCCCTCCTAGGTCCCATCTTGGGGCCCAATCCTGATACCCACTGTCACAAATTGGGGTCCCTGGTGAGCAGCCTCTGAGAAGGAGAATGGCACGTGGGGGGTGTTAGGGGAGCTCTTGAGATCAGCCCCCGGGGGACGGAGTTCAGGAAGCAGGGCTCGGCAGCAGGGGGAGACAGGGTGACAGTGGTCCCAGCAAAGGCGTGAGCTGCTCTAGCTCTCTCTGGAACAGGATGGCCCTTCGGAGCTGCCTGAGCTGGAGGGATCAGGCCCGGCTTTATTCCCCTGCATCGATCAGTCGGTGAAGGTGGCCTGCCCTCCGGAAGAGCTCGGACCTGGGGCCCGGGGGTATCTTCAACCAAGCTGGTCCCCGAAGAGCGCGGGCAGCCAAGAGCCGTTGTCCCATGGCTCTCCCCACAGTGGGGATGCGGGGATCCCGCCGGCTGACGAGCCCACGGCAAAAACGGAGGCAGAATCCGTGGCAAAGTCTGCTTCACTGGGATGGGAAAACAGAAGTGACAACAGGGAACCCTACACCCCGTGAAGAGGTGCTTCCAGAATGAAGACATTTCCCGTTAAGAGAATCGGCTGCCAAGAAGCCTGCCCTCTGTAGAGCGCATTTCAGGTGAAGGACAAGCCGGATGGGAGGTCAAAGCGTTAAACCTAAAATAACACTGACTTCCTGAAGCACTTGGTGAAAAACTTAGGAGCCCAGCGACACCAGAGGTAGGAGCGGGTGGGGTAAGTGCTCCGAGGTCCCAGCGCTGGCCCGGAGAAGAGTCCGATTGAGACAGAGTATCCATTTGTGTTGGACTCAGGTAAGGCAGCCAAGCATTGTGTCATTTTGTAAAAACCGTTAATTCTATCCAAAGAATAGAAAATGATGTGTAACTTTGCAACCAACAGAGAGAAAACTAGAATACAGAAAGTTCTCGGTCAATACACATCAGGTAAGAAAGGAAGGAAAAATCACAGAACAGGTGGGACAACAGAAAAAGGTCCTGCAAACACACGGGTACAGAAGGCATGGAATCAAGAATGAGAAAAGCTCCAGCTAGGGCTGAACAAAATCAGGTGGGTACAGGCCACCCCAGACAAGGTGTACTTTAAGGAAGAAAAGCTCTATTCGAGGCAGCGGAAGTCACTGCAGAATGACAGAAGACTGAATTCACCTGCGTGAGTTACAACGTAGCCTCAAAATAGGTAAAGCGAAACGTAATCGAATTACAAAAATTCACAATCACGGTGGGAGATTTTATTACACAATTCGCCAAATTGTAACCACCGGAAAATTCAGAAGGGGAAGATCTGATCGTGACCTTGACCTGACAGGCCTGTACGCCATATTTCCTGGAATCTGCGAGCCCACCGACTGTCACACACACCGTTAGTTGACGGGCCGCTGAAAAGAAAATAATGTCAACTGTGGCACAGTGATTCCTCCTTACTCAGAATTGTGATTCCACACTTACTGAGAACGCTCTTTCATATTTAATCACGTCGTCCTTATGCATACGTGACACAGAAAACGTAACAGAAATAACCTGTGTGAGGTATTTCTAAACACCTTTGAGGCTTCTTTTGTTTGGACTCTACTTAAGACCAGGAGCCATCAATAGTCACGTTTCTTCACACATTAGGATCCTCAGTGACGTCAGGAGGGTTGGGGTTATGGTGTTCCTGAGAGAGAGCTCCATTAGTGTCCGCCCCGTGAGGCCATCTCCAAGACCCTGGTGCTACCTCCTATCTGGAGGTGACTATGGACGCGCATTTCGTCTTCACACGGCCCTTACACGATCTGCCTGTTGGAAGTTACACGTGCGTTCATGTATACACACAGGCCATGACAGCACTATCACGGACGGTCGCGTGCCCCTCTCTGGTTACAAAATGCCTCTTAATTTTTAAGACATTAAACTGTGCAGAGCATACACCTTAAGATCATTAGAATACAGCAAAACGCCGTATCCAGCCGTTCCAGAATATACAATATTTGTAAGCACACGCGGAACAGTCACAACAATCGCCCACGTGCTGACCTTAAAATGAGTCTCCCCGCATTCTCAAGAATCGTGTAATTACAGAGCGTGTTCTCCGATCGCAGTCCCGTTATGCTAGAAATCTGTGACAAAGGGAAGGCTAAAAAACTTCCTGTATGTTTGAAATGACAATTATACTTCTAAATAATCAATAGGTCCGATGGGAAATTATAATGGCAGTTCAAAGCATTTTTAATTGAACTTAAGAGAAAACAAATGTTAGTCTCAAACGAGTATGGAGTTAATCCTCGAACAACGTGGTTTGAATCGTGTGGGTCCACTTGTATATGGATTTTTTTGATAAATACAGTGCAGTCCTATAAACGTATTTTCTCTTCCTTATGGTTTCCTTAATAACATTTTCCCCCTCCAGCTCACTTTATTGTAAGAATATAGCATATGATACATATAACCTACAAAATAACTGTTAATGGGGGGGTTATACGATCGGGAAGGCTTCCGGCCCACGCTGGGCTATCAGTAGTCCTGCTCAGGGGCGTCAACAATTATATGTGGATTTTCCTTTTTTTTTTTCAATATATGAAGTTTATTGTCAAATTGGTTTCCATACAACACCCAGTGCTCATCCCAACAGGTGCCCTCCTCAATACCCATCACCCCCCCCCACCCCCCATCAACCCTCAGTTTGTTCTCAGTTTTTAAGAGTCTCTTATGCTTTGGCTCTCTCCCACTCTAACCTCTTTTTTTTTTCCTTCCCCTCCCCCAAGGGTTTCTGTTAAGTTTCTCAAGACCCGCCTAAGAGTGAACAGTAGCCAAATCATATGCGGATGTTCAACAGCGCACAGATAGATGTCTGTGCCCCTGACCCCTGCGTTGTTCAACTGTACTATACGAGGAAAGAAGGAAAAAGGAAATTAGGAAAGTAACACGGAAATCAACCCGAAGGAAGCAGAAGGAAGGAAAAGAAGGCGAGAACAGATACTAACGAGGCAGAAAGCCCAGATGCTGACCCGCGGACTGATTTGTTCCTGGTCCTTCGAGGTGGGCAGAGCCCACACCGGAAGGTTCCACGAGCCGGGCGTCCTGAGGCCGCACTGCAGCTTGTTGCGGAGATTTCTGCCTCCGGAAGAGGCCCGTCCGTGTTGGCCCTTTCACGTGACCTTCCTAACTCAGCAGAGCGACCTGACGTTGTCTGGGCCTTGCTCCTCCCCCCCCCCCCCCCCCGGGGCTTTGCCAGTTGGGACCATGTTGGGTTTGTGTTACTGTTCTCCGGGAGCGGCCAAGGGTCAGCTCCTTTGGTCCGCCTGGGGGGGGGGCGGGATGGGGGGGCTGTTAGAAATATAGAGTCTCAGCCCCCCGCCCCCCAGCTCTGCTGATTCAAAACCCACCTGGAGGAGGAAGAGCCTTGGAGGATTCCCACAAGGCGTGAGAGACGCTGGTCTAGAAAGCTCGCCGGAGAGGATGCCGAGTTTCACCTGAGCTTTTGGGAGCCACAGGCAGGTGCGCCCCGAAGGCCCCGTTCTCCGGCCAGTGAAGACCTGGGGTGTGTCCTCCCCGCCATCCCCGCCTCCTGCCGCACCTCCCCTCACAGCGCTGGGGGCTGGGGGTGCTTCCACGCTCCCTTGTTCTTCTCCTCTTAGGCACCGGCTGGCCGCCCCCCGCCACCTTCCGCCAGGCTGTCCCATAGCTTCATTTAGGGGCGCTTGCGCCTGGGGCGTGGACACCCTCATACCAGAGGGCGGGTAAATGACCTTAACGCCGACTGACTCATTGTCCCAGGAGGCAAGGGGGGAAGCACATCCAGCTCTGGGGTGAACACGCAGAAACATTAAAAGGGGTCAGAAGGGGAAGAGAGAAAGCAGGTCATGTGCCTGCCAGGCGAGCTGGCCGATCTCCCCTCCCAAGAGGGACGTACCAGGAGCTGGGCCGAGTCACCCCACCCTCCTGGCCAACTTCACCGGAAAGGCTGAGCGTCCCCCTCCACATGGGGTAAACTGTGGCTTGTTCGTTCTGCCGCCCTTTGCAAGTTGGGAGGGGGGACCCTTGTGCGGTTATAGAAAGAGCCTGGTTTCAGAGGAACAGTCGTCTCCTTCCCCCATGTTAAGGCAGGGAAGTGGCCCAGCTCTGTCCGGAAGGAGGGCTTGATGGCAGAGGAATCCACGGCACGGCAAAGGCACAACCCCTTATTGGTGGTGTCAGGGATCCCGGCATGTTTCATCAGGGACTCCGCACACTGGACGTTCCATCCTCCATGGAGTGCTCAGGGAGGGGGGCCAGAACGGCCCCTGCGGCCCACCCGGGAGAGGTCACACTCAAGGACGCTTCTGCCAAAATACTCTTTCTAATGTTTATTTATTTTTGAGAGAGAGAGAGAGTCAGAGCTCACGTAAACTTGCCTTTCCCGTCTTTGGAAATCTCGTTGTGAGCAATGCAGTCGAGTCCTTCCAACTAAGCAATCGGGGGATGGCTGGCTGGCCCTGGGGAAGGCTCCGCTTCAGAGGAGGAGGGAGTAAGGATGTACACTTTTCCCCCCTTAAACTCTGCCCAATTTCAAAACTGCGCCTCTAGAAGCACCTGCCGTCACGCCGGTCGTGACCATCATCACGGTAGCTGAGGGGTATTGGAGGTTCAGTCAGAGGCGGTGGACCGAGCTCTCCTGCCGCAGGAGATGGTCAGCGCTGCGCGAGTCAGGGTCCGTGGGGAGGGGTATGGTTGGCTCGTGGAGTCCGTGGGAACAGCGAAGGGGTGACCAGCCAACAGCTGGAGCCGCGTGGGACGAGGGGACCCCGTCGGGCACCTGTAGCCGCACCTCGCAAACCCAGCCTGTGCAAACGTCGCTTGTTCAAGTAGCCATGGTGGCCCAAAGCAGTGTCGATCCTGCTGGAACTGGAGGGTGTCCCCCTGCGAAGCCGACGGGCTCCCTCACGCGTAGGTCATGTTTTTAAAAGAACAGAATTGCCAAATCTCCCCGACGTGGCGGCTTTCGACTTCTCACAGTGGCACGATGGTGATCTGAACCCTTCTGTGAGTTATTTGCGATGCTTCCCGCAGCTTAATAGAAACCAAACATTTACAAATAATAAGGCCACAGAGGCTCACTGAAATGGCCTGTTTCTTTTCACGAGCCTGGGACCTCGCCAGCCTGACGCTGTCTTTATCTGCGTTTACTGCTGTGAGTTATCGTGTCTGCTGCTACTGAGTTTTGTGTGCTCAGCTATGATTAATAAAAGGGGAGAATTTATTTGTTTTGCCTTAATGAAAGCAATCGGGTGGTGGATGTCATCTTTTAGCTCGTGAAGTCTGTGGGTAGAAATGCTGCCTCAGGGCTCCTGGGTGATAAGAAGGAGCTGCCGGCCAAGCCACCGCCCTCCTCTCGGCCATCGGCTGTCACAGTTCCCGAACCCGGAGACGAACTCGGTCAGACCCGGAAGCAGAGAGACGGGAAGGGTCCCACACCCGCTCCCACACGGTTGAGGCACGTGTTCTAGAAAAACCTATTACTCGGATTTTTCTTGTGTTTGTGCAGAGAACAGTTTGGGGGTTTTTGTTTCCACTGTAGCTTCCGTAACTCCGATTATAGAACCTGAGAAGGATAGCACAGGAAATTAACCATCAGATGATCCAACTTTATGGCCAGGGGTGCAAAGATCTTAAATACGTATTACTGATTAAAAATATAGCAAACCACCATCAAGTGAGTGTATTTGGGGGCTCCTGGGTGGCCCGGTTGGTTAAGCGTCAGGCTCTTGATTTCAGCTCAGGTCAGGATCTCATGGTTCGTGAGATAGAGCCCTGAGTTGGGATTCTCTCTCCCTCTCTCTCTGCCCCTCCCCTGCTCATGGTATCTCTCTCAGTCTCTAAAAAAAAATAAATAAATACACATTTAAGAAAAAAGGAAGATTTTTTTTTTTAAAGCAAATGTATTTTAGGATGGTTCAGCCTTGGTAATTTCTACAAATGAATTTATTGTATTAATTTATCACAAAATTTTTAAAAAATATGATCGTATCTATGGAAACCAAGAGAATTTTGCAAAATTCAACATCCTGATTTTTTTTAAGTATTTTGTTTTGTTTTTTATTTTATTTGTTTATTTTTAATTTTTTTGATGTTTGTTTATTTTTGAGAGAGAGAGACAGAGCATGAGCAGGGGAGGAGCAGAGAGAAAGGGAGACACAGAATCCAAAGTGGGTTCCAAGCTCTGAGCTGTCAGCACAAGAGCCTGACGTGGGGCTTGAACTCACAAACTGTGAGATCGTGACCTGAGCCAAAGTTGGATGCTTAACCAACTGAGCTGCCCAGGTGCCCGTTTTGCTTTTTATTTTAGAGAGAGAGAGAGAGTGCATGAGCAGGGGAGAGAGGCACAGGGAGAGAGAGAGAGAGAGACAGAGAGACAGAGAGAGAATCCCAAGCAGGCTCCCCTCCAACAGCACAGAGCCCAATGTGGGACTTGAACTCACGAGTTGTGAGATCATGACCTGAGCCGAAATCAAGAGTCATAGGCTCAACCGACTGAGCCACCCAGGTGCCCCTGATTTTTTTTTAAGGAACACTTCAGGACACTAAGAATGAGTGGAAATTATCCTTCAAAAAGGGTATTTATCAAAATCAAAGACAAATAGTGTAAGCAACAGTAGAATAACTAAACGTACGTAGCTGTGCTAAAGACTTTCTGAGAGCCTTGCGGCCATAAGTATTTTTTGGCGTATCTTCACATCGATGCTTCTCAGACTTAGCTGGTAACAACCATCCAACAGAAGCCATTGTCTCACCTCAAAATGCGGATGTGCCCAGTGGGACGGGGCATGTGGCTCTTGAACCAGGGTTCCAGGGGACACTTACCGTTTGGAGAAGTAGTACCCAACCCCTTGTGCCCTTTCAGCCCATTCGTCTTCAGAGTTTCCCCTTTGGGCTCCTCTCCCACAGTGAAAAGCCTTATGAGGCCACTCCTCAACTCTTGCCTGGGTTAAATCACTCTGCTACCTCGACCTCAAAGGTTCCGGTTTCTAATCATAGCCATCCTCCTCACACTGAACTTCCACGAGTTCTACAAACATTAGCCGAGCATGTTCTGGGAACAGGCTGGAAATCCCTCCGGAGGGTTGTGGGCCTGTGAGCTTATACGTGAAAGCCATGGTCTGCCTCAAGATTGCTGGGAAACTCAGATGTCCCGGGGTCACAGGCTCTGGGACTCTGTCAGGCCTCCCCCCACCCTGCTTCATGCTTAGGTAAATTGCGCATTCCAAAACGTTACATCTGCTATGGTATAGGTTTGGTTTCCCTCCTTCTACAACTCAACTTCGACAGATTCCCTGTTTGCGAAGAGTTTTCACCACCAATGACTGTTGAATGTTGCCAAATGCTTTCTCTGCAGCTACTGAGATTGATTATATTGTTTTTTGCTTTTTTCCTATTAATGTGGTAAAATACACGGATTGATTTAAACAAACAAAAAAAAACATTAAACCACCCTTAAGTTTCTGAGATAACCTTACATAGTCAAAATGTGTCATCCTGTTTATAAACGTCCGGGTCTGGTGTGCTGATATTCTTGTGAAGGATTTTTATGTCTGTGCTCATGAGGGATGTTGATGTCGGTAATTTTCTTGCAATGCCTTTGTTTAGTTTTGTATCAAGGTTATTTGACCTCATAAAATGAAGTCATTCCCTCTTCCCAGAGTGTTTCCTCTGCTCTATTTTCTGGAGGAAATCATTTTTGGATAGTAGTCGTGACATTTCTCCTCAGGTTGGAGAATTTCTTTAGTGCTTCTTATAATGCAGTTCTGCTGAAGGTAAATCATCTATAAGATGTCGTTTGTATTTTTGAAGGACGTATCAGTCAAGGTTTAGCCGGTCCTTAGCAGAGCCAGTCCTTCCAGAAGCTTCTCTGCCTACTGGTCCTCATCCACAAGAGACTCGTGGCTACATCAGGAGAAGGCGAGCAAAAGGATCCAGCCCTACAGAGAAGGACGCCTAAGGTAGCGATTCTGCCTCCCCACATCCCACACCCCCCAAAATTAATTCACTCCCGTGCTTCTTCCGTGATTTGTTTCTTTATATTCATCCCTCCTAGGCCGACCCCTGGAGGTGCTCCCCTCGCGTGGACTTCCCGGTGACGGTCCCTATTTCAAACATTCTCCTCGTCTGGCTCAGTCTCCCTGTAAGCGAGGGAACTGTCCTGGCTACCCTAACATTTTAACATATGTACAGTAGAAGTTTATCCACTTGGTCAGGGCTTCAAACCTGCAAACAGTACGAAATCTTCGCCCAACTACGTTTGCCAGTTTGGCCCATGGCATTAGTGGAACCGGAGGAGGCAAAAATATGGCGCCCATAATGTAATGTCCACTGAGCATCCTAGGAAAAAAGGGCCCGAAAATTTTGGAAAGCACAAATTCTCTCGGAGGCCCAAGATACTCACAGGTGAAATACACCACCGTCTGACTCCTTAGTGTGTCATTCAATGAGGGGTGGGGGGCATCCCCTTTGGGGACACAGGGCAATAAATTGCCCAGGCCTTTCCTTCAACATATAGCTTCAGCGCCCTTACACAAGAATTCTTATCAGCCTTCTTGCGTGAAGCTCAAACCCTTCCTTCAAGGAAAAGTAGTGTAGCTCTTTCGAATTGACAAGAAGATCCATAGCTTTCTTTTTTCTTTTATCCTGCAGAGCAACAGTCAGCTGCTTCTACTCGGCTGCCCACTTTGTCTCCTTCCTCTTTTATTTAAAAAAAAAATTTTTTTTTAATGTTTATTTTCGAGAGAGAGAGACAGAATGTGAGCGGGGGAGGGGCAGAGAGAGAGGGAGACACAGAATCCGAAGCGGGCCCCAGGCCCCGAGCCGTCAGCACAGAGCCCGAGGTGGGGCTCGAACTCACGAACGGTGAGATCAGGACCTGAGCTGAAGTCAGACGCTTAACCGACTGAGCCGCCCAGGTGCCCCACCTTCCTCTGTTATTGCCTTGCAACCCTCAGTCTGGTCCTATTGGCCTTTCCCAACAACACCTGCATTCTCGAGCTTGGCACATGAAGTAAGTGCCGGGGCCTCCTTCCTTCCGGTAGTTGGCCCACTAGCCTTCTCTGCTGTCCACCGAGGCCGTGTCTGGCCCTGATACTGGGTGGGCCGAGCCGGGGGTCCTCTCCACTGAAACTTGTGCTCATTTGCCAATCAACCAAAAGGTACAAATCTCAAACCGTACACATAGGGTGAAGCATACAGCGATGTCTCGTGTCCAGAGTCAGTTAAGAGCGGAGTTATTCCATTCAGCCACAAAGGTCCTGAAAATGTGGCCCCCGGAACAGTAAATCGTATTTAAAAATGTAAGCATTTGGGGGGTGCCTGGGTGGCTCAGCTGGTTGAGCGTCTGACTTCGGCTCAGGTCATGATCTCACGGTTCGTGAGTTCGAGCCCCCCCCGTGGGGCTCTGTGCTGACGGCTCGGAGCCTGGAGCCTGCTTCCGATTCTGTGTCTCCCTCTCTCTCTGCCCCTCCCCTGCTCACACTCCATATATCTCTCTCAAAACTAAATAAACATTAAAGAAAATTTTAATGTATTTTGGTTGAAAAAATATCCAATTATAATACACATAAACCTGCCTTTTCCGGTAGCCTGTGGGCCTGAATCACCTTTTCTTGGTGAT
Organism: Felis catus; assembly: GCF_018350175.1. Lineage (NCBI taxonomy): Eukaryota > Metazoa > Chordata > Mammalia > Carnivora > Felidae > Felis > Felis catus. The sequence goes on from NC_058380.1 coordinate 4,498,715, forward strand.
TCAGATGGTGTGGTAGTCTGAAACCGTCACACCTCCTGGTATTTATACCATTATGTAGCTTCCCCCTGGGGAATCTGGTGCCCTTGTGATTCACCTTAACCAAGAGAGGGTAGTGATGCTTTGCCAAGCCTAAGGCTTAAAAAGTCCCGGCAGCTTCACGTGGGGCTCTGAGGGAAGTCCGTAGTCGTATACCCCAAGACCACTGTGCTGCGAGAAGCCCACCCTCCAGCCACAGGGGAGGCCGCCAGAGGAGGGCTGAGGTGGACAGACAGCCGTGGCAGAACTCTCAGCCGACAGCCGGCACCCACAGGCCATCTTGGAAGCGGGTCGTCCGGCCCCCACTCAAGCTGTCCCCCCACCAGGTAATGCAGAGGAGGGAAAAGCTGTCCCCAGCCAGCCCTGCCCAGATTGCAGGAGCAAGAACCACTCAGTGGCTGTTGATCATTAAGTCACCGGATACGGCAGTGGACGGCAGCGGACAACGGACACGTGGCTTATCGGGGGCGTGGCTATTGAGCTGGGATTGTGCTCCCCCCCGGAGCAGGTGCTCAGAAGCCCAGGTGACACTGTGAGAAAGTCCTTGCAATTTGCTCCGTGCGGTTTTTCTCTTCTGGCTCTATTAGGAGGTCGGCTGTCATTTCTCCCCGAGGCTGAAGTGCTGTCGCTATACAAGGGCCCTTTGAGTCTTCGTGGAGAGCTGGTAATTGGGCTCGGAAGAGGGAAACAGGTGAGCACGGGAAGAAAGCGACATGGTGGATGGCTGCTTCTGAGCGCCGGGGGGATTGACTGGGGGGCGTTGGTGCGCACGGGGGAAGAGAGCGCACGAGAGCCTTGAAAAGACTCACTCAGACGTTAAGTGCTCCTGGTAAACAGCAAAATGGTCTGAACCAGCCATTAAACACCTGCACCCGGGCTACTTAACGCGATCAGCTAGAAGAGAAGAGACCAGTTAATGAAATGTGTTTCAGGTAATGTACAGTTAAAAATAGTAAACAGAAAGCTTAGGCGTGAATTTTATGAAGCCCTCAGCAGACGATTAGGTATAATTTTGTACAGTTAGAAGCTTCGGGGTTTTCTTCACCTTCACGATCTCTTTCTGTCTTTAGGAGAACTTTCATTAGGACATTATTTACTGGTTTATTAGCCTGAAGAATCATGCTTTGATGAAAAGTGCCGACAACGCGCTCATGGAAATGGCATCCCCCATCGGCAATCCCGTGGGCCTCTCTTGGGATCCTCGGGATAGCTCGGCCTGCAGTTATGATGGAGACATCACCTATGAAAGCCGTTATTCTCTATGCCAAACCTTCCATCATTATCAGGGTCTCAGAGCTTAATTGTGTTCTAAGTGAATTTTGAGACTCTGCCTTAATTTTTCCACCAATAGGCAAGTGGTCCAATTGGAAATAAGTACGGTTGACCTTTGAACAACATGGGTTTGAACTGCACGGATCCACTTATATGCGGGTTTTTGTCTTTTTTTTTTTTTTTTTTTTTTTTTTTTCTGGAAAAAGCTTTATTGTTTCATTTGGTCCACAGCTTGGGAGAGGACTCCGGGGTGGTTAAAAAGCTGCCAGCGGCTACAGGGAGAGGTGTCAAGGAGCCTTGACACCAGGGGGATGCCAGAGGGGACTTCAAGGATCAGAGGCTCCCACATATGCTCAAGGCTGAGCCTTTCCAAGAGATACTCCACCAGCCCAGCCTGGGGGCCACCAGCCCGTGGAGGTGAGTCAGGTGGCGCCTGTCTTCTTGATGAGTTTCACCTCCTTATCCAGAAAGCAGTTCTCTGAAGTCACAGACGTGGGGGTCTGTGCGGGCAGACCCCTGGGTGTGCAGATCCAAAGGGGTCTGGTTCAGTTTTCTCTAGGGCCGTGGCAGCTTCCCTGGCGTCCAAGGGTTTACTCCACTCATCCTGGGACCACTTTGGTGCATCCTGGAAGAGGGCACGGCTGCCATGCTGGTTTTGCATCTTCAAGAGATGCCGGGTGCCCTGAGCTTTTCTTTGGCCAAATGGAGGAAGAAGTGGCCCATGGGCTCCTGAGCCCCATCCCTGAGGTCAAAGAAGCCTAGAAGGAGGAGCAGGAGGCCCACACATGCGCATTGACCAGGTGGTCCTGGAAGCAGAGGATGCCTGAGAAAACGTGGTTCCAAAGGGCTCAGTGGGAAAAAAGGTCGGAGGATGGTCAGAGGTTGGAAGAAGGGGCACCATCAAATCAGCACTTTGCACATTTCTAAAACATACACTTTTATTTATGGCTGATGCTTCAATAAAGCCGGAAAACTAATACATGCTCTGTTATTTTATTTCGTAGACACTTTCAAAAGTTAGGACAAATATAATTTTATTTTGCAAAGCATTTGCAAACGAAATGAAATCATTTTGGTTTCGTGATTGCAGTTCTAGACATTGGCCACAAAACGGTATCAATGGACTCGCCAAAGAGAAACTCAACCTATTTCCAGCGATTTCAGTACCGTTTGAATAATACGCGGTCCCCCAAAGTAATACCTTAAAGGACACCATGCCTTCAACTACAAAAATATCATCATGTAATTGTTTTTCTTTAGGAAATAATATTTTAGAGTCACTCTGGCTCCTGTTTGTTCCTGAAAGGTATACTTACGCAAGTCTACCGTAAGAAAAAATAAGATTTTTTTTAAGCCATAGAAGAATATGTATTGACATGGAAAATGTTAATGGTGTACCGCTACATGAAATATACAGGGTACAAAGCAGTATATACAGTTTAACACCATTTTTATGGAAAGAGAAATGGCCATATATACAAAATCATGCATAGGAAAAAACCAGAAGGATGTACATAGCAAATGTTGATAACGGTTATCTCTAGAGAGCAGAATTAGAGGTGATGATGCAATTTTTCCCAGGAAATGTCACCTGCTCTCCGAACAGAATCTGCTTCTAGCTATTCTTTCTTGGGTGCGATGAGCTTGATAAAATTCTTTTCAAATGGACTCTGTTTCATGATACATATCTCCAAATCATACTGCTTTTCCCATGTAAAAAGTAGATGTTACTTACTCTTACATACTGGCATATGGAGAATATTTGTTACTAATACAATATACTATCAAATGTGCCACAGCCTCGGGGCACCTGGGTGGCTCAGTCGGTTGAGCATCCGACTTCGGCTCAGGTCATAATCTCGCGGTTCGTGGTTTCGAGCTCCGCATCGGGCTCTGTGCTGATGGCTCAGAGCCTGGAGCCTGCTTTGGAGTCTGTGTTTCCCTCTCTCTCTCTGTCCTTCCCCTGCTCGCTGTCTCTCTCTCAAAAATAAATAGACGTTAAAAAAAATTTTTTTTAAATGCCACAGCATAGATCTGGCTGTAGAAAATTATTGTGTGGAGGATCTGCAAATCCTCTAATAGAGAGAAATTTTAAATAGAGAGAAAGATGTTATCATTAGTTAGAGTCCTTGGTGGTTGGCTGTAAATAACTTAGGTTCCAGGACGGGAGACTTTGGGATCTCTCCTTCCTGCTTAACTGACTTTAGGCAAAGGAGATTAGCTTCTGTAGGCGGGGAAATGTGGTTAATAATTTTGTAGAAAGACGCAAAGATAAGATTTTTTTTTTAAATAAGGGGAAAATGAGATCACAGATCGAAAGTTCTTCTATGAAGACCTAACCAAATGAGAGGTGAAACCGCAAGAAAGAAATTCACATTTGCTGTTATAGAAAAATTAACTCCATTTTCCTGCGGCACCAAATTCTTCCTGCTTTATGTCTTTGTTCACAGGTTAGACCTGTGCCAAAATTGTGGAATTATTATTTTTTTTTTTTTCTCAACGTTAATTTATTTTTGGGACAGAGAGAGACAGAGCATGAACGGGGGAGGGGCAGAGAGAGAGGGAGACACAGAATCGGAAACAGGCTCCAGGCTCCGAGCCATCAGCCCAGAGCCCGACGCGGGGCTCGAACTCACGGACCGCGAGATCGTGACCTGGCTGAAGTCGGACGCTTAACCGACTGCGCCACCCAGGCGCCCCAAAATTGTGGAATTATTTTAATGTTAATTAATGGTCTTCATCCCCTTTATGTAACAGTAACACAGGACGAACTTGAGTTGTCATGGAATCTGACCTAAGTGTCCTAAATATAGGATAGGATATATATAGGATATCCCATAGGAAAACTCTACTCTTATTGTGAGGAGTTGGAATATTTGCTGTCACTTTGCCAGGTTGCATTTGCCAGTCCAATATTTCAAGAGTGGCACATTCCCCCAAATGTGCCCCTCCTTCAAGTAAAATGTTAGCTAGATAATTTAGTAGAAAATCGACTTACTCTAATCGCATTTAGAGAGGAGGGTAGCATCATTTCTTGGTGCAGGTGAGTGGCAGATCTCAAGAGATTCAACCACACGCTGGTGGTTATCAGAGAGAATATGTTAGCAGCCCAGCTCCAACTGCTAGGTAACATTATATATAATACAGTTGCCTAGGTAAAAGCACACCTGTTCTTAAAAATCTGAAAAAAAAAAAGGGGGGGCGCGCCTGGGTGGCTCAGTCAGTTAAGCGTCCAACTTCGGCTCAGGTCACGATCTCACGGTTTGTGAGTTCGAGCCCCGCGTCGGGCTCTGGGCTGACAGCTCGGGGCCTGGAGCCTGCTTCGGATTCCGGGTCTCCCTCTCTCTCTGCCCCTCCCCCGCTCACGCGCTGTCTCTGTCTCTCAAAAATGAATAAAGGTTAAGAAAAAAAAATTTTTTTAATCTCAAAAATAAGATAAAAACAGAGAGGGAGCCAAACCATAAGAGACTCTTAAGTGCAGAGAACAAACTGAGGGTTGGTGGGGGCGGGGTACATGGGGGACGGGCACTAAGGAGGACACTTGTTGGGATGAGCACGCGTGTCACACATAAGTGACAGATCCCCGGGTTCTACTCCTGAAGCCAAAACTACCACTGTATGTTGACCAACTTGAGAATTTAGAAAACCCCTCAAATATGCTTTACGTGACTTTGATTTTCCTTCTTGCGTGTCTGGGACCCAACTGCGACCCCTCCTGTGCCCACTGCTCTGCTGCCAGAGGCTGCCTTCCACGTACAGGTGCCCATGCCGAGGAGACGCTTTTCCAGCCTCTCTTGAAGGTAGGATGTGGGTGTAATGCGATCGTGGCCACGGGGAAGGCAGCTGGAGGCAGAAGAAGGGAAAACTGGTCCCTGACAACAATAAAGGTGCTCTGTGTGGATGTGACACTTGCCACGGAGAAGGGAGAAACCCCCACGGAGGGTGGCGGGAGGGGGGGATGAGGTGGGTCTGGGCTCGGCACGAAGCCTGGAAACCACCCCGGGAACGTCCAGTCTCCAGACCTCTCGGGGTACAAGACAATTGGGATTTTGGATTTTAACCTGTCGCTACTCCGAGGGTGGCCCGTAGGCCGGCAGGTGTCCACACCGCCTGGAACTCTTTAGAAATTTGGGATCCGGGACCCGCTCAGACCTGCTGGGCAAGTGTCTGCATTTTAACCAGAGCCTTGGTGATTTTTTTTTTTTAACGTTTTTTTCTTTTATTTATTTTTGAGACAGAGAGAGACAGAGCATGAACGGGGGAGGGGCAGAGAGAGAGGGAGACACAGAATCGGAAGCAGGCTCCAGGCTCCGAGCCATCAGCCTAGAGCCCGACACGGGGCTCGAACTCACGGACCGCAAGATCGTGACCTGAGCCGAAGTCGGACGCTTAACCGACTGAGCCACCCAGGCACCCCGAGCCTTGGTGTTTTATGAGGACACACAAGCGTGAGCTTCTTCAACTGGTTTAAACTGCTTTTGAGTGTTCCCTACCTTGTGACCAGAAGCACCCTACCCACACAGATGTGTTTCTGCAGCCCGGGAGTCTGCCTGTCCGTGCAGTAGCCGCTCCCTACGGCACATTGCTAGTCTTTAAAATCTCAGGAGCCCCTTCGGTCCAACTGCACGACTCTCTCTGAGCTCCTGTCCTCAGACAAAAAGAACTTTCCATCGATGCCAAATGCTATTCGACAGCCTGAGGAACACGGCGTCAGAGGCCGGGAGGTTTGCAGGAAAATCTGACGTGGCCTGTTAACTAAGCCCGAGGTTTCTCCAGGGCTGACCGTGCCGATTCCCTAGGACTCCAAAGACTTTTCGTCTTTTCTTTTCTGAGGCAGGTCTCCCATCCCATCCTCCCAGAGCCCCTATTATTTTGAGAGGTACATTCTAGGGGCGCCCGGGTGGCTCAGTCGGTTGAGCGTCCGACTTCGGCTCAGGTCATGATCTCACGGTTCATAGGTTCGAGCCCCACATCGGGCTCTGTGCTGACAGCTCGGAGCCTGGAGCCTGCTTCGGATTCTGTGTCTCCCTCTCTCTCTGCCCCCCGCCCTTCTCAAAAATAAAGATTAAAAACTTTTTTAAAAAAAGAGGTACCTTCTAACAGAACATCAAAGAGAAAAATCACTGCCTTAAACTGATCATGATAGCAGTTGGCAAAGAAATGAGAAACATTTGGAGACTACTTTTTTCCCGTTTTAATTCTCCTTTAGACACTTTGAAAAAATCAGAGAGGCCCTTATTAGTGGATACTAGCAATGTTTGTGTAGGTGTGCTCTGGGAAATGCTTTTAATAGATTGTGTATTCCTGTTTTTAAATAAGCCACGTTAAACATCATCTAGTACAGCATCATTATTGGCATTTCGCATCATAAAACTAGTAACCGTAGAGAAAGTCAAGATGTTTTCCCAGTTCCCAGAACATAATTTTCCATCACAGGAATTATTCTGACAGTTGCACAAATGGGAACTTTCTCCCCCCCCCCCCTCTTGTTTCTGGACATGAATCTGGACCTTTCTGACCCTTACACGAGCGATTATTAACCTTTCCAGACTCCCACTTTTTTTTTTTTTTTCAGATCCGTAAGGACATTACATGGAACACCACCCTGTAACTGAGCACAGTTTGAAGACAGATGACTAATTTCCCAAATTATTTCTGGATTTTCCCTTTTGTTACTTATAGCCTGAAACGGCATCCACAGAAACCCGGCCCCCCTCCCCCCCATAAGAGGTAGAAAGTGAAAGGCTGAGATGGAGCACTTAAAAATGATCCCACTGGGCCCTGCCTGTTATTCACCAGCAAGGAATGTGGTCGTGTTTATAAGGCCGAGGTTCGTCTGAAGGAATTTTCATAAACCACCAATTGCATTACATCAAGGCCTCATCTTAAATCCCATGGTGATTTTCCTAAACACAACTAGCCTGCTGGCTTCAGACGTATTATCTCTTCTTGTTGTTGCAGAAAATTCTCTGGATGTTTATATTCCTGCCGGACCACCCTAAAACGGCCCGTTGGCTAACGGGGACTAGTAAGGGGTGGGGGGAGGAGGTGGCATAAATGACAAAGAAGAAGACCGGGGGCGGGGGGGGGGACCGTGCCCGCCCTCAGACCTCTGACATGAGGCACTGACGGCCTGCGTCTGCGTATTTTTTTGTGGCTGGTGCGTGGCGGGTGGACCAGACGTGGGCCTGGCGACGACGGGGAACGGAGAGGAGCAGGTGACGGAGCCGGAGAGTCCTATTTCCGTCTCCCAAACTCCACGTGACCACAACGTCCGTCCCGGATTCTCTGAACGTGAGTAAGGAGCAGCAGTCAACCAGACGCAGGGGAAGGAGCTGTCAAAACCAAGTTGGGGCTCTCGAACGTCGTAGCTGAACTCAGGAGGTCACGTTACGAGCTCTCAGCTCAACTCAAGCCCCATGTCCCTTTGGTCATGGCTGGAAAGCCCCGTGGAAAACAACACAGAAAGGGAATGAGGTGTCGGGCGTCCTTACAGGGACAGTTTCTGCAGGACCTCGTCTTCCTGGGAGGGCTCTTCTCATCCTGCACCTGCTCCCGTGTGACGTCCACCAGCAGCGCTCTCCCTCACCCTCCGTCCCCCGCCCGGTCTCCCTTCTGAGCTCTAGGTGCAAACAGCCAGCTGCCCCCGGGGCATCTCCGTGGGGGGCTCCAGGGCACCCTGCATGCCCACGCCCCAAGTAACTTTTCACCTCCCTCTGCCTGCTAACCTCCAGCTTGCTCCCCTCCCCGAGTATATTCCAGGAGGGCTGGGACCATCATCCGCCCTCCCCTGAGCCCAGTAGCTCCCCCTGCTCTGTGAAATGAGCCCCCCCCCCATGACCCCAAGCATCCCCACCAGGCTGAGCCAGGGGTCAGAGCTGCCGGTGAGGAGGGAGCGAGCAGTCAGTACCTGAGCAATGGCTCGCTCGGGAGCAACACTTAACACTCAGCCAACAGAGCACGCTCTTTCTTAACACAGTGGAGAGAAAACAGAAGGAAGGATGTGGGGGGGGAGGCACACAGCTCCACGGGGGAAGCTGAGTCAGGGTCAAGGATGACGCTGGCCCTGACGGTGCTAATTAAACCGTAAGCATTTCATAGTCTCCAGGACGCCGTGGGAAAAGGAGGATATGAAACAAGGAGTCCAAGCCGAGGATTGTTGGGAAATAGGTGGGCTGGCGAGTTCCTCCTGAGTTTAGAGGAAGGGGGCCCCCTGCGGGCAGGGGGAGCCGGGGAAGGCCCCTCTTGAGCCTGGAGCTCCGGTTGGGTTCTGCCCAGCTCACGGGGTGAGTGGGGCCGCAGGGTGAGAGCACCTCTCATCCGGGAAGGGCCCGCAGCCCTACGTGGCCTCACGCCGGGCTCACGCTCTGCTGCGCTCACCTGGGTGGTCACGAACACATCCAGGTTCTGCATTCCAGGCGGGAACCCGACCGAAGTCAAGTGCCCTGTTTTCTCAGCCCATCGCATCAGCAGGTGCCTGAAGTCAGCGCATCCCCGATTCCCTAGTGGCCTAGTTCAGGCGGGCGGGCCAGGCTTCCCTGCCCTGACGCTGGTCTTCCTCCCCTTGTAACCCAGGAGCGCTGGCTCTTGGGGCGGTGCTCGCGGCCAGCGTGAACGTGCTAAGTCTGTCGAACTGTCACCTGCACGTTCTGGCGTCCGCCGATGACGATCCGAATCCATCGTTACTCTGATCTTTGCCGGAAGTCGACGTTCTGGGTAATTCATTCCTTCGGTCCAAAGGGAGAGACATTTTCCAAAGTAACCGGCTTGTATTCCTTAAACATATTGATCTCGTGACAACCTGCGGGGCTGTTCCAGATTAAAGGGGCCCGAAGAGAACCAGCAACTGGATGCAGTGTGTGATCCTGGACCAGGATTCCTTTGTCCTTTCCTCTAAAGGACATTGCTGGGACAACTGGTGACATTTGAAGAAGGCCTGGATATTCTGTGAAATTAGTACGTCCGTGTCAAGTTTCTGGTTTTGTCATTGCGTGTGTGTGTACTTGTGTAAAAGAACACCTCCAGGCAGGACACACGGGAACATTTCAGAATAGAGGGGATGGTAGCTACACCTCTGTCTCAAAAGGCCCAGGAGAAATGCTCTGCGTCTACAGCACATAGCAAGGCAGGTGTGGTGAAATGCTAACATCCAGGGAATCTGGGTGGAGGGCATTTGGGGGGGGCATTTTTACTTCTCTTGCAAATTTCTGCACATGTGAAATGACGTCAAGATGAAAAAGTTTTGGGGCGCCTGGGTGGCGCAGTCAGTTAAGCGTCGGACTTCAGCCAGGTCACAATCTCGTGGTCCGGGAGTTCGAGCCCCACGTCAGGCTCTGGGCTGATGGCTCAGAGCCTGGAGCCTGTTTCCGATTCTGTGTCTCCCTCTCTCTCTGCCCCTCCCCCGTTCATGCTCTGTCTCTCTCTGTCCCAAAACTAAATAAACGTTGAAAAAAAAATTAAAAAAGAACAAGATGAAAAAGTTTAAAAAATGTGCTGGGAACACGAAATGGCCTGATTATGTGGGCATGGCTGTATTAAAAAAAAAATTTAATGTTTATTTTATTATTGAGCCAGAGAGACAGAGCGAGAGCAGGGGAGGGGCAGAGAGAGACAGGGAGACACAGAAGCCCAAGCAGGTTCCAGGCTCTGCGCTGTCAGCCCAGAGCCCGACGAGGGGCCCGAACTCGTGAACCTTGAGATCATGGCCTGAGCCAAAGTCAGATGCTTAACTGACCGAGCCACCCGAGCGCCACATCGGCATGGCTGTATTTGACAAGCACCCCATGGGGAAGGTGGCCTGGGGATCTTGCCTCTGGGGACATTCTAAGGCTGCAGGACAGTCAGCTCCATCCCACTGTGGCAGAAACAGACCCGCAGGGATATGTGGCAAGAGGCAGACTTCTCTACTGTGCTGTTCGCAAAGGCGAAGCCTTTGTGTCATATCAACAAAGGCTAGTTTTCAAGGAAACTTACTACCGGCTCATTGCTTTCGCCTCCAAATTCCAATTTCTGGGCATGACAGTGGGGCTGTCACATAACTCCATTCTGTGTCAAGTGTCCCGAAATAGATTATTCCAGAGCCCGCAGCTTGCCTAATGACTGAAGGTCTTACATGGCAACAACAATAAAGGTCTTCAGCCACTGAGCCCTCATGAACAACAAGCACACCAAGCAATCAGTCTTTCCCACCACGTGAGTAAGCTCCTGTCCCCCCCCCCAGAACCGCCGGAACGCGGGCTGGGAGCCCATAGGCCCACACTGCAGATAATGACTTCAGCCTGCAGAGGGAAGAGAGAAGGGGCCCCCAAAATAGAGCTTTAAAACCCTCCCTTGTCTTTTGTGACAGTACAATTTACTGTTTCGTTTTGGTCTCTTATCAGGAAGCCTTCTGAATCAGTGCTCTATTTTGAGCACAAAGTCAAGATTTTTGTGGCCGCAGCCAAAGATGTTCACGTGGAGAGCTGCTGAGCTGGCTTGTTGATTCAGGCCCCGACGATTCCTCAGGTCTTTCTGGGTAAGTGGGAAGGGGTTCATCCATAAAAGCTTTTTCTTGGCCTTTCTAGGCCTCTCCCACCCCGTCCACTTAGCATTCCACTAGAGAGGACACCAAATTGAATTCACGCCAAGAAAATGGACACGCTCCACATACGTTGAGAGCTTTCCTGTATTAATAGCTTGCCCAGAGTCGACTGTCTCCCTGGGGGATTTAAGTTTCTTCCCTTGTGAGGGTCTATTTTTTCCTCTTTGTTCTTCCTCTCCCCTGGCCTTCTTACAGAAATAACAGGGTCATTGACATGTAACGCGGTTATAAAACCTGTGACGAGGCGCCCGTCTAGTGACAGCAGGGCCGAGCCAGCCGATACCTCCGCGACCGAGTCCCCGTAACGTGAGTGCCTCGCGCCATCCCGTGTAACCCCCAGGACAAATCTGCAAGATAAGCTGTGCCATCCTGAGTTTTCACATGAGAAAATAGAAGCTCAGAGAAGATGAAAATCCTTTGCCCAAAGATCCATGGTGAGTACAAGAGGTGAGCTTTAAACTCAGCCGTCTGTCTAGAGGGCTCTAGTATTCCGCTCTGTGTACTTTGACGGTAAATAGAGAGACACCCAGACCTCCTTCTTGGCCCCAAGTTCTTTTACCAGACTGGGTTTGGTGCCCGATTGTATAAGAACATATTGCCTTTAGCACCTCTTTCCCCTTGTGGCTGCTACCTCAGCAACCCCGTCGAGCAGGAAAGCGAACATGTTCAAGATTTCACTCAGCTTGGCCGTTCGATCTCTCCCCCATGTGTGGGCTGAACCTCTTCGGGACCAACGCTGGGCAGGGTCGCCATGTCCCCGCTGAGACGGCCAGGTGGCTACAGTACTCGGTAGCCCTGCGTCCTGCCCTCTCCTACAGTTTCTAATCTCATTTGGCTCCTTGTGAATTACGTGACATCTGAGCCTGTGAGAGCAGGTGTTCCCGCCCCCTCAGGGGACCTGAAAGGCAGCCCTGGGGCATGAGCCCTTCGTGGGGGGACTGTTAGACTATTTCCGACAAGCACCTAGCAAGACATCTCCTGCAGCCAAGTCAGCCCTCCCTACTCCCGGGCAGTCACTGAAGCCATGTGCCCTGGTGGATTCTTACAGAAGCATCCACACCAGTCCATCTGAGGACCCTATGGGCCTGACCCCCACATAGGATTGATGCAAAGTGGCAGGGAGTTGAAGACCCCAGGCATAACCTTGAACTCATGAACCCACAGAAGTTGGTAAATTAAGGTCCTGGACCCTTTTACCCTCTGGTGGGACAAGGCTAAGGTGTGTTGTCCACTTTCCACCCATCTCAAGACCAACAGGGTTGATCCAGCACTGTCCATGGCAATGACTTCAGTAAAACACCCCACGTTGGCTTGCTTCTCTTCTGTCTTACTTGCGCTCCTTATCAGGGCTTGCTGGGAACAGCGCCTAGTACATTCCTTGGACTCAGACCCTAGTCTCAGGGTGGACTTGGGAGGAACTGACCTTGGACACCCCCCAAGCCCCCTTCCCTGCATCCCAAGTGCAGCCAGCATACTGCTGGGCTCTCTCAGGGAATGCCATCGACCGAGTTGAGGGCAGTCGTCCCTGGGCCCCCGCTTAGACTTTTCCATGCCAGAAACCTATTGTTCCAGCCAGACAGCATCCATCAGGAGCTCCTGGAGGACACAGGAGGTAGGGATCAGGGTGGGACACCAGAAATGTTAGTGAGTTTCTATTGCAATGAGTCCACACTGAAAGAGGTTCCAACAGAAGATCTCCTGCTCCAACTTTAAGCCAGATGAGGCTCTTCAACAAAGAGGGTCCTCTATCCACCCAGAGGGCATCTGGATTATTGCAGATTGACAATGTTTCAGATGAGAAAGAACAGTAAGATGTTTCTTTTTCCTCCTTGAACGCCCTTCCTTCTCTATCCCAGGTCGTATGTTCCATTAAGTCATCTGGATGATTTCTGGGGAGGCACGGGACTCCAACGTCATGCACCCCACTTCTGCTGGCCGACACTTGGGGACCGCCGGGTCCTGACCTCAGCACACTGGATGGTGGAGTGGGTGACTGTGTGCGTCCGTTTCCTCCAGCGAACACGGCATCCGGGAGCGAGAGCGTTCACTTTGTCAAAGGTTCAGAAATAACAGAAGTAAAACCAGTGAATCACCGTGGTAGCAATCAGTAAAAGTTTATCATGCACACACCAAAAAGGAAGTTTGCAAACCGGGAGCACTCAAACCGGAAGTTAGCGTGAGGCTCAGGGGTGGATTCTTATAAAGCAGCTCATATGGTGAGAAGGCAGTGGCTGTGTGTTCTTCCAGGGTTTGGTCCTAACGCTAGAATTTTCTTAAGTCATAGGGAATTGGTCAGTGGTTACCTCATACCAACCTTGGGAAACAGTTCAAGTTTTGCTTGTGACTTCCAGAGGCGCAAGCAAAGGACTGACCCAGGTCCAGTCAGTCTTGCAAAATAATCTAAATTAAGCTTTGTTTGTATGACCAAAGTGGTTTCATCTGCTCAGGGCATTTTCACGGCTGTGTTTTTTATTCAACGGCCTCCTCCCTCATGGATCAGAGGTGGGCACGTGACGCCCTGAGACCCAGGGCGGCCTCTCCCAGAACCCCTGGGAAACAGCTCTTCAGGCTCCTCCATGGATCCCCAGGGCCTGGGCCGCCATATTGGTATGCTTGGCCAAGGACCTGGGAATGGATCTCCAGGGGAGGCAGAACCACAGGGAGTCCTTGTGCTGTGAGCAATGGAACCTGCCTGTTCTCCTCCTCCTTTGCGGCAATGGAGCCATTCCTTTCCTGTCCTTGCTTACTCCAGTTTTGACCAAGGTTTCCGTCACATGTGGCAAAGAATCCTAAGCGATGCACGTGGAAGGGAGAAGTCTTCTTAACCTGTGTTTGTACCAGGACCAGAGATCCTTCTCCACAGTCCCCGTGGCCCAGTGTTATCTATGAGGCCAAAGCGTGTCGCCGCTGGGTGCCCCTCAGCATGTGTGTAGAATATTGGAAGTCCTCCTGGGCTGTGGGAGCGCATTGGCTCCTCAGAAGGGGATGACAGAACTTACCGGAATTTGTCCTTGAGATGCCCAAGGGTCTGAGTCGGACATGCTGAGGTTTTATCCCCAAAGTTAAGATTTCATTCGCAAATAAGTTTATACAAAAGCACCAGGGGACGGTACACTTTAAATCCAAGCACAAAATATATCCAGTTTAGTAAACTGGGACCCATATTTTGAAAAGAAGGAGAAAATATTCCACTGGAAACAAAGGAATTCAAATATACAAAGTGATGTTTACCCACCAGTTGATTTTGAAAGGTTAGAGACGTGGCCTTTTTTACATGGAAATATACTCTTACCCCGCCATTTAAAAAATTCCTTAGCCTCTCTTCAGCCTTTTATTATGAAATATTCAACCTACAGAAAAGTTGCAAAAATAATCGGATGAATGTCTACGTATCCTTCACCTAGATTAACCAATTGCTAATGTTTCTCTGTGCTTGTTCCAGATCCATCGGTATGTGACACACACATGCCTAAGTCCGCAGGCAAAAATTACACACACACACACACACGCACATTCACACACACGCTCTCGCACATACGCTCACATAAGTACTTTTTCTGATGGACAATCTGAGAGTTAATTGCAGACATCATGACACCTCACCACCGAATACTTTAGCATCTGTCTCCTAAAAAAAAAAAAATCAATTAATTGCCACACTCAGGAAAGTTAACCCTGAGATAATGCCATTACCTAAAAAGATGGTCCGTAGTCACATTTTTCTATTTGTGCTGATAATGTCCTTCGGGGCTGGGGTTTGCTGGGTTGCTTTTTGTTCTTGTATTTTTCTAAATCTGGGATCCAACCAAATATCATGCATTCCTTTACTAATATTTTACTTTTGAATGTTATTCTACCGCTTTTTTTCTTGTTCTTAATAAAGGAACTTGGGTTATAGTAAAACCAGTGTTTATTCCATCGATTACTTACTTTCTATCAATTTCCATTCATCTCATTAGTTCTTTATCGAGAAAAGTGCCTGGAAACAACACGCACACAGGTTCAAGAATTTGTATAATTTTTTTAACGTAAAAGAACCTGTTGACTTTACACTTAGGAACACCGTTCATCCGATTGTGTTATGCATTATTGCAGGCAGATCATCAGAGCCACAGAAAGAGGCTCGGTGGCAGAGGGCATAAGGCTACTGATGACCTAAGACAGAGGCAACCCCGAAGAGGAAGAGGAGGAGGAGGAAGAAGATTGTCGGGCTTGTGAGTCATGCCAACTGAACACAAGTTGTATCCAAAGGCGGACACGTTGGTGGTATTACGCGTTTGCAGAAGGACAAAAGCGTATCCATATAATATCTCGGTGTAAGCCACCTCCGCCACGGTCATCACCTTGACCGCCTTCCCCCCAGACCACCACATCCTGAAACCACGACGCGGGGGGTCACCTCCCTGCCTGCCCTGTCAGGCTGCCTAGCTTGAGCACGATGCTGTCCACGGAACATCCTGCAATGACGGGGCGTCCTAGCCACACTCATCCGGTACCTGTGGCCACGAATGAGCGGGCAGAGTACGCTCCCGGTGAAGAAACAAGAATGGCTCCTGGAACGCTTTGGGGCTGAGTGCTTCGCGGGAGGTGACTCATGGAAGCGTGCTTACTGGGCCCATTTTCAGTCGACAAAACCGAGGCCCAGAGCATCACGGTTGTGGCTGAACTCGAACTCAGTGGTGCGGTCTCGTTCCAGAGGGTGTGACCTGCCTTTAGAAGGAGAGTCCCGCTTGTCACTCATTCAGGCTGGGGTCCGTCCTTGCGAGCCCTTCATGGAGCGTGATGGAGGTGGCTGGTCAGGGGGACCGCTGTCCGCAGCCCCACAGCTCCAGGAAGAGTGGCTGATGAGCCACACGGCTGACACACAGAGAAGGAGCCATTTTTATTTAAAGATACTCTCAGGGTCTTTCAAAGGCCTCTCACTGTTTGCTTCCAGGCTGGAGACTCTAAAGGGTGAGTCATTCTAGCTGTTCTGGGGTTTTCACTTCAAGGTCAGAGGCTGCAGGAGTCTCTCGTTTAGATATGCATCATGAGTTTTAAGTGCCCAGGCTGGGGAATTAATTTCGGTCGCCAATGTCACCCCAGAATATTGTGCTTCCAATGACTGCCACCCAGGCGTCCCTCCTGCGCTCAGCGGAGCCATGCGGGTGGCCGGGGCTCCACCTGCCAAGGGGGAATGAGAAAGAGAGCAAGAAGCTGACTCCTTACAAATGAGCGAAGCAGGTGGGGGGCAGGGGGCAGAAAGAAGAGAGGAACGAACCAAGAAACAGACTCTTCACTGCAGAGAACAAACTGAGGTGGGGGGACGGGTGGGGAAGTGCATGATGGGGATTAAGGAGAGCGCGTGAGATGAGCACGGGGCCGCATATGAAAGTGTTCCATCAGGGGCGCCTGGGTGGCTCAGTCCGTTGAGTGTCTGACCTCGGCTCAGCTCATGACCTCGAGGTCCGTGAGTTCGAGCCCCGCATGGAGCTCTGTGCTAACAGCTCAGAGCCTGGAGCCCGCTTCCGATTCTGTGTCTCGCTCTCTCTCCGCCCCTCCCCTGTTGATGCTCTGTCTCTTAATAACAAATAAATGTTAAAAAAAAAAAAAAAAGAAAGAAAGTGTTCCATCACTGTCAGTACACCGGAAACTAATATCACAATGTAGGTTACCTGTACTGGCGTTGCAATGAGATAAAAATAAAGAAAACGTAAATAAAAATGCAAACATAATAAACAGACAAAAAAGAAGCCAACTCCTGTCTTCACTGCAACGACTGTGTTCACTGTGCCCTGTCCCTGCTGCTTCCTGCACCTGCCGTGTCCGCCCGTGATGGAGGAACGTGGGCCCTCCCCCCCAGCTTCCAGGCTTTTGGATTTTGAGTAGGGTGAGGACTTTGGTGCCCAGACTCGGTCTTCATCCTGTCGGGGCTGGGCCCAGCCCTGGATACGACAGCAGATCCCGGTAGAGCGGGCATGAGCGGGTCGGGGAAACAGGACAGGAGGTGATGAGGAGAGACGCGGAGGCATCAGCTCCCTACCTGGTGTGCCCGCAGCCCCTGGAGGGAGGGTCCCCTGGAGCCTCTCGTGGCCTTTGCAGAGCCTTAAACCCTGGAAAGGACCCAGCAGGGATGACTCCCAGGGGACTCTGGGAGAAGAGGGACAGGAACAGGGACCTGGATGTAGGACAACAGGTCTCCTAGCCAGGGAGGCGGTGCCAGCCCACACCCCACGGCCCTTCTGCAAACAGGCAGTCAGTGGTCTCCCTGCACATCTGTCCACATGTGCCCCTTTGGGGGTGACCGTGAAGCCTCCGGGCCCTGTAACCTGCACACCGTGCACATCCACACTAATCAGCTCCTTAGAAGAATTCAATCACAAAGTGATCTTTGTGCACAATCAAATCGTCATAATCAGCGTCATTGAGGCTTGGGTTCTTCGAGTTAAGCTCCCACCACCCCCCCCCCCCAGGCCAACGGCCACACTTTTCTTACATATTCGAGGTGATATTTTACAAAACCATTGTATGCTTTACAAAACTGGACTCGTACTGAATACATTTGTCTGCAAATTGCCTTTTATCCTACCTCTTTGTTGGCAAAAAGTGTGGCCAGAGACACCCTCCTTTTATAGTATGGTTTCTGGGACGGGAGACTGCTCAGCCAAAGGGTAGGTGTATTTTAATACTTTCATGGATACTGATATTAAAATGGGTATCGATACCGTAGAGTTTCAGTAGGTCCTGCCAGATGGCCTCCCGAAATGGTTGTAGTCATTCCTGTTCCCATGAACAAAGTGGGGAAGCTCTCTCCCCTAATCCATGCCGGCACTGGGGCGGGGGGGGGGACATCGCTTTCTCTTCTTTTTTTTTTTTTTTTTTTTTTAGTTTATTTATTTATCTTGAGAGAGACAGAGACAGCATGAGTGGGGGAGAGACAGAAAGATCTCTGTTCGGAGATCATGACCTGAGCTGAAATCGAGAGTCAGACACTTAACTGAGCCACCCAGGCGTCCCTCTCTTATTTTTGAACACAGGTATCAGATGAAATTAGTATCTGACTGTTATTTGAGTTTTCCTTTCTCTGGGTATTACCTATGTGTATGGATCACTAATATTTCCTCTTCTCAAGATGGTCTACTCATATCCTTCGACTATTTCGCATTGAGATTGAAAAATGTTTTTCTTATTAATTTTTAGGGGTTTTTGGATGCTGTGGATATTAATTCTTATTTGTCAAATGTATTTCCTTGTTGGTCATTTGTCCTTTGACTTTGTGATTTTTTTTTTTTTTTTTTGCCATGCAATTGCTTTGAGAGGAATGTGTCATCAGGATTTCCTGTGTTGTCTGCATACACGTTTAATTACAAAATCAAAAGGAAAATAATTTGAAAAAAGTACAAAAGTTGGGGCGCCTGGGTGGCTCGGTCAATTAAGCGTCCGACTTCAGCTCAGGTCATGATCTCGCGGTTTGTGAGTTCGAGCTCCGCGTCGGGCTCTGTGCTGGCAGCTCGGACCCTGGGAACCTGCTTCTGATGCTGTGTCTCCCTCTCTCTCTGCCCCTCCCCTGCTCACGCCCTGTCTCTCTGTCTTTCAATAACAAATAAACGTTTAAAAACAATTGAAAAGAGTACAAAAGTAGATACAGGGCTGTATCAATTGTTAGCACTATTTACCATTAAAAATAGAGGGGCGCCTGGGTGGCGCAGTCGGTTAAGCGTCCGACTTCAGCCAGGTCACGATCTCGCGGTCCGTGAGTTCGAGCCCCGCGTCAGGCTCTGGGCTGATGTCTCGGAGCCTGGAGCCTGTTTCCGATTCTGTGTCTCCCTCTCTCTCTGCCCCTCCCCCGTTCATGCTCTGTCTCTCCCTGTCCCAAAAATAAATAAATGTTGAAAAAAAAATAGAAATAACTTCCATGTTCAAATATTCGAGGTATAATTTACTTACGGCATGGTGGATGTTTTACATTTTTCATTATTTTCCTCGTTTCTATCGTTTCCCTGTCTGCACTGCCAATGTTGCTGCATTTTTGTTTTCTATACGTTTCATTGCAAACGCGAAGTGTTTTAACCACATATGGGTTGCAAAATTTCTTCCTTTTTAAAAAACTTGTTTTAATGTTTATTTTTTGAGAGAGACCGAGAAAGAGAGCACGTGAGTAGGGGAGGGGCAGGGAAAGAGAGAGAGAGAGAGAGAGAGAGAGAGAGAATCCTAAGCAGGCTCCACGCTGTCAGCACAGAGCCCCACACGGGTCTCAAACCCATGAACCACGAGATCATGACCTGAGCCAAAATCGAGAGGCAGACACTCAACTGACTGAGCCACCCAGGTGCCCCTGGATGCCAAAATGTCTTACCGGCTGGCCTGAGATACCAACCGCCAAATTTAACACTGTTTCTATAGGAAAGTAAATTCCACTGGGAAAAGAACAAATCTGGAAGCCCAGTTTGGGGATGTGTAAACTGAGGCTGCCTCTGTGCCAGACCATTTAGGTGGGAAATGAGCGAAATAAAACAAATAGGCCAGGACTTCCTGTGACCATGTCTACCAACTTTTTCTTAGTTCTTGGGATTTTTTTTTGGGGGGGGGTGGGTGTTCTTTTTCTCCTTCTTTTTGGATTGCTGGATAATAGTCACATTTGGACGCTTCCGTTAGATTCCCTACATCTGCCAGAAATTGGCATCATTCCATTGTGCTTGGCTAATTCAGCGGCGTCGCCTCCTGTGGAAATAGCTGCTTCTGGCAAAACTGTTTAGTTTATCATTTAATCAAAACATTTGCATAGTTGTAACTGAGTTAGAAAGCAAAAGTGGGGTTGATCATTTCTGCAAAAAGACGAGTCAAATCAAGGAATGCTTTGAACCATGAAATGAAATTTAATTAAATATTGGAATGACAAACATCTCGCAGGGCACAGACGTCTTCAAACAATGGTTAAATAATGCACAAAAGAAATTACAGTTTTACATGTAGACAACATTTAATGGTGACACAACGAATGTGTCCCCAGATCTTCAGAATGTGTTAGCAATGCGTAGTTTCCTCATCTGGGGGTGAGTTGCTCTGTGAAGATGCCTTAGGTGATGCTTCTGCTTCTCAGACTTTGCGGCCAAATGGCCTTGGAGGAGATTGGAGAATCGAAACCCCGCCCAACACAGAGGTCGCTCTCCCTTCGTGCAGAGGGACAGCACCGATTTTAGGTTCTGCCCCCCAGGTACTGATTATGCTGCCTACTCCCTGCCTACTTTTTTTGTAATGTTTTATTTATTTTTGAGAGAGCACAAGTTGGAGAGAGAGGGACAGAGGATCTGAAGTAGGCTCTGCACTGTCAGCACAGAGCCTGACACGGGGCTCAAACTCATGAACCATGAGATCGTGACCTGAGCCCGAAGTTGGAGGCTCAACCGACCGAGCCACCCAGGCGCCCCACCCTGCCCACTTCTTAAAGGGCGCCCTTTAGAAAAGCCACTGTATATACCCAGTTGGATGGTCCTCTGGTTCTTATCCAATGGATTCTAACTGCTTTCCCCTCATCATCAGAGAAGTCACCATTAGTTTTCTGTATTTCTGCTTCCTTCTCCCCGCCAAAAGGGCTTTTAAACTAAAGTTCAGCCTCTTAAGCCTCCTGTGATTCTTCACCAAAAAATACACCGTTATGAAGGGTTTGCTGCAAATCACCACATGGGATCTGCAAACATAGGAACATAAAATCATTACGAAGTCTCCTTGTGGCTGCTGGGGGTCCTGGGGAGCCGGGGGATGCGCGGGGGGGGCATCCATGTCCCCTCCCCTCCTGCTTGCCCCTGCTGACGAGGCAGAGCCCACCAGGAAGCCACTCGATGTGGTACGTGCCTGTCAGTCTTGGCTCAGAGAGAGACGGCAGAGGGTGATGATGGAGGGGTCTCCGGGGACAAAGGGAGAGTTCCCATCTGTGAAAAGGAATCAAAAAGCAAATGGGAGTTTGGCCAAGTCACAAAAGTGATCCCTGGGGCTTAAAGAGCGTGTGCCCCAGGAGATTTTGCAAACTGCGCAAAAGCCCTCCTCATCCTGGTCTCACTACGTCTTGTCACCGAAACGCCTCTGGATCAAGGTCCTTTCCAAATTATACTTAACGGAAATGCACACTTTCCTAGTGGTCTCATTAAATCACCGTTAGGCAGGTAAGCTTCCCCAAACAGGTGTGCAGAAATACATACATGTTAAAATGCAGAGGGCAAGACAGGGTTGCTGTGATCATCGGGGTGGTGGGGGAGGGGGGGGGAGAAAAAGTAGATGGAAAGGAATCCATTTTTTTTCACGTTTATTTGTTTCTTTCTGAGAGGGAGAGAGCATGCAATCAGGGGAGGTACAGAGAGAGAGGGAGAGAGAGAATCCCAAGCAAGCTCCACACTGTCAGTGCAGAGCCCGACACGGGGCTCAACCTCACGAACCGTGAGATCATGACCTAGGCAGAAATCAAAAGTCAGTCACTCAACCCATCCCGGAGCCATCCAGGAGCCCCTCGTGGTGTACTACTCCATATGGCTCTCTGCATCCATACTCCGTGAAATCAGGGTTGCAGCTCTCGTAATCCACAGGGTGGGTATTTACACCACGGAAATCAGTAGACAACGACACAAATTGTTTTCGATGCACTTGGTTGTTAAGCATTTACTAGCATAGCGCGACCAGCACATTCAGAGGGATGCGGGTTAGCACAGGGGGAAGTTCAGGTGATTTCCTAGCTAGCAATGCTAAAGAAAAGTGTGTAACTCTTCCTTATTGGTTTCTCCTCCCCCGGAAGAATGAAAAGCAGGATCGATTCAATTCAGGAAGGGTTCAAATCAATTCAATTTTTGAAGGTGACAGCCTGTGTGTTCAGTGCCGGAGTAGACACTTAGCATGAATGCTTAAAGTTGTTCATGCAAACAATGCCTCTTTCTAGAATCAGGATTAAGTGATTCACAGAAGATTCTTCTATTTCAATGAATCTATTCATCTATAAAGAAATACTTCATACAAGGCCCAGGAGCCAAGATGATTGTTTTTCTCCAGATTGTGGAATTGCAACATCCTTTCTCCTATTTACCATTCAACGCACTCAGGCCATTCAATGCGCCTGTGTGAGCTCTTCCCAAGATGTAAACAGATTTTTGAAATGTAGATAATTGATGTTTGATGGAGTTCTTCCTTGTCACCAGTTAGAGAACTCAAATATGTTAATCTTGACTCTTCTCAGGGATCTAAAGCCATTGTCTTTCATTAAGCCCTATGCTTATGAGAGCTGCTTGAATCAGTCCCCAAGTCGGTGGCCCTGCTTTCTTCCACCCTCATGTGAGTGGCCGTTGTGCATAGCAGGACACGGGAGGAAAGTCACGATCTCGAGGAAAATCCTTCCCTTTATTTTGACCCCTCATCTCTGCTGAACAGTGCCGTAATTTAGGTTTAATCTTGAAAATGATGGCCACTGTTAATTTTCAACTTATTAGAGAGATTCCGTCTGTATGCACAACTGTGGAAGGGGTTTGGAGACCCCACATTAAAGCTGCTATTGATGTGAAATGGTCCAAATCTCTTGGTGGTGTTTACAAAGTGGGGGAGCTGTCATCAGTGAGCCATTAAAACAGAAACACTAGGTGGATTTGACATTTGAAAATCATGTAATTCACCATATCAACAGATAAGAAAGAAAAATGATATGATCATGCCAATCAATGTAGAAAAAGCACTTGGCAATAGAAAACATGAACAAACTTCTAGCCAGGCAGACCAAGAAAAAAAGATACTGAAGTCATAAATTACCAACATCAGGAACCAAAGAGAGGACATCGTTACAGATTCTACAGTCAGAAAATATACAATAAAGAAGTATCATGGAAAACTTCTACTAATAAATGTGACCATTTCAATTAAATGGAAAAAGTCCCCGAAAGACTACTGAAGCTCACTTTAGAAGAAACAGATAACTGGAATAGTGCTGCATCTAGGAAAGAACCGAAAATTGAATTCGTAGTTAAAATTTCGGGCAAAGCAAATGCCAGCCCCGGATGGCTTCATTAGTGAATTCCACCAAACATTTGAGAAAATAACAATGTTAATTCTACATAAACGCTTCCAGAAAATGGAAGATTAGGGGACATTTTCCAACGCATTTTAGGAGGTCAGCGTTACCCTATAACAAAACCAGACAAAGACGTTATGAGGAAAGAAAAGCAAAGACCAAATTCCCTCATGATCGCAGATGAAAAATGCTCTTAAGAAACGTAACAAAATTAATCTAGAAATCTAAGAAACAGGATAATGCATCGTGACAAAGATAAGGACGTCTGTTGTCACCACTTAAAACCCTCACTGGCTCTTCTGGCCAGTGAACTATGGGAAGAAAAAGAAATTGAACACATACGACTTAGAAAAGGAGCAGTATAGCTGTCTTTATTTAAAAAGAACATGACTGTGTTTGTAGAACGTCTTAAGAAATGTAGAAAAAAAGAGCCTCAGAATAAGTGAGTTTAGTAAGATTAGAGGACACGAGGACAATGTATACACAAATTAATTATCCAGCTTGGTCTCCAGTCCAGACCAGAAGGGATAAGCTCCTTTCTCTCTGCTTCTGCCCACTGAGAACAATCAGGACCTTGTAGATAACAGAAAGGGAAACTAAGAGAACTTTGAAATATGGTAAAAAGAAGTCATGTTGGCTTGGAACCCTGGGACTGGAGGAACAATACAACAGCGGGCTGTTTCCTGACCCCCTTCTTCACGCAACAAAACCAAGTGCCCCGGGCCTGGTGTTCCCCAACCCTCAAGCCATAACACGAGGCAGACCCACTCTTCTTCCGGATAGAGTGGGATTCCCAACCGTAATGCCAGGTGAGTCCAGAAGCACCAGCAAGGGGGATCAATCAGGAGCCCACCCTTAAAAATGGCTAAGGAGCATTCTTGAAACAGAAAGGAAAGGATAAAAGAAGGAATATTGGAAGATCAGGAAGGAAGAAAGAAAACAGAAATAGGAGAAAAAATGGCTACATAAAATAGGCTCCCCTCCTCATGAGTTTTAGAAATTACATTCAATGATCAAAACAAAAATCATCCGATATTCTAAACAATCAAACTTAAGTGCACGGAAGTCAAAAAGGCTTAAATGAAGGGAAAATATCCATACTTCACCCAAAGTGGTAAAATGATGAAACCAGCAGATCGCAATGAGTCGCATATGTATATTTTAATGCCCGGAGGAAACTATACAAGGGAATAAGAAAACTATACCCCAAATACACTCAAATACACTATAAATAAATCAATGTGAAATCCTAAAAAATTTTAAGTAATCTAGACGAAGGCATGAAAAGAAAAAAGAGAAGAAATAAACAGGAAACAAACTATACAATGGCAGAGCTAATCCCTAGTATATAACCATTTTCCTTTAAGGTAAATGGGCTAAACATACCTCAGAAAAGGGCAGGAACTAACTGAGTGAATAAAAAACCCCAAGCCCTCTCTAAACCCGAGACACTCTTCTCAAATTCAACACTGGTAAACTGAAATAAAAGGATGGAACATGATATACCATGGAATCATTTTTTAAAAGCCGTGGATGATTATACAAATACCAAATTAAGTAGATTTCAGGGCACAGAAAATCACTAGAGATGAAGAGGGATATATAAAAGAGGAATATTGCATGATAATTAAAGGACCAATCCACTGGGAAGACCTAGCGATCCTAAATGTACACTCGCCAAACAACATAGCCTCCAAATATATAGTGCAAAAGCAACAGATTTGAAAATCCTAAGTTATGCTAGGAGACTTCAACGTCCCCTTCTCAGACACCGATAGAACTACCCAAGAAAAAATCAGCAAGGATATATGAAGAATAACACTACCAACACGATGTGCCGGCAGATTCAGCGTCAGAGCTGAATGCTTACTGTGTCCTCGCGGGGCAGAAGGGGCAAGGTGGCCATCTGGGGTCTCTTTAAGGACACCACTCCGTTCATGAGGGCTCCACCCTCATGACATAATCACCTCCCCAAAATCTCCCCTCCTTATGCCATCCCATGGTGAGCAAAGATTTCAACATATGAATTTTGGGCATTCATATGTTGGACACAGACATTCAGTCCATTAAAATCCTGCTGACTTCAGAAGGGCAAGGGAACGTTGTTAACAACTCGTATGTTAAAACTGACAACTTACAGGGGTGCCTGGGTGGCTCAGTCAGTTGGGCGTCTGACTTCGGCTCAGGTCATGGTCTCGCGGTCTGTGAGTTTGAGCCCCGTGTCGGGCTCTGGGCTGACAGCTCAGAGCCTGCAACCTGTTTCAGATTCTGTGTCTCCCTCTCTCTCTCTGACCCTCCCCCGTTCATGCTCTGTCTCTCTCTGCCTCAAAAATAGATAAACGTTAACAAAAATTAAAAAAAAAAATCGACAACTTACATGAAATGGACCAATTCCCTGAATAGTGCAAACTACCACAATTCATCCAACATGAAACAGGTAATTTGGTTTTGTAACTGTGAAGGGAATTGAGTTTATAATTTAAAATGTCTTGAAAGAAGGAATCTTCAGGCCCAGCTGGTTTAACTGGAGAATTCTAGTAAACATTGTATAAACCAATTCTACACGTTCTTTTCCAGGAAACACAAGAGGAAGCATTTTCCACCTCATTCTATGAGGCTGATACCAAGTGTAGACAAAGTTCAGAAAAAGAAAAGTCGCAAACCAGTATTCCTCATGGACAGAGATGCAAAGATTCTTGACAAGTATTAGCAGACAGAATTGATCACCATTTAAGAATTACACACCATAACCAAGTGGGATTTATTCTAGATATGCAAGCCTGGTTCGTATTTAAAAAGCAGTCACTGTAATCCACCATGGTGACCTGCTAGAGAAGAGAAATCATATGACCATATCAATTGACGTGGAAAAATCGTTTGACAAAATTTACCTCTGCCCCTCCTCTGCTCACGCTTACACACTCTCTCTCAAAAAAAGATAAATAAAATTTTTAAAATAATGAAAAAGCCAACCCCCCCAAGTTATATACTAAATAATTTCATTTAAATAATACTCTTGAAATAAGATTATGGAGATGGAGAACTGATACTGGTTGTTGGGTGTGAGGGTTGGGGAGGGGAGGTAGTTGTGGTTATAAAAAAGCAACACAGGGGCACCTGGGTGGCTCAGTCAGTTAAGTGTCCGACTTCAGCTCAGGTCATGATCTCGCGGTCCATGAGTTCGAGCCCCGTGTCGCCCTCTGGGCTGATGGCTCGGATCCTGGAGCCTGCTTCTGATTCTGTGTCTCCCTCTCTCTCTGCCCCTCCCCTGTTCATGCTCTGTCTCTCTCTGTCTCAAAAATAAATAAACGTTTAAAAAAAAAAAGAGCAACACAAAAGGGGCGCCTGGTCGGCTCAGTGGGTGGAGCATGTAACTGATGGTCTCGGGATGGTGAGTTCAAGTCCCACGTTGGGGGTAGAGATCACTTAAAAATAAAACCTTTTTAAGAAAAGGGCAACACAAAGGAATCCTTGTGCTGATAAAATTGCTTTGTCCTTTGAGTGCGGTGAGGGTTACACAAACCTACACATCTAATAAAATGGCAAGGACATGCACGTGCACGCACATGTGCACACTCACGCATGTACACACATGCACGTGCATCCACACACAAACAAGCGAGTACAAGTAAAACTGAGGAGATCTCAAATTGGTGAGTTGTATCTCTGTCAATATCCTGGTTGTAGTATCGTAACTACAGTTTTGCAAGATGTCACCATTGAAGAAAACTGGGTGAAGGGTAGAAAGAATCCCTGTTTTATTTCTTACAGCTGCACATATATCTACAATGATCTCTAAACAAAGAACTTAATTTAAAAAACCAACTGTTTTTCATGTTATTACCAATGAATGATGGGAAATTGTGCTAGAATAATAATTATATTTACAGTGACATCAAGATATGAAATAAAAATGAATCTGACAAAAGTGTGCAAGATGTGTGCCCTGAAAGCTACAAAACGTTGCTGAGAAAGATTTTTTAAAAATCTAAATAAGGGCACCTGGGCGGCTCTGTTGGTTGAGCATTTAACTCTTGATTTTGGCTCAGGCCATGATCTCAGGGTCGTGGGATCAAGCCCCATGTCAGGCTCTGTGCTGAGCGTGTAGCCTCCTTAAGATTCTCTCTCTCTCTCTTTCTCTGTCTTCCCAAGTCCATCTCTCTCTAAAATAAAAAAAAAATCTAAATAGAGCAGAGAGATATCATGTCAATTGGTTCGAAGGTTCAACATTATTATGGTGTCACTTTTCCCAAATTGTACAGATTCAATGGAATCCTTACCAAAATCTCCGAAAACTCTTTTGTGGTAATGGTTATCCTGATCCTGAAGTTTGTGTAGAAATGGAAAGGTCTAGAATAGCCAAAACAATTTTGAAAAAGAAGAATTTGGATGACTTCCATTACCTGATTTCAAGACTTACCACAGTAATCAAGACAGTAGGGAACTAGCAAAAAGGACAGACACAGAAATGTGTGGAATAGAAGAGAGAGTCCAGAAATAGACCCATGGGGTCTGCGTTTCTTCAACATTACAAAATGCAATTTAATCGGAAAATAATAACATTTTCAGAAAATGCCGTTATAACAAGTGGATACCCTCCCACACACAAATGAACCTGAACACTTTCATCATGTATAAAAATTAACTCAAAATGGATCATAGACCTAAATTTAATAGTTCAAACTACAAAATGAGAAGAAAATCTTCACGACCTTGGGATCGACAATGGTTTTTAAAGATAGGGTAGCAAAAGAATGATCCATAAAAAGATCATCTAAAGACCATAAAAAGACCAATCTAAAAAAAGTTGGAAAACTGGACCCCAAAATTAAAAACCATTGCTTTTCAAAAGACAGAGTTAAGGTAATGAAAGCACGCCACAGCCTAGGAGTAAATATTTACAACACAGAGCTCTGACGGAGGATTTGTATCCAAAATATAGAAAGACGGTTTCAATTCAAAAATAAAAAGACAAACAAGAGGCATAGGTTATAGTTAAGCATACACTTCTATGACCTGTAAGTTGCACTCTTAGGTATTTTCCCAAGAGACATGCCATCAAAAAAAGATAGGCAAATAGCAAATTAAAAAAATGAAAGTTACTCAATATCATTAGTTATTAGGAACAGTGAATTAAAAATATGAGATACACAACCACCGAAATGGCTAGAAAGACTGGCAATACAAAGTATCGGAGATGGTAGTGGTCAAGTGCAATCCACTCTCAGACGTTGCTGGTGGCAGTGGAGGATGATATAACAACTTTGGAAAAGAGTTTGGCAGTTCCTTGTAAAGTTAGCCACACATATACGACCTAGTAATTGTATTCCTAGGTATTTCCCTCAGATAAATGAAAACATAAGTTCACACAAAGACTTAAATACAAAAGTCCGTGTCAGCTTTATTCATCATAACGCAAAACTAGATGTAACCCAAGTGTCCATCAACCAAGGAATGGTAAACACACTGTGGCATACTCATGCAATGGAAAAGAAGGGGCGTGGTTACACACGACAGCATGCGTGAATCTCAGAATAATTAATTGGTGTGAAAGAAGTCAGACACAAGACAACACCTACTGCATGGGTCCGTTTATACGGAATTCTAGAGAAACATTATAGCAATACAAAGCAGATCAGAGTTTGTGCCAGGGGCCAGAGGATGGGAGAGGAGATTGGCTATAAAGGGGCGTGCTGGTGTGCTACATCGTAATTGTGGGCATGTGTTACACGTTGTGTGCAATTGTCCCAAATCATTAAATAGTACACTTTACATTGATTAATATTACTATATGTAAGCTTTACCTCAGTAAACCTGATATAATTAATGATCTCTAATTAAAGGCATATGAGCTACCAAGGTAGTGAAGAAGGATGGGCAGTCTCAATGAAGGAGGAAATCTAGAATCGACAAGCACCCGTAGGGCCCGAGGTAGCATGGAACTGCCCGAGGAAGACAAGGGGTTGACAGTCCTCCTGCTGCAGACAGACACACACATACACACACACTCACAGTGCAATGTGGTGAGTGCCAGTCAAAGCATGTGGCGTGCATGAGGACCGCACACCCTAATTAGCAGTAGGATTTTTCAATTTTTGTTTTAAATTTTTTGTTAATGTTTATTTATTTTCGAGACAGAGAGAGACAGAGCATGAACGGGGGAGGGTCAGAGAGAGAGGGAGACACAGAATCCGAAGCAGGCTCCAGGCTCTGAGCTGTCAGCACAGAGCCCGACGCGGGGCTCGAACTCATGGACCGTGAGATTGTGAGCTGAGCCGAGGTCAGACACTCAATGGACTGAGCCACCCAGGCGCCCCTCAATTTATATTTTATACCAACCTTGTTGAGTATAATTTCCATTCCATAAAACATTTCTGTAAATTGGATGTGTTTTAGTATATTTGTTCAATTGTGCAACCATCACCACAATCCATTTTTTGAAAACTTCCATTACTCTAAGAATTTTCTTCATTGCTTTTTGCAGACTGCTGTTCCTCCAAACCCCAGCCTTGGGCAACCACCGACCTCCTTTATGCCTCAGTATTTTGCCTTTTTTAGAAATTTCACATAAATGGGATCACATAATATGTCATTTTTGTATCTGGATTTTTTCATTTTAGCATAATGTCTTTGAGATTCACCCATATTGTTGTACGTTTCAGTGGTTGGTTCATTTTTTTTTTTTTTTGGATGGTATCCCATTGAATACCACATTATCCCCTGACCAGTTAATGGGCATTTAGATTTTTCCAGGTTGGGGCTATTTGAATAATGCTGCTCTGAAATGCTGGTCCAAATCTCTGTGTGGACATATGCTTTCATTTCTCTTGTGTCCAGATCCAGGGGAGCGATGGCCGAGTGCACGGGGGAGTGTGTCCAACCTTTAAAGAAGCTGACAACATGGTTTGCAAAGTGGCTGCACCATGTCACATTCCCACCATCGCCCTCTGAGGGTTCCAGTCTCTCCACGTTGACGTAGTGGAAATTCTTCAATCCTGACCATCCTGGTAGGTAGCTGGGGAAATCTTGCTGTAGGGTTAACGTGCACGTCTGTAGTGATTAGTGATGTGACGCATTTTCCACGTGCTTACTGGCACGTATTATCTTTGGCGAAGCATCTACTCAACTCCTGTGCCCATGCTTTCATTGGGTTGTTTTTTCTCTTATGTCTGGCTCTAAGACTTCTTTATAAATTCTGAATACAAGTCCTTTATCAATGCATGAGTCACACCTATTTTCTTCCCGTCCCTGGCTTGTCTTTTCATTTTCTTCACAGAGTGTCTTGAAGAGGAAACTTCAATTGGAATTCCAATTACATTTTTTTCCTGTTTTGAATCCTGCTACCAGCTTTTTGCCTAGTCTGAGATCATGAAGACTTTTTTTGTGCTTTTCTCTGTCGATGTTATAGTTTTAGCTCTTTATATTCAGCCAATTGTGTGTGGTATGAAGTAAAGGCCCAGCTTAAATCTTTTGCATATGGACATTTAGTTATTTTAGCACAATTTGTAGAAAAGACCATCCTTTCCCTCACCGAATTCCCATGGTACTTGTGTTGAAAGTCAATAGACCACGTATTGTGTGGATCTGTTTCTGGACACTCTATCTCGTTCCACTGATCTATGATATGTCTGCTCTGGTTCCAATACCACACTATCTTGATTACTGTAGCTTTAAGTAAGTTTTGAAATCAGGTAATGTAAGTCCTCCCACTTTGTGTTCTTTTTTATTAATTGGTTAATTCATTTGAGAGAGAGACAGAGGGAGGGAGAGGGGCAGAGGGAGAGAGAAAGAGAATCTATGCGCAGCACAGAGCCTGATTCTGGGCTCGATCCTGGGATCCTGGGATCAAGAGTTGAGTGCTCAACTGACTGAGCCACTCAGGCGCCCACAAAGAACTTTGTTCTTTTTTAATATTATTGTATTTATTCAGGATTCTTTGCATATTCGTGTACACTTTAGAACGAGAATGCCAATTTCTATGGAAAAAAATAAGCCTGCTGGTACTTTGGTAGAGATTGCATTGAATCAATAGATCGATTCAAGAAGAACAGAACTCTTACTGCGAATCTTTCAACCGATGAACTTGACATAAGACTTTATTTTCTCTCAGCAAAGTTCTGTCGTTTTCAGTGCGCTTGTCTTGTGCTTCGTTTGCTGAGTGTCTTCTTCAATATTTTATTGTACAGAAGTGCAACTGATTTTGTGTATTGATTTTATATCCTGAAACCTTGGTAAACTTACTAATTCTAGATCTAGTGACATTTCCTAGGGCTTCTACCTAAACTTTAATGTTTTCTGTCAATAACGATAATTTGACACCTTTCCACCCAATATGTATACTGTTAATATTTCCCCCACTTTATTGCCATGGTTACATGTTGAGCTCATTCACAATTTAATCTTACAGTCTCGTGTCAGCTGTAGGATTTTTATAGACACCCTCTGTGAGGTGCCGACAATTTCTTGTGTGTCCGAGTTAGTTGAGAATTTTTACCACGGAAGAGTATTTGATTTCGTTAAATGCTTTGTGTCCACTGGAATGATCGTATGTATTCACCCTTTATCTGTTAGTATGGTAGTTTGCATTAATTGATTTTCAGATGCTAACCCAACCTGTATCCTTACAAGGTTATACACCACTTGGCCAATCAAATTTCCTTACTTGATATGGGTCCGTTTAGATCATCTCTTTCTTCTCGAATCAGTGTTGACTATGTCTTTGTAGTAATGTGTCCATTTCATTCTGGTTTGGGGGTTTGTTTACACACAATTGCTTATAGTATCAATCCAGAATCTGTTAAATGTCTTTAGAGTCGGGGGTGACATTACTTTTACAAATCTTGATTTGGGAATTGGTATCTTCTCTCTTGTTTTCTTACTCAGTCTACCTAAGGGCTTATTATTTTGTTGATCTTTTCAAGAAAACATTTGTTTTATTGATTTTCTGTATTGATCTTTTATTGTTTTCACTGATACCGGAGTTAATCTACATGATTGCCAATTTCCATATGCTGTGCTTCCATTTTCATTCAGTTCGAGATATTTTTAATTTGGTTTGTGACTTCTCCTTTGATCCGTGAATCATTTAAAAGATATAGTATAACTTCCAAAGATTAAACCCTTTTCCGCATTCATTTTTCTGGCTGATTGCCAATTTAATTCTATTTTGGTCATAAAACATCCTTTATGTGATTCTGAGTCTTTAAAATTTAGTGATAGTTGTGTGGTAAGCTACTGGTCCCCCTAAAGATACCCAGGTCCTAATCTGTGGAATCTATAAATGGAAACAGAGTCTCGGTGCATGTGATTAAATTAAGCATCTGAGGGTATCCTGGACAACGCAGTCACACGAGTCCTCGTGAAATGAGGACACGGAAGAAGAGGTGATGTGAATGGACACAGACACCCAAGCGAGGCAGCCCCCAGCTGAGGCATCCGGTGGCCACGGGAAAATGGAAGTCGTGCGGACAGATTCTTCCCTAGAGCCTCTGGAGGAAGCATGGCCTCCAGACATACTGACTTCAGACCTCGGGCCCCCAGAACAGAATAAACCTCTGGTGTTTTAGGCTCTGGCATTCGTGGCAACCTCTTACAACAGCCACAGGAAACCAACACAACTTGCTTTTTGACCTGGCAGGGGGACCCTCCCACAGGATGTTCCCGTGGTCTTGAGAGGAATGTGTATCCTGCTGCTTTGAGGGGAGGGGTGTTTCACAGACGTCCATTAGGTCAGTTGGTTGATAGTGTCGTTCAAGCTTTCTGTGTCCTTCCTGATTTAAAATTTTTTGTTGACATTTATCAATTTTTGAGAGACAGAGGGAGACAGCATGTGAGCAGGGGAGGGGCAGAGAGAGAGAGAGAGAGAGAGACAGACAGACAGACAGACAGACACAGAATCCGAAGCAGGCTCCACGCTCCGAGCTGTCAGCGCAGAGCCCCATGAAGGGCTCGAACTCGTGAACTGTGAGATTACGACCTGAGCCGAAGTCGGAGCTAAACTGACTGAGCCACCCAGGCGCCCCTTTGTCTTTCCTGATTTTATTGGAATCTTCAACTCTAATTGTTGAATTGGCTATTTTCTCCTCTCGATTCTATCAATTCCTGTGTCTTGCATTTTGGGACCCTACTGTTAGATGCATTATTCTTAATAATTGTTATATCTTTCTGATGTTTTTACTTCTTACTTTTTTTTTTTTTTGGTTTTCTAGTATTTCTTATTTCAAAATCTATTTTGTCTGATTTTGGGGTAACCACCTCAGTCCTCCTCGGCCACTGTCTGCACGCACATATGGGATCATTTAAAAATTTTTTTTAAATGTTTTATTATTTATTTTTGAGAGAGAGACAGAGAGAGACAGAACGCAAGTGGGGGTGGGGGACGGGGGACAGAGAGAGAGGGAGACACAGAATCCGAAGCAGGCTCCGGGCTCCAAGCTGTCGGCACAGAGCCTGACTCGGGGCTGGAAGTCACGAACCGTGAGATCATGACCCAAACCGACGTTGGATGCTTAACCGACTGAGACACCCAGGAGCCCTAGGATCATTTTTTTATTATCCATTTATTTATTTCTACGAACCTAGAACATGTCTCTCACAGCTTTGAGCTGGACGTTGCTGACCTGCCTGACGCACTCTGCTGAACACGCTCTGGCAGAGAAACAGGTCTCAGGCCCCGCTGTTTCTCAGACGCTTCCCCGATCTCCACGCTTTCCTGCCTCGATTCCCCATGCCCCGTGTCCTTCCTGCTTCTTTGTCCAGAGCAACACTGCTGTCTCATCCTGGGAGGTAGCGGTAGGAGGGTGTGGAGGGTGAGGAAGAGCATCCCGGGGTCTAAATGCTCCCCACGCAGACGCTAACCATCCGATCTGTGGACCCAGCCCGGCCCCGCATGCGGTACATCAGACCCCTGAGCCGTTCAGACTCTGCCCAGAAAGTGATTTTCTGCCTATTGGCATTGTCCTGTCCAGGCACCGTAGGTTGAAAATGGGTTTCCCTTTCTAAATCAGTTACCAAACTATTCTCTGTGTTCTTAGCTCGCAAAAAATCTGTCGAGACCCCTTGTTTTTCCATCACCTTCTGCACACGGCTTCCACCGCCGGCTCAAAATGGCTGCTGGAGCTCTAGCCGCCACATCTGTGCCACATTCAGCAAGGAGGAGAAGGACACGGGGGAGGGCCCACGCTCTTTATAGAGACGTCTCTGGAGGCCCCACCTGACACGCTGCTCTGCTCTTACTGCCCGGGGCCTGGCCACACGGCCGCACTGAACGCGGTGAGAAGAGGGGTCTTTATTCAAGACAACTCATGGTTTTCAACCGGAAGCTGGGAGTCTACTGCCAGAGAAACAGTGGACAGGGACTGGAGGACTTCTCTCTGTCTGTCACACTCCGGATGACAGCAGTTTTGAAAAACTAACTCAGCACCTAAGGAGCATGGCTCTTCATTGGAGTCTGCACACGGGGGCCAACAGAGGCGAGTGGCACCTACAGAGTACACGTTTTTGGTGCTTAGTGAATTTTTGTCAAAAGGATGAACGAATTTGAATGAACCGCCGACCTGAGGAGAAGGCCGGTTTCCTGTGTTTACTATAACCCGGGACAAGTGATCACACCCGTTATTTTCCTGTATCGAGTTCATCAACAAATAGAAAATATCACCCTGCCTCTGACATTCCATCTTCCGTCTTCTGTCTTGCTGCCATATTGTATTTGACCCCCTAGTCAGTGCCAAGTGCAAAGACTGGAGAGACCAGAGAAATAGCTAGAAGTATTTGTTTGACTCACACACACCCACGAAGCATCCCCCAGTGCAGAACCAGTGATAAAATAAGCACTAGCCGACCAGCCGTTGTCCTTGACCTTGAACCAGAAGCCATGGTTCTCATGTCTGGCATTTTTCAAAGAGGGCGAAGCAGCTCTGTTTAAAACAGCTGCCTGCCGTGGGATAAATAATCATTTTTATTACAGGGACTTAGCGGTGAGCCTGAGAGCAAAGTTCTTCATGAGCAGAGCGCGGGGAGAATGCGGGAACGTTCCGTCCACCACAGCGCACACGATACCGCTGAGAGACAACGGTGGTTCTCGAGTTACCGTAAAGATGTGAGAGCTTAGTAAGTTACCTCCAGTGTTCCTAAAATCCTTCTCTTTGAATTAAATTTTTGAGAGAGAGAGAGAGAGAGGAGAGAATCTTAAGCCCACCCCACTCAGCGTGGAGCCCGAGACGGAGCTCAGTCCCATGATCCTGAGGTCATGATCTGAGCAGAAATCAAGAGTCAGATGCTCAACCGACTGAACCACCCAGGCGCCCCGTCCTTCCCTTTGAAGAGAAGAAGAGGAGAGGAGAGGAGGGACTGGACGGGGAAGGTAGTTTGTTTAACCCACAGAGACATGTTCGTGTGTGCCCGTGCAACTTTTCTTTACGCTTGCCATAAAGATCAAAACAAAGACCCTTTATTCGTTCTGAAAATGCCTGTTACACAGGAGTACTGTTAGGAACTCACGATCTGGTGGTGGTAAGAGAGGCAGTTAGCAAGTAAGCAGTAAGTAGCAAGTAAATGCCGCTGGAGGGGTGAGCGGGGTGGCTACGGGGAAGGCGGGGCCTCTCTGGGGAAAGCACCTTTCATCAGGGACCTGATGCTTGATCACAAGCTGGTCACGCAGAGTGAATGTGAAGGGGTAGAGAGGGGGCAGGGTGAGCTCCAGGCCGACGGGTGCGCACGGCAGAGGCTGCTGGGACCGGGGTGAAGCCGGCGGGGCAGGTGGCAGAGCTGGGACCTCTGTCCCGGTCTGAGACCAGAGAGGGCAGAGAGGGGGCTGGGGCCACCTCCAGGACAGACTTGCTGGCCCCGGGAAGGAGCCTGGGCTGCACGCCAGGTGGTGGCAGTGACGGGTGGGGAGGGCGAATGTTTACTCCGCCGACACTGCCCACGGCTCCTGGAGGTGTAAAGAGCTTTGCGAGCGAGGCAGGGCTGCTGCGGTAGTTGAGGCCAGAGATGACGGTGGCTTTGATGAGTAGCTGCAAGATAGAAAGGTGTGGAAAGAAAATACATCCTGGCGGGGGGCCAGGAGCATTTGGCCGTAGCGACGAAAGTGTTTGCGGTAGAACCGTCATTTAAGGCTGGATTTGTTCTCCTGTTTGTTCCCCGAAAGCCGCTTTGGGAAACTGCCCTGTGGAAGGAAGGGGAGAGATGACGCGGGCCATAGTGTCCAAGGTAGGGGGGGATTGGCTTCAGCATTCAGAGCCATATCCCTTACCTAACAGATGAGACAAAATGATCACTTTAGGAAGTATGACTTCTCGTGACTCGGTAACACGTTACAGAAAATGACTGTAACTCAGAAGTACCGACTCCAGACCCAGGAGCCCAGTGTTGGTTAATAAATGCGAGTGCGTGAGTGACCTTCAGGGCCTTCCAGAACATGAGGTCTCTGGCGGGCATCTCCCCTCTTGACCTCGCGACATTTGCAGATGCCGGACAAGGGAGGTGGGAGGCGGGTGGATCCATGCGGTGTGCAGAAACTTCTGTCCCTCGAGTGGCAAAAACAGAGCGTGCACAACGGATCCTGAAAACATGAGAACGGTCACAAACATTTACTGAACACCGACTATTCGTTTACCCAAATCGCCTGCTTGGACTAGCGGACATAAACATAGGCAGCTAATGGTGTCACGAAGGGCAAAGGACAAGTCTTGAAGCGAGAGGACTGCGTTGTCAGCAGCACATGAAAATTAGACCATTTATATATTAGTCGCACCTGCTTTGCACACCGAACAAGATTGACAACTGCTCTAGACTGAATATTTGTGTCCCTCCTAAATTCACATGCTGAAACCTAACCTCCAAGGTGAAGGTATTAAAAGAGGGGGCCCTGAGAGGTGGTCACAGGGGATAATGGCCCTCGAAAAAGGCACCCCAGAGACCCCCCTCGCCCCTTCTGCCACGGAAGGACTCCGAGAGGAGAAAGCAGAGAGCTGTCCGTGAGCCCAGAAGCCAGGTCTCCCCACACACCGAATCTGCCGGCACCTTGATCTTGGACTTCCCAGCCCCCAGAACAGAAAGACGTAAATGTCTGTTGTTTATAAGCTACCCAGTCTGTGTTATTCTGCTAGAACTGCCTGAATAGACGTCATTCAAGAGCAGAGAAAAGGCTAATTGTGTGGTTCAAACCGAATGCCAAGGCTGTAGGGATCTTGGTCACCTCCAAGGAGGAGGAAGGTGTGGAAAGGGACACTGGGTTGGGGGACATGTGGCGTGACATGTGGCTAACTCTAAAAGGAAGTGGATGATGGGGTTTTTTTTCCAAAGAAAGGAAAAGTGTTACTAAACAGAAATGTATGAAAATAAATACTAAGGAGACTGCTTAGTCTATGTCACCCTTAGAACCAGAAACTTCACCTGGATCCTGCCCCTTTAAATTCCAATCTCCCCACAGAAGATAGAATTCCAGACTCTTCCGTTATTCCAGCAGGTGTCTGTCTGGCATGGATTACGGGGCGTGTGTCCTGAGGACTGGCTGCACCCAGTAAGAAAACTGTTATGGGCTGAGATGTGTCCCCCCAGATTCATATGTTGGAGTCCTGACCTCAGAATGTGGTTGTATTTGGAGAGAGCTCTTGGGGTGTTTTTTTTTCAGCTTTATTGAGATATAATTGACATAGGACATTGTGAAAATTTAAGATATACAACATGCAAATTGAATACATTTATGTATCGCAGTACGATTACCCTCACAGCGCTAACCTTCATCACATCGCGTAATTACTGTTCCTTTTTTGTGCTGAGAACGTTTAAGGTCTACTCTCTTAGCAACTTGGAAGCATAGAATGCAGTATTGTTAGCTGGAATCACAATGCTGTGCATCCGATCCTCAGAAGGTGTTTGTTCACCTTCCAAGTGGGAGCTGGTGCCCTTTTACCCGTCTCCCCACTTCCCCTCACCCCCAGCTCCTGGTAACCATCATTCTGCCCTCCATTTCTACGAGTTTGGCTTTTTTAGATCCTGTGCATGGGACGTGACATGCAGTATTCGTCATCCTCCGTCTGATGTATTTCGCGTAGCGTTATGCCCACAGAGGTCCGCTCCCGGGTGCCCGCAGCATTTTTGCACCATAACCCAGCTATGGAAACGTCCCAGGTGCCTGTCAGCGGGCAAATGCATAAAGCAGATGTGGTATAAATATACAATGGTGTGTTATTCATCCACAAAGTGAAGGAAATCCTGCCGCTTGGGACATCACAAAGATAAGGTCCTTACAGAGGTAACTGAGTTAAGCTGAGGTCATAAGACCCTAACCCGGCATGACTGCTGTGGCTCTTAGAAGAGGAAATTTGAGGGAGAGGGAGGCGATGTGAAGACACAGCGATTAGTTGCTGACAAACAAATCGTCATGTTTCGGGAGTGTTTAGAAATATTGTAGTCCCGGAAAGTGATTCTTGGGGGGAAATATTCTGCCTTTGAAAATGTGAGGGCTCTGCACCCCTTAATAGGGCACTTCGGTGTCTCGACGGTAAAGGGCGTGAGAGCCTAGCTCCCCGGGGACAGCGTGGCCCGAGGACAGACCCTTTCACCAATGTTGTCAGGGTTCACCGGGCCCCCAGGAATAATGACGTGAAACACGCACGCTTGTATTATTGTGCTTATTCTCTTAGAGAAAAGACAGCGAGGGCTACTCCCGACTGCCACACGGAATGGGGCTCTGTGCCTTTCTGGGGGTGGAGGGGGGCTGGGGAAGTCCCAGCTGGGGTGCAGCAGATTCACGAGCTGTCCCCCTGGCAATCTGCCCCCAGCGGGAGGACACCGTGTCTGGGCAGGCCGGGACAGGGTTCCACACAGCACAGCAGCCACGTGAGGGATGCACCCGGCCGTCCCTGGCAGCGTGGCTGGAAAAATCCACCGCCGTCCTCCCCCCCCCCCCCACTTGCCGCTCAGGCTCCAGGTCTTGGGGGCAAGTTCCAACACTTGCTTCCCATTGAGGACACGTCTGATCCCCGCATTTGCCCAAAATCGCCCACTGGGTAATTAATGGTGCGCACAAGGATCATTTATGAGCTCGTTGTTCACAGCAATGCCTGATTGGCAAGAGACGCTGGTCCAAGGAGCCGGGTAGGGCTCTCTGTGGCCCAGAACTCGACTTCAGAGGCGAGGCTGATTCAGACTTGCATTCTGGGAGGTTTCTTTTCATACACAAGGTTTCTGCTACAAAAGGGACGGGAGGGACTGGACTCCCATGAGCTGGAGAATTCTTTGGAGTCGTAAGTCTGACACTATGTTTCCTTCTGACTTTCATCCCTGCAGATAAAGGAAGCCGGATAGGCTTCGCTCAGCAAGCAAGCCGGTGGGGGAGACAGAGAAGGTGACATCGGAGTCCTAATCTTCCTGCCCAACGCCTGGGCCATCTGAATAAGAGATGCTGGGAAATCAGGAAACCTGACTTTAAGTCCTGGCTCTGGTTAAGCACTGAATTACCGTCCATCAGCACTGTGGTCCATCAGCGGGGTCCAGGATCGCTGCTGATGGCTGGACGCTCGCCTCCTCCCTGCCCTTCTCCGTGACGCGCACACCCCCCTCAAAATGACATGCCGTGGTGCGCACGTGCAGCAAACAAATGTGACTGTCTTTCTTGCCTGGTTGATCCCATAATCAGTGGTCACGGGGAACTTGGGCTCCCCAGCAAGCCCACCAGTCACGGTTGGCTCCGTCTGACCTGCTCCTCGGGGCTTGGCCCGGCTCTTTCTGGAGCTCGCTCCGTCTGCCCAGGGTGCGTGGCTGCGAGCTCCCAGGCCACGTGGCATGGTTGCTGGTCCAGGGATCACCTGCTCACCCCGCGGTTTCTCCCTGATCTCTGGCTCTGCTGCAGCCGCGGCACAAATGACGCTCAGGGTCCCTCCTGGGGGTCCCCACCTCGGCCCCCTGGGGGTGCAGAACCCTCAGGTCTGTGTGCCGGCCCAGCCGCGCCTCAGCCCCCTGCTCTGAGGTCCCTGTGTGCCTCCACCCGGGATCTTCGGCCAAGCCCTGTCCCCTGATTCCACAGAAGGGGCGCCTGGCCGAGCACCCACGTGAAGCTCACTTTCTGCCACGTGGACTGGCTGTGGCTGGCTGCCCCTCGGAGGTGGAGGGAATACCTCTGGGAGGAAGGTTCCTGCAAAGTCCCACGTCAAAGCAGGGACAAGTCTGCTCTCTGCCTCCTTCTCCCCTTCACTCCATGTTGGGCCTGTATCTTCCTCACCTTGGCCTTGGCCTTCCCTTCAAACCCCTCTCACTCTCCTCCACCTCCCCTGCCCACCCCCAGCCAGGAGAGCCCTCCTCTCCCGCCCACTAGTGAGGGACGGCCCTGTGCCGAGCAATACTGCCTTTCTCTTTCCTCTCCATGCAGAAATGTCTACACGTCCCCAGATAACGGAAGGCCCCGGCTGAAGAGGGACAAGGTCACAGCAAAGCAGGCCAGAAGCACAAGTGTATTAACTTGCCTTCAAAACTGTGTTCTCCTATAATTTAGAAAAGGATCGCGTTCTTCAGAGGGTTCAAAAAGCCTGGCACAGAGAAGATCTATAAGTTTTGCAGGTGAAATGAACCCGCATTTCATGAATTTACACATGTGGAGAGGATACGAACCCAGGTCACAGGACACTGCCTGTGGTCTCTAAATACTTGTGTTCTTTGAGAAAGAACACATTCCGTGAAAATATTGTTTACCACCGTTGGCACTTTATGTTATGTTTCATTGCCAAATTACTTCTCACAACAGTTGTAATTATCCATATACCAAAGGGAAGAGGAGCTAGTTTTTTTTTTTTAATTTTTTTTAACGTTTATTTATTTTTGAGAGAGAGAGAAAGTTTTCTCTCTGAGGGGGAGGGGCAGAGAGAGAGGGAGACACAGAATCCCAAGCAGGCTCCAGGCTCCGAGCCGTCAGCACAGAGCCTGATGGGGGGTTCAAACTCACGAACTGTGAGATCGTGACCAGAGCCGAAGTCGGACCCTTAACTGACTGAGCCACCCAGGCGACCCCCTTTTATTTAATTTTTTTTTAAGGAGGGAGTTAGTTTTAATGGTTGGGAAAGGACAACATTGGCGTTGACCGTACTGGTTGTAACAGGGCTGGTGGCTCCAGAATCCCGACACCCTGACAAGATGGTCGGCTCCCTCGATCCCCGACTGCCCGACATGCCCCACGGGGCCACGGGTCACCCACCCGGCCTTCTTTGCAAGACTGCTTATCAGCAAGGGGGGCAGTCTCTCCACATCTTCCTTCCTTCCTCGCTTCCACCTCGGTGTCTTGGGTCAGTCAGAGATAACATCTATTCAAGATCGATACATAGGAAATACTATCATTAGCTCTGTGAATCTCATGGGGCAGGAAATTTCATCCTGTCTCATGGAAACTGTGAGATACCGTTTATTGCTTTAAGCTGCTAAATTTGTAGTAATTTTCCTTTTTGTTGCAATAGAAAACCAATACGCTGGTGCTTCTTTTTTAATGGACAGCAAAAGTGAAGACACTCATCCCACACTCTACTAGGGAGAGTCATTGGCTCCTACCCTCCTAGCCTTCTTCTCTGTGATTGCTGAAGTATAGTGGACAGGACTTAGACTCTAACAGACCCTACAGCTCCCATGGGGAGCCAAGAGGTGGGAGCCACTGCAGGAGGGGGTATTTCCTTGGTTCAGATGACTCAGCATTGCCCTTCCATGGAGGAGAAATTAAATTTATTTTTTTCTCTTTTTCTTCCATTCCCAGTACTATGCCAAATGATGAAAAAGAATGCGATGGATGAATGGGTGGATGAATAGATGGAAAGATGAGTGATGAATGGATAATGGGTGGATGGAGGGATGGATGGATGGAAGGATGGAGGGATAGGTGATGGATGGATGGGGGATGGATGGATGGGTGGAAAGATGGATGGATGGATGGATGGATAGATAGATGGGTAGATGATGGATGGAAGGATGGAGGGATAGGTGATGGATGGATGGGGGATGGATGGATGGGTGGAAAGATGGATGGATGGATGGATAGATAGATGGGCAGATGATGGATGGATGGATGGAAGGATAGAGGGATAGGTGATGGATGGATGGGGGATGGGTAGATGGGTGGAAAGATGGATGGATAGATGGATGGATGGATAGATAGATGGGTAGATGATGGATGGATGGATGGAGGGATAGGTGATGGATGGATGGGGGATGGGTAGATGGGTGGAAAGATGGATGGATAGATGGATGGATAGATAGATAGATGGGTAGATGATGGATGGATGGGTGATGGATAGATGGATGGATGGATAAGTGGATGGCTGAGTAGATGGATGAATGGTTGGTAAGTGGATATATCAATTTGTTGTTAGTCTCTTATGACCTTGGGCCTGTTTTAGGGCCTAGACTTAAACCTTGTCTCTATAATAAAGCACCCACCTTTGCACCACAATCCACCAACTTGTGGGCCCTGCTTTGTCCTTGTCAAAGGACAAAGGTCCAAGGTCCAAGGTTGCCACTGGCCTGCCTGGATCACTGTGCCTTCCCTATTCCTGGGTCTTGGACCCCACCATCGGCTGAATGTCTTACCTCCTGGAGCCTTGGCTGCCACCAGTTGTGATCTTACAAACGTCCTCCATTCATGACACTGGAGCCTGGCTGCTAACTGCGGTCTTCTGAATGCCCTCTGTTGTTGACCCAAGTTCTGCTCCTCCTCCCCACTTAGAGCTCTGCTGTCTCCAGGGTCCCCCCTCCCCTGGCCTGGCCTATTTACATTCCTCCCTGACAGGTGCTATAAAACATAGTCTCATCAGGCACGGAACGTGTCATCTGGGATATTGTAAAATACCATATGGTTACTATTTTGGGGAAGACAATCTCAGAAACACGAGAAAGGAAGCCACCCATGGGTTTCGACAGAAGCAGGAAAAAGTGGTCATGGCTCCTATGCTCGGTTCCCCCATGCTCCTTCGCACAGGGGAGGGACAGAGGGCAGACACTGACGAGGGAAATTGCTGCAGAAGAGTATGTGCCCCTTGAGTTTGGCTGACCCACCTGATTTTCTCCTTGACAAAGTGAGGGGCTCTTTGTCGGCTTGGACAACTGCCCGGGTGGCTGTAAAGTGGAAAAGGTGACTGTAGGATACCGTCTCAGAGCAGGAGGGTGTCATGAGCTCCTTGGTCCCCTGCTCTCCCCCGACTGTTGTCTCAGAGGGTGGGAGCCCCCAGTGTGTTCCTGGGCGGCACCTGCCAAAACCAAATCGAAGCAAAATTCGAGCGGAGGAGGCCTGAAATGGGTTTCCTTCCATACCTTGCTGTGAGGTGCTGCAAAAGTTCTCACAACTATGGGGTTGTCACAGGGACGTTGTAGTCCTTTAAACATTCTTTTTTGAATGTTAAAGAATTATTAGTGAAAATATGATTTTAAGCCCAAGACTAATTCACTTTTTAGGACAGAGCCACTTACCAAAGGTCTAGCCACCATTTTTGCGCACCGGGGTGTTTTAGGGGCTTTTTC
Source organism: Felis catus (assembly GCF_018350175.1). Lineage (NCBI taxonomy): Eukaryota > Metazoa > Chordata > Mammalia > Carnivora > Felidae > Felis > Felis catus. Next base: position 4,542,115 of record NC_058380.1, read on the forward strand.
TCAATTATTCCTCATGACGACCCTACGGGTGTAGTGCTGTGGCTGTCCCCCTTTTACCAGTGAGGACACTCACTGAGGTCACACAGCTCATGAGCGGCAAAGCCAGGGTCCAAGCTGAGGCTGAGTCCAAAGTATCTTGGCTTACGCTCACTGTGTTGCCTCCAATATCTATCTCGTTCAAGACGCAGCCAGCAAGGAACCGCTGAAGGTTGAACCGAGGAGTCACCAGGCTCTCCAGCACGCAGTCAGTTTGCAAGGTGCTTGCAAGAACTTCCCGGTCTCAGGTCGATCTCCAGCGCCACCCCGGGGAGGCGTGGCAGAGGCACGGGCACCAGAAAGGCAGGTGCCAGGTTTGGGTTTATCAGAGCTGGCATCACCTTGCCATTCTACCGTTGCTTACTCTTGGGAACACAAAGATGCTGCGTAACCTCTGTTTCTCCTCCATAAAATGGGAGCGACGGCAAAATCCCTAAACCTCATACGGCGGTCGTCAAGACTCAGTTTGTGTCAAGGACTGAAGCCAAGGCCTGACACGTGAGAACGGACTGGTGGTTCGCTGTCCTGGCGGCCAGCGCTGGCTTCGCTGGAGAAGAAGAAGGTGCTCTGATGGTCAGGACCCACAGGAAACAGCCCTGGACGGCTGATCTGAACAGGGACCTCGGACCACCTGTGTGTCACGGCCGAGCTCGGGGCTGGAGGCGGACGCCGACCGTGGCTGTGGGTGCATGTGACAGCACGGGAACTGTGATGGCATCACAGCTTGAGAAACCGTCGGGCAGCCATGTCGGTAAGCCCCGCCCCCCCGGTCTCCTCGATCACAGGTCCCCGAAGGACCCTCCGAAGCCCGCTGTCCACGAGACAGGGGCCGTCTTCACAGCAAGGCTCTCCGGGATAAACCCGCGACGTGGGAGCGTGCTCCCAGCTCGTCCGCCTTGGAGCTCTCGTGGCGCTTGCGCCGGAGGTGACGCGGTCGCGGTGTGGGGCAAGGACCTGCAGATCTGAACGGCAAGTCACAAAGGCGGCTTTGATGTGGTCTGCTCTGGCCAGAGCTGCCCGGCTGCCTCCCCGACAGAGTATCAACAGCACCATCTGCACACGCCCGAGCCCATCGTGTCATTCTCGCCTTGGGAGTGAAACATAGCTGACGGAACATTCTGGAAACGCTGCCAGAGAGTGACGAAAGATGTTAATTTAACTATTAAAACTCAACAAAGGGGCCCCCTTGTTAACAAAGAACAATTTCAGACAGGAAAGGAGCTAAGAAAACGCCGTCCAAACTCTGGTGTGGAAGGCAACGGCCGTAAGGGTGTCTTAGAGGGAGCTATCCCCCCTCCCCCCGCCCCACCGGTGGAATTAACCTGAAAGCTGGCAACAGTCAGGCAATGCCTTACATCCCCAACCCGTACACTGCGGCCCCTGGAGCAGCTGCCCCTCCCGGGGAAGGAACCGAGGCCGGGCTGTCGGTTCTGACTTGTTCCCCCAGCGCCTGTGGGGAGCCCGTGTGCGCCCCACACTTTGGTTCTTTCTCCTCTGTGCTCCCACGCAGATCGGTGGTGGACACGAGCCGAGGGGCGCTCCGTTGGGCATGCGCTGTTCAGGTCCAGTCCTCTCGGGGCTCTGTCCCACTGGGGCCTGGGCATCTGCCCACTGGCTCTGAGCTCAGGCCCTCCTCTGCACCATCACGGAGCTAGCTTCGGGGGATTCTAGGGAAGATTCTGCAGGAAAAGCGAATGCAAACTGGTGTTTATGTGCAACGGGTAGCACCGTGCGTGGGAAACGCTGCTGTTGTTGCGGTTAGACACGGCCGTCGAAACTTCCAGAAAACCGTTCCATCCTTCTCGCCAGTGCAGCTCTGGGGAGAGAGGATCGTGACCATTCTGTGGGCACCATTGCCATTCTGTTCCCTGGCCTGGTCCCGACAGGGCACTGACTGCTGTCATTAGTTCAGCGAAATGTTTACGGAGCGCCCGGCACAGCATGGAAATTACACTTTGGTGTTTTAGACGAGACTCTGCGATGGTACAAATCTGACATTTAAGAAACTCTAAATTCCGTTTTCTCACTGGAGACTTTAATTAAGTAACCGTCTTGCTGATTGCTCTGCGGATGATTCTCACTGTCTGTGTAACGGCCCCGGATAACAGTCGTAGACGGGGGGATAAATCTCTCTTATGTGGGTATTGTCTTGTCAACCAAACATTAACTCAAATAACAGATGGGCTCCAAGGTGTGATACTGACAAAATAAAGAGGTTTGATCCCGTTTGGGTGGAGAGGGGAAAGAGAAAGGCATTTCTCTTCACTTCTGGATGCCTCGGCGTAAACCAAACAGTTCAGTGTTAGGAAACCGTGGATCCTGGCTTCATGAAGTCTGCAGACTGCAGATGTGGAGGGAGATGAGGGGTTGCCAGGAGGCCTTGTAGGAATGCAGCTATGGGGCGCCTGGGGGGCTCAGTCAGTTAAGCACCCGACTCGGTTTCTGCTCAGGTCACGATCTCACAGTTCTGTGGGTTCGAGCCCTGTGTCGGGCTCTGCGTCGGCAGCGGGGAGCCTGCTTGGGATTCTCTCTCTCCCTCTCTCTCTGCCCCTCCCTCAGTCACGCTGTCTCTGTCTCTCCCCAAAAAATAAATAAACACACTTGAAGAAAATCAAAAAAGAAATGCCGCTACGGTCTTGATTAAGGATCTGAGTTTCTAAACAAGCCACGAGATGTTCCTACACCTGCTGAGAGAAGGAAATGAAGTCAGGATTCCACCTCTCTGAACGTGGGATGGTTTCTCCAATGTGCACCCCGGGCTCCCTGACTCCTTATTCTCCTTGACTAGTCCAATAGCCTGTCCTGCACACAAGCTTTCCCTTATGTGTGTTCTTCGCCTTTGTTGTTAACCTTCTTTAGGTCACAGGTGAATCTTCTGAAAATTCAGTGCAAAACAGGAAGCCTCCCCCCAGCAAGATGAACAAACACACATGGGGATCGGCTGGAGCCTCGAAGAGCCGCTTACCTTACGTGTTTTCCTCCTTTCCAACCTCGATCGTCCCGTTAGCCGTCCCCCAGCTCTGCTCCCAGGTGGCCAGGAGCAGGGCAGGCTGAGGCTGAGGCTGAGCGTGATGCGGGCCCTGCAGGGTGGGGGGTGGACAGGTGTTCCCTCAAGAAACAGAGCCAGTAAGACGTCCATAGAGGGAAAGAGATTTATCTTCAGAAGTTGGCTGACATGAATACGAAGGCTGGCGAGTCCCAAACTGGTAGGGAGGAGACCCGGAAAGGACCAAAGCTGCAGTGGGAGTCTGCTGGCAGAATATTCCCTCTTGCTCCGGGGATGTCCGTCTTTGTTCTCTTCAGGCCTTCACCTGCTTAGGTGGGGCCCACCCACACTTTGGAGGGAAATCTGCTCTACTCAAATTCCACCAATTTAGATGTTCTTCTCATCCAAAAAAGTCCTCTCAGAAATGTCCCGGGTTGTGCTTGACCCCATCCGAGCACCACGACCCAGCCACGTTGACATGTAAAATGAACTCTCACAAGGGGGCCGTGGGCTGGGGATCAGGTGCGTCAGAACCCGTTGGTGGCAGATCAAGCTACCCTGCCCGTGTTTTCTTTCCCCGCCCTGGCCTCTACCCCTTGGTCTCCGCGTCCTTTGCCGGGTTAACTTGTCTTCCCCTCGTGGCTCTCTCTCCCTTGTGACCAAGAGGCCTTGCTTAGAGAAGGAGGTTCCTTGGTGCGTGACTAAAGCCATCTTTTTGCAGACGGGTCAGGAGCTGCTATGAGTTTTTGTTTTTGCAAATAGCATAGCAGGTCCACCACTGGTGTCGTAGGTTGTGTGGCCTCTGGGTCCACTTGGCCGCACTGGTGGGGACCCACGGCCCCCTGGCTGGTGTGCTGAAACGGGAGGGTCCCCTCGTCAGAGAGCACGACCTCTTCTTCATGTCTGGTCGTGTGCAGTCATGACACGGGCCCCTGGCCGCTGGTCTGGAACAGGGCACCACAGGGACGACTGATCCCCGCTGGCCGATTTCTAGTCACCACACGGGCTCAACGCGCAGGGAACCAGGAGCACCGTGTGCAAGACTCTGTGCCCGGCATCACGTGTGTGTGAGTGCACAGGTGTGCTCGAGCCCGACCTTGAGCTCAGGGGATGTCATTGTCACAGCCTCGGGGAGACTACGGATCCCTTCCCTGTGCATCATCCCGAGAGCCCCACACGTACGTGCCTGTGTGCAGGGGCCGTGGCAGAGTGTGGAGAAGGGAGGGAGAGCCCACGGGGCTCCGGATGACATCGCCCACCCTGGGAACAGGGGAGCAGAACCTTGGAAGGGACAGCCTGTTCCACGCGCGTGGTTGCAGTGAATTGTCTCTGATCACTGCTTTCCTGTCTACTTGGGTCTGTGACTGCAGACGCCCCTGTGTGCCAGGCGGTGTCCCCGTGAACGAGCCCCCTGGCCAGGCTCAGCAGGGTCAGACGTCGGTTCTGATACCCAGAAGTGAGCTCCTCTGGGCATTTCCAAACATCCCAAAGTGCCCGCCCACCCCGGGCGTGGCAAGACCCACGGCCCTTCAAGGGGCACCCGGCGGGGAGGTGGGAACAGACCCAGCACCTGTGCCCCACCCCGGGGGCTCACAGGGCGGACCTCGGTCGTGTACTCAGTGTCACGAAGACACGAAACTGCATCAGGACAAAGGACATGGAGATGCCATCGAATTGGCTACAGTTAAATTCTGCACCCGTGGGGCAGCCATCAAATGGAAGTCAAAAGAACATAAACAAACCCCCCACATTTCCTAATAGCCAGGCACTTTGACGAGGGGCTGGCTGGTTGGGAGATTGGCTCAATTTCTTTCTTCCTTTTCTTTTCTTTTTTTTTTTTAAGTCTTTCTTTCCTTGTTGGGTGCTGTGCTCCACCAAGCCTGGGGACCATCTCGTTACTTCTTGAGAAAGAGCATCGAGCCAGAACTTGGCAGAGAGGCAGAAACAAGAGGGAAAGACACAACACGCTAGCTCATCCTAGTAAACACTGGGAGGCTTAAGGAAAGCTGTGCACTCCACACATGCGAGCTCTTGAGGTCTCGGCCAAGGGCGATCACGGCGAAGCCGCAGAAGTGAGGTCAGGTCTGAGCCTGCAATCCCGGATTCCCCTTCTCCTGCCTGGGCAAGCTCGCATCGCTCGGAGGGACCCCACGGTCCCACACCTGCGCGCCTGCCTTCTGGCCGCCTCCCCCTCCCCTTCCTCCCTCTTATTCCGTCCCAGCCCGAAAGGGGAAGGGAGCGTAGGTGCATCTCGACTCTCTAGTCTGCACAACGTTGAACTACCTGGATCCCAAAACAATTCCGAAGGCTCAGAGGACACAACTGGAACTGTCCCTTTGTGTTGTCCCTCTGGCCCCAGAGGCCAGCCTTCTTCGGGGTAACTGAGAGCTGTGGTTCTTACAGCGTGCTCCCCGGGACGGCAGCCTGAGCGCTCTGTGCAAACCTCTTAGAAACGCACCTCCCTGGGCCCAGCCTGGGCCTGCTGAGTCAGGGCCTCCGGGAACCAGCGTCGCTGCTCGGACAAGCCCTGCACCAGGTTCCTGGGTGACTCCGTCTGAAAAGCCCTGCCGTCGTCGGGATGGGCTTAGGGATTCAGGTTGCAGACTTTGGCTCCCGGAAGAGCCAGTCTCAACGGGCCTTCGGACAGACCGCACACCCCAGCCTGCTTTGTTTTCTGCCTTGTGTCGTTTCTTCTTACAGAGAAATAGAGCCCGTGCAAGGCCTCCCTCCCTGTCCCCCCCACCCCCCGCCCGAGAGGTCTGCCTCCCTCCCTCCTTCCCTTCCCCACCTTCCTCCCCTCCCTGCTTCCCTCAGTCTGTCTCTTTCTCTCTTTTCCTCTACAGAAAGTAAATCAAGCGAAAGGACACGGAATGTGTCTAATTTACTCAGCACCGTAAGTTTGCACACTTAGCCGGGTTATTTCCTTCCTTAGGTGACCCCCACTTGTGCAGACCAGACCCCTCCCAGCCCGTGCTCCTCCGTCCCCAGGAGCTCCCTTTCTCCTGACATTGTGGGGACTTACCAGACTCATGTTTTTATACCTTTACCTCGTGATTACGTGTCCACAACCAGTTTATGATCCTGCAATCGTATGTGTTTTAATATTAAAAAAAATTTTTTTAATCTTTATTTTTAAGAGAGAGAGACAGAGAACAAGTGGGCGAGGGGCAGGGAGAGAGGGAGACACAGAATCCAAAGCAGGCTCCAGGCTCCGAGCCGTCAACACAGAGCCCGACGCGGGGCTCGAACCCACCAACCGCGAGATGATGACCCGAGCCGAAGTCGGACACTTAACCGACTGAGCCGCCCGGGCGCCGCTCCACCCCCGTTTTTTTTTTATTGCAGTGTTGCTATAGACTGAATGTTTGTCTTCCACCCCCTCCCCCGTTCATATGTTGAAACTTATCTCGTAATGTGGTGGCATTAGGAGGTGGAGGTCTTTGGCGGTGATTATGTCGCAAGGAGGGGGCCATCCTGATGGCATTAGTGCCCTTATGAACGAGGACCCAGAGACCTCCCTCGCTCTCTCTACTACGTGAAGACGCAGAGAAGATGGCTGTCCATCAACCAGGAAGGGCACCTTGGCTTTGGATTTCCAGCCTCCAGAATGTGAGAAACGGATGTTTTCTGTCGATGACCCACCCAGCCTGTGGTATTCTCTTATGGGAGCCACAATGGACAAGGACCGTTTTCTTTTTCTTTCTGTTTTGCATGAATTTCTTATATTATGAAAATACCAATCTTCCGCGGTCACGTGTCTGTCTCTGCCTTCTTTGGACCTTCTTTCCAACTGTTGTGCCTCTTTCCTGTGTCTCCTGCTGGCCAGGCCTTCGACACAAAGCAGACTTGAACGTCACCCTTGACTTTAAAGGGACCGTCTCTAATCTTTGCCTGTTTAGTGGCAACATTGGCTGTAGGTTCTCAGAAGATGATGTGTACCTGGCTATGGAAGCGTCATTCTCTTACTAGTTTCTTAATGTGTTTCACGACGAATAAAAGCAGAATTTCACCAAATGCTTTTTTCCTGCATCTTCTGAGAATCACATGCTTTTCTTATTTGATCTGTAACGTGGGCAATTATATTACCAGATTTCCTAAGGTTTCTCATGGAGATTTTTGGGTGGTTTGCTAATGCGTAAGATATTGCACACTGAAGCATGTAGATTATAGATATAGTTTCAGGATTTTTGCATTTACATTCATAAGTGAGATTGGCCTGTCTGCCTTGGAAGATACTCTGTTTCTCTTTAGTGGAGCGGTCTTAGAAGATACAAAAGATTTGGGGGTGCCTGGGTGGTTCAGTTGGTTAGGTCAGGTTTGTCTCAGGTTGTGATCTTGTTGTTTGTGAGTTCGAGCCCCGCATTGCACTCACTGTTGTCAGTGCAGAACCCTCTTTGGATCTTCTGTCCGCCTCTCTCTCTGCACCTCCCTTGCTCATGCTCTCCCCCCTCTCTCTCTCTGTCTCTCTCAAAAATAAAAATAAAACATTAAAAAAGATACAAAGGATTTCGTGTTGTCATTTTCCTTTTTACGTGTAATGTTGCGTTATTTCCTGCATCTGTAGCAATGAATGACATCCCCGCAGTGGTATGGATTTGACAGATCTCTTCAACTGTCCATGGCAAAAGGTCTGGAAAGCGATATTCAGACTCAAATAAGAGGTGGGGAGTAGAGCTGGGGTGCCTATACTTACATCAGGCAAAAGAGACTTTAAAACAAAGACTGTAACAAAAGATACAGAAGGACACTGCATAATGATAAAGGGGTCCATCCAGTAAGAGGACATAACATTCATAAACATTTATGCACTCAACATAGGAGCACCTGCGTATATAGAGCAAATATTAACAGAAATGAAGGGAGAAATAGACAGCAATACAGTAACAGTAGGGGACTCCAACATCCCACTTACATCAATGGACACATCATCCAGATAGAAAATCAATAAGGAAACATCAACCTCAAAGGACACAACAGACCAGATGGACTTAAAAGATACACCTAGAACATTCCATCCAAAAGCAGCAAAATACACACTCTTCTCAAGTTCACATGGAACATTTTCCAAAATAGATCACCTGGTAGGCCACAAAACAAGTCTCAATAAATTCAAGAAGGTTGAAATCACATCCAGTATGAAACTTGAAATCACAACAGTATGAAACTAGAAATCAGTCACAAGAAGAAAACAAAGAAAGAAGCACAGACACATAGACGCTAAGCAACATTCAGTCGAGCAACCAACGGTCAATAAAGAAATCAAATAGGAAATCAAAAAACACCTTGAGGGAAATGACAATGGAAACACAATGGGCCAAAATCTCTGAGATGCCACAATAGCTGCTCTAAGAGGGAAGTTCATAGCAATACAGGCCTGCCTTGAGAAACAAGAAAACTCTCGATTAAGCAATCTAGCTTTATGCTTGAAGGAACTAATAAAAGAGGAACAAACAAGCAGAACAAACAAACAGGTAGAAGGAAGGAAATACTAAAGATCAGAAAGGAAGTAGAGACTAAAAAAACAAAATAGAAAAGATCAATGAAACTAACAGCTGGCTTTTTTAAGAAGATAAAACTGACAAACCTTTAGTTAGAGGTCATCAGGAAGAAAAGAGAGAACGTGCTCAAATAAATAAAATCAGAGATGAAAGAAAAGGAATTACAATTGGTGCAGAAATACAAAAGGCCATCAGAACATACTATGAACAATCATACACCAACAAATTGGACAACCTGGAAGAAATGGATAAATCCCTAGAAACATACAACTTTCCAAAACTGAATCAGGAAGAAACAGAAAATCTGAACAGACTGATTACTAGAAACAAGACTGGACCGGGGCCCCGGGTGGCTCAGTTGGTTAAGCGTCTGACTTCAGTTCAGGTCATGATCTCATGGTTCGTGGGTTTGCGCCACACATCGGGCTCTGTGCTGACAGTTCAGAACCTGGAGCCTGTGTCGGATTCTGTGTCTCCCTCTCTCTCTGCCCCTCCCCCACTCATGCTCTGTCTCTCTCTCTCTCTTTCAAAAATAAATAAACATTAAAAAGAAAAATAATTAAAACAAAACAAAAAAGCTGAACCAATAATCAAAAACCTTCCAACCAGCGAAAGCACTGGTCCGGGTGGCTTCACAGGTGAGTTCAACCAAACACACAAAGAAGAGTTAACACCTATCCTCAAATTAGTCCCCCAAATTTAAGAATGTAAAAAGCACACTGGACGCATGGGCACTCAGGGTGCATCCTGACCTATGAGAAACTGGTCAGGGCCAGGTGAGAAAGCCTTCTTCTAGAGCCACAAGCCAGAAGTTATGCCAAGGGTAGAAATGTTTTTTTTTCTTTTCTTTTCTTTTTTAAGTTTATTTATTTTGAGAGAGACACAGAAAGGGTGAGAAAATGAGGGTGGGGGAGGGGCAGAGAGACTCCCAACCAGGCTCTGTCAGTGCAGAGCCCAACATGGGGCTCAAACTCACGAACCAGGAGCTCATGACCTGAGCCAAATCAAGAATTGGAGGGTTAACTGACTGAGCCACCCAGGCACCCCAGAAAAACAAATTTTTTTTGATTCCTACCTAGCAGAACCGCGTGGCAACGTTTTATGGAGTGTTCCCATGTGGTCTGTGCCCTAAGTGGAAATAACCCAGTAACAGAAAAAGAGAAAAAAAATCAGACACCCATGCCTACGTAAAACAAAAAAATATATTTTAAATATTTATAGCTAGCCTGTTCAAATAATGATTCAAGGCAGCTCGCAAAAATGCAAACACCATTAAGATTAAAAAACTAGAAGGAGGGGACATGGGGAAAGGAGATTAAGGTCAGGGTGTTGGGGCCAGATCGGTTCTCAAAATGCACCCTCGTTGTTCTGCGTGCGGCAGGTCAGAAGGCAGTGGTGACTTGGCTCAGCTCTCGGCAGCTGACGCTATGAGCTAGGTGCCGTCAGTGACACGAATAAATGTCTTGGAGGAAAAGAACAACCGGGGGGTTCCAGGGGAGGAAGAGGAAGAGGAGGAGGAAGCGGAGGCAGCCCTCCTGACTGACTTGGGAAGGACAGCTCCCCGAGGGCCTCTGAGGGAAGCCAAGTTCAGGGCTGTCCGTGAAGTTCATGGACTTCTGCAGCGTCTCTCAGAGTCCAAGACTACGAGGCCGGCTGTCCCTGGAAGGGGGCATGGTCCGTGGAAGCAGAGGCACCCTTGGGCTTTACTAGCTCAGACCTGGACAAACTTCTCCTTTTGCTATGAACTTGTTTGAAGGATATTTCAAAGAAAGGACTTGCAGGAGCTTTGCTAGGACTCACTGTGAGGACCATCACAGGAAATGGTCCTCTCAGGACACCACCAGATCCAGCATCGTGCACCTGATCATCGGCTGTGCTTTATCAACTGTGCTTGTTCTGCTAATGGAGGTAGAGGCTCTGAGTCTCAGCTCCCACCTTGCTACTAGTCGTGGGGCCCTGGACAAGTCACTGACCACGCCTGGCTCTGTTCCCTCATCTGCCAACGGGGGTGATTCCAGAACTTCCCTCATATGGTTCTCGTACACATTAGTGGGTTCCTATATATAAAACTCTACATCACAGTGCCCAGAGCACAGCAAAAGCTACACTTTCTTTTATTAGAAAATAATTATTCTGAATTTATAAATTGCATTTTTAATGACTTTTCTCATTAAAAATAAAAAAAAATAATGTTTATTTTTGAGAGAGAGAGAGAGAGAGGGAGACACAGAATCTGAAGCAGGCTCCAGGCTCTGTGCTGTTAGCACAGAGCCTTGACGTGGGGCTCGAACCCACAAACTGGGAGATCGTGACCTGAGCCAAAGTCAGGCACTCAACTGACTGAGCCACCCAGGTGTCTCGATTTTTCTCATTTTTTACGATTGTTTCATAACTTGGCACAAACTTATTTTTAATCTTATATACTCTTTGCTTGGGATAGACACCCTTCAAAATGTTGGATCATTGCTCTTCAATGCTATCCATTGGAAAAGGAGTCCGTTGTCAGTTCTCTGGGAAATGGGGAACCCGGCTGTGACTCAAATTCTGGCAACAACCAGCCTTGAGCCCCCAGTTCTCAGGCACCCAAGGGTAAGCACAGGTGTGCTATCGGGCACTCCCAAGATGGCAAGTCTTTACCTTGATGGTGAAGTGGCCGGGTGTGTGGTAAAAATCCTCACATTCACCCTCTCCCGTGACTTCCCCAGACACCCCCTTCTTTCCTAGAAGGGAAGGAATGTCATTTATAATTGTGGATGGTACGGTCTGGTGCAGAGAACTTTACCGTAACACGTGGAAATTTATTGGCAAGATCTCGGCAGGTTAGCAGATACTCCTTTCTTTGCTGCGGCCCCACTAACATCCATAATTACAACAGGATATCATTTTTTTCTTACAATAAAACGTAGTTGAACACTGTGTTCTTCTTGTGTCTCATGGTGACCAGTGTGAATCACAATCAGAAGCAAGCTTCTAACGTGTGGGTGGGAAGTGAGACCATCTTTTCTCATCCACAGATCAGTAAACATGGTGTCCATTTCAGCCCCGATGCTTTCTCTGAAAGTGGCATCCCAAGGCCGTGTGTGCCACACCGTGCTATTTCTTTGTGCAAATGGCTGTTCTTTAACTTTTCTTATTATTAAACATGAGGAAAAAACAAGATTCCGAGTGGTGGGAAAACAAATCTTTTTGCCCCAGATCATTTCATTGGAAGGTAAAGCCAAGAGGTATTTATTGAATAATACAGTTAATTTTGTGAAGCTCCCTGAGAAAGCCATTTCTTTAGAGTATCTGTATTATGAAACATGTTTTTATTTTCCGAAGATAATATGCAGATGGGTTTTCGAGAGCAAAGAAAAGCATAGATGAATTCAATAACGTGCACGTCGGTATTTGCTTTAGAAGACAATGAAACTCACCTTTCAAAACTGATGTAGGTTGTTTCCGACTCATTATCTGTAGATTTTTCTATCTAATATTTGCTGAACGCCTGTTATGTGCAGGCACTCGTATATGAAAGAGTTTTATAAGGCGGGCTTTCTTTATCCCTTTTTATAGAGGAAGAAACTGAACCCAGAGAGGGAAATCCATCCCTGCAAGACCTGTGACTCTGTGCCTAGCCGGCATTCACGTCCCGTCTTTCCTAGGACTTTGGGAACCTATAGACCCGTGATGGGCGGTAGGGTAGCTACCAGCCATACGTGGCTATTTAAACTTAACTATAGGTGAAATAAAACTAAATTGATGGAATCAAATTAAAAATGCAACCCCTCTGTTGCACTAGCCCCAATTCAAGGGCTCTAAAGCCTCCTATGGCTGGCTAGTGGGGCTCATATTGCACGGCAGAGCGTACCCCTTTCCACTACTGCAGAGAAAGGTTTTGGACATCACCCAGCTGCTTCCAGCTGGAGGATCTTCCAAGGCTTCCAGAGGAAACAGGGCACCACAAGCTGGCCTCCTCGGTCCAGGCTTCCCTTCCCTCTGGTTCTGTGACCTCAGCAATCTTGCCCTTTTACTGGCTTTCTGCCTCCTTCCCACAGATTTTCTGTCCAGGTTTTCTGGGTCTCAGCGGGAAGATTGGCCTGAAACGAAGCAGGTCACTTTTCCAGCGTTCGTGTCCCTGCAGATCCGTCTGTGAGCCTTCCTTTGTCCTTGTGGGCAGGTTCTTGCATCACCTGGTGGGGAGCCTATCCAGTCGTGCCTCAAACTTCAAATAAATGCTTATAAACCTCATCTAGTGATGGTCCCCAGGGGCATCGGCCCCTGTCACGCATCCCGAAAACGGCGTTATACTCCAATACCACCAGCCCCACAGCCTCCACATACGCACACATCCGCGTGGACAGCAATGTGTCCAGGTCCTTGTAGGTGTGCAGAGCCCCTATCAGCCAGCTCTTTGCAGGCCTCCCCAAGTGATGTCTCCTTCGAGCTTCCAACCACGGCACAACCAGCCGCAGTCACCACTCAGCTTCGTCTGTGCCGACCCTGCACCTTCCGGTCCCCTTTGTCGACATATCCACAATCCCGAAGCCACGAGAGGTGTCTCACCCATCATTGCCTACAGGACCCATCAGGAAGGTTCTATTCTTTATGCCTCTCGAAGGCCCCTGCGTTCAAAATTTCAAGGAACCAGAGCAAACACGTATTCCACACAACACGGAGAGAATGGCTCGTTCTCCGCCTCTCTGTGGAGTTTGCTACCCGTCCCCTATGCGCCTGTTCCCGTTCCTGGTCTCTTGGCTTGGTGGCTCCTCCAGCTCTCCCCACCCCCTTCCTACTGCTGAGGCCCCACTGGCCCAGGAGCAGAGTGGGGGGCAGACCATTCATTCCCTCCATCGTCTGATCTCTCCTTTTCTCCCCAATGGCGACTGCCTTAATTAAAAACACTTAAGACTCCCGTAGACACATACACTGTAGATTAATGGGTGGAGACAGACACGTGTCGTGGAGGAGAGGAAGGATACTTTCTATGAGACCAGTAGGCGAATTCAGCCTGTCCAATCGCCCTTTCTGTCTCAGAAGGCCTTTACTTTATCCAGAGCACCAGGTTGGCCTTTTAGCCGGCCTCAAATCGTTTCATGTTGCCTCTATTACGACGTCAGCTGGTGCGTTGCCAATCCATTCTGGCGCTGACCACCCCCGGTCAGCCCAGATCTCAGGAGCTAAGGGCACCGTCCTCCCAAGGACCGCCCCCTCTTCAGACCCCCAGCTACACCTTCAGGGGGTGCCCGGCCACCCACACTTCTCACCAACCAGCCACACATTCAGGAATTCCCACGACCTCATCCAGTTTGGGAATTCACAAGAACAGTGCCCAGAACTCAGGAAAGTGCTATCCTCCCAATTATCACTTTATTACAAAGGGTACAACTCAGGACCACAGGGTGAGGTCCGGGAGGGTCCCAAGTGCAGAATCTCCAGGAAAGAAGGGATGCCATGCTCCTGCCGCATCAATACACTCATCAGCCAAACTCCCCTGAGTTTCAGCGTCCAAAATTTTTACCGGGGTCTCATTACATAGACACGATTAATTACATCATTAGCTATTAGTGATTAAACTCATCTCCAGCCCTCCCTCCCTCCCGTCTCCAGAAGTCAGGCTGGCTCAGAGTCCCAAGCCTCTAATCACATGGTTGCTCTTTCTGGAGAGTAACCCTGTCCACCCTGAACCTATAGGAGACCCACTACTATTCACCTCGCTAGCATAAACTCAGGAAGTTCCAAGGGTCTCAGAAGCTCTGTGCCGGGAGCCCGTGACAAAGACCAGACAAATTTTGTACTCTATCACCTTTAATAGCTTACTCATAGTTACATCATGAGACTCTTACTCGCCAACACAGATGAGAGGATCTCGTTTCACTAGCCCAAATAAATCTAAATACCTTCTCCTTCGGTGTACGAGTTCCCCAAATTCTGCCCAATGAAAAATTTCAATTGCTAAGTGGCAATGAAACATATTATTTTTACTTGAAAAAAGATAGTATTGCAGAAAAAAAAAGATGATGTTGCTACTGATGCCTCTTGTATCCTGATCTAATAGCAATGGTCGATCTTGCTTTTTGGGCATAGACTGTACTCTACCTAAAGGCGATAAATTAGGTAAAGGCATTAAATATAAGAGAGTCAGACTTCAGAAAATAGTTTAAATGCTTTTTAATATTTATTTTTGAAGGAGAGAGAGACAGAGTGTGAGGGGAGGGGCAGAGAGAGAGAGGGAGGCACAGAATCTGCGCTGACAGCTCAGAGCCTGACACGGGACTCAAACCCATGAACCGTGAGACTATGACTTGAACCAAAGTTGGACGCTCAACTGATTGAGCCAGCCAGGTGCCCCAGGCTTCAGAAAATAGTTTGCAAGGGGGAGGAAAGGCATATGCTGCCTGGAAGCCTGATTGTAATCAGGAAGTTCTAGAAAACTCATGGGAAATTCCAGACCTAAGTAATATGAAGGAGCCAGCAGAAGCCCCCTCCAGGGACAGTTAACACTGGTAATGTAAGGGACACCTGGGTGGCTCCGTCGGTTGAGCGTCTGACTTCAGCTCAGGTCATAATCTCAAGGTTCGTGGGTTCGAGCCCCGCATCAGGCTCTGTGCTGACAGCTCAGAGCCTGGAGCCTGCTTCGGATTCTGTGTCTTCCCCTTCTCTCTGCCCCACCCCTGCATTCTCTCTCTCTGTCTCTGTCTCTCTCTCTCTCTCTCTTTCATAAATAAACATTAAAAAAAACCCACTGGTAATGTTAACATGAAGTTTTGAGGGGACCATTTGGCCATGCTCAAAAGACTAACCACATCTGCCGGGGCAATGACATTTCCAAACGCTTGAGTTTTTGCAACGTGTTTATGTTTTCCGTTTTCAGTTTATGGGTGACTGAGAGGAAAAGAAAGAGCCAGAGAGAAAGTATTTTACTGTTTCATTAACCGCACAGAGCCTGGCCGCAGTCTCTCTGCCCACGGCAAGATTCACAGTGTGCCCGCCACACGAGGGGTGCTGCTGAACGGAAAATAAGAGTTGAGCTTTGCTTCACCCCAAAAAGCGCCATGAATTTTTCATTTCCCGAGTGTCCGGTAAGCCCTAGCGTTTTCGGAATGAGATCCCGAGAAAGGGACTTTTACTACGTTACCACGAGGAAGCAAGTCTATGTTGAGTCAGTGAGAGGGCGTGTTTGTGAAGTGCTTTTTAGCTCTCTTGTGTGTGTGCGTGTGTGTGTGTGTGTGTGTGTCCAAAGTCTTGCCAGTGTCACGAACACCAAACGAACAGAAAACCTATAGAATGGGGGGAGGACACCTTACTTTGGTCAGTGAGCAAAGGGTCGACTTTGGTCTGAGAAAAAAGCTGAAAGCTGACCTTCTTCCGCGGACTCTTTGGATGCTGGGCTGGTCAATTCACGAACCAGACCGTGGGGTCCTGCTACCTGCTGAAAACACGAGTGGGGAGGGCCCTGCCTCCGCTCCCCTCAGCTTCCCTGATTCCATCCCTCCCCTCCACCTCAGGCCTGCTCCCAAGAGAAGAGAGGGTGCTTTGTCAGGATTCTGATACAATCTCTCTGAGCCGTACCTTTTCTTTTCATGTATTTATTCAACAAAGAACTATGGAGCAACTACTGGGGGCTACAAGGTGTCAGCACTGGGGTTCAGCAGGTCTGGTCTCCTGGTGATATAGTCTAGTAAACAGGCGAACATTAACAGACAAGAGTTAAATACAACAGCAAGAATTTCTGAGGGTGATGAACGCTAACCTGTGATATGGGGTCACTGGCAGGTGAGGGGGGACAGTGCTGGGGCAGCTCTCTCTGCAAAGCCAGGCTGAAACAGCATCGTTTGCTGGGATCGAGGACAAAAGGCTCCGGTCATCAGAGACTGGCCAGGGACAGAGCCCGTGCTGGGGGAACCAGCAAGGACGTCAAACGGGCTACGCGGTGGCAAAACTGAAGTGGAGACCAGGGTGGTCTGTGGAAGGGTTAGAAAGAATGTTCTTCTGGACCGTACGTGTGTTCTCATGGTGAGCGACAGAATCCGGGAAACAGGCAGGGACCAGACCACACAGACACCAAACTAAGGTGTTTGCATTTTGTTCTCAGCATGCTGGGAGGCCCATTTGAGACTCTGCAGCCAGGAAGGAGGGTAATCTGACTTCTCTGGCTGCTGTGTGGGTATCAGCTGCGAATACTTTCATGAAGGCATAGGGGCTCCTGCACCGCAGGGTTCTAGGTCCGATGACGGGTTCTCTCACTGGGACAGCCATGCTGGGCTCCGGAAACAGCCCGGGGAAATTCCAAGCCTGAGAACAAGGAGGGGGAAAGGAGGGGAAGGAGTGAGCTGACGTCTGAGCAGAGCACATGAGAAACACGAGAATCCAGAGACGAATTTCAGGACCGTCCCCATAGAGAAGGCCAGGCTTGCACCCCATGCAGGCCTAGGAATGGAATTCGAGCTCAGGACGGGCTGTGCAGATCGAGCTTGGTAGTTTCCCAGCAGAAGCCATAAAAAGGCTGTCTGTTGCCAAGTAACCTGTTGTAACCTTGGGGTTTTCTCAGGTGAAGTTCAATCACGTATGAACTCACAACCCATGGTCATCGACATCCAGAGAAACAAGCGGGCAACTTGACTGAACTTAATCTGGGAAAATCCTTGGGGTTAAAATACCATTCTGCACTAACAAGGATCAGGGCTTCCAAAGACGGGGGGCGTGACTGGGTGCCTGGCTGGCTCAGTCGGTTAAGCGTCCGATTCTTGATTTCGGCTCAGGTCACGATCTCATGGTTCGTGGGATCGAGCCCCGCATCAGACTCTGCACTGACAGTGCGGAGCCTCCTTGGGATTCTCTCTCCCTCTCCCTCTCTGTCTTCCCTCCCTCCACCCATTCTCTCTCTCAAGATAAATGAATAAACTTAAAAAAATATGGAGACATGGCAAAAAGACATGGAAGCAAGCACTCAAAGAGATTCTACCGGCTAAGTCAGGAATGATTTGATCAGGATGTATAATGGTATTAAAGGATTATATAGCCCTCAGAATAAAATAGGAAATCATGAGTCCGTACAATGTAAACAAAGAGACAAAAACCCAAATAAATGGGGAGAAAAGACAGCTTCCCTTACAATTAACGGTAGTAATAAATACCAATGCCAAACATCATAGTAATAATTAATTCAGCCAAGGAGTGCCACCGGGAGCTAAAACTGCATGGAAGTTTGATAAGGAATATTGGATAATCACGTCGTCTCAAAATGCCTTTCCACACAATGCCACTTACAAAGACAGCACAGTGTTGTAGCGGAAAGCTAGAACACCTTAACCCCGGGGACCACACAGCATCTCCTGGAGCGGGACACTCTGACGTCACTTACCACCCCGCGGAAGGCAGGGAGACCCTAGCACACTTCTGTACTATTTTGCTGCAAAATTGATAACCTGCACCCATGTGTGAGGACGTGCCAGGCAAACCCAGGTGAGGCGCGTGTTACAAAATGCCTGCCTTCAAGTGTCAAGGTCTGAACGCTTCCAGACTGAAAAAGACGGAGGGCACACGCTAACTGAACGCGGCACGTGACCCTGGGGTGCGTCCTTAGCTCTAAGGGACACAACTCGTGAAACACAAACGAGATCCAAGGAGTGGATGGTAGTAAGGCATCAGTGTGACGTCCCGACTTCTGCTGGTCACACTGTGATCGCCAAGGACAATGTCCTTGTTAATCAGTGTATGTACTTAAGTATTTGGGGGGATGGGGGGTGGACACCCTGGCCACAACTTACCCTGAAATCGCTCAGGAAAAAAAAAGTTACTTGTACAGTACTCGCGATTTTGTTGAACATTTAGATCACAAAATTAAATTAGCACGTCGAAAAGCTATCCAGACAGCTCTGTAAAGAACCAAGCACAGGGGCGCCTGGGTGGCTCAGTCAGTTCAGCGTCTGACTCTTGACTTCGGCTCAGGTCATGATCTCTCAGCTTTGTGGGTTTGAGCCTCGCATCACTCGGCACGGACAGCTCAGAGCCTGCTTGGGATTCTCTCTCTTCCTCTCTCTGCCCCTCCCCTGCCTGCTCTCTCTGCCCCTCTCTCAAAATAAATAAACTAAAAAAAAAAAAAAAAAAAAAAGAACCAGGACCAATAGAGTCTGCTAATCTGTTACACTGCCTGATGGTCCAAAGTTTTAAACATTAACTTCAGACTTGTAGGGGGTTTTAAGTCTTCATTCAGGCCTCTGAGTAACGTGCAAGGGATTGTGTCCCAATAGCTCTGATCTTCGTAGCTGAGAGTAGAGAAAGGCACACACTATTAATCGACTTACGCGGCCTATCCAAGCCTCTACTCGGGTTATGTCATCAACACTGTTGCCGTTGTTCAGATGCAAAACTCGAAGCTCGGAAAAATGGATTCAGTTGGCCAAGATCACACAGTGCACTTTCCAGCGGCAATGAAAACGAAGACGCCGAGGTCTGGGCCCCTGCCAGCTTCTAGCAGCATTTTTCCTCCTGGATATTTAAGAGCCAAAGGGTTGATTACGGTGGTAGGCGGGAGATACCAGCAAGGGGGATGTGCCCAAGAGCAACGCCATCATCCGTGACAGTCGTGCCCCCTTACTGCCCACCTCTGCTCCCTGGAGACTCACAGGGAAGCCCTTGATTGACAGGCAGAGACTCCGTGACCTCTGACTTGGAACTTCCAAGGACTTCCTTTGCCGCAGTCAGCCAGGGAATACGGAGACGTAACGCCACAGAATTGTTCTTGCCTCAAATGTCCTCTGGACCGTCTGGAGTATCACCTCTCTTAGACACATCTTTCACGACTTTTCATTCCTCTTGGTCAGTTCAGAAGGCATTTGATTAGCACAGTTCAGGGACAGTTCATACTGGCTCTAAACATTTCATTTAATCTAATTGTCATTTACCAAGCGGGGGCATTGGAATATGAAAGATGAGAGTTTATGTTTGCAAAGGCAGGCAAAGATTTTCACCTATAGTTCAAAAGAGAGTTCTGAGGGTTTAAGAATATCAGATTCTGTCAGGTGTCGTGTTTGTTCCCTCCTAACAAAAACCAGCAGTTTTGAAAAACTGCTTTTGAAATGGAAGTTTGCTATTTTCTAAATATGAAGTTCAGTGCATATCACAGAGGAAGTATGCAAAAGCTATTTGCTGTGCAGATGAATTAATGCTGATACCAAGGGCCGAGAAAATTGCCAATATCACTCAAATGCCTAATGTACTTACTGGCTTGCTTGAAACGCAAGTCGTGTATAATTAAATTTATGACACAGAATTTCCTTTAAGAAAAGTTCCTAAGTTAATCCCATAACTGTCATTTTACAAGACTTTTGCAACAGTGATGTTCCAACAATTTATTGACACTGAAAGCACTTCTGACTGATAAAGGTATTTCAGAGTGGGAGGGGACAACCAAGGAAGAAGATCTATGGAAAATTTCAGATCAAACTATAGCTCCCAAGGTTGTCTTTTTATTTTTATTTTAAGTTTATTTATTTACATATTTATTTAAAAATTTGTCAATGTCTATTGATTTGAGAGAGAGAGAGAGAGAGAGAAAGACACAGCATGAGCAGGGGAGGGGCAGAGAGAGAGAGGGAGACACAGAATCTGAAGCGGGCTCCAGGCTCTGAGCCATCAGCACAGAGCCGGATGGGGGGCTCGAACCCATGAACAGCGAGATCATGACCTGAGCTAAAAGTCCAGTGTTTAACCGACTGAGCCACCCGGGCGCCCCTGTATTTTGATTTTTAAAATTTAAAGCGCACTCTCTTAAACTTTTAAAATCATTGCTTCCTGTGCCACATATGCTCTGGGGCTATACCCAGCAGGTCCCAGGGACTTGGCTCCAGAGCCAGGGGCCCAGTAAGCGGGGACTCCACCTCTGTGCTAATTACTCGCCCCCCCCCCAGCCTGCTCTCTTCCTTGCCTCGCCAAGGGTGTTGGGGGTCCCCGAGCCCCCACCCCCGCCCGCCCCGTTTCGATGATTGGCTAGGACAACTCACGGGACTCAGCATTCGGTCACAGGGATGATCTAATATGGTGGAAAGATACGAAGGAAAATCAGCAAAGGAAGTGGCACGTGGGACAGCGTCTGCAGGAGACCAGGCTGAGGCTTCCACGGCCTGTTTTCAGTAGAGTCACACAGGAGGCACTTAATTCCTTCAGCGACGAGTTGTGACAGCACATGAAATGGTGCAGCCCACGCAGGCTCATTAGAGACTCCGGGCTCGGTGCTGTTACCGGGAACAGGTCAGCGCAGGAACCCTCTGCCTCGCCTGTGCCCAAATCCCAGACTCCCAGAAAGAACCCAGGGGTTCAGGATAAACCACACTCTTTGGGCACAGTAGAGGCACAGCGGGCAGCTCTTAGCAGTTAGGGTGCTGGGAATTCTCCTGAAATCCAAGCTCCCCGAGGCCAGCCTTGCCAAGCGGTCCTTTCAGAGGACAGCGGCCAGGCCTGCTATGCTGAGTTTTGCATGCCAAGGGGCCGCCGTGGCCACGAGCTCCAGGAAGGAGGGGCCAGAGAGAGTCCTGGGATCTGCAGCAGGTGCACGTTAACACAATAAACAAAGAAATAAAAACAATTGATGATTTCAATCGACACAGAGAAAGCACTTGAAAATACCTTACGTTCAGGGGCGCTTGGGTGGCTCAGTCGGTTGGGCGACCGACTTCAGCTCAGGTCATGATCTCGCGGTCTGTGGGTTCGAGCCCCGCATCAGGCTCTGTGCTGATGGCCCAGAGCCTGGAGCCTGCTTCGGATTCTGTGTCTCCCTCTCTCTCTGCCCCTCACCCACTCATGCTCTGTCTCTCTCTGTCTCAGAAATAAATAAACATAAATAAAAACAATATCTTGCATTCATTCCTGATTTAAAAAAAAAAAAACTCACAGAGAACTAGAAATGAAAGGGAACTGCCCTCAGCCTGATAAAGGGAACGCATGAAACACCTACAGCTTACATGTATTTAATGGCGAACGATTGAATTCTTTTCCCCAGACGTACGGAACAAGATAAGGATGTTTCCTCCACCAATCCTACCCATCCAACTGGGGATTCAGCCAGTGCTATAAGGCAAGCAAAAGAGACCAAAGGCAGGCAGATTGGAGAGGAAGAAGTAAAATTTCTTTCTTCACAGATAACATGATCGTCTATATCGAAAACCCAAAGCAATAGGGGTGTCTGGGTGGCTCAGTTGGTTGGGCCTCTGACTCTTGATTTCCGCTCACGTCACGATCTCATGGTTCATGGGTTCGAGCCCCATGTCAGGCACTGTGCTGATGGTGCAGAGCCTGCTTAGGGTTCTCTTTCTCTCTCTCTCTCTCTGCCCTTCCCCTGCTTGCTCTCTCTTTCTCTCAAAATGAATAAATAAAACATTAAAAACTAGAAAAAGAAAGAGAAAGCCCAAAGCAACAGAAACGAAATCACCTGGAACCAATAAGTGAGTTTGGGAAGGTTGCAGGATACAAGATCAGCACAAAAAAAAACAAAAACTGTACTTCTGTCTACTGCCAATGAATAATCGGATATTCACAACATGACAACTTGATCGGGATATAACTCACAAGCCACGCAATTCACCTAGTTAAAGTGTATAATTTGGCAGTTTGTAGGATATTCACAGATACATGCAACTATCAAGACAGATCATTTTTATCGCCTCAAAAAAAGACCGTCGCTTTCTGCCATCATATCCACCTCATCCTCCACCCCCGTCCCTGAGCAACAGAATCTGCTTTCTAGCTCTGTGATTTCCCTGTTTTGGACACTTCATATGAATGGAACTGTGTAATAGATGGTCTTTTGTGACGGAGTTCTCTCACCTGGCACATGTTTTCAAGGTTCATCCACAATGTAACAGGTGTCGTTCCCATTTCTGGCTGAAGAGTATCCCGTGGTATGGATAGACCACACTTCGCTCATCCATCTGTCGCAGACTATGAGTCTGCAGTCCTCTCTTGTCCGGCAAGAGAGCAGCCACGGAATTGAATCCGAGAGAAGCTAATGTCGGGAGGAGACAAGAGCCCGGAACAGGTGTTTTGTCTCCGTATTTACTGAGCTCACAGTATATTACCCATGTGGTGAATGTGAAGAAAACAAGATCTTATACAGGGGAACGTGGAGAAAACAATCAGACAGTAATCACCAACTTGTGTGTGTAAGAAGCAAAGGGTCTGGGGGGCAAGAGGAGTTTGTGATCAAAGTACATCAGTACATGGGTGACAGAGGGACAGTAATTTCCTGCAGGTGATATAACAAGTTATTCGTGATTCCGTTACAGTATCTGGCCCCGTGGTGGTGGTTTTCCACCCTAAGCCTTTTTCTAACCCATTTATGTAAGTAGAACTATTTCCCCACATCCATCCCTCTGTCAATGCACACGTGGGTTGTTTCCACCTTCCGATGATTGAATTTTAGAATCGTCTTGTCAGTGTCTACAACTAAGTCAGCTGGGATTCTGATAAGAACTGCACTGAATCTATAGATCGACTTGGTTAGTATTGCCATCTTAACGACGTTGTCTTCTGGTCCATGAGCGTGGGATTTTTTCCCGATTATGTGAGTATTCTATAATTTCTTTCAACAATATTTTATAGTTTTTGGAGTATACGTTTTGCACTGTGTTTGTGAAATTAAACTCTAACTTTTTTTTTTGATGCTGCTACAAATGACATTGTCTTCTTAATTTTTCATGTTGTTCATTACCAACGTGTAAAAATACAATGATTTTTGTATTTTTTATTTCTTACTTTTATTTCACATTGTTCATTGTCAGTGTATAAAAATATGGATCTTGTATATGGATCCATATATGAATATTATATACCCTCTAACCTTGCTGTACTCATTCATCAGTTCTGTTTTTAGTGGGATTTTTAGTATTTTCTATATATAACATCATATCATCTGTGACTAGAAATAGATTTGCTTCTTCCTTTCCAATTGAGATGATTTTAACTTCTTTTTCCTGCCGAAATGCCCTGACTGGATCCTCTAGTGTGTTGAATGAAAGTGGCTAGATCAGGCATACCTTTCTTCCTTATGGCCTTAGGAGGAAGGCATCTAGTCTTTCACTGTTGAGCATGATATTCTCTGTGGGTTCTGCATAGAGGCTCTATATCAAGCTAAGGAAGTTCTATTCCTAATTGGCTGGGTATTTTATGGAATGATGTTGGACTTTACCAAATACTTTTACTGAGTGTGTTGAGATGATCAGTCAAATGCCTTCTTGTCAAGGAGCCTCTGGGTTTCCTGATAGGATTCGCTTGAGACTAGGGTTTACTTATACATCTTACCATATCAGAATCCGCTTCAAATTTATAATAGCTTATTTCCAGTGATATATAGAAATGTTAGTACAATATAGCTCTGTTCCCTCCTGCCCCCTTTTGTGGTATTATTATTATACATATTATATCTCTTAACATTATAAACCCAACAAACGTTGTAATAATTACTTTGCCGTCTCTGGTCATTTCTATACCCCAATATATGTTTGCTCCACACACTTCTTTTGTGCTGCTCTTGACAAATATGTGGTATATATGTGACATTTTTATATGCAGCCCCCACCTCCCAGTGGCATTTGCTCAGGACCCAGTGAGGGGTGAAAGAAAGGGATTATAAGGGACAAGAGAACACTTTTGGATGTGACGAACATGGTGTTGATGACAATGATTTAATGGATGCGTACACAACTGAAAACAAAATAAACCTACGTGCCTCTTATAGGCCAATTACATCAGAATCAAACTCAAACTGGAGGGGGTGGGGAACTAGGGGGAAATATTTCCATTATAATAAAGAGTTAGTGTAGGAAGAGCTCATATATACCGAGTGACGGAGGAAAGCAGACAGAATAATGAAAACGAATCCAGTCGTGAACTCGGGAGGCAGACGTGTAGAATGAGGGCAGAGCGGCAGGAAGAGAACTTGGCATTCACTGCATGCTTTGTGAATGTTTGTTGAGTCAATATTTGCTGAGTCCACCGCCCTTGGAAAGTGACTTTCGTACCCATTGTACCCCTAGGGTCATTCTCTAGGTAACATTAGTGCTCTCCCAACACAACCGTAATAAATACCCCTTCATGACAACAGGAAGTCATACTGCATTAGGATCAGAACTCACTCAGCACATTTTCCTTCCATTGCCTGAGTCATAATAAGGAAGAGCGAGACCCATTCATTACAAAGAAACATAGTCTAGCACTGCATTTAATTCCTTAGCTTATTTTTTATCTCAACACCTCAAAAGGCAGGTGGCTGGTTCCATACAGCCTCCGTGTACTTCCATTTCTAGAAAGCTTTTTTTTTTATTTTTTATTTTATTTTATTTTATTTAAAAAAAATTTTTTTCAACGTTTATTTATTTTTGGGACAGACAGAGACAGAGCATGAACGGGGGAGGGGCAGAGAGAGAGGGAGACACAGAATCGGAAGCAGGCTCCAGGCTCCGAACCATCAGCCCAGAGCCTGACGCGGGGCTCGAACTCACGGACCGCGAGATTGTGACCTGGCTGAAGTCGGACGCTTAACCGACTGCGCCACCCAGGTGCCCCTGTTTCTAGAAAGCTTTGAGAAGTAGAGAGGGATTTTGAAAGAAATTATATCAGTCAATGATACTCTTTTTTGAGAGAGAGAGAGAGAGTCCTAAGCCGACTCCATGGTCAGTTCAGACCTCAATGCTGGGGCTCAATCTCATGAACTGTGAGATCATGACCTGAGCTGAAACCAAGAGTTGGACGCGTAACTGACTGAGGCACCCAGGCGCCCCATCACTTAATGACATTCTATGGTTCGAATCCCACTGCATCCTCCAAATTCTACATGCTTGCATTTCTCTCCACTGGACTGGTCTCCTCACCGCTCCTGCCCACGTCTCATTATGATAATAGTCACCATGTGGCATCATTTCATGAGCACCACCCACATCATACACACTCCGCATATGTCAGCAATGCTCCTCACATCTCCCCTCAACCTAGGCATTAATTATTCCCCACTTTACAGATGTGAGAACTGATGGTCAGAGAGATTAGATAACTTGCCCAAGTCTCTCCACCAGTGGTAAGTTCCCGTCCAACTCCCCAGACCTGTGCCGTCAGGCTGTCCTGTTTAGACGTCCATCTTTGCATTTTTGCTCCTGCCACGTCCCCAGTCTGGATCATCCATCCCTCTCTTCCTTCAAGGTTCCCTCAAATGTAGTCCTACCTTCGGCACAAAGTCCGACAGTCCTGGTTCCCAGCTCCTCCTGGGCCACCTTGTGGGTCCCTTGTCCGGGGAAGGAAAGGAGTGGCAGATAGAGAAGTGTGGAGAGCAGAAGTGAAGCTGTTAGAAAAATCAGAGGGTGACAGGTGGGGAGATTAAGAGGCAAACTTAAGAAAAAGAAACCCATGGGGGGGCACCTGGGTGGCTCAGTCGGTTAAGTGTCCAACTCTTCACTTTGGCTCAGCTCATAATCTCATGGTTTGTGAGTTCAAGCCCCGCATCAGGATCTGTGCTGACAGCATCGGAGCCTGTTTGGAATTCTCTCTCTCTCTCTCTCTTTCTCTCTGCCCCTCCCCCAATCTCTCTCTTTCTCTCAAAATAAGTGCATAAACGTTAAGAAAAAGCTTAAAGAAAAAGAAACCCCGATTCCTTTCCCTCCTCCTTTCAAAATTTTGCAGGGCAATCTCACTTTTGAGAGCAGATAAGGAATACAAGAAAGGTGAGGGTCAAGTAGAAGATTCTTCATCATCCAGAAATGACATCAGCGCTCCCAGGGACAGAATCCATCTTTGCAGGACACGAGTGGGAGGCACCAACCGATTTCCTTACCTCGCCCAGCCATGGACTTCCTGATTCCTTTGTCCACTTAAAAAAATTATTTTGAGAGAGAGGGAGAGAGAAAGGCAGAGGGAGAGGAAGAGAAAGAACCTCAGGCAGGCTCCCACCCAGCGCTGGAGCCCAATGTGGGACTCGATCCCATAAACCGGGAGATCGTGACCAGAGCTGGAATCCAGAGTCGGCCACTTAACGGACTGAGCCACCCGGGCTCCCCTTAAGGTCTGTGCATTTTATGCAGATACATCGCACCACAAAATAAGTACAGGGAGGCAGAAAAAGAAATGAAAAGAGAAGAAAAACGCCCCGTGTCCTATAAACTGAGGCTCCTCTATGGGAGAAATCCTGGCTCCGTCGGGCAGTGTTTCCACGGGAGGAACCGAGTAAGCATTCTGCTGTGCTTGCGGCCACGGATACCTGGTCCACGTGCAAACACCTGGACGCTGTGGGTCGCTCTTGCCCGTGCGCCAGCAAGTGACGAAAGGACGTGCTGACCTCAGCTGCCATGAGAAGACGGGGTCGCAGCTGCGGGGTGGGTCGGGCGGAGGTCTGGAATGCAGGGCATCCAGCGGGCCCCTCCGGGTGCTCTGTGCCCAGCGTCGACGGCACACCAGCGCAGCCGGCCTGACCTTCAGGGAAAGTGGGTGGAGGGGAGATGCCATGCTGGGTCGTGGGAGCTGGCACGTCCATTTGAGGGGCAGTCAAAAGGCTCTTGTCAAGGAGCCTCTGGGTTTCCTGATGAGATTGGCCGGAAACTCGCTTCTTTTTCAACAGATGAGTGATGGAATAGAGAGCCTGCTGTCGACCGAGACTCCCCCACAGTCATCATTACACCTGCACACCCTTCCCAACTCAGGGCTGTGCTACCTTTCCCAGCCTGATACACGCTAATTATGATCTGTTTTGCATACACAGAACGGGTTATCTGTAACAAGTAGAGACTGCTACAAAGATTTTCATTAAGGTTGACTCATGCGTTTACCCGGCTGGCAGGATTAGACCGTATCACAGAGGACTCATGAGTTCTCAGGGACTAAAAATGAAATAATCCTTGCAGGCTTACTTACTCCCACAAAGAGTTACAAATAAAAATAGAGGTAAAGGGAGAAGGGGGGGGGTCTCTCTCTATTTCCTTCCTGGTCCACTTCCATTACCCACGATCAGACGGGTGCAGGCCGATCTCACATTCCTGATGATCGTGGGCCCGTGCAGCCCTTCCCAGCTACCCGTTTTGATGGTTTAGACTCAACTAGAACACCATCTCGGGGCTGTGTTCATCTAACGCATCCTCAAGGATTTCCCCAGTCCCTCTCACACACCACCAAGAGTGGCAACGGTGGCTTTACCATGTGAATTCCTTAGGCAGTCTCTTGAAGAATATGAAGAATGTGTTTTGGAGCGCCTGGGTGGCTCAATTGGTTAAGCGTCCGACTTTGGTTCAGGTCATGATCTCGCGGTTTGTGAGTTCGGGCCCCGCATCAGGCTCTGTGCTGACAGCTCGGAGCCTGGAGCCTGCTTTGGCTTCTGTGTCTCCCTCTCTCTCTCTGCCCTCCCCCGCTCGTGTTGTCTCCCTCTCTCTCAAAAATAAATAAACGTTAAAAAAAAATTTTTTTACAAGAATACGTTTTAAGGTTTTGTCCTTCAAAATGCTATTTCAAGAGGCGACAAGGCAGAGAGTAAGTTGTGACTCGTACAAGGTGAGCACTTGCCAATAAGCATTAGAGGGGGGTCATATATTTCCAAACTACACGGTATGTTTCACAGAGAAGGCGCAGATCGGGTCTATCAAGCATAGGTACACGTTTCTTTCCTGGTGGCTCTAGGTGTATCCTCTAGGGCTCTCTGTCTGGTTTTGTAATTCTGAAATATTCATATATATTTCTCTTTTTATTGAGGTATAGTTGACATGCCATGTTACATTGGTTTCAGAGATCTGACAATTCTATGCATTGCTCAGTGGTCATCATGATAAGTGTTGTCACCATCTGTCACATAGAACATTAATACAGTATCATTGACTATGTTTCCTATGCTGTCCTTTTCATCTCCAAGACCTGTTTATTTTATAACTTGAAGTCTGTATGTATATTTCATCCCATCAACGTGTTAAAGACAGAGTTCTCAATAGGCTACTGACCTAGAAAAAGGCAGATTCATTGAAAAAAAAAATTTACCCAGATGGAAACTCTGGACGACAGAATCACAAAACATGAGGTCGCAGTAAAGCAATTCTCTTTTATGTAACTTCATCGTTTGGTGACTAATTCCAGAGAGCATTTAGTCAAATGTTCTCCAGCGAGTCTGTTGAGTGAGATAAAAGGCTGGGTTTGAGCAACAAAAGGTGCTTTGTAAAAGCCGCTTGAGTGGGAAATGCAGGGAAATAATTGATGGCACAAAAAAGAAAGGGAAAAGGCGAAGGAAAAGAAATTGTATAGCATGTGGGGAAAAGGCCATAAAAGTAAACAATAGGCTTTCTCTTACTTTATAAACCATTCTTTTTTTTTTATTTTTTAAAATTTACATTCAGATTAGTTTAGCGTATAGTGCAACAATGATTTCAGGAGTAGATTCCTTAATGCCCTTGACCCATTTAGCCCATCCCCCCTCCCATATCCCCTCCCGTAACCCTCAGTTTGTTCTCCATATTTATGAGTCTCTTCTGTTTTGTCCCCCTCCCTGTTTTTATATTATTTTTGTTTTCCTTCCCTTATGTTCATCTTTTTGTCTCTCAAATTCCTCATATGAGTGAAGCCATATGATTTTTGTCTTTCTCTGACTGACTAATTTCACTTAGCATAATACCCTCCAGGTCCATCCACGTAGTTGCAAATGGCAAGATTTCATTCTTTTTGATCGCCGAGTGATACTCCATTGTGTATATATACCACTTCTTTATCCGTTCATCCATCGATGGACATTTGGGCTCTTTCCATACTTTGGCTATTGTTGAAACTGCTGCTATAAACATGGGGGTGCATGTGTCCCTTCGAAACAGCACACCTGTATCCCTTAGATAAATGCCTAGTACTGCAATTCCTGGGTCGTAGGGTAGTTCTGTTTTCAGTTTTTTGAGGAACCTCCATACTGTTTTTCAGAGTGGCTGCATCAGCTTGCATTCTCATTCTAATAAAGGCATAAGAAAACATTTGCATGACAATACTTAAGAGTTACGACCCCTTTAAACGGAGAAGACTGTCTGAACAAGATTCTGCCTATAAGACACGCTCCAGAAAGAAGAATGTGACATTTTCATGATTTTCCTTCCCCAGCTGAGCCCCTGATGAGACTGCAGCCCTGGATGGCACCTTGACTGCAGCCTTGTGACACTCACTGTGAGCAGAGGACCCAGCTAAGCTGTGCCCAGACTCCTGGCCCACAGACACTTTGAGATAATACATGTATGTTGTTGTAAGCTTCTAATTTTGTGGCCTTTTATTACACGGTATAGATAGCCAAAACAGAGGCTTCTGGAATACTCACTGTGAGAGGTCTTTTCAACTTCTCCCATCTTATTGGTGAGGAATATGGTACCCAAATGGGTGATGGCACTGGTCCTGGATCACCCAGATGTGATATTATCCTGGGGTGTCCCTTCACTGTTCTCATCAGAAGCCACGTTAGATCTTTAATTTTCCTATTTCGTAGCAACTCTTTCATTTTGCTAAAGTGATTTTTCTTTTTTCTTTTTGTTTCATACTTTATTGATAGTTTGGTTGGAGAGAACAGTTCCTGAACCCTTGCTATTGACTCAATTTTGATTGGAAATAGAATTCTAAATTTAGAATGAGTTGATCTTAAAACACTGAAGGCATTGCTTCACTGTCAGAAGACCAATGCCAACCTAAATATCATTCTTTAAAAAGGAACTTTTTGGGGCACCTGGGTGGCTCAGTCGGTTGAGCGGCCGACTTCAGCTCAGGTCACGATCTCGCGGTCCGTGAGTTCAAGCCCCGCGTCAGGCTCTGGGCTGATGGCTCAGAGCCTGGAGCCTGTTTCAGATTCTGTGTTTCCCTCTCTCTGACCGTTCCCCATTCATGCTCTGTCTCTCTCTGTCTCAAAAATAAATAAACGTTAAAAAAAATTTTTTAATAAAAAAATAAATTAAAAAAATAAATAAAAAAATAAAAAGGAACTTTTTGTGTTCTTCTTTCTGGGAGTTTCTAGGAACTTCTTCTGTTTTTTTTTCTTTGGTGTTCTGAGATTTCTTGAGGATGTGTCCCAAATGGGGTCTTTTCTCATTCACTACTCTTAGGAGACAACATGTCCATTCACGTCCTTCAGCCTTGAAAATTTCCTTCAAATTTTTTTTTTAAAATTCAATTTATTTTTTGTTGGAGTGTAGCTGACACATAATGTTACACATTAGCTTCAGGTGTACAACATAGTGATGTGACAAGTCTATATGCTATGTCCCCATCTGTCACCATACAATGTTATTACAATACCACTGACTCTACCCCCTATGCAGTAGCTTTCATCCTGTGACTTAGTCATTCCATAACTGAGAGCCTCAATCTCCCTCTCCCCTTCCCCCATTTTGCCCACCCTTCACCCACCTCCCCTCTGGCAACCCCCAGTTTGTTCTCTGTATTTATGAGTCTGTTTCTGGTTTCTTTGTTTTGGTTTTCAGATTCCACACATAAGTGAATTCACTTGGCACTTGTCTGTCTCTGTCTGACTTATTCCGCTTAGCGTCACACCCTCTAGGTCCATCCATGTCACAAATGACAAGATCTCATTCGTCGTCATGGCTGAGCAACATTCCATCGTGCGTATGTACCCCATCTTCTCTATCCATTCATCGGCTCACGGACGTTTAGGTAGCTTCCATATCTTGACTAGTGTAAATAACGCTGCAGTAAACACAGGGGTGCATGAATCTTTTCAAATCAGTGGTTTCCTTTTCTTTGGGCAAGTATTCAGTAGTGGAATTACTGGATCGAATGGTAATTCTATTTTTAATTTATTGAAGAACCTTCATACTGTGCTCCATAGTGACTGCACCAATTTACATTCCACCTACAGCCCATGAGGGTTCCCCTTCATTCGAAACCTCACCAATGCTTGTTATTACTTGTCTTTTTGAGTCGCTCTGACAGGTATAAGGTGGTATCTCACTGTGGTTTTGATTTACATTTCCTTCATGATCGGTGACATTGAGCATGTGTCTGTTGGCCATCTGCATGTCTTCTTTGGAAAAATGTCTAATGAGGTCCTCTGCCCACTTTTTGATCATAGTATTTGTTCTCTTGGTATTGCGTTGGGTAATTTCCTTATAGAAAGAACAGCCAGACCAGTCACCAGCTGAATGAAAAGAGCTACCTGACGGTCCTGAAGAATGTTCTGAGCAGCCAGATACTGAAAGAAGAGGGACACATGGAGGAAGGGAACAAAGCTGGGCTTGTTCCCATTTGGTTTAGTTCTTAGCCTGAGTGCGGTCCCCAACGGATACCGCAGAATGGATGAAAGTCTGAAAAACAGAAACAAAACCAAGAACTCTGCAATTTTACAGGCCTGAAAGACAAGAAAAAGAGCTTAGAGCAACCATGGCACATGGAAATGAAAGAAAAGAGAAGGCTGCGGAGAGCACCCCAGATTCTTGAACGTCGTGTGTGTGGGGCAGAATGCAAGCAGTTTGGCTAAGGCTGGTGAACTGAGCCGAGACTTCAGAGCATGGCGTTTGAGTTCATCCAGGCTCCTCCTACTAAAACGAACACAAATCAATAGTCTTTGGGGTAACACAGAATCCAGAGCCTCAACAACATATTATTCCTAAGGTCCATAAAATCCAAAATTACCTGACATAGGAGAAACAGAAAAACATGACAGCCCTCGTTTCAAAGAAAAAGACAATCAAAGAAGATACACTCGTATTGACCCGGATGTCGAAAGCAACAAACAAGGAATATAAAGCAATTCTTATGACTATGCTCAAGAACATGAATGCATTCAATGAATGGAAATATTTTTCAGAGTGAAACAGAAAAAGCGGAAAGAACCGAATGGTAATTCTAGAGATAACAATTACGACGTAAATGTTATTATAATACAAAGAACAGATTGATAATGGGTTGAAGATGACTGAACAAAGTGAGCTTGAAGATTAATTAATGAAAAGTATTCCATCTGAAGACCAGAAGATAAAGGGCGCCTGGGTGGCTCAGTCGGTTAAGCGTCTGACCCTTGATTTCAGCCCAAGTCATGGTCTCACAGTTCGTGAGTTCGAGCCCTGCGTCGGCCTCTGTGCTGACGGTGTGGAGCCTACTTAGGATTCTGTCTCTCTCTCTCTCTCTCTCTCTCTCCCTCTCTCTCTGCCCCTCCTCCACACTCTCTCTCTCAAAATAAATAAACTTAAAAAAAGAAACTGCGTTTCATATTCCGAATTTTGATCTTTTTTTCCCGGGCTGGTGATACACGGTATGGTCCCCTCTCCTGGTGCTGGGCAGCGGGAGCGAGCCGAACCCCCCAGGCAGCCTCACCATCACCAGGGTGAACAGCCCATCCACCTGCAACCATTCCGTTCTGCACTCGCAGTACCCTAGTCAGTAAATCACACGAGACAGTCACCAGTTCATTTTAAAGAGGCTCTGTGTTCGATGATTTTGCCCAACTGTAGGCTAACGTAAGTGCTCTGAGCACATGTAAAGTAGGCTGGGCTAAACCGTGATGTTCAGGAGGTCAGGTGTATTAATGCATTTTTGACTGAAGATATTTTCAACCTACAGTGGGTATATTGGGACACGAACCCATCATAAATCGACGAAGATCTGTAGATGGAAAAGAGGAATTCTCTCGGAATCAATTCTTAACAATCACTTTTACCATTGCTCCAAAATTGGGTGGTTTTTAAAAAGGAGTTCCATAACCACCACCCTGTTGAAGACGTACACCTTTCCCTCCTCCCCCACACCTCACCCTATTCGGGCAACAACGTCCTGATGTCTATGCTCATCCGTAAACATTGCTTGTTCTCCATCTTCATGTTAAGGGAAACACACAGTGAGCCCCCTTTTGTGTCTGGCTTCTTTTGTGTTTCGGAAATGTATCCACATTGTTGTGCCTCCTGGTAGTTTATTATTTTATTTAATTGCTTAAGTAGTGTTCCGCCGTGTGGCTACACCAGTTTGTTCCCCTACGTAATTTGGTTCGATGCTTCGTTAGGGCAGATCTGTTCTGATTCTGCCCCTAATTTTAGGCTTTTCTGAGGTTTCAGTAAAAAACCTAAGGTGTTCACTAAGCCCCTCAAACTAAATAAGACTCAGACCCCAAGCTCTGACTCAGCTTTAGCAGAGAAAACACATAATTGCTCCTTTAGGCTTCCAGATGTTACTTTCTGCCGATCTCAGTGATGATCCCGCCTACTCCCCTCCCCACACATCAGCATTTCTGGGATAAGTAGAGGGTTTGAGGGGGTTGTGTGCAGATCTGGGGGGTTGTCGCTCTGCGACCGCTCAATTCCAGCTGCTCCGAGGGCCCGTCACCCAGTCCTCTGACACCTGAAGGTGATAAGACGTCAGGTGCCTGTTGAGTTCTTGCAACCCTGGACCAGGCAGACTGGAGAGTGCCCTCGGGGAAAAGGCCATATAGGGTCCTGTCTCAGGGTTGCATCCACTGCAGTTTTTTTTCCTCCCTTCAAATAGTTACTTTTTATGTTGTTTCTAGGGTTTATGACTGCAATCAGCCAGAGGGTTAACTGCCATTACTGGAAATGGAATTTTCTTTGGGTTATTTTCACCTGCTGAAAGGAAGCGCTGCATTTTCAAGTCTCCAGGAAGGTGCCGCGGGAAATTGATAGAAAGCACCCATGAACACAAAATGTTGTAGACTGGGAGGTGCCCCACCCTAACCCCCCTCAGGGAAGGGCCTGCTGCTACCCTGCGGGGAGGGAGGCTGGCGGGTCCTTCAGGGTCTGTCCCCTGAGGTCACTCCCTTCCTGGGGAGTGCAGATCCCTTGACCGGACGGGGCAGGGAAGTGAAGACAGACGCAGGGGGCAGATGGGCAGCCCCTGTCCGCAGCTCCCTTCGCACTGACCAAGGACCTGTAGGAGCCACACCGCAGTCCCACAGCTTCCCCTGTCCGATCCGGCTCTTCCTTCCTTCCTTCCTTCCACAGACAGATTCCAAGAAAACATCGTGCACCCCAAACTCATTTCAGCATCTGCTTCTGGACTCCCCAACCTGTGACGCAAATCCCTGCCCCTCCTCTTCTTGCTCCTTGCCTTCACTTTCCTTCTGGAACAATCCAGCCTAAAGTCAATGGGTGGAGTCAGCAGGGTATGGGCCACACTGGGGGGGGGCGGGAGGGGAGGAGAGGAACACAGGGGCTCAGAACAAGTACGGGCGCTCTAGGGGTTAGAAGGGCCTCGGACAGGAGCCAGACCCCCGTGCAGAGTGGGATGGCACCCAACAGGGACCGGTCCGGAGTGGGTGTCGGAACCCCAGGAGGGTGAGGACGCTGCCCACGGGGGCTGATATCAGGGGGGGAGTCTGGAGGAGGTGGCTGGCGCATAGACAAAGAAGAGTGTTGGGAAGGAGGGTGGGTGCCGCAGGCTGAGATGTGTCCCCTCCCCCACTGAAATGTCCAAGTGCTAGTTGTACCTCAGAGAGGGACTGTATTTGAAGCTAGTGTTTTTGCCGGCTAATACGGGGGTGACTTTCGTGGGGTGAGGAGACTGATCACAGGGGGCAGATGTGGCAGAGAGAGATTAGTTCTATACCGTGGAATTGGCCACATAAATGTATGAAGGATAATGGCAGCCAAGTTTCCCACTTGTCAGAAAAGGAGTTAAAAGGGAGAGAATCAGAACAAACCCTCTCGTTGTCCATTGGACTTGGAACTAGTCCATGGGACAAATCCATGGTTTTCAGTACGTAGGTAAGTAGACAGACGATAGCGAGATAGATAGACGATCGATAGATAGTTGATAGATGGATAGATAAATAGATAGATGATAAGATAGATAGATAGAGACACATGATAGATAAATAGCTGATTAGATAGGTAACAGAAGGTAGATGGTAGGGAGATGACAGACAGGTGACAGGTGGCCGGAGAGAGAAAAGTCCAGACACGTAAATGCACACGCGCACTCCTCAGCTCTCACAACTGACAGCCCCCGGGAGGTCAGGACAGACGGCTCTGTAGCAGCTGTGGGGTGAGGGGAAATTCCCTACCCTCAGCCAGAGAAGAAGCTAGAATATTGGCGACTCCTCATCCTACATAAAAGGACCCACGAGAAGGGGCCACAGCAGCCCAAGATCAGGCCAAGTAGGTACGCGGCAGAAGAAGCAGAGCCGGGCGAACCGAGGCCACCGTGGGGGGGGGGGGGGAGGGGGGCGGGGCTCGGGGCAGGGAGAGAGGGTCAGAAGTGCCAGGCAGGGGCCCCGAGCCCCCACCGCCACCCCCTGTCACCTCCACAGGGCCCCGCAAGAGAAACAGCTCGTGTGTTAAGTAACCCGCTCAGTTAGCGGCAGCACCTGCCAGGCCCGGACGGCGGGAGCCAGAGCAGGGCCCCACCGCGTCACGGTTCACTCCCTCCTGCCAGTGGAAGGTGTGGCAGGGGTTTATCCTCGTCTCAGGAGGACATTCTGATCTCCAAGCGGACGCAAGAGTGGCTGGAAGAGTCCCGGGACCTGCCCATGCTTCCCAGGGAGCAGGACAAGCCTGTGCCCATGACATCCTCACAGAAAGACAGCAGCAAGCAAAAGTCGGGCTGTGCATGCTCGTCACAGGGGCTGGCCACAGCCTCAGGGACTTCCACGTGCGGGCCATGTGGCGAGTGGACACGGGTGGCTCTGAAGAGCTGACCGGCTAGACAGACGCCTTTCTGAGAAAAAGAGCCAAGAGGCTCTCTGGCAAGAAGAAGGAATTAGAGAGGAAGCGTTATTAGTTGACAGCGAGGTGTCGGCCAGGCCAGTGCTTCTCAGGAAGCCTGCCTGGGAGGAGGGGATGAGCCTCCGAGAGCTGAGGGGGCCTTTGAGGGAGCACATGACCGCCTGGCCTCACCACCAGGTTCAGAGAAGCTCGAGAAGTAAACCCTGGCCACCTGGTCAAACGCAGATCTCTGCCGTTCTTTTTTTTAAACGTTTATTTAGAGACAGAGAGAGACAGAGCATGAGCGGGGGAGGGGCAGAGAGAGAGGGAGACACAGAATCCGAAGCGGGCTCCA
The DNA here is from genome assembly GCF_018350175.1 of Felis catus. Lineage (NCBI taxonomy): Eukaryota > Metazoa > Chordata > Mammalia > Carnivora > Felidae > Felis > Felis catus. The sequence goes on from NC_058380.1 coordinate 4,578,607, forward strand.
GGCTCCGAGCCGTTGGCCCAGAGCCCGATGCGGGGCTCAAACTCGCGGACCGCGAGATCACCACCCGAGCCGAAGTCGGACGCTCAACCGACTGAGCCACCCAGGCGCCCCTAGATCTCTGCGGTTCTAACTCCTACGTGGGGCGGGCTGGGGAACTTGCATGTCGAAACCTCCCCAGATGAGGTTAAAGCCCTCGGGCCGGGGACCCCACTTCAAGAACCGCTGAAGGACAGACGCCGCCCGCAGTGTGGTGTGGCCGCAAAGCCGCGCATCCCGTGCCCGGGGATCACACCATCTGAGGTCAAACATCGCGGTGCGCGGTGTGGTACCTCCGCGGAGAAAGTGGAGATTAATTACAATTCTGCAGAAAGCGCTCAGATAGATCCCGTGCTCCGCGCGCAGGAATAGGCCCCTAAGCGGGTAAATAAACATCGCCGCTCCCTGGGGAAGGGGCCCCGGGACGAAGGAACGCGACCCCGAAAATCTTGACAGGCCTTTGAAGGTGCACGTCGGGTTCAGAGCCAAGAGGGGATTCGCTGCAGTCATGACTGCGTGCTGAAATGAGAATTCTCTCATTTGGCAAATCAATAATTACAAGCACACTGGGGAAATTAAGCAGAGAAAATTGCATCCCATCAGCCTTGCTACCAGAATCATAGATGCCTGCAAAGAGCAAATCGGGAGCCCCCCCGGCGGTCATCAATAAGCCACACGCCTTGCACGCTTGCGCAGCGATGTTAAAACGCACGGCGTCTGCTCTCCGTCAGCTCTCACACACACATGTGAGCTGACTCTAAAACGTGACAGTCGTAACAGCCCCGGGAACCACTGCTTCACGTTTCCTGTGGCGTGTGCTTGTGCGTTTGTGTGTGCATGGGCGTGTGTGTGTGTGTGTGTGTGTGCGTCAGAGGTGGGGCTGTGGGGATTCCCAGGGAAGGCAGTGTTTTTCTCTCCGGGATCAAGACACTGAATTGTGAGAACTGGCAACGAACCATTCCGGAGACCCAAACCCCAGCTTTCAGGACCCGCTCAGTGTCTGCAAAGCCACGTGCATCTCCCGGGTGAAGGGGGGCTGAGTTTGCTCTCGCCTCACCTCCCACACAGGTCAAGGCAAAGCCTAAATACAAGCGTGTCCTTGAGACCTAGCGGAGAAAGTTGCACCGCCAGCAACATCCCGCGACATCAGCAGAGGGCGCTGCCTCCACTCCGTCAACGGCGTCGGCCCACCTACCATGTTATGCCAGGGGTTTAACCCGTGAGTCACTGCGCCCCCACTCTGCCTGCCTCCCCATTCTGCAAACACACCCCTTTGATTTTTCTCGTCGACGATTTGAGGCTTAGACGAGAACCCCCGTGCTACCGACCCCCAGGTCCTCAGTCTCCTTGAAAGCTTTACCAGATTAACGTCACTTCTCACGGAGAAGGGCCCCTTTCTTGCGATTCTTGATGAAATTGATTAACCAGGTGTATTGATTCTCCTCCCTTCCCCAGTTTTATTTTCCTGAATTATAAGCGTCTGCCCCAAATGTCTCATCAGTGACCTGAGGCCAATACCCCTGCTAGGCCCGACCCCCTTCCCTTTCCAGCAGCGTAGAAAAACCGCGCCTTCCGGGGACACAGGCTGGCGGATGGCGCTGCATGTCACTTGCTGAGTGCTGGTTCCCAGGAGGGACGTGGAGGGCCTGCCAGACTCCAGCAGGTGACTTGAGCAGCTCTCTCGGCTCACAGTTCCGGTTCTTTCCCACTCTCTGCCTCATCTGGTGTCCCCTGTGCTTACAAAGTCAGTGGAAAGGCTGGAATGTGCGGGAAAAGGGTGGGGGCATCGCGCTGGTGTGTTCGAGGCCCCTGCCACGTGTAGCAGTCTCCTGAAGACTCTCCCTCTGGGAGGTCCAACCAGGAGTAAAGGAAAAAGAGCTTAGGCCAGGGCACAGGCTAAAGAGAGATCAACGTTTTGGACCCAACTTAGCCCAACGAGAGAGAAAAAGGATGTATTTGGGGGCTCCCCCCAAGTTCCTTTTTGTCTTCCAACTCCTCTCGCTTTCTTTTTATGAAAGGAAGGATGGGTTGTCACAAAACAGAGAAGAATGGAAGCAAAAGGAAAAACCGTTATGCAGTCTGTCACTGCAGTTGGTAATTAATTAACGTATATAGTTTCATGTTTGTTTATTTATTTTGAGAGAGAGCGGGGGAGGGGCAGCGAGGGGGAGAGAGAATCCCAAGCAGGCTCCGTGCTCAGCGCAGAGCCCAACGTGGGGCTCAGTCCCACGGCCGTGAGATCATGACCTGGGCCGAAATCAACAGTGGGACGCTTAACTCACTGAGCCGGCCAGGTGCCCCACTTAAGGCACATTTTTACATTTAATGCTTCCATTACCTTCTGTGATAAAGTTACAGATGAGGAAATCAGACCTCGAAGAGATTAACTTACTCAAGATTCTACAAGTAGCACTAGGTAGAGACAGGTTTGAATGCAGGTCAGTTTGGCCTCAGAAGCACATTGATTCTAGAGTTCCATTTAATTCATCCAAGAAACAGGAAGTCCAAACCGGACCCTGAACTGTAACATGCACCACGGGGTCACTAGGGAAGGCATCCCATGTCACACGAATGCACCAGCAAAAACTACAGGTGGTACATAATTATGTGCTGAATTACACGCTACTAGTAAAGGAACTTAAGAGCTCAAGAGAGAGGAACATCAGTGAAAACTGATATGTCCTCAGGTTCAAGGTGCACTAAGATTTGATCCACAAAAGCAAAGGAGGAATTTCTCGTTCCAGACAAAACGGAGTAGGTAGCGTGCACCCCATCCCTCCTGCTAATAAGAACCGACGAACTCTGGATGAAGTGCGTAAGGCAACTATCAGGACGCTGAAAGGGAAGAAGGAGACCGGCCGGGGACCTTAGGACTCCCGGAACAACTTGATGTTGAGTTCCTTGGAATTTTTTCCCTTCCTATATATCCTGGTCCGGGTTATACACCAGCCACAATCCACAGTTGTTACTTGGCCCAGAACAATAAACAAACAAAGAAGCAAACCTGCTATCTCCACCCAGAGGCTAGAAGTATGTCATCTCAGTAGAATGAGACCACATAGACTGTACCAAACACCACGAAGGAAGTCACACCCCTCTTACCCACACTGGGCCTGCGAAGCCAACGTGTGAAATGACTTTGAGAACTGAACTACGGCACGAAATGCTGCCCGTGTTCCAGACTGCCTCCGGGTAACACACCACGGAGTAATCCAGAATACCACTGCAAACACTTGAAACTGAGTTGACCTCTGAACCTAAGCCCACACAATTGAGCCAGGATGTGCATTCCAAAGGTAGAAGGTTGACTGACCGCCTGACAAAAAATACAATACTTAAATAGGAAATGAAGTCTCGTGACGTAATACCCAACACATCCAGGACTGATCCAAATTTACTCATCATCCCCAAACCCAGAAATATCTCAACTTAAATAAGAAAAGAGAATCAACAGATACGAATGTCAGGGTAACACAGATGTGACAATGAATAGGCAAAGATTTTAAAGCAGTGATCACAAAAATGCCCCAACAAGGAATTACACCCCTCAAATAAATAGAAAAATAGAAAATCTCAGCAAATACAAAATATAAGGAAGAACCAATGAAAATTTTAAAACTGAAAAATACAATAACCAAAATTATAACACTTGCTGGATGGGAAAATGACAGAGGAACCAGTGAATAAAATTAAATATATTTCAGCGGAAATCATCTAATTTAAATAAACTAGAGTAAGAAGATAGATTGAAAAATTGAACAGAGTGTCAGGGTTGTGCACCAACAATAAAAGAGTCAACACGCGTATCATGGTAGTTCCAGAAGAAGGAGAGAAAGGTTGTAGGGTGAAAAAAATATTTGGAGAAATAATAGGTTTCTCCCAATAATAGGAAAATGTACAAAACTTGGTTGAAAACGTAAACCCACAAATTCAAGAAGTTGAGAGAATCCTCGGTAGGAAAAATCCAAAGAACCTAAATATGTTTTAATCCACTGCCTTTAAAAACAAAAACAAACAAAAAATGAAAGCAGCCTGAAAGAAAGGAAACGCGACTTGCAGGAGAACAATGATTCAAATAAGTCTGGATAAATCATGAAAAGCCATGCCGATGGCGGCACAATATACTTCAAGTGTGAAAAGAAATGTCAACTCAAAATTCCGTATTCATCAAAAATATTTCTTAGGAATGAAAGTAAAATAAACACACTCCCACATGAAAGAAAACTAGGAGAATCCATAGCACAGACTTGCTTTAGAAGAATTGCGATAGGAGGGAGCGCCTCGGTGGCTCAGTCGGTTAAGCTTGCGATGTCGGCTCGGGTCACGATCTCATGGTTCGTAGGTTCAAGCCCCGCGTCAGGCTCTGTGCTGGAGCCTGCTTCAGATTCTGTCTCTCCCTCTCTCCCCGCCCCTCCCCCCCTCGCGCTCTGTCTCTCAAAAATAAATAAACATTGAAAAAACTTTAAAAATTTTCAAAATCATGTATTGTCATACAAAGCAATAAGTTGTAACATTGTCCAGTATTGTTCTGAATGTGTGTAGGGCAATATTTACGAAAATTATGAAAAGGAAGGTGGGTAGGAGAGTCTAAATGGTGGTCACTTTCTAAATTCATTGAAAGTAGTAAAATACTGATATCAAGACACTGTAATACATTAACATGGATTTTAAATTTCTAGACTGCACACATATGCACACACATCTCACACACACACTATACAAAAATAAATACTCAAAACCATCAATGAATAATAAGAGAATCCTAAAAGATCCCCAAGTGATCCACAGGAAGTCAGAAAAAGATAAACAGAGTAAAGAAAAACAAACAAAAAAAAAAAAACAGAAAAAAATAATAAAATGTGCAACCTAAAAACTAGCATAGCAACAATCACATTAAAGGTAAACGTTCTAAACATCTCGATTAGAAGCAGAATGGGGGTTTTTTTTGTTGTTTTTTGTTTGTTTGTTTGTTTGTTTGTTTTTTTAAATAAGCCCCATGCCCAATGTGGGGTTTGAACTCACAGCCTTGAGATAAAGAGTCACATGCTCTACTGACTGAGCCATCCAGGTGGCCCCAGAAGGGACTTTCTAAAAAAGACTTGAGCTCACTATATGGTGTCTTCAGGAAACTCACTTCAAATATAGTTATATAGTATGTTCAAAGTTAAAGGATGGAAAATGTAGAACATTCAAATACTGATAGAAAGAAAGAAGGAGTGTCCATATTAATATCAGACTAAGTAACCTTCAAAGCAAAGAAAATTACCATGGATAAAGAGAAACATTACATAATGATAAAAGAATTAATTCACCAAAAAATGTAACAATTCTAAATGTGTATGCACCAAAAACAGCTTCAATATACATGAAGTGAAAACTGACAGACCTAAAAAGATAGACAAATGCACAACGATGACTATGGACCTCAAAACCCCAATCTCAATGATAAAAACAATACCAAGACAGAAGATTGACAAGGCCCCAGATGAACTGAATAACACCGTTAACCAAGGGGGTCTAATTAACATTTATAAAATGATTTCCCCAACATTAGCAGAATACATATTCTTTTTAAGCACACATGGAACATCCATTTAAATGGACCATATTCTGGCTCATAAAACAAAATTTAACAAATTAATGTTCTCTGACCATAATGGAATTAAAGTAGAAACGAACAGCAGAAAGATCATTTCCTTACTTTAAAAAAGGAAAATCTCCAAACTTTAAAGATTAAATAACGTACTTCTAAATAATCCAAAGAGAAAATCTCATGGGACATTGGAAAACGCATTGAACTGAATGAAAATAAAATTACAACATGAAAAATCTGTGGGATGCAGCCAAAGCAGCACATCTGGGGAAATTTATAGCACTAAATACTCCTATTATATAAATACTTCTATTAGTAACACAAAATACTTCTATTATATAAACACTTCTATAAATACTTCTATTACATAAATACACTTCTATAAATACTTCTATTATATAAATACTTCTATTAGTAACACTAAATACTTTTTTTTTTTTTAGTAGGCTCCACATCCAGCATGGAGCCCCATGTAGGGCTTGAACTCACAACCCTGAGATCAAGCCCTGAGCTGAGATCAAGAGTGAGACGCTCAACCAACTAAGCCACCCAGGTGCCCCAGAAATACTAAATAAATACTTCTATTAGGGAAGAAAAAAGCACGTTAGAAAATTAACGATCTAAGCGTTCACTTCAACAAACCATAAAAAGAACAAAATAAACCCAAAGCAAGCAGACGGAAGTAAATAATAAAGAGCAGAAATTAATGAAATTGAAAACAGAAAAATCATAGATAAAATTCACTCAAAAGCTGATTTTTGAAATAATCAATAAAATTGATTAACCTCTAGCAAGAATGACAAATTAAAAAGGAGAAGACCCCAAAATTACGCATGTTAGGAATGAAAAGGAAGTGTCACTAAAATTCCACAGACATTAAAAGGATAAGGGAAACTATGGACAACTCTACACGCCTAAGCTTAGTAACTTAGACGAGATCGACCAAGTCCTCAAAAATCACACATACTAACGCTCACCTGAGATTAAATCATGAGAAGAGTCCCGTAACTATTCAATAAGTTGAATTAGTAATTTAAAACCTACAAAAAGAAATCAGTAGGCCCAAAGAGTTTCACTGGTGAGTTCTTCCACACGTTTTAATAAGAAGTGCATGTTTAACAACTGAGGAATCCAAATAAGGTCTGCAATGTGGTCGAGAGTATCATTTCAACGCAATTTTGTTTTTTGGTTTTTTAAATCTAAAAGCAAGGACTCTCGGAGTCTGAGGAAGCCAACTCACTGGAGGCAACACTGCCTGCCAGCAGAGCGTGGGGCTCCTGAACAGGAAGTCACAAGCTAGGACACTTAGGGCTAGCACTGCCTTCCGCACAAGGCCTTGCTTTCTTCCAATTGCAAGGAATCGGGACTTTCATGACTCCATGAACCAAAGACTAACTGGGGAGTTTCAGCAGTACTTTGTTATCTACTTAGCGCAATGCCCAGGCATGTAGAGAGAACGCCCTTGACCTACCGCCTCTGCCTGACCATGGGCGTGACCATTAGTGCAAAGCCTTGTAGGACCCCGAGACGGCATGACCCGCTTGGCTGGAGGGGCCCACGCTGAGGGGCTGACCAAGGCCCCTGGAGCTAAGAACTCTTGAGGCTCCCTGTTTCGAAGCATACAGTGAATGCCGTAGGGCTTCCTATCATTAATTTCCCCATTTCAACATCAGTTTCCCCTTCTCTGACCTCGGTAGCCCCTTCCTCAGTTTCCCCTTCCTGACATCAGTGTCCACTTTCCCGACATCAGTTTTTCCTTCCCCCTTCCCCGTCTCCATTCCACGCAAGAGCATAACTTTGCCACATTCATGCTCGGCAGGGAGCGTGGTCTCGTCCTCAACCCGCGCCTTTGGTCCTGCAGCCGGGAACCTGTACCACTCTTTGTGTGTAGGGTCACTCCTCCCCTGTCCCTGTGGTGCCTCGCCAACTTCCCCACAGTGACTTCCACGTCCCACCTAGCAGCGTGGGCCCGAGAACACCCTGAGCAGGTAGTATCTGCTGTACCTCTGAACCTCTATCCCCGACTGTCCTCTGAACTTTTGGTCCCTTGTCCCTGGCCCTCCTCCCTCCCTGTCTCTTCCCACAATACTTGGATACTAGAAGGAGTGCTTTGCTCGCTTTCCTGTGACGACCCTCAAAGGTTCAACTGATGCTGGCTTACATGTGCAACCCGTCTTCCCAGCGCGTGGACACAGCTCTGCTTCACAGCAGACGCACCTGAGCTCAAACCCCTGTCTTACCACTCACTTTGCACCTTTGGGAGAACCTCTTAACCTCTTTTCCCAAAGGTACATTGGGGGTGGCAATACTACCTGTGTTAGCGGAAGCTTAGATCGCGGATTTTCTAACTTGCTTTTTTTGCTTTTTAATAGAGGTATTTTTTAGTATGTCTGGGGCGCCTGCGTGCCTCAGTCAGTGAAGTGTCTAATTCTTGATCTCAGCTCAGGTCTTGATCTCAGGGTCATGAGTTTGAGCCCTGAATTGTACTATGTAGACAGCTGGAAGCCAGTGGCTCACTGGTCTAGCTCCTTCTCCTGCCCCTTTGAACACAGAAACTTTAAGATCTAAAGTATCTCCACACAGGAGGGAATTTAGTGCTGGAAGCTAGTGCTGGATGCTTAGTGCTGGACGGTTAGTGCTGGAACTTAGTGCTGGAAGGTTAGTACTGGAACTTAGTGTGGGAACTTAGTGCTGGAAGGTTAGTGCTGGAAGGTTAGTACTGGAACTTAGTGCTGGAAGGTTAATGCTGGAAGGTTAGTGCTGGAGCTTAGTGCTGGAAGGTTAGTGCTGAAACTTAGTGCTGGAAGGTTAATGCTGGAAGGTTAGTGCTGGAACTTAGTGCTAGAAGGTTAGTGCTGGAGCTTAGTGCTGGAAGGTTAGTGCTGGAGCTTAGTGTGGGAACTTAGTGCTGGAAGGTTAGTGCTGGAAGGTTAGTACTGGAACTTAGTGCTGGAAGGTTAATGCTGGAAGGTTAGTGCTGGAGCTTAGTGCTGGAAGGTTAGTGCTGAAACTTAATGCTGGAAGGTTAATGCTGGAAGGTTAGTGCTGGAACTTAGTGCTAGAAGGTTAGTGCTGGAGCTTAGTGCTGGAAGGTTAGTGCTGGAGCTTAGTGCTGGAACTTAGTGCTGGCAGTTAGTGCTGGAATGGGTACATACAGTGTTTGGTTCCCCTCGTGTCTCACCGTGTAGACGCTCACCTACTGGAACCACTGAAGACCGCAAGCCAGGATAACCACAGGATGTGGCGTTCAAACCGGGGCCCCCTTGAGAGTGGGAGAAGTATCGTCAGTCAGCACATAGGACGACGGGCGCGAACCACGACCATCCGGATGAACCCAGACAGACTCGGCTCCAACTTGGAGGAACCATCCTAACAAAGGCTGCCTGTCCACCCCAGCCTCCCTCTCGTCTTGGAAAAGCTCAGTTCGTGCTCCAGCTTTGGGAGACCAGAGATGAATTCTCCACGCACGAGATGCTCACGTCTACACAGCCGGGACCGTCAGCACCCGTAGAAGGAAGAGCAGTTTCCAAATCTTCTGAGTCGATAAACCAACAGCCCACCGGGTATGAAAACAAAGTGGCCAACAGGTTGGATCACTCAGGACTCCGCGTAGCTGGCGTCCTGGGCCACGTCCAGGCAGAGAGGCACCCGCCCCCCCCTTCCTCCTTACATCACAGCGGGATGAGCATAATAAGCGTTCGAGAATAATTAGCGGATGACACACACTGCCCCCAAGGGATGAGGGGATAACAGCAGAACAACAAAGCTCAGGAGGCTTTCGAAACGTCGGTGGCTTTATAAGCTTCACGAGGTAGACAGGCTGGGCCAGAACCACTCTGTGGGGCTGGTGCCCGGGCCTGCGCCACCTCTCTGATGCCGGAGCCAACGGTGCGAGGGCACACGGCTCGGGGAGGGCAGATCATTATCTCTTCTCTCAGCGAGAGCCGGGTGCTGCCCCCTCGGGAGCACAATTAATTAGGAATGGAGAGAAAAGTCCGCAGGTAATGAGAGAATCCTTCTCCCCCTGTCCGTTGCGGCCTGTCCCCCCACTGACGAGGCGGCGGCCACAGCATCCACACGGTCAGGCCGCTTCTGGCATTTCCTCTCCGGGCCCCCTTCCCCTCCTCAGATAGACCCGTGGGGGTCCCGGTGCCCATGGTGCCACGGGTAGGGAGGGAGGGCGTCCGATCAGTAGATCAGTAGCTGTTCATGCTTACAGATTCCCGGAGGGCATTGCCAGGGATGGGGCTGACGGGCAACCCACCTCGTGGAACCACGAGGGTGGCGGGCCAGCGGCAAGGGTCCTGGGAGAGGTGTTTTGGAAGCCACTGTCTAAGGGACACGAGGTAGTGCGGACACAGACGTTTCTGCAAGCAGAGAGCCCAGAGAAGCCCTTCCTGGTGACAGCCTTCTTTAAAAATTTGTGTTTAACGTTTATTTTTGACAGAGAGAGAGAGAGACGGAGTGTGAGCGGGGCAGGGGCAGAGAGAGTCAGAGACACAGAATCCGAAGCAGGCTCCAGGCTCTGAGCTGTCAGCACGGGGCCCCACAGGGGCTCGCACTCATGAACCACGAGATCATGACCTGAGTTGAAGTCAGATACTTAACGGACTGAGCCACCCGGGCGCCCTGTTGGCGAAAGCTTTCTAACACTGCCCCTCTGGTCACAGGCAGATTCCCGGGGCCGCCGAAGCCAGTCTCCAACTCTCTGTGATACAAACAAATGCCTTAAAAGAATCAAGGTCCCAAGGGAAGAGGAAGGCAAGGAACATAAGCAGGTGAGCAGGAACCATAAGGAAACGCCACCAACGTCTGATGTGGGGCCTCTGTCCCGAGGGGACTCACAGGTGGCCCGCGATGCCCACTGCCACACCAGTGGAACCTGACGGTCTGAGTTTAGCAGACGTACAGTGAGAGGTTTATTGTCTTACTCGGACAAAAGGTTCTCCGTGGATGTTCCAAATAGACCAGAAGGGCCCGATGTAGTGGTTAGGTCCCTCAGTGTCACAGGTGCCTCTATAATTTAATTCCTGCGCACTCAGTGAATATTCATGCAGAGCAGATGAGAACTGTTGGGCTCTAGGAAGCCTACACTATACCTCTTTGTCAACAGAGACAGGCGTGCACATCGGCCGAGTTTATATACCTGGGTCAGTGCATGTTAACCCGGGCCCCTGCCTCGACCGCGCGGAGCAGAGCAAACCGGCCACGTGGTGACCCTGATGTCACCCGGGCACACCTGTCTGCTGTACTCAGAGGGCAGAAAACGAGGCGTGGCGCACGCAGGGCCCCGTGCAAACTAGGTGACCTGCTGTCTTATGCCACCTTGGGGGATAAAGCCTGCACCCAATCGACCTCACCCTGCCGCTTTGCGCTAACGGCGGCCGAAGAGCAAACTGGGCAAGACCGAATGGGTCCGAGACACATAAGCAAGTCTCCATACATCTGTTCCGCACATTTAGACGGTTACGGCGTACCTCTCGAAATTAGCTCTTGAATGCTCTAGACCCCAAAGCGGTATCTCCATCTGGGCCACGATACTCAAGTCTACTGATTTTGTGCCAGCGTGTGTAGTCCCTGCAGGGCCCAGAGAATCAATCGCTCAACTCCAATTGGAACCGCGGTCCTTGATGTGGACCAGCCTTAGAAGTTACTACATCTGTTAGCAATTTATTTGGAAAACAGGAAAACCTCAACTAAAGCCGTGTTTGTTAATTGCTGTATCAATCATTATTTTTGCAGAACGGTTTCTGTGTAGGCTAACCAGCCCCAAGGGACAATTTTGCAGATTTTCCAACAGAACAAACACTCTAAATTAGTGAAATGCTTTAATGGTTTAATTGTACAAACCATCAAATACCTTATCCCCACACTTTGGACAAATATAATGACTGCTTACAAATTATGATCATGTATGCTGTCATATATTATATATTATATTTACATATAGTGTGTATGGTATATTCTATGTTGGTACGTCACATTATATATTATGTAGTATGTTATATATTAAATACTATATTGTATGTTACTGGATTGGGCAAATTTTACCTTAAGGGGAGAGATCGTAAAAAGTTTAGGCTTGTGGGACACAGGGACGGTGTTGTCACTACTCACTTCTGCCGTTGTAGCCAAAGGAGCCATAGGCAATCTGTAAATGAATGCATGTAGCCACGTCCAAACAAAAACAAATCTGTTTGACACAATAGGTGGCTAGCCCATGATCGTGGTTTGCCAATCTCGGATGCATTTCGTGTCACATATCACACTTCCTTATACACTGGATGCTGTAAACTATGAATGCGTACTATATATTAGAAACATTTCATATACATGGATTGAATGACCCAGAGGGGGTGCTCAGTTTTCCTCAACGTGCAGCAGGGACCTCCAGGAGGCATTTGAAATGGCGAATAATAACCGAGAGAAAATACATCTGTGAAATCGTCCAAACATTGACATTGAATGTAAATCCGTTCAAAAGTGGATGTGGAAATGCTCACTCAATCTGCTCTCCTCTCCTGTTAGAGACGGCAGACATTCTGTCCTGGGTCTCGAGTGAGCCCCATTCTCCTCTGGGGGATCCTTTGTGACAGAAGTCGCTGTGCACATCCCAAGTTCCAGACGCGCTTCCCGCAGAGCCTGTGCCTACATTGCCTCCTTGCTTGGATCTCTCAGCAACTCAGAAGATAATTGCTCCGCTCGATCTCACACACAGCGTCCTTGCCACTTAGTGGAAACTTTCCACTTCGCCATCCTTTCCGTCATATTCCCGATGGATTGGCATGCAGCAGGCTTCCTTGATTTCGGGATGTTGGTTTCATGTGGCAGAGTTCCCCAGCTCTTTCTTCTCCCTCAAAGATTTCCCACATCTTGAAGGGCTGTGAGTCTGGGTGGGTGTCCAGCAGGCTGCACAATCCTCATATAGCAGCTGAATTTCCTGGGGATAATTCAGGGCTGGTCACTCGTGGTTCTCCCTCAGCATTGCCTCTTACACCCCCAGGTGAAGAAAGTGCGTGTGCATGTGTGTGTGCACTTGTAGGGGAAGTAAAGGGACATGCTTATGACCATGTGGATACACAGGAAGAAATAAGAAAAGCTCTCAGAAATTAAAAAGGAGAAAGGACCCACGGGACGGCTTTTAAAATTGAGTTCAGCTTGGGGCCCCTGGGTGGCTCACTCAAGTTAAGTGCCTGACTTCAGCTCGGGTCATGATCTCGTGGTTCGCCAGTTCAAGCCCCCTGTCGGGTTCTGTGTTGACAGCTCAGAGCCTGGAGCCTGCTTTGGATTCTGTGTCTTCCTCTCTCTCTGCCCCTCCCCCACCCATGCTCTGTCTCTCTCTCTCTCTCTCTCTCTCCCTCTCTCTCAAAAATAAACATTAAAAAAAACTTTTTAAATTGAAAAAAACAAAATAAAATTGAGTTCAGCTTAATGAGTGATTGGAAGCTTTGAAGAAAGGTGGGGCGCCTGGGTGGCTCAGTCGGTTAAGCGTCCAACCCTTGGTTTCACCTCAGGTCGTGATCTCGCAGCTCGTGGGGTCAAGTCCTGAGTCGGGCTCTGCGCTGGCAGCATGGAGCCTGCTTGGGATTCTCTCTCTCCCTTTCTCTTTGTCCCTTACCCACTTACACACACACACACACACACACACACACACACACACTCAAAATAAAGAAATAAACGTTAAAAAGAGAAGAAGAAAGGTAAGCTCTAATGATAACAAGATTAAAATGCCTTAAATCACAGGGCAAAGAGTAGACATGACCAAGGAAAGTGTGACAGGAGTAAGCGTGGAGTCCTGTACTTGGATCCAAGAAATTAACACAATACAAAACTGAGTATGTAAACAAAGTGGGCGTAGCTGAACTCAATCTCAACTGAGTATAAACTCAGTATCAATAGCCCTTCAACAGAATTCATGTGGCCATGAATACATTAATAAGGTGACCGTATGTGGAATAAAGATGGCCGAGGTCCCTCCACCTTGTGTCTGCCCTCTCTGTAGGGTCCCAGGAATCCAAGGAGATGAGGGTGACGCCCAAACCCGCCTACCAAGCAGAGGGAAGAGAGAAGCGAAATAGAAGAGAACAAGTCTAGGGTTCAGCAGCCGCCAAGCCGGGGGCCAAACCAACAGCGAAGCCTCGGAGGTTGAGAAAATTCAGGTGGAGATGGGCTGAACGTCCCCACCCGTGTTAGCTGCTGCTGCTAATTGTTTGCCAGGATCTGGGGCTCGGAGGTCCGGGGACAAACACATTCTACTCTGAAGGTCAAGACCATGCCAGGGCACCATGGCGGTTGTTGAAACACACTTTATAAAGGCCTTTACTGGGGCGCATCTCAAGTAAAGCAACTAGACGGTGGGGGCACATGGAACGAGGACTGTAGCCTGGAAGAGACGAGTTCAAACAAGGGCACACGGGACACATGGACGTTGTCTTTAACGTGTGAAGAGCTGTCTTCTGGAGGAGGAATTTTGTCCTGTTTGATGAGTCACCAACAGGAGTTATACAAACATATAGTTCAAATAAAGAACCGATGGCCAGTGGACGAGAAATGAGCGAAAACAGTCTCAAACCAAGGAGATAGGTGTTACAGTATGTTATACTGCTTGGGACCCGGTCCTCCCCCTCTCCAGGGGGTGTGTGTAGACAGAGTCATTGGAGACTCTGTCCCAGCTCTTCTCTAAACACTGTAAGACCTTGGGCACATCATTTACATCTCCTGTCATGCTGTGTGTCCGGGTCATCGGGAAGGATGTATCTGAAAGTGGTCCACACGTATCTAGACACTACAACGCAGGTATTGTTATCTGACTATGGAATCATGGGTAGTTGTACCGATTAACTTAAATTTAAGGTCCCTTTCAATCTCCAGAGTCTATGATTTACAAGACAGGGCAAAGTTAAACTGCAGCCCCCACAGGGAGAATTATGACATATTCCAAGATATGGAATTCAACAGTCCCCGTGCGTGTGTCTTTTCCATTACCATCTGCTCACCACGCACGGATGCTGGATCCCGGCAGCGTGGCCACTTCTGGTAACAAGAGGACTTACAACAGTCATCGATTCTCAGACTTACTCACAAAAAGACAGGCAAGGGGCATTCAAGAGTCCTCTGGCTACCCCAGTGACTCCAGTCCCCCATCCCTCAAAGGCTCCAGAGTCTTGAAAGCTTCACTGGCCTTGGTACACGTCCCACACTCCCACGCTCCTCCACATCTGCCCCACCCCACCCCGAAGGTAAAGGATTGGTAGGTTCTGGAAAGCCCTGACCAAGCTGTACAACTGACTGATGCCTTGATTTCTTCCTCTCTAAAAGGAGGTGGGGGGCGCCTGGGTGGCGCAATCGGTTAAGTGTCCGACTTCAGCCAGGTCATGATCTCGCGGTCCGTGAGTTCGAGCCCTGCGTCAGGCTCTGGGCTGATGGCTCAGAGCCTGGAGCCTGTTTCCGATTCTGTGTCTCCCTCTCTCTCTGCCCCTCCCCCGTTCATGCTCTGTCTCTCTCTGTCCCCAAAATAAGTAAACATTGAAAAAAAAATTTTTTTTAAATAAAAGGAGGTGAATACCTCTCCCCTTCCCCCTCCTTGGGTTGTTATGGGGATCAAATGATTCAATAAATAAAACGTTTTCTAATTTAAATAATCATTTAAGAACTTCCCAAATCCCATATTCCATGTCCCTGTACCAAAGCATTTCCCAAACATTAACTTCTGATTCTCAAAAGTCTCTATGATGTCTCATTTTACATATTAACTTGACTGGACCACGGTGTGCCCAGATATGTGGCCAAACATTATTCTGGGTGTGGCCGTGAGAGTGTTTTGGATGAGTTTAACATTCAAATCAGTAGGACAGAGTAAAGTAGATCTCCCTCCCCAGTGTGGATGGGCCTTGTCTAATCAGTAGAAGGCATGAATAGATCAAAAAAGCTGACCCACTCCCAAGGAACAGGGAGTTCTTCCCTCCTAACCGCGTTTAAATTGAGACATCAGCCCTTTGTCGTTTTCACATTTGAACTGAAACATCACCTCTTCCCAGGTCTTGAGCCAGCAGGCCTTTGGACTAGATCCAAACCATTGGCTTTTCTGGGTCTCTAGCTGCTAACTCATCCTGCAGATCTTGGGACTTGTCAGCTTCCATAATTATGTGATCCAATTCCTTATAATAACCCCATTGTGTGTGTGTGTGTGTGTGTGTGTGTGTATTCATATACACGTCCTACTAGTTCTATTATTATGAAAACACTCTCCTATTAAAATAGTGTTGCCCCATTTGACACAGAAACAGATGCGCAGGTTACACAGTACTTGTAAAGAGTAGCACCAGGATTTAGATGGAGTTCTAACTCCAAATGCTGTGTTCTCCACCATAGGTTATACTGCTTCCTTCTTCTGCCCATTATGATCCCCCTTGGACAAAGCCAGGAAGGATCTTTGGAGAAAGGAGGGCGAACAGAATAAGCCCCGCATCCCTCAGAAGCAAACTTCCTGGGGCGCCTGGGTGGCTCAGTCGGTAAAGCATCCGCCTTGGGCTCAGGTCTCTGGGCAGACAGCTCAGAGCCTGCCTGGGATTCTCTCTCTTCTCTCTCTCTCAGCCTCTACCCTGCTTGCACTCTCTTTTCAAAATAAATAAACTTAAAAAAACTATTTAAAAAATTTTTACAAGAAGAGGTAAAGTTCCTGTGTCTTCGGGAACCCACCAGAGAAACTGAGGCAGGCGGGAGTGTGATCGTAACCCATGAACTGCTGCGAAAGGCACACGCAGGCGCCGTGCGCCTTCGGCTGGAGGCAGGCGGCTGTCAGGACGGTCAGACACCGCCCTGACGGCTGTAAAGGCTGGAAGAATGTGGCTGCACTGATGCGTATCTGCTGGAAGTTTCCCCGGAGATCCACACACTCCATCGGCGTGCCTCAGCCCAAGTCATCCACAGACTGTCATCAAGACACAAATCTGCTTGCAAAGAGATTTTCGCGGAGTTTAATTCCACGAAGAAAACACCGCTGCTTGTTAACGTGAAAGAGAGATACCTAAAATACTGACAAAGGCTGCATGCTGGGCAGTCCCCCAGAACCTGGCCTGCTGTCCCCTAAGTCAGCACAGATGGTCTATTACTTTGGAAGTATCATGAAAGGTCTACGGTACTGTGTTCATAAGAATCAGAAACGAGGAAGGTAAGTATGTCTGTGCTTATGTGGCTACCTGAGTTGGCTAATCCATGCTTTCTTCTCTTGCGTTCTGTTTCTTCAGCAGTGGTTTCTCCTTTTTAAATTATCTTTAACTGGAGACCTTTAACACACACATAAGCCTGGTTTTCATTATGAATCTGTAGGGCCGTTTGACATTGTTTAGAAACACAACTGTATCACTTTAGTAAGAAATCATCTCCCTCCAACTCCCCCATTCCACTGTTCTTTCTAGGAAGTCTTATCAATTTCTTGTGTATCCTTTTATAAATCTTCTATGAATATACAAAAGCATTTTTTATATATATTGACATAGATATGTATGGATATAAGCATATATGATTGCCAATATATATAGTAGAAGCTTAAATAGAGCTCTTTACCCTTTATTGTCTAATATTCAAATTTCATTTGAACTGCTACCCTTCTACATTTTTAAGTGTTTATAGCACATACAGTTCTGGTTCACTGTTTTTTAAATCTGCTCAATGTTCCAATATATGGAAGTACCGTATTTTATTTAACCAATTTACTATTGAGTTAAAGATAGGAACGTGGTTCACATTTTGGACAATTATAAACAATGCTTCGAATAACTTCCCTTCACGTACGTTGACGCTTCCCGCCTGGGTACTTCTATGAGATCGATTTCTACAATCTAGCCCGCTGGATCCAAGGGTCGTATTTACATTTCTACACAAATAGTGACCCAGCCTGTGAACTGTGTGCATGAGCGTCCGCGTCCTCGTATCCTCAGAACGGAGGGCTCCGTCACTAGCTTCAATCAATTAATCTGGTTAATCTTTAATTTAAACTTAAATTTAAATTAAATTTTAATTTACCTTGTGTTTCGTTGGTTATTGGTAAGGCTGCGTTTCTTCCCAGATATTGTCGAACATCTTGGTTTTCCTCTTCTCTGTTCATTTCCTTGGTCTGTGTTTCAGTTACACGATCTCTTTCCTGTTAATAGGAGTATTTAATTTGTTACTCATTATCATTCCAAAAGTATTCACACAGGTCTTGCTGGTTTCTTTACGGTATGGCTTACTAAGTATGAAGTCTGTGGTCCTCCAGGCTTCCAATTCGACATCGCGCTCAGTAAGACTCTTCCAACAGAATATTATAAAAAGTATCTATGTTTTCTGCCACTGAGAATTAGATTTTAGTTCTTGAGGCTTTCTGGAATTGACTTACGACTTGGCATAGAGATCTCACTTGTTTTGTTTTAGATTGCCAATTTTCTCAAATAATCCATATTTTCCAAACTGATTTGAAATGCGACTCTTATCATGTACCAAATGTCCATATTTACGTGTTTGAGTTGCTGGACTCCCTTCTGTTGATCCTTTGGTCCCTACCACATGGTTTTAATTGGTATAACTTTGGATTCTGTCATTTGGGGAACTTTAAAAAATACAATTATAGATCAAAGACAGTAGAGAGAGAGAGCCTGTGTTTCCTTCCCATTTCTCCCGGTAGTACAGTCTTACATAATTATAACACAACTTCAGAACTAGGAAGTTGACATCGTACCCTGTGTGTGTATGGTTCCATGCCATGTTATCACAGGTGCAAATTTGTGTCACAACAACTACAACCGGGATACAAAAATAGCCCATCGTCACACAGATCTTGCCTGTGCGACCCTTTGTAGTTACGCATCCCCCCCCTCCCCCGCGCACACACACCTGTCCCCATCATCCCTAACTGGTTCCTGGCAACCACTAATCTGTTTTCTATCTCTACAATTTTGTTTTTCCAAGAATGGTGTATAAATGGAATCATACAGTACATGACCTTTGGTATTGGCTTTTACTGCTTGGCATAACGCCCTTGAGACCCAGCCCAGCCGCTGTGTGTATCAACAGTCTACTCCACGTTCGACGTATCACACTTTGCTTGACCGTTCATCTGTTTAGGGACACCGCGGTTGTTTCCACTTTGGGGCTATTACAAGTACAGCTGCTAGAAACAATTATTTACGGGTTTTTATGGGAACATAAGTTTTCATTGATCTGAGATAAATGTTCAAGAGTACAACTGCTGAGTTTCTTTGGTACACGTACGATTTCGTTTTTTGCGAAACTGCAACTCTCTGCCAGAGTGGCTGTCACGTGTCACATCCCCACCAGCAATATGTGAGAGATCCCGTGTCTCTGCTTCCGCATCAGAATTTGGGATTATCACTATTTTTTACATTTTCGTTCTAATAGATGTATAATGATATCCC
The DNA here is from genome assembly GCF_018350175.1 of Felis catus. Lineage (NCBI taxonomy): Eukaryota > Metazoa > Chordata > Mammalia > Carnivora > Felidae > Felis > Felis catus. The sequence goes on from NC_058380.1 coordinate 4,597,648, forward strand.
GTCAAGGTCTTAATTTGCATTTCCCCAATGAGAATTAAGCTAATGGTATTCAGTATCTTTTTAAGAACTTGTTCACTATCCATATATTCTCTTCGTGCCTTTTGCTCATTTTGTGACCCGATTATTTTTTTTAGCTTTGATTTCTGAGAATTTATCATTTTAAATATGAGTCCTTTGACAGATATGTGGCTGGCAAGTATTTCTTTATCCCTTTGTCTTTCCATGTTCTTAACAGGGTACGTTGTAGAACAAAAGTTTTCACTTTCGAGGAAGTCTACTTCTTGAATTTTTTTTTAACATACATGTTTTTGATGTCGTAACTAAAAATGCTTCACCCAGCCCTAGGTCCCAAAAGATGTATTTTCCTATTCTTTTTTTCTAAACACGGTTTTGTTTTTAAATCTATGCTCAATTTTGTGCCAGTTTTTGCATGAAGGGTGAAATGTAGGTGGAGATTCTTTTTTGAGTGTTTTGCCTGTGCCTATCCAATTCAACATTACCTGTTGAAAAAACTATCTCTTGCAACTCCATCGTTCCTGATCATAGTGAAAACACCCGCTGTTGTTGATGGTTTTAGCTGTGGGGTTTTTTTCTACATATTTTTTGTCAAGCTAAGGAGGTTCCCCACCACTCCCAGTTTTCTTCAGAGATTTTTCTCATAAATTAGTGAATTTTTCAAATGCTTCTTTTCTTTATCGATTGATAGAGTCGTGTGACCTTTCTTGAGCATGGGAATATCATGGATTACATGGATTGCTTTTTAGTTTTCTAGCATTCTTGCCTATTTTGGACATGATGGGTAGTTCTTGTCACATGTTGGTGAATTCTATTTGCTAATATTAAGAGCTTTTGCATCTTTATGAAGATACTACTCTAGATTTTCTTTTTCTTTTGTACTATCTTTGTCTTGTTTTGCTATCAGCGTAATATTTGCTTCATAGGACGAGGTGAAAATGTTTCCTTTGCTTTTATTTTCTGGAAGGTATTCTGTAGAATTAGTGATCATTCTTCTTTAAATACTCGAATAACTCTCTGGTGAAACCATCTGGGTCTGGAGATTTCTTTTTCAGGAGCTTTTTAATGACACATTTAATTGTTTTCATTGTTAAATGGCTGCAGATGATCTATTTCACATTAGGTGAACTGTGGCAGCTTATTTCCTAAGGAACTGGTCCATTTCATGTAAGTTGTCAAACTTATGTGGGCACAATTGTTCACGGTATTTCCTTATTACCCTTCTCATGTCTGTAGGGTCTGTCACGGTATCCTCTGTTTCACTCCTGATATCAGTAATTTGTGTCTTCTCTTTTTTTCTTTGTCAGTCTTGCCAGAGATTTGTCAATCTCCTTGACCTTTTCAAAGAACCAGCCTTTTGTTGCATTGATTTTCTGTATTGTTTCTCTGTCCACAATGTCCTCTATTTCTCCCCTTCTCTGTATCATTTCCTTCCTTCTTGTTTCGGTTAGTTTTTGCTCTTCATTTTCTGGTTTCTATTACTCACTGGAGAATTTTACTCTCTTTCGCTGCAGATATTTAGTGGGACAGTCGTGTTCCGCACATGTCGGCAAGATGTGTTTCATTTTCATTTAGTTCGGTGTTTCTGTTTTTGTTTCTTTATTCCTCTGAGACTCCCTTTTTGACCCGCGGATTACTTGGAAGTGAGCTGTTTAGATTCCAAGTGTTTGGAGAAACACTTGGAGAAAAGTATCTCCAAGAGAGAATTTTCTAGTTATCTTCCGGTCGTTTCCACTTTAATCTTACCGTGGTCAGAAAACACACTTCAATTCTTTTACGTTTGTGGAGTTTACGTTATAGCCCAGGTTGCCGTCCATCTGTCTTGCTGTCTATTCGGTGGGCTCTTGAAAAGAAGCAATCCTGCCATCATTCAGTGGAGTGTTCTCTGCTATTGAGAGCCCAGTGTGGAAGTCCCCAGTGTGGATTTGTCTTTCTCCTTCCAGTTTTATCCATTTCTGCTCAACATATTTGGCAGCGCTCTGGTTCACTCACCTTTGGAATTGCTGTTTCTTTGCGAGGTGACTCTGTCATCGTATGTAATGTTTCTTTCTAGCCCTGGCAATTTTCTTTGATCTACGGTCTGTTTTAGCTGATATTAATATGGCCACTCCAGCTTTCTTCTGATCAATATTTGTATGGTGTATCTTTTCCATCCTTTTACTTTCAACCGATGAGTATCATTATATTCGAAATGAGTTTTTGTAGGCAATAGATACTTGAGTCATGTTTTTTTAATCGATTCTGCTGATCTCTGTCTTTTAATTGGTACATCTAGGACATTTTCATTAAATTAACTATTGACACATTAAGACTTAAGTCAGCCATTTTATTTTTCAAGCTTTTCTTCCCTTTTTAAATTTCTCTGTTTTCTTTTTCCTGCCTTTCTTGGGTTTCTTGACCTTTTCTAGAATTCATCTTTCTTTGTTTACAACAATTTTGACTGTCTCTATTGCTTTTTTAGTGGTTGCTCTAGGCATTATATTATATATTCAAAACTTACAAAGTTTGTTGGTGTTGACATTTTACCAGTTCAAGCAAAGTGAGGAAAAATTACCTCCTTTTATACCCCTTTACCCTTCATAGTGAATAATATAGTTGATTAAAATATTTCCTCTACATACTTTGAGAACCCTGTAATTTTTGCTTTGGCCATCAAATATAATTTAGAAAACCCAAAAAGAGAAGGAAAGTCTACTGTATTTATCCATTATTTTGCTCTACTGTGTTTTCCCTTCCTTCTTGATGTTCTGAGATTCTTTCTCTTATTATTTTTTTCTGTTTAGAGTACTTCCTTTAGCCATTATTTTCAGGTAAGAATGTGGGAAATAACGTCCAATCTTTCACCTAAGACTACCTTTATTTCATCTTTATTACTAAAGGATAGTTTTGCTGGATATAGAATTCTTGGGTTTAGACTTTTTTTTTCTTTTCAGCACATCAAACAATTTGCCCCTTCTTCCTGGACTCCATGTTGTCAGGTGAGAAATCCACCATCATTTAAATTGTTTTCCCTAATAGGTAATGTGTCATTTCTTCCTGGCTACCTTTAAGATTCTTTCATTGTCTTTAATTTGGGGACATATGACTGTTACATGTTCTTGAGTGGACTTCTTTTGAGTTTATCAGACTTAACGTTCACTTAGTTTTTTAATCTGTAGGTTTATGCTTTTTGCTAAATATGGGTATTTTTTAAGCCATTATTTCTCTGAATACTTTTTCAGTCCCACTGTCTTTCTCCTCTTCTGGGATCAAATGACATGAGTGTTAGATATTTTGTTAAAGCCCCACATGTCTGTAAGTCTCCTTTCATTGTTCTTCTTAGTCTGCTTTCTCTCTGTTGTTGAGGCTAGCTAACTCCTATCATTTTATCTTCGAGTTTCTTTCCTCTTTCCTCTCTATTCTTTTGGTAAGCCCATCAGGTGAGTGTCTTATTTTGGTCATTGTATGTTTACTTCTGAAATTTCCATTTGGTTCTCCATATCATCTATTTCTTCGCTGAGACTCCTACTTTTCCATTCACTTCAAGAGTGTTGGTGATTGCTTGTTGGAACACTCTTATGATGTCTGCTTTAAAATCTTTGTCATCCAATTCCACACACGTGCCCTTTGGTGTTGGTGTCTATTGATTGTCTTTTGTCATTTAAGTTCAGATCCTCCTGCTTCTTGTTTGCCAAGAGGTTTTGATTGAGACCTGGACCTTGATGTTATAAGACATCTTGTTGAAACCAGCGTTTTAGAAGGCTTCTTCTGACACCACTCTGGTGGGTGAAGTAAAGGATGCAGTATCACATTACCACCAGGTGGGACAGAATTCCAGGTTTTCTTCTTGATCTCCATGGACTCTGGGAAGGGAGGGGTTCCTTGTTACTGTTGGGTAGGGGCAGGATTTCATGATCCCAGTTAGGCCTCTAATGGTACCCTCCTGGCTGAGAAGAGGCCTCCATTGATTCTGTCGGGAAGGTGACCTTCTGACTACTGATTGGTGGTGAACAACCCAATTCTCCACCAGGCCTCTTCTGATGTCACTCCTGTGAGAAGAAGTAGGGGCACCCTGAGTGGGGGTGGAAGTCTAACCTCCCCATCTGATCTGCACTGCCACCACAGGATGTGGGAGAAGGGCTCATGGCCACCCAGTGTGAATGAAAGTCCCCGTTCCTCACTCTGCCTTCTCTGACCCCATCCCAGTGGGAAGTTGGAGCGTCTTGTTGACCTGTCAACAGTGGACATCTAGGCTCCCCCTCTGCCAGCTGTGAGTATGGCTCTGGGGCCACAGCCTTTCCTGTGGTGCTTGGTCTGAACAAAGTGGTTACTATCTGGCAGTTCTGTCTTGCTGTGCTGCTCTTTTCCTGGTCCTCTGTAGGAAGGAGACGTTTCTGGGAACGTTTTTCTGTCCTGTGCACATGGGCGTTTTTAGGTTGCTGGCTTCTCCATTATCCAGTCTGAGGTATACGAGGCCAAAGAGAAAACCCAGGGAATTCACCATCATGTCATTCTCGGGTTCCAAGGTCCCTAAACAGTCTGCTTCTGCTGTCTGCCAATCAGAGTATATATGTCCTATAGTTGTTTTATATAGAAGTTCTAAGGTTTTTAGTTGTATTTATTGGGAAGTGTAGGGAAATGCACACCTTCTTCATTTCCCCAGCACAAGTCACTATAGCACGTTCTCCTTCTGTTAAAGAAAAGCAATCTCCATTCATCTTTCTTTTTCTTTTTTTTTTCTTTTTTCTAATGTGTATTTATTTTTGAGAGAGAGAGTGTGAGCGGGGGAGGAGCAGAGAGAGAGGGAGACACAGAATCTGAAGCAGGCTCCAGGCTCCAAGCTGTCAGCACAGAGCCCGATGTGGGGCTTGAACGCACGAACCGCGAGATCATGACCTGAGCCGAAGTCGGACGCTCAACCGACTGAGCCACCCAGGCACTCCTCATCTTTATTTTTCAAAATTATATTGGCTATTATGTTTTGCTCTTTCAGAGACTATTTGGGATAAACGTGTTGACTTCTCTCTTAAAATCCCCATTGGGATTAGATTAAATGTAAGGTGACTCTGTGACGCAGGTATGTAGAATATTCGGTAACTAAATCGTAAGTAATCCAGGGTCTCATATCAGAATGCCTGAAAATCTTAGGTTCACACATCAGCCCTGTACACTTAATGAAGGTTCCAAGATCAGAAGAGTTTCACTTCATATGTAACCGGTTGATCATAAAGTTCTGCCCCAACAGGTCTGTCCTCTTCAGTGACTTCTGTTTTTCTACCACATCACGCTACCCTATTGTAAAAATTCAGCTTTTCCCAGGTTTCCACCCTAGTGGTAGGGCTGTGAACTCCTACAGGATGTACCATGCTAACTGGGCATTTGGTCTACTAACTTATGTCGCTGCCTTTAAATGAGAAATCTTTAAGACAACCATTGCCTGGCCTGTCCATGTTGACAAAGAATCTATAAAGCCTGGCTTTAGCTGGCTCTCCTCGAGAAAGCAGACCCCAATTTTTAAAAATAGAGCAAACAGGAGTTTCCTGAGTGTAGTACATGTCTGTGTTTGTTTTCTCCTGGTTATATAAATATAGCAAATCACTCGACAGAGAATTACATTGCATTTCCTGGGCTCCCAGGAGGGAATGTTTTCTTTTCACTTGCCATTTCTGCAAGAATGTGACAGCAGGAAGAAGGAGGTGGTGGTATTAAAACAAGGAGTTACGACTGCAAGTTGCAGAAGGAACATTTTTGGACAGATGTCGGAATAAAGAATTTCTGGTCTGGAGAGTAATTTTTATGTAAGCGAGTATGAGGCAAATCACAGCGAAATCGGAAAAAGCGGTAGTTAAGACAAAGTGGGCCTTTTACATTCACTAACAAGCACTAAAGGCTTTTTAAGTAACAACACCCTTATCCTCACAAATATACTATGATGGCTCCCCTAACTTCTCCTCGTCTCGAAGCACACGTTCCATTTCGGGGACACCGAGAACATGGCAGGATGTGTATACAGGTAGGGCAGAGTCGGCCCGAGAAGGTCTTCGTTTGACATTGTCATGTAACAAGGTCTGACTCTACGATGCCTGATTCCATTTCTTTTTGCTTAAAGATAAATTGTAGACTTGCCCAGAAGAGCCCTCTTCTGGGGGCTCTGATGGGGGGGGGGAAGGGAAGGGGAGTGGGGAGGAAGAGGAATGCTTTGTGATTCAATTACGAAGATTAGGTGACAATAGGCTTTCCTCTAGAGGAAGTACATTGTGTAGGAGACACTCACTTACTGGCAAATGAATTTAATTAAATTTGACTGGTTGAGCTTCCAGTGTCCCAAGAGAAAATTCGTTAGCTTCTTTGCTTCTTAAAATTCTTTGGCGGTAACATCTTGGAAGAAGCATTTTACTTAAGTGGAGTGTTATGGGCTGAATTATCCCTGGCCCTCAAATTCCTATGTTGAAGCCCTAACCCTTAGGACCTTGGAATGTGATTATATTTGGAGATTGGATCTTTCCTGAGGTAATTAGGTTAAAACGAGGCCATATGGTGGGCCCTCATCCAGGATGACTGCTGTCCTTATAAGAAGAGGAGACTAGGACACAAACGGGCACCATGGGACGACCACGTGAGGACATGGGAGAAGGTGGCCGTCGACAGCCCAGGAGAGGGGCCTCAGGAGAAACGACACCTTGATCTCAGACTTCCAGCCTCTGTCACCGCAGGAAATACATTTCTGTCGTGTAAGCCGCCAGTCGGTGGCACTTCGTTGTGGCGTCCCTAGCAAAGTGACACATGGTGTTACGCCACCTTAGCAGTGAAGCTGTGGAAAGTTTGTTTCTATGAATTTAAATTATAGACAAACAACAGAACGCGAAGCGAGTCATTTGTGAACCTGAGATGAGGCAGATAGAGAAGGTGCCCTTCCCTGGGCGTGCTCACTTGGACAACGTAAGGCTGCCAACCTCCTAGCTCCTGCGGGCACGAGCGCGTGCCCAGGTCATGCTGCTTTAGGGAGCCTCTAAGCTTACCAGACGCTTCCTGCTGCTGAGAGTGATGCTGCCGGGGACTGGCAGGGGCTCTCGGGGCCTTCCGAGTCTCTCCGCCCCCCTCACCAGACCTGCCTTCTGGGCTGTGCTCCCCTTGGCCTTGTTCATCTTTTTTCAGATCTCCCTCCCCCCCCACCCTGCCTTTCTCATTCCCTCCTGGGAATCTCCACCTGGGGCTGGCCCGAAGCCACCTGGGTAAGTCTTGATCCTTCTGGAGAGGCCTGTTCCAACTCCAGACTACTGGTCTACCTCGTGCTGCCTTCTTCTACTCTTGGTTTCCCTCCACTCAGTGCCGGTTGAGTCGCTGCCTCCCTGTGGGACTGATGGGTTCCAGAAAACACAGTCCCTGGTGCCTTGATCGCTGCATTCTCAGCCCTGAGCCCAGCTCATTATTACATGTACACCCACAAAATATTTGATGAGTAAAAAAAAAAAAGTCTAGAAGTTTCTGTGTGCTTCCAGAAAATCAGCAGAATAAAGGGTCTTAAAGATTCTCCTATGTTTGTACCGCCCCATTCGTGAGTTTCAATAAGTCACTGCCTCCTATATCCTCATAAGCATATGGAAGAGCCCTCCAGGCCCGGGAACAGAAGAAAATGAGGTCCATTTATCCTTTGGGCCACGTTATCAAACTCATCTCAAATTTTCACTCATCCGCACTGATTGAGCACTCTCTAAATGCGAACCGAACACCGGTGACACAGTCCTCGCCTCCGATCTGCTAGATAAACGACGGGTGTCGGCCCCCGTCATGTGTTATGGAGACAAAAACATGTGGAAAGGCTCTGGGAGAAAGCAGTGCTAAGGCACCCGTTCTGGAAAAGAAGTGGCTGGAAGTCCCTTTGGGAGCCACATCTGTGAGGCTAAAAAAGCATCCTCCTGGTTGAGTCAGTCCGCGAACTCTGGGTTTGAAGCCAACTCGACAGTGCCACTTAGACTCTTCCGGGTACGTGATCGACAGTCCGAGGTTTCACAGGAGAATGCTCAGGCCTGGGAGACAACACACCAGATCCAGACACTTGACGAAGACTTCAGGGTCAGGCCTCTGGCCCCACGCCTAACGAGCTAATCGCAAAGTCCTCGCTGCCTCAATACGGGTTTCTTCATCCTGCAAATGACAGCTTGTGGTTTTATGACAACTAAATTAGCGTAATTCAATTCGTAGCGTTTGTCTCATCATTTCAGTGTGACCTGTATTAGCTCTGGCCAACACGTGGATTTAACGAGAAAGACTCCATGAGAAATCCTGGTGCATTTCTGAACGTGCCAGCGCTGACTGACGGGACTTCTGAGACGCCCTGGGGAAGGCTGGCCGGCCCAGCCTTCCCGGCAGCCCGAACTTACCTAAGTGGATGAATTAGGAGAGGCGGTCTCTGTCCCCTGAGCTTTGCAGGAAGGATTGGTCTTTGGCCTTCCTCCTCCTACCCAACCCTTTTTCATGGAGCTCTATGAAAGCCAGAGTTCCCGTCTTTTTATGGTGGCCTTGACCTAAAATAGAGCAACTCACATCTCACATCCTATTGGCTCGTGCTGTTCAGTTGGATCCTGTTTCATCTAATATTTCCAAGGGTGGTCCTTTAAATGGCATAGAAATTATTTTCAACAGCAGGGATCTCCGTGACGCCTTCCCGGTCCCTGTCTTCCCCCATGCCCACCTAACGTATCGCGTGGTCCCCCAAGGGCACCAGCACCTGCCTCCCAGGTGCCCCTCACCCCTGCTCTCCACCCACCTTCCTCCTACAACAGAGAGAGATGTGGCCATAGGGTGTGGACATCTGTGCCACAGGGACCCCGCGACGCAGTGTTGCTTAAATCACACTGTCCAAAATGAGGCTTGAGCTCATGTCCATGACTCTGTGGCTGGCTCTTGTCAACAATGAAAAGGAAACACGCAGAAACAAGGTGGGGGAGGTCATCCAAGGGGGTCTTTGGCTCCTTGTAGCCTTTGAGGACTAGGTGTGGGGACGCGGCCAGTCTGGGACCACGCGCTACCCCGTCTTTCCCTTCCCTTAGGATATCTCCACTCTCTCGGTCTGCTCCCTCTTCTTTGTGAGAGGACTAATACCTGCCTCCTAAGGATGCCGCGAGATTAACGAGGCGAGGCAAGTCATTTGAAGTCACAGAGTAAGCACTCTGTAAATGCGAACCCCGTCCCTGGTTACCTTCGTTCGGGAGGGAAATTGCAGACTTGTGAAGGACCTTTCCGCTCCCCTCGCTCCCTCCTAGCGGTTTGCACGGAGGCATCCGATCGTGATTGGAAATTAAGCGTGTGCAAGCACTTCTCTGCGCACTAAATAATTCACAGCTGAAGAATCGGCCATAATGGGCCCACCCATCTGTATGAATTGTGAGAAAATCAGCTCTCCGAAGAGCCAAGGATGCCGGGAGTCAATACACATTTCTAAGGAGCGGCGCTGAAGCCGCGGGTGACAAGCCCTCGAGCGCCACCTACAGGCCGCGGCGGCCGTCACAGGCGGCCGGGCTCGCCCAGCTCCCAAACCCGAGTCCCTTCCCAGGGGAGTGACCGGGAGAGATAAAAGAGAGTTGTACTCAAAATTTATACGCGGACATAGACGTGTGTGTGTGTGTGTGTGTGTGTGTGTGCGCGCGCGCGCGTGTGCATGTGTGCGTGTTCCGGTGTTTCCAGTGGGGAAGCCTTGACCCCGAGCTCGATCTGCCACTCAACCTGTTTGATCTGGGGCGATCACCAGCCTCTCGGAACCTCTGCTTCCCCACTCGTAAAAAGGGAGTGACTCCACTTGCCTGACGAGACTATTTCAGTGATTCAGAAGATGACGCACAGGACACATCACAGAGCCCGAGACGGAGAATTACAGTAATAAGAAGAAGGTGGTGACAGCCCTCTGTTCATTTACCTATTGATTGGATTTCTGGGGCCTACTGTGCACCAGGCGCTCGCTGGCCCCTTCCCTCCGCAAAGCCACCGGCTCCGGAGCCCCAACTCACAGGCGGGGAAACTTGGAAGACGTTACGTGATTCTGAAGCACTGTTATGCTGGGAGAGACTTCATATAAACACTCTCGTATCTCTTATCTGGGTAAAGACAAACTCAGTGGAATTGGTTGGAACATTCCAACCGACAGCATACGCATTAGCCAGGGAGTGACTTTCAGAAATTATCTGCAGGTTAATGTATTAGTTTCTATTGCTACATAACAATCACCACGTCACTACAGACAGGCTTAAAATGACACACACTTATTACCTCCCAGTGTCTCTGGGCCAGAAGTCCAGGCGTTCTGAGCTGGGTCCTTGTCTGAGATCAGAGAGGCGGTAACAGGGGTGCCCACCGGGGTTGGGTTCCCGTCAGAGGCTTCGTTGGGGGTGCTCCTGCGGCTGTAGGATTCACGGCAGTCTCCTTCTCCAAGGCCAGCAGCGGAGACAGGAGGGCCAGCCTGCCGGCAACAGAGTCTTTAATAACACGCTCTGACCACAGAGTAACAGGCCAACCCCTTGACCATTTGCATCGGCATAAGCAAGCCACACTCTGAAAGAGGGGACCCTTCGGAGGTGTGAGCACAGGTGGGCAGACGCCTGAGGGTCTGTCCACACCTCGTTCCCAAAACATACCAAGTAGGAAAAGGAGAAGTACATCTTATTTCAGAAAATAAAACAGCTCTAAAAAAAAAAGAAAGAAAAGAAAAGAGAATGGATCCAAGATGTGCCATATACCTCACGGCAATGATGCCCACGACAATTCTGGAGAAGGGGAATACTTCTCAACGGTCCAGGAGCTTGCAAGCTTAAGTTTCAGGACTAAGAAAATGCTGAGGGTTTCTGAAAGAAAAGGAAGTGAACAGGTAACGGGACGACAAAATTCCTTAAGACTGGCGTCGCCACCCTTTAGGTTTTAAGGAAGAAAAAAAATCTCATTTGGCAGATAAAAGTAAACTGCTTATCAATCAAATAGTCGCTGACTGATTGCCTAGAAGGGCCACCTCCGAGCGTCCGGATGCCTCCTGGGATCACTGTCGGTGGTGAGGGAAAACGGCACTGGTCCTGTGGTCCTGTGACCTCCCAAGCAACTCAGAGCCTCACCAAAAGATGATGTCCCTGCTCCTCTCTACAACCCAGATGAACGAGACTGAGAAATGAGAGCTAATTGATTGTGACACAAGAGTGTAATTTCCCAACCTGCTGTCATGTGTGGGCGGCATTCAACATGCAAATGGAACCTTAAAAACAGAGTATTATTGGTTTTAACGAAGCATTTTTTAAAAGTTTTTATTTATTTATTTTGAGAGACAGAGACAGTACCGGCGGGAGAGGGGCGCAGAGAGAGGGAGAGAGAGAGAGAATCCCAAGCAGACTCCACACTGTCGGTGCAGAGCCCGACGCAGGACTCGAACTCACGAAACCGTAAGATCATGACCTGAATAGAAACCAAGAGTCGGACGCTTAACTGACGGAGCCACCCAGGCATCCTTAGAAGCATTTGTTTTTAAAATATGGCTAGACAAATGAACCAGTGGAGAAAATAGTCTAGAAACAGACTTCGTATGTTATCCAGAAGTGGCATTTCTTTTTTTTTTTCTGTTTTCTTTTTTAACGTTTATTTCTTTTTGAGACAGAGAGAGACAGAGCATGAACGGGGGAGGGTCAGAGAGTGAGGGAGACACAGAATCTGAAACAGGCTCCAGGCTCTGAGCGGTCAGCACAGAGCCCGACATGGGGCTCGAACTCACGGACTGCGAGATCGTGACCTGAGCCGAAGTCGGACGCTCAACCGACTGAGCCACCCAGCCGCCCCCAGAAGGGGCATTTCATTAGTAGAGAACCATCCACTCAAGGAAAATTGGCTGTCCTACAGAAAAATCGCACCTTTGTTTTCCTATCTTACACCACGCATGCACACGTGTGCGCACACACACACACACACACACACACACACCACAGTGTATTCTAAATGGATTAAAGACCTACCTGTGAAAGCCGACTGAAATTTTTGGAAGGAAATACAGGCAGCTCCTTGTGCAACACCAGGATAAGGAAGAAACTGCTGAGCAGGATACAATGCGTAGTGTAAATGTTGATTGTGTTAAATATATAAAAAACTTGATTATGTTAAAGATAGATGTAATGTTATATTTTAAATTATGTTAAAAATATAAAAAACTTGACTGTGTTAAGAATAAAAAGTTTTGTGAGGCAGAGACTATAAACAAAGTCAAAGCCAGAGATCTATTGGAAAATATATATTTCATTTATCTGGCCAACTAAGGATTAATATCCAAAAATACGTAAAGAACCCCTATAACACAGTAAGAAAATGGCAAGCCGCTCAACAGAAACAGTCAAGAGCTAGAAAAGACTCCATGAAAAAGAAAACCAGGTGGCCAGGAAATATGAAAAGGCGTTCAACCTCTCTAGTAATCAGGGAAACGCAAATTAGAACCGAATTAAAAGTGCAAAGGAAAACCGTTAGCAAGATACCATTTCACCCACGTGGGTTGGTGGCCAAAGTTGTGGCCTGCAGTCCAGCACAAAATGACACTGTCTGTGTGACGGATTGATTTCTCCGGATGCCGAGACAGTGCCGTGTGTTACTCTGAAGCCTAAGATACAGAGGGGGAAATGCAGGGATCCAAAAGAGGTGAGAAGGCCCTGGTCCCTTACAGCACCACCCCCTGCAAGGCCCCAGGGAGAGACATGGGGCCAGGGCCCTCCGTGGGCTCTCATCCTGGGGAGGAACCTTGCTCCCTGGAACTTTTCTGGGAAAGCCGGCTGCCCCACCTGGGAACCTTGGAGCCAGTGAGGGTCTAGGCTGTCCTGCTGGGAGACGGGGAGGCCTTGATCCCACCTAGCTCACCCAGAGGTCCAGCCAGTGACCCACAGGGAAACCTTGAGGTCATTTTGAGACAAGGCTCTTGGCGCCCCAAGAGATATCAGCTTAGGTGCGGTCTTGGTGTAAGATAGGCCGGGGTGTTTGCCTGTATCCCAAGGGCCTTACACAGCGAAGGGGAGGTAATCCAATGTACAGTTTAGGAAATTGAGTCGGACCTCTAGAATGGATGAGAAGCTCGGTCCTGCAGGGTTGGGGGCAGGGGGCTCGGAGGCTGCTGGTGTCCCCCTTGTAAGAGGTGACGTGGCTTGCATGGAGGGAGCAGAACTGGGTTTCTCTGAAACAGGAAACTAGGAGGAAAATGAGTTTTAGGTAAAAAGATATGTCTTTCCGTGAAAGATTTGTGAGTTTGATGAGCCAGTGCGCCATGCAGGCGGAAACATCCAGAAGGCACTCGGGTATGTGAGTATGGGCATGAAACATTGGATCTGGGCTTACCAGTTCACCGAGAGCCGCTTCCTTTGGGGTTTAGCTCTGTCTTCACGCTGCTAAGCCAACCTAAAACGGCTTCTACTGTGATCCCCAAATTCTGGCCAGCAGCCGCGGGAGCCCCACGTTTCACGGATCGCGCCCAGAGAAGGGAAGAGAGGCAGAGACTTTGTCCAGCACTTCTGGTAAGCCCTTCAGCTGACTGGTCCCCAGCTGATTCCACCGCCACCACTTTGCCCGGACCCGAAGTCAAGCGCAGAGCCAGCCCCCGCTAAGGCCATAGGCATTCCCAAACTGAAACTCGGGGACGTCAGAAAGGCGAGGGGGGAAACAGGTGTCATGGTGACAGCCAGCAACTGTCCCCTGAAACTGTTCAAGGAAGCTGGCCAGTTGAGCTCTTCTCTGACTTCATTGTCTCAGCTCTCTCGGGGGCTCAGACACTGCAGAGCAAGGAGCTGGGGGGATCTGGGGCCGTGGGTCCGATCCGGAGAAAGCCGGTACAAGGCGGGATGGCGGCTGGGGAAGCGGCAGCACAGAGGAGGGGGCTTGCCTTGTCTTGAGAGCCGAGGCCGAGGCCAGGAATCCACAGCCCTGGGAGCTCAGCCAGCAGAGGACAGCACGGGGAGGGTCACATCTCAGCAACTGCCCGGTCCTGGGAGGGACCTGCATGGGGGCCGCTCCCCTCCCCGGCTGGCCAGGGAGTGGCCTAGAGACCCGACTCTCCCCCCTGGGGGACCCTCAGAGAGCTCAGCGCTGATTTACTTCTTCCCTTGTTTGGCTCTGTTTTCATTGACTGAGTTCTCCGGCTCTGGGCTGGCGGTCAGACAAAGTTGAAGGACAAGAAGCAGTTAAGTGATAAATTTTCTCATGCACAGCACACAGACCAGAGCCCCCGTGGGCTGCAGAAAGGTATGGCATTCACTCTGGAGAAGGATTTCAGGAACCATCCGTGGCGCCTTTTAATTCTAAGAAGAAGACACGAGAGGCTCGCGTCAGCCACTCTCTTCGAAAAGCCAACTCGTGGTTTCACCAGGGTTCTCTTTTCTCCGTTGCCATGATATCTGCCACTGTTTTAAAAGCCACACGTCCAGGGGCACCCAGGTGGCTCAGTCGGTTAGGCATCCGAGTCTTGATTTCGGCTCAGGTCATGAGCCCGTGGCTTGTGGGTTCAAAACCCGTGTCGGGCTCCGTGCTGACAACGTGGAGCCTGCTTGAGATTCTCGCTCTCTCTTCTCTCTCTCTCTCTCTCTGCCCCTCTCCTGCTTGTGCTCTCGCTCTCTCAAAATAGAGAAATACACTTAGAAAAAATTAAAAACTAAAAATAAAAACCATACATCCAGCAGCCCCGTGCCTTTTGGGGTCTACAGCATGTCTGAGCAAGGAGCCACCTGACGGCAGGACGCCGGGTCCCGGGAGGCTCACGACCATTTTCTCTCCTCCAGGGGCTCGCCTGCGTGCAGGTGACACAGGGCTGGCTGGGGAGCACAGAGCAGATTGGGGAGAGCCTCTGTGGCAGTTTGAGGAGCTGCTGTGGAAGGAGACCTGGCCAGAGAGGCTCTGACTCCAAGGCAAAGGGCTTCGCCCACACCTCTGACAGCGATGCGGGTGGGTCACAGAGGAGCCACCGGGCGGAAAGCAGTTCGGTGTTTGTCCAGGTGGTACGCACAGCCATCCATGACCAGAGGAACAAGCTGACCTGGCCTCACCGAGGGCCACGAAATTTATTAGCACGTTATCCCTGCTCTAATCACACCTCGATGTCTTCCTGAAGTCCCCGTGTCTGAAAACGTGCTCGGAGAAAGATCTGCCCAGGGAGCGCGTATTTCACTGTCACAGACGACCTGGTCAACCTTGAACCTATGTCTCGTTCCACATCCATTCAGGGGCATGTGAACCTGTACAAGCCCCAGAGACAAAGCCTTGAAAGGAAGACAAGTCTCCCACCGTGAGGGTGTCCAAGCTGAGAACTGGTTTTGTCTGGCGGCCGCAGACCTTGACGCCCACATAACCATCGCCAGCACGCCGCTCACCTCTCTGGGTTTGTCAGCCGTCATCCAACGAGACCAGAAGCCTCTTTGCTTCCCACCCCACTCGGGTTTATCGGTACTTAAGAGGTTTTGTAGCTTTTGCTGATGATTGATGATGCGCAGAGCCACGGACGTACGAGAGGGGAGAAAGGAGAGGCTCACCGCAAACGTCCCAGCCACCAGAGGGAGGAAGGCCCAGATGGCAAACGTCAAATCGGTGCCTCCCACGGGGGCAGATGGAACTGGAAGACTTAGATGAGAATGTTATCCAAGCACTAGTAAGAATTCTCAAGGAGCTGCACCAAAAGCATAAAATGACTTTGCAGAAGCAAATACATGCTCTTCAAACTTCAATACGTGAAACAAAAAACAGGATGGTCTTTGTTCAGATTGTCTCCGGAAGACCAAGTAGAAGAAAACCTCGGAATGCAGAGCAACCATGCAAAGAGGGAAATCACGAGGAGAAAGATAGGAGCCTTCGAGCACAGACCCAAGCAGACGGGACGTGTAGCCATAGAAGCGCAGAGAAGAGATCCGTAAGCAAACACAACCGACGTGATCTACGTGAAGGATCAGACCCGCAAACTGGCCGATCGAGTATATTTAAAGGGACACATGCTTGGGGTCATGGGTTGAATTGCGCTCCCCCTCCCCAAATTTGTTAAAGTCTTAACTCCCTCAATCTCAGAATGTGACCTTGTTAGGAAATAAGGCTATCACAGATGTAATTAGTTAAGACGAGGAGTGTGGGTGTTGGGGCGGGGGGGTGGTCCTAATCCAAGATGACTGGTGTCCTAATAAAAAGGGGAAATTTGGACACAGAGGCAGACACAAGTAGAGGCAAGAAAATGTGAGGACTCCTAAAGATACCCGTCCAAGCCGAGGAGAGAGCCTGGCACAGATCCCTCCCTCACGGCCTTCAGAAAGAACCAACCTTACTGACTGTCCTTGACCTCAGACTTGCAGCCTCCAGGTCGGGGAAGCCGGCCCATCTGTGGGCCTTTGTCATGACTGCTCTAGCAAGCCAATACACTTGGCAACAGCCTGATGAAATTGCTGAATTAGAAGAAGGACACAAATCCTAAACGAAAAGACAGAGAACACCAGATGGTTATAATGTAACAAGAGAATCAGAGCGGCATTGAACTTGGCTCCCAGGACAGTGACACTTTTTCAAGGGTGGCCCACACTGGTTGTCATTCATTTCTCTCTTCCCCTTTGCTCTGGAGCCCTCGGTCTCCCCACCCAGGTGTCTGTTGTTGAGACCTGAATGGCTGTCCCTCGTGAAGTGCACACAGTAAGGACCGCTGGTGACCTCAGCAAGAGCGTGGCCATGGCTGTTCTCTCAGCCCTCCTCCAGCCTCCCTGGACGTACCTCGCCTCCAGGCCCCACCAGCGGAGGGCTCCCCAGCTCCGTCTCTTGCTTCTTCTGCTTTTAATCAACGCTCACTCCTTGGGTGACCTCTCATCCAGTGTCAGGGCTTGGAATGCGAACAAGGTGCTGAAGGCTCCCAAACTTACCCAGAATTCCAAGCTTGCACATCCGCCGGCCTCGGTCAGCATCTCTGGCTGAACATCCTACGGGCGTCTATCTACACTGGATGCCCTAGAAAGCAGAGTGGGACAAACTGGGGAGACCAGGACTGAGGGAGAGCCAGTGTGACAGAGTGAGAGACCGAGGGGGCACTGCTGGGCCCACGCACAATCAGGGGACTGTCGTCACACATGGGTGAGTTGCAGGACCTGGGGAGAGTCGATCTGCAGGGGGTCAACCCACCAGCTCCAACCTCCCCTGCTCACGGTCTCAGCCCGGCGCCCCTGCTCATGTGGGTGGCCTGTGTGTGGTCACCTCAACAGAGACAGGGAGTCTCCGGAGCGGGTCCCCAGGGCACGTGGTGTGGCCCTGCAGCAAACCCACACGGAGGGTCCCCAGGGGTGGAACGGGGCACCCTGCCGCCCCTCCCACGTCAGTCTAGAGCAAGCCCAGCCTGGCCAAAGCCAAACACCTCATCTGATCATTTCCATCCTCCAATGCTGTCCCGTAGTGGTTGCAGCCGCCATACTTGCCCGTGTTGCCCTGAATTAGGGGCAGACTGGCCTTGGGAGTCTCATCCACTTGCAGTCACGTGGCGGTTGAAGCCGGGGTCACCACCTCCCATGTCCAGGGACTGGCCTGCCCCTCGCGACCCTACTCTCACTCCTCTCTCCAAGCCTGAGGCGGAAACGGTCTTTCCATCTACACGACGGAGCAAAAAATTTTTTTTGATTACGTGTGACTGTAAATTGACCGGCCTTTTGAAATTCTGTGATTGGCAGGCATTGGCATCTGCATTTAAGAACACGGGAAGGGTGCTTTGTATTTTTAAAATAAAAAGCACTACCTTTTCAAGGTGTCACTTGAAGTGTATAATTTGCACCCACTTAAAAGTGTCTACCGTGGTGAATTTTGAAAACTGTATACTCTTGTAACCATCTCCACGTTCAAACTGCAAAATATTTCCATCCCTCCTGGAAGTCTCAGACAACCCTGGAGATGCCTCCTACCACTACAGATTCCCGTTTCCTGTTCCAGAACTTGACACGGAGTCGTACCGTGGGCAACGTTTTCTGTGTGGTCTCCTTCGCTCTGATGTTTTCGAGACCCACCAGTGTGTGTGTGTGTGTGTGTGTGTGTTACTTTTATGGCCGAGTAGTGTTCCCTTCCTTGGGTGTGCCATAGCTGGTTTTCCATTCACCTGCTGATGGACACTGGGAGGCTTCCCATGCTTGGACACTAGGACTAAAGCCACTATGCACATTCCTGCACAATGCCGCGGGCAGACCCATCTTTTCATTCTCTTGGGCAACCTCTTAGGAGGAACGTGCTCCCTCCGGAGATCCCCTTCTGGCTCCAAATGTACAGAATCTGCCCAGCAAAGCCCAGGTGTCACCCCAGCCCTGGGGAGGCTTCTGTCTTGGGGACTTTCAACTCTTGTCAACCCACCTCTGCAGGAGGGAACTGATCTCTGGATGGAAAGGCACCTGGAACACACTTCTCTCCACTGATATTTATGCCCCAGCACACTTGATGGGGCATCAAACAGCCACCCTGCCCTTTTTTTCTGGCTGTGAACTAAAATTATTTCTAGGAAAAGAGACAGAGAGGGAGCTCAGTGAATTAATTCGTGTGTTTTCTAGCGGCCTCTAGTGGCATTTGTCAGAACTGCATCTCAGTCGGTGCTTTGGAGACCCCTGACTGCCCCAAAAGGCTGAGGACACCCTCCCCCCCCCCCCCCCCCCCCGCCCCCAGCCTCTCCTTCCCTCCCCCGCCAAAACTAGTTCCGGCTCGGCTGAAAATACACCACACTCCTACGCAGCTAACCCTGTGGGGTAAGACTGGCTTCTCGTCCCATTAAAAAAATCAAAACTGCTTACCACCGGTTTCTCTTTGCCACTCCCTATGATTCCAAAACCCCAACCTTGTGAATTAGAAATTCACGGTTTGTAGGGATAGATGTAGTTAATACGGCAAATTTCTCAGTTTCTGTTATTCTGGTTATTCCGTCTTGTATTAGCGGGAGCCCGGTTGCTATACCCACGTGGTTTTGTTTCCAGTTAAAGTGAGTGAAAAAAGCCACCGCGGGTCACAAGGAAAGGAACTCTGAGCACAAACCTTTTCAGAGCATTCTTGGTCACAGTGTCTCTTAGAGGCACATTTGGCGAGTAAAGACCAGATCGTGTAAACTGCCCACTCTCGCCAAGGGGTCTCCCCTCGTGCTGCTGGGTTTTCCTCAGACAACGGAATACCGCGGACATTCGAGAATGTATTTTGCTTCTGAGCCCATCTGCTGGATCTCCCTGGTTCTTCGCGCGACCCCCAGCACGGCAGGCTGCCACCGGCATGGGTCACCACGCTAATCTAACGATCTTGCCTGGGGTCAGTTTGGAGAGGGTCTTGTGTGGTTCCTGTGGCCCAATCCATTGGACGGACGTCGGACGGAACGTTTCACCCACAGTGAGATCTGTGCCTGCTGTTCCAGCGTGTCAAGAGCGCAGTTTGCCACTAAGCAGTCTCATTTCCTTCCACCAGGTTTCTACGCAACTGTTTCCGCAAAAAAAATGCCCCCAAGGTATAACCAAGCTAATGACATTTATTAAGAGAAGACACCTAGTGCAATGGACACGCATATTGATAGGACCTACATCATCACCAGCTCTCATCAGACCACTCACTGCACTTCATGAAGTGAGCGCTGTAAGTTTGTAAGAAAGGAATGAAATACAGAACCATTCTGTGCCCCCATCCAGCTCCTACATCGCCACATTGTCTTCTTGATGTGCACTTAAAAAACTTTGCTTTGGATGTCTTTATTTTTAAGACAGAAAGCACGAGCAGGGGAGGAGCAGAGAGAAAGGGAGACAGGAACCGAAGCGGGCTCCGCGCGGACAGCACAGACCCCAGCACGGGGCTCGAGCCGTCAGCACAGAGCCTGATGCGGGGCTCAAACCCACAAACCGTGAGATCATGACCCGAGCCAAAGTCGGACGCGTGACCGGCTGAGCCCCCCCAGGCGCCCTCATGCAGTATTTTTAAAAGCAAAGTTAGGATGTGGTATGTGTGCTCCTGTATTCACTCAGGAACAAGATTTTGCAGCAGGTCTGATCAGGGGTATGATCTTGGAGGACTGAGGATCGAAACCAAACGCGGGGGCATCTGTCACAACCACAGGGGTTCAGAAGAATAAGCGATTTCCACCAGCAGCCAGCCCTGAGAGCGATGAACACCTCTTTGGGTTTTCCCTACGTTCGTGATAAGAGGAAATGCTACATTTCACTCAGAGGTTAGTGAAAATAAACATGTGGTTTCCCCACCACGTTCACAGGCAGGTCTGGAGGCGGGGGGGGGGGGGGGGGGGGGGGGGGGGGGGAGGGGGGCACCTGCAGGGCTCCAGGGCCCTGCCAATGTCTTCTGAGATCCAGGAAACGCTGGGGACTCTAGATGAAAGTGGATCGTCCACAGAAAGACTCCAGGAATCTATAGTCCTCACAAGCCCTGAAAACAGTGGGCAGCAAGTCGCCAGTGCGCTCATGACAGTGGGGAAAGTTTCTGTCCTTTGTCGCTGGCAGAGGCAGGGACCTGATCTAATTACACCTGAGGGACCCTCATCGGTGGCCACAGCTGGCTTCTGCCCAAGGCATCACTGAATGGCAACTGTGCTACCCCGGCGGGGGTGGGGGTGGGGGTGGGGGGAAACAGCCTGTTTTCACAGTTATTTCTTGCGCAATAACCTTTCTCTTGAGAAAGTGGGAACGTTCCCTGTCTTGTTCATCACGGAATCCAGCCAACTGAACTGCACACACTCAAGAAGTATTTGTTGGGGCGCCTGGGTGGCTCCGTCGGTTGAGCGCCCGACTTCGGCTCAGGCCGTGATCTCGCGGTCGGTGAGTTCGAGCCCCGCGTCGGGCTCTGTGCTGACCGCTCAGAGCCTGGAGCCTGTTTCGGGTTCTGGGTCTCCCTTCTCTCTGCCCCCACTCCACTCTGTCTCTATCTCAAAGATAAATAAAGATTTAAAAAATTTAAAAAAAAAAAGAAAAGAAAGAAGCTGGAGTCCTCTATCATTGCTGGCGGGAAAGCAAAATGGTGCCACTGCTTCTGAGAACAGTTTGGGAAATTTCTTAGAAAGATCGCTGATTCACCGTATGACCCAGCAATTCCACCCCTAGGAGCCTACCTGAGAAGTGAAAACCTATGTGCACATCGGTTCACAGCAGCACTATTCATAATACCCAGAAGCTGGAGAAATGTAAACACCCACCGACAGATGAGTGGCTACACCAACGTGGCCTATCCGTACGATGGAATCCTACGCAGCCGTAAAGCGAACTTCTGACACGCCCCGCAACACGGAGGGACCGCAAGAACATCGTTCGGTGAAAGAAGCCAGAGGCAAAATGCCACGTACCGTCTAATTCCGTCTAAATGTCCGGCAAAGGCGAACCCGTGGAGACAAAAACCAGAGAGCCCAGGGCTGACGTGCAGGAAGGATCTTTGCGAGGGGATAGAAATGTTCCGAAGTTAGATTCGGGTGAAGATCGCACGCTTAGCACATTTACTGGACGTCACCGAATTGTACACCCGGAATGGGTGAATTTTACGGGAGTCAATTACAGCACAGTTCAGCTGTTGAGAAAAGAGCGATGGTCAGGCCAGTGGAGTCTGAAAGGTCCTGGAGGAACCTCGACCTGAAGGAAAGGGAAACGCCTCCTCCGGGGCCCAGAAGGAACTCCCTGTTACAAAATGCTGTGGGTCTCCCGGGGTGAGCAGTGCGGAGATACGGTACCTCAGAGCCTGGAAACAAGGTAAAAGCCAGACGTGGAAGTGTCGTATCTACAGGTGGGAAGGCTGGGCCATTCCTCACCTGCAACAGTCACGCAGACACCCAGTCACGTCGGGTTTAGTGCCGTGGCCAAAGTACACCCTGGTGCTACCCACGGGGAGAGCTGTGTGTGGACACCAGTAGCAGGAGGAAGGGTCCTGAACACTAAAAACCACCTTTCAGGCAACTCGCACGTTCGTTTCTTCACTCTCTTTCCGGGCTCTCAAAGCCTAATTTGTGCATCTCAAAGTCACGGCGAATCTTCTTAAAATTCTACGGTGGCATGGAGTTTTTTTTAATTGAGGGAAAAAAAATTTTTTTGGGAGAGACAGAAAGTGTGAGTGGGGGAGAGGGGCAGAGAGAGAGAGAGAATCCTGAGCAGGCTCCATGCTCAGTGCAGAGCCCGAGGTGGGGTTCAATCCCACGACCCGGGCAGGATCACGACCTGAGCCGAGATCAAGAGTCAGACACTCGACCGACTGAGCCACCAGGCGCCCCATGGTTGTACGTTCTTGGGATCGGTTTAGACTGGCGTTCCCCCAGAGAGGTGGCTTTGGTGTAGGTTTCCATTAAAGACACCGTAGTGAGGAGACACTTTCTAGTAAGGAATGAAGAGGGCTCTTCTGGGCATGTCTACAATTTATCTTTAAGCAAAAAGAAACGGAATCAGGCATTGCAGAGTCAGGCCTTGTTACGTGCCCATGTCAAACGAAGACCTCCTCGGGCCGGACTCTGCCCTACCTGTACATACATCCCTCCTTCCGAGAAAAAGGAGAAGCTTCAACGCGGAACTGGCATGAGTTGGGGCAGCAGCACAGGGAGGGACCAGGCTGCCCTTCCTCCCCCCAGTTCCCCTTAACCTGCCTGCACCCCGCCTCCCCTCCACTAAGAAAGATCGGGAAGCAGGTAACACCACTCACCTGAACTCAGCCCCCTGGTGGATGTGACAGCGAATGACACCCGCACTTTACTACCTAGAGCCCGGGTGCAGGGGCGGTAATACCCATCCTGGGCTGGCGGGTATCCGTACAGCTGCCTTCTGGAGTTATCTCACTTGGTCCTGTGTCTCCCCGGGTAGCTGCACATGCCCCTAAGGCCTTCCAACACACAAGGGATGGTTTATCAATCTGCTTCTCTGCCTCTGGGCAACATTTCCCACTAAGGCCTCAGCACAGCAGAGTGGGAAAAAGTGAACAGGACAAATTCCAGAAAAAGCAATACTAGGGAGTTAAAAATGCTAACTTGCTCTTTTTTTCTCGAGAGAGAGAGAGAAAGAGAGAGTGTGTGGGCAGCAGGGGAGGGGGGGTAGAGGGAGAGGGGGAGAGAGACAGAGGATCTTAGGCAGGCTCCACGCCCCGATGTGGGGCTCAAACCCACAATCATGACCTGAGCTAAAATAAAGACTCGGGTGCCTAACCTGCTGAGCCACCCAGGACCCCCTGTCCCGTCTGGTCCTTTTTAAAAACATGTATGAGCACCAAGCCAAGGCTCCTCAGTCCTGCTCAGCTTTATCCCCACCTACGCCTGCAGGCGAGCAGTGTTCCAGGCCCGGGGGCTCGGGACTGGCACTGAGACATCACTGAGGGGCACTGCGAGAAATTCCTCCAGCAGACTAGCTCCCTACCCACCGGAGGGCACAGAGCCCCAAGATACATGGTCACCATGAAAAAAAGCAAGGCAGGAAACAATCTGTAGAGAAGGGGACCGCGTACGCATTAAAATAAAGGGCTACAGATGAGAACATACAGGTATGTTTCCTCACGCGTGTACTAAAAACTGGGTGGACCCTTAACAAGCCAATGACGGGAGTTTACCTGGAGGGACACGGGGCGGACGGGATGGGCCGTGTCTCTGACCTGCAGGAGCGAATTCACTATGCAGTACTTAAGTGAAACAGAAATACAGAATTATGACAGCGCTATCCTGGTTTCAACACCTGACCCCGGGGCTCATGTCCTCGCGGGCCAGTGCCAGGGAGGCTAAACCCAGGCTTCCCCACCTAAATAAAACCTGAGTCCTATTTCAAGAGCCAATGGCTGCGTGCTCACCAAGTATCATGCCAGGAAGTACTTAGTCTCTAGTACTTTGGGGACTGGTGAGGAGGGAGGCGGGGGCGTGGTGGGAGGGGGACAGACCTTCCGTAGGTCACCTTGGCTCATGGTGGCGAGGTTTCCAGACGGTACCCCGAGCTCCATTTACTCTGAAAACTTAACCTCTTAAAAGTTAACCTCAAACCTCCCCCCACCCCCCAAAAAACGGTTTAAATGTTCCTGTAAGAATCCCACACAGAACGGACATCTGTGTAAGATCCGTTTCAAACAAAGGTGTAAAAGCACCAAGTCCCCCCACGTAGGTACCGACGCCGGATTTCCGAGGAGGAACCGAATGTCAAGGGAGCCTATTTAAAAAATGTTTCCGTGTTGAAAGAAGCAAGAGGTGTTCTTGATTTGGGGGGGGGGGGCTACCGTATACGGTGGCGTTTGGTCCAACCCCCTAAAATTAGTACAGAAAAATCAGCCATCGCTCTGACACGCTGTTCCAACAAAGACCGCTCGTCAAAAAAACAGAAGAACTGAAAAAGCTATTTGGGGCTTTGCACGGCTTGACGAAACCAATCACACGTACACGAGTTACTCAGCAGCTGCGGCCGTCTTCCCGCCGTGGGATGGACGGGGACGGGCGTGCGGCCCGCGCACGGCGCGCGGGACGTTTATCTGAATCCTGCAACTTGGCTCTAACGTCAGTGGTTCCAGAACCTCTCCGCCAAGTACCCGTTGTCCAGCGGACTCCAGAAACTCAGTCACCTTCCTGAGGACGTAAGAGGCTTTACGGTTAGAGCCGTAACAAAAGATGCTGTGTTTACCCAACAAGCAAAATCCCCCAATTCAAAGCCTCTCCCGCTCCGCAAAAAAAGCCCTGCCAACTTTTCTGCAGAGCCTCTGCTGGGGGCTCCAAGGCGCCGGCGGCCTGGGCCGCTGTCCCCGGCTGGGCACCGAGGGCTGGGGAGCCAAAGCGGCAGCTGCTGCCCGCCTGTGCCCGCGGCCAGGTGACAGTTCCCATTTTCCACTCTCAGGTGTCAACCCAACGGTTAAACCATCAGGTCGATGGAAACGGGAAGCAGCCCTATCCGATCCTGAGTTCTTTTCCTCCGCACCTCAGACCACACTCGCCAGGAGCAGGGGGCTGGGGGGGGGTTCTGGGGGGCGGGGGTGGTGTCCCAGTCCCAACCGCCCAGTCATGCCGCTTCCTCTGCCAAGCAGGGAGGCCCTCCGGTCTCAGGATACACATTCCGACATCCTAGCTCGTGTGTCAGCAGCATTCTGCCAAAGCAGCGGGTGAGGGCTGCACACGACGGCCCTGAAGCTCAAGATGACCTCAGGGGCGGCACCATCACGTGGTCCGGTCTGTGGCTCCGTGGCTCGCCCCCCTTCCGGCCGCTGGTACAGGCAACATCTTGGTCCCATCCAGACCCTCCGGGGAGCAGAGAGGGCAGTTCTCCAGCACACGTGATGCAAATTCCCCGCTGAGCCTCGCCGGCCCCAGTGCCATGGACCCACTGCCACCAGCTCCGATGGCCCCCTCCCAGGCTGGCACTGGGGCCAGGCTGCCTGCCGGTCCCCCCGCAGCTGTGCTGCTACAGCGGCCCCTCTCCTGACCGGAAGCCCTGGAACCCCCGGAGGGGGGCCAGTTCATTCGGGCTGAACTGCCCAGCGAGCAGAGGCACAGGCGGCCCTGGGCGGTGGTGCAGGCAGCCCATTCCCAACTCACCGCCTCGCCCCCACCCCCGCCCTGCTCCAGAGCCCTGGGAAGTGCCGGGCTGCAGGTCCCCAGCTCTCAGGGGCCATGGGACCTCAGGAGGAGACAGGCTAAAACCCCAGACCAACTTCACGTCATCGGCCAGGAAATCATCTCCGAGAGACCCTAGCAGAAGAGCGACGGCATGGGTTTGCATCTGTCACGTGGCAACGTAAGTCCACACGCGGACGGAGTTGCCGGTCCTGGACGCGACCGCCCCCCCCCACCCCGACCCACGGCAAACACTCAGCCCCAGGGCATCGCCGTGGGGTCACGCAGCACCTCCACTGCCCCACGTCCTCGCAACCCGCAGAGAGCCGACCAAAAGTTCTGTTTCGCTTTATTGGATACGCCAGGTATGGGAGTTACAAGTGAGAGCCACCGGGATGCGGGGGTGGCGCTGTCCCGCCAGCTCGGACATGAGCAGACCTCGCCTCCACGTGGCAGGAGCGCGAGCAAACGAACACACGAGCAAGATCTGGTGGCATCCCGGCGCGGGTGGCGCAAACGGTTAAATTACTAAAGCGCACGATACGTCAAGGGAAATGGTGCAGGAAACCACATAAGTTACAGTTTTCGGGCCCGTACATGATTCTCAAGACACAAAAGAACAACACCGTGCCCTGTACGACGTCGCTCCTCGCGTTTCCAAACCCAAGAAACGCTTTCCAGAAAAGTGGGCAAGATACACATGCGGGAGAATTCAAACCATTTCACAAAGATACAAAATCCCATCGGTGGGTTTCTCTTTTTTAAGGCACATTTTCATTGAAGGCACACAGAACTCCCAGTGCAGGAGCCCCGGGCTCGTGGGACGCTGGTCGGTGGCAGCGTCCTGTTCCCGCCGATCCTGGGTGGCTGGAGGGGGAGACCGACCCTGGCTGGCGGGGGGCGGCGGGGAGAAGGCAGGCCTCCCCCGTCCTCACACAGGCCAGCCGCCGGGAATCTCAAAGCCCGAGGTCGCCCCTCGCCGCCCCCCGGGGCCTGTTTTCCCAAAGTTTCATCACATTCGATCCATATGCCAACTGGAGGGAAGATGCCGCCTACGTTCCCGCCGAGCACGGGCAGAGAGCACCGCCGGTCTGACCTCAGGGAATGCAGGCCGTGCAGGTGGGTGCCACCCATTTTCCCGGGCCCCCGCCCCCGCCCGGCTGGGTGCCACGAGCACCCACACCCTCCAACCACGAGTGGCCACCGCGGCAGCTCTGTGCCCAAGAGGACGACGGAGGAACAGATTTCGCACGGTGACACCGCAAACCAGCCCGGTGGGGGTTGCCCAAGCCTCCCCGGGTGCCCGGCGGCCCCGTGCCCCTCAAGCTTCCAGCTGGCCCTCGGCCTCACCCATCTGCAGAGTGTCATTGTCCCCCAGCAGCTCGGTCTCCGGGACAGAGCCGTCCTCCTCCTCGGCTTCCTGCACGGGGCTCTGGGCCGCGTCCTCCGGGGTGTTCTGTGCGTCCTCGGTGGCCTCGGAGAGCAGGGCCGCCCTGTCCGCCATGGACGTGTTGGAGGGCGCGGTGGTGACGTAGCCCGTGCTGGTGGAGCCGCTGCCGCTGTGGTGGGAGCCAGGCTTGGGGACCACCTGGGCGGGCACCTGCTGCGGGGCCATCTGCATCGGGATCTGGACCGGGTAGAAGTTGGGCAGGTAGGCCCCGTAGGCTGGCACGGGCTGGTACCCGTTGACGGGGATGTAGAGCTGGGGAGGGGGCACCATGGGCCTGATCTGGCCCTTCATGGGCATGAACGGGGGCTGCGGGAAGGGCTGGGCCTTCGGCTTGGGCCCCCCGTAGCGGGCGTTGCTGACGTTGCTGACGGGGCTGGTGCTCAGGGAGCTGGTCTGCGTGGCATTGCTGGCCCCCGAGGTCTGCGCCGAGCTGTTGTAGGCGGACAGGTTGCCCCAGGCCCGGAGCCGGCCGTGGATGTCCTTGAAGCGCGGCCGCCGGCTGGGGAACTCGTTCCAGCACTCGAGCATCAGGGCGTACACCCAGGCGGGGCAGTCGTCGGGGCAAGGCAGCACCTGCCGGCTGCGTATCATCTCCACCACGTCCTGGTTGGCGTGCCCGCAGTAGGGCTGCAGGCCGTAGCTGAAGACCTCCCACAGTACCACGCCGTAGGACCAGATGTCCGAGTCCACGGAGAACTTGCCGTACACGATGGCCTCGGGAGACATCCAGCGGACGGGCAGGAGCGCGCTCCCCATCAGCTTGTAGTAGTCGGCCGAATACACTTCGCGGAACAGCCCCAGGTCCGAGATCTTCACGCTCAGCTTGTCGTACACGAGCACGTTGCGGGTGGCCAGGTCCTTGTGGACCACGTGGTGGCTGGACAGGTACTCCATGCCCGAGGCGATCTGCGCCGCGACGTGCACGAAGTCGGGGGGCTCCAGGGTGGACTTCACCGTGCGGTCGTCGTCGGTGCTGCCCACGTCCGAGTGCGGCGAGCGCATGACCAGGAACTCGTGGAGGTCCCCGTGCGAGCAGTAGCTGAACACCATGCTGAGCGGCTGGTCCTTGGTCACCACGCCCAGCAGGCACACGATGTTGGGGTGCTGCAGCCGCGCCCGCAGCATGGCCTCGTGCCGGAACTCCTCCCGGAGCGGCCCCTCCGCTTTGTCCTTCAGCGTTTTGATGGCCACGGCCTGGCTCTGCTCCCCCGGCGTCGGGCCGAACAGGTGGCCTTTGTAGACCTTCCCGAACCGGTCCTCCCCGAGCTCCTCCATGAACCTCACCGAGGACAGGCTGATCTCCTTGAGCTTGGCCTGCCGAGGAGAAGAGGCCCAGTGAAACACAGGAGGGGGACGAGCGGAGCAGCTGGGAACGGGGGTGGGGGGGGAAGGCTTAGGGGGCAGTCCCAGCAAAGCACCCCCCCGGCCCTGCCCACCACTCTCTGCTCTTCAACACGCTCTGAAGCCGTGAGGCTGCCTGAAAACCTTGAACGGCTCCCAAGCAGCCTGCAGATGACGTCCCCCCAAATACTCCGGGGACGCCGTCACAGTGCGCGTGCACCTGTTCACATTCAAGTGCACACCGCCCCCCCGAGCCAAGCTGGGCTCCACTGTCCCGGGGGCACCCCTGGACTCTCCCAGCCGCGCCCCCACCCGGGCCTTTCCTGCTGCTCTGGAAATGGGCCCGCCCTCAAACGAGGTTCTGCGTCTCCTCACCATCCATCCCCAGAGCCCCCCAGCAAACACACAGTGACTGCCGGCTACACAGCTGAACGAGTCCACTCTACCTCCTTCAGAGCCCAGACGGGAATGAGCCTTCCCCCCCATGCCTGCAAGTAACAGAAACGTCCCCTCACGTAAGGCAGGCGGGTGATGACTTTCTCGTGTGCTATATTTTGGGATGCTCTCGCTGTCCTAGGAGCTCTCGGGGAGGGGGGTGGCCTTCCGCGGTGCTCTGTCCTACCGCCACTAGGAATCTGCTGCGACCCAACTCCACACGGACCAGAAAACACACCCCAGCCCCTTGGAAGAGCCAGCCTGGCCCTCGGGTCGTGGGCCGATCCAAACCCTTTTCCTTTTGTTCTCCTGTGGGGAGCGCGGAAGCCCTGCAGGTTCAGGACCAGGATGGCTCCCTCGGGCTCCCTCGTTAGCGCGCAGGTCTAGGCGGAGGGGGGAGCCGTAGACGGTGGGGCGGGCGATCCCAAACATGCCTACAGCTTACTTCCTAAGCACACGAATGTCCTGATATGTCTTAGAGAACATACAGCAAAATCAAGGGCGGTTTAAAATAGTTACGTGTCAGGGTGCCCGGGTGGCTCAGTTGGCTGGGTGTCAGACCCCCCCCCCCGGGTTTTGGCACAGAGCGTGATCCCAAGGTCGTGGGATCGAGTCCCGCATTGGGCTTTATGCTGAGTGTGGAGCCTGCTTGAGAGTCCCTCTCCCTCTGCCCCTCTCCCCAGCTTGTGCTCTCGTGCTCTTAAAAATATAAAAAATAAAATAACAAAATAAAACAAAATAAAGGAAAAAGAAAAGAAAGTAAAATGAAAATTAAAAAGTAAAGAGAAAAGAAAGTAAAAAGAAAAGAAAGTAAAAAGAAAAATAAAACAAAAGAAAATAAAAATAAAATAAAGTAAAATAAAAATAAAACAAATTAAAAGTCAAAATAAAGTAAAAATAGAACAGAGTAGAATAAAATAGGATACAGTAGAGTGAGACTAGACTAGACTAGACTAGACTGGAATAGAACAGAATAGCTACGTGTTGAGTTTCGAGCAAATCGAGAAGCCCAGCGATCTCCAGGTAGAGGCTACGCCTGGAGGGGCGGGAGACCTGCTTATGCTGGTTGATGAGAGGCATCTCCACGTCCTGGCTGGGAGAGGCCATCAGCTGCCGCCGCTGTGGTGTGGACGCAGAGGCCTTCTGCTTATTCCGACACATGCAGACCAGGAAGAAGAGGCACGCGATGACCAGGGGAATCGCGATGCTGGGAACCAGGATGTACAGAATTCCCATCCTGCTGCTGTCCTGGGGGCCTGTGAACAGCAAGGGTCACGAGTTTTTAAGAAATATCCCCCTTCCCACCCGACGTTCTCCACCAGCCCCCCCGCCCCCGACTCCGCTATAAGAGTCAAACACAAGTGGATACGTTTATGAGACACGATCCCCAACTGCCACCAAGGAATCACATGGGAATGCCCAGCCAGCACAGAAGACAAGTGAACTCAAAGGGTCTTACAGGAGTAATAACCAAGGTACTGGGATGAGCAGTGACCCTTGTTTGCAACATTTGAGGATTTTCCACATTTTCTGTACAACGGACACATATTCTTTTAAGATAATAATGACAAATGCATTTGATTTGAAGGGCACAGGCAGCCAGTGAGTTTGACCCTCTACGGTATGCAACTGGGGCTCGAGCATTCTTGAAGAAAGCGTGGTGGGATGTGGGAGGCCTCCGTGAGGATTTACCTTTCTCGTAATGAGAAGCAACACTCTGTCTCCCTCTACAGGATTTACGGAGACGCACAGGGGGCACGCTGGACTGAAGCACTGTCCCAGACCAGGGTCTGTCTGTCCCTCCCGTCCGTCCCATGCCCCCCACCCCCACACATAAAATCAAAACTCTCCTGGCCCCACCCTCGAGGCAGATGTTCTAGAAGCCTCAGGGGCAGTGGAGATTCTGGGTCATGGTCATTTGTCATCAGGAGGGCTGGGGGAGATTCCACATGCCCCTCAGGCCAAGGTCAGTGATGTGAGCTCAGTCCAAACACCTGTGCGACCATCCATCTTTTCAAAATCACCAACAGATAACATGCTTATTAAGGACTCTAGTATTACAGGAAAGTGGGTATTCCTAACAGCACATTCACCAAAGGCTATCCCACTGTCAACAGGTTGGTGTTCACCTGATTCTCTATGTGTATTTTAAGGTGACCCTGAAATAAACGATATTCAGCTATTTCGGCCCACAGAAGCAACAATTTGACATGTTTTTTAAAAATAGAATTATCAGTAGAATTCTTTTCAAATAGAAATCATATCACCCATATTTTCCTGTTCCTGGTTTGGTGGCAGAATAACACATCTCAGACAAGGCTTCATGAGAAACAGACAGCCCTACGCATTCTTCAATGGCCGCACACAATTCCACGGTACGGATGTGGTTCGATCACCATCCAACCCCCTACTGGTAAACAAGCAGCCTGTTTCTTATTTAGCTACTAAAAGTGACACTGCAATAAATATCCTTAGCATTTCTGCCCTCTTGAGTGCAGGTATTTTTGTGATGTTAGGTATTCTTAGAATTGCCAAATCAAACGACGTACAGATTTTTAGGTTTTGGTTTATTTTTAACTACAAAAGTAATCACTGCTCGTTGTAAAAACGTCTTACATTTTAACATTTCTGTAGGCCGTGGGAAATCACCGCTAAAAGTTTGGTGTGCAGTGTTCCAAAGCTTCACCCAAAAAATGTAGGTGCCTATGTGTGCTCACACACACACCCACACACACAACCCTTTCCTCTATGAAGAAAGAGACAGAGAAGGGGAAGGAGGGAGGGATGCAGAGAGGGGAGTTGCGGGGAGGAAGAGCAAAGAAATAACACAGCTATTGCCCGACAATTTCCCTCTTTCCCTCAACAGGACACCATGGACATCCTCCCTTGCAGGAAATTGTTTTAGACAACCGTAGCATTCCACGAAGTAGCTTTACGATAATCTAACTACTGGCATTTTCATTCTCAAAGTTTATTCCTGCAGCGATCACACATTCTTGAAGGCCAGTGGTAAGGTCTGTGGTGAGGGGTGCCTGAGTGGCTCAGTCAGCCCCGTAGCTGGCTCTTGATTTCAACTCGAGTCATGATCTCACAGCGATGGAGCCCCTCATCGAGTTCGGCTCGAGATTCTCACTCTTCTCCCTCTGCCCCTCCCCTGCTCTCATTCTCTCGAAAGAAGAAAGAAAGAAAGAAAGAAAGAAAGAAAGAAAGAAAGAAAGAGGAAAGGGAAAGGAAAGGAAAGGAAAGGAAAGGAAAGGAAAGGAAAGGAAAAGAAAGATCTGTGCTGAGTAAAGAGTGGCAAATTTGGAACTGCCCAATTATACTTCCAGAAGGTGATGGATGCTAGTTTTCACTCCTGGTGACTGCAGGTGGAGACGTGCCCGGCCCGGGGCCAACGGGGGCACAGTGAGCCGGGTTTTGCTTCACTGTTCATCTCTCCTCATCCATGTCTTCTCAGTAACGTTCCACCAACCCACTGCCTCCAGGGTCCAAAATATAAGACTCAGAAGGCTCTTCTCTCGGGGTATCCGGGCGGATGGGAGCCGGCAACACGTACATAAATGGTTGCAACAGAGAAATAACGTTTGTACTTTGTACCGTCTGCAGCCCTTAGTCACACTCTCTCTTCCTGTTCATAATGTCACAGAGAAATTGCAGGGAAACTGGTTACAAGACTGAAGTCCTGTTCTTCCCAACTCTGCCGAGCCCACCTACGAAAGCTGGCGCAGCGGGAGGCAAGGGGGGGGCCAGGCGGTGTTGCGCCCCTAGCGACAGACGCCAGGAAGCACCCTATCAATACAGCAAAACCTTGGATTGGGAGTAACTTGTTCTGCGAGTGTTCTGCAAGACGAGCAAACATTTCTAATAAATTTGAACGTGATCGATGAGTGAGGTCTGGCGATACGAGTCGCCGGATGTCACATGATCAGCCCCGAGCTAAGGGTTCCTGAAATTCGCTTTGGGTCACAAGCATGTTTCCGGGACGAATTACGCTTGCAAATCAAGGTTTTATTGTAGTGGCACATGTTCCGTGACGATGCTCGTGGAGAGACGAGGGGCCTAACCGAGCATCCCAGCACCACACACAGGCGACAGAGGGCCCCCAAAACGTAAACAGCAGTCCACGGAGCGGTGCAATTAGGGGTGACCAGCCCACGCCTCCTCAGACCTGTCTCTAACTTACAACGTCCTAAAATGACCAGGTATTACTTCCCTAACCGCCAACGGCTTTACTTAAAACCGACAATCACAGTGGTGACGTGGGGGCGGCGGCAGCCCCACCAGCCTCCTGGCCCCACGTCACCACGAGGTCGCACACAACAGTCAACACGTTAAAAAAAAAAGAGAGAGAGAGAATACATACTACAAGGGGGTACGTCACACAGTTCCATGCGTACGTTTTTATTCTGCGTGAAGCACCAGGGGCCCTCCATCTGCCCCCCAGGGTTCCGGCAGTACGCGTGGCCCCCTCCGAGCTCGGGGAAGTCCGTGCTGCTCAGGTGGTGGCTGTGCGGGAGCTGCAGGGCCCACGGCTGGCACTGGTGCCCGGACTTGGTGGTGGTGGCCGTCCCCCGGTAATCCGTGCCGGAACCGTTGTAGCACTGATGGTCTGCGAGGGAGGAGGCGTTAGGAGGCCCGAGGGCAACGGGCAGCTGCCCACCCCCGGGGGGGACAGACAGCACCCTTCTTCAACTACCCCACAAACGGAAGCAACGAAACCACCGCGCCCACGTCTCCCACACTGGAAATTTCCAGACCAAAAGACTGTACGTACATAGCTTCCCAGAAAAGCACCACTAAAAGTCATGACTTCATAAAGCCCTGAGCCCACAAGTTAAACTGGGGGTGCATCTGGGGCGCCTGGGTGGCTCAGTCAGTTGAGCGTCGGACTTCGGCTCAGGTCATGATCTCCCGGTTTGTGGGTTCGAGCCCCGGGTCGAGCTCTGTGCGGACAGCTGGGAGCCTGGAGCCTGCTTCGGATTCTGTGTCTCCCTCTCTCTCTGCCCCTCCCCTGCCCACCCTCTCTGTCTCTCTCTCTCTCAAAATTAACCATTCAAAAATTTGTTTTAAAAATTGGGGGTATATCAGGGACACACAGGTGGGGAAGAAAACCCACCCGGCGTTATACCACGGTCCTGAAACCACCTCTGGGACCTACCAGGAGCCTACATTCCAGAATGAGGACGTCAACCCCAACCTCATGTTCACTTGCAGCAGAGGCAAAGCAGAAGTGAACGGGGTGGGGTTGGGGGGCGGTAAACCCCCAGGCCCACAGCCTCGGAGACCCTCTTTGCTGCCCAGCGAGGACATCACGTGCATCTCTGCAGCCCAGGAGGAGACCCAGAGAGCTCTCTGAGCCAGATCTGGGGTGTGGGCGTTGAAATACAGAGCTTGCAGGGCACGGGCACTGTTCTAAGCACTTTCTAAAGATGAGCTCACTTGATCTGCCTCCCAGCTTCGGAGGATACTGGTTCTTATCCCCGAGCAAGGGGAGGAAACTGGTATTTAAACTGTCCAAGGTCGGGGCGCCTGGGTGGCTCAGTCGGTTGAGCCTCCGACTTCGTCTCAGGTCATGATCTCACAGTCTGTGGGTTCAAGCCCCACATCAGGCTCTGTGCTGACTGCTTGCTCAGAGCCTGGAGCCTGCCTCAGATTCGGTCTCCTTCTCTCTCTGCCCCTCCCCCGCTCACGCTTTGTCTCAATCTGTTTCTCAAAAATAAATAAAATGTAAAAAAAAAAAAATTTTTAAACTGTCCAAGGTCACACTTGGGGAAGCCCTACAGCCAGGATCGGGCCTGAGCGGTGAGCACAGGGACCAGGCTCTGAACTGCCCTTGGTGAGGAGCTCCGCCCGGCTCTGGGACCACCCCCCCCCCCCCAGCCTCGCCAAAGCAGTGAATCCAGTCCCAAGCCTGGGGGGGGGGGGGGGGAGGAGAAGGTGGTCTCTTCCCTGGGTCCCCGCCCCCTTCAAGGGGCAGCGCACCTGACCTGGTCAGGGCTGAGGCGCTCGGGGATCCCAGGGCAAGTCTGCCTCCCTCGGTGCTGTCAGCCTGCGGCGGAAGGACTCCCGGTGACTGCGCCGGGCCGGTGGGGACCCCGGGGCTCTAACAGACACCCCGCCCCGCCCCGCGCCCGCCGGACTCACAGCGGCCCAGCCTCTCCGCAGGGATGCCGATGCGCATGCAGTTGGCGGCGTCCGGGCTCTCGGGCAGGGGCAGCGCCTCGCACTTGGGCAGCTGCAGCCGCATGAGGATGAGAGGGTTGGAGCGCGCGATGGTGTATTCCTGGCGGCACAGGTCGCTCTCCAGCACCTCGCACTCGTCCCGGCACAGCTCGCGGGGCTTGGGCGCCCGGGAGCGCGCGTCGCACAGCGGGAACACGAAGTGGCAGAAGGAGGGGATGGCGAACTGCGAGCACTGGTCCGACAGGTGCGTGGACGTGCCGATCATGGTGAAGGCCGCTGCGAGGGCGGGGAGACTGGCGTTAGCTGTGGGGTCCCCGAACCCCGCCCCACCTGGCGCGCCTGGCCTCTGCTCTAGCCAGGTGTTCCCCGCCTGCCCGCGGCCCCCGGCCCCTCTCTCCTTCCCCGCACCGGGCCCCCCCCAACCCTCCACGCTGTCCTGCGCACACCCGGAAAGGCGCTCCCACGAGCAGGCCCCCGGGCCGCGCAAGAGCCTCCCCGATCGGCACCAGACACAGAAAGGCCCTGGTTCCCACGCCTCACTTAACACAATCCAAAGGGGAACAAGGAAAACCAGGGACTCATCCAGCTGGATGCTTTTTCCATCAAAGGAAGACCCGGATTTCCGACCCAAAAGCCACTTGCTAGGGCCTTCCTGTGACTTCTAGCAGTGACTTCTAGAGGCAGAGATTAGAAAAAAGCACAGGGACCCAGGAGGGAGCCACCGTCTTCCGGCATCCCCGCCCTGTGGGCCTGCAGGCTGACGCCGCAGCCTGGGGAGGTGAGAGGGCACCCCAGAGGATGAAGGCTGTGCGGGACAGATGGACAGGCGGCCAGCCCTGTGAAATGCACCGCAGGAGGAGGAGTAAGAAGACAGTGGCGGAGGCAGAGGCGAGAGGGAGAGCCAGGAAACAGCTGGAAGGTGCTCAACGTGGGAAAGGCGGGGAGGCTTTGTGACAAAGAGAGCAGAGGGGCAGGTAGAGGCAGGGGGTCCGGAGCCAGGATGGGCTGGTTTGCTGTTCAGAGGTAGCACACAGGACGGAGTGTGCCGGGAATGAACCTGACCCCTGGTGTGGGGAGAGGATATGGGGTGGGAGCTGCAGGGTGAGCAGGATGAACAGAGCCCTTACTCGCCCCGTCTCGGCCATCGGGGCCCAAAGGAAGGCATCGGCCACATGCCCACTGCCAGGAGGCCCATCCCCTTTGACCTGCGAAGACCTGCTTGTAACAATTTGATCCGAGGAAGCTGAAGAAAAAGAGGTCCCTTTGCTGGCACACCTTGCAGAGATGGGGAGAAAATGGGGACAGGCTGGGATTCAATCCCTGGGACGCCCCAGCTCTACCCAGGACTTGTGGTGCGGTGCCCAGTGTGACCAGCAGGTGGCGCTGCGGGCACCCGTTATCCCGGGGGGACGCGCGAGGCACCCGCAGCAGCCCCAGGAATACGTGAGCTGGTGTGGGAGCCCCCTGCCCTGTTATTTACTATAGGTCAGTGGGTCACTCAGTCCCTTTCTGGTCCTGTGTCTTTATCTGCCAAGTGATTTGTTGAGGCTGTTGAGGCCAAACACTGTGGAATGGATGGCTGCACAGAGCCTGTATGAGCACATGAGGTGCATTCAGGGTCCTGCCTGGTCCCTTCCGGTCTATATTAAAATTGAGGACCAGGTGTGGGTGCAGGGTCTCTCGGAGACGGCTCAAGAACCAGGTGTGAACCCAGTTCTGTCCCTTCATGGCAGAGCTGGTGACCATCAGGAGGGCGGTCATGATGTACACCTTGACCGCCAGGCAGAGAAAGATTGTCTAAGAAAGCCAAACCCGGCATTTCTTTTGGGGTGATCAACCAATAGGGTGTCACAGCTGACCCTGTAAGGGTCTCTCCTCTTCCCTCTCTCCCTCAGAACATATCGCATGAGGGCTGACTTCCGATCACCCAGAAGATCCAACAACTCGTGTCCTCACCTTCCCCCGCTCCCCACATCACTCTGAAGACTCCTTGGAAGCTTCCAGAGTCCTGGGACAAGCACGCTCTCCAAACAGAACATCCCCACAGCCAGTCTCTAAACCCCAAGCCGGTCCGTCTAGAGCAACTTCCACTTCAATCCACAAATCTAGAGATCCTCATTTGACCCTTTTCCCCAAAGACGGCTGTAAAATCGGTCTGCTTAGGTAACTGAGTCGTTTAGCGCTTCAGACAATTCCTGAAGAAATCACTGAGGGGCAATCTTGTGCCTGGAATCAGGGCTTGCCAATTAGTGGGATGTAAAATTGCAGAGTCTGTGGCTAGCATTCTAAAAGGGGGTTAGAACGCCCGAGAGGACGTCAGAATGCAGGGTTCACGATAAGGCGGCAACCCGCTCTTCTCCCTTAATGAAATAAAACCACAGAGAAAAACCACTGCTTTTGTTAAGGGTGCATTTTGCTTCCTGCAACCCGTTTCCCGTCTGTGAGATACATGCACGCATACACCAAGTCCTAATGTAAA
The DNA here is from genome assembly GCF_018350175.1 of Felis catus. Classification (NCBI taxonomy): domain Eukaryota; kingdom Metazoa; phylum Chordata; class Mammalia; order Carnivora; family Felidae; genus Felis; species Felis catus. Next base: position 4,635,028 of record NC_058380.1, read on the forward strand.
GAACATAGCTCGCTGTCTGTGGTCCCCGAAAAGGTTTGAGAAGTTCTGCTGCCAATGGCATGAAAAGTTTTTCCGAGGAGAGATACCAATGTTTTCAAAACGTTCTCCTGCTGGGCCCCCCACTGCCCTTTCCACTTCTCCCTGGACATCTGGCCCTGTCCTCAGAGGGCTCAGTCACCATGGGCCAGGCAGGTCTATGCGTGACCGTGACCTCAGCCCCTCCAGGCTGGGGTGAAAGGCAAGGCCACGGCGCACCCGAATTTAGAAGGGCGTGTCAATGACACCCCCAGGAGCATACACCTAGGACCCTCACTCTTGCCCCTTACCAGGGCACAGCTTTCTTTGCCAGGCCCTCTGCCAACCCCACCACGTCTCCCGGGGAGCCCGGCCTCAGAGGCTGGCCGGTGGCTGCAGCGTGTGCCTGGGGGGACAGCAGAGACAGGAGGAACAGGGCTTTGCGGGGCTTTGGTCTAATTCATTTTCTTACTTCTCAGAGGATTTCCCCTAAGATGACCTTCACATCAACGTGTAAAAGTCCGTGCGTTGAGGGCTAACCGCCCACCAGAAATGCTAACTCCCAAAGAGACAGAGAGCCGGCCGCTTCATGCTGAATGATCGGCTACGCTGTTCGTGCTGCGAAGAGGCACCTGAAAACCCGAAGGCTGATTCGGTCTGATGGTGCAGGGTCCCCACGCACCACCGCCAACCTGCAAACCTCTCTCCCAAACAGCGCAGTTGTGGCCCTAGTAACCAAGCACAAGTCCGAGACGGCACAAGAGTCAGGAAAGGCGGAACAAAGAAGTCAAGTGACGGAACGCCGTGGGCACCGGCCCGCCTGCAGTGTGGCCAGCCCAGGGACAGGAGGCCCTGACGATGCAGTGAGGACAGGACAAGGCAAGACTTGGGACCCATCTGGTTGGCCCGATTCGACGAATCAGACGTATATTCTAGGCAATCTGAGCGCACCAATGGGGACATTCTGGATCAAACCACAATGGCGACTCCAAATGCTTCTAATAAAGGTCTCCGCCTTTCCATCGCCAAGAACACAGAACAGGGACTGACTGTCCGAGCGAGTAACTGGCAAACACAAGCGGGTGCTCACTGTCTCACCGCAAAGATGTCGGGCTCCTACCTGTGATTCGATTTTCAATCTCTCCCTGCATCTGGAGGGAGTCCACATAAATGGTCCGGTTCCCGATGAAGCGCGCACAGGCGATCCCCCGGTAAGGCTGGCAGAATCCGTCCTCGTGGTAGTCGTCTCTGGGAAAGACACAGTCTGTGAGCACACCAGAAGATCTCGGGTATCCTTCAAGATTTTTTTTTTCCCTTGAAAATCCATACCTTATGATCTAGCCATCTCGTTCCCCGGTATTTACCCAAATGGATTGAAAAGGACCACACGAAAATCTGCCCATAAATGTTGATTGCAGTTGTATTTATAACTGCCAAAAACTCAGAAGTAACCGAGCTATCCTTCAGTAGGTGAACGGACAAATAAATTGTGGTCCATCCAGACAGAGGAATATTATTCAGTGCCAGAAACAAAGTGCTGAAAATGTGTTTTCTCTCCCCTGTGATGTTTTCAAAGTGTATTTATTTTGAAAGAGAGAATGTGAGAGGGAGAGGGGCAGAGCGAGAGGGAGAATCCCAAGTAGATTCCATGCTGTCAGCACAGAGCCCGACGCGGGGCTCGAACCCACGAACCCCGAGATCATGACCCAAGCTGAAATGAAGAGTCACTCAACAGACTGAGCCACACAGGTGCCCTCCCTTAGGATTTTCTTGGTAACATTTTCTTTTCTGTAGCTTACTTTATGGTAAGAGTTCAGTATATAATACATACGACAGGCTTCCGGTCAACAGTAGGCTATTAGTAGTCAACTTCTGGCGGGGGAGTCAGAAGTTATACACTGACTTTCAACCATGCGGGGGGTCAGTGTCCCCATCTCCGTGTTGTTCGAGAGTCAACTGAACATCTGTCCAAATTTGCAGAATGTCCATCACCAGGAGTGAATGCTAACGAATACTACGGACTTGAGTCGATCATCATGTACTGAAACCGGCCCATCGATCGTAACAAATGCACCACACTAACGCAAGATGGAACTAACGGGGAGACCGTGGATGTGTGGGTGCTGCAGGTGGCACAGACCACACGTAGGAACATGGGGGACAGGCGGGGGGGGGTGCTGGGCAAAGGCACGGCCCTCCCTCTGGGTCCCCCAGTCTGACTCCTGCCCCGGGGCCCAAGGGGAACAGCCTGCACATGCCCACCACGAGCACGCCCCCACCCCCTGCCACCGCTGGAGTCTGTGTCACATTCCTTCCTGCAGAACCTGTCAGTCCTGCCTTCAGCCCACGGGATCAGGCATTCTGAGGACCCAGACGCTTTTCAAGGGGCCCTGAGGATGCTCCCAGGAGAGAGTGGAAGCTCTCCCACAGCAGATACATGAGGACTGCCCACCTGCTGGGGAGCAAAGGACAGGGGCCTGGGGCTCCCCGGGCAAGCTTCTAGCAAACGCCTTAGGCCTGTAATTACGTCAGTTGTTTTCCTCGTCATCTCACCCTGCGCTGATGCAGACCACCGCCCGTTGAAATTCTGTGTTGTCCAATTCCGCCAAATGGACTTAAAAATCCCTATCTTAGCTCCCTCCCAGATGTAACTTCTGGACGCTCCTAACAGTGGAGACAAAGGACCCGGCGGTACACCCTCTCTTCAGCCGCCTCTGGCTCTCTCCCCCCTCGGCACCTGCAGAAGCTCTTTCTCTCTCAAAGAAAGGAAGCTGGAGGCATAAATAATCTAAACAAAGAGACTGTGATGCCAACCACAGCGGGATGCCCTTTCTCGTGAGCTCGCTCAACCATCATTTCTTCGGGTCAAGGATTCCTCAAATATAGTTTAAATGGCCCAGCACGCGTGCTGGCCGTACACACCAGCACACACACCCCAGCCCCAGCCCCTTGAGCCGAGTTAAGTGCTGATGAAATTAAAGCCAATGCCCACGCTCACCAAACGCACCGAAGGGCAGGTCGACTCTGCCCCGGGGTGTGCGCTACGAGTCGCCGCAGCTCGGTTCGGGGTGCTCGCACACTGTGCCGGGGAAATCGCTGAGAGGCGCGTGCTCTGTTTACCGTCACCTACTCCCAGGTTAGGGGACTTGATGCAGCCGGTCCCCGGGGGCGACCCCACAAAGCGAGCACTTTCTTTCCTCCGCTTCAAGAGTCAAGGCATAGAGAGCGTGGTCCTCTGCCGTGGGCTTCTTCCTGGCCCCTGTCAGGTGCCCCCAGAATGAGGGAAGGAGCAGCGGGCGGGCAAGATACGCTGAGAAGGGGCTCGAGGCCACTGTGTCCCATCCACTGCTAACTCAGCTCAGGGGGCGTCTAATCTGAACTGCAGAGAACGTCCGAAAACACAAACAGAAGTGGTTGGAAGATGACATGCTTCGGGTTTCTGAATTATGGTACAATAAGCGGGAATTACTTTCTAGTTTCAAGCACAGTTCTATCTTATCTTTACGGGGCAGAGTTGGGGACCTCTGAAGAGTGACAGAGCTGGAAAAGTGTGTACAACTGGCCACTCAAAGACAAAAGAGAAGCACCGAGACAGACGCCGTCATCTGTAAAATCCCTTAAACCACGCAAGTGAAACAGACCCGAGTACCAAATCGCAGAACCTCAATGTTACGGAAATGCAATTTTGGGGATCTCCTACATTCCTAATGTCCCAGGCACTAATCTAAGGCTTAATGACACAGATGAAGAAGAGACTTACACACCTGCAGATTCATGGTCAAGGAAGGGAGACATGAGTAACTACAATATTGGATTAAAAAAACAAAAAGCAAGGGAAGGAGTAGGCGATTGAGAAGAAACGGAGGAAGGACAGAAAGTGTTTTCCGCAAAAGGCAGAGAAGATGATGGGCTGATGGCAGGTACCTTCCCCTCAATGGTACACACGTAAAAATTAGTCTGAAGAAAAACATGGAAAAATTCCTGGATATGAGAAATGAATGACCTTTTCTTCCCCCCCCCCCCACCCCCAGTAAGCTGCATGCCCAGCGTGGAGCCTGCTGCAGGGCTTGAACTCACAACCCTGAAATCAAGACCTGAACTGAGATCAAGAGTTGGATGCTTAACTGATTGAGTCACCCAGGCACCGTCAATTAATGACCTTTAAAGGGAAGTAGGCTCCCTTGAAATTGAAAGGCAATCAGTGTCAAAATTCCAATGTAGTTACACATTATGTAGGAAGGTAACTTCCCCCCCCAAACAGTTTTTTGCTAAAACTGTGGTAACACCGTTTTCCTAATTGTTGTTCTTATTATGAAAGGGTCAGCCTGCATTAAATGGGCTGTCTGATGGAGTGAAGCAGAGGAGGCTATCTCTCCGGCATAGTGGAATGGGGGGAGAGCAGGAAAGAGCAAAAGCACAAAGAATAAATGGAGATAAATCGCTTTTACAAAGCCTGAAACTCCCTAAGTTTCAGGTGACCCGACAGCAACCTAATAGGCTGCCGTAACAAAACACTCTTCAGAGGAACGTAACAAAATCTAGAGCACAAACTACAGTATCTGGTATACAAAGAAAAATTACCAAACACGTGGAGAAACAGGAAAGCTTATAACCCAGGGTCAAGAGAAACAAACCCAAGGACGATCCAGATGTTAGACTTGGCAGACCAGGGCTTTAAGGAGCTCTAAGTGCGGTAAACAGTGCATGGAACAAAGTGTAATGAAGATACAGGTAGTTTCAGAAGACACGGACACTTGGGGTGCCTGGGTGGCTCAGTCGGTTGAGCGCCCGACTGCGGCTCAGGTCATGATCTCACAGCTCGTGAGTTCGAGCCCCATATCGGGCTCAGTGCTGACAGTGCAGAGCCTGCTTGGGGATTCTCTCTCTGTCTCTCTCTCTCTCTCTCTCTCTCTCTCTCTCCCTCCCTCTCTGCCCTTACCTACACTCTTTCTCTCAGAATAAATAAAGAAATTTAAAAAAAATTCCAACCTGAAACAGAGACAGACCAAAAGATTTACAAACGATAACCAGAGCCTCAGTGAGCTGTGGGCAAATACAATGGGTCTAACTGATGTGCCATCAAGCCCCAGGAGAAGACAGATGCAAGGGGTCAGGAAAAAGGTTTGAAGAAATAATCCCCAACATTTTCCCAGAGTTGATTAAAAAAACAGTAACAGACTAAGCAATGTCAGGGAAGAGCGAGCAGGATAACACCGAGAAAATCACACCTGCTCACATCACAGTCAACCTGCGCAAAACCTAAGATAAATAGAGGCAGAGCAACATGACAAATAATGGCTGGCCCCTCATCGGAAACAACACAAAAGAGGATGACAGCTTCCATGCACCAGCACAGAAAATAAATCGTAAACCTGCAATTCCACACTCAGCAGAAACATCTTTCAAACAGAAGGGTCTATTAACCAAAAAGAGGTAAATACGAATGCATCTAATTTCAGAGCTTCAAAATATATCAGCAAGGGATGCCTGGGGGGCTCAGCCGGTCAAGCGTCTGACTCTTGATTTCGGCTCAGGTCATGACCTCATGGTTCATAAGATCGAGTCCCACGTGGGGCCCTTTGCTGACACTGTGGAGCCTGCTGGGGATTCTCTCTCTCTCTGCACCTCCCCCAATCATGCTTTTTCTTTCTCTCTCTCTCTGTCTCCCACTCGCTCTCAAAATAAACATCTAAAACAACACAACAAAACATAAACAAGAATTGACAGGACTAGAGGACAAAACAGAAAAATGCACAGTTATAGTTGAAATACTAACACCTGTCTGTCAGTAGTTAATCAAACTAGACAAAAAATCAGTGAAGAAACAATGGTGGAAACGCTGGCCACCCCCCTTGACCTAATGGACGTTTGGAGAACAATATACTCAATGAGACAGCATGGGTGCTTCTCAGTGCGCACGACACATTCACCCAGACCAACCATATTCTTGCCGTAAAATCAATCACAATAAAGTTAATAGAACTGGAGCCACAAATCTCAGATCACGTTGAGTTAAATTAGAAATCAGTAACAAGAACCTATTTAGAAACTCTGCAAATATTTTAAAATTGAAGAGCCCATTTCTAAATAATCCTTGGGCTCAAAAAATAAAATACAAGAAAAATTAAATGTTATTTTATTTTATTTTTTAAAGTTTGTTTATTTATTTATTTATTTATTTATTTAGAGAGAGAGAGAACGAGAGGGGGAGGGGCAGAGAGAGAGAGAGACAGAATCCCATCCAGGCTCTGTGCAGATGCTGGGCTCAATCTCATGGTTCCATGAAACCTTGACCTGAGCCAACATCAAGAGTTGGGATGCTTAACTGACTGAGCCACCCAGGAACCCAGGAAAATTAAATGGGATTTTAAATGAAATATGAAAATATAAAATATGAAAAATGAAAACAGGCTACTAAAAATTGTGAAATGCAGCTAAAACAGTAATTAAAGAGAAATTTATAGCTTTAAATGCTTAGACAAGCTTTTGCATCTTAACAAGTTGGAAAAAGAATACCAAGTTAAGCCTGAAGTAATTAGAAAATACTAACGATGAGAGCAGAAATTAATAAAATAGAAAAGAAACAATAGAAAAATCAATAAAGCCAAAAGTTGGTTCTCCAAACCAAGTAACGGAATTGCTTATATCTAGAAAAACTGATCAAGAAAAAGAGAAAAACACACATTACCGATATCATGATTGCGAAAGGGGCATCACCAAAGACTCTACAGATGTTGAAAGATAATAAGAAATATTATGAACAAATATGTGAACACAGATCCAATAACTTAGAAAAATATGGCAAACTCCTTGAAAAACACAATACACTAAAATTAATGGGAACGGAAATAAAAACTCAGAATAGACCTAAATGTCTTAAGGAAATTTGAAATTATAATTAAAAAACCTCCCCACGATTAAAACCCCAGCCCCAAACAATAGAAACTGGTGACTTCTGCTAAACATTTAAGAAAAAAACAGCAATTTTACACAAACTCATTCAGAACATAAAGGAGGAAGATACTTCCTAATTTACTTTACAAGGTAAAATGATACTAATGCCTGACAAGGATGCCCAAGGACATTATAGACCAAAATGCCCTTGACCAAATGGGCACCATGCTTCACAAAACCAAAGCAAATTGGACCCAGCCAAGTTTTTTATTTTTTATATTTTACTTATTTTCTTTTTGATAACAGAGACTTGGGTAATGAACGAACTCCGCTAACCAAGAATACAAGGTTATTTCAACACTTAAAAACCAGTAACCAAAAGCACACAGACAAAGAGGGAAACCATGTAATAATCTCGGTTGATAGGGAAAGAGCAGTTGACAAAGTCAACCCTCATTCATTACCCAAAGTCTCAACAGTCGCTTTCTTAATCTAATAAAAAGGGCATCTATCGGAAGCCTACAGTGAATATGCTACTTAATGGTGAAATACAGAACACTTTCCCCACAGACATCAAAAAAGACAAAACTGTCTGTTCTTACCAATTCTATCCAAATTGCTGTGGAAATCTTAACCATTATGAACAGGAAATAATCAATCCATCCATCCACCGATAAACAGACACATAAATGGTATTTGGATAAATGACTTACAGATTAGAAAGAAATAAAACTTCTTTCACTCACAGCTGATATCGTAATTTACATAGGAGATGCTAAGTAATATGTATACATATATATTTTTTAATTTTTATAACGTTTATTCATTTTTGAGAGAGAGAGAGAGAGAGAGAGCGCACAAGCGGGGAAGGGGCAGAGAGAGAGAGGGAGACACAGAATCCGAAGCAGGCTCCAGGCTCTGAGCTGTCAGCACAGAGCCCGATGCGGGGCTCGAACCCATGAATTGTGAGATCATGACCTGAGCCGAAGTGAGATGCCCAACCGACTGAGCCACCCAGGTGCCCCTGTGAGGAATATATTTTTAAACTACTAAAAATAGGGGCGCCTGGGTGGCTCAGTGGGTTAAGCACCTGACTTTGGCTCAGGTCATGATCTCGCAGTTCGTGGGTTTGAGCCCTGCATCGGGCTCTGTGCTGACAGCTCAGAGCCTGGAGCCTGCTTCGGATTCTGTGTCTCCCTCTCTCTCTCTACCTCTCCCCCACCTGTACTCTCTCTATCTCTCAAAGATAACTAAACATTAAAAAAAAAATTTAAACTACTAAAACTAGTACAGATTTAGTAAAACCGTAGGACTAAGTCAATACAATCGTTTTCCTATACTTAACAATTAGCAAATGAAAGTTTTTTTAAAATGTCATTTACAATCATGTTAAAAGCACACAAGAGAGTAGTCAGATTCATAGAGACAGAAAGTAGAATTGTGGTTGCTAAGAATTAGGGGGAAGGGAAAATGGGGTGTCATTGTTTAATGGATACAGAGTTTCAGTTTGGAAAGATGAAAAAGTTCTGAAAATGGATGGTGAGGACAGACAGCCACATAAGAGTGTGAATGTACTTAACACCATTGGATTATACACTTCAAAATGGTGAGATACTTAGGAGAAAACCGAATAAGATACATACAAGACCTCCACACTTAAAACTTCAAAACACTGTAGAGAGAAAGAAAAGGGACAGAAATAGAAACATCTACCATATTCACAGGGTGGACCATTCAATGGCTTTAAGGAGTCCATTCTCCCAACGTGCAATCCCACCCATCAAAATCCTAGCAGGATTTTCTTCCAAATTAGTTTCACTTATGCAGTGAAAAATAACTCTATCATGAGAAATTTTTTTTAAAAAAGAAAAGAACCAAGTGGGCACAATTAACAGCACCAGTAAGGGGCAGACTGACATCATGTACCTCCGGATACAAGACCCTGAAAAGGAAACATCACTTGATCCGCTTTTAAGTAAAAAAAATGCATGGCCAGAATCTAACATCATAGTCATAACATCATAAATATCAGCCAAATCCCAGTCCAGGGACGTTCTGTACAATAACTGCCTTGCACGTGTCAAACATTTCGATGTCGTGAAAGGCTGAGGAACTGTTCCTCACTAAAGCAATACGGGGGGCATTCTGTCCCAGGGAGGGGGTCTCCACAGAATCACTGAGGCCATGAAGGCAACTGGAGAGTGATGCCAATCTGACATACACCCTGAATTTGAAGCTGCTGTTCTGTAAGGAAATACGGTTGATCTTAGGGAATACGCACAGAAGTATTAAGGGGAAAAGGGTGTGATGAATGCAACCACTTCTCAACTGGCCCAGGAAAAGTAACACTTACAAACATGCACGGGCAAGTGATAAATCAAATGAGAAAGGATAAGCCTGGGGAAAGAGATCTGGGACTACGTATTACTCTTCGTGGAACTTTTCTGTACATTTGAAGCAATTTCAAAATGAAAAGTTAAAAAAAAAAAATCCCAGCACATACTTTTGTAGAAATTGACAAACTGGTTCTAGAATTTACTTGCAAATGCAAAGGTACTAGAATGGCCACAACAATCATTAAAGAGAGGAAGAATGAGGGTGCATTTACACCATCTGATTGTACGATTTACCGTGTTGCAACCGTCGAGACAATGTCATGTTGGGATATGAGGACAGGGCAATAGGACGCGATACAGAATCTCAAAATAGATGCTCACCTGTGGTCAACTGATTTTCAATAAAGGCACTAAGGCATTTGAGGAGGACCATACAATCGTTTCAAAAACAATATTGGAAGAACTGGATATTTGTATGGAAAAAATAAACCTGAACCCATAACTCTTACCGTACACAAAAACTGCTTTTGAGATAGATCACAGACCTAACCATAAAAGCTAAAACTATAGCATTTATAGAAGAAAACACTGGAGAATGTCTTTATAGTATTGAGACAAGGAAAGGCAAAGATTTCTCAGACACGACACATAAAAGAAAAAAAAAATGACAGACTTACCAGAATTAAATCTTCCTGTTCATCAAAAGACAGCACTACAAAAATAAAAAAGCAAACCACAGACTGGGAGAAGATATTTTACATATTTGACAAAGGAATCATATACAGAATATATAAAGAACTCCTATACCTAAATAGGAAGATACCATAGTAAAACTGGACAAAAGCCTAACAGACACTTCACAAAAGTGTGGCCTGAAAAGACGGCCCACTTTTGGTGATGGGAAAATGTAAGTTAAACCCCCGTGAATCATCACAACACAAGATGATGAATGGCTAAAATCGTACGAGGCCACACGTCGGCGTGGACGTGGAATAATTGGAACGTTCACACACTGCTGGTGGCAGTGTGAAAATGGAAAGAGCACTCTGGGGAAGAGTCTGGCGATTCCTTATGACTTAGGTACACATTATCATCTGACCCAGTAATCGCACGGCCAGGATGCATTCTAGAGAGATGAAAACATGCTCACAAAAATACTCGAACACGAACGTTCATAGCAGCCTTAATTGTAACTGCCCCGAAGTGGAACCCAAACTTCCATCAACAGGTGAATAAACGTATTGTAGTATCTTCATAAAACAGAATAGTTATCACCAATAAACAGGAATAAACCACAGGAACAATCATTCAGATATTACATTCCATGAAAGAAGCCAGACCCAAGGGTCTCCCCAGAGGATGTAAGCACCCCATGGCAGGAATTTTTAGTGTCTGTCTGTTTCCTTCATTGTCGTATCCCCAACACCCTGAGTAAGGCCTGGCACATCCTAGGCCCTCAATATAAATCTGTTAAAAGAATGAATGATTTCCTTAAAAATGAAACACTGTGTTTTATATTTCTGAATCCAAGACGAAATGCTCCTAGCCTCCAATTATACTGACATCGTATTAGATGCGGCAAAAGCGTCCACATGATCCAAACGAACACGCCCGACACCCAAATTCATGTGATACAAACTCAAGTCTGCAGCACCTCTTAGAAATACTCACTTCTGCCATGGCCCTCTCTAAGGCCAGGATCACACGCGGCGTCCAGAGGCGGAGAAACGGCGGCTCCGGCGTTACCGGTTTACCGAGAAGTTAAGTGTAATTCTCCTCTACTGTGTTCACGGGGCTGGCCCCTCCCGGGCCAACCTTGGAAGGTTGGTATTTCCTTGGATGACTTTGGAGGTCGGTGTGTAAAAAGCATTCATCCACGCATCATAGGGCATACCAGCTAATGCATGGGCTTAAGTGAAAACAAAAGGCTAAGTGGGAGCGTTAAATGTGTTACTACACGTCCAGTGCTAATACTCTCGTTGCCGCTAAAGCGCAAACGTCTTCGCCTGTGTCGCCTGCGTGGTCTGAATGAAGGAGAGTGTGCGTGTTCTCTAACTACTTTACCCACGATGATCTCTTCAGTCACTTGTTACCCACATCGTCCACTCTTAAAATGAACTACCTTCCTATCTTTTATTCAAGTTCCGCGCTGTGGGATTCCGGGAGTTACGTTTTCCAAGAAATGGAACCTATCGTTAATGAGAAGTCATGGAGAAAAAAAAAAAAAAACAAATCAGGCTGGCTTCTCTCCTCCCAACAACTCAGTTTGATTAGGTCGGTGGTTTAATGGCTTTAACATCAAATGCTCTGCGTCAGCCTTCTGCCTGAGCTAGTTTACTTACCAACGGTTAAGGCAGCTTGGTTTCTCCTGAAGTCATTTTTAATCACTGGCTTGGCAGTCTCAGGTTTTGTGTTTTTTTCATAGTGCTATTTTCCCGTAATTAGGATAAAGTTTGAACTCGGTTATGACAGTTCCCTAAAAATACCAGTGGAAGCAGTTGGAGGGAGCAGACAGCCGAGTTCTGTTTAGACACGCCAACCGTGGGGTGCCTCTGAGTCACCCGCCTGGAGATGCCCATGGCTGAGGTTGGGGGCCTGGAAGTGGGGATTCCAGGGCCACGAGCATTTGGGTGGTGAGTAGCCGAAGCCTCAGAGTCACCTGCAGTTTGCGAAGTAAGAAAATAAAGGGGCTCAGGACGCAGCCCCAAGGAAGACGGTTTCCCAGGGGCCAATAACGAACATAAATGGTATTTGTCCAGAACAACAACACATCTTCCATTAAGCAGTGTTTGTTGAAGCCCATTATGCGTGCACACACTTTGTGGCCCATGAACTCGGCCCGGGACAGCAACACAGGAAACACGGAAGTTCTCACGTGCAGGTTTCGGGGGCCACCCCGCCACCGTGCGGCCATGCCACCGGGCTACCCCATGGTGTGCGTACGGGTCTGTAGTCATGAACACGAGCCACTTTTTAAGACAGCAGATAAAAATGCAACCCACATATGAAACGTGAGACACGCAAGTGTTGCATTAATCCCCTCACGTTCCCCAGGCTGCTACCTGAGTAAGCTATAATAACCCTGTCTTTGAACTTGCCTCTGTGGGCTAACAGCCTGTTCTGAAAGGCTTTGTTCCCCATATACACACCCTCCACACCCTCCCTCCAAAAAGATGAAAGGAAGAGCAATGTTTTAAGGGTAGTAAATCCCTCTACCTCCCCGGACACACATGAACCGCTGTCCGGCGAACCGCCAGAGTCTGGGCGTGTGGGTGCGTGCGGGCAGCAGCTGGGGGCGTGACCTTGGATGGGAGTCACTGCGGCCGTCCCTGCTCGTGTTTCCGGACAGCAGCACGTCCCAACGCTGACCCGCGGCACTCGGGGATCGGCCAAGTCTCCGCTATTACTCACCGCTCAGCTCCCCACTTGGAGGCCCCAGCACCCCGCTTGTCCAACAAGGAAAGAGCCTCAGGAAATGGCCCAAGAGAGGAGTCACAGGTGGGAAGAGCGGGTGACACTCCAGGGACGAAAATGGAGAACGTGTGGACACATCTGGCTTAAGCCCACTGATTTCCCCCTCTTTCTGTCCTGGTTTTGGTTAACTTCAGAGATGCCACAAGGAGGTGGAGGTTAGTCTAGAGACCCGTGATCATGGTCAAGCGTGGGTACCCCCGACCACCAGGTGCCCGATTACAGAAGGTCATCTGCCACCACAACGCAGCAGATCAATTCAGCAGCCTCCTCAAAGAATAACTCCCCCCGACCGAGGGATTTCAGGCTCGAACTGTAAAGCTCCCCAACTCAAGGAGTTCTACTATGCAACATAGTACGTTCAAAGGAGAGAAACTACACAGTCACCTCTGTGTCTGAAAAAGTAACAGCAAAAACTGGATTTCTATGCAACTCTAATAAAACACAAACTGACAAAAATCCGGATGGAGGAATAAAAAGACAATGGCCAGGAGATCTAAAAGACACGGTCCGGGAATAAGGCGGATGTATGTGTCAGCTTAGGCTGCTGTGACAAATGGCCCAGATGGGGTAACCTGACTTCTCATAGTTCCGGAGGCTGACAAGTTCAGTATCAAAGTGCTGGCCTCTTCAGCCCCTGGCTTGCAGATGGCCGCCTTGTCGTTGTGTCCTCACATGGCAGAGAGAGAGAGTTCTGATGTGTCTTTCTCTTCTTGTAAGGAGAAGTCTGGTATTTCTTACAAAACTCAGCACACAAATACCCTGTGAGCCACACTCCTCCCAGGTATTCACCTAACACAAATTAAAATGTATGTCCACCAAAACGTGGATGATAATATCCTTAGGACCTTTCTCCAAATAGTCAAAAGATGCAAACTACGTAGGCATCCATCAACAGAAAAGTGGGTAACCAACCGGTATGGTTATACTGTGGAACATTCTTCAGCAAAAAAGCGCAGTGGTCTATCGATACAGGCACAGCACAAATAAATCTCAAAAACATTATGTTAAGTGAAAGAAGCCAGCCTTAAGTGGCTATGTGCTGTAGGATTTCATTTCTATGAAGTTCCAGAACACATTAAACAAGTCCATGGTAGAAAAAAGAAAAAAACAAAACAAAACAAAACAGAACAGTGGTTGCCCGAGGAGGAAGTGAGTTGCCTAAGAAGCTGCATGATGGAACTTTCTAGAGTGATAGGAATGTTCTGTGGCTGGACATGGGGTTTGCACCACAGAGATTTTTTAGCATTCGCTGCACCTTATTAATGGGATACTTAAGATCTGCGTGTTTCATTGTATGTAAGTTTTTTTTTTTAATGTCTATTTATTCTCAAGAGAGAGACAGACAGAGACAGAGTGTGAGTGGGGAAGGGTCAGAGAGAGAGAGAGAGGGGAAACACAGAATCTGAAGCACGCTCCAGGTTCTGAGCCATCAGCACAGAGCCTGACACGGGGCTCGAACTCACAAATCGAGAGCTGAAGTCGGATGCTTAACCGACTGAGCCACCCAGGCGCCCCCTCAGTTTTAACTCCAAAAGAAGAAACAAGACTGGGACACAGTCACTGAACTCTTGTCAATGATTTCCCCGCTGCAATATTTACGTACAGAGACACAAATACCTATAACTGATCATGAAACACATTAAACAAATAAGTTGGATTGATGATGGAGAGACGGGTGGTAAGGTTAGCACAGTGAAGTGTATGTATACGGCAGGGTCTGGTTGGTGGGTATATGGATCCCATGTTCATTGTCAGATCCTTTCTGCTTTTCCATATGCTTGAAATTCTTTTTCCTAATAAAATGTCAGGGAAGAAAAGAGCATCTCAAAGCATGAAGAAAATGGTCCTTGACACAACAGTTCAATTTAGATGTTAATTTCCACCAACTTTATCCTACAGTTCATTGTAATTCCAATCAAAAACACCATCGGAATTCTTCAAGGAAATTGGGGTGTTCTTTAAGACCTGATACAAACACCTTAAAATCACTGGTGACTACTGATAAGTGACAGAAAAATTTTAATTTCTATGTGATCAACTAAAAATCACGAAGGAACAATGTGACGGCAGTGGCCAAAGACAAGGAGACAGGCGACAGAGTGGAAACATGAGTGTCCAGAAACAGCGAGCAAACGTCACTGGTGGCAGGGAAAATAAAGTAGTCGATACCAGTCTTCCTCCTTCAGAGTAGCAACAACGAAGAGATTTATGGGAATCACCTTGGAAGTTAGGGAGAAACGGGTCCTCCCTTCGTGGCCGGGAAGGAACCCGCGCACACCTACTCGGCAAGATCACCGATCAAAGGTGATCCTGTGCCCCTGCGTGTCTACGCTTCAGAATGTCCCCCAGAGAAACACCAGCCAGCCTCGGGACACACACAGGGAGGCCACGGTGGATGTGGGTCAAGGGAAATTCTCATCACTGTGGGAATATCACACGCTTCTCCCGGGACAGAGAGAGGGAGAAGGACAACCCGGGAAGTTTAAAATATACTGACGTCCTGGGCATCAAACATGTCCAGTGTGATATCCTTTAGGTAAAAAAGTGCACGGCAGCCAGAGGAAGCCACGCTCCAGATACACGCGTGTGCTAAACGCTCGGAGAGGCCTTATTTGGCACCCACCCAGTGGGAGACATGATCCTGGTACCCGGGCTGGGGGTGGGCCGGGGAAACTTTCACTGGACCTGGATGGCCTGAATAGTTGGTCCTTCATTAAATGCATCCTTAATTAAAATGGATCCTTAATTAAAAATGAGAAAAAAATAAATGCAAAAATATTGCTGAAATTTTTATATAAAATGTGACTATAGTTGATATTTACATGTTTAAGAATTACATTGTGATTACATATAAATTATATTTTGTGTCTTATTTCCCAATAGTGTCTGTTTGTGTTATAGAATGTTTACATAAAGTTTACAAGTATAAAAAAATAATTTCAATATTTTTGAAATCACTTTGAAATCACAGACTTTTTCTCCAAAGACTCACAGCTGTGCCCCGGACGATGGCCACACGCATCAAACACCACAGCAGGTGACGCGGTTGGGGGCGGTGCTGGGATTTCCGTGGGAACGGCCTCCCCGTTTCCCAATGTGCTCGGGACGCCCGGGTCCTGGGTGGCCCCAGCAACCTGGCCTGTACTCCCACACACGCCCTCCAGCCTTGTAGGGTCACGGTCACGGAAAGGAACGAGCAATCGTTGCTCTGAGACATTCCTCCCTCACCCTGAGCCACGGAAAACAGAAGTGTTCCGGCCCGAGGCCAGCACGTCGCCATCTTGTGTGAAGACGAGCCAGCGTCCAGCAAATTCGGCAAAGACATGTGCTTGCTGGATTGAAAAACCCGGATTCTTACATAACGGAAACCCTCAGGGAATGAGAAAATGGTTCGAGGAAAACAGATACTTACTGAAAGTTATGATTTGGGCTGTGTGTTGGACCTAAAAAGGAAAAAAAAAAAAAAAAAGATAGGCTATTAATGCTTTATAATTTGGAATAAAACTTTTTTCCAAACCAGCCAATGGTAAAGGCAGCCACAGCCCAATGCACTCATTTGTGGTGAGCCGTCCTCGGGCCCCGGGCTTTGCTGCTGCCCAAGATTATACGGCAGGGACGATGAAAAACCACAAAATATGGAAGAGACGCTCTCTGTGTGTGCAGAAACGTCTAGAGGGATTTTTGGGGTTTTCGCTGTCTTCCCTCTCTCTCAGCTCATCCAACCTTGACTCACAAGATCTGGTTACTAACAGGGGCCCAGATGGTCTGGAGCCTGTGTGACAGGGCTGGGGCACCGTGGGGACCATCTCACAACTGGGATGAGAGAGGAAGCGTCCCCTCCGGTCGTGTGATTTCCCCGCCACCTGTGACGGGCACAAGTGTGTGGAACCATCAATGCGCTCCGCTCTGGGTTCTGCCTCTCAGCCGGGCCCAGGCTTCTGCGGGTGTCCGTGTCCCCGTCTCGGGGTACGCGAGGCCGGCCTCCCCCACCCGGCGCACAGCCTTCCCCCTACGCCTCGAAGCTCACCTTTGTGTCTGGGGTTATTTTCTGCACTCCAGGTTTACAGACCATTCCATCTGTGTCTGTTTTCCTTTATGACTAGTAAATGGCTAACAGGTTAAGCCGGGACCTCGTGCACAATGGGAAAGGCCCCGGGGAAATGGTTTTATGGATTTCCTCTCTGCTGGCTCGTGCGTGTTCGGTTTCAGGCTGCAAAGTAATCTCCTGTTCCGTGGCTGCGAGCGCTGCTGGCTGATAACCACACGCCTGGGCCACCCCGACTCACCGAGCCGCACGAACAGGACGCCGGTGGCGGTAATGGTCTTCATCCCGTTGGTGGCCACGCACTGGTAGTAGCCCGTGTCTGTCGTGTCCAGATCTTGGATGCGCAGCCGAGAACCGTACTCCGTCTTGCGGATGATGACGCGCCTCGGCTCCTGCACGACCGGGGCATCGTTCTTTAGCCACCGCACGGTGGGGGGCGGGTTTCCGGCCACCTTGCAGTGCAGGATGGCCGTCTGGCCTTGCACTATGGTGATGTTGTTCACCGGCTCCAGAAAATTCAGAAAGTAGCCTGCAGGGGAGAGAGCGGTCACAAAACAGCAAAGCTGAGCGAGGGCCGGAAGAAAGGGCTGCCTGCGAGGAAGCCTTCCGTTTTCTCTCATAAGTACAGTCCGTTCCTGTCACTGGTGGGGACTACATTCTAGAATGTTCTGAGAGACATGCGTCAGCAAACACTGAACCACCGCTCCCGGGGAAATACAGCGTCAGGTTCCTTCGGGCCTCTGGTCGCAGTATTTTCATCATTCGCGGCATAACCTCATTTTCTGTGTGTTTCCGCTTAAAAACGCCTTATTAACACGTATTGTTGATTCACTGACACCGAGCCCACGGCTGACGCTGCTGTTAACTCATGCCTGAAAGAAGCTTATCTAACACGTGGTTTCCTACCATGAGGCACATCACAGCCTTCTGGTGTTTAGGAACGCTAGGCCGCCCTTCAGCACTGTCCCCGGGGGGATTTTGAACTACAAAATCACCCGGGTGCCTGGGTGGCTCAGTCGGTTGAGCGTCCTGTTTCGGCTCAGGTCATGATCTCATAGTTCATGGGTTTGAGCCCAGCATCGGGCTCTGTGCTGACAGCTCAGAGCCTGGAGCCTGCTTCTGATTCTGTGGCTCCCTCCATCTCTGCCCCTCCCCTACTTGCTCTCTCTCTCTCTCTCTCTCTCTTAAAATGAATAAACGTTTAAAAAAACTAAGCTGCGAAATCACCAAAACAAAGCACAAAAGTGCAGGGGAAAAAAAGACTATACAGACCCCAAAAAGTACCCTTGTTTACAGTAGAAGCTGGGACAATTAGACGGGTGTCGCCTTCTTGGGCCTCAGCTAGGAACGTGTGCATCGGGCAACTCTAAATGTTCACGGCTCTGGGCACGCCTAAATGCCCCCAGTGCACCAGGAGTACTGATTTGGGGTTACACGTACACGTTAGGCAGTGGGTGAACTCGAAAATACGGAACCCGAAAATGAAGATCAGCCGTGTTTCTCTCTGCAAACCCTAGATCTTAATCCAACCTCAGGGACTCGTGATGTAATTCGCACTCGGAAAGGCCATCCCCCCTTCCGGCCACAGCACCTTAAAGCTTCGATGAGGAAAAATCCAAAACAGACAAAACAGACACACACTGAAAAATGAGCTAATCCCTGGCCGGGACAGAACAAAGGTGTCTAGGCCGAGTGCTGCCGAAGGCTCTGTCCCACGGCACCCCTGGCAGGAGCAGGGGACCCGGGCACAGCCCCACGCGGGGTGCAGCAGGAGCGGGGCTGGACAGTTGGGTTCAACCCATCCAGGGACGGGATTCTCAGCTGGTGAACAAGAGGAAGTGAAACAGTTGGCAGGGGAGAGGGGTGTGTGTGTGTGTGTGTGTGCGCACACGCGAGTACGCGCCTGGTGTGGGTCAGGAACTGAGAGATTACTCGAGATGGACGTGCACTGCTAAATTCCATCAACACGTAAAAAAAAAACCAAAACTAAGGCTCGACAGACAAGACGGTCAATCATGAGATGAACTCGCTTCAGACCAAAGGAATATAATTGAGCACTCTGAAAATGACCACAAAATACATTCACGTTCTGAATCTTTGGGTTCCTACGCTTTTTTTAAGCAGTGAGTTTGAAAGATTGAAAGAGGGCACAAATCTGTTAGGACTGCCTTAATTGGATGGCAAATGACAGGATTTCTAGTGGGCCCTTGGGGTACATTTCACAGCATGGATGGTGGCCCCTAGACGTTGTGTGGCAGGGGACAGCAGGGGGTGGGGACGCTGTGGGTTTTAAGACGAAGGGATGGTCTTACTTCACAAGGGAGGGTGGAGGCATAGCTGTTTGTAAAGGTGTCACTAATTAGCAGTAATCATCATTAACCACATCCTTAGCTCCTACCTTGATTCTCTCCTAACCAACCCTTTCCTCAGTGCACTGAAGTAAGTTGCAGGTGAGAATTCTCGTGGAGGGACACAAAGCTGGAATGTGGAACAACGCCCTGAAAAGACAGGCCGAACCAAGCAGGGTGGCATTCTGGACGTACACTCTTCATAAATGCAACTGCACAAGCTGGGCTGGGGGAACCCTGGTTCCCGCGGCTCCCACCTTAGACCCTGAGTCTTTGGACACTAAACCCGATGCGATCTGACAGTCTGCAGCGGTCACTTCGACACAATCTGGACCGCCCTGATTAGGATAAAGACACCACGTCACGGTGTTCTGGCCAGAGCCCAGCTTAATCGGGGGGTTTCATACGAAGGAAACTTCCAAGTTGCTTGATACTCAAATGCTTCGTCAAGGTTTGCATAACATGAATGCACCAGGGGGGCATATAAAGTGGTCATCAAGCCGGAATGGGAGACAGCAAATGACACATTAAAATCACAATGCTCTCTTTTGGGCGTGAGCTGAACTCCCATGTCCCCTGATGGGAGAAACTGATGACAGTTTCTCCAAAGCCCGGTGACAAACCGCAGCTTCCCAGCAGGCACGGGCAACGGGTCTGTATTCGGGTAGAACAGGAGCATCGGCGTCTCTGGGCTGATCAGCAAAAACATCTACAAGGAGCAGGCCCTGGGGATCTGGGGACCGGGACATGATGGTCACGACTGGCTCTCATCTCCTCCCTCTAGGGGAATCAGGTTGATGGTACTTCTCCCACGGCCTCCCTCCACTTTTAGGACGTTTGCACACATCCACCTGGGACAGCTCCACCAGCCGGGGCTGCGTCTCCTGAAAGATACAGGAGGATCTTCTTCAACACGGATACATTCATCTAGAAAGCGAGGGGGAAGTGGGGGAAGACGTCAGAGAGGAAGGTCAAGGGGATCGTTCCTTTTGAACCACCGAGGAGACTTGAGGAGAAGCCAGCTGGTAATTGCTGCACAATTACCACAAACAGACCCAGTATCTGCTTCTCCAGAATATCTTTTTTTTCCATCAAATAGGTACGGAAACACGGAATTAATTCTTCACCCTGCCCGCCGACAGCTTCTGCACTGCTGACTGACAATGAGTCTTTCGGTGTTCCCCAAGAAGGCTCCTTTCTGAGAAGTCAGAGTAGGGAACGTGAACTCCTGCCTCTCCTGCCCAGTGCAAGGACACGGAGAGCAGGGTGTTACCCCATCCCACCCGGCAAGGTGCCGTGAAACCATCTACCGGAGTCAGAACAAGGCTTAATTCAGAGATGGTGCCAGTATTTCCTTTTTAGATGCTTCAGCCGTAATAGCTAACGTGGCCTGAAGAGACGCGCATGTGCTGGAAGCAAACACCTTACGCCATTGACTTAATCACTCAAGCACTCTTGGCTCTGTCTGTTTCTATGAAATATCCAGATCAGGTGAACCTATAGAAGCAGAAAGCAGGTGAATGGTTGCCAGAGGCTGGGGATGGGGAACTTACAGAGTGACTCTTAACGGGTATGGGGTCTCCCCGTGGGGTGCTAAAAATGTTTGGAACGGAAGTGTGCTGATGGTCGCACGACACCACAAGTGTGGTCCTGGGTCAGCAAGTGCTCCTGAGGAGGGACGGGGAAGGTGAGACCAGGTCGGACAAACCAGGTAAAAGTGGGGGGTACAGTGGGGTTGATGGAAGTGTCAGGTGTGGGGGAGGGACCACTCTGTCGAAAGCATCCTTCCCCAGGTGCTGGCAACCACCCTCAGATTTGCTGGAATCCTGGGGTGAGGCCACCACCGATTTCTTCTGGGCCTGAGGTGTCCAATTTTTCTAGATCCCCTTCACTGGCAACAGACGAACACTCACCCCTGAAGCCACACCCTCCTCAGTTTGCAGACAGCAAAGGAGAATCCGGTGCAGTGATCCAGCCCGTATGTGGAGCTCTCAACCAATTCTTCTTGACCCTCCACCATCTAAACCAGGGAGCTCAGCTCTGTCTTCACACTGGAGCCACCTGGGAGCTTACAAGAAGACCCACGGTACCCAGGACCCAGGAAGGGTCTGGACAATGGCATTCGTCAAAAGCTCTAAGTGTGTAGTCAGGACCTGGGACACCTGCTTAAAAATGCAGAGGACAAAGAGAAGCTATGGTTTCTCTTGGGATGAACCAAACCCACCCAAGAACAAACTCAGCGCAGACCAGAGACAACCCCAAGATGAAGCATTGTTGGAAGAGAGCATCAGGACTGGAAAGAACGTGTCTGTATGTCCAGCACCAACCCCTGGAGGTTCTGGATGAGAAGGCATACGAAAGCCTCATCTAGCTGGGAATGGACAGGGCAGAATCTCCATGGACGGCACCCTTGCCTTGACATGGGTCTTATATCTGCCCCTACCAGAAGCTTAGAGAGACCAAAACCATAGGTAGATACCATGGTAACTTACTAAACTCATAGTACCCTCCCTAGGTGAATGCCTAAAACAGCCTTTGGGAAGAAATTAAGACGTCATGGTGAAGAGCTGATATCCATGGTATCAATGCCTCTGGAATTTTCTCTAACCTTCCCATACTCTTCCTCCACTGGAAGCGGGGGGGGGGGTCCCTTACTCTTCCGGAAACACACCCGGCTGGTCCCTCATCTTGCCGTCAACCAGAACACCCTGTCCTCAGATCTCTGCTGTTTCGCCAGGGTCAAGTCTCTGCCAAAAGGTCATGTCCACGGACAGTGTTCCCCTGGCCGCCCCATCTAAAACAGCTTCTATTCATTTCTAACCTTGCTCCCCACAGCACCGATCTTGGCCTGATGCTATGGCAGAGTCACATAATGGTTAAATTACGGTAACTGAAATAAGTTAGTAAGTTTTGACATCAAGAATAACAAAATGTGACTTTTTGGGGGCATGTTTCTCAACTTCATGGCTACTTCTTGTCCAGGTTCAATTTAGAATCACCCCGGTAAGTTTGATTTCAAGCCTGGGGTGTTGATGGAGCAAAGCTCTACGTTTAGAGATGATTCGTCTAAAGCCGCCCTCTAGACAATAGGGAGAAAGCATACTCTACATCTCAGTCTCGGGCCTTCTCACTCATTTAGGAATCTCTTTGTCATTTTCTTCCTACAGACCTTCACGTGTATTTTTAGGTAGTTTTTTAGGTATCCTGTAATTCTTGGCACTGGGGTGTGAATTGTTTTCATTTCTATCTAAGTAGTTTAAAGGAGGCTTAGTGGTTTAAGAAGGCGTGGAGGACAACTCTTAGATTTCTACATCAACTTCCCACTGCTGCTGTAACAAGTTAGCACAGACTTAGTGGGGTAAACCAGCACCAATTTATTGTTTCACACTTCTAGAAGTCAGAAGTCCTAACATCCAGGTAGTGACAGGGCTTTGTTCCTTCTGTAGGCTCTGGGAGTCTCTGTCCTTGCTTTTGCAGCGTCTGGAGGCGACACATGCCCTGGCTCGTGGCACTTCCCTTGCGTTTAGCCCCACCTCTGCCCCCATCACCACATCTCCAACTAGTAACGGTCACCGGCCGGCCTGCCTTTATAAGGACCCCTGCGAGTGTAATCACCTGGATCATCCAGGATCATTTCCCATCTCAAAAGCCTTAACTTAATCCCATCTGCAAATCCCTGCACCGTGAAAAGTAACAACACGTCACAGGTTCCAGGGGCATCTTTCTCTTCTGTCCACTGTGTATATTTTGCTTTTATCTTGCCCCTTTACTGAACTATCTTACTAGTTCTAACAGTTTCTGAGTCGACTGTCCTGGATTTTCCGTGCAGATCTCTTCTTCTTGAAATAGAAATAGTGTGGCCTTTTTGCTTTCAAAATTCATACCACTCACATCTCCTTTTGCCTAGTTGTTTTGCTCAATATTATTTTTTAAAATAATTTTTTAAACCTTATTATTTTGAGGGAGAGGGAGAGCGAAAGAGAGAGAGCACACCCGAGGGAGGGGTAGAGAGAGAGGGAGAGAGAGAGAATCCCAAGCAAGCTCCATGCTGTCATCACAGGACCCAACTTGGGGCTCGAACTCATGAACCCATGAGATCGTGACCTAAGCTGAAACCAAGAGTCAGATGCTTAACTGACTGAGCCACCCAGGCACCTCCCAATATTAGTTCGTTTTAATTTAACAATTTTAAATACTGAAATGGTACAAACACACAAAACCACAAATATTAATATAATAGATACGTGTGTACACAACATTAACATTTATGCTAACATTTTGCCATAGCTGATTTAGAACACTGTTAAAAAAAATTACACATCCTAGAATGCATCTAAAACCCACATTTCCCTGTTTCTTGAAAACTGGTTATGCACCAGGCCAATGCACATTTCTACTGTTTTATATTTTTAGAAATGTTCCCTGAAAGATCACTTTGTTAGTTTTTTTTCCCCATTCAATGTCAGCTTGGGATTTATTTTTGTTGATGCTCATTTATTTTAATGACTGTGTAATATTTCATTGTACAAACCAACCATAGTTTCTTTATCCTTTTCTCAAATGCAGGGCAGTAAATTGTTCCCACATTTTTGTTAGGGCTTAATCACCACCTGTACACACGTCTCATCGTGCACACATACAAGAATTCCTTGAAAGTGTCCACCCGGATGCAAGAGTGATGTCACGGGGCTTTGAAATCTCTCATTTATGTAAGTCTCAAGGGTGCCCGAAACCATCCACGTTCACCATCAACGTCAATCGAATTGTTTCCCCTTCAACTATGTCAACATTTGTGTTCAGGGGCCAAAAAACGTTTGCCAACCTGATAAATCTGAAATAGGGCTGTTTCACTCTCCATCTAAAGAATGTGTCCTGAGATGCGGCTCCTGGGTGGCTCTGTCAGTTAAGCGACTGGCTTTGGCTCAGGTCATGATCTCACGGCCCAGGAGTTTGAGCCCTAGCTGGGCTCTCTGCAGTCAGTGCAGAGCCCATTTTTGATCCTCTGTCCCCCCGCATCTATCTGCTCCTCCCCGAATAGCATATGTTTGCCTCTTCTCTCAAACATAAATACACATTCAAAAAAAAAAAAAGTAAGAATGTACCATGAGCTGGAGTCTCTTGGAAAGGTTACTGGCCCCTGGCCTCTCCTTCTGCAGCTGTCTGTTCAAACCTTTACACTGTTGCTCTAACTACTGCCATTCATACATTTTCTTTTTCCATTTTTTTTTAATTTATTTATTTTTGACACAGAGAGAGACAGAGCATGAACGGGGGAGGGACAGACAGAGAGGGAGACACAGAATCGGAAGCAGGCTCCAGGCTCTGAGCCATCAGCCCAGAGCCTGACGTGGGGCTCGAACTCACGGACCGCGAGATCGTGACCTGAGCCGAAGTCGGACGCTCAACCAACTGAGCCACCCAGGCGCCCCTTTCTTTTTCCATTTCTAATATAAGCATTCAGTGTGCAGATTCCCTTCCACTTCTTCTTCAGCCATCTAATAAGTTATTTAATCTCCATACGGTTGGTCGGCCAGACCCAAATATCTTCCAACTTACATTATAATATTTTCTTTTAGCTCCAAGTTATTGAAAGTGTGCCTACCACACTGTTGTCATAGAACCCGGTCTACGTGATGATGATTCTTCGACACCACTGATATTTGCTTTACGGCCTAGCACGGACTCAATACCTAGAGTAGCGTTCCACATTTTACCAATAAGAATGTGTTTTCTCTAACTGCTCAGTACAGGGATTTACATACGTTTTCTCTAACTGCTCAGTACAGGGATTTACATTAGATTAAACTTGTTAAGTTTTTCAAAGTGTTAATAGGCTCATCTATTACTTTCGATGACATGTGTGTTCACATACTCTGTATTTGTCAAATGGCTATTAGTAACTCTGTGAAGGTGTGTTTACATATTGGAAACTATGTTACTGGGTGCAATAAACTTCAGGTTTATGGCATCAGCTAGTCTTCATATACTGTCTAATGGTTTTGTCTAAAAGCCCATTTTGTCTGATTTTGAGGTAGGGTACGCTTTTTTTTTTAATTTTAATTATTTATTTTGAGGAAGAGAGAGACAGAGTGCAAGCCAAGGAGGGAGACACAGAACCCGAAGCAGGCTCCAGGCTCTGAGCTGTCAGCACAGAGCCCGACGCGGGGCTCAAACTCACCAATCGTGAGATCACGACCTGAGCCGGAGTCGGACGGTCAACTGACTGAGCCACCCAGGCACCCCTGATGTAGGGTACTCTTGATTAACATAGTCTTGCACTGTATTTTTAATTTTTAAAACCATTTTTATGATTATACTTTAGAAACGAATCCTGTAAACAGCATATTATTTAACATGTTAATTGATGAATCTTTACATATGAACCATGAGTTTTTTAACTGGCAAGTTTTATTTTGAATGTTTCCATTTTGTATTTTATTTCTCATTTCATTTTCATTTTAATCTGCCTTTCCTGTTTTCTACTTGATTGATTTTTAGAATTTTTCTTTTTCCCCTTTACTTGTCTAAAACATGTAGTAGGCAGCTAACTTACCTATTTTTTACAGGCAGACCTAATTTGGCAAAGTTTCCTCCAAATGCGACCAAATACAAGTGCCATGAAATGCTCAGAGATGCAACCACATGCCCACCCACCAGTTTTGAGTTACTGCTTCCCGGTGTTCAGTTATACTGGATATCTAAGCCCCAGCGGTCGTTATTATTTATGATTTTTACTCTCAGAGTTTATTTAGACTTGCTGACTTGTTAACCAAGTGCTTTTCCTTGCTTATGTGGCTTGTACTTCACCCTTCCTCTGGGCTCAGCTGAGCTCATCCTGAATCGTACTTGGTCTTTGGGTAAAGGACTGAGGTTGTAAACACCCTCTGTCTTGGTCTAAGAGTTATCCATGACTTTCACACTTGAGTAATAGTTTAGCTGGGTATGGAATTCTGGCCTGGCACTTACACTGCCATCTTCTGGCTTCTGAGTTTACTGCAGAAATCAGGCTGGTTCTTGTTCATTTGTGGGTAATCTGATGTTTCCCCTCTTAGGCTGCTTTTCATGTTTCCCCTCTATCTTTGCCAGTCCCACATATCTCTAGCTGTGGATTTATCTGTATATAGACTTAATGGGCCTCAGTACCATTCCCGATTCCACCAATTCTGTAAAATTCTCCACCAATACCTCATGAAATATCATTCCTCCATTTCCCTTTATTCCTCCTCTGAAATCTGCTTCTGCATAGATGCCGAATTTCCTCCCATATGTAGTTTCTCCGTGTGCTTTGCTGCTTTGATATTCCCTAGCTCCTTTTAATCTCCAGCTGGGCACCCTCTTGCTCCTTGATCTGCCCATTAAGTTTCTCATTTCTCCGACTACAATTTTTTATTTCTAGACAGCCTCTTTGGTTTTCAAATCCACCACTGCCTTTTCTTCCTTTATTTTTAATCCTTCTGGCTTCCTTGTTTACTAGCTCACCACTCATCCCAAGCCTCTCCGAGTGTGCCTTATAATTTTCCACTATAGGGTGGGTTTTCTGTGGGAACCCCTTGGGGACTAGGTTCCTGCAACAGTCAGTGCCAAGTCTTCACGTTAACTCTTGGGCCTGGGATTCCCTCCCCACAACATTCCCAGCATGTAAACCGGGTTTCCTGGGGGGTGGGTCCACGTCTTGTTTTTCATGGTAGCGCCTTCCGTGTTCACCCCCTCGGGCCAGGGCTGAGGCGAGGACTGTAGTCCCTAGGTCTCCTCGCCTGCTGCCAATCGCTTACCTACCATGGTCACTCAGTTCCCTGGACCCCACAGGTTCCTTCCTGGTTTGATGCTGAAACCCAAGGCCCTGCTGTGGCTGAGCCCTGATGACCGTTCAGAGGCCTTACATAGGGCACAAGAAATGTAAATTCTTTCATTCCTGAAGCCAAATTCGATTTCTGTCTCAACCTCTTATTTCTCCTGATTGAAGGAAATGTAATACCTCCAATTCCAAGTGATGTCAGTAAAGCTAAGGAATTTATTCACGTGATCGCAATCAGCATTTTCCCTCTCTTGGCTATTCTCTCCAGTGTCACATTTGAGTCTGGGGATACTCCTCCAGCCTCAGCGCTTGGAGGATTTGAGGCATCTGCAGAAGCCTTTTGCCTGTCTCCAGCATTTGCCAATGTGTGCACGCCTTACTGGTGTTCCTTCTACTCTGGAGCCCACGGATGTGTCCATAGCCACATGGGGACACGTGTTGGGGAGCCCGCATCATAAGTGCATGACACCTGCAAAACACCACTCTTTGTCTCAGATAAACTAAACCATGGGAACATTCTCCGAGGCTGCAAACAGAGTAGGACCACCTCAAGTGGCTCGTGCCCTGGCAGCCCAGGGCGGCCACAACTCAGCTTCCTCCCTATTCCTGGCTCCTGGTCATGTCTCCATCTCTCTTCGCAAGTGCACGTAAGCAATTAATTACATCTTCTACTAATTTTTATTGAGCACTTGTATGTAATTTAAGCGGGGGGGGGGGGGGCAAGTTAGTTTGGTCCACCATCGTAACCATCATTAATGCTCTGGAGGCCAAGATCCAAGCCAGAAAGAAAGTTCTCTGAAGAGGAAGCACAATGTTGTGTTGGCCCCTGGGGTTAGTTCACAGGCTCCCATTTAAACTCCTGGCTTCACTTCCCTTTTGTGCAAAATACGGGGTTTGTACTAATCTTTGCTCAGCTTTCCTCCAGGTCACAAGGCTTCCTTTTAGGACCATTCCAAACCACTCCGGACACGACAGAACAGGCCAGGAGGGGCCGGACCCCGGCGACTGAGAATCTGGCTAACTTGGATCAGTCAGCACCCCACAGCGTTAGAGGCAGAACAGAAGTCTTCCCTTCTAATTATCCAAGAGGGTTTCCCCTCTGCACAGCGGGGGAACTTTAACAATGATGCTAATGGATTCCGCGCCCCTGTTCCCGGGGCCAGCTCTCTGCTCACCCTTAACTCCGGACACCGGACCCGAGTCCAAGCAGGACCGAGACGCCAAGGGCAGAGGTAACAGGAGAGCCCGTTACTATGGGCCAGCACTCCCGTCTCACAGTCGGATCAGTGATGGATGGTCTTTTTCTCCCAACTGACCGTCCCCACGTTTTCCCACTCGGTCAAATTACTTAGGTGTTTGAGAAGCGGCCTGTTTACCAGGCCACGATGACTGGTCTGGGAAGGAGATAAGGAAAGCCTTATGCACCAGGGGTCACAAGGTCACAGGGCTTTGACTGGTGGGAAATACAACAGACAAGCTGCCTGGCAGGGCAGGTGAGGAGGGGACCCTGAGGAGCACACGGGGGACATAAAGCCGCTCTTCTCCAAGGGAAGTATTTACAGCTCCATAAATCAGCCGGGGGCAGGGGCGAGGGGTCACTCCGCTCAGACGCTCCCGCTGAGCTGTCTAGCAGTCTGCACAGAGCCAGCTAAAGGTTGGGGTGGGGGGGGGGAGGATGGCTGAGCAGAGGAGCCACAGGGACAGGATGGGGGGTGGTGAGATGGGCAAAGGTGGGAATCAGAGAACACGGGAAACAGGAGCAAAGGAACCCGAAGGGCCTGAGAAATGCAGAATAGTACGTGAGCGTTTCTGCGCGTTTGGAGGAGGGTGAACGGTGGCCCCAACGACAGGGGTTGGAACCTGTGACCGTGCCCTTATTTGGAAATAGGGTCACTGTCGATGCAATCAGGTTAAGAGGGGATCACATGGGTGGGCCCTAGTCCAATGGCTCTTGTCCTTATCAGAAGAGGAACATGTGGACATGGACGCGCAGAGAAGACCACATGACAAGAGGCAGGGACAGGAGAGATGCGGCCACAAGACTAGGAAGTCCGCGGGCTGCCGGGCGCCACCAGCATCTGGGAGAGAAGCCCGGGACACTCTCTCCTTCAGAGACCCCAAAGGAACAACCCCACCCCACCCCCCCGCCCCCGCAGACACCCTGATTTGGGACATCTGACTCCAGAACTGGGAGCCGGTTTCTGTCATTTGAGACACCTAGCCTGTGATCCTTTGGTAGGACAGCCCTCGGAAGCTACTGCAGAAGGGTAGAGGGACTGAGGAAGGAAAGAGCTGGCCCCACAAGGGTCAGGGGCACGAACACACACACACACACACACACACACACACACACACCAGAAGTTCCAGAAACGTACCCAACACATAGACTAATCAATCCACATGCCCTACAGGGCTCAGGAGCCCAAAGCTCAGGAGACAGAGACAACAGGGCTCAGGGCCAGGCCAACACTGTGATCTGCGATCTCTGCCGATTGTTCTGTTCCCTCCGTCCCGGGAGACTTCGGGTCGGCACCGGAGCGCAGCACCTGCAAATAGCAGGGGGCAGCCTGGACTCCTGCCCTGTGATTTAGGATGCCCTTGAGACCACCTACAATTGCAACGTATCCTCAAGCGGGGAGAGCTTGGAATTCTCCTCCTGGGCCCTCAGAAATTATCCGCTTCCCACACACATTCCAAAGTAGTGATTTGACAAAACCCCAGACGTGTTACCTCTCCACTTCAAATACAGCCTTGGAGCACAAGACCAAAGGGTTTCTGGGGCAAACGTATGCTTTTGTAAATGTCACGACAATAACAGTGACAATGACAAAAATGCTAGTGACCTCGCCAGTAATAAGTAGTGTGTCCAACGCGGCAAGGAATCCAAGCTCCTGGTATATATCCACTCCTGGGTTAGCCCAGCACCATAACCCAGGAGTCCTAGGCTGGCTTCCGTCCGAACCCTGACAGTCGTCTGGCATGCGAAAACTTCAGGCGAACTTTCCTGGCGTAAATCACGTCTTCTGTGTTTTCTCTCCTACGTAGGCTTTTCGCTTGGGGGTCTTTCTCTGCCGATACCCACCACCAACTATGTATCTGTTAAAAACCGACTGCTGGCAGATGGCAGAGTATATCTGAACACAAATGCTGTCTACACGTGTGCCTAATTCCCAGGTCCCGGTTTGCTCGGAAGAGACGAAGCGGTTCTCTCACCGGAGGACTGGCCTGCCAGCCATTTCCCCCTGCTGGTGATTTTATAGATGCTGGGGCGTCATAAATGCTAACCGGATTAAAAGAAAGACCTCATAGAGTCCATTCAGCTACCAACACTTTTTTTTGTATGATTGAAGCCACATATGGCCAAATAGTGACACTCCCTGGAGTTCAGCAAAAAAAGCACACAGAACAACAAGTGTGGCATGGCCAGGCCAATTCCTTCGGTCACGAGCACGTGACGAGGAGGCCGGGGGAGCAGAAAAGAAGGGTAGAGTGAGTCCCCTCTTGTGCAAGAGCCGTAACCCAGGAAGGAAGAAAATCGCACTACAGAACCAGAGAATTGGGCTGCAATGACTGGCTGGGGCCATTCGCTAGGATCCTGTCCCCAAGGGGCTGCTGAGGTCTGGACGCCTGGGACTGAGGCACACGCGGATGGTCGCACCCGGGAAGAATAACAGACAGCACAGGCCTCCTGCCACTGCTTCCTGGGTGAGTGCCGTGCGCTGAGCCCTCCTGTCCCGCCGACAGCTGGGGGTGCGCCGGCCACAGCGGGATGCTGGAGCCGCATCCGATCCCGGGGTGTCCTCCAGCCACACCAGGCTCACACGGCTGCTCTGAGCAGCTGGCGGCACCCAGGCGGCCCCCACGGGGAGAGGGGCCCAGCTCGCCGTGGCCCCCGGCTTCT
Organism: Felis catus; assembly: GCF_018350175.1. Taxonomy (NCBI): domain Eukaryota; kingdom Metazoa; phylum Chordata; class Mammalia; order Carnivora; family Felidae; genus Felis; species Felis catus. The sequence goes on from NC_058380.1 coordinate 4,665,836, forward strand.
TTCCCATGGCCCAGGCACGGCGTGCACACACAGGCCCGCACGTGTGCACACACGCCCGCTTTGCCAGTGAGCATCTGCAGCTGGTGTTTCTGTGCCCTGGAGAAGCCAAGGCAAGCTTCCAGAAGCCTCAGCACTGCAGACACGAAAGCACGCTCCGTTTTCACACAATCCCATGTGGGTTAACAAAAGCAGTCAGGAGGCAGCCGAATCCCCACCAAGCAGAGGGCCTTACAAAGCATGCGGCTGTGGGCTTGAGAAATTGCTCCCAGACCAAGAAGGAGGGCCTGGAATCCCACCCAAGGCACAGGATCTGACTTATCCATGTTTGGAGCTTGTGGCTGGATGCAAGTAAAAGTTTCTGGGAACGTTCAGCCTACGGTCGCTTCCGAGCCTTGGTCAGCAAATGCGTCTCGCGTCCAGGCGGGCCCGAAGGACCTTTCATCTTGCAGCTGTGACAGGCCCTTCTGGCCCCTGGAGACCCCGCACCCTGCACCTGGGGGACAGGTCTGCTGTAAACACGTTGCCCCCTGGGGAGTCTGGAGTCTACGCGGGGAGTACAGGTTAGAGTGCGACTCAGCCAGCCCCACCTCCCGCCCACCGCCCCCTCACCTCTCTCTTATCTGCCCCTCACCTCCCTCCCGCCGCCCCTCCCATTTCCCCCCCATCACCCTGCAGACTACCAAGGCAATCTTTGCACAGCCATGAGGCTACACCGTGTCCCAGGCCAGAACCTTGCACAGTGGAAGACGGCGCTCAGAATAAAGATGAACATTCTCCTGCCACCTAAAAAGCTGTATACGTTCTACCCAGGGCTGCCCAATATAACTTTCCGTGGTGACGGAATGTTCTAGATCTGTGCTGTCCATCGTGGTGGCCTTTAGCACATATGGCCACTGACCACTTAAAATGTAGCTCTGAGAACTAAGGAACTGGATTCTTGATTTTACTTAATTTTAACTGATTTAAATTTGAAGACCCACGCATGGCTGATGGCCTTGGAACTAGGTCATGTTGGTTTAGTCCCCTGACCCTTCTGACCTCAGCTACCCAACCCTTTCTCTCAGCTGCCTCAGGGCCTTTGCACAGGCACTGCCATGCCTCAGGACTCGCCCGTCTTTGTCAGCTCTTTGGATCTCAGTGGAACATCTCGTCCTATGCCAAGACGCCTTTTCTTTCCTTCCAGATCAACACAGCCCTGTCTCTTCCTTCCAGCTACTCTGTCGAGCATTCAGGATTCTGACTCCCCAGTACGGGGAAACGTCATGAAACAGAGACCACACGGGACGGTGTCGTGCTGTTTGGGTCACCAGCGTGTACCTGGGCCTCACACAGCAGGGGCACAAAGAGACGGTCAGGGAATGTGTGTGGACCATCCGGACTGCAGGCTAAGTCAGCCTTCTGAGAAATGTTTCCCCAGGCCCAGCATCCAGAGCACAGGCCTTGCCCCCTGGGGACACATCCTTATCCTGCCGGAGGTCTGACCCCTGCAAGCAGCCCGTGTCCCTGTGAGGTCCCATCGAGGTCCACACACCAGGCCCCACCAAGGGCAGTCACGGCTCCACACGCCCTTGACTGAAATGACTGGCCTGTAAGCAAACAGCACACACTGGTGAGCATTCTGGGATGCGGAGGGAGCTCAGCACCCCGTAGGACCCCGGGAAATCTCTCGGGACCTGCAGGGACAAGCCAGCCCTTAGACTGAGGCCAGCAGACTTGGGTCCTAGCTGCTCAAAGCCCAGGAGACCCAGCTGCGGACACACGGAGGGGCGACCTTCCTGAGGGGACGCGGGACCCTCAACATACAGCGGGCTAAGAAATGATTATGGATTCCTGGTCTTTGAATAATTAGGAAGAAATCAGGCAGAAGTAGAGCGGATTTTTTTTTTAGCATTCTCATTTTTTTTTTAAAGTTTACTCATTTTATTTTATGGAAGAGAGACAGCCCGTGTGAGCAGGGGAGGGGCAGAGAGAGAGAGAGAGAGAGGGAACCCCAAGCAGGCTGTGTGCCGTCAGCACAGAGCCCGACGCGGAGCTCAATCCCACCCACCTGGAGATCATGACCTGAGCCAAAAACCGAAAGCCAGACGCTCAGCAGACTGAGCCACCCGGGCGCCCAGAGTGGTCGCTTTAACAGGCAATTGTCGGGCATTGAATTGCGTCTCCCCCGAAACGCACACGTCGAAGCCCGGCGCCCAGCGCGACGGCGTTTGAAGGTGGGCCTTCGGGAGGGGTTAGGTTAGATGAGGTCTCGAGGGGTCCCCACGAGGGGGTCGGTGCCCTAAGGGGAAGAGGAGCCGGAGTGCTCTCTCCTCCACGTGAGGCCAGAGAGGGCGCCGTCCGCAAGCCAGGAAGGGAGGCCTCACCCAAACTGACCTGCTGGCGCTCTCACCCTCGCCCCCCAGCCGCCAGGACGCTGGCGAGTGCATTCCTGAGGATGACGCCGCCCGCACGTGGTGCTTCCTTACAGCAGCTGGGCTGGGACGGCGATCAAGCCGACAGGGTGACAAAGGGCTGAGCGGGAGGGCGGCCACCTCCCCGAGGAATCGGGCTGTATCGGAAGAAACGTGTCCCATCCACTCACGCTACCAGCCCAAGATGCCTGCAGAGTGCACCGCGGGAGCAGCGAGCCAGACGGTGACCTGTGGGGGAGGCTGAGGCACGAGACAGACCACCCGCTCCTCCATGAGCCACCCGCTCAGGCGGGACACCCACCGGCTCCGGACGATTTCAGGGAGGACCCCAGGAGACCGCCACCCGTCAGCAGGTGACGGCGGCCCAGCCAAGAGTCCGGCTCCTCAGGGTCTGCTCAGCCCCACGGGGCTCCCCACAAGGCCCCTTCCCCCCCTCCCGCGACCATCTGCCCGCCACCTGCCAGCCGCCACCTTCCGACCGGCTCGGACCAGCCCTCGATGCCCCCACGGCTGCCGAGGCAGGCACGTCGCCACACCCACCAATGGGGCAGCCCCGGGCCACGGGCACCCGCCACCCATCCCAGCAGCCACGCCCCGGGTACAGAAGGCACCCCACGCCTCTCCACGCGGGCCCCCGAGAACGCTTCCGAACACCTGCTTCCAAGAACTCCTCACTCTTTTACCTTTCAGAGTTGGAATAGGGCCGTCCTGTCCATCCAGCTCTCCCAGAGGGTCATTCGGGTCCGGAACCTCCATTTCCCCTGGACGGAAGAAAGAGCACAGCACACACATCCGTGAGGTTTACTGCACGCCCTGTACTCGGCTTCTCGTGCAAGAACAACAGTATTCTAGCAAAACCATCCACTGTGTACAGAAAACCTAGGAGGACAAGGCGCTGTGGGAGCTTCTGGAAGGCTCTGATCTGGCATCGCAGCAGAAGGGATTCTTCACGTTGACCCCCAGGGTGGCAGAACACACAGACGAAGCGCACGTGTGACCGAAGCCCTGAGCGCCATTCAGGGAGGGACAGAGATTCGAACACGGGCTGGCAAAAGAGAACACCTCGGTCGCCAGAGTCTGCAGGTGGCCCTCCGGAGGCGGGCCCTGGAGATTGTGAATAAATTCGGAACCGGGGTGTTTCAGGCAGTGCGTTCCCCTCCTGGTCCCCCCCGATCCACTAGCAGCCAGCGGCCAAGGACGGACCTACCTACAGCTGTGAGGACAGAGGTATCTCGTCCTACAGCTCTAGCAACCCACCCTGTAGAGACGGGGTCACAGCAGGCGCAACCACTCCCAGGCTCACCCCCACCCAGCACGGGAGCAGATCTGGTCCGCCTAACCCGGAAAACCACACAGAGCCGTGGGCCCCTGTTCCCGGGTCCCACCAGTCGGGCCGGGAGGGTGGGGTAGAAATGGTGGCTCTGGCGACACATCCGGATGGATCTGGGTCTGTGACATCAAAGCCTAGCATGGAATGGGACACACGTGCCGAACGTCACGCGGCTTAGAAGGCAATCTTGCCCTGTTACACGTGGATGAACCTGGGGGACATTATGCTGAGGGAAAGAGCCAGACACAGAAAGACAAATAGTGTCTGACCAGTGAGGTCCCCAGAGGTGTCCAATTCATAGGCAGAAAGCAGACAGGGGGGCGGTGGGGGGGGGAAGGCAGGAGTTGGTGGTTTAATGGGGACAGGTTCTGGAGATGCGTGGTGATGGCAGGAGTACAATAATGTGAGTGCCGTTAACGCCACTGAACCCCGTACTTAAAAATGGCTAAGACGTGGGGCGCCTGGGTGGCTCAGTCGGTTGAGTGTCCGACTTCAGCTCAGGTCGTGATCTTACGATCCATGAGTTTGAGCCCCGCGTCGGACTCTGTGCCGACAGCTCGGAGCTTGGAGCCTGCTTCGGATTCTGTGTCTCCTTCTCTCTCTGCACCTCCCCTGCTCACACTCTGTCTGTCTCTCTCTCAAAAATAAATAAACATTTTTTTAAAAAATGGCTAAGACGTGTGGAGGTTCCTCAAAAAATTAAAAATAGATCTACCCTATGACCCAGGAACAGCACTGCTAGGAATTTACCCAAAGGACACAGGAGGGCTGATGCACAGGGACACTTGTACCCCAATGTTTATAGCAGTGCTTTCAACGATAGCCAAATTATGGAAAGAGCCTAAATGTCCATCAATTGATGAATGGATAAAGAAGATGTGGTTTATAAATACAATGGAATACTACTCGGCAATGAGAAAGAATGCAATCTGGCCTTTTCTAGCAACGTGGATGGAACTGGAGGGTGTTATGCTAAGTGAAATAAGTCAGGCAGAAAAAGACAGATACCATATGTTTTCACGCTTATGTGGATCCTGAGAAACTTAACAGAAGACCAGGGGGGAGGGGGAGGGGGGAAAAAAAGTTACAGAGAGCGAAGGAGCCAAACCCTAAGAGACTCTTAAAATCTGAGAATAAACTGAGGGTTGATGGGGGGGGGGGAGCGGAAAGTGGGTGATGGGCATGAGGAGGGCACCTGTCGGGAGGAGCCCTGGGTGCTGTACGGAAACCAATTTGACAATAAGTTTCCTATTTAAAAAAATGGCTAGGGGCGCCTGGGTGGCGCAGTCGGTTAAGCGTCCGACTTCAGCCAGGTCATGATCTCGCGGTCCGGGAGTTCGAGCCCCGCGTCAGGCTCTGGGCTGATGGCTCGGAGCCTGGAGCCTGTTTCCGATCCTGTGTCTCCCTCTCTCTCTGCCCCTCCCCCGTTCATGCTCTGTCTCTCTCTGTCCCAAAAATAAATAAACGTTGAAAAAAAAAATTAAAAAAAAAATGGCTAACACGGCAACCTTTTAGGTTATGTGCATTTATCACAATTTCTTTGAAAGTCTCCGGAAGACGGTTTATAACTCAGTTACAAACCGGGTCACCCCGCTTGCCTCTCTTACACGAGACACAGGAACCAACAAAGCACCCAGACACTCGAGGCCGCTCTTGCGATGAGCAGCCTTGCTCGAGGAAGCTGGGGCCTGCGAACAGGGTACATGCGGTTTTCAGACAGAGTGGTTTTCACGCAAGAGTCTTCAAATTCTTTCGCTGAATAAACACCGACTGGCCAGCTGATTCATGAGGGCACCGGCGTCTCTAAGCTAAACCTGTCTGCACCGCCAGGTCCGAAACCCCAGGATGCGCCACGGAACACATCAGCCTTGAGCGCCCTTGGCGTTGAGCCGCAGCACCCATGTGGCCAGCGAGAGGGTGTTTCTGCCCGGGCCGGGGCTTCTCACACCCAGTTAAGGAAGGTCCCCTCTATCACTTCTGGTCCAAACTCAACCACACAACAGACGCCACGCTCCATGCCGGCTTCCGTAAAATGTCCCCCATCGATCACGTGTCCTTATTCTCCAATTCCCCGTATCGCTCAACGTTCCCCAGGGGACTGTAAACAGCGGTTAGGCCATCCCAGCATTAGAACCTAGACAGAATCCGGGGCCCCGGCAGCACAGACACAGGCAGAAACCGGGCAAGGCAGTCCACGGATGTGTGCTAAAGAATCAAACTTGAGTTGGGTTGGAAATTTTCAATTGGCATGTTATACATGCCATCACTCAGCGCTGTGTAAATGCAGACAGACCACAGGAAATCAAACACACTTGTACTATATACACACATCTGAAAGAGGCATAAAAATTATTAACTGCTTAGAAATTGACAAATGGTGTGAAACAGTCAAATAAATATACACCCTGAAGAAAAATAAGCACTATTAGCCCAATTCTACCGCGGAACAGATTCCCAGCTCTTCCAAGGTAGCTTTCTGTTTTGCGGCACAAGGTTTCCCGGCACGTCTGAGTCACGGTGTCCCGTGCGAAGGAGCCGGAGGCGGCCCCGATGCTTCTGCTGACTCTCGGGTCAACCTCACCCACCCACCCACCCAGACCTGCAAAGTTGCCGTTCACCGCAGAAATGCTAAGACTCTGTTTGAGCAGGTTGTGATGGTCAGCACAGAGGCTGCGACTTGACTTTTCATCTCTTTCGGCCTCAAGCTTTGCCTTAAAAAATAATTTAGTAGGGGCGCCTGGGTGGCTCAGTCGGCTAAGCATCCGACATCGGTTCGGGTCATGATCTCGCGGTGAGTGAGTTCGAGCCCCGCGTGGGGCTCTGTGCTGACAGCTCGGAGCCCGGAGCCTGCTTCGGATTCTGTGTCTCCCTCTCTCTCTACCCTTCCCCCACTCACACTCTGTGTGTCTCTCAAAAATAAACATTTAAAAACATTTTTTTTCAACGTTTTTTTATTTTTGGGACAGAGAGAGACAGAGCATGAACGGGGGAGGGGCAGAGAGAGAGGGAGACACAGAATCGGAAACAGGCTCCAGGCTCCGAGCCATCAGCCCAGAGCCTGACGCGGGGCTCGAACTCATGGACCGCGAGATCGTGACCTGGCTGAAGTCGGACGCTTAACCGACTGCGCCACCCAGGCGCCCCTCAAAAATAAACATTTAAAAAAATTTTTTAAATAAAAAATGACAGCAAGGGTCACATATGTGAATAAAGGTAGAATATGGCCCATTACCGTGGTCCTTAGAGCTGACACCCTAAGTTGCCACAGAAGGGGGCCCCGTTGTTGCTTCCTGAGAAAGGAGGACCCCGCTGATAGCCTGATGTTAGAAACCGTCATTCTCCTACAGAGCATGAAGTCGGACACAGAATGGTTGTCCTCACTCAAGATGCTGCACGTCCTAAAATTTAAAAGCCAAATGGAACAGGTGCAAATATGAACTCGGGGAAAGGAGACAAGTGGGTCCAGCGTTTGAGCAGATGCCAACAGAACCTCTCCCGGCCCCCCAAAAGGGTTGGAAACACCCCAGAGGAAAAACACAAAACAAACACAGGCCAAAACCAACAAAACAATTGCAAAAACTACCACACACACACACACACACACACACACATCCAAATGTCACTGTTCCATAGCCACAATTATAAAGGTAATTTAAAATTTCTTCTTTTATTTTATTTTTAAACACCTCTATGATGAAAAAACATCGGATTATTAATCGATGTAATTCACATACCACAAAATTTGCCATTTTAAAGTCTACAGTCCACGGGCGCCTGGGTTCAGTGCCAGGCTCTTGATTTCTGCTCAGGTCATGATCTCACAGTTTGTGAGTTCAAGCCTCACATCAAGCTCTGCGCTGTCAGCACAGAGATCCTGTCTGCCTCTGTCTGCCTCCCTCTCTGCCCCTCCCCTGCACATTCTCTCTCCCTCTCTCTCTCTCTCTCTCTCTCTCCAAAATAAATAAACTTTAAAAAGTATCTAAAAAAAATCTCAAAAAAACTAAAAATAAAGTCTACCTTCCAGTTCCAGCGGGTTTGGGGATATGCACAAGATTGTGCAACTGTCTCCACTATGTAATTCCAGAATATTCCATTGCCCCCAAAAGAAATCTTGTTCTCATCGGCAGCCCTCCCCGTTCCCACCTCCCCTAGGCCCTGCAACCACCGGTCTGCTCTCTGTCTCTAGGGCTTTATGTTTTGGGCATATTATATAAATGAAATCACACAACATGTGGCCTTTTGAACAAACACCAATTGTATGACTCTTTTTGCTTTTTGATATTATGCGTGGAAGTGCACACAAGACCCGAGGTGAGTACAGGACAGGAGGCTGGAGTCACCGGGATTATGGACGCCAAGACGGGTCTGAAGGTCACCTGCCTGGACACCAGCTCACGTCCACACGCTGCCACGGGAAAGGCGGGGCTCCGGGGCTCTGGACACAGGGGACCAAGTCGGGGTTCAGCACCGCCAGCACTGGAGCTGGTCTCTCCTGCTTGTGCCCTGACTAGCGGGTTCTCCTGCATGTCACTGCTGCTGGCTGACCGACCTGTACCCACCTTCCTAACCCCACACACTGCCTTGGTGATCCCTGCCAGCCCGGCTGGCCGGTGACAGTCCCCGGCGGTGTGAGCCCCGTGACATCTCCCTGATGGCCTGCCCAGCACCTCCTCACACAAAGCCCTGCTTCGGGCTTGCCTGGTGCTGCTGCCCTCGCCTCCGCTGGCCATCCAACAGACGAGGAGACCCGAACAGGGAACAACTTAGGGGAGGAGCCCCGGCTGCCCCAACGCCTCGGGACTTAATCTCTTCTGAAATGGAGCAAATCACATGTCTTTCATTTTGGTAGAAGGCTACAGGGCGTGCTATGAAGGCCACACGTGTCCATCAGGGGCGTGGAATTTCTGATGCTCTAACTCTCCTGCACGAGACATGGGGGGCTTTCACTGTGAAAACCCACGCAGGGAGACACGTAAGGCCACCGGAATACAAACCATCGATGGCCTTAATCAAGTAAGGGGTTTATTAGCTCCTTAATTGTTTGTTTGATGTTTGAAGAAGAGAGAACATTTAATTTGAAACCAATTGAAATGTGGCTGCTGTAGTGCAAAGACACATTAATTGCATAGTTTGATAGTCAAACTATTATAGTCAAAATTATACTTTAGTCAAAACTATAGTCAAAATTATACTTTAATGCCTAGAAGCAAAGGCTGAACACAACGTGATAATAACCCTCCTGGAACATGGGATTCTGGAACAGAAAAAAATACATTAGGTAAAGTCTAAGCAAAGAGGAACGGTATGGATTTTGGTTAAGAATAGTGAGTGGCCGGGGCACCCGAGTGGCTCAATCAGCTGGGTGTCCGACTCTCGATTTAAGCTCAGGTTGTGATCTCGAAGTTCGTGGGATCGAGCCCCATGTCCGGCTCCATGCTGACAGCGTGGAGCCTGCTTCGGATTCTCTGTCCCCACCTTTCTCTGCCCTTCCCCCGCGCATGCTCTCTCTCTCTCTCTCTCTCTCAAAAATTAAAAAAAAAATCTCTCCCTCTCTCTTTCCCTCCCCCCACCACATGCCCTCTCTCTCTTTTAAAATAAATAAATAAACACTTTTTTCAAAAAGAATCAGTCAATCGAGGCACATTTGCCGTGACAAATGTCCCACACTAACGTGTAAGATTTAACATCAGGGGAAACAGGTGTGTGGTGCAGGGGAACTCGCTACGACCTTCACATCCTTTCTACAAATCTAAAACTGTCCTCACCGAAGAGCTCACTCAAAAACACTTACACATCCCATCACATGGCTTAACCAAGCCTATAACCAAGGCTCACGGGTAGAGAAGGGCGGTCGGAAAGATCCTATCTCCAAACACCTCGCATTCTGGATCACTGGATACGGCCCCAAAGCCAGCCATGAACGGCAGATTCAGTGTCAGGTGTTCAAAGAGTCCACAGCAGGCCAGTGACTACTCAGAAGTTAAGTGAGTTAGGTTTGGACCTGAATCCTACGTCATTCATCAGGCGTGGTGACGTCAGCTGTTACTCAGGAACTTAGGGCATATTCTGGGCAGCACTTATCAGTGTCCCGCACGTTCAGGGCTGAACAGCGCGGCGTCAGAACGGCCTGATGAGAAGATTTGATGCTGATATTTCATGGCACACACGCTGCCCACACGTGGGAAAATGCAGAGCGATTAGGAACCAGGCAGCAGTCACACACACACACAGAATCTTCCACAGACCTTCTCTCAACACGGGCCTCCAGCGTGACGTCCTGATTTAGGGCGTCCGTAAGAGACGTTTGCGTCTGCAAAGCAGCAAATGGGTCTGTGCTGATTTCCAGGCTCCTTCTGTCCTATTAAAACCCCAGCTTTCTCATTAGCAGCAGAGACACTATGAAGCAAGAATTTACTAATGAAGTTCAACCCACGCCCTCGGATTTGGGTCCATGGTGCTATTTTGTTTGCGATTTGCGTCTCTTAAAAAGTGTTTTGTTATTCATGCTGTCTTCATCCTTACTCCCTACCTGTTGATCTGAATCGGTACACGTGCCGTGATTTAATTAGATGTAGTCTCTGGAATATCTGGACAACTTCAAAGCAGGCTCCTTTTAATTAGTGAGGCTGCCTTATTCACCGAAGCTTGGCATTCTTGGATCTGGTCATCCTTGTGAAAAGGTATAATTTCCAGGATATGAGAAAGAACAGCAGTCAGGGAGGGCCCAGAAAAAGCCCACAGTCTGGAGGGGTGATCGTGGTGCAGAACAGGAGCCTCTCAAAGGACAGGCCCGGATTTTACGGTGAAAACTCAGACAGCACACCCGTTTTCGACGGGCAACGTTGGCCGTGCATCCAGCGCAACCCCTCAGCTGAGCATCATGTGCCACCAAAACCATCCGTGACACTGGAAGAGCAAGAATGGAGGGAAAGAAACTAACAACCGGGAGGGCGCGCGGTATATGGTCCTAAAAGGTGCGCCCATTAGTCTGGGCGTTCGGCCGGAGAAGGTACGTCCAACAGTAAGAAGATTCCATAACGTCTCTGGGAACACGCTGGTTAAAACGTCGCACGCTGTGTGTCTCCAGCCAGAAAAGCGCACAGCGGTCAGGGTGAGCGGCCTGTGCCTAATCGCCGGCCGTCTTTATTCTCACTATTGCTACCTCGGGGTTGAGTAAACACTGGTGGTGTTCTCCCTCAAGGGCTGGCCTAACCCTGCTTTGGAAACACGAAGTAAAACCCACCAACCTGAAACGGAGTTACCAGGGTCCCTCACCAACTTACACTCCGCTTTGATTCCACTTCTGCGGCAAAAAAAAAAACCCGTCAAAGCCGCAGGTGAGTGGGAGCCCAGACCCAGCTGCCGCCCCGGCACCCCCTGAAGTGAGGGCTTTTCCACCCTGGGTCCCCGGTGGGTCCCCCGGGCCCCCAACAGAGGCCCCGCTGTCAGGGTCCAGTGAGGATCTGGCCGAGGAGGGGGAGGGGCCGCTCGGGAGGCTGAATTGGGGTCTTCCATCTGCCCCAATACCTAGAGCCCCCCGCAGGAAAGGAGCCAGCAGACATGCTGGGTATGTGCCCTGTTGCCGTTGGGTTTCACGGACGAGTCTTGAATGTCGGTTGTCCCCCTGCACACAAGGAGTCGTTTCTTACCTCGAATCCCTAGATTTCATTAAAGGTAAAAAGAGGAAAAGAAACCTTAAAACAAACAAACAAATAAAACAACCCTTAGTGGGAAAAGAATCCAGTTGTGCAGTAACCCATGGAAACAGGGGAAGTGACCTTGTAACTGTTTAAGGAAGGGATTTAAAGGCCTCAGCCACACTCGCTGCAGCCCTGGGACCCAGGCCTTCGAGACCCGTAGGTTGGCGTGAGCGGGACTGGAGAGAACGGGGTCTGAGGGTCGGAAGAGGCCCGCGTCAACCAAGAATCTATGTCCGGCTTGTGTGGCCAGATGCTGCTCGCGTCCCCAGAAGCATCATCCAATTGTTCTTTTGAAAGCGGGACATGTGATCGCCTCAAGTTCATGGAAATAAGCAACAAAATGGGGGTCAATGTCTGCTACAATCCAGGTGGTGACAGTGATGATTTTTTTTTATTTTTTTTTAAACGTTTATTTATTTTTGAGACAGAGCATGAACGGGGGAGGGTCAGAGAGAGAGGGAGACACAGAATCTGAAACAGGCTCCAGGCTCTGAGCGGTCAGCACAGAGCCCGACGCGGGGCTTGAACTCACGGACCACAAGATCGTGACCTGAGCGGAAGTCGGCCGCTTCACCGACTGAGCCACCCAGGCGCCCCAGTGATGATTTTGTTTAAAGGTACCTTCCATATGAACTTGCCAGCAACAATGCACCACAGCCTGGATGGCCAAATTTTGGAGGCCGAATTCGAGATCCCGATGCGAGCAGGGCTGGTTTCTTCATGGCCCCTCTCCCAGGCGTGCAGACGGCCGCCCCCTCTGCGTCCCCTCTGTGTCCTAATCTCTCCTTATAAGGACGCCAGTCGCATTGGCTTCGAGCCCACCCTAATGACCGCATCTCAATTTAATTACTTCTGTAAAGACAGTATGTCCAAACAAGGTCCCCCTCTGAGATACCGGGGGGCTAGGACTGCAGCGCGTCTATTCTGGGGGAGCACGATTCAACCGACAACAGGGAGCGTTCATTTGCCGTCATTGCCTCTTTAGAAGGAACGCGGATGTGAAAGCGGCTTTTGCGAGCGCGGGGTGCAGACGGACAGACAGGCCTCAATGAGACAGGAGGCAGGGTTTGGACCAGGTACAGAGGTGCGTCTGGGGGACCCGCCCACAGCCCGCTGATGATTCTAGCGCCCTGGCTGCTGCCTCAGACACCTTCTCTCTTGTGCAAAATACACCCCGTGGCTGCGCTCCCCCAGACGTGAGTCAGGACAGGGGTTCTCCGAGCTCCACGCGCCCGCGATTTCCAGCAGCAGCTGTGACACCTTCCGAGCCCGCACCTGCCAGGTCCCTCCGCTCACGGCGCTCACTCACGTCAGCGCCACTGTCCCCGCTGGGCGGCAGGGAGGCCCGCAGGGAAGGGGGCGCTGGTCATCGTTTACATGGTGCCTCAGTTTACCCACGTCGTCCTCATAGCCCCTTCCCATGACCTCCGCCTCTGGACCTTCTCCTCCTGCCCTCATCTTCCGTGCGACTGAGTGTCTTCCCCTCCCTGCTCCTCCGAAGGCTGCACCTGCAAAGCTCCTCCCTCTTTCCACCCTTGAGGGGAGAGGGGGCTTGGCTTTAAAAGAGCAAAACAGGGGCGCCTGAGTGGCTCGGTCAGTTAAGCGTCCGACTTCGGCTCAGGTCATGATCTCACTGTTCACAGGTTCGAGCCCCACGTCGGGCTCTGTGCTGACAACTTGGAGCCTGGAGCCTGCTTCCGATTCTGTGTCTCCCTCTCTCTCTGCCCCTCCCCCGCTCTCTCTCTCTCTCTCTCTCTCTCTCTCTCTCAAAAATTAACTTAAAAAGAAATAAAAAGAAAATGCACAGAGCCCCCAAAATGTACCTTGTCAGGTCAGACCCCTCTCCGGGAAGCCAGTGTCACAGACCCGAGGACCGGTTCCCATCTGACACGCACATCATACTCGACGTGTCCAAGCAGGAACCCCGCTCTCCTCCACAGACTACTCCCCTGCAGCTGCCCCCCACCTCCTGAATTCTAACTCCGTGATCCACAGGCCAAGGCCCCAGCGCCCCCCGCCCCCCAGTTGTGTCTGACTCCCCTTCCAGCCACATTCTGCGTCCAACCTGTCATGAAATGTCAATCGCTCGGTCTTCAAAATGAATCAGAATCGATGCTGCCGGCCCCGTCCCACCCCCGCCTCGTCCCTGCCCCGCTGCTCACGCCTGGTCCCCGTTGCTCCTGGCTCTGCTGGGTCACATGACAGCCCCTGCATGGCCCACCTCCCCTCCAGAAGGGGCTTCACGCACCATCACCTGAGACAGCAGAGGTGACCCTCGAAAACATAAGGCCCGGCGGGAGAAGCCGGACACAGAAGAGCCCGGATTGCGTGAACCCCGCTTACACCAAGTTCAACGAGAGCCCGAGGCACGTGTGGTGACGGAGGTCAGCAGCACCCTTGCGGGGGACGGCCAAGACGGAGCAGGACAGAGGTTTCTGCGAGGCTACTGGTGACGTGCGAACTGATGCACGTATGCGTATTACGCCCACCCCAAGCTTACCGCGTTTCCCCTGGCGTGTTGGCTCCTGTAACACTACCTCCTTCAACAAAGCCCACGCTGACCCCTTCCCTCCACATCAAGCTCTCAGTCCTGCCGCCTAAAAACCACACGCTCGTTTATTCCTCTGTCTGTCTGCTCCCTGCTCAGCCCGGCAGCTGAGCGGGGATGGTTCATCTGGCGAACGAGTGAATGAATGAATGCTCCCGTGCTCGACACCTTCCAGCACCTTCCACCTGCTCTACCCTCTGTCCGCCCTCCATGCAGATGCACACGCACACGCGCCCTCCTGAACTCGCCCGGGCTCCTCTACCCTTCACGCCCCCCTCCCCCCGTCAACAACTCCAGCCCCTTCTCCCTCTAGAGTTGACGTCTGTTTGCCCCCTGCCTGGACAACGCCACCTGAGACCTCTCCGCTCCGTTGCTGGCTTGTGAGGCCACCCTCCCCGTCCCTTGCTGCATTTCTCTCCAGAGCAACGCGTCTGTCCCACGTCAGCAGAGGGTGGTCCGTGGAACAAGGCTGCGGGTGATGGTCACAGGCGTTACCTCGAACCCCGGCATGCAGGAAGCACCCCAAAACTCCGAGGACAAAATGCATGCTGACAGAGTCGTGGGACCGTCACGCTCACATTCCGGAAACCCTGAGGTTCGGCTCACGGTGTGAAGGGGGGGCTCACCCCTGTCCCAGGCATGCGGGGGGGCCCCTTTGCTGCACTCCTCTTCTCAGAGGCAGATAAGGGGGTCACAGTGCGGGACCCTGCTCCTCTCAACAGCAAGCGAGCACCTCCCTGCTCCACTGCCCTCCGACCCGACCTTCCTCCCCGTGCCCCAGCAGGTGCACCTGCGATGCATTCTGCTGAGAGACGCCAGGCCCTCGGACCACACGCTGCAGAACTGGCCCGCAGAACGGTGGCCTGAGGATCTCGGTGAACTCACTCTGCCTCCAAAACAACAAAATCCTGGGCCACGCGATGAAAACCAAGCATGTCGGAACTCCGAGAATTCACCAGGGCCACCGAACAAGCTGAAAACAAATCGTCCATGTGAAAAAAAGGACTGAAGGACTGGGCCCCGGGAAGATGGCCTCGCTGCGTCATCTGGACATGCAGCACCCGGGGGAGATCCTAGGTCTGACTCGGCTGGCCTGGGGCTGGGGTCGTGGGGAGGCAGCGGGGAGGGGGTGTCACCCCTGGGACACTGTCAAACAGCAGCAGGCTGCCAGCAACACCTCAGCAGCTCCCTCGTGGCGACCACAGGGCAGGAAACACCAGGCGCCCAGAATTCAAAAGGAAATCCAGACCCAGGGGACCACGGGAAACTTCGAGAAGTCCGACGTACTTCCCGGATCAACAACACTGCGCGCGCGGAAGGCCATGTTCACGCCCGAGGAAGATGCCCCACATCTCTGGTGCCATCAGGAAGAGGCAGGGAAGGCTGATGTTTGATGGATGCCCGCTCACAAGATCCCCTTGGCAACAGGTTCAAGACACGCAGCGAGGTGCATAAGAAAGTCTCCTGACCAGGGACTGGCTGGCCACACAACAGTGCTGACTGAGTGGTGACCCTCAGGAACCCAAACTTGAAAACGTAGAGGACCTTCGGCGCCGGGGTGGCTCAGTCGTTTAAGCGTCCAACTTCAGCTCAGGTCACAATCTCATGGTTCATGAGTTTGAGCCCCTTGTCAGGCTCTGTGCTGACAGCTCAGAACCCGGAGCCTGCTTCAGATTCTGTGCCTCCCTCTCTCTCTGCCCCTCCCCCACTCATACTCTGTGTGTGTGTGTGTGTGTGTGTGTGTGTGTGTGTGTCTCAAAAAACAAATAAACATTAAATAATTTTAAATTAAATGTAGAGGACCTCATGTTAAGTGTTCTTATCACACAGACAAAATAATAACAATAATAACAACAGTAATAAAGACGGGAGAAGGAGACTTTTGGAAGCAATGGCTATGTTTATAGCCCAGACTGTGGTGATGGTTTCACGAGCATACACTGATCCCCAAACTTACCAAGTTGTGTACGTTAAATCTGTAAGGCTTTCTGGATGCCAATCATACCTCAATAGAGTGGTTTAAAAACAAAACAAAGAGAACTTAAGAATAGCGGACAACTCAGCGGTCACACATCATAGGAAAGAGAGAACCCGCAGAATTAGTCAAGGAAAGCCACTAAGCAAACAAACGGTAACAAGAAAAACACCCCCCAAAACCGAAATGAAAAACAAAAACAAAACCACAGCAGCAAAAACAAACCTTGATGGGTAGAGGGGTTTGCTACTAGAGTTGCTAAAATATTATTTAAAATGTCCAATTTTGGGGGTGCTTGGGTGGCTCAATTGGTTAAGTGTCCGTCTGACTCTTGATGTCAGCTCAGGTCACAATCTCAAGATTTTTGAGTTTGAGCCCCATGTCGGGCTCTGTGCTGATGGCATGGAGTCTGCTTGGGATCCTGTCTCTCCTTCTCTCTGACCCTCCCCAGCTTGTGTGTGCTCTCTCTCTCTCTCTCTCTCTCTCAAAATAAATAAATAAATTTAAAAACATTTTTAATAAAAAAACCAAAATGTCCAGTTTTAACAAAGAGTACAAAGACATACAGAAAAAAAAAATCAGACAGCATGCCACATACACAGGAAGAAAAAAAACACCTAACAGAAAATGTCCCTGAAGAGACTAAGACCATTATAAATATAGTCTTAAACATATTATAAATATGTTTAAAAAAAGAAAGAAAACCACATCTAAGGAATCAAAGGAGGGGCACCTGGGTGGCTCAGTCAGTTAAATGTCTGACTTCAGCTCAGGTCATGATCTCGCAGTTTGTGGGTTTGAGCCTCCCGTCGGGCTCTGTGCTGACAGTTCACAGCCTGGAGCCCACTTTGGATTCTGCGTCTCCCTTTCTCTCGGCTCCTCCCCTGCTCACCCTCAAAAATAAATAAACCCTCAAAAAAATTGTATAGAATCAAAGGAAATTACAACAACTTTTTCTCACCAAACAGGGAATATCAATAAAGTGATAGAAATCAAAAGAATCAAATAGAAATTCTACAGTGGAAAGAACAATAGCTGAAATTCACCAGGTGGGCTCCACAGCAGATGTGAGCTGGCAGAAGATTCGGTGAACTAGAAGACACTTTACTATGTTTCCTGGAAGAGAGATTATCTACTCTGAAGAGAAGAAAATGAAAAGAATGAAGAAAAGCAGCAGAATCTAAGGCACCCATGGGATATGACCAAGAGCACCAACACATACATAATGGGAGTCCAGAAAGAGATGAAAAAGGCAGAAAAAAATATCTGAAGAAATGATGACAAAAAACTTACCAAACCGGAGAAAAAGTATTCATTTAAACACTTAGAAAATCAAGAAACTCTAAGTAGGACAACCTCTAAGAGACCTACAACTGGACGCACCACAAACTTGAAAAACCAAAGCAGAATCTCGAAAGCAGACCTACAACTGGACGCACCATAAACAAACCTTAAAAACGAAAGCAGAATCTTAAAAGCGGCAAGAGAAGGGACTCGTCATGTAGTGGGGGTCCTCAGTAAGATTAAAGAGTTGGTTTCTCATCAGAAACCAAGTGGGATGATGTATTAAAAGTTTTGGGGGGGAAGAAAAAGACTGCCAGTCAAGAATTCTATACCCAGCTAAACTCTTTTTCAAAAATGAGTAAGTTAGGCCACTTCCAGATGAACAACAAATGGGGAAAATCTGTCATTAGCAAACTTCTCTACAAGACATAGTAAAGGGAGTTATTTGAGGGAAGATGAAAGGACATTGGAAGGAATCCAAATCCACACAAAGAAGTAAAATAGTACCAGTAAGGTACGGTACATAGGTACTATGAAAGTTATATAAACGTATTTTTGTCTGTAGCTCTTTTTTTTCTATTTCTTTTAAAAAAAAAAAACCACTGCATAGAACCATAACTATAAAATTGTGTTGATGAACTTAAAACATATAAAGATGTAAATTGTATGGCACTAATAGTTCAGAGGGAAGGGGAAGGAATAGCAACATATTGGAGCAAAGTATTTACTATTAATATTAAGTTAGTATTAATCTGAACTATATTTTTTAAATGTTCATTTATTTATTTGGGGGGGGGGCAGGGGCAGAGAGAGAGGAGGGAGAGAGAGGATCCCAACCAGCCTCCACACTGTCAGTGCAGAGCCCCACACTGGGCTCAATCCCATGAACCATGAGTGAGCTAGATTTTTTTTTAAATAAGATGATAATAGTAATCTTCATGCAACCACTGAGAAAATGATTTTTTAAAATGACATATATGAGAGACAAATTAAAGAAATTTTTAAATCATACCAGGAGCTATCTACTTAATACAAAAAAAAAAAAGGAAGGAATCAAGGAACAGAGGAACAAAAAAGAAGTGATATATAGAAAATAAGTAGCAAAATGACAGAAGTAAAACCTACCTCATAATTAATTAATTAAAAGCAAATGGGTTGAAAGGACAAATCAAAACAGCAGAGATTGGCCAAAAGGATTTTTTAAATTATCCAACTTTATGTTGTCTATAAAAGATACTTTGTATTGAAGAACACAAATAGCTGGAAAGGGGTATCACACACACAATAATCATAAGAAAGCTGTAAGGTCTATATTAGTATCTAACAAAATACACTGCAGCTATAAATCATTACTAGAAACAAAGGACATTTTATAATGACAAGATGGTCAATCCAATCTATTTTAAACACATATGCACCTAAAAACAAAGCCCCAAAAACACAAAGCAAAAACTTACAGAAATGAAGGAGAAAATAGCTAAGTCAGCAATAATAACTGGAGATTTCAATAACCCACTTTTAATAATGGACATAAGTACTAAATAGATCAGCAGGGGAACAGAAAACTTAAACAACACTATACGCTATGCCTAACACTAAAGAACATTCCACGCCAACCACAAGATACACATTCTTCTCAAACTTACACAGAAAGTATTCTAGGACAGATAATATTCTAGGCAATAAAATAAAATTTGATAGATTTAAAAGGAATAAAGCCATGCAAAGTACGTCCTCTAGCAACAGAATGGAATTAGAAATCAGTAACAGGAAAAAATTTAGGAAATTCACAAATATGTGAAATGAAACACAACATTTCTAAATAACCAATGAGCCACAGGAAAAAAATCACAGGAAGATTATAAAATACTCTGAGAGGAATGAGAGTGATGCCCAAAATAACAGAACTTAAGTGTGCAACTAAAGTAATGCTTAGAGGGAAAGTTACAGTCTTAACTGTCCGTACTAAAAAGGATGTCAAACCAATAACCTCGCTTTACACGTTAAGGCCTTATAAAAAGAAGAGCAAACTTAACCCAAAGCTAACAGAAGAAAGAAAAGAATAAAAGTAACAGAGAAAATCAAAGCTGGTTCTTTGAAAAGATGAACGGAATTGAGAAAGCTTTGTCTAGGGTGATCAAGAGAAAAAGAGAGGAGACTCAAATTATTAAAATCAGAAATGAAATATGGGGGCATTACTATTGAATTACAAGAAACAGAAAGGTCTAGAAAAGAATACTATAAATAATCGTGTGCTAACAAGTTAATAACATGGATGAAATGGACACATTCTTACAGAAACACAGCGACTGACACTGATGTCAGAAGAAACAGAAAATCTGAACGGGTCTAGAACAAGTGAAGACATTGAATTAACAATAAGAAAACTGCACAGAAAGAAAAGCCCAGGGCCGGATGGCTTTTCTGGTGAATTCTACCAAATGTTTAGAGAAGAATTAACACCTATAATTTCACAGACACTTCAAAAAATGAAAAATGGAATACTTTCCAACATGTTTGATAAGGCCGGTATTGCCCTGATACCGAAAGCACGTCATGGTAAATCTGAACAAAGTAAATCTGTATACAAAGTGCAGAAAATTGCAATGTCAAGACTCCTGAGTGAGCAGAGCAAGGTGAGAGCCAAGTGTACCCTGTGTCCCCCAAGGCCAATCCCAGACACAGAAAGGCAGGTGACCTAGAGTCGTGGAAGCTAGGCAGGAAACACAACCCTGCAGAGACTTACGCAGGAAATAGGATGCACCATGTCTGAGTCATGTTAGCAAATTTAGACATGTCCTTTTCCACTAAAAAAAAAAAAAAAAAAAAACTAGCTAAATTTTTTAGGTAGAACAAAATAACTCATCTTGGAAATTCTATAACTAACGAGATTTTCTAGGGGCATCTGGGTGGCTCAGTCGGTTGAGTGTCTGACTTCGGCTCACATGATCTCACGGTCCGTGGGTTCGAGCCCCGCGTCAGGCTCTGTGCTGACAGCTCAGAGCCTGGAGCCTGCTTTGGATTCTTTGTCTCCCTCTCTCTGTGCCCCTGCCCTGCTCACACTCTGTCTCTGTCTCTCAAAAAAGTGAAGAAACATTAAAAAATGTGTATATATCAAAAAAAAAAAACTAATGAGATATTCTAGTTTTTTTTTTTAAAGAATGTCAACAATTTAATGAAACTACGTAACTTAAAATATCTACCGCACAAAGAAAGATGCAGCCACAGTGAGAGTCCCCTGCACGCCCCAGGAGTTTTAAACAGCCCGAAAACAGTCTTTATATTCTGTTTCCCAAATACCTGATCCCCTGGAGAGTATCTGATCCGTTCAATGCAAAGAGCAAGGATTTGCAATAGCAACACGAATATTTGCACTCTGTCAGTTATGATTTTGGACCATTAACATTGACTATATTAAAGCAATACAGGGGCACCTCAGTGGCTCAGTCAGTTAAGCGGCGACTTTGGCTCAGGTCATGATCTCACGGTTCGTGAGTTCGAGCCCCGCATCGGGCTCTGTGCTGATGGCTCGGAGCCTGGAGCCTGCTTCAGATTCTGTGTCTCCCTCTCTCTCTGCCCATCCCCCGCTCACGCTCTCTCCCTCTCTCTCAAAAAATAAATAAACATTTAAAAAAAATTTTAAACAATACAAACCAGTGCAAGTGGTTACCATAAAAATGCAGGTAATTGCCAATTATCATTTTTTCTATAAATGAATGTCGTTGTCTCTTCTAAGCTTCTCCTTTTAAACTAATTTACTGAAAGCATGAAGTTGGCAATCCTATCACCAGACACTGCCTATTTCCTCATGCTCCAATAAAAAAGGACATTTTTCAGTACATTGTTTTACCTAAGTGAGACTCTTAAACTCATAAATCATGGTTGCTTCAAGATTTTCTTTGAGGCTTTCTTTATTTTCACAGCCAGAAGCCCTAAACTAATCAATCATGGAGTAATGTCATGGGCAATTACCACGGGCGGGACTTGCCTGTTCTGTCTCTCAAGGTGTGTTCTCAGCTTCATATTTTAAAGCACATTTGTTTTAACAACCAAAGGGCACCATGGAAGCTCTCTCTCTCAGTTGTTGGGACACCCAGGAAACACACACACACACACACACACACACACACACACATGCATGTACCTGTGACTCAGAGGGTCCCTGCAATTTCCTCCTCATGACTTTAAGCTTTCAGGATCTTAGATTTGGAAGAAAATGTGACCAGATGAAAAGAACAATAAGGGCTGGCATCCCTGGGCACAGGGACGGGGGGCTGACATCTCTAGGCACAGGCATAGGGGGCTGGCATCCATGGGCTCTCCCTCCTTGTCCATGAAAAATGGTAGCATCTCAGATACATCCTATGCAATCTGTCAGCACTGTACCTTCCCGAAACCTTCTTTCCCAGCAGAGAATTCAGGGAAAACACCATTTCTGCTCATAATACACCTGTGAGGCTGAACAGACCTCGACGTGAGGGAAGCAGGGGGAGAGAGAATGGCCACCAGCCAGAGAAAATCCCCTCCCTGCTCATCTGCAGGCAATTTTACAAGGACAATACAACCCTTTTGGAGAGCTGCTTGTAAAGAATTTTCAAAGAGAACAAACAGGTTAATGGAAATAAGTCTCTCTCTCTCTCTCTCTCTATTCCTGCCTCCCTTCCTCTCCTCCCCCTCTCCCATTTTAATTCTGTGTTTTTCCTTTTCGTTTTGAGGGTCCGTACGTGTAGGGGCAGAGGAAGCTGTAATGGGACCATTTCTCTGTCTCCTGGTCAGGTTCTCCCTCCAGACTCCCAGAGGGTACCCTTCCTTCGCTCCACTGGTTCTCAACGGGCAGAGGGATTTTGCACCCTCCCCCCTCCCCCCCCCCCCCACTGATGTCCAGCAATGCCTGGAGATGTTTCTGATTGTCAGACTGGGGTGGGGACACCAGTGGCCCCTCGTGGCCCAAGGCCAGGGACGCTGTAATGCACACTCACCATGCAGAAAAGCCCCCATCGCACAGAATTATCGGGTCCCAAATGTCCACACCGTGCGGTTGAGAAACCCTGCTTGGCTCTGTCCTACCTTCTATTTCGTTGCGTGTTCTTAGTTGAGGGTCCGCAAGCCTGAGAGTGGGAATAAAACTCAGATACGATCTCATCCAGCCATCGGGGCTCCGGGCTCATCCTTTTCCAATGTCACACGCGATCTAAGCCCCGGAAGGCTCTGGCATGTTGGACGAGCCCAACTTTTACAGTCGGACAGAGATCCCCCTGCCTCTGCCTCTTACCAGCTCTGAGGGGGGGCAAGACAAGTGGCTTCCCGGCCTCTCTGACTCGTACCCCGGGAGACAAGCTTACAGAGCCGTGACGGTCCCGGGAAGTCACACGGAACTTCTTGGACTGGGCTTTACATCCCTCCCACCGAAGCCGGTAAGTGTGTGTTCTTGTTCTCCATCTGTCCCCTTTGTCTAAGCTTTCCTCCTCTGCCACCACGGCTGCCAATGAGGCGGGGACCCCCCACGAACACCGGCCCAGGGCAGCGGCCGCAACTCAGCCGTGAAGGACAGGGCAGGACCAGCGGAAACACCAGCCACGCCTTTGTTTGCTTCTGTGACACTCCATCACCGCGGACGTCCTGCGTGTGTCCCAGGGTGCCCACAGGCCAGCCGCTGGCTGGGGCTGCACAGAAGGCGGCCCGCTGTCATCGGCCACGGAGGGACTGGGGTCGCCCAGACCGCTAAGCTACTGGAGGAAACAAGCTCCCTTTGACCAGGGTGAGAGGGACGCGGGCTCTCACCCACCCGTGGCTTCTCACCGCCATAAAAGCACGAACAAGAGAGGGGAGGGCGGCCAGCGGCCCAGGCCGTCTCGGGAAGGACACGGGGACTGTGGCTTCCAGCACCCACACGGCCATGCGGACGCACACCCTCTCGTACTTGGCTCCGCGCTTAGTGACCAGGCCACGGTGAAGTTCACGGCCCTGCTTCAAATATCTACCAAAACAGATGCCAAGGGTAACAGCACGTAAACGTCGTGGGGCGCGAAGGCCGGGAAAGCCTCCGCGCTGGAGGGGGAGGTTTTGCAGAAATGGGGAGGTCAGACCAAGGCACTCCAGTAGCGCCTAGCTCCTACAAAGGAGGCTGGATCGTATCCCCAGGCCACTCCGCCTTCCTTCCCACCATCACCTTTATGTGTAGGAGTTTACAGCATGGGGGCCCCTGGGGGGCTCAGTCAGTTAAGCCTCCGACTCTTGGCTTCGGCTCAGGTCATGATCTCACAGTTTCTGGGTTCGAGCCCTGTGTCGGGCCCTGCACTGACAGGGGGCAGCCTGCTTGGGATTCCCTCTCTGCACCGCCCCTGCCCCCGTCCAAAAAATAAGTAAACTTAAAAAAAAAAAAAAGAGTTTGCAGCGTGGACACGGACGTACCCATCAGAGGAGGCTAAGCTGTCCCCTGAACACAGGAATGGCCAGGACGTGAGATCCACAGGGCAGGGTGCTGGGCACTTACTCTCTTCCAGGGCTTTCTTTGGACCTCGCTGACCCCCAGGCCTTGTGCTAAAAGCGGGGAGTAAAAAGAGAAGAGCCCAAAGATACCTCGGTGGCAGTTTTCAAGAGGGAAAGAGGACAAGGGATCACCTCCAGCGGGAATACACTCTCCTCAGTGGGAACAGAAACGTGCCTTCAGCACGCCACACTGCGGCCTGGCACGGTGACGAGAGGCAGCGTCCACGCAGGGGGGCCCTCAGGAGGGGCAGACAGGTCCACACCTGAGGAGCCTGTCACCGATGAGGGTCCCTGAGGGCCCGAGGCAGCAGCTGTGCACGGGAAGATTGGAAAGCAGTGGGCTCTAAAAGGAACTAGAACTCGAGGGCTGCTGTGATGTATCCAACATCCCTGAGGCCATCTTACCTGTCGACAGGTAGGCTGGGGCCGGGTCCCAAGTGAGAGGCCTTGCGGCGGCTCCGTCACCAAGTCCTGAATGACAAGCGCACACGCGGAACAAAACTACCACTGGCAGGCTGCCAAAAGGAGTTTGTGCTTTCAATTTTTTTTTTCAACGTTTTCATTTATTTTTGGGACAGAGAGAGACAGAGCATGAACGGGGGAGGGGCAGAGAGAGAGGGAGACACAGAATCGGAAACAGGCTCCAGGCTCTGAGCCATCAGCCCAGAGCCTGACGCGGGGCTCGAACTCATGGACCGCGAGATCGTGACCTGGCTGAAGTCGGACGCTTAACCGACTGCGCCACCCAGGCGCCCCTGTGCTTTCAATTTAACACGGGAGGCAGCCGAATGTGTGCGGGGGACGGGGGGAACCATCCCACGTGTGTGGGCCCACCTGGGTGACTCTGGCCCACGAGCTGCCCCGGACCAGAGTTTACCTGGCGTTTCAAAACTGATGGTCCCCCCCACCCCATCAGCTGGCAAAGATCCTCAGGTCAGGCTGAGGAAGGTGCGGACACGGCGACGGGCGTGTATCTGGGGGAAAGGCCACACGGGACAGCCACCTTCCTCTGCGACGTTCACACCCGCCACCCGACCGTTCCACCTCCAGGAAATGCATCTCGCAAAACGAACTCACGCACGCATGAAATGCTACGCGCCCACGGTAACCCAAGCGTTGCATTTCTGCTTTTGTTTGCATTTCCGTGGGCTTTTATTTTGTCTCTCGGTGTCCAGACTTAACAGATTTTAACACAGGAACAAATTCATTTCACCACAACCACAACCGATATGGAGAACAGACTCATCACCCAAAAAACTCTTCCCACACTCTCCCTTTACACACACACACACACACACACGCATGCACACACACACACACACGCACTGTTTTCTCCATTGGCTTTTTTGAGAAAAATGGAATCACATAAAATGTAACTGATGGGGATCAGATCATGCCACCCCCAAAAGAGGCTACTTTGGCAGAAGGATTATTCTGAATTGAAGACAACTAAGAAACAGCAAAGAGAGGGGAGCTCTCTGCTCTCTGCTCTCTGCATCCGCCTAAAAGCAGAGCATACATCTCCCTTTGTGAAGGCGTCCCCCTCCAGGACCGGAGGGAAGAACGGTCCTGATCGTGGTAGGTAGTACTTCCGGGTCCCTTTGTCACAATCCACCACCCGATGAAGCCCAAACTCTTTCCCTTTGCTTCACCTTGTCTCCGCGATGTTTCGCCCTTCGTTTACGCAGCGTAAGGCATCCGAGCCTAAGCAGTTCTTTGGGTTTTCGCGGGTTTTTTCCCACGAAGCATTCATCCGCGTGAGAAAATCAACATCGACTAAATCCGTGCACCTTTCCTACGGTGAAGCCGTCTGTCAGTTTAATTCCCAGGCCTTAGTCACAGAACCTAAGGGAGTAGAGGAAGCTTTTTTCCTCCCCTACGTGACCTTTGATACTGGCTGTTTTCTCTCAACATAATGTCTTTGAGGGGCCGTCTAATTTGGTGTCTGTGGAAAGAATCCACTTCCTTTTTTTTTGGTAAAACAGTATTCCATGGTATGGATGGGCCACAGTTTACTTATCCGTTCTTTCACTGAAGGACAGCTGCACTGCACCAGTTTGGGGCCATTCCAAATAGAGCTGCTAAGAATATTCGCGGACAGGTTTGGTGGGATTAAGTTCCCACTCTCGGGGTACAGGCCAGGAGTGGGGAGTGTCTGCTTTGAGGTGACCCCTTTGGATTCTGACTCGGCTGGCTGGGACCTGGGATTCTGCATTCCTAACGGCCCCCACGCAAAGCCATGCTGCTGGTCCGCGGACCATCGTGAACGGTCTTGGCTTCTGGGCAGACGGGTCACACGCTTTCAAGTTGGCGTGAGTTAAGACTGGCAGCCATCACCAGGCCCTTTGATTGGTCAATGACACTCGTCACAAACCTTTGCTCAATCTGGAAGGTTTTAGGGTGAAGGACGCACTTGGCACTTGTATTTCCCACCGAGCCCTGCGGGCGTTTGGGTCTGAGACCCTGCTGAGTCTCATCTGTGAGCAGGAGAAACTGTGGGCACAGCGTCTGTAGACCCTAGATGTAAGGGCTGTACTTCCTCTGTGCCGCAAAGCATCTTCCAAGGCACTGAAACGGGGGCAAGTTCACCTGCAGGGCTCAGCAAAGAGAGACACAGAAGAGGCCAGGGCAGTGGGGAGGGGAGGTGTGCAGAGAGCCCGTGAAAGAGCTCTAGATCACCGCCCCTCTTGCCCACGGGAAATGGACTGAATCCAGCCCCACGGGGCCATGTTTGCAGGGAGAGCCAAGTTAGGAAGAATGTGAGGTTTTTCTGGCTTTCCAACCATGGGGAGGGGCAGGAACCACCACACCATTACCCCAGGGAGAAAGTGCAGGGCGTCGGAGGGCCACGCAAGGATGCTGCCTTGTGAAAAGCCGAGGGGACTGACCAAAAAGTGGGCAAAGGGCCCAAAGAGACATTTCTCCAAAGAGGAAATGCAAACGTCCAACAAGCACATGCAAAGGGGCACCTGGGTGGCTCAGTCGGTGAAGCGTCTGACTCTCGGTTTCGGCTCAGGCCACGGTTCGCGAGATCGAGCCCCGCGCAGGGCTCTGCGCTGACAACACGGAGCCCGCCTGGGATTCTCTCTCTCCCTCTCTCTCTCTGTCCCTTCCCCACTCATACCCCCCTCAAAATAAATAGACTTAAAAGTAAAAGCACATGAAAAGATCACCGATCATCAGAGAGATTACAAAAACATCGGCAATCCCTGGCAAGACCCACGAGCCACCGCAATGAAATACTTCGCATCCATTAACAGAAAATGACAAGCGTGGGAGAGGATGTCACGAAGCCAGAGCCCTTGTGTGCTTCTGGTCGCAATGCAAGATGGTCACCTGCTGGGAAACGGTTTGGCAGTTCCCCCCGAAATTAAGAATATAATTACGACATGACGCAGCAACCGCACTTCCGAGTATGTACCCAAAACACCCGAAAGCAGGGTCCTGAAGAGACAGCTGCACACTCATGTTCACAGCGGCGTTAGTCACAGCAGCTGAAACATGGAAGCAGCCCAAGTGTCCACCCGGGGATGAACGGACAAGCTAAGTGTGGTGTATACGCACAACACAATAGTGTTGAGCCTTAACGACGAAAATCTAACGTGCGCTGCAGCATGATGAACCTGAAGATGTTCTGCTGAGTGAAATAAGCCAGTCACCAAAAGACAAATACTCTAGGAGTCCTATGAAGCGTCTAGAATAGTCAACCCCACGGGCACAGAATAAAGAATGGCGGTTGCCAGAGGCCAGGGCTGGGGAGTAGCGGTTTAATGGGTATACAGTTTCAGTCTTGCACGGTGGGAAAGTTCTAGAGGTTGTGCGACATCGTAAATGTACCTACGACTACTGAACTTCACGCTTAGGAACGGCTAAGATGGCAAATTTTATGTGGTTGGGTTTTTTGTTGTTGTTGTTGTTTTTTTAACCACAATTGAAAAATAAATCTGTGCACGCTGGATGGGCGCACAGAAGGACGCACACAGGTGGGGCGCGTGGGTGGCTCAGCTGGTTGAATGTCCGACTCTTGGTTTTGGCTCAGCTCTCGATCGTGGTTCGTGGGATCAAGCCCTGCCATCAGGCTCTGCATTGACAACACGGAGCCTGCCTGGGATTCTCTTGCTCTAGCTTTCTCTGCCCCTCCCCCACCCCCAAATAAATAAACCAACTTAAAAAAAGGAAACAAGGACACACAGTCTGGCCTCAAGACACCCACGTACAATGTTCCAAGCAGAGAGGCACCCGACGGTCTCAGGCAGAACCACAAACACGCCCCCAGTGGGACCACGGCCACACACGGATGAACACAGACACACGTCCTCTCCGGACCGGCTGGAGCCCTGCACAAAAGCGGCGTGGTCTATGCTTTCCACGGGGCCTCGGTCACTGGCAGGAACTCCTCCAACTCCACAGGTTCTGCCTGGCGACCGCCGCCTTTAGAATCTCACGGAGTCGGGTGTGGGCGTCAAGGCCCACATCGCGTGGGATTACGTCATCTCTGGGTGAAAGCATTTTACAGTTTTCATGTACCGGGACCTCGGGGAGGCCATCGTCACCAGAAACATGCTCGTTTCTGAATGTCCGAGAGCAATTTGTGGCTCTGGGTTAGGCACCCGGGGGCAGCTCAGGTGGTTAAGCATCCGTGGGTTTGTGGGTTCGAGCCCGCGTCCGGCTCTCGTGCTGACGGCTCGGAGCCAGGAGCTGCGTTGGATTCTGTGTCTCCCTCTCTCTCGGTCCCCCCCTGCTCTCACTCTGTCTCTCAAAAATAAATAAGCATTAAAAAAATAAATAAATAAATAAACGCGTGGCTCTGTCTCCCGTCTGCAAATGGGAGCAATACGAACAGCGCCCACCCGTGAGAGCCGCCTATCAGCACAGCACCGGGCACATGGGGGCTCGGGGCTGGCCCACTGCAGCGGCACCCAACGCGGAGCACACGGTGGAAGCATCGCATGCCACCCGCGTCTCCCCGCCGTGCCCCAGCAGCCCCTGATTTCCCACGCCGAGCCAATGTACGCATCGCTAGACCCCGTGCCTGTCCCCACAGCGGCAAGGCCACCACCTGGCTGCCCCCGGAGGAGCCTTAGCTTGGCAGCCTCTTAACCTGAGGTCCTGTGCAGCTGGGGGCCTCCCAGGGCAGGGGGCTCACTCCCTGGCATCCCGGCCCACAGGCTCCGCGTGGTGGCCAGAAGGTAACGGGCACACAGAACCAGCCTGGGCAAGCCCACTCCGGGTCAGGACTCGGCAGGTTGGCAAGAACCTACTGCCATCCCAGCGTGCCCTCCAAGCGTGACTGCCCTGCGTCGTGGCCGGTCCTTGCCCAAGATGCCGATTCCCCAAGATGCCACTGCCCTTCTCCGGCCACCTAAGCTCTGGACTCCGTTAAGAGCAAATCCTTTTTTTTTTTTTTTCTTTTTAATGTTTATTTAACTTTGAGAGAGAGAGTGCAAGCAGGGGAAGGGCAGAGAGAGAGACAGAGTGGGGGACAGAGGATCCCAAGCAGGCTCCGCACTAACAGCAGAGAGCCCGACGCGGGGCTTGAACCCAGGAATCACGAGATGGTGACCTGAGCCGAATAGGACGCTCAACCGACTGAGCCATCCAGGCGTCCCCAAGAGCAAATCTTCAGGGACAAAGCACGGCAGCGGTCCTGAGCTCTGCAGACCAGAAGTCTGAATGCAGATCGTTGGGACATTCCTTCAGGACAACGGCTTTTGCATCATTTTCCTCTATTTTAATTAACTGGATCATTGGAAAGCTCATATGTCTTCTCCAGTCATCTCTATTAGCATTTCCCCCGAGGAACATTCCTCTTCCTTTTTTTTATGGTTTAAAAGCTTTAAGCGAGACGCTCAGCAGGAATAAGGCAGATGCCCTTAATCCTCCAGACTTACCCAAAGCACTTTACGTTAACACTCCCATACTAAGTGTTCAGTGAGTACAACTGTATTCAACAGCTTCTGGCCTTCAAAAGCCACAGGACTATGCTCAAGTCTCCAATCTCCTCCGTATCCCCCTCTCTGTGCCTCAGTGTCCCTTGCACACACACACACACACACACACACAGAGCACAGAGATCGTCACACAGGGCCGACACGGGCCTCTGGACACCCACACTGGGCCAGCAACAGTCACGGGCCACTTGCTTTTTACCCACTCCCTCCCCAGGCGCTGAGTTCAGGGAGGAACAGGGAACCTGAGAGCCCCTCCTCTGGCATTAGCTGCCCGCTTGGGACCCAGTTACACAGGCAAGGACCCCAAGTCAGCGATGGGCAGACCGGCCGGAGGCAAAGCCAGAACAGCCCTGAGGTCCTGCCTCCTCCAACCCGCCCCTCACCCTCCAAACACGGCCCCACTCCCCCTCTGTCCTGAATTAAAGACGCTGCACTCTGGCCTAGAGCAAGAAGCCTAGAGTAGGGGCACCTCTTGGCTCAACAGTCCCACACTCCCAGCACACGAGCTGAAAAGTCAAAGTGCGGACACTTACAAGCAAAGGGAGCAGGACAGGAAGAGATGCCAACGTGCTCTGGGTGTGTCATGAGGGGGAAGCCACACTCACAGATGCACGTGTCCACACATGTGCACACACGTTCACTCACATGGGCACTCATGCTTTCGTGTGCACACGCATACGAATATGCACACATGCGTGCACACATTAACTCACACATACACCCATGCTGTCGCGTGTATGCACGTATATGTGCACACATATATGCACACATGCACGCACATGTGCAGATCCCTACACACGTGCACATATGTTCACTCACATTCGCACACATGCTGTTGCGTGCACACACATACATATATGCACCCACGCACACACACATACATGCACGCGCGTGCAGATTCCCATACACGTGCACAGGGTCACTCACAGGCACACATGCTGTCATGTGCACACGCATACATCTATGCACACACATGCACACCCACACATGTGCACATGTACACACATATAGACAACACATGCACACACAACTACACTTTTCACAACACCTCGTTGGGAAGCATCTCACGACACGCCCTGGGTTGAACGAAGAAAGAACAGGGATGGAAGGGGCTCCTGGGCGCCTCAGTCCGTTAAGCGTCGACTCTTGATCTCAGCTCAGGTCATGATCTCACAGTTCACGGGATCAAGCCCTGCGCTGGGCTCTGCGCAGACAGCGAGGAGCCTGCTTGGGATCCTCAGTCTCCCCCTCTGTCTGCTCCTTCCCCACTCTCCCCTCCTTCTCAATCTCATAAATAAATAGATAAACATTTTTTAAAAAAGGGACCAGGGACAGGATGATGAGAGCCCACTCAAACTTTCAAAGGAATTGCATTCCATCATCAACATCATCCCTTCCAAAAGGATAAAGGGACTATTATCCTCAGCACGGGATGGGGCGGGGTGCACATCACCCCACGACGCGGACACTGAATTCAGCAACAAGTTAGCTTTACTTGGATAGACAGCTGCGTGTGACGTGCATTTCAGCGGTAGGACCAGCTGCTCCCGACTCCTGGGTGGGGAAGGCGAGAGAAAGGGGCCCAGGGTGGATTATTAACAGAACCAGGGAAAACACGTAAGCGGTGGTTTGGGACGCGAAAAGGCATTCCATTCGGGGCTCGTTGGGGGAGGCGGATGAGATGACTGCAAACTACGGGAACATGACAGACGGTTTCCAAACCAGCTGGCGGACCCACTGGGACAGGCCGTCTGGCCTCCCCTGGCGGGTGTCCTGGTCCCCTCCACGCCCTGACCGCATCGCCGAGCCCTGTGCCTTCGAGTGGCAGCTGTCGACCCAAACCTGCTCCCGGCAGCCGTGTGCTACTTGCACGGGGCCGCTGGCGAGAAGGACGTTACCGCTAGAGAAGCAAAGGTGAACGCTTCCGGAAGAGAAATGAAAGTGGGTTCCGTGGCAACACTCCACCCCGTGTGCACATGACAGCAGTAAACACTGGGAGGAACGGAGGCCCGTATGCTGTAAGTGTCTCAGTGCTTTCTTTTTCTTTTGTTTTTTAGGTTTTTATTCAGTTAGAGATAGACAGGGAGCCAGCAGGGGAGGAGCAGAGAGAGGACAGAGAGAATCCCAAGCAGGCTCTGCACCGTCAGTGCGGAGCCCGACGCGGGGCTAACGCTCACAGACCCTGAGATCACGACCGGAGCCGAAATCAAGAGTCAGACGCTCGACACACTGAGCCACCCAGGCGCTCCCCCACGGAGGTTTCTTTCCATTTTAAAGCAGTGGATGGGGCGCCTGGGGGGCTCAGTCGGTTAAGCGTCCGACTTCGGCTCAGGTCGTGATCTCACGGTCCGTGGGTTCGAGCCCCGCGTCGGGCTCTGTGCTGATGGCTCGGAGCCTGGAGCCGGCTTCGGATTCTGGGTCTCCCTCTCTCTCTGCCCCTCCCCCGCTCATAACTCTGTCTCTCTCTGTCTCAAAAATAAATAAAACATTAAAAAAATTTTTTTTAAATAAATAAAATTTAAAAAAATTAAAAAAAAAAAAAAGAAATGGAAACATGAAGGTCTCTGAAAATGTGCTCTGGGTGTGGCCGGTGTGAGAATGATGCTGTGGTTCAAAGGCCTCAGCTAAAATCCCAGCACAGCAACGCACGCTGGGAGTTAAAACAAAACGTGTGGAGAGGACACATCTTTGTGTTTCCCGACCCAACCTCCCCCAGCTGACAGTCTCGCGGCACCAAACGTGGGGACCGTTCACGCCATCGGCGGCCTCCAAGCTTCCCCCTGCTGAACGCTTTCGCTGTGCTGAGCATTTTGCAATCTTACCTCCCGCGTTCCTTTCAAAGACCCAGTGAAGCAACCACTATCATACCCATCCCGCGGATGAGTCAACTGAGGAAAAGGGCAACCGAGCAATTTAACCAAATGCACGTGGGGCCGTGCAGGGGTCTCGAGCCATCTTCCCGCCCGACAGCCGCTGTGGAGACCTCGCTGGCCTGCGGGGCCCATCGCGGGAAGTGTCGGCAACATGCACTGAAGCTGTTCTCGTGAAAAGAGAGCTGCCAACAGAGAAAGCGAACGGGGACACGTACGCTAAGCCACAGCAACGTTTTACAAGCAATTCTCTTTTAAAAACTGGAAACTTCCACGCACGCCTGACGAGTGAATTTCAACCACGGAAGCCCTCACTTACGGACCCTTCACCCCCGGCAACCAGCTCGTGGCCAGACGTGGCAGCAGCTTCAGAGACACCAAAAACGTGCACGCCGGCCTCCTAACCGAGCGGGAGAACACAGGACAGAGCCTGGGGGCAGGGGGGGAGGGGGCCGTGCCACAAAA
Organism: Felis catus; assembly: GCF_018350175.1. Lineage (NCBI taxonomy): Eukaryota > Metazoa > Chordata > Mammalia > Carnivora > Felidae > Felis > Felis catus. Next base: position 4,698,859 of record NC_058380.1, read on the forward strand.
TACCCAGCACGTTTCGGGGGCAGTGCAACAGAAATTAAACAAAACTCCACTCGAGAAAGAAGACAGGACACAGTCCGTGGCCTCAGTGGCCAGGCAGCACCACGTCGGGGGCCCACGAAGAACTCCGTTCCAGCCGTTCCTAACACGACCCACGCAGACAGAGCACCTTCAGGTCACCCGTCCCAGAAGCAGCACGCACGTGGCTCGGCTGCTGGGCTATGTGACACAGAAGGACACCTTCCAAGTTTGTACAAGGCACGGCCACCAAGGACAGAGACATGGTCACTGAGGAGAGGGCTTCCCTGGAAAGACACGCCCAGTGGTTGTGCCCGTGGACAGCTTTTCAGGACAGCGACACGCCTGACTGGGGAGTCGGTCGCTTGCGTGTGCCGTGCGTGTCCCCTTCCCCGTGTCACAGGAAGAAAGCGGAGCTCGAGAAACAGCCAGGAGGACCACCCGCCTGCAGCTGCTTCACGTTTTGACCCACGCGTCTTCAGGAGAGGTCCCCGGCAGTTAGAGGGCCCCCCGGACCGGGAAGAGCCGGCTTTCAACCCTGGTACACACCGGGACCACAGGGGCTTTGTAAACCCCATGCCCAGGCTGCACCCAAACCTGCCAAGCTCCCCGGATGATTCCTGCATAGACCAGCGAGCACCGCTGTCCGTCCCCACTCAACCTTGCTGGCCCGGTGCCTCTGAAACCCGTGTGGGCGTCAGTCACCTGGGAGCCTTGGGAAGAGTCCCGAGGGGCTCAGCAGGTGTGGGAAGGGCCCGGGAACCTGCACGTCCAACGAGGTCCCAGCGTGTGATGCTGCAGGCTCAGGGACGGCATGCGGATGCCAGCTGCCCTGGACGGTCCACCCACGTGGCGTCATCTGAGCGTCCCCCGAGAGGATCTGAGACTCTGATGCTCACTGACCTCCCAGCGATAACAGCGTGTCAGCTTTCCTCCGCTCCCTGCGGCTTCTGCTTCTCTGCAAGTAACCACATGCCTTCCCGGCCACTTTTCTGGCGGAAGCAATGATTTGGCTCCACAACTGTCTGAATCCCTTTGGACAAACCACTGACTCTCCCTGACACACACACATACCTAAGAGACACGGAGAGAGAGAAAGAGGAGGAGGAAGAGGAGAGAGGGAAGACAGGTGGGGGAGGGAGGGGAGGAGGAGGTGAGGAATAGGAAGAGAGAGGAAGGAGGGGCAGGAGGGGAAGCAGCAGGAGGAGGAGGGGGAAGAGGGGGATGAGGGGAGAGAAGGTGGGGGGAAGGAGGGGAAGGGAGGAGGGGAGGAAGGGCGGGTGAGGAGGGGAAGGGAGGAGGGGCAGGCGAGGAGGGGGAGGAGAGGGAGGAGGGGAGGAAGGGAGGAGGGGAGGAAGGGCTGGGGAGGAGGGGAAGGAGAAGGAGGGGGGAGGAGAGGCAGGAGGGGCAGGCAAGGAGGGGGAGGAGAGGGAGGAGGGGAGGAAGGGAGGAGGGGAGGAAGGGCTGGGGAGGAGGGGAAGGAGAAGGAGGGGGGAGGAGAGGCAGGAGGGGCAGGCAAGGAGGGGGAGGAGAGGGAGGAGGGGAGGAAGGGAGGAGGGGAGGAAGGGCGGGTGAGGAGGGGGAGGAGAGGGAGGAGGGGAGGAAGGGAGGAGGGGAGGAAGGCCAGGGGAGGAGGGGGAGGAAGGGCTGGGGAGGAGGGGAAGGAGAAGGAGGGGGGGAGGAGAGGCAGGAGGGGCAGGCGAGGAGGGGGAGGAGAGGGAGGAGGGGAGGAAGGGAGGAGGGGAGGAAGGCCAGGGGAGGAGGGGGAGGAAGGGGGGGGAAGAGAGGGTTGGGAAGACCAAGGCAGGGAAAGGCCAGGCCTGCCTCACGGCCATCTGCAGCTTGTACTAATCGGGAAGGTCCTGGGCCAAAAGCAAACCCGGTCAGCAGCCCGCAGCGCTCACCAGCATGATTCACATTCAGCAATTCACTCCCACGTGGCCACATATTGTGGGTTTCGGGGACCGGGGGGCAGCAAGGGAGGGTACACGTAGCGGGCGCCCTCACTGCTGCGTGCGTCCAAGCGCCCACGCGCCCACAGACCAGACCCAGGAGCCCCCACGCACCCCACCGTGGGTGCCGTAAGGGCTGAAGTTAACCTTTAACGGATGGGACCACGTCGCCAGAAAAGGCGTGTAACACATCCACACCCGTAACGGCATCTAAAGGAACAGTCAGCTGTGACCCACAGGGAGGGCCTGTCTCGGACATAGTTTGTGGCATTTTGGTGAAACGGACGGGACGCACCCGCAAGAACAAAGCTGGCCGAGCTGTGCCGGTGAGCCCCGGCACCCCCAGCTACGAAGGGAGGCAGCGGGGCCCGCCCGTGGAAAAGACGAAGCAGGAGCGAGCATCACGGGGCGGGCTCCCACACCACCCAGAGGGTGCTGCTGGCCCGGGACACCTGCCACCCCGCCTGGGGCTGCCCCAGCCCCCGGACGGGCCACCGCGATTTCCCAACTCCCCGGCTCGAGCTGGGAACGCCTTCGCGGCCACCCCGTCTGTGGCACGGGGAACACGGAGCTCGTTCTAAGCCTTCCTGTGCGAGGGAACCGGGCACAGAAGAGAGAGGTGGCCAGGGAGCGACTGGCGGGACCCGAGGGCCTGCGGGACTGACTGGGGTGGCGTGGCAGGACGCGTAAGCAGGTGTTTCCACAGGAATCACCTACCTGTGCTACGCGCTCGTGCAGGCCCACGGGGGCCGCCACACTCGGAGCCCGCTCCTGCCTCCTGCCGTCGGGCTGGGTGTCCGTGCAAGTGTGCCCGGCCCCCGGGGCCGCACAGGTGGCCGTGTCGGGAAGACACGGGACACGGCAGGGGACGCCCTGCAGCCACGTGCCTCTAACACTGGGGTAAACTGGACCTGAAACAGGCCGTAAACACGGGGCACCTCCAGGCTCTCCCCACAGAAGCCCGGCGGCTCAGGAATACAGGCTGCCGCGTGGTTCCCCACGGACGGCGGGGACCGCAGTGTCTGCACTCACAGTCCCGGCGTAGGAGGTGACAGAGGGCACAGCCGGGCGGAGGGTGTCCAAGAAGCCTGGGTACTGAGGCTGGCCTTGGTGATGACCTCAGCACAGGGGGCCCTGTGGGGCTGTGTTCTAGCTGCACTGGGGCTGGGCCGAGCCACCTATGTCCACGGGGGCCTGCACGCTTTGCGCGGGGAGGTGGGCAGCCCCCCACCTCGGCCGGAGCCCCCTCCAGGGTGCCGGTGACGGGGGTGACAGAAGAAGATGCCAGAGGGACTCCCTGTCCTGCTTTCTCAGGTTGGCGTATCTGTCATGGGCTGAATCGTGGCCCCCACGACCCGTGAGTTGGAGTCCTAACCCCAGCACCTCAGAATGGCGCTGTATTTGGGGGTGGAGCACGGACAGAGGTGATGAAAATACTATGAGGTCACTAGGGTGGGTCCTAAGCCCATAGGGTTGGTGCCCTCGGAAGAAGGGGAGATCGGGACACAGACACGCACGGAGGGATGACCCGTCGACACACCAAGTAGGAGGCCGAGGGGGAAGCCGCCCGTGCCCACGCCTGCCTCCCGGACTTCCCGCCTCCAGGACCGGGAGACAGTAAGTAAGTACCTGTTGCTAAGCCACCCGGGCTGTCGTGCTTTATCACTGCGGCCCCAGCAGACGGACACAGCACCTTCCAGAACGAGCAGCCGCTGGGTGCTAACAGGCTGGAGGCGAGGACAGAAGGCCACTGCAGCGGCCTGGAAGTGCTCGACACCTGCCCGGGAGCCGAGAGCGGGCTGGCGGTCTCCTGCCTCGGCGGCCCCAGCCCCGGGCTGTTGTTTCTGTTCCCGTTTATAATCCGCTCTTGGTCATGACTGCGGATATAAAGGGGGCACTTCAAGTAGAGGAAGAAAGCCAACGGGGTCCTCATCCCCGGCATCAGAGCTGGACCTCCACACACCTGCTGGAAGGGGTGTGGCCACCTGCATAGACACAGTGCCCTCCCCGCCCCCCCCCCCACAGGGGAGGAGAACTCACAGAAACCTCCAAGGACAGGCTCCAAACAGTCACATGAGACCCCACCTGCAGTGACAGGAGCCTGTGGTCCGTTCACTCAGCCGATCCCATGTGCCTGCACCACCTAGGTCCTCGGGCACCACCGTGGCCCCACGAGCCCCTGGCCTCCTGCAGCTCACACCTGCCACCAAGAAGCCACAATCGTGTCACTGAAGATGGCCGGCCTTCTGCGGGGATGGGCAGGGCTCAGGGCAAGAACCTGAGGTTGGGTGGGGCCCAGGAGACGCCCGCGGGGACCCCAGGAGCAGCGAGACAACGGGGGGAGCCGGGGAGGTGGTGGCCTGCAAGCGTGGACGTGGATGGGCAGGAGGCCAGCGGGGAGGCCGGGACCCGCCCGGATGGGGCAGAAGTCCGCAGGAAAGGCGGTAGGTGGTGGGGGTTCTGGGTGAAGCCAGCCCCCAGCAGCCATGCACACCACGGCTATCTTTTTTTTTTTTTTTTTTTTTTTTAATTTTTTTTTCAACATTTATTTATTTTTGGGACAGAGAGAGACAGAGCATGAACGGGGGAGGGGCAGAGAGAGAGGGAGACACAGAATCGGAAACAGGCTCCAGGCTCCGAGCCATCAGCCCAGAGCCCGACGTGGGGCTCGAACTCACGGACCGCGAGATCGTGACCTGGCTGAAGTCGGATGCTTAGCCGACTGCGCCACCCAGGCGCCCCCACGGCTATCTTTTAAAAAGTCAACAAGCAATAGCCTTTGGGCCAGTCTGCAGTCTGCGAAGAAGCAGAACCAAGAGCCCCAACTCTCCAATGCCACGGCCATCGGCTCCTTCCTGAGACGAGGGTGGCAGCCAGTCAGTGAACTGCGAGGCCCCAGTGGGTGGTAAATTTCTGAGGTCCAGTTAGAACCCTTACATATCCTCGAAAGGAGCAATTAATAGAGGAAATCCACGATCTTTAGTGACAGCGGCATCGAAGCTATTTGCACAGCGGAACGTGAATCACGAGGTGGATTTCCAAACAGGACCCGCATGGTCAGTTCTCGCCAGCCTGGGGGACTCCAAAAGTGTGGCCCTCGGGAAGCAAACGGCAGAGCATGAACAGGTCTCCTCCCCCAGGCGGACGCATCGGGCCCCCTTTCAAACGGAGCTGGATTCCAGCACTCGGAAACGTGAGCCCATCACACCTCGGGGTCAAGAGGAGAAACAAAAAAGCACAGCAGGCCCAGATGACTTGTTTTTCCGGAACCGTGTTAGTGGAGACGGTAAGATGATACACAAAGACGCGTGGAAAAACACGCAGGAAAGAGCCCTCGCAATCCAGCGATTAGCCGGAATGTGTCTCTGCCTCGCTTAGGTCAAGCCAGGCACACGCGAGGGGCCTGAAACCCTTCTCATGGCTTCCCTCTTATGAGGATTTAGATTGTTTTTTCTTCATGTAAATATCACAGGCTTGCAAAGTAAATGAACTGATACTATCGTAAATGTACGATGATGCATTTCTGTGATCCGATTAAAATAACCCCAAGAAACCCAAATAAAATGAATTCCCATGACAATATAGACATCCTAAGACACAGAGAGTCAAAGATATTTTTAGAACCGCTCCCTCTGCGCACCTCGCTTTGCCTCGTCTCTGGGGCACATCTTCATTCCAGGTAACCTGGCAAGCATCCTTCCATCCTTTTCTCCAAAAGAAATGCTCCTGGGTGTGGCTGGGGCCCACGTGAGGCCTCCCTGAGGGAGGGGTTATATTAGCCACTCCTTTGTATTTTCTGCAGTTCTGCTGTTTTGACATTCAGGGCCTTTTGGACCCTGAAGACACCAGCCCCCACCCGTGGGGCTAGCCAAAACGCAAACCAACCAAACTCTCAGACCATCACCCCTGCCCTCATCACCCCCAGGGCCAACCCCCACGCCCCAACCTGCTTGGCCTGCTCACGCTGTCTCACCCATTTCTTCCTGTGGAAACTACAGTCGAGGCTCCTGGCCCAGACTCCCCTCTGCCTCCGGACTGACCCCCGAGGTACCCCACGCGGCCCTGCGTGCATCCCGGGATCCGTGAGAATAAAGCTTCTCTCTTCAGAAAAGTCGTTTTCCGTGTCTGCTGTGTATCACGCCTGATTAAAGCAAATCCCAGGCACATCTGGGAACGGAGCCTTGCTGTCGGGGGGATGCCCATGCACACTTCCAGCACCTGCCTGCCTCTCACTCGGGGCTCTGCGGAGGCCCGCCCTGCTGTTCAGTTCACCTGCGTCTGCCTTTGCGCTCAAACACACACAATCCCTCCTTCAGCTCCTGTGGGTGCGTGTGTGTGTGCACGCACGCGTGTAACCCATAGTTCTCGTCTCCTGGAAGGGGAGATGCGGGAGAACGTAAGTAGATTTAGCAAACAGCTAGTCAAGATGACTGATCCATGTACTTTCCCAAGTAGGTAAGCTTGTCTTTTTAATTTTTTTAATGTTTATTTATTTTGAGAGCATGAGCAGGGGGGGGCCAAGAGAGAGGGAGACCCAGAATCCGAAGCAGGCTCCAGGCCCCGAGCTGTCAGCACAGAGCCCGTCGCGGGGCTCGAACCCCCGAACCGCAAGATCATGACCTGAGCTGAAGTCAGACGCTCAATGGACTGAGCCACGCAGGCGCCCCCTCCCCCAAGTAGGTAATCTTAAAACAAATATGGCCTCAAACCTCCAGGCTGGGCTGAGCATTTGGGGAGGAGGGGGCATCAGGGAAGCCTCAGAAGCCGCCCCTGAGTTGCAATGACTGAAAGTCGACGCAAGGGTGACCTCCAAACACGAGGTGGGATCAGCACGTCCAGGGGTCAGGCACCCCCAGGTGTGTGGCCGCCTGACACCCCGGGGACCCTCTCCAACAGGCCTTGGGTGGGAAGCAGGGATGCTGGAAACCCGCCGTCGCTGGGGAGAAACCCCAGTGATCCCTCCCACCCGGGCGGCTCTCTGCCTCTCCCGTTTCTCCTCATAAAGAAAACTACTTAATTTTATGGGACGTCCTGTAGTTCCCACGTTGGCCAAGAAATAGAGAGGGAGCCTCCGCTCTGTCCTCCCGCAAGAGAGGCCCCGCCCTCCGTGCCCCAGCGGTGGAGCTTGAGGCCGGGGACTTGGAGGCGACGCTGCGGTTCCTCACGCGTCCTTCTGTCCACTTAGCGTCCGAGTCGCCTCAATCACAAGTCTTTGTGGCTTGTCTCTTGTTCTGTTTCAGTACCGGGAAAAGAGCCGCTACAGGTGACAGCAGGCCCCGGTGCAGAGTTCACAGTCAGCCCGCCCAAGCCAGCCTCGTTAACACCAGCCACCTATGCAGGGTTGACTTTTGCCAAAGACATTTTTTTTTCTTTCTGGCAGGTGCCGCCTGCCCCCTCGTGATTAATTCCCCGCGAAGGAAACAGAACGGCCTTGGCCTCCTGGCATGATGACAAAACACACATAAGCGAAAAGGTGGGCTTTCTCCGGCTTACATCACTCACACCCCTCCGTCTCCGTGGCGTACAAATTACAGCTGTGGAAGTTTTCACATAATCTAAACTTTCACTCGCCAGACCTCTTACTTGTCGAAATGTATTTATACTCTCGGTAATGGAGGGGCTCATTATTTACACCGGTTGTTTAAACAGTAACCAGATTGTTTGGGGCTGGCGCGTCTGGGTCGGGGCGGGTCTGCCGTCTGTGGGCCGCACGCTTACGGGAGCCAAATAAGCGGGCAGCGGGGAGATTATGACGTGAGAAGAGGCCGTTGTGGGTTGTAAACAGGGGTACATTGTAGGGCCTGCTTTCTGGATCCTCGGTGAAACACACAGCGAGAAGCATTCCACCACAGAAGCCCCACCGGTCCCTGTCCCAGAGCCCAGCGCAGCCTTCTAGAAGATTCTGTCATGCCCTGCCCCCTGGGCTGCCCTGGGCCACTCAGGAGGAAGTCGGGGCCCACTCTAGAAAGTGCCCTGAAGAGGCCTTTCCGACTCTCCCTTCACGGATGCCCCATCGGAATCACGAAGCCCATGCAGGAGAAGAGAAGGCCTTCTGGAAATGAGCAATGAAGGACACTGGAAATGAGCAAACTCCACGGGGAAAACGTAAAGAGGGCAGAACAAGAGAGCTGGGGACCCGCTGGGCACCACGGGCACTCGTGATGACCCTGAATGCTGCTGCATTTTCTCTCTACGAGGAGAAACCGCGACATAATTCTGCCAAGAAAGGAGGAAAAAGCCCAAGCAAAATTAAGTCTGGCATATTCCTATCCTCCATTTCTGAGGGGTCAGCGGCCCAGAGAGCCGAAAACCATGCCCAAGGCATGCACGCGTATTTCCGGCCTTTAACACAGCCCTGTGCACGTTCTGGTGAGGACAGAGGACACTCAGGGCTGCGGGTAAGACCTCTCTGGGACGGGGGCAGAACATCACAGCAGGTGGCTGCCCCAGGGCTGTGGCATGACAGGCACCCTAGATCCTGGTCGCTGGCTGGGTCCTCGCTCAGTGACTGCAGGGTTGCCACCAACCCGTGACTTCTGAATACAAGACAAAAATACAACGTCACCATAAGCAATACTGTGAAAGCAGACCGGCGGCTCGGGACTGCACTTTGGACCACGCTAGAAACAGTAACAATAATTGGGGCACCTGGGGGACTCAGTCGGCTGGCTAAGCGTCCGACCCTTGATTTCGGCTCAGGTCCTGACCTCACGATTCATGAGTTGGAGGCCCGTGTCGGGTTCTCTGCTGAAAGTGCGGAGTCCTCTTGGGATTCTCTCTCTCCCTCTCTCTGCCCCGCCCATGCTTGTTGTCTCTCTCTCTCTCTCTCTCTCTCTCTCTCTCAAAATAAAGAAATAAAAAGAAAGTTAACTTCTGTTCCCTGAGGTTTAGGAACTCCGCTCGTGCTCCAATCTCTGCAAGAGTAAAGCGACGGGGTTCCTTCCTGCCTCTCAAGGGTCTGGACGATGGAGGGACAACCACAGCCTCCCAGGAAGAGGAGACGGGGTCTGTACGGATCAATACCGTGAAACAGGAACATAGGCTTCGTGATTTAGAAAGCAAAACAAAGAACACGGAATTCAAACCCACTAGCTGCACTCCCCGGGCGCTCTATCCCCCCCTCAGCCCAACGGGCCGACACAACCCGTGACAATCCCGGGGCAAGGGTGGGAAATGAACCGTTCCTGAGAAGTGCCTGGCCAAGGCAATTTGCCGTCCAGCAAGGTTTGCCCTCACGATCTGCTCAAAATCCAGGGTCCAGAACACGGCAGCACTTCTACATCAGGGTCCGTGAAGGCAAGCAATTTAATCCTCCCACTGAATTGTGAAGGTATGCGTGGGTTTAGGAGAAAGTTCACCGTTACACAGATTATGTGTCAAGAAGGAAATCCAATCACGTCAACCACCCTCTCCCATAATAAATGATACCCATTACATTTTTTAAACGACCTATGGCTTCCAACGGGCCGTATTACAGATTCATGGCGTATATAAAATGATTTTTCTCTGACGAGCCGGTATGAGAGAGCACTCTAGCTCCCTCTCAGGAGCGAAGAAACCACCAGCGTTCTCAGTCATAATAAAAGTTATCACGTGGCTTGAAAAATAAACCTTAAGGCAATGAGAATACACGGGTCAGAAAAGGTGCTTAAAAGAGAACATTCACAATTTTGCAGGTAAAAAGACTGAGGCATTAAATCAAGCTCCCCTTACATTTGACAGGCTCCTGAGAATTACAGGATTTTCACTAATCCTCGAATAAACAGTGTAAATACTGTTCTTAGCTCAGAAGTTGCTGGCTGGCCGTCGAGGGGGTATTCTTGATGGAAACTGTGACAGCACCTTCACTGTCAGCCTTCCAGAAACTGATGGTCTTCCTGTAAATTCCTTACCAACCAAAACTATTCTAAGGGATGCCAAAGGAACCAAAAGGGACCGCTTCGCCATGCCGAGTAGCTCTGGGGGACCTTTGTCATCGATGAGGAGGAAAGCACGAAATCCCTAAGCAACACCCATTGGGCTGGAAGGTGCCTGTGCTTCAAACACCCAACAATAAAAACAATGCAAAAGCAACAATCACCCAGGGCAAGGGGCAGGGGTGGCGGGGCGGGAGGGGTGGGGGGCGCGCTGCCCTTGAATATGCTTTCCAGAGCTGGTTCTCCGAGTATGCTCACGGTCACGGGCAACGGATAATGGACAGCCCTGTAGATCTCCCAGAGCCCACGGCTTCCTCCTCTCAGAAAACCCTTCTCAATCAATGGTAAACAGCCCCGTCTTTGGTCCAGGTGTTCAAGGCAAACACCACCCGCCATCTTGCTTCTGGCAGCCAGTGGGTCAGGAGTCAGTTCTACCCCAGGGCAGGTCCCGAAGCAAGTTTCTTTTCCCAGCCTCCCCTGCCCCAACCCAAAGACCAGCCTCCGCCATATTTGTTCTGGTGCCACAATGCGGCCTTCACTCAGGCTCTCCACCTCCACATTCGCCCATCATAATCCACGTGCCTGCACCCCCCCCACATCCCCTCACACCGCTGGCTGCATTGTGAGGCTTCGTTTACCCTTTAGTTGGTTACTGTCTCCCCCCTTTTCCAGAACTGGTGGGCTCTTCGTATTTCAAAGGAAATTATATGATAGTCCACAGAGGCTTTAAACATGAGATAACAAATCAAGGGCGCAGGCCAGTAGGGGAAGACCTTCATTTACCACGCATTACTGGTTTTGAGCCCAACTTCAAAAAGAAAGGACACTTACAAACTCGACTTGTGAAAGACTCATAACCAGTCGCTGGCAAGTTGTGTTATTTTAAGCCGACATTATCTCAACTCGCCCAAAACTGTGACAAAGTGTAGTTTAACGGACCACCCCCGCTTCAACGACTTTTCAGCAACACGTTCTGGAAGCTCGGTGCTGGGGAGGCCCCTGGCTTCGGTCGTGGCCAACATCACATCTGGGGTAGAGCCTGGGGGGAAGGGAGGTTTGCACCCAGCTGTGGGACAGAGCTGGGTGGGTGCGTCCCCCCCATCTCCCCAAGGTCATTCCCGCTTCCAACTGGTGGGAGGCTTTCCACGGCGTCCAGGGATCCCGGTGGCCGCCCAGACCCACAGGACCACGGCTGCCCTGAGGGCTAACCGATGGATCACATGGTCACGGTCAATGAGCGAGGCCACGTCAGGAGCTTGTAACTGTGGCCTCAGGGTGTATATGCATCTGAGAAGAGAACGTCTACCACCAGGAGCCAGAGAAGGGGGTCTGTGTCCAGAAGGCTGTCACCTCGTCTTCCCACATCTGGCAGGCCCCAAGAAGGGGCCTCCCTTGGTGCCCACTGGTCCAGATGATGACGCCCGGGAACACAGCACCACGGTCCCCTGCAGCCGGGCAGTCCTGCGTCCATCTCGCCAAGCCGAGGCCCCATCTGGTAACCATGGGAACGGAAGAAGTCAAAGCTGGGCTTAACCACCATGATGCAGATTTACTTAGGGAGTAAAAGCAGAAAGAAACCACAAGGCCGGGGGGTTGTTAACGGGAGAGGGGAGAAGGCGGGAGGAGGGCGCGGAGGAGGGGCCGGCCAGGCCTCTCGGTGTCTCCCGCGTTTGTTTATGGCTGTTCCAGACGATCTGAAAATTATCAGGTGGGGGAGAGGGAGCCTCGGTGCGCTGGTCCACGGGGCAATTTATGAAGCATTTCCTCTTCTCCGGGGCCAGAGATGGGGTCCCATGAGCCTCTGCTTTTCTGAGTTCCATGTTTGTTTTTGTAGTTTCTGCCAAACTAAATCAATCCAGCTTGTGGCAACCTTTAAAGAGTCGTGACTCGCTCCAACAGTCTCCAAGTTTGACTTCCTTCCAGGAACGTCGACCAACATTTGTACAGGCTTCACATGCCTGGTGATCAAACCCTCTAATTACTCAAATCTGTGTCACATAACTGTACATTAGTGACTTCTGAGATGACAGATTTCCACTCTTTGATGTGCACAGCTGAGCATCTTTCACTCAAGCCGGCAGAGACACTGAAGCTTTCCCAACAGCACCCGCCAGGCGGCCGCTGGTGCCTCTTGTAACATGTGTAACGGGAACAGAAGGCCACACGTCCCCGGCAGCCCTCCGCCTCCACCCCATCATGGCCCCTACCCCCCCACCTGGCCATGTCAACCCTCCCGTGGAGCCACCCCTCAGCTGCATGGTCACCGCGTCTCTGGAAGCCTGATCGGCCCTAACGGAGCCCTCCGGTGTGGACAGAGGAAGAATCCGTCACAAAAGTGGCCCCCGTGGCTTTCTGCAGAAGACACGGGAACAAATGTTCCAGGCCGCACAGAAATCTAACCCTTTCATACAGGAGAACACAGAAAAAAACGGGCAGAGGTCAGGAGCACTCAGCCACTGCCCCGGGGCACTTATGCTACGGTCGGAATTTCTGTATGGTGGCGTTAGTGGGGGGGGCTTTGGGACGTGAGCAGGTCCCGGAGGGGGGGCCCTCACGAATGGGATTAGCCTCCTTAGGAGAGGCCTCGGAGAGCTCCCCACCCCTTCCTCCACGTAGGACGCAGGGAGGAGGCAACCACCTGCCATCCGGAAGAAGGCTCTCGGCAGACCCCCCTAGCACCCTGATCCCACACTTCTGGTCTCCAGAACTCTGAGAAACCTTGTTTTTCTAAGCCATCCGGTCTGTGGTGTTTCTTCACAGCAGCCTGGATGGACCGAGACAGCTTGGAAACACAAAACACCAGCCAGAGGCCAACTGGCCCGCCCACGGCACCGGGAGCATGAACTTGGGTCTCTCTCCCCGCTGGAACAGACATGGCCAACGGCATGAACGTCAACTCCGGTGAACTCTGACCTCTGGACCCTGAAATCTCCCTACCTGTGACCTGCGGGGCATCAGACCTTCTCCACCCTCCTACCGTCTCCTCTCCACGGGTCACCTCATTTGCCTCTGTTCTTCAAGCACGGCGCCCCTTTCTCTGCTCCCCGCTGCTCTGCCTGGGCAGACCCTGGGGAAGTCATCCCTCCTTCCCTGCCTCAACTGCATCGAGGAGATTGATGGTCCAGCTTCGGGGAAGAGACCACTGCTGGGCAAGCAACTAGGCCAGGGTGAACGTCTGGGGGGACAGGCTGGCCGGATCCCCTGTGGCCCGGGGAGGGCGGGCAAGGGGCCAGGAGCGGAATGGGTGCCTCCATCCCATCACTAAGCTTCCGATCCCTTCAGCAGCTGGGCACCTCGCAGGGTTATCACCACACAGAGAACACCCTTGCTTCACGGTCTCCTCCGCATGAGGCCCTGAACACTCTTCCCCGGGGCTGTATTACAGGGTGGTGGTGGGGAGGGTATCTAACACCCACCAAACTTGTTAGGAACAACTAAGTAGAACTGGACAAATCCCAGCTCTGAACTGCTAACGGGGGGCGAGGGCGCCTCCCCTCCCCCCAGAAACGTGTGTTTCTCTAAGGGGCCAGGAGTAGAAACGGGTTGGGAAGCATGATGCAAAAGGTGCCTGGGGTCAGGTCCCAGGGGCCCCGTCTCCCAAGGCTTTCTGCTTCCCAGGCAGGTCACATAAAATTGGTACTTGAGGTGCACCTGGTGAAGGGTGAACTCAGGCAGAGACGACACGGGAGGAGACAGCGTTACACACTCACCACCAAACAAAGAGCAAGAAAAGACAGGAGCGGCAGATGGACAGCGAACCGAGGTTGGGATGCGGGGAACTCAGGAAAGTGAGGAAAACGTAGAGGCGTGCATTCCGATTCTGATTTGAATCACAACGATCTGGACAAAATCATAATTTTTTTTTTTTTTGAGACAGAGAGAGAGAGAGCGAGCTGGGGAGAGGAGCAGAGGGCAAGACCGAGAAAGACTCTTAAGCAGGCTCGGTGCAGAGCCCAACACGGGACTCGATCCCACAACCTGGGGACCAGGACCGGAGCCGAAATCAAGAGTTGAACGCTCAACGGAGCAAGCCACCCAGGCGCCCAGAAGTCACGCTTTTTAAAAACATGGAGCTAGCCACAGAAAGGGCCTGGAAGCAATGAGGGCCCCGTAACCAGGAGGCCAGCAGCACCCATACCTGGGGTCTCCACATCGCTAGCAAGGACCAGGCTCCCTGGGAAAAGGGCTGCTTGTCTGTCTGGGTCAGGGGGACGCTGAGGGGAGCCGGGCAGCAAGAACGCACCCTCGAACGCTAACAGGGTCAAGTCGAAGGACACAGGTGCCAGCCTAAAGCACTCCACTGACTAAACGTGAGCATCAGCAAACTAAAGATGCCTTTAATTCTAACACATTGAGGGTTTTTTTTTTCCTTTTTTTAAACCCGCAGTCCTAAAGAGTCCCAGAAACTGGGGTGGAAGGAAGCCTTGCGGTATTAACGACTAAATGAGAACGTCATCGTTTCGCCACCTGCCGCGTGGCAACTGGTTGGGACAAGGCTCGTCCCGGGAGGAAGAACACGGTGCAGAGAGGGCTGTGGGGGAGCTGGGACCCTCCGTATGCGACGCAGTAGGAAGCACACAGCTCACCCACCCAGCGTTCGGGCCACAAACACTCAAATACCGTCCCAAGAGTGTGCACGAGGGATAGGGGCGCCAGCGGGAAGGAGTCCGGCATTCGGGGCGGGCGACATCCCACAGGCTAACCAGCCCGCTGTACCACATGGCCAACGTCACAGAGATGGGAAGAAAGGGGGAGGAGACTTTCTGGATAGAAAGAGGCCAACTGGTTATAACCACCAAACCGATGAGTGTTTGGGGACCCTGGTTTGGGGGGGGGAGATAGGAAGGACACACGCTTGGGGAGACCCGGAGAAGGGAGCATGCAGCCCACAAATCGGCAGCCGCTGACATCCCGGGACAGTGGCTGCTCTTCCTCCGTGTAGGAACGGTGTCGCCGGGATGTACAAGGAAGCCGTAATTCTCAGGAGATGCTCATGGGCGAGGTCTGGGGACAGGTCACAACGTCAACAGCTTAGTTTCAAACAGCTCAGCGAACGAGGTTTGCAAAACGTGAGTGGGGGGGTGGGGGGGGGTAGTCTGTGCATCTCTGCCCTACCAATACATTTTTTTTTTATTTTTAAAGTTTATTTATCTTGAGAAAGAGAGAGGGAGCATGAGCAGGGGGAGGGAGCTGACAGAGAGAGAGAGAATCCCAAGCAGGCTCTGCACCTCCAGCGCAGAGCGCGAGACGGGGCTCGAACCCATGAACCTCAAGATCGTGACTCTGGAGTCTGCCGATTACCCGACTGAGCCTCCCAGGCGCCCCCTGGTGTACTGTCTTTCACACTTCTGCACACTGGAGAATGTGCATCGTCAGGACATGAGGGACATAAGGAGGGAGGCACACGGGCAGGGTGACGACGAGTCCACAGGGTTATGTTCAGTTAGGTTCCCGGGGAAGCCCGATACGCCGCCCCCCAAAGTCCTCGCACGCAGTCCTGCTGGATTTGGGTGGCTCCTCTGAGATCCCCAATTGGTAGCCGCTCTTCCCCCCTCCCCGCCCCCACCTCCCTCGGGTTCGCGAGCCCTTAGAACGCACGCCCTGCTCAAGACACATGGTCTCTCGGGGAGGAAAGAATAAGGTCTGCTGACCGTGCATTTGCGGGACACCACTTCCTGCGTCCCTGGTGCTCATCATGACGCCCCCCCTGCAGGGGAGAGATGGCTGCTGGCCCCTCTACATGGAGAAGGGACTTCAGGGGGCGCCCGGGTGGCTCAGTCGGTTAAGCGTCAGACTACGGCTCAGGTCACGATCGCCTGGTTTGTGGGTTCGAGCCCCGCGTCGGGCTCTGTGCTGACAGCTCGGATTCTGTGTCTCCCTCCCTCTCTCTGCCCCTCCCCTGCTCGTGCTGTTTCTCTCTCTCTCAAAAATAAACATCAAAAAAATTAAAAAAGAAAAAAAGAACAGACTTCAGGGGGGTCAGCGGATGCTTGGGGCCACAGGGAAGTGGCCAGTGGGACACAAGCCCATGACTCACTCACGCTGCTGTGCACGCAGGCCCTCCCCACTCCAGGTTAGGCCCCTCGGGCGGCATCAGCGTCCCCTCTGCGGGACACAAGGCAAACACATTCACAGGAAGAGAAAGGAGAGGCAGAAAGACTGGAAACCATTTCCCGGAGCTGCAGAAGGTGCCCCAAATGCAACCAGATCCCAGCGCTCAGCAACCTGCCCCAGGACGTTTGTGACAGGCGCGTCCGGGAGGGGCACCTGAGCTGAGGCACGTGTCCTCTGTCCCTGGTAAGGGAGGGATGGCCCTGCTTCCTCGAGGAGAAACAGGGCATCAGGGGCGGGACACGCACAGCTCTCAGCAGGCGGACACACAACCGGTCCCCGAGTTCTGGAACTCACCCATGTGTTTGCAATCAGGAGGCGGCCTGGCGGGAGGGGAGGGCCCAGCAAAGCCTCCTGCCAACTGCCGAAACAATGCCCCCTAAACCCAGCGGACGGCACTGCTCACAGGGCGCCCCGGTCCTCTGGCCTGTGGGAAATGGGAGGACAGGGAGCTCTGGGCTGCAGATATGTGTCCAAGTCAGACGGGCCACACGGCCAAGCCCCTGAATATTTCTTTACGGCCTTCTGGAAGCCAGTGCCAAATAACATGTGTCTCTCAGACTTAGGGGACGATCAGAAAAACACACACATCTGTTTCCACCGCTGGCATGCCCCCACACAGGGGCCAGTGCTGTGCGGTGTGAGATGGCCAGCAGGGAGGGGCGGAGGGGAGGTGCACGGGACGGGCCCGGGGACACCCCCACCCTGGAGAGCCGGTGTGCGGGTGACTGGTACGTCCCGCTCATGTTGAATTCATCTGTAATCACGCTGGGGTGAAAACTGAAACCGAGCAAAACATCTGAGAAACTATCCTGAGATCCCGCCCCTGAGAGAGCTGGAGGGCTGCCATTGCCCAATTACTTACAACGATTCCTATAGGACTATCTGGCCTGGGGCACAGCATCCGACTTCGGCTCAGGTCATGATCTCACGGTTCGTGGGTTCGAGCCCCGCGTCAGGCTCTGTGCTGACAGCTCAGAGTCTGGAGCCTGCTTCAGATTCTGCGTCTCCCTCTCTCTCTGCCCCTCCCCTGCTTGCGCTCTGTCTCTCACTCTCAAAAATGAATATCAAAAAAAAAAAAAATTGGGGGGGGGGAATATCCAGCCTGACACCCGGGAGGGGAGAAGGTGGCTCTGAGGACGCCTCCCGACTCCCATCTTCTGGGGCGCCCAAGGGACGGGACACGAGTCACATGTTACGGTTTTATAAATCACAGGACTTTTGAATCAGCTCAGAATTGGGCCATCAAAGGAAAAGCATCAATTTAGCAAAGCCGCAGAGAGAATCCTCGGATTTTCTCCGTGGCCACAAACTGCTGACTCGGGCAAACGCTCTGATTTTCAGCAAGGCAAAGTCCTCCTGAATTCAGCAAAGGCACCAAAGAAAGGCATCAGGGCTCATTAAGTCAGCCGTGGTCCACAGGCCCAAGGGACACCGGCTTTCAGGTCCACACGTTCCTGGCTTCTATGAAAATCTAACCGGGTGGGAAGACGGGAAGGCCCACGTGGCAGTTCTGACTCGCAGGGCAGTGACCACTTTTCCTGGGGTCTGTTCTGACAGCATTGCAGTAGATGTCCTATAGTTTTCAGCCAAGTCCTAGACAGGCCAAGGATGTCCCCAAGGAAGATGCTCTCCTGGTTCACAGGATGAAATGCACAGAAGTGTAGACAGAGCATGATACATCGAGCACTCCACCCGTGCTTACGGTGGTAGTTCATTTTTATATGTGTCTTTCTTTTCCTTTCAGTTTTTTTAGATGTTTATTTATGAAAGAGAGAGAGAGAGAGAGAGAGAGAGAGAGAGAGAGAGAGAGACAGCACGAGTTGGGGAAGGGCAGAGAGAGAGGGAGACACAGAATCCAAAGCAGGCTCCAGGCTCTGAGCTGTCAGCACAGAGCCTGACTCGGGGCTTGAACTCATGAACCACAAGATCGTGACCTGAGCAGAAGTCAGACGCTTACCTCACTGAGCCACCCAGGTGCCCCCGTGTGTGTGTCTTCTCACACACTCCAGGTTCTTCTTCTTCTGCGTGGTCCTTTTATCCTTGACATACTTTTTTTTATCCTTGACATCTTTCTTTGTGTTACAACCAAAGTGTTCTCCTAGAAACCCCACATGTGTTGTGGTTAAATTCCTTGACCCTGCAGTTGTACAAGGTAACTACAAATCCAGTAAGTTAATTCATGGGTTAAGCAGACGATCTTTTGTCAATGCGAATAGGCAACAATTACTGTGTATATAAATGACTCTGTGTTTAATTACTCTTGTGTTCACATTTTGAGAAGGGAACACTGTAAGTTCCCTTCCTTTCTTAACTTTGTTCTTAGCTTTGTTCTGATCACTGAAATAGAAGGCAGATTTTACGGAAAATTTGGGAAATACTAGAAAGCACAGGGAAGAAACAAAAACAAAACAAAAAAACCTATCAGACTTTGAGCCAAACAAAACTAGTATTAACGTTTTGGTGTGCGTTTCTTTTGGACTCCCCAGACTATACATGCTTACATGGTGATAAAAACACTTTTTGTTACCAGAGGAGAGTCATTTCGTAAATTGAGCTTTATATTGTTATATGATCATTAACAGTACAGTCATAATTCCTCCCTGGGCTCTATGCTCCATCAGGAAGGGAATTCTTCATAGTTCAAACAGATCCTGGGAGTCTGGAGCACTGTCTGAGACACGTGAAGCACTCAATATGCCTTAGTTGAACAAATGAATATTATATTGTAACATTTTCCCCCATCATTATAGGTATCATTTTGTGATGAAGATTTTGCTGTATCATCAATTATTCTTTGAAAACGTAATTTTTTTTAATGTCTACAAAATACAAAATGGAGTATGTCAAGTTTACTTAACTAGTCTCCTGCTGCTGAACACTCAGGCTCTTTCTAATAATTAACTGTGCCAAACGAAGCTGTAATATACAGCCTTGTCTATACTTCTTTATCTCTCCCCATATTCCCAAGATGGATTCCTAAAAGTGTAAGTAATAGACACAAGGTCTGGTCCTATCCACACATTTGCTTATGATATATGTAAGAATACTGGGACACCTGGGTGGCTCAGTCACTTAAGCATCTGACTTCAGCTCAGGTCATGATCTCCCAGTGGGTGAGATCGAGCCCCACATCGGGCTCTGTGCTGATAGCTCAGAGCCTGGAGCATGCTTCCAATTCTGTGTCTCCCTCTCTAGCCCAGAAATAATAAATGAATAAACAGCAACAACAAAAAAGAATATAATTTTGGGGGCACCTGGCTAGCTTAGTCAGTCAAGTGTCCGACTCTTGATTTTGGCTCTGGTCACGATCCCAGGGTCGTGGGACTGGTACCCAAGTTGGGCTCTGCACTGGGTTTGGAGCCTGCTTGAGATTCTCTCTCTCTCCCTCTGCCCCTTCTCTGCTCATGAGCAAGCGTGCAAGTTCTCTCTCTCTCAAAAAATAAAAACTAAAAATAAAAAGAATATACTTTTTGAAAGCTTCATGATTCAACAACTAAACAGCAGTCCATCATTCAGGTTAATTTTTATTTGCATATTTTGAAGGATGCTGAGGCCTTTGTGCATTTCTGTGATGCCCATTAGTGTTTTTCTTCCTACTTGTATCATTTGCCTATTCTCCTATCATTCATTAGTCATTATTTGGGGCAGAATCATACTGTGTTAGAGACTACAGTTTTATAATGTATTTTAAACATAGCAATGATCTGCTTTAAGCACTTTTCTTACTCAAAAATTTTTGTAGCCATTTAACCAATTCTTTATTCTTCAAGATGGGCTGTTGGGTCATTTTGTCCAGTGTCACCCAAAAGTCCTATTGGGATATGGATTGAGATTATTTCTGATGTTTGTTACCCTGGGGGGAATGGACACCTTTAAAGCATTTAACCTTCCTGGGGCGGCCGGCTGGATCAGTCAGGAAGAGCATGTGACTCTGGGGTCTCAGGGTCTTGAGTTTGAGCCCCATGCTGGGTGTAGAGACTACTTGAAAATTGAATCCAGGGGTGCCTGGGTGGCTCAGTTGGTTGAGTGTCCGACTTTGGCTCAGGTCATGATCTGACAGCTCGTGAGTTCGAGCCCCATGTCAGGCTCTGTGCTGACAGCTCAGAGCCTGGAACCTGTTTCGGATTCTGCGTCTCCCTCTCTCTCTGCCCTTGCCCTGCTCACGCTCTGTCTGTCTCTCTCAAAATAAATAAAATAAACATTATAAAGAGAAAGAAAGAAAATGGAATCCAGACCATGCCTAAATTGTTGTCCTTTTAAAAATTTTCATCATTCTAACACATGTTCATACCCTTTGGTAAAGGTGTGGTTTAACTGGTTATGCTTTGTGCAGTGAAATGTTTCCCCTAGACAGTTTCTGATCATTAATGGTGTCTAGAAAAGGTTTTCCAATGGGTTTTTCCCAAATATATTAATGATTTCACTAATTCTGAAAGTTTTTAGTCTATTTACCCAGGTTTCTAAAGTACACAGTCTCTATAAACAGTCACCATATCTTACACAACCCATTCAATCTCCCCTTACCAAACGTCACATAAGGCTTCTTTAATTGGCCTGGCATTAATAGGATTATGTAGGCTACACCACTCACGTTGGTTTCTACTTTGGCATAGATATTAATTAACATTATAAAAAGTTATCTTTTCTATCTCTCGTTTCCTACGGCTTTTAAAAACGAGAAATGTGTGATTCATTTTCTTAAAAGCCTGTTTGGGGATCTCATAATCTCCCTGTTTACAACGTCTAAATGGTTACAGACGCCAGAAAGTAAACACCAGCTGAGAACGAGGGAGAATTCCATTTTCAAGTGACCTCAAGGTAGAGCTTAAATACACATCGGCGGGTCACTACCGCTCCGCCACACCTCTGACACGGCACGAGCAGTCACCTCCCTGGAGTGCATTCAGAGAGACAAAATGAATGAACACAATGCTGTTCTTCCCCCAAACGTGTGGCCACACTTTGTCGCGCGTCGGCGCTTAACCGCGGACATCCAGGGCAGGTGTAATCTGTATTTCCACATCCCTGGAACCACCAGAGAGAGAAGAATTTTAAACAATCAGAACGGGGAGTGATCAAATGAAGGCACGGCCATATCCTGGAGTGTAAGCCCAACGGACGCCTTCGTCCCAAAGTGACCGGGATTTGCAGATGGCTGATTAATGGAAGCCAGCCACATGGAGCGGGGAAGTCGTAAAAAAATGACATACCCCTACGATAAATATTTTATTTTAACCTAAAACACACAAAGGAGCCATCATTAATCAATCTACTGGTGTAGATAGAGCCCAGGACCTTTCTTGGAGTAAAAATCTACTGAGTTCTGTTTACACTTATTTCTTCACAAAGCACATACAGCTGATCCTTGAACAACACGGGTTTGAACTGCTTCCGTCCACTTTTACACAGATTTTTTTCGATACAGTACTATAAATGCATTTCCTCTTAAGATTTTATTTATTTTTTTTAATGTTTATTTATTTTTGAGAGACAGAGACAAAGAGTGAGCAGGGGAGGGGCAAAGAGAGGGAGACACAGAATCCGAAGCAGGCTCCGGGCTCCGAGCTGTCATTACAGAGCCCGACGTGGGGCTCGAACCCACAAACCACGAGATCGTGACCTGAACTGAGGTCAGCCGCTTAACCGACTGAGTCACCCAGGCACCCCAATTCTTTTTTTTTTTTAATGTATGGGAAAAAAAGGTTGGAAAAAGAGACACCAGACTATTACCAGTAACTCAGAGTCAAGAAGGGGCGTCCTGATTGGGACTCCTCACCCAATATGCCACACATCGGGCCGGACACGGGTCTCCTGCCCTGCTGGGCCTCGCCGGCTGATCCTGGCAGGTCACGGCAAAGCCGACCTTGCAGAATGCAGAACAGGTTCAAGGAACAGAGAGAGCCAAACGAGGCGCAGGCACCAAGGGTCCCCAGCCCTGCCCCAGCCACTCCCGCACCCACAGGACATGACAGCCCCATCCTCTGAGTGCACAACATCTCTAGTCCCTCCATGGCACCCACAGACCCCAGTTCTGTGCACCACCTACCTCCCGGTGCCTCCCCCCATCCCCACTGAAACAACCCAAGACCCAGCCCAGTCTGTGGACCTCATGTGACTTGACCAGCAAGCACCCAAACACCCTCGGTGACCCATGTTCTGCCGGCTTTCCCGTGGTCCACCTCCTAGACCCTGCCTTCCCTCCTCCTCGCACAGGAGAAGGAGCTCCGGCCCCAAGCATCGCTTGAATGCACCGATTAGACCGGCTTTTTCCCAGCCCAGCTTTCGGGGAAACCCCAAAGCATTTGTGAGCAGCATGGTATCTTCCAGGGGTCTTGCCCCCCAGCCGCCAGCACTGCTGGCTGAGGTCAGGGGCGGTGCAGGAGGGCAAGGGGGGCTGGCCCTCCCCCCTTCCCCCCCTCTCCCCCTCCCCCCCTCCCCTGCTGGGCTGTAAAGCTCATCCAAGTTCCCTGCCTGCTGGCAGAAGGGAAAGCAAAAATGTGGCTCAGGTTGCAAATTGATTTCCATGACAAAGAGCAGTAAATCCTGTGACCCAGAGAAAAAGAAAAAGGCACACCCTTGGCGTGGGGGACAGGCCGAGGAGCAGGGACAGGCCTAGGATCACCGGGACCAGCTTCCCACCTTCAAACCTGCGGCCCCGCACGGCTGCTGGCTCCTCCAGCCAGCCCTGCTTGAAGGGCCACTGTGCTCTGTGGTTTCTTTTTTCAATCCAGGCACTGAGCAAACATGAATTCTGGACTTGGCCCGGGGTGTGCGGTGTGAATTTTCGGTACTTCTAACTCCGGCCGAGGCAGGAGATCCGCTCAACCAGCCTCCCAGAGGAGTAACAGGGAGAGAACAGCCCCCCCCCCGAACACCCAGTCAGTCCTTCCAGGGCCACTCAAAGCCAAGGTCAGCAGGATTTACATTCTAGCCCCAAACCAACATCACCAGGTAACGGACCCATCTACCCAAACGCTTAAAATTCCAAAGTAATTTTTTTTTTTACGTTTATTTATTTTTGAGAGACAGAGCTTGAGCGCAGGAGGGGCAGAGAGAGAGGGAGACACAATCCAAAGCAGGCTCCGGGCTCCGAGCCGTCAGCACAGAACCCAACGCGGGGCTGGAACCCACGCACTGTGAGATCATGCCCTGAGCCCAAGTCGGACGCTTAACCGACTGAGCCACCCAGGCGCCCCTTAAAATTCCAAAGGCAAAATCTGAAGTGGAACCAAGTTTTTAAAGCCTCCTCAAAGGGTACAGATCCCCAAGGGGAAGCCCTTGCGATTTTAAAGCTGAGACAAACGTTTGTCGAATCCTGAATCGAAGGAAGGTGTGGCTCTGAAGTTTACCTAAAGGTTTCACTCGAGCCTCGGCTCTGACTCCCACGGGGCTCAAGACAAGCACAGCCCTAATAAAACCCGATAGCGCGGGCTCTGCTCACGGGAGGCCACTTTATAACCTGGCCAAGCCCTCTGCCAGGGAATGATTGCTTTTCCACCCCAGCACAAGAATGCACCCGGCCTCGTGTCTGGGAGCGTAGACGTCATGCGGACGGGTGGGCCGGGGGCAGCGGGCCAGAGGCCGTGTCGACGCCCGACGGGGACCCTGCGGACCACGGCCCGGCCGGTCTGGAAGCAGCAGGAATGGAAGGGGGCCCGTGAGCCACCTCCCTCCTTTCCTGCCAGTGTCCTTTACCAACCCAGCCGCTCGCTGATGAAGGCTGAGATGTGCCTCACGTACCAACGGTGCAGGAGAGGCAGCCGTGTCCGGTCTTCGTAAGGCATTCCAATTCCATGCTTCCTCGGCAACTCGCTGGGATCGCGGCCTTGGTTACGGGCTCCTTCGCTCTCTCCACACACCCACCACCCTGTCCCCAGCCCCTATTCCAAAACAGCAGCTACAGCTCAGCCAAACAAGCAGGTCCAGAACCCTGGGCTGCCCCGGCAGGCTTTGGGTTCGATGCACGTCAGAACGGGCCTCTCCAGGATCCCGGGCCTCATTCCTGGCCCCCCCTTCGCCTACTAGGGAAGATGCCCCTCTCTTCCTCTGGTGCACCTGTGCCAGGGGCACTGGACGTTCTTTCCAGAAGATTCCTGAAAAAACGGTGCACAAAGTCCCTGCAGAAAGGCCAGGAAAGGACTGAACACAGGGGTGTACCTGTCACCATGGGAGAGGGCAGGACACAGCTTGGGAGGCTAGGGGCTGACCCAGGGAGGCAAAGCCGGCCCCTCCCCTGGCCTGGAAAGGTCACCCTGCGAGTTCCTCCTCAAGGAGACACTGAAAAGTACTCTCCAGCGACGTCTCCGTGCGTCCTTCCCGCTCAGGGTCCCAATCCCCTCCAAACATAACCAAAATGCTTCTGTGGTCACAGCTTCCCCACTTCTCTATAGACCTCGACCGCCTACATCGTCGGCGGGGCAGAAAGCAGTTCTGCAGGTTGGAATCCCCCAGCTGCGCCTGCGGTCTCTGGTTAGACACCCGCCAGAGAGATTCGCCCACGATGCGGCAGGAGCGCCCCCGCTGCCCTGGCGTGTGTAGACCGTCCCCTCCCACGGATCCAAGGCTCATTTTCTAATTTTTTTTTTCAACGTTTATTTATTTTTGGGGCAGAGAGAGACAGAGCATGAACGGGGGAGGGGCAGAGAGAGAGGGAGACACAGAATCGGAAACAGGCTCCAGGCTCTGAGCCGTCAGCCCAGAGCCCGACGCGGGGCTCGAACTCACGGACCGCGAGATCGTGACCTGGCTGAAGTCGGACGCTTAACCGACTGCGCCACCCAGGCGCCCCATCCAAGGCTCATTTTCCTGCAGCGCTAAGAACATTCTGAACCAGGTCTCCTGTGTCCAACTGTAGTGATGACGCGGGACGGCACCCCGCCTGGCCCGGACACCCCACAGGGTCTGGGGGCTGCACAGAGGCTGTTCGGCACCCCCTCCTCGCTGCAAGAGCCGGAACTTCCCGGGGCGTGGCTTACCCAGCCCGCCCAATCAGGACTCATGGTCATGGTCAGGGCGAAGCCACGTGCGCGCGTCTATGACACACTCAGTGCGAGTGTGCAGCCCCCCCCCCCCCCCCCCGGCGCTGCCACAGAGCCCGGGCAGCGACGGTCCCTAAACGAATGTCCCTCTGCAGCCCCTGTGGCATACAGACCATCTGGGTCTGAAGGTCATCACCAACAATTCGTGCCCTGGCCAGCAGCTGGCTACCCCCCAAAGGATTTAGGGACGCCCTACTATGCGCATCAGCTTCTATACCAAACACCTATTTCTATTCAGTCCGAACAGCAGCTCCTAACCTTGGCCATACTTTAGAACCACTGAAAGTATACCTGTTCTGGGGCGCCTGGGTGGCTCAGTCAGTTAAGCATCCAACTCTTGGTTTCGGCTCAGGTCATGATCTCACGGCTTCATGGGTTTGAGCTCCACATGGGGCTCTGCGCTGGCAGTGTGGAGCCTGCTTGGGATTCTCTCTCTCTTCTCTCTGCTCTTCCCCACTCGTGCTCTCTGTCTCTCGCAAAACAAAGAAATAAACTTAAAAAACACAACATGTTTCCAGGCCACACCCTGGACCGAGGAAGTCAGCATTTCTGGGCATCAGCATTTCCCGAGACGGTCTCAAGGAAGGCTCCCAGGCATCCAGGTGGGTCAGCATGGCAGGCTGGAGGCAGCGGAGAAACCTCGGTCCTCTCCCACTTCCCCTCGAGTCTGGGTGGGCTCCAAGGCTACTCTGACCCCAAGAAGAAGGCAGAAGCGATGCTGTGCCAACTCTGGACCCAGATCTCATGAACCCCCGGCAGTCTGTGCTTCCGGTCCCCCAGAAAACTCCCTTCCAGAGCATGAAGCATCAGCTGTGATGCCACCTGCCTCAGCCTTCCACACACCTCGAGAGAGAAGAATGATCTGGGCCGCCCTGGGGTTCCAGCCTCCCAGCCCAGGTACCAGGTGAGGACACCCCGGGCCACCTCAGCCTGTCCCGTTCAACCCGTCTGCTCCAACGCGCTGCACTAACCACAGTATTGAAAGCCAGGCCGCCTCTGTTTGCAACTGCAGTCAATGGTGTGTGGTTATTATTACCTCCCAGAGAAAAGAATTTACAATAATTCCAGATTACTGGATTTGAGAACCATCAGAAAAAAATAATGAAAACATTGTTTTTTTCTTTATGGAATGTGTACCCAAAGAAGCTATTTTAAAAGTTCATTTCAGGTTAAAAACATTTATATCTATGCATGTTATTAAGTCTTTCCTTAAGAATTTCTGTTCTACGCTGTTTTGCGGGCTGAAGACCAGAAAACCATGTCATGAGGTCACATCCAGGGTAGCAAAGCCCAAAACTGTAACAGTAAAAAAAAAAAAATCACCAAATACTATAAGCAGAGATGAAGTGTTGGGGAGGGAGGGAAACCTGACTCTTATGAACACCATCCAAGAGTGGGAGACCTTGAGGGGTTTGGGGGGGTGTAAATCAGTTACGGGGGGGGCAGGTATTCTCAAAAAGCTTCTCATAAATTTTCCATTTCCCAAATGTCTCATTTCCAGGATTCTTAATGTGTTTCAAAAGGAGGAAAAAAATCCCAATCGTGCCCCAGAAAATGCCTTAAGGTCCAGGGTTCTTAGACTGATCGGTGCACATTTGGCAAGCAGAAAAAAAATTTTTTTAAGTGCTATCGTGGGTTCAACTCATGGTCCCCATACCTTATTTTAAAGTACCCAGTAGAAGTAAAAGAATAAAAGATATGGCAGGGTGTCTGGGTGGCTCAGTCAGTTAAGCGGCAGACTCCTTTTATTTTTTTAAGTTTATTTATTTTGAGAGAGAGAGAGCCCAAGCAGAGGAGGAGTACAAAGAGAGAGAGACAGAAGGAGAATCTCAAGTGGGCTCTGTGCGGTCAGCGCAGAGCCTGATGTGGGGCTCGAACTCACTAACCATGAGGTTGTAACCTGAGCCGAAATCCCGAGTCCGACGGTTAACCAACTGAGCCACCTGGGCGCCCCAGGCAGCGAACTCTTGATTCCAGCCCAGGTCGCCATCTCAAGCATCATGAGATCGAGCCCCACGTCGGGCTGTGCGCTGACAGCTCGGAGCCTGCTCGGGATTCTCTGTCTCCCTCTCTGCTCCTCCCCCACTTGCACTCGCTCTCAAAGAAATAAACTTAAAAAAAAAAAAAAGAAAGAATGGGAGACGTGGATTAAAGTGCCACTTGCTCCCACATTCTAACTGAAAACACGTAAAAGAAAAAACACAATCCTCACGTTAGTTCTAATTGTCAAACTGCTACCTTAAACGCACGTTTTCGGAAACACGGCAGTCACCCACACCCCCGCTGCCCTCACAAGACCAGTTCTGTGTCTGCCTGTTGACTCGGACGCTTTCCTGCCTTGTCCAGAGTTTATTTTGGGATTTATAGTTTATTAGGCAGTAAACATCTTTCCCGTATTCCTGAAACTGGGCACATCTGAGATGCAGAATGTTCCCTTCGGATCCTGAAAGATGCAACTCAGACCATGAAAAGACTATCCCTTTGAGAAGGTCAGTGTCTCCTGTCAGCTTGTAAAGGCAAATGAGAGCAGGCGGTACGAGCCGTCTGGGGACAGAGCAAGCCACCTAAACCACCAGTTTGAGACTGCGTTAACCTGAGGGCCCAGAGGGAAGGCATCAGGGCCTCCACTTACTTCTGACCCAGTCTGCCGCGGCCCGGGCCCCGTCCCCGCACGGAGCACGCAGGGGGACGCCCGCAGCACGGCCCCATCCTCGCCGGAGGGGAGGGGGCCCGGGCTCCTGGGGACACCGACCCCGAGCAGTCAGAAAATGTGATGTGTGGTACCAGGCCCTTTTAAAATAGCAAAGCAGGCATTGTGTGTTTATGCACTTCGCCACTACAGATGTTATGAATTTTCGTGAAACCCAGCATTCATAAAAGCAAACGCTCCGCTCTGGGGTTTTAAATAAAAGGCACAAAGAACAAGAAAATCGTTTTTCGGCCTAGAGTGGAAGTCTGCTTCAGCAGAAACTAGAGAGAAGGTCTCTTTGTGAACTCTGGAGGGAAAAGTGCATACATTTCCCTTCGGTAGGGGAAAACCTAATGACCCATCCTGGGCAGGGAGTCAAGAGGACATTAAAGTAAAGACACTCAGAGCTCCTTCTCCACGAGGCGTGGAACAGACAGAGGAAGGGGCTCACGGGGAGCGCGGGGGCCTTCTTCTGTCTCTACCGAGATACCTCCTCCAGTATCCCGGGCTGATTCTTGGGGTGGCCGGCTCAGAGCACACGCGTGCGTATGCATGTCTCTGTGTGTGTGTGTGTGTGTGTGTGTGTGTGTGTGTGCGCCTGTCTCTGTGTCTGTGTATCTGCCTCTGTATCTGTATATATCTGTGTGTGTTACTGTGTGTGTGTGTGCGCCTGTCTGGGACGGGGTCAGCGAGCAGCGTCGGGAGCCAGAAGCCCCCGTCTCGGCTGACGTCACGACACCACCCGCAGGCCGAGACCCCTGTAGGGAAGCCGCGTCTCACCTGCCCTCCACCCTTCGCTCGCAGCCCTGAAGCACGTCCTGGTTCTCACGAGCACGTCCGTCTCAACGGCTCACAGAAAGGCCTTGCTGGCGGCCAAGTCCACACCCGTGTTGCCCGAAGCCCAGCCCGCACGTGCGGCCTCCCTTCTCCTGCAGGAACAGCGTCCCGCGAGTGAGCCCGCCCCAGAACATTCCAGAGCCCTACCTAGACGTCTGCACACTCCACCCGCAGCCCCGCCACGCGGGTCCAGGCGTCTGCGTCTGGGAGGCCGGATGGGAGGCCTGCGTAACTGCGGGTCGAGCGGGGACAAACACTGGTGCCTGCACACGTGGCTGATGGAAATGAGGCAGAACGTGACCCCCAAGAGCAGAAACTCCCAGCCGCACGGGCTGTACCTACGAGCGACCCCACGAACACGCCGCAGCCACAGGTCACACCGGGGCATCCTTCCTTGTCTAACCGTCCCTCTGTGATGAGGAAGGCCAGAACCAGGCTTTCAACAAGAACAGACATTTCCACACATGCATGAAAACCTAGGATATCTGTCTTTCTGTGACTGACTTATCTCACTTAGCATAATACCCTCCAGTTCCATCCGCCTTGCTGCAAACGGCCAGATTTCATTCCTTCTCATTGCCACATAGTTCTCCATTGTATATATAAGCCGCATCTTCTGTATCCATTCGTCAGTTGATGGACATTTCGGCTCTTCCCATAATCTGGCTATTGTTGAAAGCGCTGCCGTAAACATCGGGGTGCATGTGCCCCTATGAATCAGCACTCCTGTATCCTTTGGATAAATTCCTAGTAGCGCAACTGCTGGGTTGTAGGGTAGTTCTCTTTTTAATTTTTTGAGGAACCTCCACAGGTTTCTTTTTGTGGCATCGATACTTCTAGAAGCTGTTCCACTGAGCACGCGTTCATAATTCCCTAGCTCCCTGCCCTGACGGTCGGTTCTGGAGGCCTCAACATTTCACTCCGGCTCGTGGGACCCAGGTGGGAAGCCGGGCCCAGGCCCCAGCGGAGCACCTAGGACACTGGGAGAGGAAGGGCAGAGGCGTGCCGGGCTCTACCCCCGCCACCCATGCCCCAGGCTCCCGCACCACCAGCCCCACGTCTGCCGAGTCTGCAGGACCCTGAGCGACGCTGCACGTAGCAGAGCTAAAGGGCACAGAAGCCACGGATCGTGGCAGGCTCCCGGCCCCCAGGGCAGCATCCTCCCAAGGCACACTCCCTTCCGCCCCTTGGACCCAGGTGTCCACCCACACGGCTGGTGCAGCCCGCACCCCTGCAAGATGGCCTTCCAGACTTCCTTTCCATGAGCACCTGCTGGAGAAAGATGGACTTAGAAGAGAAACCCCAGGGACGGACTCTGGAGAAAACCAGCCTGTCCCAAGTGCTCCGCGGGACATGAGCCTACAGGCTAAAGGGAGCACCCGGGGAATTTCGGACGGACACAGGATGTCGGAAGGGGCCCGTGGGAAGATCCCGATCACAGGCACAGGGATACAGCCAGCTCCCGTCTGGGGGAGGCTCCACGCTGCCCCCGGGAGTGGCACAGGTACCAGAGCCACCCAGAAGCCCACATGGCCCCATCAGACCACCTGTGTATCCTAACCTTACTGATAGTTCCAGAAAGCTTCTCCGGGCCCCACATAGCACATCCTGACAGCCTACAGCCCCCCATAGGAAGTGCTCATCTAGACTGGGGTTGGCAAGGGTGGTTATCAGGGCGCTTCTGCTCCCGTCTTTCCGGCTCCTTCCCACTTACCGATGACCACATGTCCACCAACCCCACGTGACTGTGCGTCTTCCAAGTGGACATCAAGGTCTATATGTAACAAACCAGGGGGCGGTTGAGAGCCTGGAACACGTGTGCGATCCTCCTTCGCAACCCCTGCTCCCCTTCCCAGCAACCCCAGCCTCCGCGGACACCGGGCAGAGAGGCCGCTCGTCCTGGGCAGTGGCCCCCACCACCGACAGAGCCGTCCAAGAAACGGGGCCAGACCTGCTCAGCCCAAGCACCATCTGCACTTGGACCTAAACCAAAGGTGGACACGCCAGCCCCGACGTGAGGGGAGGAGGGCAGACACCAGCACCAGAGCAAGGGTGACGGAGAGGCCAGGGAGGCCCCACGGGGGGGGCGGGGGGGGGGGCTGTGGGGCTCCACGCCTCGCCCACCTGCCACCACAAGGCAATCAGCTCGGGCCCCGAATCCACACCTGCTGATGCCGGATGCTCAGCCACCTGGTCACCCGTGCAGAGCGGTCCCATCAAGCCCAGATCCTGACACCAACGTGGGGAACACGGGCACAGAGCCGCCCCTCTCCGGCCAGGATGGCCTCCACCCTGCTGTCCCTGCTCCCCTCTGTGGAATGGGGGTCTCCAACACCGAACTCCAGGGTCTCGTCCTGTCGTCCTGTTGGAGGCGCAGAGCCCAGGGTCCCAAAAGCCTCAGCTCAGCACAAAAGGAAAGCTGCCCGCGGGCGCGCATTTCCCCGCTGGTTGGCCCGCCCGGCCGCTTCCCTGCAAGACCCCCTTCCTTTCAACAGCCACTCGCTGCACCAAGGGCCTCCCCGCCCTCCTTCTGAAGTGTTTTTTCATCCCTGGAGTGGGGGGAGGCCGCGGGGAGGGGGTCCTCCTAACTGCGCGCAAGCCGCCCAGAGCCAAGGGCATAAATCACAACGTGCCTTAGCGTTTCGGGGCAGAGGAAACGGCTCTCCAGCTAAGCTCCCTACTGTTTCTTAAAGTGATTATTTTGATTTAAACCGCTGCCTGTGACTAGACTTCCAGCTACCAGCTCCAGGCCGTTAGTCCCGGGAGCCGCGCGCACAAAGAAACACTGTTGGCTGGGCGTCGGGGCCTCCTCGTCCAGGAAGGCGCGGGCTCCCGGCTCCGGTTCCGTCCACAGACAGCCGCTTGTTCCAGCCCCGGGACGCGGCCACCGTGGACTCGGCCCACGGCCGCCACCGCTTTCCTCGGGACCAGCCGTCCGTGTTCAGCTGAGCAGGCCCCCGCGTGTCTGGGGAACATCTCGTTGCCGCCAGGACCCGCACGGCTGGGAGGGCCGCGGGGAGAACCAGAACTGGGGGAGATTCACTGGGGCAAAAACAGAAAGAGGCTGCACTGAGTAACTGTTCCCCCACGACCTTCGCGGTCGCCCCTGGGTCAGGGCCGGACAGAAGAGCGGGACTGATGCCTGCGTTTTCCACACACGAGTCCCGACTCAGAGCAACCATTTCCTGGTTTGCAAACTCCTGCCAGGCCAAAGCGCAACGCATTCGTGACCCTGCTGGAAATTACGGGTCCGATCAAAACTGGGGGTGGGGGACGGCGGCTACGGTGTCGTGCTGGGTGCTCCTCGTGCTCTGTCCTCTCTGGGCCCAGGTGCGGCCCTCCCTGCCGTTCAAGGAAGGACGAGGACGGCGTTCTCTGAACGGCCCTCCGTCCGGCGACATGAGGACACGGTGGGGTCGGTCCCCCCAGCATCCCTAACGCCGGTGGCCAGCCTGGGCAGCTCAGAGTCTGCGCTTATCCTGGAGGAGGTCGTTCTGGACTCGCTCAGGGTTCTTCGATGGAAAAGCAAGGAGGCCGTCCGCCTGCGAGCCAGGAAGAGGCCTCCCCAGAACACGACGCTGCGGGCACCCCCGATGCTGGCCTCCGGCCCCCAGAGCTGCAGGGTGTAAACGTCTGTTGTGGGAGCCGCCCAGCCCGTGGTGTTCTGTTACAGCCCAGGCGCAAAGACACAACACTTGCCTTAAGGAAAACCTCCGGGGAGGCCCCACTTACTCAGCATGTGACAGACCCGCCCTACTCACGTGGGCAAAGGGCTGCAGGTCGAGCAGTCTCCTCCAGGGCTCGGGAGAACCCCCAAAGGCTCCCGGGCTAGAAACGTCTTTTTGTTTCCTGCTCCGTGCTTTCTACAGAAGAGGAGATGCATTTCCCTGGGAAACCCCACCACCCAAATATCAACAGCTCGGGGACAGAACTGCGCTTCCAGAAACTATGTGTCAAAATGCATAAAGACATGCTCAGGAAAATGTGTCCACCAGCACACATTTGGAGATGCCAGCGGAGGGGAGGGTGCCACAGAGCCGAAGCTGAAAGAGGACTGGGTTGCCCAGGAAACGGAGGGAAAGACAGCACATGCTGAGGGAGCAGCATGTGCAAAGGCACCGGGGCACAAAATGGCACAGGGTAGAGAAGGGCGGGGAGAGAGAGGGAGGGGGGTTTACGGAGGGAGGCAGCAGCTATGCAAGGGAGTCTCGGCTAAAAGTAGGCCTAACCCCGTCCCTCCCAAAAAGGACACGGGGGCTACTGTGGCCAGGACGGGCACTCACAACAGCCCCATGAGCCCAGGGCGGGACGCTGTCCCCAAAAGAGGAGGCAGATCAGACTCAGGGTGTCAGCATGTACCAGCCATGCAAACCGCAGGGGCAGGGTGGGTGCCGGGAGGGGGCACCGCCCCACCGGGACGGGCTCTCACGAGCCACCTGCCCTCCCTCCTGGAACCTCCCACCCAGCCGAGGCCTGCGTTAACTGTAGCAGGCAGGCCACCGTCTCCAAGCATCCGTCTTGCTAAGAGCTTGGATGACCCCGTGTTCCTCCCTGCCACGCACCCGAAAATGGAAGGCTGCACTCACACACCACACAGAGACCCAAATACGCCCCAGAAAGCGCTACCAAACCTAACTCCCCATCTCAGTCGGCTGCCAGAGCAAACACCACCGCCTGGGGGCCTTCAGCAGCAGACATTTATTGCTCAAAGCTCCGGAGGCTGAAGTCCCAGATCCGGGCACTGGCAGATTCGGTTCTGGTGAGGGCTCTCTTCTGGGCATGCAGACGGCTGCCTTCTGGCTGTCCTCACGTGGCAGAGGAAGCGCTGTGATCTCTTCCTCTTCTTACAAGGGCACCGACCCACCACGGAGACCCCATGCGTGATCTCCTCCCGAAGGCCCAACACCAAACACGACCTCGCTGAGAGTTAGGGCTCCGACATGCGGATGTGGGGCAAACGGAGTTTCAGTCCAGAGCACCCCACACACACGCAGGCCCCGAGGGCACCAGAGATGACAAGGGGCAGCTTACAAATAAAACAGTAAGTCCAGTCTTTTATGTGTTTAATATTTTTTTTATTTCTTTTTGAGAGAGAGAGAGAGAGAGAGAGGCACAGAGTGAGAGTGGGGGAGGGGCACAGAGAGCCGGAGACACAATCGGAAGCAGGCTCCAGGCTCTGAGCTGTCAGCACAGAGCCCAACCTGGGGCTCGACCTCGTGAACCTCGAGACCATGACCTGAGCCGAAGACGGACGCTTAACCGACGGAGCCACCCAGGCGCCCCAGCAGGTCCCGTCTTTCGAGAGTCGCTCCGAACCCACAACACCCGGCCGTCCTCAATTCCGCCCCGAGGGTGCCGGGCAGACGTCAGGCGAGAACGCCCCGGCACACGGCGGGCCCTGCCCCTTCTATCCTGCTGTCGAGCAGGAAGGCATCCTTCACGTCTATGCTGCCACCGAAATTACACTCCCCAGGGCTCCAGTTCCGCTCGGCTGGACGCGCGTCTGTCTTTGATCTGGAGAGCGGCCCAGACTCCTTCCCCGGGATGGGAAGCACGCAGGCTTCAGCCGACCTCATCGCCTCGCGTGTCCCGCCAGGCGGTGTCGAAACTGCCTCGCAATGCGAAACAGATGAGCCTTCTAAAGAAAACGTTATTTATGCTGCGGCATCTTTCAGAGCAAGCAGAAACTTGAAGAGGCTTATCACCTGGGGCACAAAACTAATGACACTCGGGCCTCCCTGCGCCCAAGGGGCGGATGTGTTTTACGGAAACGAAACACAAGGAAAGGCGTTGGTTTGATTCTACTACCCCGTGATTTCGCCTTCCAGTAACAGATGCACGCCGTTCTCATCCATCAAGGGAAAAGGCCATTCGGTGAAGGTGCTCCTTCTTTATTCTTTGTTAATATTTACTTATTTTTGAGAGAGAGAGAGAGAGAGAGAGAGAGAGAGAGAGAGAGAGAGCATGAGCTGGGGAGGGCCAGAGAGAGAGGGAGACACAGAATCCGAAGCAGGCTCCAGGCTCCGAGCGGTCAGCACAGAGCCCGACGCGCGGCTCGAACCCGCCACCCGCGAGATCATGACCTGAGCCGAAGCTGGACGCTTCACCGACTAAGCCACCCAGGCGCCCCAGAAAGTGCTCCTTTTGAGACTGCACCCCCTGAAGGTCAGGACTAAGGGGAGGGAGGCTGTATTCTAAACTCTGCTGGTTTCTCAAAAAGGGGCGGACGTGTGTGTGTCCAGCCATGCAGAGAGAGGAGGAGACGTGGAGTTGGATGCGTGGGGTCCCTGTTCCTTGTTTCTTCACCCGCCTGCTGAAGTTCTGTTACTTCGACAACAGCTGCACACAAGGCTTTGGTCCATAATATCAGGTTGGACTCATGCTGGCCTACGGCTGGGGCCGGCCTTAGAATGATCTCCAGGTCAAACACGGGGGAAAGAAATATGTTAGACAGTACTTCTCTGTTCAAAGACTGTTGAAGCAATCGGAACTCTAGGAAAATCAGGATTCTCAACGCTCCGCCCCGGAGAACCGAGAAGTCAAGTCTTCGGCAGCCACGGTGCACGCACCCATCAGCGCGTCCACCTTCCCCCCGTGTCATTCTGGAGGCGTCCACAGGCTGCTCACTGTGTGGGGAGATCCCCTCGGCCAACAATACCAGGGGACCCAAGGCCTTCTTGCGGGGTTGCGTGATTTCGGGAGCATCTCAGGAAACGTGCCCAACCGCGGTCACACGGGGGTCTCGGGTTTCTCTTGATTTCAACACTGAGAATCTCAGGAGGGAAAAGAGAGAAAGACCAGAGGAAGGGACCCAGGAGGTGGAAATAAAATGCAACGTGAGAAGCATCTCCACGGACAAGCAGATGGTCCCGGAAGCAAGAAAATGCAATTGCCGAGCTTCTAGGTTCTGCTCTTTAACTCTTCGGATGGGGCTAACTCTCGCAACGGAGCCAAGTTCACACAGGACCCAGAGCCCGAGAACCAAGTGCATCCCCACAGACCCCACGCTTCTGGGGGCTCACTGCTGAAGAGGTGATTTCTGCTTCAAGTGAGCTGTCCGTGCCTTTCAACCGTCGGAGTCATGCCCACGGACAAAAATGAAGTTCGCCTCAATCTCCACACACGTTACCAGTGCTGGCTTTGTCACGGACGCTTCCAAAAGCACGTGGTTCTGAGCGTATCTTCTCCCCGAAACAGCATCGCCGTGGGCGTGCTATTTTACAAATGACTTGGGTTCACCGAGCCCTGACCTCTCAGGGCAGAGTCGCCTCACTGCCTCCATGGCTGCATAATACTCCCCAGTATGAATGCACCGCATCTGCGAGTGCGTTTTTACACTGCTTGCAAAACAAGAAACAGTTCGTGTTTTTTCTTCTTGCTCACAAACAGCACCGCCACGAAGACCCCATATACTCTCTGCGCCCCAAGCTCTGTGAGTCTGGAATGGAAGCCCGAGACACGGACCCAGCAGGCCCATGGGAGTACACGCTGTTCATTTATTTAAGAGACAAGGCTAACGAGGGTGCCTGGGTGGCTCAGTTACATGTCCCGACTTCGGCTCAGGTCATGATCTCGCGGTTCATGGGTTCGAGCTCCACGTCGGGCTGCGTGCTGACAGCTCAGAGCCTGGAGCCTGCTTCGGATTCTGTGTCTCCCTTTCTCTCTGCCCCTCCCCTGTTCTCTCTCTCTCTCTCTCTCTCAAAAATAAATAAACATTAAAAAACATTTTTTTAAAGACATATGGTTGACCTCCAAATGGATGAGGAGTCTATACTCCACAGTTTATACCAATGCCCATTCCCCCACACCCTCCACAGTCCTTAGCAAACTCTTCAGACCTTGCGAGAATGATGGTGGGAAATCATAACTCATTGCATGTTTCTCAATGCTAGTGTGGCAGACAGAATTACGGTCTGCCAAAGATATCCACGTCCTGATGCCCAGAATTTAGGACTATGTACCTTACACGACAAAAGGCGCTTTGCAGATGTGATTAAGGATCTTGAGATGATGATCTTGGATCATCAGGGTGAGTCCACGGTCATCCCCAGCGCCCTTGTGAAGAGAGACACGGGAGGGTGAGAAAGGGCCATGCGACGAGGGACAGGGGGAGACGGGAGGATGCTCCACTGCTGGCCCCGCAGGGGAGGACGGCCCCCAGTCAAGGAGCGTGGGCGCCTCCAGGAGCCGGAGGAGGCACAGAAACAGACTCTCCCCTAGAGCTTCCAGAAGAAATCCAGTCCCGCCGACCCAGTTTAGACTTCTGACCTCCTGTTTCAAGCCACGCAGCTTATGGTATTTGTTCCAGCAGCAGTTAAGAGCCTAAACTACCAAGGATGAGCTTTTTTTTTCTCATGTTCCCGGCCACTTGTATATACCTTGCCGTAAATCCCCTCTTTAAGATCCTTTGCCCATCACAGCTTCTATTAAGATTTATCCATCGTGGGGTTGCCTGGGTGGCTCAGTTGCGTAAGCGTCGGACTCTTGATTTCAGCTCAGGTCATGACCGTAAGGTCGTGGGATCGAGCCCTGCGTCGGGCTCTGGGCTGACAGCACAGAATCTGCTTGGGATTCCCTCTCTCTCCCTCTGCCCCTCCCCACCCCTCTAAAATAAAATAAAATAATTTTTTTTAAGGATTTATTCATTGTTCCTTTCATAAACAAACTCTCATATCTACTCTTTTTTGGTGACTGGTATAAAGCAGGGGTCTGACATGATATTCTCCCCAAGGTACACTTAATTACTGCAATACTATTTATTATAATAACTCCACTATCTCCCCACTCATTTGAAAAGGCACATTTATCATTTAACAAACCCCCTTATATTCCACGGGTCTGCCAAGGGATTCTCTAATCTATTCCATAGATCTATGTGTCTATTTAATTCTGGTTAAGACGTCCTCGTATCAGATACAGCGAAAATCCCACTAGCTTTACTTTTTCAACGTTTGTTTATTTTTGGGACAGAAAGAGACAGAGCATGAACGGGGGAGGGGCAGAGAGAGAGGGAGACACAGAAGCGGAAACAGGCTCCAGGCTCTGAGCCGTCAGCCCAGAGCCCGACGCGGGGCTCGAACTCACGGACCGCGAGATCGTGACCTGGCTGAAGTCGGACACTTAACCGACTGTGCCACCCAGGCGCCCCTAGCTTTACTTTTTCAAAACGATCTTGGCTCTCCTTGCTAATTCTCAGTTCTAGATTTTAGAAAAAGACAGCTAAATTCTACTACAATACCTTACAAGGGCACTCGCCGAAACCGCATTCAACGTAGACGTTCGTTTCAAAAGAACAGGTGTCTTTGTAACGTTGCCTTCCCACCCAACAACTGCATTCTCGCCTCCAGGAATTCCAGTCTTCCTTTACCCCCTCGCGGTGACGTCACAGAGCCGTCACACATTTCTTACGAACGTCATTCCTGGGTATCTGACTGGTTTGATTCCTGTTCTCAACGTTTCTGCAGGTACGTAAGAACGAGGCTGATGTTTTCGAGCTGATCCTGAATCTAAGCCACCCGTCCTAGCCAGCCCATCAGTGCTAAGATATTCAGTTGAGACCTCTGTATTTTCTATACACAGGAAAGACAACCAGATGCAATTAGTTATAGATTTATCACCTTAAACAATAGATACCTACTGTTTGCTTCACTGAACTTCATCTGAGAGAAATTTTGTTGTTAACAAATAGATCCGTATGGCTCTGCATGGCTTCCTGGTGTTTGTGAGACTGGCGTCGCCCCTCCTAAAGGGGGAGACGACTATGACAGGGCTCTCCCACGTGGGCCGGGGAGTTAAACACCTAATTCCATCCCAGGTGGTGATGGCGGGCGGGGGCGGGGCGCGGGAGGAGGAGTGTATTCTAGATACAATACAGAAGGACTTCCTGGAGGAAGCGTGGAGGGCAGAATTTTAGCTCCAAACGCAGGAAATATCAGCACATCCGAAAGGAAATGAGAATCCGGTTGAAAGAGCAAGGCTGTAAATAAGTGAAACGGACACACAAAGACACGAGGCCGTAAGAAGCCTGGAGAGGAATGTGGTCCACAAAGTAAACCAAGCAACTGCCCTCCAGAAATCATCTTCCCCATCCTCGCAGGGAGGGGGAGAGGGAAAGAGAGAGAGAGAGAGAGAGAGAGAGAAGGCAGGTACGGACGGGATGCAGACCAGGGTCCCAGTGCGTTTCCCTTCTAAAGGCCTCCTTCTTCTCTGAGAATCAGGAGGACCATCTGGGG
The DNA here is from genome assembly GCF_018350175.1 of Felis catus. NCBI lineage: Eukaryota > Metazoa > Chordata > Mammalia > Carnivora > Felidae > Felis > Felis catus. Next base: position 4,737,652 of record NC_058380.1, read on the forward strand.
AGCTGGAGACAAAGGGAGATTTCTAGCATCCAAGTGAAGCATGCTTCAGGCCACCCGATTTGCGACACATCATTTCACACCACCCTACACTCGTCCACACGCTTGCTGCCTTTCTCGGCCCCTCCGGGGAGCACTTGGGAAACGCTGGCTACCTGAACGGATCAAAATAATCGCTGTGGGGCAGGGGAGGACACACCCCTTGAGCCAGGCCGTGAGTCCAGGGACAGGTCCAGCTGGAGGCCCCCACCACGGGCAGAGTTGGACCACTCTGCCCCGTGGGACGCCCTCCAGCTGCGTTGACGAGCAGGTTTCTGGGGCTCAGTCACACTGGGCACCCCTGGGAGGCCGTACAGAATGCACATCGTGGAGCTGACCCCCCCACGGGCGAGACAGCTGATGTGTTTCTCTACCGGGCCCTGGTCATCGCCGGTCAAAGGACACCGGACGCAAAGGGTACGTGCACCTACGGTGTACCTTACCGCTGGGCCCAGGATGGCCCCCGCCAGCCTGTGGCATGCGGGAGGGGTCAGGGCACTGTCCCCTAGGTGACCGCGGGGGCTCACAGCGTCCTCGGCACATATACGCCCTGGTGCCACTGACATTCTGTACACCGACATTACTCATCTGCGGAGTCCTGGCCGCAGAGGAAGAGAGCGACAACTCGATTCTACCCTCAGCTCTCAGCTCCAGCAGAGGTGATTTGGCTTTGTATCACTTCCCAGTTACTTAAGTCAAGAAGTTCACGGGGCGCCTCAGTGGCTCGGTCGGTTAAGCATCTGACTCTTGATTTCAGCTCAGGTCACGATCTCCCGATTTATGAGACTGAGCCCCGTGTCGGGCTCTGAGCTAAAAGCGTGCAGCCTGCTTGGGATTCTCTCCCGCTCTCTCTTTGCCCCTCCCCTGCACACATGCACTAATTCCCAGTAAAATTAAGTGAAATAAAATAGGGGCGCCTGGGTGGCTCAGCCAGTTGAGCATCTGACTTCGGCTCAGGTCATGATCTCGCGGTCCGTGAGTTCGAGCCCCGAGTCGGGCTCTGTGCTGACGGCTAGGAGCCTGGAGCCTGTTTCGGATTCTGTGTCTCCCTCTTTCTCTCTCCTCCCCCGCTCAGGCTCTGTCTCTCTCTTCTCAAAAATAAATAAACGTTAAAAAAATTTTTTAAATAAAATAAAACAAAACAACACAAAACAAAACAATAAAATAGAAATTCAGATCAAGTATCCTTTTTTAAGGAGCCCAAGTCAAGAGGCAGGAGCGGGAGCTTCCTAATCTCAGGGCACAGGATCCTCCGTGGCCTCCAAGAGCGTGGCACAGTGGTGGGCACTTGGTAAGCCAAGGGCCTTATGCCAAAACATTATCAGGCAAAACCATTTTTAGAAAAAGCCTTTCTCGTGTTGACTCCAGTCGGAAGTGGGGTTTGAACTGTGGAGCATCGCTTTAGTAGCATTTGGCTTCAATAAGCCCATGAGGAACTAGCAAGGGCTTTCTTTTAAAAACTGTAATTAGGAGAGAGGCCTCAACGATTTGACAAGAGGCAAAGGGGAACACCTATCAACAGGTTAACATCACAACTGATATTTCCAAAATGCTTGAAACAGCGTTGGCAAGGGAACGGAAGTATTCACACGTCAAGTTACTGTTCCGCACGTGAGAACAGAAGGCCTAGCTCAAGTCCCCTCCCCAAAGTGCGCCGACCGGAAGTTAGGTTCCCGTCCCCACCAGGACGGCTCACCCGTCCCGTCCAGCGTGCATCCCTGAGGCCCAAACCCCCGAGGCCGGGATGCGCTCCCTCCCGGGACGGGGACGAGGCTGCTGGAAGGGGCACTTTCCCACGGAAGCAACCTGAGTTGGCTGCACCCACGTGGCCGGTGAGGGTCCAAGAGGAAGACAGGTCAGGACGAGCCCCAGAACGGTCTGGGGCAGAGGCGTCGTGCGCCCGAGGTCTGCACTCGCGGGGCTCGTGACCCTCGATTGAGTGAGGGCTGGGCTCCCCCTCCCGGAACAGACAGCCCGGAACAACAGCGCAAATCCCAGCGGTGGACGGACACCCCTCCGCTGCCACCCCGGCGTGCACAACCTCCTCCCAGGGCTGCTCGACGCGGTGTGGAGGCAAGCGTGTCCGTCACCCGCCCCGACGGATGGAGGAGAAACCGGGACCACTTTCCGCTCAAGTCACTCTCCCGGGCTCACCTAGGGGTCGGCGGCAGGGCTGGGACTGGGGCCCAGGCCGTGAGGCTCCAGAACCCACTCCCCCGCGTCGGCCCCTGGGTCAGGGGGCCCAGCACACACTTGTGGGGACTGGACATGGACTGGACGGTGGCGCCTGATTCGCTGGTGACCGTCGGCAAAGCCGTCAGCACCCCTGCCACGCCCCGCCCGGCTCTGCACGTCTGGGACCTCAGCACTGTCACTAAGTGCTCCCAACACCCACACGAGTCGCAGACACAAGGTCGCAAACAACAGCAGCAGGTCCGAGGTCCTTCCCGTCGGCGCGTAGACCATCCATCCGCCTGCCAGCTGTGACCTCGCCCGTGGAGTCCTGGGAGGGTCCCCAGGAGCGAGGGCTTCGTGACCCGCTGATGGCACCATCACGCGTACAGTGTGGCCGTCGTGATCAGTGTGACCGGCACCCAGGGAGCGAGTCAGCCGGAAACACGCTCTCCACAGACGTCCACACGGGCTGGCAGGAGCCCGCCGTGCGCACAGGCTAACACGCGGGCGCGGCCCCGGGGCAGGGAGGCCAGGAGCACAGGCTGGGTCACCCCGGGGCGGCCCAGAACTCCCGGGCGCCTGACGTGACGGGGCCGCCCCTGCTCTCCTGCAGGTTCAACAATCTGGTTTTCATCGAGGGCAGTCTCGAGTGCTCTCCCACCACATTTTTCTTTAATTATGATAAAAGAGAGTAACTTAATGAAGCATACATCCTGTGGAGACGAGCATGAGAAAATAACGGGGGGAACGTGGGAAGGGGGTGGCAACTACTCCCAGAGGTCCTCCGGGTTTAGGGGGACGCCTGCGAGCGGCCGCCAAGCCCAGGAAAGGGAAACGCCAGCTCGTCCCCACTCAGGATCAGGCCCCGGTCCTGCAGCGGGAGGAGGGAACAAAGGCGGCCCGGCCCCGCCCGACTTCGGCACGGGGGGAGCAAAGACCGTCCCCCCGGGGCTGTCCCCTGCAGCCTCCCACCCGGACTCCTGTCCCACCGCGCCAGGGAGGTGCTGACCATCAGCAGCCCACCTGGGCCACGGGAAGAGGCACACGGACACACACACGTGCACATCCACCCACATGCAAATGCACACGTGCACATACACATACGCGACCACGTACACACTCACATGCACACACACCAGCGTCCACCCCCTGAACACACAGCCACGGCGGCCATCACACAAGGCAGGCACGGCCCTGCCTTCTAGAGCTCCTGAGGAGAGACAAAGGACGGCCGATGGACAGACCGAAGGACAGAGGGCTCGGGAGCGTGCGGGTGTGGGTTCCCGCCCAGCGCGAGTCCCAGCCCGGGCAGGTCTGTCAGTGAAAACCTTGGTGACCGGTGAGGAGACACCAATGCTGGCCCGGCCCCAGCCAAGGACCACGAGGCCCCCACTACACGGAGCATTTGAAACTCCTGTCCCCCACACACTCAGGAAAGACTCCGATGAAGGCCGGGGTCCTCTCCGGAGCATTCCAGGCACAACACGTGTGGGCACATGCTCCCAGTGGGTGGCAGCATCCTGAAGGACCCGGCCCGGAGAAGACCCAGCCGGCCTCAGCCCCCACACCCCCTCTGAGAGGCACCGGGGGAATGGGGTCCTGCAGGCCCAGGGTGCTGTGCCCATGGGGACAGCGACAGGGAGGGGGCTCTTCTCGTGGATGCGTGTAAAGATTCGCATGGGATGGTTTGAGGAAGGGAGGTAGAAGAGGAAATGAGAAACCATCAGGAAGGGCTAGGGTCCAGGCCCTGCCTATCAGGGACTTCTGGAAAAGTGAACCCCTGGCCAGCATTTGGAGGCCTTCAACCTCTGAGGGAAAGGGCTGAGTCAAACCCACTGGCCTTCCCGCGAGAGGGGGGCGGTGGGGTTCCCGCGGGAGGCAGGGCCCTTCCTTGAAAAAAAGTCGAATCCCAGCCAGGGTGGTCCCCTTCCCTCTAGACGAATGGAGGGGCCTTGTCAGGAACAGAGGAGTCAGGAAGAAGAGGGGGAGGGGGGTACTGAAGCCACCAGTGAGCGTGTTGATAATCAATACACAGAACATAAATACAAAACGCAAACCGTCTTTCCACGCGCTAGCCATGAACAGCCTGAAAATGAAATCTAGAAAACAATTCCGTTTGTAATAGTCTCAAGGAGAACAAACTGCTTAGCATTAAAGTCATTCCCCCCCCGAAAGTGCAAAACTTCAAAACGTTGCTGGAAGAAATTAAGAAGATCCAAGTAAACAGAAGAACATCCCACGCTCGTGGACTGGAAGGTTCAACACAGTTAAGATGGCAACGCTCCCCAATCCCCACAAACATCCCAACTGGTTTTCCTGCAGAAGTTGTCCATACGGAAACGCAAGCGACCCAGAGTAGCCAGAACAATCCTGAAACACAAGGCTGGGGGCCTCACACTTCCCCAGTGACTGAGACAGCGTGGCAATGACCCAGGATGGACATACAGATCAACAGCACAGAATTCGAAGGCCAGCAATGAGCCGTCGCATTTATGGTCCGCTGATCTTTGCCGAGGCTGCCGGGACAATTCAGCTGGTGTTGAGACATCCGGACATTCACACGCCAAAAAATGAAGATGAACCCCTTCCACACCAGATGCAGAAAAAGATTAACGCGAAATCGACCACAGACTTCAACACAGGAGCTAAAACTATGAAAGGCTTAGAAGAGAGCACAGGTGTAAATCTTCGTGACCTTTGGTTAGACAGTGGTCCCGAAGATGTGGCACCCAAAGAAAGAGCAACACAAAACACAGGAACCGGGGTTCATCGATATGGAAAACTTTTGTGCTTCAACGGACATCAAGAAAGCAAAAAGATACCCACAAAATGGGAGAAAAACTTGCAAGCGATATATTTGATGAAGGATTTGTTTCCGACATATATCAAGAAGGCCATTATGGACTACATGACTGTGTCCCCCAGACCTCCTACGTGGAACCCTCAGGGGGATCGTATTTACAGGTGGGTCCTCTGGGAGGTGAGGAGGTTTAGCTGAGGTCATGGGCGTGGGGCCCCGGGCCCCACAGCTCTGTGGGTACCCTCAAAGTCGCTGCATCTTATACCCTCTATGGTCAGCTGCAATTGTATGTGAATTATATCTCAATAAAAGCGTATCGGTAAGAATGACTAAATTGGAGATGCCGGCAACAGGACAGGGAGCGGGCGGAGGTGATATAAAACCTAGAACAAAAGCAAGGAAGCAGAAAGAAAGGAGAAGAGAAGGTGGTTTCCACGAAAGGTGGAGGTGGGCTCCATTTGGGCTCACTGGGAACACGCGAGGCTCCCACATTTATGCTCGCGTGCGGACGCATTTCCTTTTCCTCTACACACCTGTGTGCCCCAGAATTTAAACGCAGCCCGATGGGGCACCAGGGTGGTCAGCAGGTTGAGCGTCCAACTCCTGATTTCACGCGCAGGTGCGATCCCTAGGTTGTGGGATCGAGCCCCACATCGGGCTCCAGGCTGAGTGTGGGGCTTGCTTAAGAGTCTCTCTCCCTCTGCCCCTCCCCCATTCACCCTCCCTCTCTAAAAATACTACCCCTCCTTCTCAGATAAATAAACAATAACAATAAATAAGAAACTCAACCCAAAAAGCCCCAACGCATGTGCCAGACTACCAGACCCCCGCCCCCACCATGAGAAAGCGGTCCTTCAGTTTCTGACGCTCGCTCATCACTGGGCTTGGCCAGGACGAGAGCTGGTTCCTGCAACGGAGAAAACCTACGTTTCGCTCTGAGTCCACAAACCCGCCCTGGGAGCCGAGCACAGGGGCCGCGGACCTCCGGAGGACAAAGGGCACAGAAATAAGGAAGCATTCCCAACACGCACGCACGCGCACACACACACACACACACACGGCAGGAGGGGACTGTTCCAGTAATTATACCTCAGCGATGCTACGATCCTGGTGCTAGAATCTGCAGGGAAACGCCGCCGTAGATCAAAGCGTGTGGAAGGCGCCCAGTAGGGACAGCACAAGTCACAGGACTTGCGAGGGCCCCTTTCCAGGGCAGTCACTCGCACAGTGTATCCTTCCAAACGAGTCCAAGAATCTACGGTTTCCGTGAGGGCACGCCAGAGGAGCAGGTGACGCCAGGATAGTTTTCAGAACGTGCTCGTTTTAGGCAACTTATTTAAAAGGCAGCTCGTGGGGCGCCTGGGTGGCTCACTCTTGATGTCGGCTCAGGGCATGATCTCAGGGTGGTGGGATCGAGCCCCACATCAGGCTCTGTGTTGACAGCATGGAACCTGCTTGGGATTCTCTCTCTCTCTCTCTTTCTCTGCTTCTCTCCCATGTGCTCTCTCTGTCTCTCTCTCTCAAAATAAATACACATTAAAAAATAAATCAATAAATAAAAATAAAAGGCAATCATTTTCACCATAACCGAGCACAAAGAGGTAAATCAGATCTTGGTAAACTGAAATGGGCCATATGTTTCCTTTCTGCTGACACTGCACACCCTCCTCCCGTCCCCTCCGAAGGGGAGGGCAGTGGTTCACGAAAAAGGCATTTTGCATCCCATTAGCCAACAGACAGCCTTCCTCAAAAGGGAAATTGGAATGACCGCAGCCAGGAATTTCTGCGCTCTGCAAAATACTCCCCCCCCCCGCCCCCCACCAGCAGCGAAGTCGTCAACGCAGTTGTCTGTGATCTCCAAATCCCCAAAGTACGAGCTAAGGCTGAAAGGTTTTTTTCAGTATAGTTTTCAAATACGGTAATTCTATATGGCAATAAAAAGCTTAAAAGATCTCCAGCAGCCCTTTCAAGGGACAACAAAGGGAAAAACCACATGAAGGCACTCTCGGTCCTTAAGCCCGTCACTCGACGTAAATGGGTCGTTGATACACCTCCAACCACCAGGATCTTCCCCCGACTTAGGGTGTCACCTCTCTGTGTGAGTGACACCTCCACTGAGGAAAACAGCCACCAGACTACAGAGGCACAGACTCAAAGGACTCAACTGGGAGACCAGTTGTTGTTTTGGGGTTTTTTTGTAATCTCACCTGATTTCCACCACGTGAACGTTACTCCTCTTTATGTGGAACAAAGATATCAAAACGCCAGCTTCCCAGGGACCGTGGCAGGGTCATTTCATTTACACAGGCACACGAAGTGACCAAAAGCGATCAGTAAAGATCTCGTTCTAAGCAAGAAAGAAATGCCCGTTTGCAGAGGAATCCTGTACCGTTCCTTAGAAAATCAGACAAGGGCACGGGGTGGGGGGCACAGTGAAAAATGTCAGTTCCATGGGGGGCCAGGTCGACCTCCCGACGGCGATTTCTAAAAAATCAGAGAACCCAGAGATGTTCAAGGGCCACCACGCCTCCCCCAACCCCCACCAGATGAAATCTGGAAGATGTTTTCTTTAAGCCGTTCCACAGCAGACGCCTGGAACACGGGCCACTACCCAAATTTAGCAACACAGGTTGAAAAAACAGCCACTTCCTGAATTACCTAAATCAAAACACTCCGCCGGGTGTTGTGTTACAACTGTGCAGTCGGTCTGAGGCACAGTGAAAACGCTGTCGTGTGAACTGGCAAAGGCAGAAGTAGAGATGTTCTTTCCTTTGACCCAAGTCCAAGCTCGCCAGCTGCGTGCTTCGGAGCCGCAACATACATACGGCAGGGACGCGGCCACACAGACGGGGCTGCGGACGTTTCAATTAATTACAACGAAAGAAGTTTCCAGATTCAGTTACTTGGTCCCACCAGCCACACTTCCAGGGCTGAGGGGCCGCGGGAGGCTGACGGCTCCCACACGCCGACGTGGAACATCTCCATCATCCCCCGAAGTTCTACGGGGCAGGAGTGATGAAGGAAAGGAATTAACTACTTCGTGGAGATGCTTTTGCTTAGAGAAAAGAAACGGGAGAGGATCTCCATACAACCTGAGACCCACAAATCCTTCTCAAGTGGGGTTGGTGCTATCGTGTTTGAAGACACAACAGAACATGAGATCTGCACATTTTCTAGGATGATCTCAACACCTTGAGGGCTGGGTCCTGGGCAGGATGGGGCTAATCACACTCTGACCGTGTCTCCCAGGGAACGAATACAGGGACCAGTTGCCTGGGGCTTCTATTCTGCAGGCCCTCCCGACAACACACGTGGGCACCCGCACAGGAGAGTGAGCACCGTGAAAAGCCTTCCGGATCGGTTTGAGGAGAATCGAGAGAAGTATAGAACACAGGAAGCACCCCCACTTATTTTTCAATTTTTCCCTTTTCTTCATTCTCTTACACCCCAGCCCCATGGGATGCCGTGAAGGTGGTCTTGAAGTCGGCAACAGGTGGCTGCGGGAACTTGACCTTCTGAGGAGAGCCTCTCTCTGCAGTTAGAGGGGCTGGGGTCCCAGGAGGGGATCAGACCTGCTGTCTTTGTCTCTTTCTGTCCTCTAACCATGGGTATAGTCCAGGAGAGCAAGCAGCAGTAAAGGTAGCTAAAACCCAATTTTCTGCCAGGGGACTGAAAATGGGAGCCCCTGGGAACCAGAAAGTATAGAGATCACAGGGAGGATGAAACTCAGAAAAGTATTCCCTTAATGTTGTTTATAACCAAGGTCCCCCACGAGCTGTGTGTGGGGGTCCGACCCCAAAGAGATGCTTAGAATAACTGAACAACAGGGGCGCCTGAGTGGCTCAGTCGGTTGAGCGTCCGACTTCGGCTCAGGTCACGATCTCACGGTCCGTGGGTTCGAGCCCCGCGTCGGGCTCTGTGCTGACGGCTCGGAGCCTGGAGCCTGCTTCGGATTCTGTCTCTCTCTCTCTCTCTCTCTCTCTCTCTGCCCCTTCCTGCACTCGCTCTCTTTTTAAAATAAACTTTTTAAAAAATATACAAAAAAAAAAAAAGAACTGAACAACGGAATACCACCCAGGTCCTGACAGCCATGGTGAGGTGCCTGTGGGGGGCACACCTGACTATCACTACAAAGGCTTTGAACACAGAATTGACATTGATCCACAAATACAGGAAGCAGTTGGGACCGTGCAGGTGAACCCAAATGAACCAACTGTGCTCACATGACACCAACATTCCCCACAAGGACCAAAACAACATTCTGGGTCCCACAGCCAAATAGAACACCTCAAATCTCCCTGATACAATCCAAAGTTACTCAACCTACAGAAAACCAGGAAAATCTCAAGCAAGCAACAGACATAAAGAGCAAGAGAACATAGGTGTTGGAATTATCTGACAAAAACTTTAATGTAACTGCCAAAAAAAACCCACTCCAACAAGGATACACAGTTTGGAGGATACACACTTTGGAAAACAACAGAAGTAAGAAACAGTTCAGCAAAGAAACTGAAAATATAAAAAAGAAAAAAAAAAGGAAATTTTAGAATGAAAACACAATAAACAGAAGAAAAACCTTGTTGCATGAGAATGAAACCAGTATGGAGATGGCAGGTGTCAATAAAAATTACAAAACCTGAACAGAGAGATTGGAAAAAGAAATGAAGAGATCCTCACAGATCTGTGGGACAAAATTAAGTGATTTGACATTTGTACCATCAGCGTCTCAGAAAAAGAGGGAAAGGGGGTAAAGAAATCATAGCTAAGGGGCTCCTGGCTGCCTCAACATGTAACTCAATCTCGGGATCATGCGTCCAAGGCCCAGGTTGGGCACAGACTTACTTTAAAAAAAAATTTTTTTTAACGTTTATTTATTTTTGAGACAGAGAGAGACAGAGCATGAATGGGGGAGGGTCAGAGAGAGGGAGACACAGAATCCGAAACAGGCTCCAGGCTCTGAGCTGTCAGCACAGAGCCCGACGCGGGGCTCGAACTCACGGACCGCGAGATCGTGACCTGAGCTGAAGTCGGCCGCTTAACCGACTGAGCCACCCAGGCGCCCCCAGAACTTACTTTTAAAAAGAGAGAGAGAGAAAAAAAGAAATAATAGCTAAGACTCTCCTAAAAGGGGCCAAAAAATATATAAAGCCACAAAATAAAGACCTCAATGAATCCTTAAAAAGATAAACGCAAAGAAATCTACACCTGAACAGGTAATAATCAAACTGCTGGAGAAAAAAAAAAAAAAAAAAAAAACTAAAGATAAGGACAAAGCAAAATGATCTTTAAAGCAATCAGAGAAAAACAAAGTATTTATAGAGGAAAAACTATTTTTATGGCTGCAAATTTCTCATTAAAAATAATGGAGGTCAGAAGAGTGAAAAACCAACTATTAAAGTTCCTCGAGAAACAAACTATCAACCCAGAATTCTATACCCAGCAAGCGAAAGAAGCACCCTTACCAAATGAAGGATTTTCAATTTCAAATGAAGGCAAACTCCTGGATCCCACTGTCAGCAGACCAGCAGGAAAAGATCTGCTAAAGGAAGCACTTTGTGCAGAAGGAATTCCTACTGGAGAACCTGAATGATCAAGCACAAAGAAAAAGGAACAAAAAATGGGATGAACTATCGAGAGCTGGAACCAGACGGGTGAATCAGAAAGGTTTATGCCAACTCAGAAGGTCAAAGCCTTTATGACTCCACACCATGACATTCTTGAGAAAACAAGAATACAGGACAGAGAAAAGATCAGTGGTTGCCAAGACTCATGGGCGACGAGAATTGGAGCTATAAAGGGGTGCCACAAGGACGTTTTGGGGGCCACTGGGACTGCTCTGAATCCTGCTTTCGGTCGTGGTTACAGACACCAATCTCTGCTTGTGATGTTAAAAGCAACTCAAGATCAAAAGTGATTTTTTTAATGTTGCATAACATGCTGAATGCTGAAAGTACAGATTTCCAAAGGGGGGAAAAAAACCCTTCATATTTCAACAAATCTGGACTGCATTATTTTATGCAGCCTGCAAATGGCCCTAAGCCACAGATTTGGAACTGATTTTAAGGAGAGTCTGAGCAAGTGTGTATAATATTTTTATATACCTGGGGGAAAATATTTATTCTAAGGACACTCACAGGAGCAAGGAAACTCTAGACACGAGCATCCTTTAATTTCTGGAATGCTATTAGCAGAGCTCACATTAAATAAAAATACAACCACAAAGAATTGTTAATGCCAACATCATAAATAGTATCGTTCTATAAATATAGCTCAGTTGAATTACTCTTTAAAGTGGCGCCTTCTGGGGAGAGGCACGATCCAGGTTTAGGGACTGACTCTGCTGAGCACAGAAACCCTTGGTTGACCTAGCACAGCCCAGAGGCCAAGAGGACACTACCTTCTCCAAGCGAGAAGGTACGGCCAGAGTGCAGCCCACATCAGCTCCCACATGCCGTTCTCCCCTCTGTCTGTGAGTCTCATCTTCTCTGCGTCCACACTGGGCCTCCCCCCGTGTGGAGAGCAGCTGTCCAATATACATACCACTGTGTGTCTGTCTCCATCTAAAACACTGTCTGTGTCTTTTACTACTTCCTTCCACCTCGTCATTTAGGGGCCAGGATGCGTCCAACAGCACCCGGTAAACAAATGTGCGCTGAATGAATGAACCAGCCTGCAGGTTTCAAGCGTCTGTTCACGGGCTGCAACATACAAATGTGTACGAGCCTATTTCAAAGGGATTTGAATTCCAATTTAGACTTTAAAATCTTGTGACGGGTTATATTTTCCAACGGAGGCTGCAACAGTATCTCTGTTCTACATGTTCTTCTGCAAGGTGACCTTGACACTCCCCACCAAGAAGCAGGGTCCATTTCTCTACCCTCCAGAATCAGGGTGGGCCCTGGGATGCCTTTGACCCACAGAATATAGAGGAAGTGACCTGGTGCCATCTGAATAAAGCCTGTACCTGGCCAGGTTCAACTCCCTGCCCTTAGAACACTTACTCTCCGGAAGGTCCTTCTGGAATCCAGCCGCCATTCTGTGAGAAGGCCAAGCCACACAGAGAGGCCACGTACGAGTTCTCAGTCAAGAAACTCCTTAGTTCCGAGCCAACAATCAGCATCAACCACCCACCACGTCAGTGCATCTTCTTGGACAAACAGCCTGGATGAGCCTTCAGATGAGACAGCGGCCCTAGAAGACCCCAGACTTACGAGAGACCCACGTGGGAAACTTGCAAACCCAGAGAAGGGCGGTATTTAACACGGGATCATTTCAGCCTGTAACTAGTGGAGTGTTTCATTACACAGCAATCGATAACCAGAACAGATCTGGAGAAGAATCTCATTCTCTCCATAAATTCTAAATAAAGAAGTTTACATCCTTTATTTCTGTTTCTTCCTTTTTTTTTTTTTTTTTCCTTCCTTTCTGGGAAACAGCCAGCATAAAAGAGATCCCTCACCTTTGCAACAGTCGAGACCATGGCACGTGGAAAGTTTTCTGACCCAGGTCCCTCATGTAAACGCTTTGCAGGTACAGGCGCTGGTCAGCAGTCCACCCCTTGATCCACCTTGTCCTTTTATGCTTACTCATTTTGAAAGACAGAGAGAGACAGAGCACAAGCAGGGGTGGGGCGGAGAGAGAGGGAGAAACAGAATCCGAAGCCGGCTCCAGGCTCCGAGCCGCCAGCACGGGGCCCAAAGCGGGGCTCGAGCTCACGAACCGCGAGATCGTGGCCTGAGCCGAAGTCGGACGCTCAACCGACTGGGCCCCATCCACCTTGTCCTTTTAATTGGGAACCACAACATCACCCAAGGGAGGCGGCTGTTCTCCCTCGACAGAGGTCAGCAATCCCCAAGACTTCCCAAACGTGCAACGCCCGCCCCGCGCTGGGCCTGGAGGAGGGAGCCAGCAGCATTCACCGCGTGGCCGGAATCAACTCTATTTCTGCCAGCGCCGACTTCTGTCAGGTTGCTAGTAGGTCAACTCTCCTCCCACCTCAGTATTTCCCAACTCCCACTTGTGGCTGGCGTGCTCCGCGGACAGCGCGGTCAGCGTGGCCCTCATGCCCAGGAGGGCAACACCGTCCACTGCCAGAACACAGGGCGTGCGTTCTACGGTGTGACCCGGGAGGCCGGGCTGGAAATAAGACGAATGTGCAGAATAACGACTTCCACAGCAGCGCCTCGGTATCAATCAGGAAGGCCCGGCTCACGGCCAACGTAGCAACACGCGCTGGGGTACAGAGGGGGACCCGCACACCGTGGGCCTGTTCGTGCCGAGAAAAGCAAAAGGCGCCTTGGTGCACTTGGCATAAAGCTAAAGACCCACGCAGGGCACAGGTCCGGTGTCCCCCTGACTCGGCAGGACCGGAGGAGACCCCAAGTACGGTGCCTCCGGGATTCTTCAAGTTGACAGAGACTCGACTCTTTCCTATCACCACTGCCATCACCCTCTCCTCGGATTCTGACCGCTGGGAGCTGGGGCTTGTCCCCCGCGGGGAGGACTTTTGGGCCCTGTGGGTTGGGTTCCCTCCTTTGGGTGAAAGAGCTTGTAAGGGTTGGGTTCACTCTCTCCACGCTGTCACCTGCCCCCCACCCCCCGCTTGCACGTCTGGTCCACACACCCCTTGTCCACCCCCTTGCCCTTGGGCAAGAGCGCTGAGATCCCACCAATGGGGGCCCAGAGTGCAACACGGCCTCTCCGGGACAGTCCCACGGGCGTCTGGGTGCATTTGAACCCGGGCAGATGCATGCACCCCCCCCCCAAAGTGACAGAGTGTGCCCAACCCGGCAGTAAACCCAGCTGTGTAGACAGTGCTGTGATTTACCCAGCGCCACGCAGCTCAATCCCAGAGTCTCCTTCTACACCCGGATCCCTTCCATAAAGAGATGCCTTCAGGGAAACTTTACCTCCCCTGAAAATTCAGGCCATAAATTACCTCTGACAAATTAACCTTCACTTCTCCTCGGAGATAAATTTTAAAAGGAGTGCGTCCAAGAGAGTCCATTAAAGGCTTTTCCATCTGGTGGTCTGTTGAATCGGCTGGGGGACCTTAGACTTCTGCTTTGACAAAGACTTAGACCAGCAACTCGGTGTGTGCTCTGTAGAAAATCAAGTCAGGACGTGGGGGAATGATGACAGCCACCTGGAAGGGGGCTGACAAAGCCAGCCCCAGAAAGGGCCTCCAGGAGCCATCAACTTTGGGCTCATGCTCAGGGAAAGACAGAATATCCTTCATTTCCACTCCCTATGGTGGGAAACTGAATCTGCTTCAGAGCAGGATTAGTGCAGCGAAAGTCTCTTAACCAGCTTCTACTCAAGCAACTATTCTGGTTAAGGGAGGTCCTCAAGGCCCCTGAAAAATGCACCGAGCAATCACGGTGAGACCACACTCCCCACTTCTGCTCCACGAAGTGACGCACACCCTCGCCAGGACTCAACCACATCCGCTCCCGAACCTGTTCGCACCCGTTATACCTATCAGAGTATTAAATTGTATAATTAAATGTTGTCTAAATTCACAACGTTTCTGCGGAACAAGGAGGGCGAAAAGAATTCCTTCTAGGAAAACTAAGGCGGCTTTGGAAAAAAGCGGGGGGACGGGATGTGGGAGACTGAGCTATGAAGGACTACAAGACATTATACGCTTCTGCCCTCGGACTGCTTTACAAGCTCCTTTTGGTTTTCATTCCGTTTCTAAAGACACCCAAACTGAAGACTCTGGATGCAGTTTGGGCAAAAAAAGACAACGGCGGACTCCTCCTAGGTAACCCTCACTGGGAGACCTTGGCCGACAACCAAAGATTAGCGGAGGCATGATCATTCGCATGATTTAACTCAAACACGTGATTTAAGTCAAACACATGATTTAAGTCAAATACAACGTGGATGTGTTGTCTTATTATCTTTCACTCACTTCAAAAGACACCTTTTTGGTGGGATGCATGGGCGGCTCAGTCGGTTAAAGCGTCTGACTCTTGATCTCGACTCGGGTCATGATCTTATGGTTCATGAGTTTGAGCCCCGCGTCGAGCTCTGTGCTGACAGCTCAGATTGGGATTCTCTCTCTCCCCTTCTCTCTGCCCCTTTCCCGCTCACTCTCTCTACATAAATAGAGAAGACATTTTTTTTGGTGAGCCCACCTGATCACAGATCCCAGGGGCAGAGCGTGAGCAGACTTCTCCTCCAACCTCAGCATGAAAGGCTGCCAGTGGGACGCCTAAAGGTCCATTCCAAGTGCTTTCGTACTTTTGTTGATGGCGATGTTTTAAATGGACAAGAACCTGACTCTATCAGAAGTAACAGACATCTGGCAATGAGAAGCCTGTGCAGAAATCCCAGTAGGGCTCTCGATCCACCTGACAAAGGTGTAGAAACGTCAATGCTTCCAAAACAATTTCCAAGTACCCTTAAGAAAGTCACTGGTTAATTTTCTTGTTTTCAGAAAACAGGAAAGGCGTGTTGTGGTGCTTCTCAAATTATTGTATCCAGCTGGGGAAAAAAATTGCTGGATTGACCACATGCCTTTCTGTTTCCCTTTCCAAATGCCTCACAAAATAATGGGAATGAAATAAAATAAGGTAGAAACCCATAATCACGTAGAGAACAAGATTGTTCTCTCAGTGAAAGGAGAGGAGAAAGCCCACAAATAACAGAAGAGAGCAAGTCACCGGACAGAGGGCACAACAGGCAGCAGCAGAACCCACAGCCTTGGAGATCCATGGAGGGTGACGAGAACGACAAACAGCACAAAGAGTCCACATGGCACCAGTGAAGAATGTTTCAGAGCGCAGAGACACCACCAGGTCCATCAGAGAGCAGATGGGAGTGAAAAACAGCGGTACTGCAAATACGGGGAGGGACCGGCACAAACCCTAACCACCAAGTCCCATCCCAACCAGGCTACACCCTTTTCCATCCGAGCTCAGAGCAGGCCTGACACTCCAGCCTTCGTTTCTTGCCTTCCTCCTAACTGCTCTAAGGGACATTAAAAAAAGTGTGCCTGTTTATCAAAAGATGCAATGGACCTTCCAGAAACAGACTGGTAGACCTTGTAAAGTGCCCAGTCCCAACACTGAACCTGAAGTGAGTCCACTTGGGCCTCACCGGTCGTATGCTACTGTTTCTACTGGGAATCAACCAAGAACCACCAGACATTGAAGAAAGCCTCCATTCTCAAGCTGAAAGACTCAAGCACGCAGACTGAAAAAGCAAGCCAGCATTCAGAGCAATGAACCAGGAGACGTGTGCCTCCTGTACACCACCGTGAAATTTCAGAACACCATGGAGAAGGAGAAGATCCCCAAAGGTCTCCAAGCAAAAGCAAGACACCAGAAAAGAAAGGAGGATCCGAAGGCAGTGGACCTCTAAGAAGGAAGCATGGGGTATGAGGCAACCATGGGGTGACATTCCAGGGAACTTGGCATTCAACTGAGAATGATACCCAGCCAAACTATCAGCGCGTGTGTGTGGAACTCATAAGGACTCAAACGTCCCACTGACACAGCATTTCTTAGAACGTTCCTGTCTCTTCTCCCCACACCCCTCCCCCCTTCCACTCTCCTTCTGACCTCACTCACCACCACACACTCGAGGTTTGACCCACACATCCTTAAAGGAGATCAGGAAGCACCGGGGCATGTGCCCACCCCTTAGTCATATGCCCAGCACTAATTTGTGGGAGGCAGAAAGACACAGAACGAGCTCCCAGGAAACTGAGGGAATCTAAAACCAGAATAGGATCAAGAGGGTCAAAGACTATGGTATTCAGGGAAAGGAGAGGGGTGCCCTTAAAGGGAAAATTATAATCCAGATGTGCCCAAATACGTGGACCTCTAGGAAACGTGCTAAGTGCTGCCAGATGCCATTATTACACTCACTCCTAAGAGCCGACTGTTCAGTCTCGAAGAACTCTGAAGAACCGTCACAAATAACGTGGGCAAATCACTTCACAGCAGGAGTTTGCTAGATGCCTATGATTCCCGTTTGGTCTATTGACAGACTAAATTATACGTAGGCCAATCGCTTTGTCTCCCAGATTTAGATTTCTGCTCAAATACTAGAGGAAGGGGCCAAAGAGATAATAATACTTGAGTCCGACCTCAGTGGGAGGTTGTAAGACGTACAATTAGATCGCATTTGCAAACTGTCCCAGAGCTCTCCAGGAAGGGCTATAAATATCTCAAGGTATTATTATCCCTAAAGATAATCAATTATTTTCTCATCACAAAGAGGCTGAGAAAGAAAGGCTTTACGCACGAGGACCCTTTAATTTGTGTAAGCCTCCAGCATTAACGAGATTTTTCAGAGCGTTTAGAACTTCACAAGGCCCCCTACCAACCATGGCTTCCTCCAACAAATGGAATATTTACAATACCTGAGAAATCCCTTTATTGCTGGGAAAATACACAGGTAGCACTCTGTGCACGTTCATTAAATTCACTTACTCTACAGGCTGGCGGGGGCCGGGGAGGCGGGGGCAGTAAGAAGGAACGACCCTGGCCTCAGCAGACCATGACACCCCGTCCCCTCCCCAGGCCCAAGGCCACAGCCCCACGGCTCTTCTCCTTCGCCACATGGTGAACAGGCAACACCTGGGAAACCCAAACTGCAGGACTTTCTACAAAAGGGGGCAGAATCCTTACAAGCATTACAGCTGCAAAGGCTGAGGCATGTTCCAGACAGGAAGAACCAAAAGAAACCTGACAGCACATGACCCTGGACCGGACCCTTCTGCACCAACGGACATCCCCAGGACCACCGGCGA
This sequence comes from Felis catus, assembly GCF_018350175.1. NCBI lineage: Eukaryota > Metazoa > Chordata > Mammalia > Carnivora > Felidae > Felis > Felis catus. The sequence goes on from NC_058380.1 coordinate 4,755,429, forward strand.
AGGTGTTGTGGGTAGGGTCTGACGGCGGTCACGCATCGACGCTGGTTTCCCGATTTCAATGGTGGTGATATCAGGAAGACGTACAGGAATTTCCTTGTCTGTAGAAAATACACGCTAAAGCATTTGGGGATGATGAGGCACCCTCAACTACTTACCGTAAAGTGGCTCAGGGGACAAAAAGTTCTGTGTACTGTACCTGTCAGTCTCCAGTAAGTTCTCAACTTCATGAATATAATGTGGAGAAACCGGAAAATGAGAGAAATAGTGGACTATCTGGGGCGCCGGGATGGCTCAGTCAGTCGAATGTCCAGCTTGATTTTGGCTCAGGTCGTGATGTGTGGGTCGTGACACTGAGCCCTCAATTGGGTTCCTGGCTGAGGGAGGGGCCTGCTTAAGATTCTCTCTCTCTCTCTTAATCTCTGTCTTTCACTCTCTCTCTCTCTCTCTCCCCCGCCCCTCCCCTGCTCACACATGTGCGCTCTCTCTCTCTCTAAACAAAAAAAAAAAAAAACAGTGGAGCGTTTGACCTGTTACTGGACATCATACTTGACAAGATCACATGCAGCCATTAACAATGACGGTTATGGGGGCGCCCGGGTGGCTCAGTCGGTTGAGCGTCTGGTTTCAGCTCAGGCCATGATCTTGCAGTCCATGAGTTCAGGCCCCACACAGGCTGTCTGCCGTCAGCATGGAGCCCGCTTTGGATCCTCTGTCCCCTTCTCTCTCTGCCCTTCCCCCACTCACACACTCACTCTCTCTCAAAACTAAACAAACATTAAAAAAAAAAAAAGGTGGTTATGGAAAGACTAAATAGACAACGAGACACATGTTTATGTAACAGAAGCCTGTTAGGTACGATCACGAATGTGTAAAAATGGAAGTAAATATTCCAATTTTTTAAATACTGAGTTATCTGCAGTAGCACAATTGCGAATTTTTTTCTTCTTTTTTAAAAAAAATTTTTTAACATTTATTTATTTTTGAGAGACAGAGCACAAGTGGGGAAGGGGCAGGGAGAGAATGAGACACAGAATCCAAAGCAGGTCCCAGGCTCCGAGCTGTAAGCACAGAGCCGGAGGAGGGGCTTGAACTCAACGAACTGTGAGATCATGACCTGAGCCAAAGTCGGTCGCCCAACCAACTGAGCCACCCATGCGCCCCTGTTTTTTATTTCTTCTTGACAGTTTTCTTTCCAAATACTGACATACACGAATCAATTTTATAATGAGGTGGGAAAAATTGGGGAGGGGGTAGGAATTCCTCCGAGCTGTTCAGTTTCTTCAGTAAAGACCACTAGGCAAAGGGCAAAAATAAGACCGTGCGGGAATGTTAGCAAGAGGAAGGAGGCCACTGGAGGCAAGGAGAGATGAGAGGACAAGATGCCGGGAGAGGTGCTAACGGATCAAAATTCTGAAGCGGAGGCTGAAAGAATGTTCTGTCAGAGGCCCGGAGGCCACTCTCGCGCAGGGCGTCCACGTGTGTCCGCACCTGACTGGGCAGAGGGAGCACGGGGCTGCCTGGGGACTGCCCGGGGAGCCACCCCTCTTTGTCATATCCAGGCGGAAGCCTACTGAGCCAACAGCAGGTAACGTCTGATTCCGGCCCTTTTAATCCCGAAGGAAGGGACCCCCCACCCCCCGGCCCACAGAACTAATGTGTTGCCCAGGCAACCACACCCCCAAGAGAGCCGTCAGATGGCCTGCAAGTGACCGTGAAGAGGCAATGGAAATTCTGGGTGACGAAACCCGGCTGCAGAAGCATAGGTAACACACCTCCACCTGCATGAGGGGCCACACTCGCAAAACCAAGCAATATGCTGTTCAGGGATGCTCCTGGCTCAAAAGTAAGTCTCCGAAATTCATACGCTGACATCCGAGCCCTCGGTATCTCAGAATGGAGGTGCACCTGGAGACAGGGTCTTCAAAGAAGCAATGAAATGAGGTCATTAGGGGGGACCCTACTCCAACGTGACTGGTGTCCTAAGAGGAGATTAGGACACAGAGGGACGACCACGTGAGGACACGGGGGAGGCGACGGTGACCACACGTGCCAGCAAGGGAGAGAGACACCTTGAACTTGGCCTCCAGCCTCCAGACTGAAAGGAGAGACCCTCCCTTTGCTTATGCTGCCCCATCAGCCCGCTTTGTCGCAGCAGCCCTAACACAGCGACCCAGGCGCGCTCCCAGGCGGCAAGACCACAGACGTGAAACAGAGGACAACTGGGACCTTGGAAAACGGTGGGACCCAGAACGCTACCCAGCAAGCGAGAAGGAGGCTCGGTTTCTTAAACCCGCCGGAGGGCACGCGGCTGGCCACGTCCTCATCCTTCACGCTGGGCATGTGCACATTACACACTGTTCCCCGTTGACGACATAAACCGTGGAATGGTGAGAGGGAGCCACCCCTCCAGGCTGCACCGTCCGACACGGTAGCCACGAGCTGCAGGGGGCTCTTTAAATCTAAGTTACTTGAAACCGGGTTCCTTTTTAACACAGGGGTGCCTGGGTGGCTCAGTCAGTTAAGGGACCAACTTCAGTTCAGGTCATGATCTCCTAGTTCGTGGGTTCGAGCCCCGTGTCGGGCTCTGTGCCGACAGCTCGGAGCCTGGAGCCTGCTTCGGATGCTGTGTCTCCCTCTCTCTCTGCCCCTCCCCTGCTCACACTCTGTCTCTCAAAAATAAATAAATGTTAAATTAATTAATTAATTAACAGGTAACCGCGGGGCGCCTGGGTGGCTCAGTAGTTCAAGTGTCAGAGCGTGCACTCAGCCTAGTTGAGCTTCTCTCTCTCTCCCTCCATTTCTCTGCCCCTCTCCCGCTCATGCTCGTTCTTTCTCTCAAGATAAATACACATTCAAAAAAAAAACAAGTAACACGATTAGAAATTCAGCTCCTCAGTCTCACTGGTCCCATTTCGCATACTCGACGGCCACGTGTGGCTGGGGGCTGCCGATCTGGACGCCACGGATGGGCAATACCTCCCTCCGGGCAGAAAATCCCACCGGCGGGAGCCGCTCCCGCGCCACGTCGCTGACGAGAGGCCCCGGGAGGGCGCCCAGGACTAGAACCCTGTCGCTGCAAACCACACACTTCTGCCTCTGTTCCGCGCTCCGGGAGCCACGGCCGCCTGCACGGTGCCGGGAAAAGCCGGTCGCCGGGGCACCTTTCCGGCAGAGCCTTCGCTGCAGCTGAGACCCTGCCCCAGGAGGCCGTCCGAGGTCTCCCTTCCCACCACCCAGTCCTGGCCCCTTTCTAGCACCCAGTCCGGCAGGGAGCAGACTCTCAGGCGGGTTCACGCCCGCCCGGGTCTGGCCAGGGCACACGCGTGTCACGGGAGGCGCGTGTTACCGTCACGGCCAAAGCCACAGAGGGAAAGCAGGCTCAGCGCCCTGCCGGCTGGCTGGGACCACGGTGGCCCCCTCCTCCCCCCGAGCAGGGTGTGGGCTGGGGAGGAGACCCCCGAGCGGGCGGGGGGGTCTCCGTGGGGGGAGCCCGAGCACTTGACCGCAATCCCTTCCTGCCTCCTAACTCTCGGCCTCTCTGTCCGTCAGCTCAGCGGCGGCACGGTCCCTCATTCAGCACCACCGAGAACACCCGCCTGCTGTCCACACACGCCAGCTTCTGTGGAAACATACCCGAGCAAACCCAGGCAGCCACACACACACGCACACACACACACACGCCCGCGCGCGCGCCGGGCGCACAGCAGTCAGGGCCCTTTGTGGCAGGAGCCCCTGTGATGCCCTCACCCCCTCTGGTGATCAAGGCAGAGCATCCAGGCAACATTCACCTAACCGACCTTTAAAGAGGATTACTTCCTCCCCGCTTACCCTCAATTATCTTTTTTTTCTTTTTTAAGCTGAATCTACATTCGGCTTTCCTACTGTCAGAACATTCCTGCCGAACGGCTTTACCTCCACGATCTGATCTGATCTGATCTGATCTGATAGGCGGTATCTGACAGCCTCTTCCCTCTCCTGCCATTTCTGGCTTGAACCAGGGCTGACGCACCCCGTGGGGCCGCCCGGCAGGTCCCACATCGCTCCACCGGGGAACACCCTTCCATCTCCAGTCTCACAAAACCTTGGAGTCCTTTTTTTTTTTTTTTTTTTTTTTTTTTAAATGCATGCCAGGATATCATCTGCATAGGCATAAACATGCACTGAGTTAAGTCCCAACAGCCTCTGGACCAATTTTTTTAAACCATATTTTCGAAATTAAATCATCGGCTTCCTGTGCTGAGAAGGTGATGAATCGGCGGGGGAGACGGAGTAGGAAACGCTTTATTGCCCTAACTCAGCATTTTCTGGGACCAGGCAGGGCTCTTAACTAAGCCTTCTACTTAGAAAGTTAACGAGCCACTGGGCTCGGGGTTGGTGGGGGGAGGCCAAACCGGGCAGCCCCCCAGAGCCCGAAATGGGCACTGAAAGTCGGGGGCTTTGCACCCCATCTCTCTCCCACCAGGGAACCGGGGCGAGGGGGCGGTGTGGCCTGCAGCACAGAACAAAAGGAAGAGGGAACCAGGGCAAAGGGCTGCAGAAAGTTATACAAATAAAAAAAGCCTCTGCTGAACAACGTGAAGCAGGGACAAGGGGGCCCCATTCCTGGATCTCTTCAACAGGGACCCACCAGCCTCCGAGGAGGGTGCTGTTCATAAAGCTAACTGCCCAGCACGGTTGTCACCTCAAGACAGCCACTTGTCTTGCCCTGGCTTCTGGGTCCCTTCACCTCTGGAGGGGTAGCGTGGGAGGGGTGGCCGTGGGGGGGAGGGGCGGCAGGGTCCAGAACTGGAGTGCGATGCCCCCGCACCCCCAACCCCTGCACCCCACACCAGGGTGGGTATACAGGAGGTATCATTCAAGGACCAAATGCCTGGGACACAAAAGGGTTTGGGACTCACAGACCTGGGATCCCAGCAGGAGCCCCACCAGGGCCCCTCCCCCGGGGGTGCAGTTTCCTTCAGGGTATTGAGACTTATGTTAATTTAACGCGTCTTCAACCAACCAACTGCAACGTGTAGGCCTTAAGTCAATCCAGGTTAAATAATAAAAACATAAAAAATAAAAATCAGGAGACAAACAGTAAAATGTTTTATATGATGAAACGTATCGTTCACTGAAGTGTGACAATGCCGGTGAGGTTCCTTTGGTAAAGGAGCCCTTACCCCTGGAGGCACATAGTAAGTAAGACGTTTTCATGGATGAAATGACGGATCTGGGGGCGGGATGGAGGCAGGAGTGGGCGATTTCTGCTGGAGCCAATGGGGGGGCCCATGGGTCCTGGCTACTCAGCTTCTGGGAGAGCCTGAACTCTCCCGTAACGAAGCCTTCCGATCAAACCTTCCTCCTCCCCATTTCGAGGGTGCACAGCGAGCCCGGGCTGGGTTGGGCTGACAAGGTCTGTCCCGAGGACTCTGTCTGTGAACACTGCAGGCTGTCTACACCACAGTGTCTGGGTCGGGGGTCCCGGCTAGGGAGCCACTGCCCTCCTGCCCTGAGACAAAGGCTTTCCTCCTCCCTCCATGATGGGATCCCACTCTGGGCAGAGGGCAGGAAGTGATCCCTGACCGCCCCACGCGTCTCTGGAAATCAACCAAATTCCGTTCCTGGGATGAGGTTTCCTTTCTCAAGAAAATCAGGTTTTCCAGCTCCAGGGGACGGCAAAGAGCGTTAATTGCAGGGTTCTGGAGACGTGCAGACCCAGGGCTCCGGGGGTGTTTGGCCGGCAGCAGGGAGATTAACAGATGAAAGGAAAAGATAATATTACCTGCTGGGGTTATCTTTCTTCTCACCAAGGGTCACGAACCCATTACTTACCATTTAAAAGCCCGGCAGCAGAGGATCCCCTGAACGTATCAATACAGACCCAGGCGCAGCTCCCTTGACAACCAGAGAGATGGCCTGCCTTTCTTTGATCCAGGATTGCAAGGAAATTCAACCTCTTCCAGAATCCGGAGCGAGACAACTTTTAAGGTCTCTGCCTCCCAGAGCAGACCCACAAAGGAAGGCTGGGCAGGACCGCCGGGGTGGGGCTTTGGTTTCGGGTGACCATCGCCCCACCCTGGGCTCCGGGCAAAGTAGTGGGAAGCAGAAAGTCTTTCAGGTCCATTTCTAACATCCAATTTTTCAGAGGGTTCAGGGTCCATTTGCTTTTCCAGGTTTGGACGTCATTTAGGATGAAATGTTTCAGATGTGTCCCCCCCACCCAAGAAGTGAACGAATACCACAAGAGCCCGGTGAAAGCCCCGTTGCCTTCTCAGCCCCCCTCCAAAGGTCGCCTGTACTCTGAATTTATATCAATGCAGCGCCCATACGTGGCTGCCCACTCTTAGCACGCGTGTATCCATCCCAGAGCAAGAGATCTTGCAGAGTTTTTGCCTTTAACATAAAAATCGCACTGGGCTTTCTGGATCCTCCCGCAACTGAGTGGCTCTTCCTGCCCCACGTGGTGAGCCATCCGGGTGAGAACCTGTCACTCCACTCAATCCACGCATCCTGATCGGTTCCCGCTGCCCGTCCAGCTTTTGTGAACGTGACCACGGCACCTCTGGGCACCCACCGCGGCTTGTCCGGCCCCGCGTGCCGGCTTCTCTGGTCCGTCGGCGGAGTGCCCATCTGCAGGGGGGGAGACACGACCGGCACCCCGGACGGGGCTGAGCTGCCCGATGACCGGACGCCCCGGTCCACACTCCGTCCGTCCCGCTCTTCTCGAAGGTTTGTGCGGACACTTGGAGCGGTCAGACTCCCCAGCGTTTGCGAGCCTGGTGGGGCAGAGCTGTGCACCTCCTTGTGCCGTGAACTTGCATTTCCTGTTCGTGGGGCTTTCCAAGGCTTCTCCGCAGGTGAGCTCCCTGTTAGGGTTTTGCGTTCTATTTATCTAGATAGAGGGGAAGGGGGATATTCACACAGACTCAAAGGCACCGACGAGGGACCGCAAACCACGCTGACCTACGGGAGAGACAGGACCACGTCGGGAGGCACCGTATGCAGGCAGCCCTCCCCGGGGGGGCAATAATCCCGGCCTCGTTCTCCCGGCGCGGACACCCTCCTATATGAGACTCAACCTGCTCCTACTCGCTTCCTGGCTAAAGACAGACGCTCCAAGGGCCCCTCTTGGCTCATCCACTCCGTCTACACACTCAAGAGTGTGACGGGCTCACACGGGGTAAAACAGAGGAGAGCGCCTCTCCCCTCCGTGCCCAGGAATCCTGAACCACTCTGAGCTCAGACGCCGACCACGGCCGAAGCCACCGTTCCACAGGTGGTCCCCCTGGAGGCTCAGGGTCAGACCTACGGCATGAAACTGCACCCACGCACGCAGCTGACATGCTGGGGGCTCTCCAGGTCAGGAGGCCTGAGCTCTGCACCTGCTGTCCCTCCACTGGAAGGTCTGGAGAGATCGCCCACCTTTCCGCCACACCCCCGCTGCCCCCACTGACCAGCGCCCCCGGTGGACCAGAAGGCGTCTGCGGTCCCTGCCACTAAAGCAATCGATGATGGGTTTTCCCAACATAGCAGGGCCAGGGTGAGACTCAAAACCTCAGCACACAACACACTGACCCCCTAAAACTGACCCGGGGAGACTCGGCTTCAGAACGGCTCGTGTGGAAATGGTAACTTCTAGAGGTCTGAACGCTTGAGAATCTGTACTTGTGCACCTCGCCTCTTCAAGGGGCTGGAGAGGGAGCAAGGAGGTGTTTCGTGGCCGATTCCCCCACGAAATCCCCTCACAGTGGGCAGGCTCGAGTCGTTCTGGTGCGGGCCCCCGAGCAGGGGGTGTGAGCTGGGCAGGGAGGGGGTCACCGCCCCTGTGACCAAGGCTCCCCGGCAGCCGAGAGGCCTCGCTAACTCTGCTCCCCACACACTGCAGGGCCCCTCGACATCAGCCCAGCGTGGCTCAGAAGTGCTCTCTTCCCCGGAACGTGCCCTTCTTAGAAAATGCAAACAACCTGGGGCGCCTGGATGGCTCAGTCGGTTAAGCGTCTGACTTGGGCTCAGGTCACGATCTCACGGTTCGTGGGTTCGAGCCCCACGTCGGGCCCTGTGCAGCCTGGAGCTTCAGATTCTGTGTCTCCCCCTCTCTGCCCCCTCCCCTGCTCTCTCTCTCTCCCTCTCTCAAAAATAAACAAAAACATTAAAAAGAAATTAAAAAAGAAAACGCAAACAACCTGTCTTCCTCGGTTTCCTGGAAGAAAAGCCTGCAGGAAAAGTCGGAGGCTGGAGAGCAATTCAAAGGCCATCTGTGGGGACACAGACAGCTGGACAAGGACACCTATGTGAGCAGAGACTTGCTCCCTGGGAAACCACGCTCAGCCTCCAGCAGGGAGATGTAAACCTCAGCTTCTAGAAACTTCCGGGAAACCGGGGCAGCCCGCCCTTCTGTCCTCCGGCAGAAATGTGCACCACCCTTCCGGATTCCTCCCTACAGGCTGTCAGAACCCGCATCCATTTCCCCACACCCCCCACGCAGATGCTTGAGCCTCCCGAGGTGTGTAGGGGTCCGCAGGGACCCATGTGAGTGCACAGGTAGGTTGTGCCCACCCCAAGTCCAGATCTTTTGGGCAGACTTCGTAACTACAACACAGAGGGACACAGTCGGGCTTCAGAGGGCTAAAAAGACGTCACACAAAACCAACGTTGTTTAAAGACTGAGCTTCACATGCACTGAGCCCTCGAAAATACAACGCCCGGCTCATCCAGCAGGGAAAGGACCCTCCCTCTCTCCAAAGGGCCACCTTCCTCGCGTGGGGTACACCTGGCGATTCTACAGCAGACACACGTGGCTTTCAGACGAGGTTTGCAAGGCAGTACGGACACGAGGTCCCTTGCACGTGGCCGGGCAGAGAACTGTGTCCGAATTTCAGTGAATCCCAAACAAAGCCACACTCCCCTCCCTGTCCCCGGCTGGAGTGTCTCTCCAACCCCCTCCCCAGCCTGGCCTCCCCCCTCCAGGACAAGAAAGCACCGAATCGGACTGCAGAGCGGAAGATCTCTCGGGAAAGTTAAGAGAAGAAATGCTCACTCCCAGATAGCGTCACGGTGCAGTGACAGCCGTCACTGTGCAGCGATAAGGTTTCCCATCAACCACCAAGATCCCTTCCCATACAGAGATTATAAACTTGACCTCTTCTACGCACCTCTTTACACTGTAGCTCAAAGCCGCACCTGGAATTTGAAATCTGGTTTTGTACGTGGGGAAGGGAGAGCCATTTTTTCCCCAAAGGAGTATTGGGCAGCCCCCGCCACCTCCATCACAGGGAATGCTCACACAGACAGGGCTCGGCGTCCACACTCCTTCCCGTTTTCTTACTGGGTCCGCGTGTTTGTTCTGTCTGCACAGCAAAGCACCCCAGCCTGTGCGGCTGAGGCCACGGAAGCGTATCCCCTGGGGGTCCTGGAGGCTGCAAGTGCAAGGCCAAGGTGGGCGCAGGGCTGGTCTCTCCCGAGCGTGTACACGGCCGGCCGTGGGCGTCCCTCCGTGTGTGTCTGTGTCCCCATCTCCTTAGAAAGACACCAGGCACACTGGATTGGGACCCACCCTAAGGACCTCAAGTTAACTCTCTCCTCGGAGGTCTCGCTACGCAGTCCCACTCTGAGGCCATGGGGGCGAGGACGTCAACACGTGGACGCGGGGGGCACAACACGGCCCCAGCAGTGGTCCGTTCCCATGGCAACAGCACACAATTCCAATCATGAGAGCCTAAGACTGTACCTCCCTCTCTTACAGTAAGATAACCTCCCCACTTTTATTGTTCGCTTCCAAAATGAAGCCTCCAGGCTCCTTTATAAGGGTTTGCTTCTACTTGGATTTTAGATTCACACGTTGAGTTTGACGAAAAAGCCTCTCGGAACGTTTTTTAATGTTTGTTTGTTTATCTTTGAGAAGGAGAGAGAGCGGAAGGGACAGAAAGAGACAGAGAATCCCAAGCAGGCTCTGTGCTGTCAACGTGGAGCCCAACGTGGGGCTCAAACTCATGAAACACGAGATCGTGACCTGAGCCGAAATCGAGAGTCAGATGTTCAACTGACAGACCCACCCAGGCACCCTGCCTTTTGGGATTTTGATCAGCAATGCGCCGAATTTATAGATTCTTTGTCAGGTGTTACTGGTTTTGTTCCCAATGGTCACTCCTGATGCAGCAGGAATCGGGCGGGCTTTCTGTGTTGACTCACATCTTGTCGCTTTGCTGAACACTCTCCCTGATTTCAATACTTGTCAGGGGATTCCCTGAATTTTGCAGAACTACATTTATATGACCCACAAATAACGACAGCTTTCTCTCATCCTTTCCAATTATCACGTTGCCTAGGACTTCCAGAAGGACACTGGATACCAACAGTTATAACTCACCTCCGGACCTTGTCACCAACTTTCAAGCATCTTCTCGGAAATGCAACATTCAGCGCAGGTCTCCAAAAGATTCTTTTCACGGAGTTGGACAAGCCTATTTTGCTAATTTTTTCATCAGCAAAGAATTCTGAAATTTAGCACAAGCACTATAGCATCCATGGGGATTTTTCCCTCCCGCCTACTCACGTGGATGTTTTCACGCTGGATCATACCAGAATTTCTAGGGTAAACCTTGCTTGTGTTTGTTTAACGTGTCGCCAGGTCGCACCTGCTAAACTCTACACAAGAACTTCGCGTCTGTGTTCTCGAGGGTTCAGAAGGCATCTGTTGTTCAGTCTACTTCTCCTGCCACAGGACAAATCCCCACAAATTCCGAGGCTCGGCACGTTTACTGACAAGCTTCCAGTTCTGCAGATGAGAAGTCCAGGCACAGCATGGCGGGTTCTCCGCTCAGAGTCTCTCCCAGCTGTCCCCACGGCTGGGGTCCTTTCCGGCAGCTCTGAGCTCCCTCGGGGTGTCGTCTGATTTCTGTTCCTTGTGTCTGCAGATCTGATGCCCCCCATCCCGCACTGGCCGTTCCTGGGGGCCGCTCTCAGCTTCTAGAAGCTGCCCACATTCCTTGCCACGTGGCCCCCTCCATCCTCAAAGGGGGCGACACACATCAAGCCCTACTCGCAGTTCGACTCCTGACTTCCTCGTCTGACCCCTAGTCCCGGGCGGGTCTCATGCGACAAGGCCAGGCTGGCTGGATATAATCTCCCTTTCTTAAAGTCAGTTGTGCCGCGTGATACAACCTAATGAGGAAGGGGGACTCCATCACAGTCACAGGCTGGGGGGTGGGGCAGGAAGCCCAGGGCACCTCTGCCTCCTGCCCCCTGCAGAAAGGCACCCTGAGGCCAGGCACCTGCAACCACTCTCTGTCTTCTGCCCCTCTGGCTCCGATCATGGGCAGGGGGTTCTCTAACATAAAGCTAGATTACAACATTCTTCTGCTCGAAGCCTTCCAAAAGCTTCCCGGCGCGTACAGAATACAGCTCTAAATCCCTACTGCGGCTTGTAAGGCCCTCTCCAAGCCTGGCCCTGCTCCCCCCCGCCCCACACACACACACCCACCCACCGCCAGCCACGCGGGCCCTGTGCTGTTCCAGAACACTCCACCCTTTGTTTCCGCCTCGGGGCGTCGGCACTGCCGTTGTGTCTACGGGGCAAGAACCCCCTTAGTCCTTCCAGTGTTCCCGTCCCTTGTTTCCCGCCTGCATTTGTGCCATGTGCCTCAGGCTCACCCGACCCCCGATGACATCACCATACGGGATCCCCCTCCCACCCCGCTACCCGAAAGTAGGGTGCTCCTATGAAACCTTCCATAAGCCACAATGGCATAAAGTATGGGCTCATTGACTGCAATTCTGGTGAGGGGGTGTTGATAACAGGGGAGCCGTGCATACGTGGGGGCAGGAGGTACATGGGAATCCTCTGCACCTTCCATTCAGTCTTGCTATGACCTTAAAAGTGCCCTAAAAAATAAAATCTATTAAAAGAAAAAAACAACTCTTCCTTCACTTGATGATTCAAGCATTTGGTGAAGCAGGGAGGCCAGGGGCACCTGTGGAGGCCCCGAGATTGCTAGGATATCAGTAAATCATTAACCCTTGTCAAATCACTTAGGAATACGCAAACAGCCCCCATCTTTACAAACGTGGGAAGTTTAGTGATGTCACAGCAATGACAACATCCAAAGGGTCCGAGAGATGAGGACCTGTTACTGGAAGAGTTTCCCAAATCCGTCTATCTCCTCCCAAAAGGGAAATTCAACCAGTCCATACCCTGCAGTCTAGAAGAAAAAGGACCAGCAGGTCCTGCCAGTGCTGTTCCACTGGGCACATTCATAGCAGCAGCCTTTGTCTCTAAATGAGGCTTCTAGATGCAACCTTGGACCCCCTGCTTCCCCACGATTCTGTCCCCGTCAAGTTTATCTTCAGCAACAGTACAAAGGAAAACAGAAACACTACAGACATCGCAGGTTCAGTGCCAGACCACTGCACTAGAGCAAATAATACCTCGATAAAGTGAGTCAGATGAATTTTCTGGTTTCCCGGTGCACAGAGAAGCTACGCGTACATTATACTGCAGTCTATTAAGTGTGCAGGGGCATTATGTCAAAAAAACACAATGCATGCACCTTAATTAAAACACACATCATTGCCCTGGGGCGCCCGGGTGTCTCAGTTAGATAAATATCTGACCCTTGATTTCGGCTCAGGTCATGATCTCACCGTTCATGAGTTCCAGCCCCGCACAGGGCCTGCTCGGGATTCTCTCTCTCTCTCTCTCTCTCTCTCAAAAATAAATATCGAAAAAATAATAATAATAAATAAATAAAACCAACAGAATTCATTCTCCTTCAGATCTCCATTTCTCGTTACAGGCTGACCAAGTTCCAGGTTTCTGCCTTCAGCTTCTGGAAAGGGCTGGCCCCATCCGGATCTTCTGCAGCCCGCGAACTGTGAGTCACCAGGTGACATTTCCTGCTCACAGGCCTGTTTCTTGCTCACCTCTGCTTCGGGCTCCCAGGACACAAACTGCCGTGTCCCAGAGAGGCATGAGACCAGAACCAGGAACATAGACCTGACAGGCCCCTTCCCCCGAAAGTTTAAACCCGTGAAGTAGGTGGAAAATGTTCACGTGTATGTTGTAATCCCTTTTAAAATGACTTCTAAGGGTCCTTCCCACCACCCCCCCTTTTGGACTTAGAACTGATTAAACAAAACAATGTTCTGTCCCAACCTGCGTTTTTCTTATTACTTCCTAATCATTTTACCACCGACATAAAGGCCTGTTCTTTTCCAACACTGGGCTCTTTAATCATTCCTGACAGGCCTGCTTTCTGTTTGGCCAGGCCCCAGCAAACCCTCCGCGGCTCTCCTCAGACCCTCTCCTGGGGGTAACAGCTAGCTTGGGGAGGGGGGCGGGAGGGCAGGCAGAGGGGGCCGTTACGCCCCCAGAAAAGCACCTCTTCCTGGCCTGTCAGATTCAGGCCTGGGAGCCGGGCACACCCTGAACATCCTGGGGGTGCCGGAGGACCCCCCACCCAGCCCCGCAAGAGCTGTGATCAGAACCAACATCCCCAAAGTAAGTGGGAGGCCAGGAGTCGGCAAGTCCCGTTAAACTTGAGAGTCAAGCTAATTATTAATACGAGCAATTAAAACCATACTACTTACTTTCCAAAGTGCATCCAAATACGGTCTCCTGCCTGAGGTGGACGAAACTGCACGGCCTCGCAGCAGACCTCCGCACCCCAGGGTCCCTGGCACACCTTGCTTTAAGGGGTCAGAGGCTCATAAATGATATAAATAACCCCGTGGCAGGGGCCCCCTAAAAAGGAGCAGAGGTCGGCATCACCTCCGGGAATCTGCATCATATAAAAGCAAGCACGCATGTGGAATGGAACTCAGATGGGTGAGCAGGATTTGGGAGCCAGAACAGGGAGACCACGCAGGGGAAGGGAACGACCCAGCCCAAGGTGTGGGGCCAGAATATGGGCTGGTCACCAAGGAGGGGTCTGGGGGCAGGGAGCCAGCTCACTCTGAACCTCAAAGTGTCTTTTATTTCTTTATTTTTTTGAGTTGATTTACTTGTCTTGAGATACAGCCCAAGGAGGGGAGGGGCAGAGAGAGAGAGGGAGAGAGAGAGAGAGAGAATCTCAAGCAGGCTTGATCAGGGGGTTGATCTCATGACCGTGAGATCATGACCTGGGCCGAAATCAAGAGTCAGACGCTTTAACCGACTGAGCCCCCCCAGGCGCCCCTTGAAGCTTGAGACCCTGGGACACCCACGCCAAAGCCCCACAAGGGAGGCCAGGCTGGCGTCCTGGGGGCAGACCCGGCCGGGAAACCCAGAATCACTCCCTGAGGACGGTGCCGCTTCAGAGTGTCCTGAATCGCAAGCCAAATCCACATGCGGATTCGCGGTTACCGAGGAAGCATCACTGGGGCCTGGGAGCCACAAGGCTCCAGAATGAAGAAGGTGCCCGAAGACAGAGGGAGTGGGAGGGTCAGGCCACAGGGACACCCCACAGGCTCAGACCAGACCTCACCACAGCTGGGCCCCCAGGCCCCTCGGGCCCGGCCACGATGGTCACCGCCTCTGGAAAGGGAGTCCCGAAAGGCTACACACAGTGAGGGATCCCGCGCCCAGTCCGTGGTCCATTTCAACTTCCCTCGGAGGAAAAGGGACCCGTGGCCTCCTTAAAGATCAGGGTGACCGGCAATGTGCTGGGGCACGGAGAAGACACGGTCCCTTTTACAGACCCATGATGGTAAATGACCTGCCAAAAATACACAGGAAGAGCCAGGATCTGAGCCCCAAGACCACGCTTGGGTTCACATCAACTTTACTGAGGTGTCATTTCTATATGACAACTTGTGTCCATCACTGGGGTATGACAAATGCACTTACCCGTGCAGCCAGCACGACACAGGCCCCCCCCTCCATCCGGGGGTCTGGGCCAGGGCCCGACACGTAAAGGGGACCCCCCCATCCAGGTGCCCTTAACTCACGGATTCTAGCAGCAACGTAAAAGGCCGGTCCTGTTTGCAAAGCCGAGGTCTCCCGGCTCCCGGGGCACAGCGAACACCTCCAGGCCCGGCAAACACAGGGCCCACGGCAGACCCCCGTGCAGAGCAGAGACTTTGGAGCCCGTGGGGGCGCCTGCCGGCCTCCACACGCTCTGCCAGCTGGAGGTCCCACGGAGGCCGCAGGAGGCCTCAGGCCCCGCACGCCAAGTCCCCCGGCAAGGCACCTGTCACCAGCCTTGGCCCGGTCACCGTGTCTCTCAGCGAGAAGGGCGGCTGAGCACAGCAGCCGTGTCACTCTGTCTGTCCACACCTCCAGGACACACGGCTGCCAGGAGCCCGCCCGAGCCGCGCCAAGAGGCCTCGTTCTGTTCCGAGCACCAGACGGACGAGTCACGGCCAAGGCGGTGGACCCAGATGATAAATGCCCCCAGGAAGGCAGGGGCGGGCAGGTGATGGTGGGGAAGGAGGGCGTCCTGGAAACTGCCCGGGGACTCATGAGGAAGATGAGCGGCTGCTGACAGACTTCACGAGGGGACTTCAGCCAAGGGCGGCAGGGAAGTGGCCCTGGGGGGGGGGGGGGTCGGAGGGTCTGGGAGCAGCGGAAGAGCAGGGCCCTGGGACGACGGGGGCCTGGCGCTCACCGTGAGGGGGGCCGCTGGCGGTGCCTCCTTTGCCCTGGATGCGCCAGGGGCGAAAGCGCCCCCCCTGCCCCAGGGTCAGGTGCACCCAGACGACAGGTGTGCTCCGGGACAGGGAAGCCAGGAAGGCCATCTACCTGAGACCAGGCCCCCAGTGTCCCCCGAACTCCACCTGCATCCACCCGACACCTCGACCCCGAGCCACTCGCACACCATGAAATACACACAATATACACACACAGGCACACGCCCCCCCCACGCACCCACACACACACACATACATGCGGGCACAGGCACACGCACCAGGAGACCAGGAAGAAGGGCCCGAAGCCTATGAAGGGGTAAAATCTCTGCGTGACTTGCGACTGCAGCCTGGCCGGGTTGGAGAAATGTTAATCCACAAGGACCTAGAGACTCAAGGCCTCGAACCCAGAGCCTCGCTCTACACCAAGGCTCGTTTCGTGTGTAACACGTGGCTGCTGGGCCACTGACAGTCCGAGAGGGGCAGGGACTGGCCCCAGCACACGTTACAGGCCTGGGCCCTGGAGGACACACAGAAGACACCCAGAGCTAGGGGTGGGGCCAGACACGTCCCTGGGGTCCCACCCTGCAAGATGCACAGTCGGGACCCAGTGGACCACTGGCATCACACAGACACGAAGATGAAATAAAACGAAGCGTGCTGAGGTGGGGGGGGGGTCCCCCAGGATGACAGCAGCCCCTCGAAGATGGTAAGCTGACAGGCTGGCCACACACCCCCGAGATCTCCGGCAAGGAAGCTGGGGAGAGCACCTCCTGCACCCTGCTTCGCCAGGTCTCCCCACTCAGTCATGGCTGTGCAGCCCCTGGCAGGGAAGGCTCCACAGGCCCTGCAATCTGGGGCACTGTGCCTTGAGGGTGAGGCTGGGGGTGGGGTCGAGGTTGGGGGTGGGGTGGAGGCTAGGGTGAGTGGAGGTTGGGGGTGGGATGGAGGCTGGGGGTGGGGTGGAGGCTGGGGGTGGGGTGGAGGCTGGGGTGAGTGGAGGCTGCGGGTGGGGTGGAGGCTGGCGTGGGGTGGAGGCTGGGGGTGGAGTGGAGGTTGGGGTGATTGGAGGCTGGGGTGGGGTGGAGACTGGGGGTGAGTGAAGGCTGGGGGTGGAGTGGAGGTTGGGGTGAGTGGAGGCTGGGGTGAGTGGAGGCTCGGGGTGAGGTGGAGGCTGGGGTGAGTGGAGCCTTGGGGTGGGGTGGAGGCTGGGGGTGGAGTGGAGGCTGGGGTGAGTGGAGGCTGGGGGTGGGGTGGAGGCTGGGGGTGAGTGGAGCCTGGGGGTGGGGTGGAGGCTGGAGGTAGGGTGGAGGCTGGGGGTGGGGAGGAGGCTGGGGTGAGTGGAGGCTGGGGGTGGGGTGGAGGCTGGGAGTGAGTGGAGGCTGGGGCTGGGGTAGAGGCTGGGGGTGGGGTGGAGGCTGGGTGTGGGGTGGAGGCTGGGTGTGGGGTAGACGCTGGGGGTGGGGTGGAGGCTGGGGGTGGAGTGGAGGTTGGGGTGAGTGGGGGCTGGGGTGATTGGAGGCTCGGGGTGGGGTAGAGGCTGGGGGTGGGGTGGTGGCTGGTGGTGAGTGGAGGCTGGGGTGAGTGGAGGCTGGGGGTGGGGTGGAGGCTGGGGGTAAGTGGAGGTGGGGGTGGAGTAGAGGCTGGGGGGTGGGGTGGTGGCTGGTGGTGAGTGGAGGCTGGGGTGAGTGGAGGCTGGGGGTGGGTTGGAGACTGGGGTGGCCTAGAGGCTGGGGTGCGTGTGGGTGAATTTGGGCGGAGGCTGGTATGCCAACCGTCTTGTGGGGGCGGGTGGGGACAGGGCCTGAGAGGAAGGCCAACCGAGGAGGAATGACTGGCCTGCAGGAGCGCTGGCAACATTCCCACGTGATTTAAACAGCCTCGGCGCCGGGTGGAGGGGGAGGGGGGGGACACTGATGAAGAGTGTTCAGAGCCCCCCCCCCCCCCCCCGACTGGCTTGTTAGAGAAAACCTTTTAAAAGAAGCCACTGGGGCTTGAAAAAGGCAGACAGAAGAGGGAAGGGGGTTCCCTAGGGTCACACTGGGCGGTCCTGGGCGGTGGGAAGGGCGGCCGCGGGGGAGATCCCTCATCTATGCCCTAAAACCTCAGCCTTCAATGTCCCCACGCTGTCACTACGACTATACCCACCTTGCTCCTCCGTCCTGAGCAAACAGAGGACCGTAAGTCCCCTCGTGGAGGAGAAAAGCTCTAAGTCAAGAACACACATCTGTTTCCAAGCAGGGAATCCATTGTTAAATAGAGAGCAACTAAGAAGCAAGACTCCTGGAATTAAGAATTAGCACACTGTTTCATCCGGCACCGGATTGTTAAATCCCTTTCTGGGAAGATTTTAAAGAAGCAAAGCTACAGGGCTTTCCTAAGAACGGCCAGGGCGCTGCCCAGAGAGCCCCTCTGCTGGCTGGTCGGAAGCGGGGTGCTCATCCGTGACCTCTCCAGCATTCCTCTGTCATTCCTCTGTCATTCCTCGGAAGGAATCAAAGACGATCTGCCGCAGCCGTTTCACTCGACAGCCCGCCGACACCCGCCCGAGATGCAAACTGCGCAACAAACAGGGACAAGTTACCCGCTGTATGTGCATTCATAAATTACACGGTATATGCAGAATGAGCTACACCCACACCCCACGCTGCCACCTCCACGCAAACCTGCAGGCCGACAGCTGGCTTGCTGCAGATCCCCGGGGGAAGTCATAAAACTTGTGCCAGACAAGAGAGGGTTTACAAGTTGCTTCAAATGTAACCAACCAACGAGGCTGGCGTGGGTTTATCTACCCCCACCCCTCCAATTTAGAACTAAGCTCTAGGTTTCCCCGCCCCCAGGAGAAAAAGTTCTGGGTCATTTCAAAGGTTGGCTCAGTACCTTATCTCCTTGTGCTTAAAGGAGAGGGTTAAAAATAAAAGCACCCTGACACTTCTCAACCTGAGGGGAGGAGCTTTGTTTATCCGCCCACAGCTCCTGGGCAAACGAGGCCATTGGCACCTAAGCCGGGGCCACCCAGCTCTGGGACTAGAGCACCAGGCCGGCACTAATAAAGGCATTTGAAAGAGACCGTGTGCCTCCAAGAGGCATCTTCCTCAGTTTACCCAACGGTGCTTTAATCCACACAATTCGGTGGTCACACCCATTGTGCAGGCTCAGAAACTGAGGCTCCAGACGAAATGGCTCACAAGGGCTCCAACACGGCTCAAGGCCCCAGCTCCAGGACATCCTAGAACTTTCTCCTCCAACACAGAGAGAGAGAGAGGAAGACAGAAAGAATCCCGAGCAGGCTCCACACTGTCCGCACAGAGCCCGGCAAGGGGCTCAGTCCCACGAACCGCGAGATCCTGACCTGAGCCGAGACCAGGAGGCAGATACTCCACCAACTGAGGGACCCGGGCGCCCCACAAATGACCGTTGAAGAACCAGATCATCGAGAAAGAAACCCGGTCGCTGTCACATGCTAAGGGCACGGGTGAACCCTGGTACGTCACACCCAATGGAGTAAGCCAGTCATAAAAAGACAAACACCGTCTAATTCCACTTAGGTGAGAGCCTTGAGTCGCCAAACCCACAGAGACCTGAAGGAGAGTGTGGCCGCCAGAGGCTGGGGAGGGGAGTAGGGGGCTGGCCTTAGACAGGGCCAGAGTTTCAACTTTCCACCGAGAAAGAAGTCTGCAGGCCGACAGACAGCGGTCACGGCGGCCCAGGGGGAAGGTCTGCCTCCTGCTAGCAAACCGTAGGCTCAACAATGGTTAAAACGGTCAACGTACAGTACATATGTTTTGCCACGACAAAAAAAGAAACAAAAAAACCCCACCTATTAAAAAGTAACAACGAAACAAACTTCTCCCCTGAAGTGTGAATCCAAGGAAGGAGGCAGTGACGGGGATTTTCTGTGCCCCCTCCTGGAAGGACAGGGGGCCGGGCCTGACTCCAGCCGGCTGTGAAGGGGCCTGTGGGGACACTGGGTGGGGGTCTCAGGCGCTCTTACTGCGGAAACCCGGGGAAGTCCAGGAGCTGGGCTCCCTCCCCGGGAATGAGCTTTCCTCACCTTCGAATGTGTTCCAGAAGGCAACAAGCACACTCCCCGCGTCCCCGCCCCCGCCCCCGCCCCCGCCCCGCCGCCCAGTCAGCAGGAACATCCTGGGCACGGAGGGAACGCCGCGCCCCACAGACAAAGGGGGCTCACAGCAAAGCCAGTCGGTTTCTAGGGCAGGCTCACTAGGAGCTCATAAAAATACCGGAGTCTTAGGTCTGCTAAAAAGTATACGGCAATAAAATGCCCCTGCTTGCTTTTCGTATACAAAGGCACACTGCTATGTTCCCAACACAAAATTTCCAGAAACGCAGATCGGTTGACGGCCAGAGTAGCTTTAAAGGAAAGTGCTTTGGGTATCCAGAGACACAAAGTCAAAGGGAACTGTCACCAGGTCAGGCACGGCCACCCTGCCCCCCCCCCTCGCCCCCCTGCACAGTGCTGATCCCTGCAAACCCCTGCATATCCCGGCCCACAGATTCCCTGAGCAGATTCCCTGGAGCAAAACCCGGGCACTCTCCCAGCTTCATCCCACTGACCCACGTAGGCCCAGGAATCGCCAGGGTCCAAAAATGCTCCCTCCGGGGCCTCCAGCCTGTGGTGGAGGGGAGTCTGCCTCCAGGCTGCCTTCCAGGCGTGGGTGGCGGGAGCAGGGCCAAAGCGGATGTGCCCTCACCCTGGAAGAGTCTCAACACTTCTGCTTCCAGGTGGGAAGACTGAGGCAGAGCTCCGGCAGGAGCCGGCCACCCGGGGCTACCGCTGAGACATTGCGTGGGGGCCACCGCTCTGCACTCCCCGGGCGGCCACCAGCCCTACAGAAAGGCAGGAGCGTGGAGGACAGCCAGACACACTTTAGTGCCCTTCCAGCCCCGAAATCGGACACCCTGGCTCATCACCATCCCCCATGGGTCTTGGACAAGTTGCTCATTTCTGACTCCACCTATGGCTTTAGGGTTCCACGGTTCCTCCAGAAGGAAAAATAAAACTGCTCATTACCCACAGCCTGGAACACCATCGGCTGCCTGGGACTGCACGTAGCCCATGGCTGCATAAAGGGCACACGCGTACGTGAATACACATGCACACACACACGCACTCGTGCAAATGCACACGGAGTGCACGCACCCACGCGCGCTCGTGCAGATAGAGTGCATGCACACGCATGCACTCACGCAAATGCAGAGTGCACACACATGCATGCCCACATACACACGTGTGCATAGTCGTGTACACGCATGTACACATCCATGCATGCACGCGTGGACACACACACACGCACTCGTGCAAATGCACAGAGTGCACGCACCCACGCGCGCTCGTGCAGATAAGAGTACACGCACACACATGCATGCACTCACGCAAATGCAGAGTGCACACACATGCATGCCCACGTACACACGTGTGCACAGTCGTGTACACGCATGTACACATCCATGCATGCACGCGTGGACACACACACGCACTCGTGCAAATGCACACAGAGTGCACGCACCCACGCGCGCTCGTGCAGATAGAGTACACGCACACACATGCATGCACTCACGCAAATGCAGAGTGCACACACATGCATGCCCACGTACACACGTGTGCACAGTCGTGTACACGCATGTACACATCCATGCATGCACGCGTGGACACACACACACGCACTCGTGCAAATGCACACAGAGTGCACGCACCCACGCGCGCTCGTGCAGATAGAGTACACGCACACACATGCATGCACTCACGCAAATGCAGAGTGCACACACATGCATGCCCACGTACACACGTGTGCACAGTCGTGTACACGCATGTACATATCCATGCATGCACGCGTGGACACACACACACACGCACTCGTGCAAATGCACAGAGTGCACGCACCCACGTGCGCTCGTGCAGATAGAGTACACGCACACACATGCATGCACTCACGCAAATGCAGAGTGCACACACATACATGCCCACGTACACACGTGTGCGCAGTCGTGTACACGCATGTACACATCCATGCATGCACGCGTGGACACACACACACACATACACCAAGCAAAACTGCGTCAAGCCCCTGGCTCCACAGGGTTGAGGCGTGGAGGAGGAGGGGAGGACGCAAAACACACAATCCAGGAGAGGAAATGGAAACGAAAGCAAATGGGAATAAATCAGGGAGAAAGTCCCAGAACAAAGAAAGGAGCCCAGCAGCATGCTCTGTTTTTTGTTTTTTGGTTTTTTTTAAGAACTAAGAGTGGAGGCTTTCCTAGGAAATTCTAGATCCCAGCAGAAGATTGCATATTAAAGGAAATGCAGAAAATTACAGACTACGTGTGCAACTCCAAATTGCTGGTTTTTAAAGAAACGATTATTAATGAAAAGGGAAAAACACCGTTCATTTGAAGAGAATGCTTTAAAAAAAAAAAACCCAGTAATAACTGCTGAGCAGGTATGATAAAGTAAAACTCAGAAGGAGGCTTTCTAAACCACACCAAACCCGGAGAGGTGTGGCAGGACCGGAGACGGTCGTGCACAGAGGGCAGCCTTACCCGGGGGGAGCCCTCCAGTCTGGTCTGTGGGACTGGGGTCAGGGGAGCACGTGCACCCCTAGACTGTGGGCGGCTCTTCCAGGGGAGGGCAGACTGGCTTTGCAGGAGCTCGCCCCGGATGCCAACCTGGGACGCCCACAATGACCAACTTCCACTTTAGAAGGAAAAATCTCCCCTGACCAACAGACCCAGGTCTGCACCTAGCAATCTTTGAGAAATCCGCACGTGTGGGGAAAACTAACCCACGGAAGATGGCCCGGCAGTCTGCACTCCTACCAAACCCACGTGGTGGCACGGTGACAGGAAAATCACCAAGATGCGATCCCTCGTGGACAGTCCCCTGCCTGCGGCCGGTGATGCCCCACTGGTACCTGGCCTCCCAGAGGACCCAGCCCTTCCAACACACCATGACCGTTCCTTCATGGAGTGAAGACCCCTTTCACTTTATTTTACTGGGTCTTAGCTTGAGGTCACGGTCACATGGACCTTGCGTTATTAAATGGATCTTATCCAACGTGCGTGTTTTGTTTCGTTTTTTTAAATGAAACATAGTTGACACACAACAGTATAACAGTAAAACCTCTCTTTGCGAGCATAATTCCTCCTGGACACACGCTTGTGACCCAAAGCACTCATCCATCAAAGCGAATTTCAAGAACCTTTGGCTCAGTTGCGGTCACGTGACATGCAGCGTCACATGCAACTCTTAAGACGTGGCTCGTTTATCAAGTTAAAACTTACTAGACCAGGGGCGCCTGGGTGGCGCAGTCGGTTAAGCGTCCGACTTCAGCCAGGTCACGATCTCGCGGTCCGGGAGTTCAAGCCCCGCGTCGGGCTCTGGGCTGATGGCTCGGAGCCTGGAGCCTGTTTCTGATTCTGTGTCTCCCTCTCTCTCTGCCCCTCCCCCGTTCATGCTCTGTCTCTCTCTGTCCCAAAAATAAATAAAAAACGTTGAAAAAAAAATTAAAAAAACTTAGTAGACCGTTTGCTGGTCTTGTGGGACACTCACGGAACAAGCTGCTCGCGATCCGAGGTTTGGCCGTCCTAGTTTTGGGTGTTACCACACAGCCATTCCACACTCACACACGTTATGAGATGCTCGCGTGTTCACATAGCTACCATCCATCACCCTACAAAGTTATTACAGTATTCCTGACTGTATTGCCTATGCTGGACTTTTCACGTACTTTTCATCCCGGTGACTTATTGATTTAACACTGTAAGCTTGTAGGGGCGCCCGGGTGGCTCAGTCAGTCGGTTAAGCGTCCGACTTCGGCTCAGGTCATGATCTCGTGGTTCACGAGTTCGAGCCCCGCGTCGGGGCTCTGTGCTCACAGCTCGGAGCCTGGAGCCTGCTTCCGATTCTGTGTCTCCCTCTCTCTCTGCCCCTCCCCGGCTTGTGCTCTGTCTCGCTCTCTCTCAAAAATAAACACTACAAAAAACTGTAAAACAAAACTGTAAACTTGTACCTCCTGAGCCCCTTTATTTATTTTGCCCACCTCCTACCTCCCTCCCCTCTGGCAACTACCAGTTGGTCCTCTGTATTTAGGCGTCTGTTTCTCTTTTGTTTGTTCATTCGTTTTGTTTTTCAGATGCCGCACATGAGTGAAATCATACGGTATCTGTCTTTCTCTGCCTGACTTACTTCACTGACTCTCCAGCTCCGTCCAAGGTGCCAAGAATGGGGAGATCTGATCCTTCCTTTCTGGCTGAGTGATAGTCCTTGTATATACGTCACATCTTCCCCAGCCTCTCATCTATCGATTCCTTTCATCCTGATGTGGAAAAAGTACCGGGGTGCAGGGACTGGGGGGGGAACGTGAGTAGTTCTTTCCCTGACAGTCTGAGAAGCAGAGAACTGTGGACAAAACGTCCGAGCTCCAGACTGACAATAATTCCACCCAGCCCTGTGCCTTCAGTTCTCGGGGCTTTGTTACTGGTGGTAAACGCACCCCGTAAGATGTACCACCTTCCCCGCTTTGCGGGGCACGGTCAGGCGATACTGGGCACAGGCACACCACCGTGCGGCCAGCATCACAGGGCCCCCACGCAGCCCTCTTCATGGTGCAAAACTGACAGTGGCCGGCTCATCTAGCTCTCGGATCAAGGTGGCCACCCTGGCAGGGGCTGACCCCAGCCGCCAATGGAATCCCACGTAAGGGAGAAATCTGCTTCGTGTTCTTGAAACCCGAGACAGGAAGCCATGATTTACAAACACCTCCAGGTCTCAGGACCCAGCCTTTCTTCTGGCTGAGTGGGACCGAGGTGGGATTCTGCAGGAGGAAAATCCAAGAAGTCGAGGGCTGGGAACGGCGATTTGAAAACAAATCGATCAAGACGGAAGGGATCAAGCCACCTTTCTGAGCAAAGCTTTCTGAAAACAGCTACACCAAAGACGTGCTCGGCCAGCACCCATGCATTTCCACGCACCGCAACGTCTAAAGGGGGCCAGCTGTCATTCCTTAGCTGGGAGTATCCTCCCAGGACCCGTCAAAGCAACTTTTATCTTCTACACGGACCCAAGAATGGAGAGGAATGGATGAGGAGCCTCCGGTGGGTACAGCCTCTCCAGAGTCACCGAGCTACCATTTCCGAGTTGGGGTGCTGCCCCCACCTGCACGCTCAGGACGTTCAGGGGCGTGGGCCACCCATCCATCCGCTCACCTCCAGTGGAGGCCGGAGGAGGGGTCTGGTCCTCTGGGAAACGTGGAGTTGGAGATGAAACGAACCTGTACTGGATAGTGACTTTCTTAGAGAATGCAAATACCAAAATGTAAAAACTCCACGATGAAAAATTAAAGACCGGATGACCATGCATACGACGCGGGTGTTCGTCGGGACACCGAGAAGGAGCAAAACCAAGGGAATCGAGGGCAGGGCCTCAAAGAGATTCACAGCAGCATGACTCATATGGTCAGAAGGGGGAGGTAACCCAAGGGGACAGAAGAGGCGACAGACAAAATGTGAAACACACACTCGGGGGAACGTTAGTCTCAGGAAGTCAGGAAATCAAGACACCTGCTACCATACGGGTGAACCTTGAGGATGCGATGCTCAGCGAAGTAAGCCAGCACGAAAGGACAGATCCTGTATGATTTCACGTCCATGAAACAGACAGCAGATTTCGCAGAGACACAAAGCAGCATGGCGGCTGCCGGGGGGGCCGGGGGAGGGGAGGGGAGGGGGGGAGGGGAGGGAGGGGAGGGGAGGGGAGGGAGGGGCGTCCGCGTTTAATGGACTCGGCTGGTTAGAAGGAAGAGTTCCTCGGACAGACGGCGGTGATGACAGCCCAACAACGTGAACGTACCCGACCCCACCGCACTGTTCGACGTTAACTATCGAAGTGCCCGAAAACGGTGTTAAGTGGCTGATTTTACGCTGCGTACAATTTGCTGCAATTGAAAAATTTTAAGATATTTATTTACTTATTCTCTTAACGAAGACGAGTTATTAAGGGTCTTCTGTGCGCCTGGGCATTTGGGATACCACGGGGAACCTGGTACAAGGCCCTGGAAACAGGGGGCTCCCATCCCCCTGCCAGGTTAATGAACCAGTTCGCCTGCTGACTTACACACCTAGGGCGACCGATCCTCGATTCGGCAGAGGAGCTTCTAAAGGACACCGGCGTTCACGGGCAGTGCCTTATGAAGCAAGTGTTGGGTGGCCTTTGTTTCTGTCCTGAGAACAGTTTCTGGTTTCCACCCTGAGCTCTGTCATTTTGCCAGCACTTGGCCTCTTCTGATCAATGACAATCCCAGGGGCTCCATCAACATGTCCACACTGACTACTAAGTGAGGCAGAGGGTGTGGAAGGCGGGGAGGGGGGGGGGGACGGTCCCGAGGCTGCAGGAGGCCGATGTGAGCTCAGAGGAGTGACGTCCGTCCTGAAACGGAGCCGGCCTCCCTCCAGACAGCTCCTGTGCACCGTGCCTAGTTCGGGGCGTCGCAGAGGGAGGGGGGAGGTGGTCATCTCCCAGGAACACAGACCGGGAAAGAGGCTGTGACCAAAGAGGCTGGGCTCCTCTCAGACACCAAGGCCGCTTCTAGAAGCCACTTCCAGGGGCGCCTGGGTGGCGCAGTCGATTAAGCGTCCGACTTCGTCCCAGGTCACGATCTCACGGTTCACGAGTTCCAGTCCTACGTGAGGCTCAGATTCTGTGTCTCCCTCCCTGTCTGCTTCTCCTCTGCTCATGCTCTCTGTCTCTCAAACATTAGTAAATGTTAAAAATTTTTTTTAAAAAGAAGCACTTCCGAATTCCTGTAACAGCTTGTGTGTTGTCAAGGCTCTTGCGAAAGGCACCCCCAAGTGCTGGTAGAGGAGGCGGCCACTGCCCACGTCGGCACAGCTGTGTGAGGCAGGGGACAGGTTAGGTGGGGGGGGAAGAGATAGAGGGGGGGACAAGATAGAGGGGGGACAAGTTAGGGGGGGGACAAGATAGAGGGTACAAGATACGGGGGGGACGAGACAGAGGGGGAGACAAGATAGAGGGGGGACAAGATAGAGGGGGGACAAGATACGGGGGGGACAAGATAGAGGGGGACAAGATAGAGGGGGGACAAGATAGAGGAGGGTACACGATACGGGGGGGCAAGATAGATGGGGGGACAAGATAGAGGGGGGACGAGATGGAGGAGGGGACAAGATAGAGGGGGGACAAGTTAGAGGGGGGGACAAGATAGAGGGGGGACAAGTTAGAGGGGGGGACAAGATAGAGGAGGGTACAAGGTATGGGGGGACAAGATAGATGGGGGGACAAGATAGAGGGAGGGACAAGACAGAGGGGGGATAAGATAGAGGGGGGACAAGATAGAGGAGGGTACAAGATACAGGGGGGGACAAGATGGATGGGGGGACAAGATAGATGGGGGGACAAGATAGAGGGAGGGACAAGACAGAGGGGGGACAAGATAGAGGGGGGACAAGATACGGGGGGGACAAGATAAAGGGGGGGACAAGATACAGGGGAGACAAGATACAGGGGGGACAAGACAGAGGGGGTGTCTAAAATTAGCCGGTAGCTGAAACGGACATTGCCATGTTATCAACTGTTGGGGAGGGGAAGGGTCCGAAGCACTCCCTGGCTTTTGTCTCGGGTCACCGGAGGAATGGAGGGGCCACTTCCCGTGCCTTGAAGGACAGGATGAAGGGCCCCAAGGAAGCCGGAGCCAAGTCTGCTTTTAGAGATGAAGCTCAGGAGGTGCCCAGCACACCCAACACGAGGTCCGCAGGGGCAACTGGTCCTTGGAAAACATCCACCGAAACATCTCCCAACTACGGTGTTTTAGAACCAGAAGTTCTAGCCTGGGGAAACGTAAGCTCTTACCGACTTTTGAACGAGGAGCACGTACAGGCTTGATAGAAGTTACCGCAGCAAACACCAACCTAGCACTTTCAGCAGACCAAGCGCAGTCCCTAAGGGCTTTGTAAGTATTAACTCATTTAATCCCCAAGACGAGAACCCCGCGAGGTGGGCAGGTACTGACGCCTCCCCGAGGGGAGGCTGTTTGCGAAGGAATCCAGAGCACACAGGACCACGGGGTTAGAAAGTACGCCAGCCCCAAAGAAAGATGCTTCAGACAAACTCAGCATCCTTCCTCTGCTCCCTCAAAACTAATTGATTATTAATGGATATGAATAACAAGCAAAATTAATCTCCTCTTTAAGAGATTATCCCAAACGAGCTCCGCTGAGATTTTAAAACACTCGACAGAGCCAGAAGAAACAGCAACTAAGATTTCAAGGGGAAGGTGCCAATTAAGAAAATGACTCCGATTCCTCCAAATGCAAACCCTTATAATTTCATTAGGCAAACCTATAAAGCTGGCACCTTGGACGGCTGGACTGGGCTGACCAGGAGGGAAAGTTTTCCCTTCCACGACCCCACATTAGCGCGTCACGGCGGATCCGGCTGTTGTCGGCCTCCGGCCAAGGAGAGGAATTTAAGAAGAAACCACAATGCCCCCAAACCTCTTTAATTTACAGAGCACCGGGGTCCACGGGGCCTAATGCAACACACCACTCTGCCAAAAACAACCTATAGAATTTCTTTCGGATGAGAAAACTAAAATGCCTTGCTAATTGCTTTTCCTCTCCAGCGACCGTCTTGGAATGCAATGCGCGGGCCTGGGTGCACTTCTGTCCCCATCCCCCAGGGTGCAGAGCCCGCCCGTGCTCACAGCTCCTTCCCGGGCGGTGGAGGGGGGGGGGGTTGCCCAACGGGTCCATGAGAACCAGCAAGCACGAGGATGACAAGCCCACAACATCCTCACTCCCGTTATTATTATTGCCAATACCTGCACCCAAGACCATGCTGAGGACCTACTAACTTCCCATCTGGGGAGTCTGCACTTAAGAAATAGCTTCAAGGTGGGGCGGGGGGGGGGGGGTGCCTGGGTGGCTTAGTCGGCTGGGCGTCCAACTCTTGGTTTCGGCTCAGGCCGTGATCCCCAAGTCGTGAGATCAAGCCCCGGGTCGGGCTTTGCATGGAGTGTGGAGCCTGCTCGGGATTCTTTCTCTCCTTCTCCCTCTGTTCCTCTCCCCTGCTCTCGGTCTCTCTCACTCTCTCTCTCTTTCTCCCTCAAATAAAAAAAAAATAATAAACAAATAGGGGCACCTGGGTGGCTCAGTTGGTTAAGCGTCCGACTCTTGATCTCAGCTCAGGCCATGATCTCATGGTTCTTGGGTCCAAGCCCTGCATCAGGCTCTGTACTGACAGTGTAGAGCCTGCTTGAGATTCTCTCCCTCTCTCTCTCTCTCTCTCTCTCTCTCTCTCCCTCTCTCTCTGCCCATCCCCCACTCGTGTGTGCTCTCTCTAATAAAAAATAGAATAATTTAAAAATAATTTAAAAATAAGATCTTTTTAAAAACAGAAATAGCTTCAAATACAGAGAGACAAAGAAATCTAGCTTTATATTTAATGCCTAAAACATGTAACATTATTAACAACATGGAATAACAGAAGCAACTTAACATAGAACAGAAAAATGTTTAAAAACACTATTACGCATTCCCTATACATGATGTTTCTACACACATTTCCAGGACGAAGCAAAGGATCCCATCACTGTGGTCCCATCAACCCTGTCACCTGCTCCTTTTAAAAACAGTCAAACTCAGGGAGCCTCCGACTTCGGCTCAGGTCACGATCTCACGGTCCATGAGTTCGAGCCCTGCATGGGGCTCTGTGCTGACAGCTCAGAGCCTGGAGCCTGCTTCGGATTCTGTGTCTCCCTCTCTCTGCCCCTCCCCCATTCATGCCCTGTCTCTCTGTCTCAAAAATAAATAAACATTAAAAAAAAATTAAAAACAGTCAAACTCAGTGTCCTCCTCACAGGCTCTCTTTGAAAGTAGACATTCCTTGGAGCGCCTGGGTGGCTCAGTCGGTTAAGCGTCCGACTTCAGCCACGTCACGATCTCGCGGTCCGGGAGTTCGAGCCCCGCGTCGGGCTCTGGGCTGATGGCTCGGAGCCTGGAGCCTGTTTCCGATTCTGTGTCTCCCTCTCTCTCTGCCCCTCCCCCGTTCATGCTCTGTCTCTGTCTCAAAAATAAATTTAAAAAAACGTTAAAAAAAATTAAAAAAAAAGAAAGTAGACATTCCAATTTTGCTAAATGCAGAATAGATTGTGGAAATAGGAAGCCAACATAAAAAAAAAAAAAAAACAGGATATGTACATAGTCTCAAAAGTATCTCCCTGAATGATATGACCTCGTCAAGAAAGAAAAAACAGAAATTGTACAGCAGAGAAACCTGGCAGACCCCGCCTTAGCCAAGCGGCCAGGCTAACGCCCACAGCAGAGGGACACGTGGACATCACACGGCTCCGGAAAGAGCTCCGCGAAGCTTCTGGTGTCCTCCCCACACAAATGCACCCTCTGAATCTGAATCCACACGTCCGAAACATACAAACCCAAGTCAAGGAATATGCCGCACAATGAGCAGTGCTCTTCAAAAGTGTCAAGGTCAAGAAAAACAAGGCAATCCCGAGGAACTGTCACCGGCTGGAAAAAAAGGA
Organism: Felis catus; assembly: GCF_018350175.1. NCBI lineage: Eukaryota > Metazoa > Chordata > Mammalia > Carnivora > Felidae > Felis > Felis catus. The sequence continues at coordinate 4,785,584 of NC_058380.1, forward strand.
AACATACGAATGAAATGAAATGAAATGAAATGTGGGGTCCTGCGGGGGATCCCGGACTGACAACAGACATCACGAGAAAACTGGCAAGATTCCAATAGGTCTGCAGTTCAGCTAACGGGATCACGCCCATGTTAATTTCCTCTCTCTGATACATGCGTTGTTTTGATGGGTGCTGTTCACTCTGGGGAAAGCCGGTGAAGGGTTTGGGGAAACTGTACCAGTTCTGCAACTTTCTGTCCATCCGAAACTATTTCCAAGTAAAAAACAGTGTGTATTTCCAAGTAGAAAACAGCTTGATCTCACAAGCTACAGGGTGTGGATTCCTACCAAGATGCACTTCTAAGTCAAAGCAAAAAGTTTGGATTTGAAAAAATGTGAAGGATAAATATTTCAGGAAAAAAAAGTTTAGTTCCACAAAACGTGCAACAGGTGAAAATTTAGGATCATGTTGGCTCATCAGTTAAAACTATTTTTGAAGCAATTTTTAAGTGTAACATTTCTTAATATTCTGTTTCGGATAGTGTATTAAGAGTTTAATAGACTTATTAACATTATATAACAGATACTCAGTTAATGTTGTCTTGAGATTAAAAAAAAAGTAGAACTACTTGTTATGTAATAGGCCAGCAAAGAGTATATAACATAGCACAGCCTTTTAAAGAAAACATTGACAGTAATTATTAAAACCTAAAAGGAAGACAAAAATCTATCATACGGCGATGTCCAAAGCCCTCAAGTGCACTGGTAACAACGATCCACGCTTGACAAAGACTTTTATTCTTTGGAATGGATCACACTGAAAAGATTCAGCCTCTTCTCTCTCTACAAAAAGACCCCAGCTCCGCCAGTCAATGAAAACGGCATGGGACCGTGTGCCACACCAGCCGGGAGGATTCACAGAACATTCAACCGCCTTCCAGAGACTCCGTGGACAAGCCGACCGAGGAGAAGACAGAAATACTAACCGCTGCCCCAGGATCCACCATTAAGTAGAAACAACCTCTACACTGGGCACGGAGCCTACTTTTACAAAATGGTTATTAAGATAGTTAGGGGTGGATAAGATAGATAGTTATTAAGATAGTTAGGAGCCCTGGGTGGCTCAGAGCATGATCTCCTGGCTCGTGAGTTCAAGCCCTGAATTGGGCCCTGTGCTGACAGCTCAGAGCCTGGAGTCTGCTTCCGATTCTGTGTCTCCCTCTCTCCCTGCCCCTCCCCTGCTTTGTGCTCTGGGTCTCTCTCTCTCTCCTTCTCTCTCTCAAAAAATAAAAATTTTTAAAAAAAGGCTCTTAAAAAATGGTTAAGATAGTTAAGGGGGCTCCTGGGTGGCTCAGTCGGTTAAACGTCAACTCTGGATTTCGGCTCAGGTCACAATCCCAGGGTCTTGGGATGGAGCCCCGAGTTGGGCTGTAGTCCCCGAGCTCTGCGGAAGTAAGTTACCTGCAAGTTTATGAGCTAAGAACTCGGGCACAAGCTAGCCTCCTTTCAGCACATCAGTTCCGCTTGTAGCTTGATAAGTTTTATTTTTCCCACCAACACATTCACAGAAAGTTTAAGCCCGTAATAAAGTTTTCAGTTTTGTTCATACAATGCAATTCTGTCTCCAGGAGTTAGGATGTTTGGGGCTCTAAGCAGACAAATCCTAACCGTAAGTGTCTTTACCTAAGAAGAGGTCTGCAGGGGCCCCCTGGCAAACAGTATGGAAGTTTCTGGATTAAAACACCACAAATGCGCTAAACACCTTTCACAAACACCGTGGTTCTGTCCGCCACGTCAGAACATCCAGATCACCTGCATTCCCCTCATGTAACATCCAACAGCACGACTGTCTCTCAGAGACGTCATCCTGAAACAGTGACAGTGACCTGTAGGCCGCTGTAGCCTCCATCGACCTCCCACAGGGGCACGAAGGGCACGGAGGGCTGTGACCCCCACAGACGACCTGAACCCGCCTCCCACCTCGGTGGCCCCTGGGATCTGTCTCGGCCTCCGGCACCCAGGGGGGAAGAGTCTCATTCGTTCGGTGTCCCGCTGGAGGATGTGCAGAGGAGATGCCAAGGGCGAGCTGACCTTGGCCTCTAGAGTGGGCGTCGGGCGAGTCTCCCCCTCACCTGTATCACAGGTCCGTTCACAGAGGCTCTAAGACCTCTCTGTCTCACAGAGGGATCCCAGGAAGCCCAGCAGCATCTGGGAGGTGTACAAGGTCGCATCTGGGCTACAACAGGCCCCACTCAGGAAAGCGCCAAGAAAGGAGAAGCCAGTGCTGGCTCGATCCGATCACGGGAATTTGTCTCCTCGGCCACTAACCATCTTGGTGCCTGGGATTCTTCCGTGGTCTTGCCAGGAGTCACTAACTCTGGACGGAAATTAGAAACTCGAAGTCACGAATAAGCATGCATAGAGGGGCGCCTGGGTGGCTCAGTCGGTCGAGCGTCGGACTTCGGCTCAGGTCATGATCTCACAGTCCGTGAGTTCGAGCCCCACACTGGGCTCTGTACTGACAACTCAGAGTCTGGAGCCTGTTTCGGATTCTGTGTCTCCCTCTCTCTCTGCCCCTCCCCCGCTCATGCTCTGTCTCTGTCTCTCTGTGTCAAAAATAAACATAAAAAAAAAAGTGTGCATAGATTTCGAGTCCTTTTCGCTTCTTTTGTTCAGGGGAAGCTGCCATGACACTTCTGTTGGTGAACTCTCTAAGCTCGCCAAGCATTCTAGTGGACGTTCCGGTCAGCAGCCAGAGCCCCTCGCCTCACCTCTGCCCCCTCCTCGAAGCCTCGACTGGGCACCCCCTCCTGCAGAGAAGTCCGGAGGGGCCCTGGCCTCCAGTGGCCCCCACCCTTCCACCTTTATCTACCCAACCGCCAACATCCGCTGGGGCTCAAATCCAAAAGTCCTCTTGTAAAGGGTCAGAAAATCCTGAAGTGAAGCCATTGTCACCATTAGGCAGCCGGTCCCATCTGTGACCATCGCGGTCATGGTTTTCCTCGTGGTAACTCAGACCTCGACCAAAGCAGCCAGAGGGATGATGACTCTGTTCAGGGCCCTTCTCGTCAGGTCCTTGACGTCGGGAACATTTTTTTCTTGTAATTAAGAACAGAAACTTAGCAACACTTTTCTAGAACGTCAAACCTTATTATCTAACTAATACCCAACTACTGCTTCTCCCAAGAAACAGGCAAGCAGTATGGAGACTCTGAGGCTGGCCACCACCATGGCAGAGGATCTTCTAGGATCTTTAAAGGGGCACCTGGGTGGCTCTGTCAGTAGAGCATAAGACTCTTGATCTCAGGGTCGTGAGTTCAAGCCCCATGTTGGGTGCAGATGTTACTGACAAAATATATATAATTTTTTTAAGATCTTTAAAAAGAACAGACTTTCCAAACACCCAAGTTTTTCCCATCCTCAGGTGGAAAACGTTCATTGCCTCTTAGTCTATGGGAACAACTGAAACCATGGGACAGGCGAGGGGCAGAGAGAGGGAGACACAGAATCCGAAGCAGGCTCCAGGCTCTGAGCTGTCAGCACAGAGCCCGGTGCAGGGCTGGAACCCACCAACCATGAGATCATGACCTGAGCCAAAGTCGGAGGCTTAACCGACTCAAATGTCCAGGTGCCCCTCTCCCATAATTCTTGAGCTATCTCCCTTCCCAGTGGCTCTAAGATTAATTCCCGAGTTTGTTCAAGTATCAGTTACCTGCTTGAAGGTTAGCCTTGGGTCTCTTTAAAAAGAGAATCTGTTGGGGCGCCTGGGTGGCTCAGTCATGACTTCGGCTCAGGTCATGATCTCACGGCTCATGGGATGGAGCCCCGCATCGCGCTCCGTGCTATGGGTGGGGAGCCCACTTCCGATCCTCTGTCTCCCCCCTCTTTGCCCTCACCCGCTCATGCTGTCTCTCTCTCTCTCTCTCTCTCTCTCAAAATAAATAAATAAACTTCTAAAAGGTAAAAAACATAAAAAGAGAATCTGTCAAAAAGACAGGCAAGGACAAGCATTGGTGGCGATGTGGAGAAATGGAACCTTCGCACATCGCTGGGGAGGGCGTAGCCCAAGACGGCGCAGACACCGTGGAAAAGTCTGGGGGGTCCTCAAGATGTTAAACACAGACGAGCAGATGATCCCGCAGTCCCACTCCTAAGCAGACACCCAAAAGAACTGAAAAGGTACATCCACAAAAGCCCAGTAACACCGTGCGCACAGCCGCGTTATTCCCATCAGCCGCAGAGCAGAAGCGAATCGCGTGTCCGCCGATCGATCGATAAAATGTGCTGCTTCCATACGGTGACTGTACTCGGCAACCAGAAGCCAAGGAGGGTGGCCAGGCGACACGGTCCGCGACAAGCCATGTGGCTAGCAGGTACCTCCCTCCGGGGTCTCCGCCCACCAATCCCACAACCCCCTTCTGACCTTGAGAACATCAGATAAACCCCCAAGCCGCTGCAAACTCCACGACTCCACTCCTCAAAGCCGCCCCGGTCCTCAAAAACAAAGCCCGAGGCACTGTGCCAGCCAAGAGAGGGCAGGGGACAAGTAAAGGCAGTGTGGTGACCGGAACAGAGAAAGGTCACGAGGTGAGAAGCAAGGGACAATGGAAAGTGCATGGACCTGGGCTGGATCCACTAATTCTGAGACGTGCACTCGGGAGATGTTAGCAATCGTGGAAATGCAGGGTCCGGTTTCTGGGAGCCCCCTGCGCTCTGTGCACTTTTTCCATAAATCTAAAACTGTTCTCCCACCAATTATCTTCCGAGAGAGGCGAAGTGCCCTGGGATGACGAGGATGAGCCTGGAACACACGATGCTGAGTGAGAGAAGGCAGGCACGAAAGGCCACCTACGGTATGATTCCCTCTATAGGAAGTATCTGAACAGGTAAATCCACGGGGACAGAAAGCAGGTGGCTGGTGGCCAGGGCCGGAGGTGCAGGGTTTCCTTCTGGGGTAATGAAAACGGTCTAAAACGGACTGCGGTGGCCGCACGACTCTGAATGTACTGAAACCCACCAACGTGTGCGCTTTAAAATGCTCAATTTAGGGTCTGTGAGTCGCATAAAGCGATTATGACTGTTGTGTTTAAAGAGGATCCAATGGGGAGGGGGGGCTGAACCATGTGAAACGGACTTGATATTTTAGAGCTCAGGTTCACAGAAAAAGTGAGCGGGAAGTACAGAGAGCTCCACGTGTCCCCCACACCCCGCACCCCCCTCCACCCGCCCACCCCCTCCCCTGTCTCCCCCTCACCACACTCCCCCCACCCCCTCCCCCCACTACCACACACCCCCACCCCCTCCCCCCACCACCGCATACCTCCACCCCCTCCACCGTCTCCCCCACCCCCTCCACCGTCTCCCCCCACCCCCTCCCCCACACCCCCTGTCCCCTCCACCGTCTCCCCCACCCCCTCCACCCTCTCCCCCACCCCCGCAGCCCCCACACCCCCTCCACCGTCTCCCCCACCCCCGCATCCCCTCCACCGTCTCCCCCACCCCCTCCACCGTCTCCCCCCACCCCCTCCCCCACACCCTCCACCCCCTTTCCCATCTGCCCCACCCCCTCCACCGTCTCCCCCACCCCCTCCACCGTCTCCCCCTACCCCCTCCCCCACACCCCCATCCCCTCCACCGTCTCCCCCACCCCCTCCACCTTCTGCCCCATGCCCGCACCCGCCCACCCCCTCCCCTATCTCCACCGCCTCCCCCTGCACCCCCTCTACCGTCTCCCCCTCACCACACTCCCCCCACCCCCTCCCCCCACCACACACCCCCACCCCCTCCCCCCACCACCGCACACCTCCACCCCCTCCACCGTCTCCCCCACCCCCTCACCCCCGCACCCCCTCCACCATCTCCCCCCACCCCGCACCGCCTCCACCCGCCCACCCCCTCCCCGTCTCCCCCACCCCCGCACCCCCTCCACCGTCTCCCCACACCCCCTCCACCGTCTCCCCCACCCCCTCCACCGTCTCCCACACGCCCGCACCCCCCCCACCCCCTCCACCGTCTCCCCCCCTTATTACCATCTGACACCGGTGTGCTGCATTTGTACCCTGATGAACCAAATCCACATACAGCTACCCCCCCCAAGTCCGTGGTTACAAAGGGCTCACTCTGTTGTAAAGCTCTATGGGTTTTAAGCCAAGCGTGTCTTGTGCCCGCCATGACAGCATCAAAGAGAACAGCTTCTCTGCCCTCAAAATCCCCGAGCTCCACCCGTTCAGCCCTTCCCCCCAACCCCTGGCACCACTGCTCCTTTTCTGGCACCAGTGTTTTCAGACCGGCTCCTTCACCTCGATCACTGTTCACCTACCGAAGCGGCAACTTCGCACCCCTCACTCCAGCTAACAGCATTACTTGCCTTCAAGACTACACCAAGCAAGACCTATGCGTCTGGACGTGCGTCTATGTATCTACACACACACACACCTGCTTATGAGGTGAGGCCCGGGGTACGTGGGTGGCCCGGTCACTTAAAGGTCTGACTCTTGATTTCGGCTCAGGTCACGATCTCACGGCTCCTGGGTCCAAACCCCAAGTTGGGTCCTGCACTGACAGCTCAGAGCCCGAGGCGGGGCTCAAGCTCACAATCCTGGGATCGTGACCTGAGCCAGAATCAAGAGTCAGACGTTTAACTGACGGAGCCTCGGGAGAAGACAAGTGTGTGAAAGTGGGACCACCTGAGATTGCCATTTGTGTAGGCTGAAAATAGCCAATGACAGGCAATGTCATATGGGGGAGGGGGGCTCTCATATCTTGTCTAAACAGGCACCGGTGACAGAACGTCCTGCACGAGTCTGTGAATACCCTAAAACCAGTGAACTCTACACTCTCAAGGGGAGAGTGTTATGGTTTGTGACTGTATTGCAGTAATTGTGGTGTTAAAACAAAAGAGGCAGGAAGCACGTGCAAATGGCCTGTGCACTTAGTCTGTGATGGCACCTAATGGGCTCACTCCTATGTAGCAAAAACCACTTTCATCCAGATGGTGGCAACGGAGAAAACAACCAAGGCAGAATCAGCAACCGGCCCCCTCCGGTCCTGGTCAGACCTATGACCGACATCGGTCACCGTCCCCTGACCTTCCCTCGTCACCCAGCCCACGGCGACGTCTCTCCAGAGTCCGTGTTCCGTGCTGACCTCGTCTTCCAGGCCACTTTTCCACACAATCACACGGCCTAAGATTTTACACATTCTTTGACAAACGGAGCCTAGCTTCCCGAAGACACTGGCAATCTCTAAGGGCAAATCCGTGGCACGAAGGAACTTCTCTGCCCTTCAAACAAGCACTTGGTCAGGGTTTGTTATCACTACTGACGATACGCAGGGTGTTTATACAAGATCCCTCGCTTTTTAACCAGCTGACTTCTCAGGCAACCAGAAGGCCTTGGCCCAACTGTACGACACGATGTGCTTTTTTTTTTTTTTTTTTTTTTTTGACTCTGTTCTTTAAGTACCAAATTCACCCGGTATAAATTCGCATGAAGGCAAAGGCCAGCTCGTAAAAGTGACGGTTCAGTAGGACTCACAGGTGCCTCAGTGTCTCTGAGCACAGGGCCATCTGAACAAGTAGCCCGTGATTCCTGACCTTCCAAATATTATTCCTCTAGTGTTTTCTGCTTCCAGTGTTAACGTTTTTAAAAATCTCAGAGGATCATTTCACGTGTTAACGGCCTCGTTTAATTTTTTTCCTCTTACCGAGCACGTACCTGGGTCCCTGCAATACCAAAGTCGTCAAGTCTGGGGGGGTGGGGGTGGAGAATGGTTCTTTCTGACTGCTGGCAATGTAAGTTCTCATTTCAGATGCTCCCACAATGTGCTCAGGTCTTCATGCTGCCCAAGGGCGGGGGGAGGGCTGGACCCAAGCCCCAGATCTCAGATTCCACTCACTCGGGCCTTACTGGAAGGTTCCTCCGCACCCTTTTTTTTTTTTTTTTTAATTTTTTTTTTTCAACGTTTATTTTATTTTTGGGACAGAGAGAGACAGAGCATGAACGGGGGAGGGGCAGAGAGAGAGGGAGACACAGAATCGGAAACAGGCTCCAGGCTCCGAGCCATCAGCCCAGAGCCTGACGCGGGGCTCGAACTCATGGACCGCGAGATCGTGACCTGGCTGAAGTCGGACGCTTAACCGACTGCGCCACCCAGGCGCCCCATCCTCCGCACCCTTTTAAAGCAGGTATCCGCCTGCCCTTCCGAGGGAGCTGAACCGATAGCTCCAACACTTACTGAGCCTACGTTTTCTCAAAAAATTTTTAATGTTTAAATATTTACTCTTGAGACAGAGAGAGAGAGAGAGAGCAGAGGAGGGGGCAGAGAATGGGAGACAGAGAATCCCGAGCGGGCTTCATGCTCACAGCACAGAGCCCAGTGTGGGACTCGGTCCCATGAACCATGAGATGATCGTGGGCTGAGATGAAATCAAGAGTCGGACGCTTAACCCGCGAGCCACCCAGGTGCCCCTTTTCAAACATTTCTGCCCAGGCTGGACGGGGCTGCTCTGAGCAGCCAACTCCCGACCCTCCATCTGTCCCTCTGAGGCCACCTGACCCCTGAATGCCTGCAAGTGACAGAGGGACTCCAGCCCCAACAAATCCAGTTCGACAGCCAGTATTAGGAGGACACTATGTGAAACGGAAGTTTTGAGAGCTCTCTCTCCTCCTCTTTTGAGTAACTGGGAAGAGGTTGGAAAAGAACCTAACCCCTCGATGAACTACCTAGAAGATCCTACACTGTTATTATTGGGTCCTGAAAACCGATACGCGGCATACTGCTGATGAGAGAACTCTGGAACTGGGGGCGCCTGGGGGGCTCCGTCGGTGGGGCATCCGACTCCGGCTCAGGTCATGATCTCACGGTTCATGAGTTCGAGCCCCGCGTCGGGCTCTGTGCTGGCAGCTCGGAGCCTGGAGCCTGCTTTGGATTCTGTGTCTCCCTCTCTCTCTGCCCCTCCCCTGCTCGTGCTCTGCCTCTCTGTCTCTCAAAAATAAATACACATTTAAAAATAATAATAATAAATAAAATAAAATATACAACCAGCTAATCAGCCAGTACCAGCCAGCTACTGGATCTGCCCCACTGAGGGGTGAGTACACAGTGTCCGAGGGGGACACTGGCCTCCCATCCGTATCAAGGGTGACATCACGTGCAGCCAGCCCACAAAGCGTCCCACAGGCCGGCGCTGGGCACACCCCAGTGCTCCTTCTGACCTACAGAACAGAGCGAGTCAAGAAGCCAACCTCAACACAAAGCAGAACGTCTTTCTTTAACACAGCGCAGGGGGCGGGGGGAGGGGTGTTAAAGTGGACTCCAAATAAATACTTCTAGAAGGTTCAGAGTGTTTCCTCAGTCTCGTGTGGCAATCTTTTAACTGGGGCGAACACACTCGTTGGCGGTTTTCTTAACCAACCTGTTCCTGGCCAAAGGGAGGCAGAAGCAGGACGCGACGGCCCGCAGCAGCTGGGGACCCCAAGGACACACCGGGCAGAGACCCGGTAGGGTTTAGGGTGCCGTGCTGCACCCAAGGAGCCTGGAGCCCCCCATCTCTTCTCCGGCCAAGCTCGACGGGGTGGCGAGGGCTGCACCAGTAACAAGATAAACAGCCCGAGTAAAAACTGGGCCAAGGACATCAATACACATTTCTCCGAAGATGACACCGAAAACAGCCATACACACAGAGAAAGCCATTCGACAACATCAGTTCTCGGGGAGTGCAGAGCAAAACCAGCACGAGGGCCCGCTTCCCCCGACGACGACAAAGGCCACTGTCAGCAGGAAGGCCCATACCAACCCAGTACTGCAGGGGACGGGAGCAGCCGGATCCCCCCCCCCGCCCCCGCCACGCGCCCGCTGGCGGGGCCCCGAAAACGACACACACTCCTGGGGCTGTGGGAGGGAAACCACCAGCTTCACCCCTGGTCGCCTCATCGTTACAACCCACTGCGAAGCGGTTTAAATACCAGCAGTCTACCGTGTAGCTTACGCAGACCTGAAGACTACTCACGGCCCTCCCGTGAGACCCCCCCCACCCCCCCAGTACGCGAGCCTGGCTGGTGCATCTCAGGAGCTCGGTCTGTAATCTTGATGCTAATGAATTTATTTATTTGTTTATTTATTTATTTATATTTACTTTTAAGTTTGTTTATTTTGAGAGAGAGAGAGTGTGTGCGCAAGCGGGGGAGGGACAGAGAGACAGGGAGAGAGAGAATCCCAACCAGGCTCTGCGATGTCAGCGCGGAGCCCGATGCGGGGCTCGAACTCAGGAACCGCGAGATCGTGACCTGAGCCGAAGTCCGACGCTCAACCGACTGAGCCACCCAGGTGCCCCTGTTCTAATGAATTTAAGTTAAACAGCCACCTACTGGACAGTGCACCTGCAGAACAGCACATGCCCCAGGCATCCTGAAATTACATTCCAGAAACATCCAAGACCGGAAAACCTGCTGTGGACTAATTCAGGACCTCGGAAGGAAAACAGTTACGGAGACCACAGGCCGAGGACGTGAACACAGATCTGAATGAACGCTTTCTTTCTAAAATGTGCACAAAAAGCATCAGAGACGGCACATTCCAGGACCGTGAACAGGATCGTCTTCCCGAGCACTCACTGTCCTACGATTTATTCGGGTCGACGGCACTGACCTGAATACTTTAACCCTGACCTGCAATTTTACAACGTGCTTATAAATGTGTTACTTGTTTGCCGATATCGTCCGCACAAAGGCGCCCATTTTCTGGACCGCATGCTTGCCCACCTGCTCAGTATCCTTCTGATCCAGGAGAGTCCTGCCCCTGTGGACGCGGGACGGAGGGACACTACTCTGCACGTGGTCCAAGCTGTCAGACGAACTGCCCCACGTGACTCCCGCCAAGAGAGCCCACGACAGCGTCGGGCCTCGTGGGTCCCTTCCTCGCCCCAGAATTTTGCGGGACGCTCTGGTCTCACACATTCCCGCCACAGATCACACTTTGACTCTTGATTTGCACTGATCCCGTCTGGGCCTTCCAGGTGCCCAAATCCAGGAGCCCTGCGGTCAGGCTGGGGCTCCCCAGTCCCTGCAGTGGACAGGGAGAAGCAAGGAAGGAGCTGAATTCAGGAAAGCGACGTCCACTTCTAACCCCTCAGCACCCAGTGACGTCCACGGCCTTCTCCTAACCCAGGCCCACCGCGGGAACCACCGCCAGTGGATCTCCAACTGCTGCCCATGTCAGAATCCCCGAGACAGCTTGTTAACACACACTGCTGGGCATCCACTCAAGGGTTCTGACTCAGAAGGACCGGAACTGGCATTTCTAATGCATTCTCACCGAGCTGCTGCAGGGACCACACTGAGATGATCACGACCATGGGGCCCTGGTCCTCCGGAGAAGGACACATTCACAGCACCTAATACCTGTTCATCCCGCAGACATGAACTCACACAGCGCTCAGGAATGCACTTCCTCGACATCCAGCCTTCTTCCGTCCCACGAATGGGGTCCCAGCACCTCCCGGGAGAGCTCCGCCCTCACCCAGTGTGGGCAGGCTCACCAAGCCAGGGCCCCAGAGGTGTTCTTGGCCTCCAGTGTACGTGTGCGTGTGTGCACGCGTGCCTGGCCCGAACACCCACTTTTTCCCAAACTTATGACCTGTCTCTGTGCAAGCCCTAATTCCCAATTCCCTCCCCTAATTACTCCCTGCCTCAAAACGCACACACCCCGAAGCGTCTGGTACGGCCACAGCTCTACGGACAAGTAATCCACAGGAACTCAAACTCATAATAACCCCGTATTAGGAGCGGCGGTCAGAGGAGACGAGACCGTCTATCCAACCAGGTGGATCCAGAGGCATAACACCATTCTGATCCCACAGGGATGGATGCCTGGACGGAAAAGCCAGCCGCCACGTTCCTCTTTGCAGGGAGCAAGTAACTTGGTTTCCGTGACCACTGCCTCATTTCTTCCGCGTCTGACGCGCACAGCCACTTGGCCCTTCAACTGCAAGGGTGTGAACTCAGCAGAGCTGTCCATTTCTATGAAAAACCTTTGATAAAACACAGGACAGTACTGTGAATGCATTTTTCTCTTCTTTATGATTTTCTTAATAACGTTTTTCTCTCTCCCGGCTTCCTTTTCCTAAGGATACAGCGTATAGAACGCACAACATACAAAATACGTGTTCGTCCGCTGCGGATGTTATCGGTAAGGCTTGCGGTCAACGCTATCACCATCAGTCAGAAGTTATACGTGGGGGGTTCGTCTGCGCAGGGGGAGCCGGTGCCCCAAGCCCCATGTTGTTCAAGTGTCAGCCGTGCACTTAAGAAAACATCTTGTGTCGGGGCGCCTGGGTGGCTCAGTTGGTTAACGTCTGACTCCAGCTCAGGTCGTGATCTCGCGGTTCGTGGCATCAAGCCCCGCGTTGGGCTCGGTGCTGACCATGTGGAGCCTGCTTGGGATTCTCTCTTTCCCTCTCTCTCTGCCCCTCCCCCTGCTCTCCTTCCCTGTCTGTCTCTCTCTCTCAAAATAAAAAAAAGCATCTTGTATTTTCGCTTCCAACAGAGATGGAATATGTAGTGAATTGTCAAACTTCAAGCCATCGCTACTACAAGAGGCAGAAGTCCATCTACCTTGACAAAACACCAAGGGTGTTACATCGGTGTGAACCTTGCGGACGTTACGCTAAGTGACAAAAAGACTAACACCTACATGAGGTCCCTCGAGCGTCAGATTCACAGAGGCAGAAAGGAGAAGGGTGGTGGCCGGGGCTGGGGGCAGGGGATGGGGGGGGGTGGTCAGTGCTTAATGGGGACAGAGCTGCAGTGTTGAAAGATAAAGAGTTTGGAGACGGACCGTGGGGATGGCTGTGCCACAGCGTGGCTGTCGCCGGTTCCAATGAACAGCACGCTTACAGATGATAAAAATGGCAAATTTGATGTGTGTTTTACCACAATTTGATGAAAGTACAAAAGAATGCATTTTTTTGAGCCGTGTGTCATGGGAGTGGGTGAAATGCTTCTCTTCAGCCCCGTTTCGCAAGCTGGACTCTGCCCAAGAGAGCAAAGCAATCTTTTTCAGACCACAACTGTTTCATCAACACCCAAACTGTGTCCGAGGCGGGACCAGAGCAGGTCAGAGGTCATGCCCCCCCCCCCAGGAGCCCTCCTGGAGCTCCACGTGGAGGGAAGAAGTCACCCCGAGGCCCTAAGATCTTCACGTCAACTCGGAGGCCTCTGCCCTCGGTCGCGTCTGGACACTCGTCCGAATCCCCAACTAGCCACTGGCAGGGACTGGCAGGCTGCCCACGGGAAAAGTCCCCACCCACCCACCCTCCCGCCGTGGGCAGACCGCAGCTGGGGCAAGGTGCCAGGAGCCGTCTCCCCCCCCCCCCCCAGTCCTAACTCTGCTCCTCACATTCGGGAATTGTCGATCTGGGGCCCGTTCACCGCAGGGCCAACTGTATTAACCAGCTGCTCTTAGTTTCTGCATTCTCGAAGCTCTGGCATCTGGAGCAGGCCCCTCCCAGGGCCGGCCAATTCTTAGAGACGCAAAGGGCTGGCGGGCATGCCTTTTATGTGCAAACCAGACAGCGCAGAGCCCACATCCCCACCACCTTGCTTCCCACACGGCAAGCCCGTGTGCCTCCTGCCCCGTGTCACCCCAGGGCCAGGAGCCAGACAAGGGAGCCCCCGTGTCCCAGGGCTCGCCAGACTTATTCTTCCAGCTGGTCATTCCTAAGCTGCTGACCGCACAGCCTGGCCATTCCCGTAAAACCTCAACGAAGGCTCTGACCTCACTCCTCCTCACTCCTACTTCTGCCTCCCCACCAACCTGATGCTTCCCTCGGGGGCCCTGCACGGCCCGCTGTGTCCCCCTCTCTCGGGAAATGTGAAAGAGCCTTCTTTCAAGGTAAGATCCCATGGGCACGATCACTGGGGCACCCACAGCGTGAGGTCGTTAAGAATGGAAGGTGGGCCACACCCCACCCTAATGTTGGCTGCCTGACGACCCGGGCGGGCGACGGGGGACAGGCTGGTGGGCCTCCAGCAGGTGCAAGAGCTGAGCCTCAGAAAGCCAGGTCCCGACCTGGGGACGTGACTCTGGGCAAGTCATGGACGTGTCTTTGCCCGGGTTCCTCATCTGTAGAGGGCCGTCCTCACAGACGGTTCCCAAGACTATACGTCTGAAGAGCACAAGGCCGGCCCTGGCCCAAAGCTACTGCTGAGGGATGACTGTGGCATCCAGAGGGCCGTCCAGACTGCCCACACTGCAGTGGACGGCCGCCCTCGTCCGCCAGGACCTCGATCACAAGGAGGGACCGGGCGCCACGGATGCCTGCAGCCCCCCATCGCTTGTTAGCAAAGACTGAAACACCCTCGATGTCAACAGCCCGGTTTATTTTGTCACAAAGTCTGAAACGGACAAACTGGGGCCTTCACCAACAAATACACGGCATCCCCGATCCCCTCCGCAGGCACCCCGGTTCACGCCGTGGGGCAACTCTACACGATGCAGCTCCGTGGTCGAGGCAGAGACCACGCCTTCCGCCGGTCCACAGATGCAGACGTGGTGAACCCCCATGCCCACGCCCACACTTCCCCCAACACGGTCCCTGAGTCTGAAGAACCCCCTGATCACACGTCTGGGAAGCAGGTTTCTGTAAAACCGCACGTATCAGTCTCCAGCCGTGCTCACCCCTCCCCCGGCCTTTCTTCTGGGGAGCAACTCTGGGGAGGGGCAACCAGGGGAACCCACTTTGGGAAACAGAGATCAATGTCGCCACGGAAGAGAATCTCAATGACCCCACCAGGCCATGACAGCCTCGAGGATGTCCCCACCACCAATGCTCCGCGGTGACGCAGAGGAGACTAGACAGGCTCATAAGGACATGTGCAAAGGAGAGAGGGGTCTGTCTGATGTCGCTGAATTTACACACCGTTAAGGGACTGAACCCCACCTGCAGAGGAAGTGACACCCAAGACACTGAAGAACTGCATCAGCACGCGCATCTGATCCCTTGGAAACTCAACTCCGCTCACGGGCCAAGCACGTTCTGACCCCCGATTCAAGATGGCAAAGACGTGCGCCCTCCCCTCACGGACTCTCCCCATTTTCAAGAAACCCCCACACGTCCTCCATTCTAACCAAGTAGGAAACTGGAAACAGAACTCACCAACCCCCACGAGCCTCAGGAGGACGCATGTCCCCGCTACTGGCGTCAGGGACGAAGGCCACAGGACTGGGGTCACCGCACGGGCACAGCAGATGCAGGGCACAAGGCCCACGCCTGGCTTCCGCACGCCACGGGAGCCACGGTCAGGGAAAAGCCCAGCACGTTTCCCATCATTGTGTCAAACTCCCAGACTTCCCAGAATTCCCAGCAGCAGCTCCCCCCGATGGCGCGGAGACGTCAGCTGGGAGCTGTGAAAACGAAATCCGGATTCACACGCCCCGGCCCGGCCAGTCAGTAAGGATCTCAAGCAGGGAGAGGGAGACGCCAGAACCACGGTGTCGGAAGCCCCCCAGCCAGGCAGAGACCCTTGTGGGAGTCACTAAGCGTCTGTGCGTGACCAAGGTCCCGCTGGCGATGAACAAAGGCTTCGTAAGTGAATCCATCGTTCAGGCAAGGTTGCGAATCGCTTACAGCGAGTCAGGACCCAGGGTGGACCTACTGACCGCAGGGGCCACACCGGCAAAGCCACCAGTGGTGTCCCTGAGAATATGGCACCAGAAAGATGTGTACTCATAGGTGTGACCGATGACCATGAACTAAGATAAAGAACGAACTAACTTGCACAATGAAAATTGGGTACAGGCCAGTCATTACTAGGGCACAAACTGGCGAAGTGACTGAATTTCAAGAATTCACAATATTTGCTGGTAAATCTTTGCCCTTCCCTTTTATTTTTACCTCCTGGTCACTTGATTGAGATACGTATGCATCACCAAAGTCAAAGGAAACAAAAATAGAACGTATAACCCCCAAAAGTAACAGAAGTAAATAAAGCCAGAGGGAAAAACTTATTAGCTGGAAGAAAAAAAGACCAAAACCCAAACAAAGCGATTTGTTACATTTAAAATATAACAGACATTTAGGGGTCTAGGCGGCTCAATCTGTTGATTTTTTAAATTTATTTACTTTGAGATGCAGAGAGAGTAAGCATGGGAAGGGCAGAGAGAGGAGAGAGAAAGAATCCCAAGCAGGCTCCACACTGTCGGCACAGAGCGTGACATGGGGCTCGATCTCACAACCTCAGGATCATGACCTGAGTGGAAATTAAGAGTCAGACACGTGACCAACTGAGCCACCCAGGAGCCCCAAGTTAAAATTTCTTCTTTAAAAAAAAAATTTATTTTCTTAATGTTTACCCATTTCCTGAGAGACAGAAGGTAAGGAGGGGAGTGGCAGAGAGAGGAGGAGACCCAGAATCCGAAGCAGGCTCCAGGCACGGAGCCATCAGCACAGAGCCCGACGCGGGGCTCGAACCCACGAACTGTGAGATCATGACCTCAGCCGAAGTTGGATGTTTAACCGAGTGAGCCACTCAGGCGCCCCTAGAATTTCTTCTTAAACAACTCTTGAATCACAGAAGAAAAAGAAACTGAGGATTATAGACTACCTGGGAAATAACAGTAAGGAAAACACTCGTGCAACATGTAACACAATCTAAAACGTGTAGCTACCGCTGTGCTCACGAAGAGACCCTTAAGAACTTGCTAACTAAGGATAAAACTGATCTGAGATTCATCTAGAAAATTACACAAGACTAGCCAAGAACATTCTGGGGGAAACGGGTAAGAGAACAGATTACTCCTAGTAAATGCTAAAATTTATAAAGCTATGGTAACTTAAAAAAAAAATGCTATGGTAACTAAAAGTGGGCCAGCCACTGAATAATCCAAAAATAACGCCAAGCTAACAAGGAATTTTTAATACCATAAAAAAAAAGAGAGAGAAAAAGAAAAAAGAAAAAGTCTGCTGTTCCAGTAATTGAAAGCAATACATTATTCAATAAAAGGATTTCAGGGCAATTCATGTCTGAGAATAAAGTTGTATCTGAATTCCATGTGAATGAAAGATTCAACCATAAAGATGAATCATAAAAACTCCTCCAAAAAAGGGTAATTTTAAAAATAACCTTAGAATGGCAAAATTCAAGCTACATGCAAGCAAGCTTCATTTGTTCCTATAAAACTTTCTGCATGGAAACAAATGTCGTCAGGCAAAGGCAAAGGACAGCCTGAGGAAAAAAAACAGTTTCACATGATCAGGAATGGGGCTAAATATTCTTCGAAGGCGGGGAGGAAACTGAGGACAATGAACAGAAAATTAGTAGAAAAAGTCAACAGTCATCTCCCAGAAAAAGGAAACACAAATGATGTGGAGACACTTAGCGTCGCGGATAATTTAAAAATTACCAATACACAACGTTAACATGCTGTGTCTATTTTTCAGACTTAACTAAGATTAAAACGCCTGACAATTCCCAGTGTTAGGCAGGGCTTGGGAAAACCTGAAGGGCTCACCCTCCCTCCCCCCACCACCCCCACCTCCCCACCCCCCTCCCCCCACCCCTGCTGGAAGTATAAACAGCTGCCTTCTGGAAGGGCGATTCTGTAAGAGCTATAAAAAATTTAAATATAAATACGCCGGAGGAAAAAAAAATTCACTTCTGGGAACCGACTCTATAGAGACACAAGTGCAAAAAATAATAATAATAATAATAAATGTACCTGCAGATGTTCCCCGCAGCCCTAGTTTATGTAGCAGCTACCCCTTCTGATGAGAAGGATCCATCCATGAGACCAGTGAAATAAACATGTACCTGTGTCTCCAAATGACAGACCTCGGCAAAGGTCTAGAAAAAGAATGGTACCTGGCACGCACGAATAGGGAAAGATTTATACGGACTATTGTTATTGGAAACAGCAGTTCATTACGTGTGACATAAGCTCACTGTGCATAGAAACACATCGAGAAGACCACAATACGGGTGAAGCTTGAAAACATTAAGCTCAGTGAAAGAAGCCAGATACAAAGGCCACATATTGTAGGATTCTATTTAGATGAAATTTCCAGAAGAGGCAAATCCAGAGAGACAGAAAATAGATTAGCGTTGCCGGAGGCTGGAGAGGGGGATGGGCGGGAAGCGCTGATGCAAAGGGGTCTCCTTTGGGGGCGATGGGAATGTTCTGGAACCGGACGGAGGCGGTGAGTGTACCAAATGGCCCTGAATTGTGCACTTTAAAAAGGCTGATTTGGGGGCGGCTGGGTGACTCAGCCGACTTGGGCTCAGGGCATGATCTCCCAGTTTGTGGGTTCGAGCCCCGAGAGGCCGTCTGGGCTGACAGCTCAGAGCGCGGAGCTGCTTCGATTCTGCGTCTCCCTCTGTCTCTGCCCCTCCCCCGCTCGCACTCTGTCTCCCGGTGTGTCTCAAAAGTAATCGTTAAAAAATAAAAATAAAAACAAAAACAAAATAAAATAAAATGGCTGAATTTAGGTCAGGTGAATTTTACCACAATTTTGGAAAGTAAAATGAAGGAGATGGGCAGGCAAGCACGTGTGCCCAGAAAATATTTGGAATGAAGCACAGAGACTGTTGGCCACATTTATCTGAGGATCCAGGACTAAGGGGGGGGGGGGAGGGGGGGGAGGGGGAAGGGGGAGGGGAGGGGGAGGGGGGAGGGGGAGGGGGGGAGGGGGAGGGGGGAGGGGAGGGGGAGGGGGGAGGGGAGGGGAGGGGGAGGGGAGGGGAGGGGGAGGGGAGGGGGAGGGGGGGGAGGGGAGGGGAGGGGGGGGAGGGGGGGGGAGGGGAGGGGGGGAGGGGAGGGGAGGGGAGGGGGAGGGGAGGGGGGAGGGGGGGGAGGGGAGGGGAGGGGGGGGAGGGGGGGGAGGGGAGGGGGGGAGGGGAGGGGAGGGGAGGGGGAGGGGAGGGGAGGGGGGGGAGGGGGAGGGGGGAGGGGAGGGGGAGGGGAGGGGGAGGGGGGGGGAGGGGGAGGGGGAGGGGGAGGGGGGAGGGGAGGGGGGAGGGGAGGGGGAGGGAGAGGGGAGGGGGAGGGAGGGGGGAGGGGGGAGGGAGGGGGGAGGGGGGAGGGGGGAGGGGAGGGGAGGGGGGAGGGGAGGGGGGAGGGGAGAGAGGGGAGGGAGAGGGGAGGGGGAGGGGGAGGGGAGGGGGAGGGGAGGGGGGAGGGGAGGGGGAGGGGAGAGAGAAGGGGAAGGGGGAGGGGAGAGGGGAGGGGGAGGGGAGGGGAGGGGGGGAGGGGAGGGGAGGGGGGAGGGGGAGGAAGAGGGGCATCTCATTTTCCCCAAGCCATCAGCATTTGTTACTAGGGTTTTTGTTTTTGTTTTGTTTTTCTTGACTTTTACCTGGTCAGGTAACACATGCGTTACCCTGATACAAAATCTAAACCTTCCAGAAAGAGCTAAATGATGCTCCGTTGCCGAGAGAGGCCCCTCGGAAGCATCCGCCTGCACAAAAGACAGAAAAATCCTACAGTACTGTTTCGGGAGGGTTTTCACATCGTGATTCTTCGAATAAATACTTGCAGCTGTAAACAGGTGGCTGGGCCCAAGCCAGAGCTTCCTCAACATCGTGAGGACCCCCCTCTCCCCCCTCACACACACACCCAAACACGTGGCAGGCCCCATTCCAAAGCGGGGGGGGGGGGACAATTATAAAGAGCATTTTAAACCTCAACCCGGAGCAGATCAACTTGTACCCACACTTGGTTTTCATTCGTCTTGTTTTGTTTTGTTTTGTTCCGTTTTGTTTCGTGTCAGCTTGACTTCTCGACCCCGTGGTCTAAAATGAGTCAGTCAAGTAGAAGAAGCTGGGCTATCTTGTTTCTTTTTTTTAATTACTATTATTTTACAGAGAGAGAGAGAGAGAGAGAGAGAGAGAGAGAGAGAGAGAAGGGCTCCAAGTTTAGAGTAGCCACACAGAACAACAGCGGCAAAAGGTAAGTGAATTTTATGTGAACTCTGGAAACCCTCCACTCGGGACAGGGAATGGGGCCGGGCTCTGCCTCGTGAAACCACCGGCTGGCGTTCCTCTTTCCCAAATAAAATGACAAGGACACACTGCATTTCGCAAGCAGTGAAAGGAACGGAGTGTAGGTCAAAGCCATCATCCGAATCTTAGCGATGAAAGAATTACCCGCTTGGGGCGCCTGGGGGCTCAGTCGGTTAAGTGTCGGCTCTTGATTTCAGCTCAGGTCACGATCTCACGTTCGAGGGTTTGAGCCCCACATCGGGCTCTGCGGTGACAAGTGCGGAACTTGCCTGGGATCCTCTCTCTCTCTTAAAATAAATAAACACTAAAAAAAAGAAAAAGAATCCCGTGCTTACATTCCTGATGCAATCCGGCTACACTGGGATTATGCGTCTCCTTGTGGCATCCGGTCCTTCACAGCTGCCTGGCGCCCGGCTGGAAGGCCCAGCGGCCACTGGGGTGCACGCGGACACCCCTGCATGTAACCCTCCTCTCTGCGTGGCCCCATGCGCTCCCCACCCTCCAGACCCCCAAGGAGCCGACCCTGGTGAGCTGGTAGCCGTGCACACTCGCGTTCTGCCCAGGGTCCCCCAAAACCTAGAGGGGGCCTCCCCCCTTGACAGACCCCGAGCCAGCTTTGTAATCAGGGCCTCTTTTCACCGGGGACTCCCTGCTGCCTTGTGCCTGGGAACAGGACAGAGGAAGGAACAGAGAAGCGCCCCTCCGAGAGCTCCTTCCCTCACCCACCTTCCCCGGACCCCGAGAGCAGGCACCCCGGAGCCGGGCCAGGGCCCCTGGCCCCTTTCCTCTCCTTCTGGCGCCTTCTGTGGCTCCCCCGCGGGGGCCAGACTTCAAGGAGTCCGATGCCTCCGGCTTCAAAGGCTTCCAGGCCCAGATAAATCACAGGCGCTGATAGCTGAGCGGTCCCAGCGCCCAGGATGTTTGCTTCCAGCGTGTTTGTTTCTGCTGTTACCGGGGCTCCCCCAGGGACACCAAGGGCCAGGCGCCTGGCACTTCGAGGGCTCACCGCGGAGGGGAGCGTGCGCAGATGCCTCGCTCTGCTCTGGGAGCCCCCCCTCGAGAGCCAGGCAAGCAGCCGGAGGAAGGCGGGGGGGGGGGGGGGGGGGACAAGCACAGAGGGTGGTCACAGCACTGGGGGGGGGGGCAGCACGTGACATGGAGCTCTTCCGGAGGGCGGGCGTGTCCTCTGTGCCAAGTGGCTGGCCCCCGTCTGGCCATGGACACCTAGAGGCTCCCTGACGGCAGGCCCTGTCGTGTGGGTGCCCCAACTCCTGACCCCAATACCGACCAGTCCCGGGGTCCCACGGCTCAGGGATAGAAGGGGTGTCTATTAGCAGTGTATGAGTCAGCTTGGGCTGCAGTAACAAATAGCCCCAGCTGGAGAGCTTATTCGATAGACATTTACTGCCTCAAGTCCCAGGGGCCCCAGGGGCTGGCAGGGCTGGGTTTTCTCTTCCTATTTTCCCTGTGTCTTCTCTTCCTATTACCTTCCCTCCGGGTGTCTGTCTCTGAGCCCTAGTTTCCCCTTTTTATAAGGACACCAGTCATACTGGATTAGGACCCACCGTAACGACCTCGTTTTCACACGATCACACCTGCAACAACCCTCTCTCCAAATAACATCACCTTCTCGAGTCTGGGGGTTAGGATTCTAATGCACCTCTTCGTGGGGGAAACGTAATTCATCCGGTAACAGCACAGTATTCTCTTTGTGAAAAATCTTTGAGAGGAACAAGCCTCCAGCCTACAGCCAGAAGGATTTTAAACTAGGTTTTGAAAGACGGCTCCAATTGTATTTCCATCTCAGCATCCTTTCCGGTTTCCCATTTTCTGCTTTGGTTTCAAAATATCAAGAAAACTCCGGTTCCTGTGGCCATTTGACACAAGGTTCCAGTATTTCAGCGGCTCTGGGGATTCTGGGATTAAAGGGAGCAGGCCGCCCGGGAGGTCCCAGAACAAGCCCACCTGGACGCAGCCCCCACTGGAGGGTTTGGGGGACAGCTTTTTTTTTTAAATGTTTATTTATTTTGAGATTGGAAGAGAGAGAGAAAGCAAGCTGAAGGACACAGAGAGAGAGAGAGAGAGAGAGAGAGAGAGAGAGAGATGGAGGGAGAGAATCCCAAGCAGGACCCGTGCCGTCAGCACAGAGCCCGACATGGGGCTCGAACCCACAAACTGTGAGATCATGACCTGAGCCGAAATCAAGAGTCAGACGCTCAACTGACTGAGCCACCCAGGCGCCCCTTGGGGGACAGCTCTAAAAATGATAAATGTTGGGGCGCTTGGGTGTCTCAGTGGGTTGAGCATCCGACTCTTGATTTCAGGCTCAGGTCACGATCTCGAGGTTCACGGGATCGAGCCCCGCGTCGGGTCCAGAGCCTGAAGGCTGCTTCGGATTCTGTCTCTTTCTCTCTCTCCAGCTTGTGCTCTCTCTCTCTCTCTCTCAAAATAAATAAACTTAAAAAATGATTTAGAGAATGATGAATGCTTAGAATGGGATGTGGACTGGACACCTGTGAAGCCAAGAGATGCCCCGTGTGGAGAGTCTAAAAACCCAGTGAACGAGCGGACGTGGGGTTCGTACATCTCTGTCTGCCCTTCCCCTGCTCGTTCCCTCCCTCTTTCTCCCTCTTTCTCTCTCAAAATAAATCAATAAACTTAAAAAAAAAGACACGTCGGTATTCCCAACGTTTCGCCGTTAGAAATGGGGCAGCAGTGAACAACGTGCCTCCCAGGCACGCGTGTATTTTTGGGGGGCAAGCCACAGAACCTGTGTGTTTTGAATGTTAACAGTCCGTGTGAACCGCCCTCAAAGTGGCCACTGACGCAGCACAGTGCCACGCTGCCCACGTCACCGCTGGCACAGACCTCATGACCCACCCCAGGCTTCAGCCAGGACGACACCGAGGTCACCGTCCTCTAAGGTGCGCTGTGTTCCATCCTAAGGAGACCAAACCCAAACGCCTTCCCTAAGTGTCGGGCCTCGGGCTAGTTCCTGTTCCACACAGCCTGCTGCCTGCTCCCTTTTCACGGCGGCATTTATGTTCTCATCAATCTCATGAGTTACGTGGTCTGGATACAAACCCCCTCATCTGCCCTGTACGTTTTTTGTTTTTGTTTTTTTTCATTTTTTTTTAACGTTTATTTATTTTTGAGACCGAGAGAGACAGAGCATGAACGGGGGAGGGGCAGAGAGAGAGGGAGACACAGACTTGGAAACAGGCTCCAGGCTCTGAGCCATCAGCCCAGAGCCCGACGCCGGGCTCGAACTCACGGACCGCGAGATCGTGACCTGAGCCGAAGTCGGACGCTTAACCGACCGAGCCACCCAGGCGCCCTTTCAGTTTATTTATTGTTTTGAGAGAGAGAGAGAGAGAGAGAGAGACAGAGTGAGTGGGGGAGGGGCAGAGAGCGAGGGAAAGAGAGAATCCCAAGCAGGCTCTGTGCTCGAACAGGAGCCATGCCAAGCAGGCTCGGTGGGGCTCGAACTCACGAACCGCGAGACCGTGTGACCTGAGCCGAAACCAAGAGTCAGACTCATAACCGACTGAGCCCCCCCAGGCGCCCCTGCCCTGTTTGTTGTAAACGTGTTCTCTCCATCCCGCAGTCTGGATTTTAGAGCGGGCGTCAAATCCTCTGCAGCAGGAAACACAAGACTTGAGTCTTTTTCTGCACTGTTGCTGAAAAGAATGGGGAGGGGCCAGTGCAGCCCTGAAAGCTATAACGCCCCCCTCCTCCCTGTCTTTCTACACCTTGATAACCTCTGCCTGATGAGGCAGGTCCTCTGAGACGGGCGAAGAAATGCCCGCCGCACGGATTCCCCCCAGAGGTGCCAAGGAGCACCGATCCAAGAGACACCCGGAACGAAGGATCAGACCGACTCGATGGGGCCTTCCTGGGGCCTTCCGCACACCTCTGCCCCAGGACCCAAATCTGCGAGGCCCCTCTCCACAGAGTGCCCACAGCCTGGGAACCACAGAACAGCACCTAGACCTGCTGGAATTCAGAGCCACAGCCCCCCGGGAACCCCGGGAACCCCGGGTCGGGCCGAAGGCCACTCTGGATGGTGAACAGCAAAGTTAACCGGCACCCGGACCCGGCTATGAACACAGCAAGCGTCAAAGGCCATTTTCCAGGGAGCCGGGAAAACAGGGCAGGGCCCGGGTCTCAGATAACACTTGCCTGTGATAACAGTATTGAGACTATGTGGGAAACAGTTCTTACCATTCATGCCGAAGCATTTACAGGTAAAAAAAATGAAGGCTGTCCGGGACCCATTAAGAGGGCCAGGGGAAATGAAACAAAATTAACAGAACGTGTGACTGTTGAGGCTGCATGAAAAATACATAGGCGTTCACTGTGGTAGTCTAATTGCACGTATGTTTGAAGTTTTCTAGAATTAAAAAGGCGAAGGAAGGGGCGCCTGGGTGGCTCAGTCGGTGAAGCGTCCGACTTCGGCTCAGGTCATGATCTCGCGGTCCTCGGGTTCGAGCCCCGTGTTGGGCTCTGTGTTGATAGCGTGGAGCCTGGAGCCTGCTTGGGATTCTGGGTCTCCCCCTCTCTCTGCCCCTCCCCTGCTCGCACTCTGTCTCTGTCTCAAAAAATAAATAAACTTAAAAAAAAAAAAAAAACTGAGGGAAAACACGTTAGAAGTTCTGGCAATCCAGAAACAAGGCTAAGACTTGGTGATTTTCAATCTAGTCGAAGAAACGGGGTCAAAAACATGTGAGTCCCACCCCCTCCCCAGCCCTGTGTGAGGTCTGACACCATTTCCAAAAAAACACAACCGATCGTGTCTTTCTTCTAAGAGACACTGGCTGCCGTCTCACGTGTGTATCACTGGACGTGTTCAGTTCTCTATTTGGAAACTGTTTCAAAATTTCCAGAAATGTTGCGAGATTCACGCACAAAGCTCCCCCCCCCCCAACGCAGGTGACCAGATCCATTTCACCCAAGTGTCCATTATCCTCTGCACACACGGTGTTTTTATTCCGACTGTGGACACCACGTCGTTTATCCCGGAACACACAGCATACGCTTCCCGAAAGCCCACACGTTGTTCTCTTCCATAACCTCCGTACAATGAACAAACTCAGGAAAGTGAACTTTGGCAACGCTTTTGAATAACTTACCCCACACTCCAACGACAGCCACGTCGGCGTGTTTTTGCTGTAGCACGGCCCCTATGGACTCACACACTCTGCATTCGCTGTCCCTTCCTGGAGTCTCCTTCAAGCTGGACCCGTCCCGCAGCCGTTTTCGTCCTTCACGACACTGACCTTTTCTACGCAAAGCCAAGTCTTTCATAAAGTGCCCCTCCAGCTGGGCTTGCTGGTTTGCATCACCATCACACTCAGCTTTTGCAACCCCGAGCTCAGATGCAACCCCAGGGATGCCCTTCGCAGAAGGGTGATGTCTCTCTGCCCGCCCTGGTGGCGTGAGCCTTGATCACCCAGTCGGGGTGACATCCCGTGTCTCCGGTCTTGTCACTAACTGTCCCCTTGCAAGTGAGGGCTCTGGGGGGAAATAACTTTTCCCCAAGAACATTTCCTGCTCCCCACGAAGCATGGCTTCTTTTTAAAAACATTTTCTTAAATGTTCATTTATTTTATGGGAGGAGGAGGGGCAGAGAGAGAGGGAGACACAGAACCCGAAGCGGGCTCCAGGCTCCGAGCTGTCAGCACAGAGCCCGACGCGGGGCTCGAACCCACGAACCGCGAGATCGTGACCTGAGCCTGAGTCGGACGCTTAACGGCCTGAGCCACCCAGGCGTCCCACGCATGGCCTCTTTTAACTAGATTCAGCACTCATTGAGGACTCTTGGCCAAACCCATCTCTACAATTACTGTGGCCAAGAGTGATTCTTCCTACTCACCGCACACGTATGAGTTGGCATTTTGCTGTAAGGAAGTGCCCTCTCTTCCCCCATCCCTTCCATTTATTTATGTAACACAGTGGGTTAAATAGTGTCCCCAAAATTCATATCCTCCTGGAACTTCAAATGTGACCCTATCGAGAAGCAGTCTTTGCAGAAGTAACGAGTGCCGGATCCCGAGACAAAATCATCCTGGACTTAAAGCAGGCCTAAACCCAACGACAGGTGTCCTCACAGGAAGAGGAAGGGACACACACAGTCACAAAGGAAAGGCGGCCACGTGAAAGTGGAAAAAAGAGCAAGCTGATGTGGCCACGAGACAAGGGACCCCGGGAGCCACCGGGGAGCTAGAAGAGACAAAACAGGATCCTCCTTCAGAGACTCCCGAGGGAGGCCGGGCTGCTGACCTTGACCTCTTCATTTTCTATGGACATCTCCATCTTCTAAGTCACCTTGTTTGTGCTCCTCTGTCAGGAGGCCCCGGGGCCCTAACACTCGTATTCAGTTGCTTATTTACTTACCATCAGCGTTGAATCACAGATTGCTATTTTGTTCCATGGAACATCCACCTTCGTTTGAGGCTTAACTTTGTTCCAGATTTGACCACCTGTACTCCTTCGAGTTGGCACCTGCATGTTTCGTATGTCCCCATTATGTCTGATTGCTTACTTTGTATCGCGAGAACTCGCTCCGCGCTCCCGGCTTCTCTTGTATTTCTCCCCATCCTGGCCCCACTGGAATCAGTCATTTCTCCAAAGTATTCCTAGTTCCTTCAATGTGCAACAGAATCTAACAACCAAGACCCACACAAGAAGAGTGCTCATTGCTAATGAGGTGCCAGGACATAACTATTACCTATAGAAAAATACATGTTTTACTAGTTAGGATTTCATAATCTTAACACTCACTATTTTGTGTGTGTGCCGTGGGGGAGGGTTGTTGTGTCTGTGAGTACACGAAATCGTGACTTATACCAGTTTCTCCAATTCTAATCCAACCCCTCTGGGTTCTTCCTTGTCTCCCTCCCTCCCTCCCTCCCTCCCTTCCTTCCTTCCTTCCTTCCTTATTTGCCTGTCCCTCCTTCCACAGTAGGAACCTTAACTACAACACTATCAACACACCTCGTACGAGGAAGGATGTCTGATTTCATACGCAGTTCACACAAAACAGTTTTAGATTAGATCTCACTGTGAAAAATGAACCTAAGAATGCAAGATTTGTTTCCATTTGTTTTGTCTGGTTTTAATCTACACGGAGGATACATAGAGTACTGGGACCACAGTCACCTGATCTAGGTCTCCCGGCTCCTTAGTAGTGTAGTTACGTTGTTCATTTGCAATATACTTGGGTTTATTTACTTGGTTACATTCAGTTTTAGTTTCCTGCCATCTTTAGTGATTTAGTTTTATTTCTTGAACATTAGTACATTAACATGTTCCAAAGTCAAAACTACACAAAAATATATGGGAATAAACTAGGAAGAGAAAGAAACTACCGTGGGGGCTCCTGGGCGGCTCAGTCAGTTGAGCATCAATCAGACTCTTAGTTTTGGTTCAGGTCATGATGAAAATACATAAAAATCCTAATATCATACTGAATAGTGAAAAACAGAAAACTTTTGCTCTAAGATCAGGAACGAAACAAGAGTGTCTGATTTCACCACTTCTATTAAACACAGTATTGGAAGTTCTAGATCAAGCAATTAAGCAAAAACAAACAAAAAAAAAAGAAATAAAAGGCATCCAAAATTGGAAAGAAGTAAACTTATCTCTGTTCACAAATGGCATGACTTTGCTTAAAGATCCAGAAAAAACCTACTTGAGCAACTAAATGAATTCAGCAAACTCACAGGACACAAAATTAACAGGCAAAAATCGGTTGCATTTCTACACAGTAACTAAGAACAATCTTTAAAGGAAATTAAGAAAATATTTCCATGCACCACAGCATCAAAAAGAATAAAATACTTGGAAACATACCTAACCAAGTGGGTAAAAGAGTTGTACACTGAGGGGCACCTGGCTGGCTCAGTCAGTGGAGCGTGGGATTCTTCATCTTGGGGTTGCGAGTTCAAG
Source organism: Felis catus (assembly GCF_018350175.1). Taxonomy (NCBI): domain Eukaryota; kingdom Metazoa; phylum Chordata; class Mammalia; order Carnivora; family Felidae; genus Felis; species Felis catus. The sequence continues at coordinate 4,813,507 of NC_058380.1, forward strand.
CCCCACGCTGGGTACAGAAACTACTTAAAAATAAACTCTAAAAAAAAAACGACTTGTTCACTGAAAACTACAAAACATTACTGAGAGAAATTAAAGAAGATCTAAATAAATGGAAAGACATCCCTTGTTTGTGGATTCAAAGACTTGTCAAGATGTCCAGGGTGCCCCAGGGTGCCCAGGGTGGCTCAGTTGGTTGGCCATCTGACTCTTGGTTTTGGCTCAGGTCACGATCTCAGGGTCGTTGGATGGAACCCCATGTCGAGCTCCTCGCTGGCGGTGCAGAGCCCGCTTGGGATTCTCTCTCCCTCTTTCTCTGTCCCTCCCCCACTCATGCAAGCCCTCTCCCTTTCTCTCTCTCTCTCTCTGTCTCTGTCTCAACAACTAAAAACAACTATGGGATTTTTAAAAAATTATTCAGCCTTAAAAAGACATGAGGTACTGAAACATGATGCTACAATGTGAATGAACTTTGAAAGCCCTACACAAAGTGAAAGAAACCCGTTACAAAAAGACAAAGACCGCATAATCCCATTTGTTTGAGGTCCCTACAGTAGTGACCTTCAGAGAGACAGAAAGTGTAATGGTGGGCGCCGGAGGCTGGAAGAAAGGGGAGTCAGGAGTCAGTGTTTAATGGGGACCGTTTCAGTTTGGGGAGAGGAAAAGTTCTGGAGATGGACGGTGGGGATGGGGACACAACAGCGTGAATGTGCTTCCTGCCACCAAACTACACCATTATGAGTGGTTAAAAGGCTCTACTTTCTGCTTATTTTATATTAATTAAAAAATATATATATCTTGGCCGCCTGGGTGGCTCAGTGTCCAACTTCGGCTTAGGTCGTGATCTCGCGGTTCAGGAGTTCAAGCCCCGCGTCGGGCTCTGTGCTGACAGCTTGGAGCCTGGGTCCTTTTTGGTTGTTTGTTTGTTTGTTAAACCAAGCAGATGTACAACTAGCCAGAGCCTGTACCCCACACGCTCGTTACACAGAGCACCCCCCAACTTGTCACCGGCTCCTCCTGTAGACTTATCGCGCTCAATTTTTCACTGTTGCACACTGCTCTGGAGTCGTATCCAATGTTACACCCAGACTATGATATGGTGACTGGGGGTCATTTCACTATGTAGAAGAAAACCCTCCATTTCCAACGGTCATTCCCAAGTGTTCTGCAGGAGTCTGCTGTCCGAGAAAACACAGCACAGCATCCCGTGGGAGGGCTACGGGGTCGATTCCGCACCACGTGTGACCCGGGGGCTGTGCCCGAAAGCTTTCTGCAGCCTGCAGCCCCCTCTCCCTCCGCACGCCCCTCAGGCCACCCATCCGTGGGCTGCTCACGTTCCAGATGGAGCTCGAGCGTCCACACCGAACTCCTCCTCGCCGTACCCCAAATCCCACTCATTCTCCTGTCTGATGCCCGTTGTCTGCCCGGAGCCAAAATGCTGAGTGCAACCCTCCTCCAGACCCCTAAGGGACGACTGGACTTTTCTTCTGCCTCAGTTTCCCCCCAGGAAGCTCCTTATCCAGAGAAAAGGACCAAAGAAAGAAACTTTCCTGGAAGTCCCCCAAAGACTCCAACACCAAGCACCTTGAGTTTTTTTCCTTAAGTTTATTTATTTTTGAGAGAGAAAGCGAGCATGCTGGAACAGGGGAGAGGCAGAGAGAGAGAGAGAGAGAGACACAGAATCCGAAGCAGGCTCCAGGCTCCGAGCTGTCAGCACAGAGCCCAACACGGGGTTCAAACCCACGAACCGGGAGATCCTGACCCGAGCCGAAGTCGGACGCTTCACCGACTGAGCCACCCAGGCGCCCCTAACCCCTCGAGTTTTCATGCACCTCCTTTCTTGGGTACAAACACGACCCCCTCAACCCCCCCAGCGGCTGCCAAATTACCCCTAAGACCCGGCTGCAGCATCCCACCCCTTGCCCCACTCACCCCCCCCCATGTCCTGAACACGTCTGTGAGCGGAGACCCTCACGCTTGACCCCGTGTGATTTCCCCTGCTGCGTGTACGGCACTCTGGCTGCTCCCTCCTGCTGCGGGGCACAGGGCCGGCCCCCCAGGGCTGCCTGGGATCTGGGGTAAGACAGACCTCCGCCAGGGCTGCCCGCCTTTGGGGGTGACCACACATCTTCTGCTCCCTTCGGGGGTCCCTTTGCCAAATCTCGCCGATTCGGTCAGTCTGGACTCTGAGTTTCCCCCCCTCCCTCGTCCTGCCCCCTACAAGTGGCCCTCCCTGTGGGAGACCGCTTCTGCACCTCCCAGCGTGCCAGGCATGGTGCAAGGGGTGGGGGCGACCAGGTAGGCGGGAAGGCGTCCTCGGCCCTGCCCCCGTGCGCGTGCGCAGGGGAATCTGCACCGTGCACACTCGCTCCTCCAGGCGACACGCGTTTCTCGTCTCCTCTTCGAGATCTCCCACTGCAAGATCGATCCCACACTCGGCCCGATTGAACAGTCGTCGCCGCCCCCGTCCTCTGTGCTCTTCGTGGCATGGAAACTGCGGCGCCACCCCTCCCCAACACACACACACGCACACGCGGGTGCACGGTGCACACACGCGCTCACGTAATTCTGTCTAGCCGGTGCCCTGGGAGGCTCCCTGCCTTGGTCCTCACCCACCCGCTGGGCGCCCTCGGGGCAGGACGGCACAGAGCAGGGCCCATCCAGTCCCGGTCTGCCCTTCCGACCCCCCACGGCCAACGAGCAAAACGTAAGCAAACACGGGGGAAGCCCCTCCTCGCTCTGGGCTCTCCCACATGCTCCTGGAGCACGTGACAAACACACAGCCCCTGGACAAAGAGGAGGGACGGGCAGCCCCTCGGCGGTGGCCAACAGCTTCCCGCGGTGATGAAAATGTCCGGTGGGCGCCGGCCCGGGAAATGCAGCCAGTGCGGTGAGGAACGGAGTCTTTCGCTTCACTGTAACCGCAACAGCTCCACGGACCCCGTGGACGGACCCCGTGGCTCCTGTCCCGCACAGCTCCCGTCCCGCACAGCTCCCGTCTGTGGTGAGGGTTTCCTATACTTAACCGCGCGGTGCCCCACCCAGCCGTCCAGGAGGGCGCGGGGCCATGGAAACCAGGAGGCTGGGAGCTCTGGGGACCTGGGGAAAACCCTCCCCCACTCCCCCAGGACTTGAAGAAGCCGCCACATTCTCCCCAGATAACATCTCAAAAGTGACAGAGTACCTCCCGGGGCTTACTCCGACTATTAAAGACACACACACCAGCTCCCACTGGAACCTGAGACTTTCTGGAGGACAAGCCACTTAGCCTAATTAGGCTAAATTTTTCTGTAATTATTTCCTTCCCTTTGGCTTTTGATTTTTTTTTTTGGGGGGGGGGGTTCTTTCCCAGATAGAACTCAAAAAAAAGAGAGAGATTCCCAAACTGGGGCAAACCACACACCAAACACAATTCCCTAATTTTGGAAGCTTTCAGAAAATTCCCAGCATTGTTCGACAATTCCTTGGCCACCCCGTTCATAGGATTTTGAAACAGATCCCACCCCAGATATGATTTATGACCATCTTTCCAACCTGGGGAGCTCCCCCACAAAAGCAAATACATACAGACTGGAAAGAGGCCGGTACCGAACCCCCGCTGGTTGTGGCCCTAATTAAGCGGCAAGAGCGCCTGTGGCTGCAGGATTTTCACTTGCAAACTCAGGAAGCCCTCCCTACACATCAAACTCCCTGCAGCAAACAGCACAGAACCAAAGCACCCAAAGGGTCACCGCAGAGCGATGTTTTCGACAACCGTCCTTTGGACCCCAATCGTCCTCTCGTGAAATTGCTACTGGCCATGCAAAATCCAGACTCACCCAGCAACGTTCCTCCGTAAAGCAAAGCCCCCCTTTGCTTTGAAAGCTTTCGTGCATGACATTCACGGAGGTCACCTGGCAGTCACCACAGGGTCCCCCAAGAAGGAAGTATCTTAATGACAGCCTTCTTTACCAGAATGGAGTCACAGCCCTGAAGAAGGCCCCCCCTGCCCCCTGTAGGGCACAGCAGGGGAAACTGGAAGCTTCCCTTCCCGGCCCTTTGCCACATGGTGACCGCATGGCAGGGGAGGGGGCGGGGCGGACACCTTGGGATCTGCTTTCAGGTTCCCAGGGAATGGACCAAATAAACACCAAAAGGCCTCTGACATCAACGAAAGCTTCAGAAGATGGTTATAAACCCTGGGTGGGGAGTACACTCGCAGCCCAGCCCCGCTCTTTCCCTGGACTCCCACTCGGAATTACAGAATTAGCACTCTCCCAGGGAAACGAGATACAGAGTATACAAATTTCCTGTGCTGCATCAGACTGGCCAGGCTTCTGCAGATCAGGGAAACCAAGCCCTTCACACCCAGCTGCCATTTCAATGATAATAACTTTCCACCTCCTGCCCTCCCCAGGAATGCATTTGAAAGACCAGCCACCTCTCCAGCTGATAACTGGCCTCAGAAATCCCCCCGCAGAGGATTCATCTTCCCTACCTGTCAGAAGGCCTGTGGCCCCACCACATTTCTATCCCACTGATGGCTCCGGAAAAGATTCCGAAGGAAAAAGTCGTGTCAAACCCAGGCTCTGCCAGGCTTAAACGTCTGAGGTTAAACCAAGACTAACCCTTCAACGGGAAGCGAGTAATTCACTGCAAATCACTCCATCAGAGGAAAGTAACATACAAACACCAAGGAAGGCTGTGCTTTGACCGACAACGGGGAAAAAGGGTTAACAATAAAGACAGAAAGGTTTTTCACACTGCCTCCTCAATCTGCAAATCACTGTCCCCCAAAACTATCCCAGTAAGCACGTTTTTAAACCCGGGGGGGGGGGGTTGTTTGTTTTTTGGTTTTTGTTTTTGAACCCAAAACACTAAGCGCAAAATTCTGGTCCGTTTTCTAACTGTGACTTACTTTACTAATTGAAAGTTCAGCCTCGTGGACTGGAGCCCCCGTGGGCACCCAACGCCATTTCTGGGAACACTTCAGGACAACAGCTTACAGCGGGACGCCCCTCAGGATCGGTGGTGTCGCGGGTCTCAGGGTAGCCCGGGTAGCCTTCAGGATTTAGCAGACACCAGGGTTAAACTCACTATTCAATATCGAAACATTTCAAATGTGTGCGTCTTTGCTCAGTACTCAGCCATAATAAGAAAAACATGTTGCCTTACTATATACAGGAAAACTTTTCTTTTTCCAAAGTCTTCTTACTCAAGATGTGTTCACTTGCTTACTTCCAAACGGACTGCTATCATTTATTACGACCATCTCTCCAGGGATCCGAGGCCAGAAATCAACGCTGCACTATCAAAATGGGGGAAAGGAGAGCCCCCAAACTGTCCCTCCCAGTCGATCCTACCTAGGCGGGGTACACAGTCCATCAGGTGTTTGTCTCCTTAGGAAACAGAGCCTTCTAGAAAAACGCAGAAGAAGCACTTATAAATCCTCCCACAATAACCTTTCCAAGTTTTTCCATAGTAACATGATTTGTGTATAAAATACACCCAAATTACAAGGATTCCTCTTCATAGCAGAAAAGACTCCAAACACCCAAATCTCCTGTAATCACTAAAGTGCATTCATATTTGGAGTACGAATGGTCATATTTGAATCCCAGAAGGAGAAGGAGGGGGAGGAACAGCTTTCCCACTCCCTCCCTGTACAGAGATTACTAGTTCCCTGGAAGAAGAAAGTTACCTCCACACAGGGTTCAAAAGTTAAGCAGAATGACACAGGACTGCTTTCTTCCTCAGAGACGGTCTGAAAGTCGACTGGAAAGGACAGCAATGTTTAAACTACTGCGCTAAAAAAACGCGAGCAACTTTCCTGTTGTCGTTCCAAGAGCCGATCTGGGCAACAGACGGGTCACCCTCCCTCGAAGCTCCCAGCTCCCACGCCACCCTACCCCACCCTCCGCACAGGCCGCAGCCGCAGGTCGGCCCAGCGGAGTCGTGCAGGACAAGTGACCCCCGCGCGCCCACCGCGCCAGCGCTGCGCCACCGCGCGTCCAGGCTCCGCTTTAAGCCCCTCCCGCCCCCCTCCCAACAGCGCAGCAAACGGGTCGCCCGACTCTTAAAGGGGAGGGGGACTCCTGCGGGGAGGAGGGCTGCAGAAATCCACAGGGATGTTGTGCGAATCGCCCAGACCGACTTCGAATATGCTTTACTCACCACCGCACCGTGCACCCGGGGAGGTTTATGCTTTGAGGGACAGCGACGGAATGAATGCAAACCCCCTGCCCAAATCCAGTAACCAGAAATGTCTGACGTAATCAGCATCTGCTTAAACCCAGACGACCCCCAGAAAGGCTGCCCAGCATTGCCGGTTCTGCAGACAGGTCCCCGGAGCGGGCAGCTGGCAGCAAGACGCGGGAAGAGCTGAGCCCCCTTGCGCGACAGTCCCTTAGCTCTCACCTGCCCGCAGGAATACGCGGAGTGGTGCACGGTGCAAGAGGCGGGCGACTCCGAATCCCTCTTACGAGTAAGGGAGCGGCTCACACATTTCTGGGGCTGGAAGCGAACCTCCTCGGCCTCCAAGCCTCCCGCCAGGAGGCACCGCCGCCCTCCCCCACCCCGGCAGGGTGCCCGGAATTCGGCCGCCGCGCGCAGGCCGGAGGTGCCGGGGGGTCCGGACGGCGTGGGCGAGCGCCGCCTCCTTGGGCTCCCCGGGGGGTGCCCCCCGGCTCCCTCCGCACCGCGGCAGTTCCTACGCGCCCCGGGGCCCGCGCAGACAAGCCCGCGCAGCGCCCCCCACCCCCACCCCTCCGGGGGCAACGTGTGCCCCTCCAGGAAAACGCCACCAGGAACCTGGGCCAGACCCTCCAGCCGCATGCCTGGTCCCGGGTCTCGGGGCGCCGCCCCAGCAGCCGAAAGGCCGCCCGGCGACCCCCGACCCCAAGCAGGAAACGCCACTCGGCTACCTCCCGGGAGCCGAGGAGGGGGGTTTCGGGGCCAACAAAAGGGAAGCCAAAGTCCTCTTCGACCGGGCGGCGGGGTCGGGAGCCCCCTCCCCCGGGCCCCGCCCGATCGCGGCGCCGGCCCCGCTTGGGGGGCTCGGGCTCCGAGGGGGAGCGGGGGCCGGGGAGCCCTGCAGGGGAAACCCGGGAGGGCGAGGTCCGAGACGAGATCCTGAGAACCAGAGACAGGTCTGCGGACCCAGGCCCGGGCCGCATTCACACTCACGACCCTCGCAGACCCCCGGCCGGGGGCTTCCCCGCCGGCACCGCCTGCCCGCGCGCCCGGCCTCTGGAAACACTTAGCCGTCCCCTGAGCGCGCCTCCCTGGAAGCAGCCCCCGGCGGCGGGGCGCGGGGCCGAGGCGGGCCGGGCGCGGAGGGACCCTAGGCGGCGCCCCTGGCTCGGGAGGGCGGCCCGGGGCGGCACAGGCTCGGAGGCACAGACCCGGGAGCACCGAGGGGACGCGCCGGGGCGGGCGCGGGGCGGCGAGTCCTACCTGAGGTCCGGGGCACGCAGAGCAGGAGCGCGGCGGCCACCCAGACGGCTGGGGCGCACAGTGGCGGCAGCGCGGAACCCCGGGCCATGCCGCGGGCCGAGGGGACCGGGGCGCGGGGGGCCGGCGGGGCGCGGGGGGGCCGGGCGCCACCACCCCTGTGGGCCGCGCGTCCGCTGCCCTTCCTCCCGGGCGCGGCGCGAGTCGGTCCCTTTCGAGGAACTCCTCGTCTTTCTCACGTCCCGGCCCGAATGCGCCTCTCGGCTCCCGGCGCGGCGCGGGCTGGCTGCGAGGCTCCGGGGCGCGGGCTGGGCGTCCCGCCGGCCGCCGGGACGAGCGCGGGGGGCGGACCGCGGGCGCGCAGGAGGCAGGGTCCCCGGCTCGCCCGCCCCGATGGGCAGAGCAGGGCCGGCGCCGGCGCCCCCTGCCGGAGGGACGCGCCCGCGGCGGGCGGGGCGCGCGGGAAGCGGGGGGCCGGCACCAGGGGCCGCCGCTCCGTCCCGGGGCTGGCCTCCCGCGCGCGCCTTCGGGACGCTCGGACGCCAAGGTGCGCCCTGGGGGCGCCCCGCCGGCCCGGGCCGCGGCAGCCGTCGCCGCAGAGGCGCCCCGGGCAGCTGGCATCTAGCTTCAGGGGGCGGGGCCCCCGGGGGCCTGGTCACAAATCAGTAACTCGGGACCACACTGCTCCCCGCCAGGCCCACCGGGGCAGATACGACAGCCACCCGGTCCCAGAAACCAGCCGTGCGGGAGGAAGAGAGGCGAGTGCATGCAGAAGCGACACGTTCCAGGAAAGGAACGGGCCAGGCCGCGTCCCCGCCGGCGCCTCCCGCTGCGCGGTGGGGACGACCGCGTCTCTCCAAAACGCTCAGAAACCCGGTGGCGGTAGAGCTGCGTAGAGGCAGCGCGATGCTATCTGAAGCCACCGTGGCTTTTGGTTTACTGTTAAAAGCAAATTGTGTAATTTTACCCATTAAAGGCAGAACACTATTTGTTCTCTGCAGAGCCCCAGAACATGCAGAAGTAATTTGCTTCACTTGTAAAAGACATTTTGAATGCAATTCAAATAGCATATTTTCTTGCTTATTCTTGGTTTTGCCTAACACATGCCAAGCAAGGTCTGGAATTGGAAAGCCTGACCCTCCTGTTTGTAACTTAGGAATTTTCTTTGTTTTTGCTCTCTTGGAGAAAGGATTTGGAACCGCCAGCCAGCGTCTCGGTTGTTTGTTTTGTGAGATTTATCTTTTAACTGATTATCGAGCAGTGTGTTTGGCGTTTTTTGCTCAAGCGCCATTTCCTGCTGGTTGGGGTGAATTAGGGAGAGCCCCGGCCTCGGGTGCCAGAGCCCCAGGCGGCTGAGCTTGCCCCCTACTCCCGCCCCACCCCCGGAATCGCCCGCTCACCGCCTCACACATGGCAGGAAATAAAAGTTCTCTTGCTGTGATCTGCTCACAACATGGCCGAGCCCGCCCCAGCGGCGCGCTGCCCCTGGTAAAATGATTTAGGCCTCCCTCCCTCGCACTGTCTCCGCCGAATCTGCTCGCAGTAATAGCCCACACACTTCTCTTTCCTCATGCACGTTGGAGGGGCTGTGCCCGTGCCTGGCCAGGGGGGCTGCCGGCTGGTGCAGGCAGCCTGAGCTGTCTGTCCGTCTGTCTGAGCTGCAGACAGCTCTCCCAAATGCTGTTTGAGGACGGCCAGGTCTTTATCTGTGGGCTTTTCCTCACTTTTCTTCCCCTGGGGGGGGGGGGGGCGCTCAAGGATGCTTTAAGAGTAAATAAGGCTTTAAGAGTTGGTCCTGAAGCACTTAGTTCCAGACCCTTCCGTCCTGGATCTGGTGGGAACCACACAGGGAAGGCGGAGAAGGGTCCTGTGAGCCTGGCCCTCAAAGACGGGTCCATAGCAAAGCTTTGTCCTGTCGGGGGATCTGCGTTCCTCTCGCTTTCTTTCTGCTGGGTAGGCTTGAGGGTGTAGTTCCAGAACTACCCGGTCGGTCAGCAGCTCCGCCACTGACTTTTGGTGTGAACTTTGGGGAAATGACCTGATCACGCTTCAGCCCCTCATCTGCGTGCAATGTTCACATGCCTAGGCGCCCCACACACCTGACCTGAGAGTTTAAAACAGCAACGTGTATTTTTGCTGACAGTTCCTTGGGTGGAGTCAGAAATGTGGGTTATGTCACATATGATTTCTTCAAGATTTGTAAAAATTATCTTTCCGGCATTTCTTTCTCCAAAGTTCCCCTACCTATAACTCTGGCCTGCTCCCTCCTCGTCCCCCCCCTCGCTCCCTCCTTGCTACCCTCTCTATAGGTTCAGCACCTACAGGAATAAATGCAATAAGTCTACCTTTATAAATGGGGGGGGGGGGGAGTCAAAATGTATGCTTTCTAAGCAGCAGAACGTGGCTTAGATCCCAAGCCAAATTGTTCCCTCCAACCTGTACTAGTTATTGGTTGCTGCATGACTAATCACCCCGACCCTAACAGCCGGATACAGTAAGCCTTTATGGTTTCACTGGTTTCTACGGGTCAAGAATTCAGGTCTGGGTCAGGGTCGGTCAGTGCTGCATCGTCTGACGGATTCCCTGAGACCAGAGGGTGCTCCCAAGGCAGCTTGCTCACGCGCCTGGCAAGTTAGCGCTGCGTGTGGGTGGGGTCCCCATCCCTTGCCACGTGGATCTCTGCGGGGCTCCCTGAGCACCCTCCCAGCGTGGCAGCTGGTCAGCTGTCTTACACCCCCAGAGTAAGAGCCAGGCGGCAGCTGCAGCGTCTTCTAAGTCTCGGAAGTCAGTCGGACATGTCCGCAGCATTGGTGTCATGGGCCGCCCTCTTCGTTGTAGGAGGAAACCGCGTGGGGGTGTGTCCACCAGGAGGCTGACTGCCACACCTCCCAGACGGAACACAGCCATGCTGTCCTCAGGACAGGCAGCGGGAAAGAGGAGGAGGAAACGCGCGTGGTGTGCCAGCGAGAGCAGCAGGAAGCCACCGGGCCCCCCTGCAAGACCGTGAGTGGGGAGCCATGCAGGTGTCTGAAGGAAAACACTTAGGTGCAGTGGCGGGCCAGTGTGAAGGCTTTGAGGCAAAGGATTCCTGGGGTATCAGCCTGTTGGCCATTTGTATACCTTCTCGTGTGAAATGTCTGTTTCAATCTTTTGCTCATCGCCTAACTGGGTTATAGATCTCCTTAGTTTTGAGTTTTAACAGTTCTTTATGTGCTCTGGATAGAAGCTCGTTCTAGTAAAGATACAGGTAACGTTTTCCCCCAACCTCCAGTTTGTCCTTTAGTGGTTTTTAACAGTGCCTTTTCGTAAGCAGTGCTTTCTCATGTTGATGAAATCAATTTACCGGTTTTGTCTTTTCCAAGTAATGCTTTTTGAGTACCAGGAAATGCTAGATCAGACCAAAAAAAAAAAAAAAAAAAAAGGATCTGGGGTGTCAGAGTATAGCAAACGTCCCTGCACGGATGTGAAAAGTGGGGGGCTCTGTTCACAGCCTCTGCCTGCTGGGCTTTTGCGGGAATACAGGCAGACCAGTGCCGGGGGTGGGTGGGTGGTCCTCACGTGCTCATTTCTGCGCCGGCTGGGAAATCGCCGCGCGAATTGTATTCTTGTACAACTGTGAATTGTGTTCGTGTGCTCTACCAGTAGCCGGCAACGCAGAAGTCCAAGCAGGGACGGGACGGCTGCATTTCCCCACCCTCCTGGCCAGCCCGGCTTCAAGGCCCACCCCCCCTCCCCTCGAGCCGCACAAACACTCTGGCCAAGGTCAGCTGGGACCCCCGAGTACGAAAACCAAGGAGGTCTCTGTCTCTCGCTCGGCCCCTCTGCAGCACGTGGTCCTAGACCACTCCTTCCTGAGAGCACGCACCTCCCCTCGGCTCCCTGACACCGAGGACCCCCAGCTCCAATGCTGCTTCTTTAGATGTTTCTCCTTGTTCTGCACTTGGCCGTTAGGCTGGCCACGGTCTCCCCCGAGCCCGTGGCCTCCGCTGACGTCCATCTGCAAACTGAACCCTCGCCCTCACCTCCAGACCTATGTTTGGCGTCTCTACTTGGCTGCCCCAGGGGCGCCTCAAACTCAAGTTATCCAAACTTGAACTCCTTTTTTTTTTAACGTCTATTTATTTTGAGAGACAAAGAGCGAGCGAGCAGGTGGGAGTGGGGGGGGGGGGGCAGAGGGGAAGAGAGAGAGACAGAGAGACACAGAGAGAGAATCCCAAGCAAGCTCCATGCACAGAGCCCGCTGCCAGGCTCGATCCCATGAACCATGAGGTCATGACCTGAGCCGAGATCAAGAATCGGATGCTTAACCGAATGAGCCAGCCTGGTGCCCCCGAACTTGAGCGCCTGATCTACACGCCCTGCTGCACCCTGAACCCTGCCTGAAACCTAAACTTTTTCCTAATCTTTTTCCTAATTTCCCTCCGTCACCCACCGTCCATGGAGCCCCACGAGACACAAACCCGGCCCCACCCTTGACCCTTCCCTCTCCCTGTACGTCCACCCCATGGCCGTGTCTGGTTGCTTTTACCTCCTGGATGCCTCCTGCCTACTGTCCTCTGTCCCCAGTGCCGTCATCCGAACTCAGGATGACATCATCGCTTGCCCAGTTAAGAGCCTCTGTCCCAATCTCCCCGCTTCCTCCATCACCCAGCTCCAACAGGCTCTCCCCACCGCCATAAAAAGATCTTTCAAACCCAGGTCTAACTACCCTCTGCTGTCTCTTCCTCAAGGACACCTCCCTGATCACCGTCACCCCAGGAGAGTGAGTCTGGAACCCCACCCGGAGGCGCGTATCACAGTTGTGATCGAACCCGTGTGTTTCGAGTGTACTTGAACTAGGTCCGTTTTCCCTACTGACCTGAAGCGGCCCTGAGTGACTCTGCCCTAAGAAAAGGGCCGGGGTGCGCTCGCCAGCCCCCGGGGTGCGGTGACGCCACACGCGGAGGGGATGGAGGGAGGGAAGCGGAAAACGCCGTGTTCAACTCGTTTTTAGGACGAACCCAACGCGTTCTTTCATTTGCCAGTCCACCGCCTTCCCTCGCGGGGGCGAGTCTTTACGACACGACGCCAACAGGTTTTCCAGTTCACGCTGCGCGACCGGGTGTATTTTTGATAGGCTTGCCGCCAAGTTACACACCCGTCCAAAACGACGGTGGTTTTGCAAAATCAGTTTTGTCTCAAACCACGCATGTCTGCGGACGGTTGAAATCGGCTTTCTTGTTCCTCCAAATGCAGACCCAGACACAATGAAACCAAGGGTCCAGTTTGCACCACACTACAAACTTCCGAAGCTCACAGAGCTGGAGCGCGACCCTT